>NC_081412.1:109052860-110419425 GCF_030272615.1 Cryptomeria japonica
TGCATTGAACTTGCTTTGATGTTCACTTCTCTTGATATAACATTTGCTACCAAACACTCTAAAGTAGCTTACCACTGGTGTCTTACCGGTCCAATACTCATAAGGTGTTTTATCCTTACCCTTTTTGATGAGTACTCAGTTCATTATGTAGATTGCAGTGCTCATCGCTTCTCTCCAAAAGGTGTGAGCAACTTTTCCTTGGATCAACATAGTTCTAGCTGCTTCAACCACAGTCTAGTTGTTCCTCTCTACTAGGCCATTCTATTGTGGATTCTGGGGGGCAGACAGTTGCCTCTTGATGCCATTCTCTTCATAGTATTTGTTGAGTTCACTGGAAGTGAATTCTCCTCCTTGATTAGTTCTAAGGCATTTGATTCTCTTACTGCTTTCTCTTTCTACCAGTGCTCTGAATGCTTTGAACTTTCCAAAGGCTTCAGACTTGTCCTTCAAGAATATGACCCATATCATTCTTGAGAAATCATCAGTAAGAATCATAAAATACCTATCTCCCTACACACTTCTAGTTTTCATAGGACTACAAAAAGCAGTATGCACAAGATCAAGTAAATTGTATGCAGTGAAAGATTTACCTTTGAAGGTTGAGGAAGACATTTTCCCTAATTGACACTCTCTGCACAAAGGATTTTTTGGTTTTCTCAGCACAGGCAATCCTCTAACTACTTTGATCTTACTGGCTTTCACAATGTTGTCAAAATTTACATGGAAAAGTCTCCTATGCCATATTTAGCTAACATCAAACTTAGCCATAAGACATGTACTGATATTTAAATTTAGCTGAAATAGGTTACCTTTGGTCTGCATACCGGTGGCCATCAGTTCACCATTCTTTCCTTTGATTTTGCACACTCCATTTTTGAATTTCAGAGTGAGTCCATTATCATTCAGTTGAGCAACACTCAAAAGGTTGTGTCTAAGACCTTTTACCCAATACACATTATCAGCACTTCTTTTTCCATTCAGAGAGATGGACCCTTTGTCTTTTACCATACATGGTGCATCATTACCAAAATGAACCACACCACCATCATACTCTTCCAGAGATAGAAACTTACTCCGGTCACCAGTCATATGGTGAGAACAACCACTGTCAATAATCCACTCATTGGAATTATCAAAGCGAGAGACAAGAGCCTTCTTGTCTAACACATCTTCTTTAACTGCTACAAACACAATGTCTTCACTTTCTTCATCTTTTGATTCCTCATCAGTGACACCTTCATCCACTGCAACAAAATAGTTTCTTTGGTTTCCTCCTTTGGACTTCTTGAACTTTTCCGATTTGTCCTTATTATCACCATTAGGACAGTTTATAGCAATGTGTCCTATCCTATTGCAAGAAAAGAATTTCAAAGGGAGATTACCTCTATATTTACCAGCTCCCTTAGGAAGTCTCTTGGCAAGAAGAGCTTCAAATTCCATTAGGCTCTCCTCATCATCCATTTCTCTACTTTGTCTTGGTTCACCACTGGTACTAGCTACTTTTCCCTTTCTAGATGGTGTGGCAAATGCTCTAAAGGCCGATTCAGTCTTCTGAATACTACCATCATAATTATTTAGCTAATATGTGGTCAACTTTGCAATGATGGAGTACATGGATACCTTTGTCTTGTCTACAGAGCTCAACTCCTGAATAGCGACAACCCTTATTGCATAGACTGATAATAAGGATCTCAAAACTTTGCTAACAATAGTGGAATCTTCTATTTTACCAACTGCACTCTTGATATCTCGAACAACAATTTTGATTCTTATTCCATATTGTTGAATGGTCTCTCCTTCAACCATCCGCATGTCTTCAAACTTTCCCATAAGGTTTTCTTCCTTAGCTTGTTTCACATGCTCATCATCGCCATAGATATTCTCAAGAGCATCCCATATTTCTTTGGGATTCTCTTTATCCTGAACACTAATAAACTTAATGTCAAATAAACTGTTGATTAGGGCTTCCATGACTTGCCCATCCTCCTGAATCTCTCTCTTTTGATCATCGGTGAGAGTACTAGTAGGGATAATATAAGCATTCTCAACATAGCTCTAGTGTTGAGCACCCATGATTTTGATGTATATCTTCATTTTGTCCTTCCATATTTTAAAGTTATCTCTATTGAACTTTGGACCTTCCCTCTTCATCATTAGAATAGGATCTTTCCCTCAAGCGGTTAAGCTTACAAAATAGAGGACTTGGATGCTGCTCTGATACCAATCGATGAATAAATGATGAATCCATTAGTACCAAACTAGTACTGAGAGGGGGGTGAATCAGTACAAGCAAAAATCACTTTTCCTAAATTGGTTTGATTGCAAGCAGTGCACTTTGCCTGGCAAGTACTAACACCAATCTAAACCAAATTACTACTAGTAAAACATAGTAAGAATGTCAAAGACATAAAATGGTAAAACTTAGCTTTCCATACAATCTAATACCTCATTTCCTCTTCACCCTTAAGCATAAACAAGTAGTCTGTCATCGAAAATATAATGATTGCTTAGTTCAACATATTTCACCAGTTTGACATAAAGCACTAAACCATCACATGAAAGGCATCACACATGACACACTAATTTTTCACGTGGAAAGCCAACTGGGAAAAACTAGGGTGGGGATGAATACCCACAAGTTGTTCTTGAACTCTTTTGAAGTCCACTCTGTTAGGAGCCTAGTCCAGTTAGAGACTTTTACAATAGGTCGTGCTAGGAACCGATCCTACTAGGGATCACCTAGTTAAGGGATGGCTAAATGCCCAGTTAAAGGTTCAAACCCTGTTAGAGGTTACCTCACAAGAGAATTTCAAGAACTCATTGAATTGAGTTACCTTGTTAAAGGATTTACACAAAAGACTGTTAAAGCTACCTGGTTAAGGGATTTTCCAACTGCTGAAATGGTTAGAAGTCAACAGGTAATACACTGATCTGATAACAACACTCAATGCCAAGGCAGATCCACTTAAGCTCCTTCTCTTCTGTAATCACACTCTGCAGGTATCAACACACTTCTCCGATCTGGCAAGAATCAAGTATCACTCATTGGGATACACACATACCATCTTCCAACAACTTTGAAATGAAAAACATCATCGATCTTATATGGAACAGATAGGTCGGTAGCATAAACCCTAAACCCTAAACATTTAGGTTAAGAAATTTATTTGGTTCAATCTTAACCATTGAACACATTGCATTGAATACAATAGTCTTGAATAGATCTCAATATGTTCTCCAACATTCTTTCTTCACTGCTTCTTGGAGGCTAATAACCCATCACACATTCTCCACCATTTACAGAGACTTCGCACATTCTTGAGGTAGATAGGATCAATCTCCTTCATGCAAGACCCTTCACACGCACAAGGCTAACATGGCAACACGATCTCGATGTCATCAGGTTAATCACACAAGCTTGGAACATTTCAACTAGAAATCATGAAGCTGAGATTGCCAACTGGTAGTCATACCATATGAAACCTTGATACAAAATATTCCATATACCGGTTCACATTCCAACATATCGGTTCACTTGGACAAACATACCACTTCACTTTTTCACATATACTAGTTCACAACATCATACTGATTCTCTTGCAAGTTGCTTACTTCAATATACCGGTTCACTCTTTAGCATATTGACATTAATGACAGCATAAAATATCATCATGTCATCATACTCTACACAGATGCCAACACAATCGAGTTATAGCATAACTGGCTCATAGTCCTGGTAGAATATATAAAATAGGTCACAACTGAGACCTTGAATCTTAAGATCTATTTTCTATGCATAGTCTAGCTACTTGATTCTTCGATTGATTACATTCTAATGTGCAATTACAATTATATATCAATCCAAAGGATCCAGTTAGCCCAAAAAGGGATCAAAACCTGAAGAACAAGACCTAACGTGAAAATAACAACATCGGCCTCCGCTAAGAGATTCCTCTGGAAAATCCAAAGGATGAAATGTAGATCATGGGAAACAGTCGGCCACACACAAAGGAACATCAAAATCAACACCCAAGGCTCTAGAATATTTGGAAGGGGTTCTAGTAGATCACCAAAATAGGTCTAGGCAACCAATAATGAGAAACTATCAAGGAAACCGATAGCTATATCTTGCAGGAAAATGATCCAAATGTGACCCGGTTAGGAACTAAGAAAGATGATCAATTCCTCAAGTAGAATCCAACTCCACAAGATCTGGTGAGCCAAAATTGAGACACACATAAAGTAAAATAGAAAGAAAATGTTTCTGGTTGATGCAAGATTGCTATGAACGGGGAAGCTCTTGCATCAATTTTGATGCCATGATTGCATGTTGATAGACATAAAGGTCCACATGGTAGCTGACTGACATTGACTGAGCAACTTGAACATCAAATATATGGACATGTGGCTTCTAGATAGTTGAGAATGAAGGTTGATATACTAAAGTTGGTGATTACTATGATTGTGCATTTAAATGAGGCAGTTGCCAATCCAATCAGTGTAGGAGGCTAGAGAATGCATTAATGGTGGATCTGTTGCAGACAGGTGTGTGGTTCAAGAGGACTTTTTAGGAAGATTTGAGAAGTAGATAGAGATTGATAAATATAGAAATCTATATATAGAGAATAATAAGAACATGAAAATAATGCATTTAATGATGGCAACCAATTAGCCTACAGGTCAAATTGGTTAGAAGCCCAAAAATATATTTGAATCTATTTTAGAGGGAAAATATAACACATACATAGATGACTGACTATAGAGGACAGGTAATGAGAGTTGACAACTATAGATGAGGTAGGTGTGTAGAGCTAGTAGAGATAATGAGGTGGATGCTGAATTGAATGAGTTAGATGGTGAAAGGAAAATATAGTGTATGCACTCCAGAAAAGTGAAGTGGTGTGGAGTAGAAAGGTAGAGAAAAAGAAGAGTTGCAGAAAACTAGAGAAATGAGAAGGGTGCAAAAAAGTGTTTGTTGTAGGTGTCAATAACATGATGCCATTGTAGGTATAACACTGCAGAGGAGGTTATATGCATAAGGTTATAAATGTCTAGATGGGAGAAGTAGAAGCTGAGAGCCAAAGCAAAGAGTAGATATAGAAGAGTACAAAGGTGGAGTGAAGAGATTAGAGATCAGAGAGTGTAGAGCCGAGGTAGATACACAATGGGTTATGTACACTATGAGAAGTAGAAAAGAAGGAGAGATTAGAGAAGAAACTAGAGAGGTGTTTTTAGTGACAAGAAGAAGACAAAGAGCAGAGCATGAAGGTGGAGAGAAGAGATCAAAGATCAGAGAGGAGTAAGTTGTGACAAATAACATAACTAGTTAGTCACATAGAGTGAAGTATAAAAAGAAGACTAATTTATAGAGACAGGAAGGTTGAGATGAAGCAACTATCAAATATCAACTCAGGGCAATAGTAAGGTGTTACAAAAATCATTTGTAACAAGGTTTTTCATTTGTATTAAATTATTTATTGAGTCCTTGTAATCTCTAAGTGGGTGCTCAAAGCAGGGGTAGGTGCTCCTTTGGGTTGGTGCCCATAAAATCAGGGGTTAGTTCTCCTTGGGTTGGTACCCTAAAACATATTGTAATCAATGTTTTCTCTCATGAGGCTAGATTAGAGCAATAGACTCTAGCAACATTTCTCACCAAGGTTTTTGCCACATTGGGTTTTCCTCATATACCTTTGTGTGTGTGTGTGTGTTTAATCTATTTGCTTATTAGTGTTAGCATTATTTGCTTTAATTTAAAAAAAAAAATTTATTATCACTAATTCACCCCCCTCTTAGTGATCACTTGTTTTCAATAATTGATATCAGAGCCCCAGGTTCTCGATTTAATAAGCTTTGTCTAGCTTGGGTAGATTTTTGTGTGTGAACACAATGGTTAACTTTGAGTCAATCCTTGCACCTATGTTTGATGGTTCAAACTATGTCATTTGGCATTCAAGAATGGAAGTCTATTTGCCCTCCTTGGGTTATGATATGTAGATGTCAGTCAAGAATGTATACTCAACCCCTCCTTGTCCTCTAACTGGCCCTAATGTTAAAATAGAGTATGAATGCAATGCTGAAGCTAAGAAGGTTGTTCTCAATAGGTTATCAGATATAGTGTCCTCAAAGGTCAAGAAAAGTAAGTCTGCAAAGAATGTATGGGATAGACTAAAGAAAATCTATGGAGAAGAGCCTAGCACTGATGAATCAAACTATGGAAGTGTCATGCCCAAACTTTTGGGCAAAAAACACAACATCGAATTTTTTTTGAACACTTAATTACATGCAACCTACACTTAATTAGATGTGACAACTTAACAAGTTGTTCCAAATGAAATCTTAATTGATATTAAAATGGGTTTCTAAAGTGAGCAATGAATTAAAATTTAACTAGAAGTCTTAGGTTTTCAATTTTAACTCCTAAGCGATAGGATAAGATTTTACTTACCTAACCATTATGATAACTCCTATTATCAAACAAAATAAATTAATTTTATAAGGACAATATCCTTTTAGATATTAAATAAATTTGCTCAAAAACCCCTTTAATTTTAATTACATTTTATAATATTTAAATGGCCCAAATTCTACCAAATTGACATTAATACAATTTCTTGAATAAATAATTATTTATCAAATATCAAGTTTCCCCAATCATTGATATTAGAATATCTTCATTTATAACTTAATTAATTCTTAAATATATTAATTCAATATTAACATGATTTCAATGTATTAATATTAATTAATTGAGAAAATGAAATTAAAGTGCCAAACGTTATTATAATAAATAAATTATTTAATAAAAGGTTCCACTAGGGTTAAATAAGTTCGCAAGATCAAGTCCATTAACTTATTTTAGATAAGTATATTATTTCACGCCAATACCCTCTCACTAAAATCAATAATAATCATTCGATAACCTTCATTAAATTATTTCAACTAATGTATACCATTTGAATTTCCAAAATGTATTTTTATAACTTAAATAAGCCTTGAATCCATTGAGCGAATGAAAATAAAGCTTCTCAGTTTGACTAATAAAGTTCACCAAAACAAATATAATATTTGCCTAATAATCCATCTCACATTAAAGTTGAATTTAATCCCCTCTTTAGATATTAAATATCATTTATTTAATATTCGGCCAATATTGACCTCATAGTTTAAAATAACCATTTTACTTTTTAAAAGTTCCCAATATTAAAATTTACAAATGAAATTTAACTTAAACATCAATATATATATGATTATTGGCATATATGTATTCATATATTTATCTATTAATATAATTGTCTATCATATAGGTTCCATATAAAAACATTAACCCCAATAACAATTGAAGAATAATCTTCCTAATAATTAACTATATGGGATTCTTTCCCATTTCAAATTTACCCCTCTTTTTATTTATATCATTATTATATTTCTTTTTACAACCCTAACTAGGGTTTGTTTTATTCTTAACTTGAACATCATTCTTTCTTTTCCCAATTGCTAACCCTAACCCAAAATTGGGTAAGGGTTTCTTGTTTAATAGTTTCTTATTTCTTTTTGTTTTTGGTGTGTTTATGTAGGGATCCATGGCGGTAGAGGAGGCCGAAGAAGGCGGTCATGGCAGAGGACGGGGGCGAGTTTAGCAGGTCATGGGGGTGGAGGTTTGATGAGGGGGTCGAGGTGCCACTAGTGGGCCACCCCACTGGGTGGGTCGTGGCCCACATAGTGGCACAGCCCACTATGGGGGTCGCGGCCACCTAGTGGCTGCAACCTGACAAAACCCTCGTTCTCTTTTTTTTTTAAATGAATTTTTATTTATTTATTTAATAAGCCTTTTTTCTATAAAATGCCATGGTGAATATATATATATATATATATATATATATATATATATATTTATATATATGTCATGCCCAAATTTTAGGGCAAAAACGGAATGAATTTTTTTTTTTTAAATACAAATAAATTAACAAGTTCGCTTACACGATAGGCATTAATGTATTTGCCATATCTATATTCGAGCTAATTCTGAAACGAACCAAGCATCGATTATTGTTTAATTTTTTTATTTGCGGAAATCTATCTGGTTTAATTTTATCTCCACGAGGTACCTAGCCATTAAATTATATTAAATCAAACATGTTAAAGAAGTAGGAGAGGTAGATTAATTCAATCTCTAATAAAACCATATAGTCTAAACATCCATTTTATTTAGATGATTATAATAATCGATTTCAGTGTCATTTAATTTGGCTAATTAAATCTACAATGGTAAGGTTATTTTTCGAGTAGCTATTACTCGCCTTTGGAATGCCAGTTAAAAATTATCCATTCAGTCCTCAAATGGAATGTGTTTAAATTTCTCCTTTTATAATCCAATTTAAAATTTTAATGCTCTAATTAAATTAACTAGAGCATAATTAAGTATTTATCACATTAAATTCATTTAAAACTATAAGGCTAGGCTTTAACCTTAATTTTATATATTTCACTTTCCTTTTTCTTCCTATTAGTAATCATACGGAGGTATTTAAGTATTTAAAACTCTATTAAATACTTACTCCAAAAAAAATATAACCTATATATATATATATATATATATTAATCCTTTAAAAATACCTTTCCAATTTAATAGTCAAAATGCCTTCTAACCCTAATTAGGGATTTTCCTTTTATAAATATTAATTGACTCTAAACTATTTTAATCAAACATATTATTTTTATTCATTTACCCTAACCCTACCCGGGCTAGGGTTTAATCCTTTTTTTTTTTCCTTGATTACCATTTAATTTCCACAGGGCCGAAACCCCATGGCGGCGGTGACAAATTTTTTGATGCAGGTTTTGTTTTTGCAAAGGGGCGACGGGCCGAGGGCGCCACTGTGTGTACACACAGTGGCGGCGTGGCACCACTGTGTGTCCACATAGTGGGAGCCGCTGGCGGCTCACACCACTGTTTGTCCACACAGTGGCGGCCGCGGCCGACACTGTGTGTCCACATAGTGGGAGCCGAAGTGGCCCACACTGTGTGTCTGCACAGTGGGAGCCGCGCGGCCCACACTGTGTGTACACACAGTGGGGTCCACATGCAAACCAAAAATCCCTCTTTTTTTTAATATTTTTTTTATTTTTTTAAATATATTTATATTTATATAAATATATATAAATATAAATTTATAAGTGTGAAAATATATAAATATTATTTTTTTTTCAATAAGTTTTACATGCAATTTTTTTTTTTATAACAAAATAACAAAGGAAAAACATTATTCTAAATCAATTTACATGCGCACATATATATATATATATATATATATATATATATATATATATATATATATATATATATATATATATATATATATATATATATATATATATATATATATATATATAATTGGTATATATAGCTTAGGCTCCCTTTTTTTTTATTTATTTTAATTGCTGATAGAAAAATGAAGTAAATCTTTTGCTAAGCTTTTATTCTAACACATCAGAAATCTATAAGCTTTATTTTCTCCTTTTGAACTTAGGAAATACTATTTAGAAATACAATATACTTTTCTATAATAAATACATTCATTGATATCTTGACTAATAAAACAACTAATTTATTTACATATTAACAGTAAACACCAATCATGATTTTTTTGCAATTAAAATGGAGATAGATTCTCAGCTAAAAAGAAGAACTTTGTTTTAAATAAAACTATCTCTTTTTTTTTTTTTAATCCTTTCATATTACAAAATAAGCTTTTGCATGCAAATCAAAGCAATCCCTTTACTTTTCAAAATAGAAATAGAAACATATATGGCTTTTTACAACTCTATCGATATTCTACAAAATTACATGATGTTCCTTTATTAAACTACAATATTAAATCACATGTCTCATCTCATAATTACAACTTGCCTCTCATTCAACGAATGAGGGTATTTTTCTACTATCAAATTTAACAAATAACTGCAAATGGATTTAAGTATCTTCAACAATAATCTTCTGCATCTTTTCACTATACCTAATCTCTTCTCCTGACTTTCCTGCATAATAAATCACAAAATGACCACGGAGTGGTCACCTCCCAGCCTAGGCTAACTGGTAGCCACCCCCAAGCTTGGAGAACCAAGTCCTAGACGGGTAACAAACAGGCAAACACATAGAAGGCAAAATACATACAGATTTTCAGACACACTCCCAACTTGGCTACACAACACCACACTTTGGTGATGATCTTTTTAAAGGGTGGTAGTGGACCAATACCCTGAGGAGAACTACAAGTATGGGAAAACAAGTAGCCACGTCATGGCACAATAAATACATCAAGAATCTCAACCCCATATTCCTTATGCCCCCCAAAGGCATTCTAGCCTTATATCCCTCCTTATGACCCCCATTGCACAAACAGGCCATGCAGCAAGGGTCACACAAAGATCCCTTGTGATCGCTCTCAATGAGAGTCTCTCACTCGAGGGTTGTCACTGCTACCACCCACAAGATCCTCTTCTCTCCCAAGAGTAAGAGGTCTTGAGAAAACTCCCAAAACACATCAAGCAAAATGCAAAATTTCAATGAATATCTAAAACACGCCATTCAAGAAACTTAGATTTCTTCACCAATCATACACTCAAACACATGCAAGAAAATAAACATTTTAACGAATAATCAGACCAACCTTAATCTGCCCAATGGTAGTTTGATATTTGAGGAAGAGCTGCCCAATCCACGATTCTTCTTCTTCTACCCTTAGTTAAAATTTCTATTCCAATCTATTCTTTTTTCTTTTCAAAATTTCTCTTGTCTCCAAAAATGGAGAGTGGGTGATTACCCTCAAAATCTCAAAATCTTGCTTAAGAAGCTCATTCTCTAAGTTCTCACAAGTTTCTAAAAACCAAAAAGGAAATAAAAGCAAAATGCAAAAAGACTCCCATTCGAAAAGAAAAATCTAAATTAGATTTAACTTCTAATTTTCAATTTTCGCTCAACACAAAAAAGCCAATTTTTAAAGCATCAAAAAGATCATTTAAAAGTAGAAACTTGCCTAAAATTACCCCTGACCCCTAGGTATACCTTATGGGCTTTAGCAAACCCTATTAAACTACCCCTAGGTGTTCATTTAACCCATTTTAAACCCCTCTAAAGTTTATTTTCGGGTCAAACATACATTGACCACCCCAAATATTATATTCCCAAAGTATTTATGACAACACGTTATTTTATTTAAGAAAAACTATAATTAAACACTTTCCCACCAAGAGACAAAATAAAACATTTAAATTTAAATCCACGCATGTGTCAAGTGACACAAATAAAACACTTCTACAAAATAAAACATGAAATTGTCTCTTGTGGTTTTTACACATTAAATTTAAATAACACTTAACACTCATGCAACATATACTGTTACGAATAAAATACAACACAAACGGGGTGTTGTCTCTCCAAATAGACAACCCCTGGCTTACGAACATACATAAGTCTAGGTTTGATTCTCCGTAATTTCCATGGTCACATGGTAAATTTCCTGCGCATCTCAATTTACACATTAGTACTTTCAAATATCCACATATAATGTAATTCAAAGGAATAACAATACACATCATCACTTGCATACAATTTTCATCTGCACAGATTAAATACATCTTTTATCAAGCAATTTCACATAAGCAATTTCATCCCAATTCACATAAACTTAACCATACATCATAATTCTATATTCATAGTAAAGTCCTGCAAATTCAATAATTGACATACCTCCTCTCAAATTTATCCTATTCTAGGATCATCTAGAGTTCTGTATCTATAAAGCATATAAATGAAGCATCCACATTCATAAATGTTACCCAATCACAAAATCATATAAGTTCTTCATCCAGACATAGCTGACATACGTTAAATCAAGATTATCCAATCAATGGGTCTTTTAGGATTTCAACTTAACACATCAAAAGTACACCACTAGGTGCGATAACTCTATAACTTGGTTCAATTATTTTTCTCACAAACCTATCTGCCTAACACAGTCCATTCTGTTGAATTATTAAGCATTTATTAATAGGTCAAACAGGGTCAACTAAGTAAATCAAAGCTTGGTTTGGGGAAGGCCTTACAATATATCAATATATATATATATATATATATATGTATTCTGTTTTAAAGAAATATGTTCTTTTAATGTAGAATATAAAACATTACCATATACTTGCACAAATTTAAATAACCCCCTTTTTTTTTTGTATTAGAAATAAGGAGATCAAAAATACAAGAGATCACAGAGTATCAGAGTTCAGAGGCCAAGCCTCACACCATCAAAAATGAAGTATATACAACGAATCAGCAGGACAAAATCATAAACCAAGACACCTAGTAAAGCACTTCATCTCAGGTGTCCACCCAAGCCACCCATCCCATGGAGCCATCCATCCATACCATGCTTTTCTGATCTTGGATTTGTTTCAGCGTGTAAACCATCTCACTATTAGCATTGTGAGGTCTTCTTTTAATCTCCTTGCTAATTCTGCTGAAGGTTTGATTGAAAGCATGTATATTATCCAGGTGCAGCCTCCAGAAATATCCATTTTTAACCTCATTTGTAAAAAAGGTAGCATGACCATCCTTGAGCAGCCTTTTGAATTTAGCCTTGTTGATTTTCATGGTCATCTGAATCTGCGAAAAAATTTTAAAGTATGTGAGACTTCGAAAAGACTCAGTAAGCATTCTAGGGATATTTTGAAATCTTTCTTCATTTCTACACTTCCAAATTTGCCATAAAATGTTAGATGAGGTAATATCCCAAAACATATTAACATCTTTTCTAGCTTTAGATATAAAACCAGTAATAACTTCAAAAAAATCGAAATTAGAAGGGATAGAAATACCAAACATTAACCAAATCTCTTTGGAAAAACTACACTCAAAGAAGATATGCTTCCCCGTTTCCGGGGTTCTGCAAATGCCACAATAGTTAATATCAGAAAAAGAGTTCCTAATAGGTAGCTTATTGAGAATAAGTAACCATTTAAAATATTTAATTTTAGGATCAATAGAACTTTTCCAAAGATAATTAAAAACTTTCTTCCAAGAAGAAATATCCAAATCAGTATTCCAAATATTGTTAATATGATTGATGATGTCAGCATTATAATTTAAAACAGAATAAATATTCTTGGCTTTAAGTTTGGAGATGGTGATACCATCAGGCCAATTTATCTTCAAATAACTATTAGAGTCCACATGACATAGGGTAGGAAAGTCTTTACTAGCTTTAACAATCATACTATAAGTCTTTTTATGAGAATCAGGAAGCTTAAATTTATTCTTTAATTCATCCCAAGGGATAAGTCTGTCCATTTCAAAGATATCAATGAATTGCTTGATTCCAAGGTTAGCCCAATACTTAGCCGAGCACCCTTGGGTAAGAGCAAGGGGTTTATTACCAAGCTTAAGGTTCCACCAAATGGATCTTTCACCATGGAGGGTTTTATTATCATAGAAGTCTTTGTTAGTGATGAATTGCCTAACATGGTTCCAGGCTTTCCAGATGGATTTAAAAACCACCGAGCCTTGAACTATAATAGGAAATTCACCACAAATGAGATCAATGAGAGGAAGATTTTTCCAGAATTTAGCATTTTTAGGACATCCCCTCTCAATATTATTACGAATCAAAACTTTCCAAGGATCATCTCCCTCTAAGGCATGAAAGATCCATTTGGAGGCCAAAGCAAGACCACAAAGTCTTAGATCTTTCAACCCTAGGCCCCCAAGGAGCTTATCAACATGACACCATTTCCAATTGACAGAGTGCATCTTTTTATTTCCCTTCCCATCAGACCAGAGATAATTTCTAATAGCTTTCTGGATTTCCAAAACTTGGTAGTCATTAAACATCCAAGCAGAGGCATAATATATGTTGTAAGAAGACATAATTTTTTGGCAAACTTGGATTCTTCCAGCAAGAGATAGAGACCTATTGTGCCACTTGTTTAGCTTATTATGGATCTTATCCTTGACCCAACCCCACATCTCTTTTAAAGAGGGATTAACAGAAAAGGGGATACCCAAATATCTGACAACTTTAGAGGGGCCACCCCATTGGAAATCAAATTTACTAAACCAAATAGGAGGTTGATCATCCCAACCAAGACAAATAGATTTGGCATGGGATAATCTAGCTCCAGAAATTTTACAGAAGAAATTAAGTTTATTGATCATGGCAACAAAATTCTCTTCAGAGGCTTCATGAAACAGAGAAGTATCATCAGCAAACTGACAGTTTATAATTTCCTTATTATTAGGAAGGATGATGCCTTTAACAGCAGGGGATAAAGTGTTGTCCCTAAGAATATAAAAAAGAGCTTCAGAAGCAATAACAAAAAGAGCGGGAGCAAGAGGGCACCCTTGTCTAATCGATCTTCCCAAAGGGAAGATGGTAGACAGGGATCCGTTAACATCAATTTGAGCATGAGCATCCTTGAGAAGCATTTTCACAATACCACAAAAGAAGGATGGGAAACCAAAAGCCTCGAGCATCATATTAATAAAATTCCATTCAACTCTGTCATAAGCCTTCTCAAAATCCAGTAAAAACATAGAAACATTTTGATTAGTATGCTTAGCCCAATTAAGAGCTTCCCAACTAGTAATAAGATTCTCTAATATATATCTACTCTTTACAAATCCAGTTTGGGTAGGGCAAACAAATTTGGGGAGAATGGCTTCAAGCCTAGTTGACATAATCTTAGCCAAAATTTTATAAGAAACATTTAAAAGAGTTATAGGCCTCCAATTATTAATAAGAGATTTATCACCCTCCTTAGGGATGAGTTTAATGATACCAGAATTAATATCCCTACCCAGGGTTCCAGTATCTATGGCTTCATTATAAATATTAATTAAGACTTTGCTAATCAATTTACTGTTAGCCTTGTAGAATTCCGCAGGTAGCCCGTCAGGCCCAGGAGCTCTATCATTATTAAGGGAATTGATAGATTTCTCAATTTCCTCAAGAGACAAAGGCTGCTCAAGAATAGAAGCATCCTTAGCCGAGATCCTTTTAGGAATAAGATTCATACATTGATCTCTAAGGGCCCTAGCCTCTTGAGAATCCTCCGAAGTAAAAAGATTTTTATAAAATTCAGCAAATTCACTCTTGATAATATCAATATCAGTAATCAATTGATTGTCAATAAGCAGTTTATCAATAGATTCCTTAGCTTGCTTATGTTTAATAAGATTAAAGAAAAATTTACTACCTCTATCTCCATAATGTAACCAATGGGCTCTTGAACGAATTCTCGCCCCTAGAGCTTTTTGATGTTGATGTTTTCTGAGAGCATTCTTAGCATGGGCAAGCTGGTGATAGAGATAAGGATCATCCAGGTTATTTTGGATATCAATTTCAGCATTATAAAGATTATCATTAAGCCAGGATTCCTTAAATATATAATCTTTGGCCTTCTTTTGACCAATAGTTCTTAAAAAGTTTTGCCAGGCAGAGACATCTAGACTCCACCTACGGATATAGGATAAAGAGGGAAAATGAGACTCATTGATGAGTCTAATAATGGAAATGGCAGCAAGAATGTCATTATCCTCCAGAAGGCTAGTGTTAAGAATGAATTTGCGGTTAGAATGATTGCTATAAATAGGTGAGCAGCCAAGATTAAGAGATATAGAAATAGGGTGGTGATCTGAAAGAGTGGTAGGGGAGACAAGCACCAAGTTATTATTCTTATCCGGAATCACAGAAAAGAAATTGCTATTAAGATAGAATCTATCAAGTCTAGAGTAGATTCTATACTAACCCTTCTGAAAATTACACCAAGTAAACCAGAGGCCAGGGTTATTATTCTTGCTTCCCGTTAAAGGATCAAAAAGGGATTTAGTCCTTTTAAAGTTATTCCAGGTAAGTCTTTCCTGCTCTTTCCAAGAGAAAGGGAGACCTCCTAGTTTATCTTCTTGATTCTCAATCATATTGAAATCACCTCCAAACATCCAGGGAATGTCAGGAAGCGAGCTAAGCCAAGACCAAAACATACTCCTTTCCGTATAATCATTGGTAGCATAAACAGAACATATACCAAAATCCATATCATTATGATTAAAGATCAACCAAATGGCTCTATTACAAGGTGAAAAACCAAAACTTTTAATTTTAGGTCCCCATTTGGGGTTGAGTAAAATCGCCACTCCCCCTCTACCCTGAGGGTGATTAGTGGAGAATTTGATAGCATCTCTCCAGATAAAATTAAGATTGGATTCGAGATTGAATCCAGTAGACTTAATTTCTTGCAGCATAATCATATCAATATTAATTCGAGAGCTGAGAAAATTCTTAATAACAAACTTTCTATCAGGACATTCCAGTCCTCTAATATTCCAAGAGACGCAATTCATTGAGATAGAATTAGAGAATTAGACGCCTCAACACCCACGATGTCCTCCATAGGAGAAACATCCTCAGAGTCAGTTTGATTCTGCTTCTTACTGTTCTTGTTTTTGTTCTTGGATCCCGGAGGTCTTCCTTTCCTTCTAGTAGTGAGGATATCCTCATTATCAGACAGAGAAGGGGAAGAAGCCTCCAGCACCGGAGACTGATTATTAACAACAGCAGGGTTTGCCGGAATGACTTCAACTATGAAATCATCCGAGATCTCTTGAAAATCTTTCACAGGGGGATTCTGCTTTGAAGAAATGAGTTTGGTGGGAGCCTTAGAGGCAGATAGAGGGGGGATAGAGGGTTTAGTATTGTCTTTAGTAGTCATATTAGCTGCAGAAGGAGGGGATACAAAAGGCATATTTGGAGTCGAGTCTTTTTTACTTGACCGATTTTTCCTTTTTTTTGTAACAGTTTGAAAACCATCTGTATCCACTATTCTAGTAAATGATACATTTTGAGAGAACGGTGCTTGAAGCGGAGAGGGGGGAGATTGTGAGGGGGCAAGTGGGGAAGGCATAGGATTAGTTTTAGCAGAGGAAGGGGGAACCGACTGGGTAGAAATGGGGAGGTTAAAAGGATTAGTATTCTTTTGGGTTTTATTTCTGATAATTGGGCAATCTTTCCTAAGATGCCCCTCTTTTCTACATAAAAAACACGCATTCAAACCTCCTAGGGTTTCAACAGGGCAAGAGACCTGCTCATTAACTATAGAAATGTTAATTTCTTTGGGTAAATCCTACCCAGGCTTTAAAGCAATAAGAACTCTCGCATCTAAATGAGGGACTAAACGAGCAGAGTCATCCATTCGTAGGAATTTTCCTAGGGGTTCAACCAACTGAGGAATAAAACGCCACAAAAAAGGGGGAATTTGTTTAATGAGAACCCATCTTGGAGCTGAGAGAGCAACCAACTCATCAAGGTTAGCCTCCGCATTCCAAGCCAGAGCCCTAAATGTGGTGTTTCCAACTGTCCAATATTCTTTTTTTAGCACAGCCTGTTGAGATTCATTATTGATAAAAAACACAACAAACAATCCTTTCTGTATCTGCCTACAAAAAGAAATTTGATAGCCAAGCTTTAAGTTCCAATAATTATAAAACCAGTCATCTAAGAATTTCCTAGCAGGCACTTTATCAATTTCGACCGCAGAGAAGAAGATGGCGGTATTTCTTAATCTTTCTTTTTCCTTAATAATCTCATTTAACATTTCAGGGTTAGGAGTAACATGAAATGCAGAAGGATTACCGATTGTTATGTTTTCATCTTGTGTAGGTTTGGCGAAGTGAGCACCAGAAGCGATTGCAGGAGATGAATTTGCAATCGCCTCCAGAAAGGATCTCGGCTTGTTGCCAGGGTTTGAACTAGGTCTAGGCACATTATTAGCAGAGTTATCAATTGATTTTGAAGCAGACACATTACTGCTACGGGGAACTGAAACAGCTGAAAAATTAGAAGGCATATTAAATTTAGGGTTTGGGATTAAGGGTGGATCACACCTGATTCCTTGTCCATTCGCCGAATCATCAAAATTACCATTGCTTCTGGTGACGCCAGCAGTATCTCCTGTTTGAGTATTGCAACGCACATCCTGAGAGATCGCCATAGCAGCAACAGGTGCCACCTTGTCACTGTTTGCGGGGGTGGAAAAAACGACAGCCAGATTTTGTACTTCGTCTGTGCGAGCCACCAGATTTGCCATTTTGGATTGCCCTGTGTCCCTAAAATTGGAGCCGTCCTTCATTGCCCTTAAAATCCTTCTTGAAAAACAAGTATCTTATCTCCAAAATCTCGAAGCCCTAATCGAAACTCTGCAGCGCAGCGTCAATGATCTGGGAGCGCCCCCGAGAGGCGAAAGCAGCGAGCGCAGAAACATCAAAATTCAAATTGCGAGCGCAGAAACATCGTGTTCAAAATGCGAGCGCAGAAAAATTTGTAATGCGAGCGCAGAAAAATCCTTCAAATTCACAACTTTGACTACCATAACCCCCTTTTTTTGTAAATATTAAATGTTACAAATATATCTATTTAGATTTAAATAATCTATCATTTTTATCAGTATACTAAATTTTATAATTATTTTTGTACGGTCTTGAAAAATCTATCATTCTAGTCAAAGTAATGTATGCAATGTAAAATCTTGATTTAAATGCAAATGAAATTCTCTTTTTTTTTTACTAGAAGCAACAACTTAGATGAGATATATAATTAGAACAATAGATATTACTATTATAATATATATATATATATATATATGAGAACATATATACTTAAATTTGCATTTTTCATTAACTTAGAGCAAGTTATTTTCAATAAAAAAAACTAGAATAGATTAAACTTTATTTCCTTTCAATAACATATAGATTGCTTTTGATTTAAAAATAACAATATCTAGATTAGACTATCTTCTTTTTCACATGCATTTTTCGGAATAGTGAAATATAGCAATAATGAATTAATTTATAGCTGCAACTAACTTTTTTTTTTCCCCCCTCTATAGACATAAATAAATAGTTTCCTTTCCTTTATTATAATTGCACTACTAACATTTAATTTATTTCATTTTTTTATTTTTTTGATCGATAAAAGGTCGAGGCCAAAGAATTTTATTAATTTAAAAAATAGATAGATTTACATTTACACCTCCATTCGGTGTGGGCACCAGTAGGAAAGAATGGAGGGAAGAAAACGTCCGGTATAGCCCAGATCCCTCAAGGATCAGAAAAAATTAAGAATGCGATACAAAATGGAAATACAAGATCACAGAGTAAACTTGTCCAAAATAATGAAGATTGTATGTTGAAATTCTCCGTGTAAAGTTGAGCAGCAGATTGCCCATCTCTTAGGGTGATGCTGCCATTTGTGGGCAACAGTTCTTGATATTCCTAAAACATAGGGTTAAGCATGCTCTACTCCTTATGCTGCACAAAATCTTGAGAAAATCTCTCACCAGAATGTTAGGAAAAGGAAAACCGAACAAGTCAACTTATACAATATATCATACCTACCTAGATGGTCACCCTGTTAGGATACACAACTCAAAATATTAGTCTCAAAAAATCTCCACATAATGTGAGAGTGATTACCCATCGAAAAGCATAAACTCAATAAATATTAACGAGGCAAATTCCATAAATATTCCTGCAAAGAGATCGCGGGGAGCTACCATCTTAAAGAATATGGTTCGAGAGCCTTCCAGGCCCTAATTGAGTGTCATGGGAAAGCTTTAAGTGAGATAAAATTTTATCAGCTCGACCCTTAATCTAATAATATGATGCTGGAGATTACTGGGAAGAAAGAGGAAAATGGACTTATGCATCTGAGACTGATTTAACTTAAAATTGAGAGAACAGACAGGAAAATAGGAAACTATATATGAATATGATTATATAGATGTGAGTCTGAACAAAATCCTAATATATAATGTGAATGATGATAAATATATATAAAAATATAAATACAAATATATATATATATATGTATATATGTAGATATATATATATATATATGTATATATGTAGATATATACATATATATTTATATGTATACATATATACATATATACATATATATGTGTGTGTGTGTGTGTGTGCGTATGTATATATATATTGCGACCATGGAAGGCCTAGAAAGCCTGAAGGTGGTTGGGGCCGATCATACACAGGGAAGAGAATGATGCAAAGCAGATACACAGCTTAACAAAATTATGAAGCTAAGTTAAAGCAACCTAGAGACATTAAAGCCTGAGAGCTTATTAAGAACAAAACAAGAGACAAAACATCAAGAAAGATCAAAACTACTCATAAGATCCCCGAATGCAGAGACCAAGCTGCTAACCTTCCAGAGGGATCTTTAGTCCTTCTAGCATAGATAGTGCAATGGGCTATCATTCATAATAGATTTTGAATTAAACAAAGATCCTACCATGCCCAAAAAAGCATGGATGATAAAAGAGCCATCTAAGATAGCCTAGTATGGAAAAGCTGGAAATAATAGAGAAGATCATCCTTGAAACAAAAATATGAAAGATCGACATTTTTAAATATATAAGCATATATACATATATCTATATGAAATATGGATATATGGCTTTATGTCTATATATGTTCAAAATATAACAATCTTAAGAAGCGGCAACAAGGCTATACTGCCTGAAGATCACCAAGAAAATCTTAGCCAAGCATAACCATATTTATGAGATATATCTATCAGAGTTTTATAAATTAAGTGAAATTTGTCCATATGAAAAGCTCTGTTACTACTCACAACAAAAAAGGAAGTTCTTTGATAACCCAACGGAAACCTTGAAACATGCAATCCGGGGCAGAAAATGGTTATATAAATATACATAAGTATATAAATGTAAATATAAATAAGTATAAATAAAAGAAGGAGAAAAACTATATATATATATATATATATATATATATACACACACACACACACATAAATAAATATAACTAGATATCTAGTTATAAAACTAAAACCTATTATTATTAATTTATATTGTTGTGATTATTATGATATTATTTAATAATTTATTGAAAATAATATTCATAATATAAATTTGAAATATTTGAAATGTATTATATTATTATTTTAAATTATGTTTAGTTATAATATTATTTTTATAGTTTTATTAGTAATATAATATTAATAAAGTACCATATGATAAGTATAATACTATTATATTCTTATTTTGAAACTATAATATTATTTTATAGTTATTAAGTGTATAATATCAGGGTCAGGGTTTAAATATTGGTTAGAGTTAGGGTTAGGATTATGGTTAGGGGTGGTGTTGAGCATTGAATTTAAATCAATAGAATTCCATGGTTTTAATTAAAGCTACGAAAGTTTTCTAAAAAAAAAAAATAATGAAATCAAGCATGCCCTTAAGAATTTTGATAGAACCCTTGAAACTTCCACGGACATCAGAATCCTAAAAGTTATCGCCAAAACCAAAGCCATTGGATATACATACTAACCTCTCACCGAAATGTCTAGTTTGACCGAAATGGTACACCTGTTGTATAAAAGAAACCTATCAATGTTTCATTGATAAGATTATTTATCGAACAGACTTGGGCCTCGATGAACTTCAAAAGGGACTTATCAAAAGCATTATTTTTCATCAATAGAAGGTATATTGAAGAAACCAAAGGATATTTCATCGATGAAGCAAGGCTGCTGAAGAAACTACGATATCAGTAGGACATGTAAATAATTCACCGAAGAAGATAGTTCTACCGAAATGATGAGATCGAAGAAACTGGGGAAGGTTTCATCGATAGGAATTTTGAGAAAAGAAGGTTGTCGAAGAGATACTAAAGTTATTGGCCGAGAGTGATAGTTTCATCGAAAGACAAAAGGTTGATAAAACATAAGAGATTTTCATAGATAACATGCCATCAGTAAAAACAAAAGGTCGAAGGAAGATATTCTTCTTTCACCAACATAAGGAATTTCATCGATGCTAATGCAAAAGCCGAATAATGAGGAACCATTATCGATAAACTTAAAGATCGATAAGACGGTTATTAAATGCAACGACAAAAGGATTCCTGTCAAAAATAGGGTTTCAATGAACCGATGGAGCATTGCATCGACATGAACACATAAGGTAAATATTTTGATGAAAATGAGGAGATCGATGAAACCACAAGGCTCTTTGATGATAACGATGGTTTCATCGAAACAAAGGTAACATCGATGAAACATGACATTTTAAAGGAAGAAATTATGAAAATGAGAAAAGGCATATATACCTTTAGATAAATGAAGAGATGGATAAAAAATGATTTAAATTGATATTCAAGGATGAAAGATTAGTAAACTACAAGAGACTAATAAGAATATATATATATATATATACATATATACACATATATACATATATATATATACATATATATATATGTATATATGTATATATATATATATATACATATATATATATGTATATATGTATATATATATGTATATATATATGTATATATGTGTATATATGTATATATATATAATAATAAAAATATAAATATATCAAAAAATATATATAAGTATATATATAAATATGAATATAGACTATATATATATATACCTATAATGTGAATCCAGGATCTAACTTAATATAGGTGTTAAGATATATATATATATATATATATATATATATATATATATATATGAAATGCCTATATATCTGTAAAGAGAAAATTATTACATGCGTTGAGAGTGCTTATCTGTCCTAGATAATTCATGAAAGGGTCCTGGGCTGCAAGAATGTGAGATAAAACCTCCATATATATATATAAGGATATATATATGTATATATATGCCGATGGGAGGCTAAATATGAGGATGGATGACTAAATCAAGGTGAGGGTCTGATAATGAAAGTTCCTAGATAAGTATATACAAAAATATTAGATGAGGGGCCTCTCCTTGGGCTAAAGGATGGAAGACTAAATGGGTATGAAGGAGAGGAATAAAAATATATGATTGAGATTTGTGTTTTAATGATTATATCCAACCATGGATTGAGCCTAACTACCTGAGTTAAAGTCTGGGAGAATAGATATATGGGCATATTTAAATTGAATGTTTGTTTGAGTATCTATACGTAAATACAAGGGGCAGGAAGAGGAATAAATAAGGGGATTAAAATAGAGTCTCGGCAAGAGAAACATAAGGGGATGAAAGGAGAAACATGCTAACAACCACTTAGGACAGGAAAACAAAAGAGGGGTTGCCTTAAGCTGGCACAGACAGGAGATTGATGCCATCGGCTCCCAAGTTGGCCAACTCATCCACTCTTTTATTTCCCTCCCTATAAATATGATTGACTATGAACCTATCAAACTCTCTGCATAAGTCAAGAGCTTTTGACAGCAAAGTATTTAGTCTCCAATTAGGCATACTACCTTTCCTCAGAGCATTGACAATTATAGCCGAATCTCCTTCAATTTCCAAGTTCTTAACTCCTAGTTTCCTACATAAATGCAGACCCTCCACCAGGGCCATAAGTTCCACCCAATTTTTGGTGTTGATGCCAACCAGAGAGGAAAGGGTTTCTAGTTCCTTGACTTCCCAATTATGAACAACACATCCTATCCCAGCTTGCCCTGGGTTGCCATGGGATGCCCTATCAAAGTTTGTCTTCACCCAACCTTCGCCTGGGGGCTGCCATCTACATGCATCTCTTGATCGAAGACTTGCAATAGGACCATCTCCTACAAAGGGAGGAAAGGATAAGCGTTCCAAAATTTTTTCATCTTTTCATCCCAATAAGTGATAGAGGCATTCTTCAATGTGCCTAATGATAGTCGGTTGTTCATGAGCTCAGTGATAGCTGACTCTATCTTGTTAATGATTCTGGGAACCTCTAGTTTTTCATTCTTAAAGAGATGTCTATTTCTCTCCTTCCATAGTTCCCACATAATGGAAGAAGGAAGAGTTGTCCATAAACCTTAAAAGAGACAACCACGCCTGAGGAGAGGCCATGCCTTGAGCATTCCAAAGATGGTGTGGGGGAAAGCTGCAGACCATTCAAGTTTGTTGGTGAACCAGATCCAACATTTGTGAGCAAAGGGGCAGTTAAGGAGGATATGATTGGTGTCTTCCTCATCTGCCTTGCAAAGAGGACATCTACTAGAGCCCTCATACCCCATTCTTCTAAATTTGTTCATAGTTAGGAGCTTGTTCTAAACCACAAGCCAAGAGAAGATACCCTCCTTAGGCAGACAATATTTATCCCAACAAAGTTTCAAGGGAAGCTTAGTCATAGGTCTTATAAACGATTTGGAGATGAGAGAGTACCCATCCTTGGAGTTGTAGTCTCCTCTTAGGGAGCTATCCTAGATGAGCTTGTCCTCATTTTGACCTAAGGCAATGTTCCTTGATTTAGGAATTGCCATAAGTTTTTGTTTATCCCTTGCCAGGATATCCTCATATTCCTTCTCGATCCACTGCCAACCAGCCCCATCCTCTGAAGAGGAGATATCATTGTTTAATAGAGGTCTTATATGAGATTCAAGAAGGATACGAGTAGCACCAAAGTCATGGATATTATTAATAGCTTTATATCCACCCCATGAATCCGATTAGAAAAGAGCTTTATCCCCGGACCCCTAGGTTCCAAGTAAGTCTTCCATAGATAATCCTCCTATAGTCTAACATAAAATTCCATAGGTAGGACCCTCTGGGAGGGTTGGTTTCTCTAAATATTTAGATAGGATTCCCTTCATTAAGGTATTTGTGGTGTAGCAAGCAAGCCCATTTGAGGTGGGGGGTTCTAAACATCCTCCAGACCAACTTGCCACCCAATGCTTTGCCCTGATCATGAAGGTTTTTAATGCCAACTCCTCCTTCTTCTTTAGGTTTGCATATCTTGTCCCAGGATATGAGTGATATTTTACAGTTGTCATTAGCACCTTGCCAAAAGAAAGTCCTGATATGCTTGTTGAGCTCTGCAATTTTAGAAGAAGATAAATGTTGATAGGAGATTTGGTAAATGGGCATAGTTGACAAGACCGATCTAACTAAGGTTTCTCTACCTGCAGATGAGAGCCATTTTCCTTTCCAAGTGTTAATCCTAGACTTGATTTTATCCACCAATTTGTCCAATAATTTTGAGGGTCTTCTACCCTTGTCAAGGGGAATGCCTAGGTATTTGCAAGGAAGACTTCCTTCACTAATCTCCAGGACATTTCTAATCACTTTTCCTAAGGAGGGGTCTATGTTGAACATAAAAATTGCAGACTTGGCCAGATTCACCTCTTGACCCGAGGCTAGCATATAGGAATTAAGGATTCCTTTGAAGGCACTCACTTCCCTTACACTTCCCTACCCAAAAAACATCGTGTCGTCAATAAATTGCAGGTGGGTAAAGGGAGGGAGGTCACTAGTAATGGGGATTCCTTGGATCCAACCTTCCTCTTTGGCCTTAGAGATGGATCTACCTAGGGCTTCAGCCATGATGATGAAGAGGAAGGGGGACATAGGATCTCCTTGCCTGAGCCCACTTGAGCTATTGAAGAAACCTTCTGGGGAACCATTAACCAAGATCAAGAATTTGGGGGTGGATATACATTAAAAGATTAGGTTGATCTAGGATTTGGAAAATCCAAAGGCCTCCAAGAATTTACATAGGAAGCACCAATCAAATTTGTTGTAAGCTTTTCTTATGTCTAATTTGACTAGCATACTTAGGGCCCTATTGAGCTGGACTGAATGAATGGCCTCTTGGGCTATAATAACCCCATCATAGATTGATCTATCTACTAAAAAGTTAGTTTGTTCTTCACTAATGATAATGGGGAGAAGATTCTGGAGTTTGGCTGCTAGGGTTTTGGTTAAGAGTTTGTACAGAGTGTTGCAAAGGGCTATTGGTCTGAAATCATTAAAGCTTTTAGGATTCTCTTTTTTGGGGATGAGAGATAAGAAGGTATTGTTGATTTCTTTGAGAATCTTACTAGAGTTCCTAATACCTTCTAAGGCATCTGTGATCTCTGTCCCCATAAAACCCCAACATTTTTGAAAAAATCTAGTGGGGAAGCCATCTAGGCTCGGGGCCTTGTCAGGATTCATCTTCATAAGGATAGATTTAACCTCCTCCTCAGAGAATTTCTTTGATAGGATTTTGTTGTGGTCATCGTTAATGAGTTTTGGAAGATTCTTAATAATATTGAGTTGGCTTTTGAGGTTGGAGCCTTCAATATTGTTTAAGAATTTATCAAAAAACCTTGCTACCTCGGAGGCAACGCTGACAATTCTTAATTTTAGAAATTTGATTGGCCCATCGCCTCTGCTTAGTACTATTATGGAAAAAATTAGTATTTCGGTCCCCATCACTCAACCAAGTCTCCCTTGATTTTTGTTTCCAAACGATCTCTTCATTTGAGAGTGTCTTTTCATACTCAGAGAGTAGAGCCTTTTCTTTGAGGAAGAGATGTTCATCCATCCCCTTCTCAAGAACCTCAATGTTAACATTCTTAAGATCATTTTCTATTAGGAGTTTTTTATCAAAAATATTTCCAAAATTAGTCTTGTTCCATTCTAAGAGCTTCCTTTTGACAAGCTTTAACTTGCTTGTGATAATAAACATCTTCGAACTAGAGAAAACAGAGCTTCTCCACCAGTTCTCAATTAAGTTTAAAAAGTTATCATCTATGAATCACATGCTCTCAAATTTGAAGGGACATTTTTTAGGGGAGTGGTCAGATAATAAGATTAGTTGGAGTGGGAAATGGTCAGATCCTGCTAAAGGGAGGGGTTTTGCATTCAGGGTAAAGTTAAGCTCCGAGAGCCCCCCATGGATAAAGAACCTATCTAGTTTCTCAGGAATGTTACAGAAACCAATCCTTCTATTGTTCCAGGTGAAGGCATTTTCTACCATCTGGATTTCCAATAGGGAGTTCATGTTGATCCAATGATTGAAATCTATAGCCGCTGAAGGAAGTTTGTTGCTACCTCCTCTTTTGTCTACTACCTTAGTGATAGCATTGAAATATCCCCCAATGATGCATACATCATTTGGGAAACTTCTGAGGAAAGACTCCATTTCCACCCACACCCTAGCCTTATCCCTATTTTGGAAAGGACCATAAACATTAATCAATTTGAATCTTAGGTTATTTTTATGGCTTACTACTTCTCCTCCCATCCAATTTTTCTTAATCTCTAAAGGTGTAAACGAGATGAATCTAGAGTCCTAAATGATGGCTAAGCTCCCTAAGGCCTCTATAGCAAGGGAGTGCTTTAGCTATCTAATGCCTAGTTTTTTCTCAAAAAGGACTATCTCAGAGGAGTTCATTTTGATTTCTTGGATTAACATTATATCTAGTTTAGAATTAGAGATACAACACTTTAAGAGGCGCTATTTGTTAGGGGCATTCAGACCCCTAACATTCCATGTTATGATTTTCATGGCTCTCTAGGGAGGAACTTCCCCTCCCCTGCATTAAAAAGAGTAGATATTTTAGCCTAACCCTTGGCATCTCCATCCTTTGATCTTAGTTCAGCAAGGGATCTCCTACCTCTTCTCTTACTATGTTTACCATAGCCAGGAGAGTCTTTGCTTCTGTCAGAGTTGAGAATGCCTAGAGTATTTGGGTTATCGTTTTCTAAGTTATCTAATGCTATAAATAGATCAATTGTTTCTAAGTTGACTCTAGTAACATCCACTAGATTTTTGACTAAGAAATCCCTTTGTTTTTCCAACTCCTCATCATCATAAATTTCAGCAACCAATTGCTCCATGAGGTCATTTACTACTTCCCCTACAAAATTGGTGATGATGTTAACTTCCCTAGCAACACGATCACTCTCAAATTCTATAATTGTATCATAAATAGCTTTCAAAGGTGGAGAGCGAGTCTTTGCCTCCTCAAAGCCCTCCAATCTTGAGGCTAGAGAGATTGGATGATCCTGCAAGGATGTCAATCCTGGATCTGAGGAAAGCCTATCCATCACTACTAATTGCTTAGAGGTAATTAGTTCAATTAAAGGGAGAGACCCCAAGGGATTTAGCTTTTCTGGTGGAATGAGAGAGCTCGATGATGACATATTTGTTAGACCGAGCTGCTCTTTTTAAGGGATAACCTCATTGATTTTACCATCTTCCAAATCTCGATCCCTGAGAAGAGAGTCATCTATAGGTGAATTTATAGTTAGCAGTGGAGGAAGAGGGGAGCATGAGGGCTTAACAGGGGAGATATGAGGGCATAGGTCTAAGGTGAGATTAGGGTTATTGATGAATACTAAGAGGGGGGGGTGAATTAGTATGCCAAAAATCAATGCACTAAAACACTTAAATAGTCTGAAGATAAACTAGTAAATGAGTTTAATAGATAGACCGATTATCACACATGCAAACCAAAATGCAAATAAAGCATTCACCCACAAAAGCAATACAACCATAACACAAGATATTTGATGTGGAAACCCAAATGGGAAAAACCATGGTGAGATGGAACTCACAAGTCACTATCTACAAAATAGAGACCAGACCGGTTAAGGTCTTACAATGTTCTTCACCAGAACAGATCCTGTTAGGAATCTCAATCTCTATTAGGAGATAAGTCTAATTAAAGACTACCTTGCTAGAGGATTTTAGATTCACAGAGGTGAACCACCTTGTTAGAGGATTTTACCAAAGGCTTTTGGGCCTACCCAGTTAAGGGCTATAAACTTGCCAAAGATGTGAGTAATCAACAAGTGTTTGATCTATCTAATAGCACAGACTGCTTGGTTAGATCTAGTATAGCTCACAGTTAATGCATTCCAGCATTACTTTAGTCTTCTCTGTCTCTCAGTTAGTTACAACTTGATCTTCTCAGATAAGATCTCTCTTACAACAACTCATCAACCACCTTAAACCCTAGCGAAACATAAACCCTTTTAGCAACAACATAAAACCCTAGACATGATGTCCTTTTAAAGGAATCTAATTTCATGTCGGTCCAATAGGATTACATTACAATTTCCTAGGTTCAATGAATCTAGACATACTCAGTAGCACAACACAGAAAACACCGTCAGTGTGTCGGCACTATCAAACAATCGATGGATTGGTAACTCATCACAAAATGCTAGTTGGTAACTCATCACAGAGTATTACTAGTTCATACAAAATATTGATTGCCGGTTTGACAAAAGTGAATACTGGTAAGAATGTGTTATACCGCTTTGCTCCCTTGTACCGCTTAAGATCTACAAACCACTTGGGGTTGACATGCCGCTTCAGACTAAGAAGCACATTCTGCAAAATCACCAATAGTCTAAAGACTAGAATACAACATACCGGTTGGAACAGATACCGGTTAAGCTCTAGCTCATACATATAAAGGGGATCTCAATGCAAGTGTGTGTCCATCAATGACAATCACAACATAAACATAAAAAATGTCAACAATCTCCCCCTTTGGCATTGATGGCAACACTTAGGAAAATGAAATTTTGACATCTAAGTGTTTTACAACAAAAACATGCCATTAACAAAATTGTTCCCCCTAAGCATATACACTATCCCTTAATCAATACAATGTATAGCAGTTTTGCATACATAACATAAACATTTAGATATCAGAGCATAAAGCATATATCAAAATTTTAAAGCCAGATACTTCTCCCTATTCTTCTCCAAAATAGATAGAGTAGTTCTCCCCCTTTGCCAACAATGACAAAGTACTGCTGAACAACCCTGTTTCCATTTGATATTAAAATAAGAAAAGTTTATGACAAGAAGGAATAATACTTGTCAAAAAACAATTTATAATCCTACAAAAATTGTTTCATTGATAGAGACCAAGACTCAAGTAGGGAGGTGGCCACTTCTTTCTCTATTTGCATCTAGGATACCTATTCTTCCATGGCATCAACTGTGCTCATCTCCTGCGTAACTGCCAAGCCATCTAGGTTTAGATAACACTTCTAAAGAATTTGTAGACGTGGAAGTAAAACCAGTTGTAGCTCCTATAAATCTCTAGACCATGTACTAATCTCTTGTTCCATTTTGGTTAACTGGATCTAAAACCAGTGAACAGTTTGCCCATAAGTTGCAAAGGAATCATAAGGTGGCTTAAATGTGCTTAAGTAAGACTGTAAGTCCATTTGAAGCTTTTTCTTCTGGGCTAGCACATCATCATAGAATAGATGGGGTTGACAGATTTTGCTTAGTAGCGGGTTTCCTTCATCCAAAGTGTCCTTTATATCCTTTTGGTCTTTCAACAGTTCAGACCAGAGTTCATTCAACTTCTTCACTAGAGCAATGTTAAGAGCCTTTTGATTCTCTTTCTTGACATTTTCCTTAGCTTCTTCTTCTAGACTCTGCACCTGATCATCCACTATAGTACATAGTAGCTTAAGTTGTGCTAGTGATGATTCAGTGTTGGGAAGATTGGTACTAGGGATCAAACCGGTAAGGGTGTCTACAGCCACTTGAATTATATCTTGCTCCTTTTTCCTTTGTATGATTTCAAGGTGCTCTTGAGCAACCTTTATGCTCTACATTAGCTCTGACTCACTTGCAGACTGGAGATCGATAGGACTAGAGATATCAGCTAGTTTGGCTTGACTCTCGGTTGCCTTCAGAGTCTCCATTTGTGTTCTCTTCATCACTTCCACTGCCTTGTCTGCTTCTTCCTTCTTCTTTTTCTCTGCTTCCTTCTTCTTTTCTTGTTCCTTGTCTTCTTCTTCTTTCTTTTTCTTCTCAGCTTCCTTCCTCTTCTCCTCTTCTTTCTCTTCCTCTTCCTTCTTCTTCTTTACTTCTTCCTTCCACTTTTCCTTTTCTTTATCTTCCTCTTCCTTCTTCTTCTTCTCTTCTTCCTTCTTCTTCTTTTCTTCCTTATCCTCCACTTCTTTCTATTTCCTCTCATCCTCTTGCTTCTTTTTCTCTTCATCTTTTATTTTCTCCTCTTCCTCTTTTCTCTTCTCTTCCTCTTTCTGCTTTTTCTCATCTTCATCCCTCTTCTTCTTTTCTGCCTGTTTCTCAGTCACTTCCTGTCTGTCCTCAGCTTGCTCACTGCCCTATTCGGCCTATTGCACCTATTTTGTTCCCTTGGAAGATATGTCCTGAGTGACATCTTCTATTTCCAGGGCATTGACATCAATAGTGTCAATTGGTTCTTCAACCAGGTTTCCTTCTTCATCAAAAACTTCATCCGATTTGGATATAACCGGTTCTTTTTCTGCTTGCAGGTTGACCATACATGCTTTGTGAGCTTGGATAGCATGATTCATATGCTGATGAGTGTCTTTTTCAACATCATCAATTCTTCCCTCTAACAACCAAATTCTTCTTCTCCTTGTGAAGAAGAGTCCCTTATTTTGGTCTAAAACATCAAATAATTCTGAGTTTGAGAGGTCGGGAAAGTACTGTGCAAAGACTTTCTCCCTAATCTCCTATTCTTTTTCTATGGAAATGTGCCATTTATTATCTAATGCCTTATATAATGAATCTGGTGTCTGAGATTTAATCTCTGATGGTGACCGATCATTCTTACACAAATAAATAATAATTTCCTATAGTACTTCCTCTTTCTCCTCATCACTAAAATTATCATAGTAATCTACTAAATCATGAAGTAATTTTCTCCTAATATTCTTTATTGTTCTTTGACAATGTTTCAAAGGTTTATATGAGGAGATATTGATATTTACCGGTGTAGATGCTGCCGGTTCATTCTTCTTCATCTTCTTTGTCTGTCTAGCCTTCTTTGGCATTTCATCAAACTCAGTCTCTTCAGAGTCCAGTTCATTTGACTTAGTCTTTCTTTTTCTTTCAAAGACTTTTATCGGTGCCACTTCTGGTATCTTCTTTGTAGGTGACTGCTTGGTCACTCTTGGAGTTGCAGTAGTAGCCAGTGTTGATGCTGTAGGCACTGCCTTTGCTTTCTTTGTTGCCAGTTCTTTTCTTTTCTTTACAGAGGGTTCCTCGACCAGTGCAATCCTTTCCAGATAGGTTCCAGTCCTTTTTGCATTAGGATAGAGAGGTGAGGCAATAAGGGTTGAGGCATACCCTTCCAGCATATCGTACATTACCTCATAACCCATTGGCTCCACTTCTTCCATTCTAGGCTCAATAGCCTCCATTAAGCATTTGTCCACCTGGATGGTGAAACAGATGTCATCTTCATATTTCTTAACAATATCACCTAAGATCCTCATTTTTTGGCTCATCTTTCATCTGAACTCATCAAAATATTTGTTCAACACATCAGAGTAACTGGTTCCAATAGCTTGAATACTTTCCTTGATCTGCTTGGTTACCAGTTGGTTAGGAGACCACTGGACATCTCCTACTCTAGGAAAGTAGCCTTGGAAATAGAAGAACAACCCAACCAATAGTTGTGCGAACTTGAATCTCAGTGCATTATCCTATTTGATCAACTTCAGATTAGACAAGAGCTGCCGCTGCATACCGGTGCATAGGTCAAATGATGCATCCTCTTTAATTATCCGGTAAGCGGCATTTACTGCTACAACAGATACAGAGTTAATTCTGCTGGAAGAGAATTTTCTATAGCCTATCACCATGCAGGCATACTTAACAAGATCATCCTTGATGGATTTGACTATCATGCCTCATGAATCGCTTGTTGAACTAGTGAGCTTGGCCATTTCAGTTTTGCTTACCGTTCTTAGGGCTGGCACCTCCCCTGTACTACAGAAACTGGTGACTACATGAATTTCTTGAGGCGTGATATCATGCATCCTTTCTAGGTACATCTTGTCACCATGGACTCTGCTCAAAATGATCCTAATATGATCCTCTGTAAAGTCTTCCAGAAAATATACTGCATTATGGAGTTTCTTCTTCTCTAAGATACTATATTCCGGTTTGATTTTCTTGTCCTTTCCACAAAATAGACCTAGTTGAGAGTGGATGGCTAGAGACCCTAGGTCTTCAATCTTGCAATCAATATAATTAGAAATTCCCTCTTCCACTATCACTCCAGCCAGAACTTGTGATAGGGCATTATACTTTGACTTCCTTTGAATGAAACTTTCAAACTCAATAGATGTACTAGAACTAGTATGAGATGTGGAAGCCATTGTAGGATATTTTAAGAACTTGAATAATACCTTTAAAACATGAATTTAGGGCTTTCTGATTCTCCTTCACTCCACACTCCATCGGTTGCCAAATCACTGCTTTGTGTTCTCCACTTGACCGTTTGCAAACTGAATTTGAATCTCCTTCAAGACTTGTCAATTCCTTGAAATATCAGCTCAAATCGCCTTTTCTTCGCTCTGCACTTTGAAAAAAATTTCTTTGCTTGAAAATAGATAGTGAGAAATGATTTGAAATATGCTTTTATACATGTCTCTCACCTACTGCCATTAATGCTCCTCTATTAGGGCGTAAACCCAAATTTGCCTTTTTACCATTTCTAGTCTTCTGCCAAGCGATAGGTATCACATACCGGTTAAGGTCTTTTATTGATGTAAACTGAGGGTTCGAAAACATTTCACCATTTTCTCCCCCTAAGCCTTTTGAAGCTTTGTTTACCGGTTCCGATATTTCCACACTAGGTACAGAAACTAGTTCCTCTTCCAACATTGTTGGTTTCTTCCTCCAGGTTTTGTTCATGTCTGCTTGAACTATTTCAACATCAATTTATCCTTCCTAAGTGACTGGTATATCATCAAATATACTCTTTCTACTTCTACAAAATCTTGCAATGTGACCCAGTTTGTTGCAGTGGTAGCAAACCAATCCAGGTGCTCTCCAAGGTCCACTGTTCATGTTTCCATTCTTCCTTCTGCTTTTTGCAGCAGTGTGACCATGACCATGACAAATCCAATAGATTTCTCTCCATTTGGTTGCCACTTGATGGCCACCACTTCTTGACTAATGATTGAAGACCTTTAACTGGTTGCGGTTCAGGTTCACAAAAGGTTCAGGACCAACTCCTTGGGTCCTTTGAGGATATCTTCCAATGTTGTTCATGACAGACCTACATTCAAATGCTCTATGCCCAAACTTGTTGCATGCATAACAATGATCGTTGAACTTATTGGATCTAGGTATATTGTTAATAAAGTAAGGAAAATTATTATAGGCTTTGCTCCTACATACATTGGTAGTGTGTCCTTTAAGATAGTTAAAGAAAATAGGTTTGAATTTTTGCTTACCTTTTCCTTTGAATGTTGGTTGCTTCTTTGATGCTTCAGCATTTGTTCCTAAGGATTCTCCTTCCTCATGTTGAGAGAAACCAAGTCCATTGGTATTCTTAACTAGTCTAGATGACTCAAGCTTATGCTCTAGCTTGACAGTACTTTTACTAAACTTAGCAAGTATTTCCTTTGACTCAACGAGTTCTTTGGAAATAGTAGTATTTGTCTCCATTAGGCTTGCATTTTTAGAGATGGCTATGATCAGTTCATCTTAGACTCCTTCTTTTTCCATTCTGCTCTCATGAAGGTGAGCAGTCAGTGCACTAATCTCTTGTTTCAACTTGGAGATCTCATGATCTTTGTCATTCACCAGATCTTCAGCTTTCCTCTTGTTCTCAAGCTCTTGACTAACGGATAGTCAGTCCTTCCAACTCCTTTCTCAGGTTGGAGTTTGATTCATTCAACTTATTTACTTCTGCTATCATGGCTTCCATATCTGCTTCATCTGCAGAACTATTTTTAGATAGCTCCATCATCTTTTCTGCATGCTCTCTCCTTTTTGCTTGAGATGCCTTCTATTTGACCATAAGATCATCATAGGCTTGCTCAGACTGAGTGAGTCATTGAGTAAGTTCTGTTAAGGTGTATTCCCCCATATCTCTTTCCAAGTGGTTAAACTTATAGAAATGTTGGCTCTGATACCAATTGATGAATACTAAGAGGGGGGGTGAATTAGTATGCCAAAAATCAATGCACTAAAGCACTTAAACAGTCTGAAGATAAACTGGTAAATGAGTTTAACAGACAGATCGATTATCACACATGCAAACCAAAATGCAAATAAAGCATTCACCCACAAAAGCAATACAACCATACACACAAGATATTTGACGTGGAAACCCAAATGGGAAAAACCACGGTGAGATGGAACTCACAAGTCACTATCTGCAGAATAGAGACTAGACTAGTTAAGGTCAAACCGGTTAAGGTCTTACAATGTTCTTCACCAGAATAGATCCTATTAGGAATCTCAATCTCTATTAGGAGATAAGTCTGATTAAAGACTACCTTGCTAGAGGATTTTAGATTCATAGAGGTGAACCACCTTGTTGGAGGATTTTACAAAAGGCTTTTGGGCCTACTCGATTAAGGGCTACAAACTTATCAAAGATGTGAGTAATCAACAAGTGTTTGATCTATCTAATAGCACAGACTTCTTGGATAGATCCAGTATAGCTCACAGTTAATGCACTCCAGCATTACTTTAGTCTTCTCTATCTCTCACTTAGTTACAACTTGATCTTCTTAGATAAGATCGCTCTTACAACAACTTGTCAACCACCTTAAACCCTTTCAGCAACAACATAAAACCTTAGACATGATGTCCTTTTAAAGGAATTTGATTTCATGTTGGTCCAATAGGATTACATTACAATTTCCTAGGTTCGATGAATCTAGACATACTCAGTAACACAACACAAAAAGAACCATCAAACAATCGGTGGATTGGTAACTCATCACAAAATGCTAGTTGGTAACTCATCACAGAGTATTACCAGTTGCCAGTTTGACAAAAGTGAAGACTGCTAAGAATGTGTTATGCCGCTTTGCTCCCTCGTACTGCTTGAGATCTATGAACTGCTTGGGGTCGACATGCCGCTTCAGACCGGGAAGCACATTCTGCAAAATCACCAATAGTCTAAAGACTAGAATACAACATACTGGTTGGAACAGACACCAGTTGAGCTCTAGCTCATACATATAAAGGGGATCTCAATGAAAGTGTGTGTCCATCAATGACAATCACAACATAAACATAAAAAATGCCAATAATTATTATCAATCTTATAGCCCTCTAGGGTGAAACCCCCTCCTTCCACAAAACTGAATGGTGTGCCATTAGACATGAGCAATGATTTATGGAAAGGTTTCTCGAAGGGGATCTTCCTTGGCATAGAATCTTCAAAAGAACCATTATAAAAGGGTAATTCTAGGGTTAAATAAGATTTATCACATTTCAGAGTTATAGGCTCTAAAGATTTAATGTTAATATTCATTTTAAAAATTAGGAGCTGGTTAAAGAAGCTTAGGGCTAATTTTTTTACTTCTACAAATTTACCTATTTTGTTGCCTATTATTCTTAAAATGTCATTATTTCACAATTCTACACGAAATTTATCCAGTGAAATTGCTCTATTAACCATGCAAGAATTGAATTGAGATGGGAGAAAGAGAGGTTGCCGTTCCCAACAATCAAACCCTAGACCCTTAAATGTTAATATATCCAATGAATTTCTTAGACTCTGATTACCACATTCAATAGCTAAGATATTATTAGGAAGGATGTCAATTTTTACTTGGTTATTGAAGGAAGATGACACCCCATTGGCAATTTGTTCAGACAGGATCCCCCAACCTTTCCACTGAGCAAAGATCATTATGTCTCTACAATGGATTTTATACCTAGCTTGGGTATGATTATCAATTTCAATGACCAACCTGTTAGGAGAAGCTGGGGAATTTGAAGGTAGATCTAACAATGGGTGCTCGACTTCCTTAGAATTGTGACAACTAGGAGTTTCCATATCCTTTGAAAATTTACCCAAAGATTTTCATGAAGGAAAAATATGGCAAGCAGAGGAACTCTTTGACTGGTTAGGTTTTACAAAACCTTCCTCCCAATAATGACTGGAATTCTATTTGGGGCCGTTTGGTTGCCCTAAAGCCCTGTTATTTTTGCAGCTCACCAAATGCCAATGCCAATCCCGATCCCAACCCTTGTAAAGAGGGGGGGGAGCCCTAACCACATTAACCAAAGAGTATTTTGTTTTTGCAAAGAAGGCCTCTTGATTGTGGGTTTGTGATATGACCCTTCCAAGATCCTTAGTCCCAGAGTTATTAGCCAAAACAACGAAACGATTTGCAGAGCCTCTATAATTTCCCCGTGGCAGATAAGAATGCTCAAAAAAGGATGTCAATGCATTGCATCACTTTTATGCACACAGAGGCATTTTTGCAAATAAATTAAATATTAATTTTATTATTTCATTTCTTTTTTTATTAGCTTAATAAGACAAAAATAAATTTCTTTTCTAATCTATTTCCAAGTGAATATCAATGAAGAATAACCCAAATATCTATAGGGAAATAACTCTATTTTTATTCTTTTCTTTCCAAGAATATACTCAAGTAAAATACAACTTTATTTAATGATGAAACTTAGTCAAATAATTACATTTAATACCTCATGGTTCCCTTTATACAAATAGGTACATAACAAAATCTAGCCTCTCATTTCTACTATATGAGAGCTTGCCAAATACATTTATTTTTCATTTGCAACTAAATAAAAATAACAATAGTAGATTCAACCATATCTTCCTTTCCAATATTTTTCCAAGCAAACCTACAGTAAAAACTTATAGGTTGTGACCATGGAGGCTCACCTCCAAACCTAGACTTACAAGAAGCCACCTCCAAGCTAGGAGAACCAAGGCTAAATGGGGGACACACAAACAATACACATACAAGCAAGAAAACTCACAACATACACACTCTAGCCCAAGGATAGACAACATCACTTATGTGACTTTTCAAGTGGGGTGAAGGTGGACCAAATACCTAGAGGAGAATTCTGCAAGTAAGAAAACATAATGCCATTGCAAGGCTACCAAAAAGAACATCCACAAGTTCCAAACTTGTCCCAATAATTCCTTATTTCCTCAAGGCATACAAGCGTACAAACTCTGCTTATGACCCTCATTGCCTAAACAAAATACTATGCAGCAAGGGTCCCATAATCCCTTGTAAATCACTCTCTTCCAAAAAGAGCTTCTACACTCATACGCTATCATACAACCCTTCACCCCAAGGCCACTCTACCCTCCCAAGGGCGACTTTGGCCTTGAAAAAATCCCAAAACAATATCATAAAACCACAATATCACAAGCACAAAAGAAAGAACCCAACATCTTCCTAAAAATACTAAGAATTCAACAATAGGAAAACCACCACAACAATAATCCTTTCAAAACTCAAGCAACAACATGAGATAGTAAACCAACCAACCTTAAATCTGCCAAAAGGATGAATAGAAGTTGTAGAAGAGTTGCCCAAATACACTCTTTTTCCTCTCAAAACTTAGCCAAAAACTTCCCAATCCAAGAACCAAAATCAAGAAAATCTATGTCTCCAAAAATGGAGAGTGGGTGATCAAACTTCTCCCTCCCAAACTATTCCCTAAGAAGACACCCCTCACTCTTTCCAACCCACTTGGGAAGGGTGAAGGATGTTCATTGGTTGGTCTTCCCAACACCTTACAAACTCTCTATCCAAGACACCTCAAAAAAGGTAAAAGGAATGGGGAAGAAATGCCACTCATGAGGAGAGTTCTCTAACCTAGGAAGACTCCTCTAAAGTTGAAATTCGGCGAACATGGGAAACTCAATTTTTGGGGTGACTAAACAGGCCCTGGGGAGTGGACACATGGCTAAATTTGGCCTTCATCCATAGGTACATCATATGGCTCACTAAAAATGCCCCTAACTTGACCCTAGGAGTTAGTTTAACCCTCTAGAAACTCACCCAAAGTTTACCTGCGGGTCAACCTTGAGTTGACCTTTCTAATAGCTCCCTATCCAAGAGTTTCTTAGGACCATACTAGGATAATTGAAAAATGCATTGGTAAAACAAATTTCCTTCCAAGGGAAATGCCATTTCCAACTCACTTTACAACACGTGTCAAGTGACACCACAAAAGAATTACACATCACTAAAATACACATGGCAAATGTCCCTTTTTTAGAATTTAGAAATTAAACACACATCCGAGCATAACATTTAAAAATTAAAACACATTTACAAATGAGGTGTTGTCTCTCTAAATAGACAACCCTTGGCTTCACAAATGCATATAGGTCTAGGTTTGATTCTCTGAATAGTTTCCATGGTCGCATGGATTAGTTTCCCTACACATCTCACTTTGCACATTAGTAACCCCAAATAATCACATTTAATATCAACATATGAAAAGATTACAATTCAGACACTTTGTATACAATTTCAATCATAACAATCAATTTATCATTTATCCAATAAAATCCACATTAATTAATTTACTCAAAAGGCATCATCATAATCCCCATGAAACTAAATCATTAATTTGACATGCATCCATGTTTTCTAATATCATAATGAAGTACTGCAAATTTTGAGATAGATGACATATGTCATATCAAGATTATCAAATTAGTGGATCATAGAGGATCTAAATCCATAACACATCAAAATATGCACCACAAGGTAAAATGATTCCATAGCCTGATTCAATTATTTTTCCTACTAATCTATTCGTCTAACATAGCCCATCCTATTGAATTATAATATTTATTAATATGGTCAACCATGGTCAACTAAGTTAACCAGAGGTTGATCGTGGAGGGGCTCTACTCTGGGAAGAAAGATGAAGAAAGGATTAGGTAAATGTACAGATGATGAAAATGGATCAAATAGTTACTGCAGTAAAGATAAAAAGGAAAATCATCTACTCATGGAACAAGAGATCCAAAATGAGGAGAAGACATCAAAGTGTGACATTGGATCTCATTCTAGCTATCATAACTTATTTTGTAGTCATGATGAAGGTGAATAGGAAGTTGAGGCTGAAGTGGATCTTGAAGGTGAACTTGTGAGAGCACTTGAAGAACTAATAAAACTAAGGAAACAATATAGAAAGTGTAAGAATGTTGCTAGTAAAGAACAAGAAAGATTGAATAAGAGTCTTGAAGAGTCTAATAAGAATATCAACACAATGACATTATAGGTGGAAGAAGTCAGAGGAATGTGTGAAGTAATAAAATTGAATCTTGATGCCAGGAAAAGAAGGTGTGAGGAGTTAGAGTTGGAAGTGGAGACAAAAGGAAATGAGTTTGAGAACCTAAAGGATGCAATGACAAAACTCACAAAAGAGCTTGATAATTGCCAAGATGAGTTGAAGGTGAGAATCAAATATGAGGGCAGCATTGAGGCTTTGGATAAGATGTTGAACAATCAAAAGAATAATGAGAATTCTACTTTAGAAGTTGCAAATGAGAGACAGAGGGACATCAAGAAAATCTGGAGGAGAGAGTGCAGCCAAGGAGATGAGAATGGGAAGAATGTCTCTATGTATCAGCATGATCCATTCCATCCATAGTTGATATCTCCTCAAGCTTAAGGAGATGCATGAACTTAGGGGGAGCTACATATTGATCACATCCTTCACCACCAAACCTTGAGAAGGACAAGTATAAGGACATGATGCTACATATGAGATAGTAAATAATGATTGGAGAAGATGTTTGGAATGATGATTGTTTGCATTTATTTCAGTTGATGTTGAGTGAGTTAAGACTTTGTATATCTGTTGTAGTTGGTTTAAGTTATAGAATTTGTGCATTAGAGGCATGTCATGCTTTGACATTGTTGGCATATAGATCTATGTGGTACGACATCTAGTCATGTGGATGTACACTCACTATATGAAGTTTAGCATGGCTGCAAGTGTAGAACATAATTAGAAGGAAACTCTCAATATGAAGGTGGTATATGTTAAGAGGTTGCAGACAACCACTGCAAGAAAAACTTGTAGCAGAACTTGCGTATGAAGAGATTGATGTGACTGAAATCTTGAAAGAGTTCAGCATATAGTTTGTCTCACAAAAATTGATGATAATACTCTACTTAAGTACGGTGGACTAAAAAATCATCAGATCAGATGGTTGATTAGAATGGTACATCTAAAAATGAAAGAAGATTGTTTGAGGTAGCAGGTATGAAGGACAAAATTGACAATATAAAGTAGATAGTACCGAGGATAAGCCAAAACTATACAGATTGGTTCAAGGAAATGGTAGAAGAATGGCAGCAAATGTGAAATCAAAGAATATATTTGGTCAATTCCTTGCAACAGAGAAAAGGAAAGTGGAGCATAGAGATTATTGGTCTCTGGGCAGATCATTGCTCAAGTGGATAACAAAATGTGGCATTTTCAGTCCTAAGGGGAGATAAGCAATTTTTATAAGTAGTATTTGCACTACTTTTATATTGTAATAATAGTTCATCCAACATGCAAACAACAAAGGTGTACACAATCATATTGGAGCATTAGTCATAGGGGGAGACTAATAAATTGGTTCTACATAGTCATAACAAATGAGTCAAAGGGGGAGATTGGTATCCCAGTTAAATAAATCTTTATTCTCAAAGGTGAAAAGTTTCAGCAGGGATATATATCTAAGGGGGAGTATGCTATTTTCATATAGGAAGCTTTGTTAATTGGTATTCATGTTTGGCCATCTCCTTGCACATTTCAAATGGATTTTTATAGGTAGCCAGACCCTTTGCCATTGTTGTCAAATGGGGAGAGATAAGTATGTGTGTTGATATGAATGCCAAAGGGGGAGATTGTTGGCATTAGATTATCATTGATATCAATAGTTGTGATGATGCAGTGGTCAAGCATGTAGAGTTGATTGATGTCAACTGTTGAGAAGGTGTTGCTTGATAGAGATTATACAAAGTGACAACTTCACATCCACTGGACAGAGATGGAAAGACTTGCAAAGACATTAGATTGGATAGAGGTGCACCATGATGAGTTCCCAAAGGAAGGTGAAGAGACAAAAATGCCATATGATGATCTTGAGGGAAAAGATCAAGGTGTCCTAGAGTAGGTAACTCACAAAGGGAAGGTGAGAAGATTGTATTGTGTATATGTGTAGGTTGAACAAGCATGGAGTCAACGAAGGCATTTTTTCAAAGACCATAGAGATGACAATTTGGAAGTTTATTTGGTTGTACAATTGGATCGGGAAGAAATAGGTCATAATGTTCTGTAGGCGTTGAGAAAATAGGTCTGACTTAGAAAAGGTGTAGGTGCATAAATATATAACACATCGTGTTAGTTGCCAAATCATGTTAGTCACACTCGAGGATATAAAAGGAAAGCATGAAGTGTGTCATTGGAATGAGTAAATGGACAAGGATGACACAAGTCATAGTGTGGTGAAAGCATTGGGCGAGTTGATTTGAATTAGAAAAAGCATGGTTGTTGTTTGACTAACATGTCATGTTAGTCACACTCTACTACAAGGATATGCACATAACAAATCATGTTATTGCTATCGCTATCTTGCAGTCAACACTTTGCGTTCACAAATGCCTTTTTGGAAATAGCGATAGGAGACCAAAGATGCACATAACACGAAGGTTTTGGATTCTTTGCTATTTCACAGAGAAGCATGTTGTGCAGATCAAGTGAGTTGTGAAACTATGAAAAGCACATAATGTGCATGTTATTGATCTCCTGAAAATCCATGTGAAGGCTTTCACCATTTTGCTAATTAATTGCCAAGGCAGTCTTCATGGTTTGTAATATAGTGAAAAGGTTAAGTGGTTGTTGGAAGTGTTAACCATTTTATAATTTCATAGAATAGACTGCCAAAGGATTTTATCTGCTTGCGATACAATGAAAATGGTAAATGTGATAGCGGGGTGACTAGAAGATCTTGTGGTTATGGTTAAGAGGTGATTTTTGCCATTTTGTAGGGTGATTCCATGTGTCGACCAAGACAATTGTGAAATTAGGAAACACATATAATGTGTGTGTTATTGATCATTCTACTTTTCTAAAGCAATATATTGAGAGGAGTACATAATGTGCATGTTATTGAACATCAGGGACTTTTGCCATTTTGCGGTCAATATTTTTTGTTGACTTTAACACTCTACGAAACAATGAAAAGCTACTAAGTTTGTGGGGGTCACTTTGGTCTTGTGTTAGCAGGTACTCATCTATTAGGAGCTGATTCATCTACTTGGCAACGAGTTGTACCGATGGAACATTTTTTGGTGATGTTGCATATTTTGGTGATTAGAAGGTTGTCGTCATTTTGTAAAGATGTTACGGTGATGTGTTTTCATTGGATCATTGGTCAAACCTTCTAGGTTACCCGACCCATAGCGAAACCACAAAGGCATGGCACATTCACCATTTTGTGGGGATGTCTACAAGGATGTTTTAATCGCCAGTGATGTAGTGAAAAGGGTTTAGGTTGTTTGGCATGAGCATAGCATGCGTGTTAGTCGCATTGCAGTTTTCAACATTTTTGTGCAGCTCGACAGTTGACTTGTCCAAGTGAATGGTTGACGATCGTTGATAGGAGGCTATGAACGAATCATTAAAGATTTTTTAGGCCACATATGCCTGCCTTTAGGGAATCCAATACACAGGGCTACTGATCAAAGTTTGACCAATGATTTTGGATACGAATAAGAAGATTTTGATACCATGATTGCATGCCGATAGATATAGAGGTCCACATGGCATTGATTGAGAAACTTGAATATCAAATATATGGACATGTGGCTTCTAGATGGTCAAGAATGAATTTTGATATGCCAAAGTTGGTGTTTTCTATGATTGTGTATTTAAATGAGGCGATTGTCAATCCAATTAGTGTAGGATGTTGGAGAATGCATTCATGGATCTGTTGTAGACAAGTGTGCAACTCGAGAGGATTTTTAGGAATATTTGACAAGAAGATAGAGATTGCTAAATATAGAAATATATGTAAAGAGAACATAAAGAAGATGAAAAGAATACATTTAATAATGGCAGCCAATCAACCTACATGTCACATTGGTAGGGAGCCCAAAAAGATATTTGAATCTATTTTGGAGGGAAAATCTCATGCATACATAGATCATCGAATACAAAGGACATGTAATGAGATTTGACAGTTGTAGAAGAGGTAGGTGTGCAAAACTAGCAAAGACAACAAGGTGGACACTGAACTGAATGAGTTAGGCAATGAACCAAAAATATAGTGTATGCACTCCAGAAAAGTGAAGTGTTGTGAAGTAGAAAGGTAGAGAACAAGAAGAGTTGCAAAAAAATAGAGAAGCGAGAAGGGCGCAAAAAATCATTTGCTATAGGTGTTGATAACACAATGATAGTGCAGGTACAATAATGTAAAGGATGTTATATGCAGAAGGTTAAAAAGTGCAGATGAGAGAAGTAGAAGCTAAGAGCCAGAGAAAAGAGTAGATAGAGAAGACCATAGAGATCATAGATAAAAGAGTGCAGAGCCGAGGTAGAGAACACAATGGATTATGTACATTGTGAGAGGTAGACAAGGAGGAGAGATTAGAGTAGAAACTAGAGATTTGTTTTTAGTGACAAGAAGAAGACAAAGAGAAGAGAACATAGGTGGAGATAAAAGATCACAAATCAGAGAGGAGTAATTTGTGATAGATAACATAGCAGGTTAGTCAAATAGAATGAGGTAGTGAAAGAAGACTTATTTTTAGAGATAGGAAGGCTGAGATGAAGCATTTGTGATATATCATCTCAAGACAATAGTAAGGTGTTACAAAACTCATTTGTAACAAGGTTTTTCATTTGTATTAAATTGTTTATTGAGTCATTATAATCTTTGAGTTGGTGCTCAGAGCAGGGGTAGGTTCTCCTTTGGGTTGGTTCGCATAAAATCAAGGGTTGGTGCTCCTTAAGTTGGTGACCTAAAACATGGTGAAATTAGAGATTTTCTCATGAGGCTGGGTTGGAGCAGTAGACTCTAGCAACATTTATCACTGAGTTTTTTACCACATTGTGTTATCCTTGTATACCTTTGTGTTATATGGTTGCCTCTTGTGTGTGTGTATGTTTAATCTATTTTCTTATTATTGCTAGCATTATTTCCTTAAAAAAATTAAATTTCTGATTATCACCGATTCACCCCCCTCTTAGTGATCCCTTGTGTTCTATAATTGGAATTAGAGCCATAGGTTCCTGGTTTGATAAGCTTTCTCTATCTTGCGTAGATTCTGGTGTGTGAACACAATGGTTAAATTTGAGTCAATCCTTGCAGGTATGTTTGATGGTTCAAACTATGCCATCTGGAGTTCAAGAATGGAAGTCTATTTGTCCTCCTTAGGTTATGATATCTGGATGTCAGTCAAGAATGGATACTCTACCCTTGCTTGTCCTCTAGCTAACCCTAATGCTAAAAGAGAGTATGAATGCAATACTAAAGCTAAGAAGGTTATTCTTAGCGGGCTATCAGATATAGTGTCCTCAAAGGTCAAGAAATGTAAGTCTGCAAAGAATGTATGGGATAGCTTGAAAAAAATCTATGGAGAAGAGCCTAGCACTGCTGAATCAAACTATGGAAGAAAGATGAAGAAAGGATCAGGTAAATGTATAGATAATGAAAATGGATGAGATAGTTACTTTTGTAAAGATAAAAAGGAAAATCATCTTCTCATGGCACAAGAGATCCAAAATGAGGAGAAGACATCAAAGTGTGACAGTGGATCTCATTCTAGGAATCAAAACTTATTCAGTAGTGATGACGAAGGTGAAAAGGAAGTTGAGGTTGAAGTGGACCTTGAAGGTGAACTTGTGAGAGCACTTGAATAACTAAGAACAACGAGGAAAGAATATAGAAAGTGTAAGAATGATGCTACTAAAGAACAAGACCGATTGAATAATAGTCGTTAAGAGTCTAAATTAAGAATATCAACACAATGACAACACAATTGGAAGAAGCTAGAGGAATGTGTGAAGTAATAAAATCAAATCTTGATGTGAGGAAAAGAAGGTGTGAGGAGTTAGAGTTGTAAGTGGAGACAAAAGGAAAGGAGCATCATAACCTAAAGGATGAAATGGAAAAAATCACAAAAGAGCTTGAGAAGTGCCAAGATGAGCTGAAGGTGAGAATAAAATATGAGGGAAACACTAAAGCTTTGGATAATATGTTGAACAAGCAAAAGAACTCCAAGGATACTGCAAGCACTATATTTGAGGAAGGTTAATGTTCTACTAGAAAGGACTCATCCAAGAAAGAAATACACTTTGTTTCTTCAAGTGAAAAGGGTAATGGACAAACCTTCATAGTAAAGAATGTTGCAATAAAGAAAATTGATCTAACCATTACTGCTGAAATTTTGAAGACATAGGCAGTTGCTACAAGGAAGGATAATCCCGATTCAAAAGGTAAAAGAAAACTGAATGAAGATGGCTCCATCAGAGATAAGAACCCAAGAAGGAGAAATAGAAGATCAAACTATGTTGCTGCACACAAGACTGTGAATATGAGGAAATTAGAACATATGATTGCTACAAATGAACATCTCAGGATCAACAATAAAGGAAGAATGAATAGAGCAAACAAGTCCACAAGATCTCCCCACATTTGGCAAAATCAATTTGTAAGTTACAATTGTCCTTTGTCTAGTTATTGTTTTTCATGCAAAGGATATGGACATAGATCAAGTGAGTATAGAAAAGGGTTCCAGAAATCAAATTATCGTTTGTCAAAGTTGTAATGCATATGGACATAAAAGTTCAAATTTTAGATTTATGCATATAACTACTCCAAGATTTAGGAGCAAGAATGTTTCTACTATCCCAAGTGATAGGTCAAATGTTGTATGTTATAATTGTAATTTTTGGCTATTGTTGATAAGTTTTCCTGAATGATGTTTTGTCATTGATGTCAACATATTCTTCTATGTGTTCTAGTGTTGCAGTTAGAATATATGAGTTGGTTTGGTTAGTGTGTTGTAGATGAGTTGTTGCGATTTAATGGGTTTTGAGATAAGTATCTCTATTTGATTCAACATAAGCTTTTGTGGTCTACATTATTATTTGATCAAGTTGTGAGGTCCAGTACTATGGTTATTATTAAATTGTTCGTGTTACTTGGTATTTTGGTTTGTGCTCCACATTGCTCCAGAATTTCAATATCTTTGTGTGAAAATTTGGCAGAGTATTTGGGACAATTTAGGTGTATCCTCAATTTTGGTGGTTCATGATTTGGAAATCCACATGTGAATCTTTCAAGTTGACAGTCAATTATATTGGTATTTTTGAGCTTTGATAGAGAGATGATTATGATTCTAGTAATCTAAATTGTTGCAGTTATTGTGGTGTAATTTACATTGCTTGTGAATGTTTCCAAATCATGTTCTATCTATTTTGTTGGTCTACATTGATCGTTGTGCATGTTATTGATCATTTTCTTGATCCAGTGGTGTTCTTCATGTTATACGACATTTATGAAGTTGTAGTGTGTTGCGGATGTTCGAGGCATAATTCTTGGAGGTGTTTCATAATTGTGGTGTGTATTTGGGTCTAGACTATGTCTTAGCCAATATTGCTTTGGTCTACATGTGTTGTTGTAGCATGTGAGGTTATTATTTTGTAATTTGTGTTGAGGGTTTCGCTGACCTTGAAATATAGGTTGATGATTTGTATTTATTCATGTAATATTCATTTTTGAGAGGCATCTACATGTACTAATATTGTATTGATCACTTAGTAGTAGAATAGAAGAGTGAAGAGGTGTGAAATAGTGTGCAGAAGTGTAAGAGAAGAATTTGAGTATATGTGCTTAATCAAAACTATAATCAGGCATTAGGAGATGCTATTTTTTCAGTTCATGTAATTCGGATTGTTGTCTGAATCTTTTGTAAGGTAGTGAGCCTTCCGAGGCTGTAACCCTTATTGTAATTTGAGCAATGAGCTCTAGGCAGTGTGGCTGAATGCATGTGCATTCTCCTCATGTAATATTTTTATACTTCTAATAGAGTATAATAATATTGTGGGTCTCAATTCCACCGTAGTTTTTCCCTTAAGTGAGTTTCCATGAAAAAATCCTGGTGTTATGGTGTTATTGTTACTTGCTTTGTGTTTTTGCACTTTACTTTTATTCATTTGTATTAAGTGGATTAAAGGACACATTAAGAAGATTTAAAATTGTTGAACACTGATTCACCCCCCTCTCAGTGTTCCTTGATTCCAACAATTGGTATCAGAGCTTAGTTCCTCGGAAGAAGTCTAATAGCTTGAGGAGTATCCACGAAGGTGAAGAAATGGATTTTGGTAGTCTTAGACAACAACTTCTTGTTGCACTTGAAGATCTTGATCATTCAGAAGCTGAGGTCTAGTAGGTGAAAGCAAGCCTTAAGGATGTTAATAACTTCATTGAATCACTAAAGGATTAGTTGAACAAGTCAAGGGATAAGAGAAAGGAACTTGTTGACAAGCCGAAGGAGAAAGAAAGTCAAAGCACTGATGAATAAGCCCTAAAATAAAAGATAGAAGAATGTGAGAGACTTTCTAGAGCTAAGTAGTCCAGAAGAATGAGATGGAAGCCATTTTAATAAGTTTGATAAAGAATATTGAAGAAAGGAAGAAGAATGAGGAAAAGATTGTCCAGTCTTTGAAAGACAAATGTGAAGAATGTTGTAGACTTGAGAATGAGAATGGAGAGTTGATAAGTGAACTTCAAGATGCTAGAGAACATGAGGAAGATCTTCGAAAGTAGATCCTAGTTCTTAAAGTTGAAGAAAGCACTGTATGGGTTGAAGCAAGCCCTTAGAGCCTAGTATGCAAGATTGGATAGGTATTTGATGAAACTTGAATTCAATAAAGGTAATGCTGACAGTAATTTGTATTTCAAGATTGATAATGATAATATATTACTTGTTGATGATATCATTTTTGGTGGAAATGATGGTTTGTGCAAGAAGTTTACTGATGATATGTAGAGTGCGTTTTAGATGTCTATGATTGGTGAGATGAAATTCTTTTTAGGATTGCAAATTTTACAATCAGGTAAAGGTATTTTTATATCTCAGTCTAAGTATGTGAATGAATTGTTAAAAAAGTTTGGTTTGGATGATGTTAAGCCTGTTGGTACTCCTATGGTAATCAGATGTAAGTTACAAAAGATGATGATTCTCCAAAAGCAAATCAGATCAGATATAGATCTATGATTGGTGGTTTATTGTATTTGACTCAAAATAGACCAAATATTATGAATGTTGTTGGTCTTGTTTCTAGATTTCAAGCTGATCATAAAGAATCTCATGTTGTAGCTATGAAAAGAATTTTTAGATATTTGGAAGGGACAATTGATTTTCGTTTGTGGTATCCTAAAGATGATGAATTTACCTTGATTTCTTTTATAGATGTTGATTGGGCAAGTAATGTGGATAATTGGAAGAGTATTAGTGGTGGTGCATTTTTCCTTAGAAAAAGATTGGGTGCATGGTCAAATTAGAATTCTATCTCCTTGTCTACTACAAAAAATGAATACATTTCTACTACTAGCAGTTGTACTCAGGTAATTTGGATGAAGCAAATGTTGAAGAATATGGTACTGCATTCTAAGACTAGGCATATATCAATCAAGTTTCATTTCTTAAGAGAGAAGGTGAATGAGAAGGAAGTTAGATTAAAGCATGTGCCTACTAAGGAACAAATTGTTAGAATCAGGGATCACTGAAAGGGGGGGAGAATCAGTGATATACCAAAAATTGAAACAATACATTGCATAACAAAAAATAACATAAACATGATACAAACAATACAAAAATCCACAACACCAAAATTTTTCCTTGGAAACCTAGAAAGGGAAAAACCATAGTGGGGATGGAACCCACAATATTCATATATTATGGCCAAGAGTGCATAAATATTACATAGATGGGGAATGCACTTGCATTTAGGATCACTACCTAGATCTCATTGCTCAAACAAAGTTGCCTAGAGGGCTACAACCCTCAGGGAAGTCTCACTGACTTACAATTTGTTTACAATGAGTAAAAACAATTAAATGAACTCTTAATTATCATTTGACTATGCAAAAATGAGTTTTGATTAAGCTCTGAATCTCTAACCATCTTTGCTCGGTTGAATACTATGTTTCTATCTCACTCAACTATCAATTGGTCTAAAAGAAAAATGTGCACATGAAAGTGCGCTCAATCACACCAAAATAGATCATCACATCTCTAACATAATGAAAATCAATCACCAAAATGATCTTATATATCCAATCATAACACAAAAGCAATCTCCTCCATGTTATCTTGAAGAGATGTAATGTATAGCTCAAAGTCGGCTTCAATCTTGAACAAAACATAATGTTAGACCAAAACATTATAATCACACACTTCCTAAAGTTCTTCCCGATCACTGAGATCACAAAAACAATCACAAAAAATATCACAGTAATTGGAAATCATTTCGGACCAACACGTTACTGAAATACCATGTTTTGCAGGTTAACACCAACTTCTGAATAAGATGAATCATGACTGTTAGATTGAATCACCATAAAGAGTTGCGAAGAGTTTCCATAAATGACAACCCTAGGTCAATATGCAACTACCAGATATCATTTGAAATCACTAGATGAGTGTCAATTGCCAACAATCTCCCCCTTTGGCATTGATGGCAACACCTGTGAAAAATGGCTAAGTGTTGAAACCTATGAAACTTGTACACCGGAGGAAAGAATAAAATAATTCTAAGGCTCCTTCTTAGATCAATAATCCAAGAATCTACACTATACCAAACTACACACTCTATAGACAATTAGTCTATACATTTTTCACCTCATCTCTCCCCCTTTGACATTAATGCCAAATATGGAATATTATCCAAAATTGATAAATAGGTGGCATATACTTTATAAATATTTGAATAGGTTAGCATAAATGGTCTTCAAAAATCCTAGGTGAGTTTCCCACCCACTCTTTAGGCTATCCAAAATTGTGGTGAATGCATTGTATACAATGGCATGAATTTCTAACACTCTCGGATCTGATGGTATGGGCCAGACTGTTTCCTTCATACAATCTACCTTATTTCTTAGCATAGTATCTAACCGGATAGCATTCAGGTTCTGGAGTTCTCCCATTTTCCTCAAAAATTTCTCCTTATCAGCTTGAAGGTTAGAGATCTGATCATTCAAGGCTATGATCTGTCCTTCAATGATTTTGGCTAATGATACATTAGGGTCGAAAGATTGTGAGATACTTGCAAGCTTTCCTTGTCAGTCATTTATTTGTTTGTCAATATCAATGGTGAATTTAAGAAAAATGATGCAATATTTATACAATTTACTAGTTTTTGACAATGTGTCAGAAATGTTTAGCAGTCTCTTATTCAATGTCACCTTGTCATCTTCAATCATTTTCAAGAATGTATATTTTTTGACTTCCTTAAATCTGTCCAAAACTTTATGAGTAGCCATCTTCTCCAAAGAATCAAAATTGCTATTTACATTGTTAATTAAATGCAATAATTTACCAAAGGGGCTGTTATTTGAATCTAACTATACATTGGTAGCCACCTTCTACAAAACATCAATGGACATCAAAATTAACTTCTTATATAAAATCTCAGATTTCACCAAGTCTTGGCTAGCTTGAGATTGGACTGTAACAACAAGAATAAGCTTCTCTACAGGAGACATTTTTCCAAGATCAACTGAGCCATCAAGATTGATTTGAGGTGGGATCCATGTAACTAGAGGAGTGGCAATTGTCAGATCAACTATACCTTTGCCTTTGTCCACCTTAGTTGTCACAACTTCTCTAGATTAAGCATCCTTCTTCACACCCTTGTCTCCAATATCAATCTGTTGAATTTAAGGGGTTGTAGAGCTATTAGTCATTGGTATCAACATCAATTGTGGTGTTACGTTGGTCTTCCAATTGATCTTCAGACTGAGTCTCAACCTTCTGACTTCTAGAATCACCTTGCTTGTTTTCTGGCTGAGATGATTGAAATGCATCTTTATACAGAGGATCATTTTGAGTGATCTTCTTTTATATTTCCTTTGTCTCTTTTTTGACTTCCTCAACATTACCAATCATCAACCTATTTATTCTATTCTTACTTCTAAATTCCTTTTTATTGACTTCTTCAATTAATTTGTTAACTTCATCATGAGTAATACATGTACATCTATTTACAAGTTCTCTCTCCTTCATTTCTCTATCCATTTTACTCACATTCATCCTTCTAGCATCTATATACTATACAAGTCCTTTGGAATAGACATATCAAATTCAATTAATGTCTTACTAAAATTATGCAAGTATAATACTACCGCCTCCTCAACTTTTTTTTGATCACCATCATCAAAATTGTCAAAATATGGTTGAAGATTATTTAAATTACCATCCACTAATATCTCATCTATCAATTGATCTATTGATAGTGGAGGAATTATTGTGTATTTACCCTATATATTTCTAGATTCAAGATCTTTGTCCAGTTGACTTTTCACCTATTTGCCTCTTTGGGGTCTTCTGGAGGGGCAGGATCTGACTTAGTCTTTTTGTTGGGTTGGGCTCCACCAGATTGAGGCTTTCTCACATGTCTGAAAAATTCACCTCTTTTCTTTGTTCTTGCTTCCTCTTCCTCAGATTTAGTTTCTGAGGCCATTGGAGTTACTTTAACATAGGTTCTCTTAGGTTTTTCTTTTTTCTTCAACACACCTTTTCTGGATGGACTAGGTTTTGCAGGCTGTGCCACCAGAGTAGGAGCAGACTTAGCTCCCTTAGGTTTTTCTTTGGAGGGAACCAGGTCAACCTTGGCCTCCTTTTGAGAATATTTTTCTCTGGATTTATTCACCTCCTCCTTGGTGAATCCCATCTGAGCAACTACTTCTTCTACCATCTTTGTGACCTTTTTCTTCTGAGTAGGAGCAGTGAACTACATGTGCAAACTAAGGTCATTTTCCTTAAATGTCCCAAATCTCCCTTCCTTGGGATCAACCAGTTGAATCAAAAGGTGTTTGACATACACCTTAAGTGTAGCAAAGTCAACTTCATACCCCATGGGCATGATCCAGACTATCTGGGGCTCCATTGCTTCCATCAGACATTGATCCTTATCCATCATGAAGCAAATGGTTTGCACCTCCTTTGGAATCCTCTTCCCATTCTTCATTGTGGATTGGAAGGTTTTGAAGTATCCCCAGAGGGAAGATATTATCATGGTAGCATCATAGACCTTCCTTGATCTGCATGGCCACCGGTCTATCATAGGCCCATTGGACCTTGTTGTTGATACCAGGTATCTCTTATAAGAAGTATAGTGCTAGACAAATAAGGAGTGTACCATACTTAAAAGTGTGTTTTTTGTCCTGCTTTACCTTCTTTAGATTGCTCAATAATTCATTTAGAAGTGTTGTGCATAGTGTAGCGTCCTAAAATTGTGACACTTGCAATTTCGACTACATTTGGGTCTTCACGATGGCGACGCAACACGGAACCTGAATGGAGACCCCGAAACTTGTCCACGACACCAAAAACTGCATTTTCTTGCACCCTGGCCTGAACCTCCTTTGCACCCTGTTGTCCTGGGAGGTGGGACCAGAGCACCCAGCGCCCTGGTCCTTCAGGACCAGGGCGCCCAGCACCCTGGTCCCTGGCCCTATTTTGGGTCCGGTCTCCTATGGGACTTTGGGTCTTTTTGTTTGCAAATTGGAAATTACATTTCCTGGTCGGCCTAAGGTTGGGAAAATCAGTCTTTTAACCCTAATTGGCAAGTATATAAACTACATTTTCCTCTCTCATTTGGATGGGGGGAAAAAGGTGGAAATGATATTCAAGCATTCAAGCATTCTTTCAAGCAATTGATCATTCTAAGTCTCCATTCAAGGCTAAGTGTTGCATTCAAGACAAGGATTCAACCATTGAAGAGGAGATCACTTACTACATACTACAACATACAACAAACAACAACATCTATACCTTCGCACATAAGGATACAAACATCCTTACAACAAGGTATTAGTACTTGTTTTACATTACATTTACAGCATTTCTCATTTCTTGGTTAATTCCAAAACCGGGGTTTGACCTAAGGGCAAACCCCTAATCCCTAACCCCCCAATCGTCTTCGCTTTTCTATGTGTAGGTTGCAGGTACGCGGCTGAAATTGAAGATCTGGAATCCTTGTGCAGAGACGAACAGATCCCCCTTCGTTTTGCGGATTTTTCGGAGGACTGTGTGCACGCCGCGCGCCATCGTCCCGTCAACTTTCGCTCAAATTTGCAGGACAGCACCGTATCAACATTTTACTGCTAATTCCAGGTCCGCAGCTTCATCCTACATCCCTATCTCAGTTTATAAGCGAATCTTTCTCACTTTCTATGCATTCCTAGCTTAATTCCTCTATGCACATTCTTTACAAAAGAGGGTAGCCTTGCTGTCTTAACCCTTGAAATGCATTTAGCATCCAATCTTGCCTTGTGTGGGATTGGATCTTGTGGGTTTCAACCCCTCTTTTGAATGTAAAGTCTCCCAAGTGAAAACCATCAACCCTAGCAACCTCCCTTCTCTCTCCTTGGAGTTGGAAGAGGGGAGATCAACTAGGGTTAGATCGATTTTCCGCTTTACATTTTGGTGAACCCGACGTGAACATCCTTTCTGATTATTCATGGTTAGATCTGAAAATTTGCTCCCTTAATTACATTTCCATGTTTGATCTTTTGCAAATTTTAGAGGTTGATTGCATGAAAACCCTAAATTTTCTTTTTAGTAATTGAACTTGTGAAATGTTTAATTATTAATGCTTGTTTCAGATCTGCCCTTCTATTACAAATTATCAGTTCATATTTGTGCTTTAATTTTGAAAATTAAGTGGTTAAGTGTTAAAACCCTAATTTTTGAAACCCTCTTGATTCAACCTTTGTCCGACAATTTCATTGATCAAAACATCTCCAAATCAGCTGTAACTTTGGATTCCGCAATAAAATCACAATATCTTTCATCCCTGAAAATTTGGAAAAAAGTTGCAAGGACCGTGTGCACTCCGAGCACCATCGTCCCCGACATTTTTTTCGAAATTTTGGGAGCAAGATCTTACTATATTTTCCTGCTAAAATCCAGAATTTTGGCTGATTTTATCAATTATAACACTTTCAAAATTACTGTCAAAGTTGGTCTTGTGATTGCTTGGTTTAAGGCTTCTAAACATTCAAAAATCATTGAAATTGAAATTTTGTGTCAAAATTGTGTTCTTACTGTCCTAAATCTGAAAAGTGTGTTTGCATTCATTAAAAATTTCAGTGCTTTATTCAAATTCTTGCAATTTGTGACTTTTGAAATTAAGTGCTTAATTACAACAACTTTGATTTCCGCTTTCAAAATTGAATTTTGCGTGAAATTGAGTCAACTTCTAAATTTCAAAACTGGCATTGCTTTTGATATTCCCTCTAAAATCATAAAATTCAAAATTTCAGTTTCCCTCTCTTTTTCAAAATTCAAATTTTGCATTTTTCGACAATCTAGGTAGGGTTCAATTTTGAGATTGCAACTTTAATTTGGCCTATCTACAGATCGTAAAATCACTCAATTTTTTTAGATTAGCTCTAAAATCATCATACCTTTCATCCCTGCAAATTTCGAAAAAAGTTGCGAGGACCGTGTGCACTCCGAGCGCCACGATCCCTGACATTTTTTCTAAAATTTTGGGAGATTATCCTGATTGTATTTAACAGCTTAAATCCAGAAGATTGGCTAATTTTACTGAAATTTGCTACCTCTAAAATTCAAAATTTTCTCTCCCTCTCTAGTGCATGAGTTTTACAACAATAAGTCCTACTTACACTATTCCCATTAGACGAAGCCGTAGAATTAAGTCTTTCCGAGGTTTAACTACCGAGGAGATGGAACCTAATTTGAGTGGACTTTTTAACGAGGACATGGGTAATTCCTCTAATCCTCCTAATGATGAAGAAGCTCTCCATGAGGTTTTTGTAGAACAACTTGCGAAATTGGATAACCAATTTGACGATTTTCGACAATGGATGTCTCAAGAATACCCCGATAGTCAAGCTCTTCCTTTAATTGAGGGTTTAAAACATATGCTTCAAAGTGACAAGAATGGAATTGATATTTTGCGTGGTATTGCACACATTGTGGATTTGAATGTGATGCCTATGAAGAGTTGTGACGAAACTTTAGGTTATACACAACCTCCCACTAAGGTCAATCACTCTATCCCTTTGACAACTTCTATTGCTAGCATACCTACCTTTACATCAAACATAATGACTACTTCTATACAAGACATTCCTCCTGTGATCACCAGTCATGGGGGCAATCCTTCCTCTTCAATTAACCCTCTGCCTTCATTTAATCCAATTTCTTCATTCATTCCTTCAATGAGTGTCCCTATTATATCTCCACAAATGAACATGACGCAAGGGGGCAATTCATTTAACCATTCCATTCCTCCTTGTAGTGTTCCTCCTTTCCAATCCTCTCCTATGACTAATTATCATAGTGTCCTGCCACCTTACTCTTTACCTTCTTTCAATAACATAACACCTCCATCTCAATCTAACACATCTAATATGAATTCTTCGACTGAAGCGACCATTAACAATCTTGCACAAACTGTCTCTTCTTTACAGCAACAAATTGCCTCTATGAATCAATCTAAGTTTAGTGTGCCCACATTTGATGTTGCGAGCCCACTTTCTCTTGACATTGTTCGAGCTATCCCTCCTAAACATGTTGAAATCCCGCATTTGAAACTTTATAATGGTAAAGGAGATCCTCTAACACATGTTAAGACTTTTCAAACAATATGTACTGATTTTGCTTATGACCAAAGGTTGCTTGCAAAACTGTTTACTAGAACATTAAGAGACAAAGCCCTACAATGGTATTGCTCATTGCTTTCCTATTCTATTACTTCTTTCAAACAACTTGCAAATGCTTTCATTCAACAATTTCAAAACAATATAAGTCCTAAAGTTACTTTGATTGATTTAATGCATTGTAAACAAGGTGTTAAAGAAAAAGTGACTGATTTCATTGGTAGATATAAGCATTTGTATGCTCAAATTTCTTTTCCAGTGCCTGACAATGATATTCAAAGAATCTTTATTTCTAATTTACAAAAAGATATTCGAGACAAACTTCTGTTTTCTGAGTTTACTTCTTTCCAACAGTTGTGTGCCACTCTTCACAATTATCAACTGACTGTGAGTCAAATGGAACAATCACATCCTATGGCTCTGAGTGATAAGGGTGATAGCAGTCAACAACCATTTGGGAAGTTTAAACCGAACAGAGATTCCATCAAATTCAATGAAAACATCGTCAACAACAATGTGAATGCAGCATCAGGTGTGCCTCCTATTTCTAAATTTTTCAAGAAAGAAAGAAAGTATACTTCTTTGAATGAATCATTGCATAGTATTATGAATAAGTTATTGGAACAAAATGTGCTTACTCTTCCTCCTATAAGGCAAATTGATCCTGCAAAGATTACTTCACCTTATTTTGATAACAAATCTTTTTGTCAATTTCATCATCAGCCTGGGCATGATACTGAAAAATGTTTTTCTTTAAAGGGTAAAATTCAGGATTTGATTGATAATAATACTATTTCTGTTTCTGGAGTGAATGATAAAGGCAATACATCTATAGCTCCTCCTAACCAAAATCTTCAGATTTTTACTGATCCATTACCTTCTCATACCTCTAATGCGATTGAGACTAATGATTCCTCTCTCTCATCTGATGGTCTTGTGTCTATGACTCCGAATGTGATTAACTTTGTAGAGCAGCAAGAAAACCCTAAAGAACCTTCCATCACATTTAATTCTAGTGAAACTATCAGGGCACCTGATGGTCCTTTATACATAGTTGCAAAAGTCAAGAATACACCTTGCTGTGGAGTGCTTATTGATCCTTCGTGCATGGTTAATGTTATTACTGAGGAATTTCTTTTTACTTTGCAATTGAATCAAGTGATCTATGACAAAACAGATGTGATTGTGAAATTATTTGATGCATTTTCTTCTCCTGCAATTGGTTCTATTACATTACCTATTGAAGTTCATAACAAATCCCTTGATGTGAACTTTGCTATTATTCCTTCATCTGAACAATTTCGTGTGAAGCTTGGCTATCCTTGGCTATCTTCCATGAAAGCTATTGCTTCTCCTATTCACAAATGTTTGAAATTTCCCCATAATGGTGAAGTTGTTACTGTCAATCATAGTCTTTTTAAACCAGCTGAAAGAACTTCTAGCGTTCCTATTGATTATTTTTGGCCTAAACAATTCCAATCTCTTCCACTGCGAAGTGATCATCTTTTCAAATCTTATCAAAAGTGGAAAAAAGATATGATCCTATCTCTAAGTGAACCTAGAACACCCAAACTTGATATTCCTATCATTCTTGAGAAGGAAGTTCTTCCTTTGAAAGATAAAACTAATGTCTTTCCTCAAGAAGATTCCCAACCCATCCCCATGGATGTGACTATGTCTATGCCTAATAAACCTTCTAAAAGTAGACCTATACCTCCTCGTCATGATGGACTTGGTCTTCTTCCTAAACAAAAAATTCCTCCTTTATATGGAGCAGTTCCTCCTCCTTCTTTTTATAGAGAGAAGAGACCTTCTTCTTCTCCTATTATCCAGCCGAAGAGACCACAACCTAAACACCCAAATGATAAGGATGAGAACATTCCTCCTCCTCAATCTTCTCCACTTCCTACTAAGACTAGATGAAATCGTTCTACGCGTGAACGCCGATGAAAGCGTCGTCTTAGAGCTCAGGCAGCTGCTTCTCAAACTTTGCAATCTCCAAAAACACCTTCAACAAGCATTATTCCATTTTCTGCTGTGTTGGATGTTCCTCCTCTAGCGTGTTCCTTGCCTTCCCGAAACATTGATCAGCAAGAACGGGGGGTAGATGACGTGCTAGACTAGTTACATTAGCATAGCAGATTCTCTCCTCCTCTCTTGTGTTACTTCTTCTATATGTTATTCTCATTCTTCTATTTGTTGTCCTTAGTGTTGCCTACTTGAGGACGATGCAAAGCATTGAGATATCTTTTGGTCTCTCTCATGTTGACTCAAAAGACACATGTGTTCCCTTCTTCTAGGTGACTTTCCTTGATTGGGGAATGAAGAACAATTATGCATACATACATATGATATACATACATGACTTATCATACAGCATACTGACCCCGAGGAAAGCGAAGTCACCTCATGCTTTGTGTTTTGTGTCTATTATCCTTGGGTTTATCTCACACTTGGGGGCTAAATCTTTGCAATAACATGCTCCTTTCCTTTCTCATTTCTTATGTGTATCACTACGTTAAAACAATCACCCCCGTTGAGGCGTGTGCGATCGCTTTAATGTAGGGGGGCATACACCCTGTCTATCCCTTCAAGATACTTGAAAATTTCTTGGAGAACTTAGCTTTGCCTTGAAAATTTTTGGTATTTCTCTTGCATAACTCATAGTGAGGGAACCTTACTACTGATAGTCATGGTTCTCCCTTGTGATCTTCCCTTTTACTTTGTCAATCAAAGTCATAAGATCCTTAGTCCACTGGGGGCTTGGTGTGTCTTGCCTCCTTGACGTGGTGAAATTTTTTCAATGTTGTTTCCTTGTACTTTACTGGAAGTATGAGCATACATACTCCCGCTAAAGTGGGGGCTAAATGTAGCGTCCTAAAATTGTGACACTTGCAATTTCGACTGCATTTGGGTCTTCACGATGGCGACGCAACACAGAACCTGAATGGAGACCCCGAAACTTGTCCACGACACCAAAAACTGCATTTTCTTGCACCCTGGCCTGAACCTCCTTTGCACCCTACTGTCCTGGGAGGTGGGACCAGAGTGCCCAGCACCCTGGTCCCCCAGGACCATGGCGCCCAGCGCCCTGGTCCCTGGCCCTATTTTGGGCCCGGTCTCCTATGGGACTTCGAGTCTTTTTGTTTGCAAATTGGAAATTACATTTCCTGGTCGGCCTAAGGTCGGGAAAATCAGTCTTTTAACCCTAATTGGCAAGTATATAAACTACATTTTCCTCTCTCATTTGGATGGGGGGAAAAAGGTGGAAATGATATTCAAGCATTCAAGCATTCAAGCATTCTTTCAAGCAATTGATCATTCTAAGTCTCCATTCAAGGCTAAGTGTTGCATTCAAGACAAGGATTCAACCATTGAAGAGGAGATCACTTACTACATACTACAACATACAACAAACAACAACATCTATACCTTCACACATAAGGATACAAACATCCTTACAACAAGGTATTAGTACTTGTTTTACATTACATTTACAACATTTCTCATTTCTTGGTTAATTCCAAAACTGGGGTTTGACCTAAGGGCAAACCCCTAATCCCTAACCCCCCAATCGTCTTCGCTTTTCTATGTGTAGGTTGCAGGTACACAACTGAAATTGAAGATCTGGAATCCTTGTGCAGAGATGAACAGATCCCCCTTCGTTTCGCGGATTTTTCAGAGGACCGTGTGCACGCCGGGCGCCATCGTCCTATCAACTTTCGCTCAAATTTGCAGGAGAATGCCGTATCGACATTTTACTACTAATTCCAGGTCCGCAGCTTCATCCTACATCCCTATCTCAGTTTATAAGCGAGTCTTTCTCACTTTCTATACATTCCTAGCTTAATTCCTCTATGCACATTCTTTACAAAAGAGGGTAGCCTTGCTATCTTAACCCTTGAAACGCATTTAGCATCCAATCTTGCCTTGTGTGGGATTGGATCTTGTGGGTTTCAACCCCTTTTTTGAATGTAAAGTCTCCCAAGTGAAAACCATCAACCCTAGCAACCTCCCTTCTCTCTCCTTGGAGTTGGAAGAGGGGAGAGCAACTAGGGTTTGATCGATTTTCCGCTTTACACATAGATAATACCTCTTGGCTTCTTTAAGCATCTGATATGCGGAGTAGATGGTGGTACCAGAGATAGAGTTGTACTGGCTAGACTAGTAGACCTTGTATCTGACTACCTTGTACTGGAGATAGAGTTGTACTTTACATCATTCTCCAAAATATCATTTACAGTCATGGCTCTGTTGTCAAAATTTGATCCAATGGTAACTATGATGGTGTCATTTGAAACTTTTCTTAGCCTAGGCACATCATTGGTTTCAGCCAAACCAGTCATAGCATATATCACTTGCTTGGTAATTTTGTGGGGTCTATGAAGCCATATGAATTCATCATGCACATGGCTCAGGATGTAGTAGATCCACTCTACCTCATCAAACAATGGGAAATGTATGAACTATGAGAAACCCTTATCATGCAACTCCTTATATTTGTGTTTGAGATTTCCCTAACCATTGGCCAAATGCTAGTTGCAAAGGTCCAACATATCTACATTCCCAAGCTCCTCAAGGTCACAATGAATGTATGCCCTAATATCCTCATTGTGCAGGACATCGTACGACACAGATGAGAATGCATCTACCGAATCAACCTTGACCAATTTGAATGAATGTTTCTTAAATATTGGATGAGCCCTATCCTTGATCTCAACCACCAAAGGAGTCACAATACCAGAAACTAGAGCCATTTCAAATCCTAAGGTTTGCAAAAAGATAAAAATATGAATAGATAAGTACCTTGCTTCACAACTGGATGGTAGAATTTACTCAAAAGTTGCTAAAATCATTATTGAGTTCACCAAGTTGCTTTCTCTCGCTCATCTATTACTCACTTAATCACATTGTGACTAATGAAGTCTTGAAATGCACTTTTATTCTTAAGAAACTTAATTTTTCACCATAATAAATGTAGCAACTGGTTATCATGATCTTCATGAAATTTCATATCGAAGAACAAGATCCTTTAGAAACTTTCAGATATCACCTACACATATGATTTAGTCCCTCTACAACCTTCTAGAATTGATTGTAGACCATCAAAGAGGGGGTTCTTAGAATCTACATGAAAAGTTCCCCCTAAGGCATAAATCCCTAGTTACTGGATAAAGATCTAGTATCGAATTTGGGTGCAAACTCGTTGTCAGCTCTGGATTCATCCTTTCTCACCCACATCTTCTCATTCTTCTCCTTGATCTCTTCTACCTTCTCTTTTTCTTTTTCATGTGATTTGTTCGTGTCTACCAAAGCACTATTCTTTCTTCTATAGTACTTTGCAATGTGACCAGTTTTGTTGCATGCTCGGCAAACAATATTATTCTGCATAGGTATGAAGTTCATCTGATTCTATCTTGTCTTGCACTATTTAGAAATATGTCCAAACATTCCACAAGCATAACATATTTTGTTATGAAAGTTATTTATTACTGCTCTATACACACTTGACTTGTGTCCAAAGTTATTGTATATGAAACACTAACTGGTAAAGGTAGGAACATTATTCATGTTGTTAATCATACCATTATTCATCCTACTTCTACACTGACTTGCCATATGACCAAATTTGTTGTTAGTAAAGAATATACCATTAAATTTATAAGCATTAGGTTGTCTTACTAGAGGATTCTTTCTCTTCTTATGATCAAGTTTACAATTACAATCCACAGGATTCACCTTTCTCAAATCCTAGACCTCGCATATCCTTTCCATGTCTCTAACTTTCTAGCATCTCATCAAATCTTGTTGAACTAGATTTGAATTTGTCCTTGTATTAATTGGCAATAGCAAGTTCATCCCTCAAGGTAGCAACCTACCTTTCAAGATCTTGACCATTATTCCTTGATTGAGTCAACTCAAGATTCAATTGATCATTCCCATAGGTAAGCTTGGAGCATTCATTAGCTCTTTCCTTTAATGATTGTGCCAGATTCTCTTCATTCTTCTTCCACTCCTCAATTTCCTCAATCAGTCTCATCATAATGGATTGCATCTCATTCTTCAAAGCAACATTCTCTCTCTCAAGATTGTTAACCTCATCAACTTTGTCCTAGAATTCCATGATCCAATCTTTTTTCTCCTTCAACTTGTCCATTAATTCCTTCCTCTTTTCTCTACAGATACTTGCTTGATCCTCCATCTCACTAATGAATTCATCAGTAGCATTCAATTTCTTCTTCAAGGTACAAACCTCACTTTTGGCTGCATCAAGCTCCTCAAGTGCCACATTGAGTTGTCTCTGAAAACTGGAATCCATTGAATCAATCTCCCAGATCTTCTTCAAGCAGTTAAGCTTCCTTAGAGGAAATAGGCTCTGATACCAATTGTTATATTTAGACATCAGTGAGAGGGGGGGTGACTCAATGATATACCAGAAATTGAAACCACAAACTTATTCTTTATCTATCGGTTAACAATGTACAATAGAAAATAACATAAACATGCTAAGAATACACAAATCTAAAACATCAGAATTTTTATGTGGAAACTCGGAAAGGGAAAAACCATGGTGGGAATGGAACCCACAATATTCATATACTATAGCTAGGATTATATAAATATTACATAGATGGGGAATGCACTTGCATTCAGGCTCACTGCTCAAATAAATTTTCTCGAAGGGCTACAACCCTTAGGGAAGTCCAACTGACTTACAATTTATTTACAATGAGTAAATACAATGAAATGAACTCTTAATTAGCATCTGACTATGTAAAAATGAGTTTTGATTAAGCTCTGAATCTTTGACTATCTCTGCTCTACCGAATACTCTATTTCTATCTCAGTTAGCTACCGGTTGGTCTGAAAGAAAAATGCGCACATGAAACTACTCTCAGTCACACCAAAATGGATCACCACATCTCTAACATAATGAAAATTAATTGCCAAATTGATCTTATATATCTATTCATAACATAAAAGCAATCTTCTTCATGTCAGCTTCAAGAGATGTAATGTGTAGCTCAAAGTCAGCTTCAATCTCAAACAAAACATAGCACTGGACCAAAAGATTATAATCACACGCTTCCTAAAGTTCTTCCCAATCATCGAGATCAAAAACAAATCACCAAAAACACCACAATCATTGGAAATCATTTCAGACCAACACGTTACCGAAATACCCTATTTTACCAATTAACTGGATACTGGTTAACACCAACTTCTAGATAAGATGAATCACAACTATCAGATCGAATTACCATGAAGATTTGCCATCAATGACAATCCTAGGCCAATATGCAACTACCAGATATCACCTGAAATCACCGAATGAGTGTCAATTTCCAACATAGATTGTAGATATCTTCATGAAGCCTTTGGCTAAAGATACTTTTGAGTATCTTAGAGTGAAGATAGGGTTGATTTCTCCTCCTGTTGAGAAATAATGTGCATTGAGTTGCATCAATCCGGTGAGCTTTACAAAGATATATTGAGCTCTAGAATGATGAGTATGGCTGCTACTCAGGGGGAGTAGTCAATATGGTGGTTTAGATGTTCAATTGTGGATATTGTTGAGATTTGTCTTTGGAATTATTGTCAAAGGGGGAGAGGGGCATGTGAAAAACTTCTATATCTTGTAGAGATTGTTGAGAGTTGTTGGTTGCTGATTTTTTTCTTTACATAGATTATTTTTCACATTCATATGTTGCCATCAATTCCAAAGGGGAAAATTGTTGGATATTGTTGAGAAGTTTTCTAGAATTATGTTTTTTCATTGATGTCAACATATTCTTATGTGTGTTCTAGTGTTTCAATCATAATATATGAGTTGGTTTGGTGAGTGTGTTGCAGATGAGCTGTTACGATTTAATGGGTTTTGAGATAAATATCTCTAGTTGATTCAACATAATTTTATGTGGTCCACATAATGATTTGATCAAGTTGTGAGGTCTAGTACTATGGTTATTATTCAGTTGTTGGTGTTATTCAACATTCTAGTTTGTGCTCCTTATTTCTCTAGAATTGAAATATCTTTGTGTGCAAATTTGGAAGAGTATTTGGGACATTTAGGTGCATCCTCAATTATAGTGGTTCATGATTTAGAAATCCACAAGTGAATCTTTCAGGTTGATAGTCAATTATGTTGGTGTTTTTGAGCTCCAATAGAGAGATGATGATGATTCTAGTAATCTGAGTTGTTGCAGTTGTTGTGGTGCAATTCACATTGCTTGTGAATGTGTCTATATTGTATTCTATCTATGTTGTTGGTCTGCATTGATTGTTGTGTGTGTTATTGATCATTTTCTTGATCCGGTGGTATTCTCCATGTTATGCAACATTTATAGAGTTGTAGTGTGTTGTGGATGTTCAAGGCATAATTATTGGAGATGTTTCATAATTGTGATGTTGATTTGGGTACAAACTATGTCTTATATGACATTTTTTCGGTTCGCATGTGAGGTTATTATTTTGTAATTTATGTTGAGGGTTTAGCCGACCTTGAAATATAGGTTGATGATTTGTATATATTCATGTAATATTCATTTGTGAGAGGCATCTACATGTGTGAATATTGTATTGATCACTTAGTAATAGAAGAGAAAAGTGAAGAGGTGCGAAAGAGTGTGCAAAAGTGTAAGAGCAGAGTTTAAGTATATGTGCTTAACTGGAATTGTAATCAGGCATTAGGAGATGATATTTTCTTAGTTCACGTAATATGGATTGTTGTCTGAATCTTTTGTAAGGTAGTCAGCCTTCCGAGGTTGTAGCCCTTATTGTAATTTGAGCAATGAGCTCTAGGTAGTGTGCCTCAATGCATGTGCATTCCCCTCATGTAATATTTTATACTATGAGTATATTAATATTGTGGGTCTCAATCCCACTGTGCTTAATCCCTTAACTGGGTTTCCACGTAAAAATCCTAGTGTTATGGTGTTAGTTGCTTGCTTTTTATTTCTGCACTTTACTTTTATTCATTTCCATTAAGTAGATTAAAGGACATATTAAGAAGATTAAAAATTGTAGAACACTGATTCACCCCCCTCTCAGTGTTCCTTGATTCCAACAATAATAAAATTGGTCATAAAATTTATAAATGTATAAGAAAAACATATCATTTATATGGTAGTCCCTACACATCCTCCTTCAATAAAAATTTAATATATAACAACCATAGTCCATATGGAAGAGTTGGTAGAACATATGAGACACAAAGACATGCATGGAACAAAATTAGAAGTGCTCCTAGAAGTTTATAAATTATTTTATTCTATCAGCTGGTCACAATGATATGGTCAAGTAGATGAAGATGATGAATTCTGCTTCAGAAGTTGCAAATGAGAGACATAGGAAGATCAAGCAAATCTGGAGGAGAAAGTGCAGCCAAGGAGATGAGAATGGGAATAATGTTTCTATGAGCCAACATGATGCATTCCATGCACAGATGATATATCCTCAAGATAAAGGAGATGCAAGACCTTAGGGGGAGCTACATATTGATCACATCCTTCACCCCCAAACCTTGATAAGGACAAGTATAAGGACATGATGTTGCAGATGAGATAGTAAATAATGATTGGAGAAGATGTTTGGAATGTTGATTATTTGTGTTTATTTACATTGATGTTGAGTGAGTTAAGACTTTGTATATCTATTGTAGTTGGTTTAAGTTAGAGAAGTTGTACATTAGTGGCATGTCATTCTCTGACATTGTTGGTATTTAGATCTTTGTGGTATGGCATATGGTGATGTGGTTTCACACTCACTATATGAGGCTTAGCATGGCTACAAGTGTAGAATTTAATTAGAAGGCAACTCTCAATATGAAGGTGGTCTATGTTAAGAGGTTGCAAAAAACCATTGCAAGAAAAAGTTATAGAAGAACTTACATATAAAGAGATTGATGTGAGTCCAAGCTTGAAAGAGTTCAACATACAGTCTGCCTCATAGACATTGGTGATAATGCTCTACTTAAGTATGGTGGGATGAAAATCATTGGATTAGATGGTTGATCATAATAGTGCAGCTGTAAATGCAAGGACAAAGACTGTAAGAAGATTGTTTAAGGCAACAAACATGAAGGAAAAATTTGACAATATAAAGTGGACAATAATGAGGATAAGCCAAAGCTATGCAGATTGGTTCAAGGAAATGGTAGAAGAATGGTAACAAATGTGAAATCAAAGAATAAATTTGCTCAAATCCATGCAACAGAGAAAAGGAAAGTGGAGCATAGAGATTATTGGTCTCAAGGGGGAGATCATGGGTCAAGTGGATAATAGAAAATTGGCATTTGGAGTCCTCAGGGGAGATGAGCAATTTTTATAAGTAGTATTTGCACTACTTTTATATTATAATAATGGTTCATCCAACATGCAAGCAACAGAGGTGTACACAATCATATTGGTGCATTATTCATAGGGGGAGAATAATAAATTGGTTCTACTTAGGCACAACAAATGAGTTAAAGGGGGAGATTGGTATTCTAGTTAAATAATGTTTTATTCTCATAGGTAAAAAATTTCAGCAGGTATGTACATCTAATGGGTAGTATTATATACTCATATAAGAAGGTTTGTTAATTGATATTCATGTTTGGCCATCTCCTTGCACATTTCAAATTGGATTTTTATAGGTAGCCAGACCCTTTGCCATTGTTGTCAAAGGGGGATAGAGAATTTTCTGTGTTGATATAATTGCCAAAGGGGAAGATTATCGGCATTATATTGTCATTCATGTCAACAGTTGTGATGATGCAGTGGTCAAGCATGCAAAGTTGATTGATGTTAGTAGTTGAGAAGGTGCAGCTTGACATAAATTATACAAAGTGATAACTTCACATCCATTGGACAGAGATGGAAAGACTTGCAGCAACATTATATTGGATAGAGGTGCAACATGATGAGTTCCCAACAAAAATGTGAAGAGACAACAATGCCATATGATCATCTTCGGGGAAAAGATCAAGGTGTCCTAGAGAAAGTAACTCACAATGGGAAGGTGAGCATATTTCATTGTGTATATGTCATGCCCAAACTTTTGGGCAAAAACACAAACAACAATTTTTTTTTGAACACTTAATTACATGCAACCTATACTTAATTAGATGTGACAACTTAAAAGGTTGCTCCAAGCGGAACCTTAAATTATAATAAAACATTTTTCTAACGTGAGCGATGAATAGAACAAATTTATCTAGAAGCCTTAGGTTTCTATAAAACTCCTAGGCGACAAAGTGAGGATATCCCTGACATAACAAATTACAATAACTCCTATAGTCAAACGGAACAATATGACTTAATAAGGGCAATAATAAATTCACATCGAATGTCCTTTTTATTACAGTTGCAAATTATACTTCTTAATTAGATCGACTTCTACTAAATAGGCATTAATATAATTACTTGATTCAATGATAATTATTTATCTCCTAACAAGTTTCCTCCATCCGTGATAATATGTCCTTCCTTTATAACTTGATTAAATCTTGCATCTATAAATTAATTATTAATATGATTTTAACGTAATAATATTAATTAATCGAGCAATTGAGAATTGAAGTGTCAAACGTTAAAATGTTAATTGCTTTATTTAGTATAAGATTCCATCTAGGCTAAATGAGTTCGCAAGACCAAGGTCTTGGACTTATTTTTGAATAGAAATGATTCCACCACGATATTCTCTTCCAAGGAAATTATTATTATCTCACCAATTAATAAATATATAAATTCATTAAGCACAAATCTCTAAATTAGTTAACAAGAGATATTATTAATCTCAATTAATCTTTTAATTACATGAAGCATTAATTATATCAAATCTATTATTATTATTATTATTTTAACTATTAACAACTTAATATTTAATGAGCGTTAACTATACTGTGTTTAAAATTCATTTAGAGGGTAAAATGACCTTTAATGGCATTTGCTTTATAACACTAGTTAATGTTGACCAAATAAATAATCCCTTAAGGTTAAAATACCAACAAGGCACTTATTAAATTTACGTTAATAAAAAAATTACAACCCATTAATTTTTAACTAAATCTTACAATGATTGTATATATGTATATATACATACCTATATGCTTACGTATGGCATATATATATATATAATTTCGAAAATACCATATCTAAGTTTACTCTTATAAATTCATACATATAAACATTTAAAATGTACATATATTTATAACTACTTAAATCCATACAATTTATGAATTTAAATTTAATCTATTAATACCCAAGTAAACATTAAATACCCTATTCAAAATTCGAATAGGGTTTCCCCCCTTTTTCTTTCTTCATTTCACTTGAACCACTTAATATTCGTAACCCTAGATTTAAAGTTACATTTACCATATTTTATTTTATTTAAACTAATCTAAGTTTGTCCAAATCCCAAAATTTGGATTAGGGCATGTGTGTTTTGCAAGTTTGGAGGAGCCATGGCAGAGAGGCCGAAGTGTTAACGCTAGGCGGGGAGGTTGAAGTGATCACACAGGGTGGGGAGGCCGAAGGTAATGCCTTGCTAGGGGCGGCCATTGTGGTACCCCACAAGGAGCGGCCACCATCCACTGTAGCTTGCCATAGTGGCGGTTGTCACCCACTGTGGGTTAACACAGTGGCAGCCACCGCAGCTGGGAGTCACCCGCAATGGCGGGTTTTGCCCGCCCACTGTGGACAACCCACAGCGAGCAACGTCCGCTTACTGTGGTGCCCGTAGGGGGGAAGAGGGCCCCAAGCTGGCGAGGTAGGGTTTCTTGACCCTCCCCCATCGGTCTGCAAGAAATAATTTATTTTATATATATTTTTTATTTTTTTTATTTTTATTTTATAATTTTTTTTGTTTTGTTTATATATATATATATATGAATGTCTATATTTTTTTTCTTGTACAAAAATTTAATAATGACTGTCAAATAAAACATAGATAAACCAGAATTGTCAAAATAACTAAATATTTCATTTTTCAAAGGTTTCCAAATATATAATATATATTTGCATATGTGGGATGTTTTAAATGTGAGGGCATATAAATTTTTTAAAAAAAACTTAGCAACATATATTTACTCAAAGTATGAATATCAAGATATTTTCTTCTATCAAGTCCATTTATTTCAAGCATTAAAGCAGGTTATTTAAAATATCAGATTAGGATAAATTTCTTTCTTTCTCTTTGCAATAAATACTACAGTTTGGATGTAGATTTAAAACATTGGGCATATTCATTTCAGTGTCCTTTTTTTTCTTTCCATTGTCTATATCTATTTAGCTATCTTTTGGGTTTAAAAAGTTATAACTAGATTTATTTATTTCCTGGTATACATGTATTTTCAGCATTAGATAATATGACAAATGAATTTATTTTAATCTGCAACTAACTTCTCTTTAAATATTTTTAAATCCATAAACGACAAGGTATAATGTATTCCAGTAATAACCCTAAAATATATGCTCATGCTTTCTTTAAGTTTAAAATGCAAATATAAATTAGTATCATTTCTTATTCAAAAACTTAATAAGGCATAAATAAATTTCTTGCCTAATATATTGCAACAAATAAACATAAACATTATCTCTACATCTATAAGGAAATAACTCTATTTCTTTATTTCTTTCTTTGTCAGAATGTGCTCAAGTAACATTCACATCTTTATTTCTTAATTAAAAACAAAGACAAGTAAATACATTTAATACATTTGATAACTTTTACAATGCTTGGATCTCAAACTTAGCCTCTCAGTTCTACTAAATGAGGGCTTCACAAATATGTACATTTTGCTACTAAAATACAAATAAATTTATGATCCACTCAAAGCCTTCTTCTTTCCTTCTCTTCCAAGCAACCTGCAAATAAATCACAAGGCTATGACCATGGAGTGCTCACCTCCCAGCCTCGGCTTACTAGAAGCCACCCCCGAGCTTGGAGGACCAAGCCCTAGATAGGTTACACACATGCAAACACAACAAGCAAGGGAGAAACATACAGTAAACACTTTCCCAACCAAGGCTACACTTCATCACAAAATGTGATGTTTTTACATGGGTGGTAGTGGACCAAATACCCTGAGGAGACTGCAAGAATAGTAGATCACAAGGCCACCTCATGGAAAACAAAGATATATCACAAGTTCATTACCCCCACATCCTTATGCCGCCCAAGGCATCCATGCCATACTTTCCCTCCTTATGACCTCCAAATATATACATAAGGCTATGCAGTACGGGTCACATATACACCCCTTGAGTTCACTCTCATAATGATAGCCTCTCACTCGAGGACTATCAAACTCCTACCACCTGCAAGACCATCCTACTCTCCCAAGAGTAGAAGGCCTTGGTTACTCCCAAATCACAAGAATGCATAAAAGAAATAACAGAAAGGTCACATAATAATTTTCACAAAGGAAAATACAAGAAACCAACTTTTACATGCAAGCAATCTTTCCAACATAAACATGCAACATGAAAGGGAGAAGATAAATCCAACCATCAATCTACCCAAAGGTTTGCTAGAACTAACTTGAGGATGAGCAGCCCAAATCCACACATCTTCCTTGTACACTTAGCCAAAATTCTATCCCAAAACTTTATTCTTTGAAAATTGCATAGTCTCCAAAAATGGAAAGTGGGTGATTTCCCACAAAGTCTCTCATTCTTGTGTAAAAAGACCTCAGTGAGAGTTCTCACAGGTTTCTAAAATAGAAAAAGGAAAAAGTAAGAAAAAGTGGAAAAGGATCTCTCATAAAAAAGGAAGGTTATCTAACCTAGATGGCACCTCCTAATTTTAATTTTCGCTCACCTTAGGAAACCCACTTTTTGTGGTGACTAAATAGTCACATGGGAGTAGACACATGCCTAAAAAGACTCCTAACCCATAGGTATACCTTATGGACTTTAGGAAACACCTTTAAACTACCCCTAGGAGTCAATTTGACCCCTTATAAACCCATCTGAAGTTTATTTTCGGGTCAAACTTGAGTTGACCACTCCAAGGACTCTCTACCCAAAGAAAATTTAGAACCACATTCAAATGTTTGAAAAAGCTATGGTTGAAACAACTCCCTCCAAGAGACAAGTAAAAAATCAAGACTTAAATCAACACGTGTCAAGTGACACAATAAAATACAATACAAAATTACACATGAAATTTGTCTCTTGTTGGATTTACACAAATTAATAAATTCAATTTAACACACATGCATCATTTACTTTCACAAATAAAATACGATACATACGGGGTGGTCTCTCCAAATAGACAACCCCTGGTTTTACGAACGTACATAGGTCTAGGTTTGGTTCTCCATAATGTTTCCATGGTCACATGGATAATTTTCCTGCACATCTCAATTACACATTAGTACTACCAAATAACCTCATCAAATATTGAACACATGAATAAGAATACACATCAAACACTCTGCATACAATTGACATTAAACAAATCAATATCTCATATATCCAAATAAATCCACATAAGTAATTATCATAATCCTCGTAATTTTGATCCATACTTAAGACATACATTCTATTTCTATTATCATAATAAAGTCCTGCAAACCCAATAATAACATACATCATCTCAAAGTTATGTATCCATAACACCTCAAAATGTACACGTCAAGGTGAAATGATTCCGTAACCTGGTTCAATTAATTTTCTCACCAATCTATCTATCTAACATAGCCCATCCTATTGAATTATAGCATTTATTAGTAAGGTCAACCATGGCCAACTGAGTTAACCAAAGCTTGATCGGGGAGGGGCTCTACATCCTCCTCCCCTAGAGATTGACTTAGTCTTGGAAGTCGCATGAGCAGAATAAGAAATAGGGACATAACATTTCCCACAATTCCAATAGGTTATTCTAAATCTTATCTTGCCCACTAGAAAGATGCATTACCAAAACCAACTTATAACTATAATTATCTTACTAGCTTCATAAGGTTAAATTCTTACATTTCCCTTCAATCTCAGGTAGGTGTTTACAAAAATTCTATCTTTCAACAACTTACATTATGGCACCATCCAAATTGTATCAATAACACACATCAACTCCCATAATCAAGGTTATAGATGATAGTTTACTTATTAATTCCTAGGAGTCATACTTATTAAGGGTTCATGTAAAACATGTTTATCCCACTGCAATTGTCATCCATGCTCACCACTAAAGAGAATTGACATCACAGTTTATCCATAATGAATCTACTTATTTTACATCAAGGTGCCTCATATGGGGGTTAATTACATATTTGGTAAACCACTCTAGGTGCATGATTTCTTCCAACATCCTTAGGAAACAAGGGATAGTCAAGTTTAAGTTCTTTGAATCTACCCATAGGTAAGGAAATTTTCTACTCCTAGGACCCACTATGCTTGGTATTTCTAGGCACCAAGGTTCTAGTTTCATAGGTACATTATTCGCAAAACCCAAACATTAAGGTACATAACCATCCTGTTCTAAGGGAGTGATGAAAAATTATAATTATTATTTCTTTTTTATCTCATCCATGCAACCATCTCCATACACATGCCAAATTTACCAGTCTGTAATTATCACCACTTTCGCAATTAATTAGGTCTAGATCACACACACACACACACACACACACTTATATATATATATATACATTTTTTTAATTATATTTTTTTGTTATAAATTTCCTCTCTTAGATTACTCACAAATAATTTTATTTAGAAGAATATTCCTTTCTTTACCTTATTTCAAATAACATCCTTTGTTTACTCGGTGTGCCTAATTTCACTCCTTGCGGTATTCTCCCTTGACACACTATCAGTGGTTCAACGGACATGATAGACTTTACACAAATCACATCACTAGGGCTAGCTATAATGACGTCAAAATGACCACTTGACACTTTAAAAGATCAAAATAAAAGTTACTTTTACCAAGTCAAATCAAAGAAGAAAAATGTCGGCAATTGAAAGATGTCAAAATTAGCAGCATGGCAAGTGCCATAGCTCAAAATAAAAATAAAAACATAAATTTAGTGGTCCTTTCATCATAAAAATAAATAAATAAAAAGAAAGTACTAGCCCCTAGGTTGCAAAATACTATTCAAAGAAGTCAAAAAATAATGTTGAATCAACTTGAAACAAGATGACCATACTAGCCATGCTATAGGGAGTAACCGTGGCACATCACCCAAGATCACACATCTTGAGTGTGTTAGGAAGTGATTATTAGGCTCTTGATATTCTTAGATTATCTATATTCTTTTATTATTTATGAAATGTCTTATACACATGAGATTGCAATCATGTTATAGATCATGTCCCATTTTAACCTTCACGTGATTGCTATTGCAAGCCACACTTTTCGACAAAATCCGTTATCTATTTAGGGTTATTAACATCTATAATTATATTTAACAGGTGATTGCACTAACTCTACCATTCTCCGTCCATTCTTCTAGGACTTCCATTAATTTTCTTGATATGCTAAACCTTGGTTCAATATTACATGGTAACTCATGCATCGACACTTTCATGTCTTACTCACATGCGGTGGATAGTTCGGCACAAAATTGTCACTTGTATACTTAGATACACTTAGAATTTGAAAAAAAATAAACATATAATTCTACTAGGGACATCATTTGTTTTCTTCGCACCTTTGCTAGCTCCTTGATTTTTCACCTCTAATCATCCTTTCGTCCTCGTCAATAGGGAGCGTGTTGCCAAATTACTAACACTTATGGTTAAGAACCATTTGGGGTGGACTAATTGTTAAGTAAAATCAATAACGCTTGACAACTAATTCCTTCCCACACATTTCATGACATATTTCAAACAACATGGAGAGTTGACTTATTCCCTCCTACTTCCCTTATGCAACTTATGATATCAAGAGGGTGTGCACTCGAGAAGTGACCAATACTCACTCTATTAATTAAAATTTAGTAAAAAGAAGTTATCTCTTTCCATATTACTTATTTATATTTACTTACTAGCCAATCTCGACATATCACAACTTACAATTTCCTTCAAACCACGTAAACCACCTTATCATCATAATATCATGTTACCCATAAGGGTGTCCAATAATTACCAATGTCTTAAGACTCCCATAATTTCCAAGTTCTCCCTTGTCTAACCACATAATTCAGCTCCTTATCCATGTTCTCATAAAATATCTTATACTGCCAACTAATTTTCATTAAAACCTTTGTATTATAATACTACTATACTATCTTTCCATAAGCCATTTCCATCTGCATGTTGTTTCATCCATACTTAATGTTTTCACATACTTTCACACTTGAGTGCCATAAATTTACAAACCTACTTCGGTTGTGTCAAGTAGTTACATTGTGTTACATATTGTCTTGTAACTAGTGACTAGCCATGATTGGGTTGCACTTTCCTCCTTAGGTTTTGAACGAATATTAGTTACTCATTCCTAGAATATAAGATCCTAATACTTTTACACTCCTTTCACTTCAATAGGGATTTTTGTATGATTCCCAAATCATCTCTACTCTCCTTGCCATTAATTTCTCCAAGATTGTCTTCCCATAAGGGAACTAGTTGTGGCTTTACTTTGCTTGTTTCCCCAATTATATAACTACAAATGAACTTAAGATTTATTGCAATTACGTGCTTTAACCCAAGAATTTCATGTATCCTTTCTCCTTAGTTAATTCATCTATAATATTGCTAGGGTCCACTTATCAAGGAGATTGGCATTCATCATTTTAGTCCTTATCTTTAGAATTATACACTCTAGCTTCTCTGCATTGCTACAAGGATTGTCTAACAAATGGTCTTAATAAGCAACATAGCCTGACCACTTGCTTAAGGCACCTATTCATTAGGATAGGTTAATGCTTCTTTCTAATATTCACAAGGGTACCTATTAACTCTTCTTCATTGTTGTCTCAAATGGCGGTCGTGGTCCTCGAACCACCAAAATTTTCACATAGCTAAAAAAAAAATTAACTTGAGTTGTCGCTATCTCAATTATCTTATTTATTGTCCCTTCATCTTATGTTTAAATAGCTTACTTAACTTGCCAAGTCAAGAACATACCTCGATGGATGGTATTCTCTTAGTTACCATAAGAGGTATTTTATTGTAGAATTAACTCCTCATACTAGACTTGATTAGGGCAATAATTACATTTGGGTTCCAATTGAATGATAATCTTATAAGTACTAAAGATCTAAATTTTGTTTATTAAATACCGAGAATATTTCTAATTTTATAATATTTGTAGCCTCTCGGGTCTTATTATGCCATAAACATTATGGCTAATTGGTTTCAAATTTTAGGGCTTTTAGTGACCCTTGGAACCCCTTGAATTGATATATGTTGATCTGTTGATTTAGAAGAATTTTCACTTATGTTTCACTTTGTTATTTTGCAAGTTTCCACCTAGGTGTTATACTTCGAAGCCATAGTTTAGTTCAACTAGGTTATGAATGTAGCCCATGTTCACCAGTGTATGAACCTAGGGCTCTGATACCAAAATGTCATGCCCAAACTTTGGGGCAAAAACACACAACAAATTTTTTTTGAACACTTAATTACATGCAACCTATGCTTAATTAGATGTGACAACTTAACAGGTTGCTCCAAGTGGAACCTTGAATTATAATACAACATTTTTCTAACGTGAGTGATGAATAGAACAAATTTATCTAGAAGCCTTAGGTTTCTATAAAACTCCTAGACGACAAAGTTAGGATATTCCTGACATAACAAATTACGATAACTCCTATAATCAAACGGAACAATACGACTTAATAAGGGCAATAATAAATTCACATCGAATGTCCCTTTTATTATAGTTGCAAATTATAGTTCGTAATTAGATTGACTTCTACTAAATAGGCATTAATATAATTACTTGATTCAATGATAATTATTTATCTCCTAACAAGTTTCCTCCATCCGTGATAATATGACCTTCCTTTATAACTTGATTAAATCTTGCATCTATAAATTAATTATTAATATGATTTTAACGTAATAATATTAATTAATCGAGCAATTGAGAATTGAAGTGTCAAATGTTAAAATGTTAATTGCTTTATTTAGTATAAGATTCCATCTAGGCTAAATGAGTTCGCAAGACCAAGGTCTTGGACTTATTTTTGAATAGAAATGATTCCACCACGATATTCTCTTCCAAGGAAATTATTATTATCTCACCAATTAATAAATATATAAATTCATTAAGCACAAATATCTAAATTAGTTAACAAGAGATATTATTAATCTCAATTAATCTTTTAATTACGCGAAGCATTAATTATATCAAATCTATTATTATTATTATTTTTCAACTATTAACAACTTAATATTTAATGAGCGTTAACTATACTGTGTTTAAAATTTGTTTAGAGGGTAAAATGACCTTTAATAGCAATTGCTTTATAACACTAGTTAATGTTGACCAAATAAATAATCCCTTAAGGTCAAAATACCAACAAGGCACTTATTAAATTTACGTTAATAAAACAATTACAACCCATTAATTTTCAACTAAATCTTACAATGATTGTATATATGTATATATACATACCTATATGCTTATGTATGACATATATGTCATATATATATATATATAATTCCGAAAATACCATATCTAAGTTTACTCTTATAAATTCATATATATAAAAATTTAAAATGTACATATATTTATAACTACTTAAATCCATACAATTTACGAATTTAAATTTAATCTATTAATTCCCAAGTAAACATGGAATACGCTATTCAAAATTCGAATAGGGTTTCCCCCCTTTTTCTTTCTTCATTTCACTTGAACCAGTTAATATTCGTAACCCTAGATTTAAAGTTACATTTACCACATTTTTTTTTAATTTAAACAAATCTAAGTTTGCCCTAATCCCAAAATTTGCATTAGGGCATGTGTGTTTTGCAAGTTTGGATGAGCCATGGTGGAGAGGCCGAAGTGTTAACATTGGGCAGGGAGGCCAAAGTGATCACACAGGGTGGGGAGGTTGAAGGCAACAACTTGCTAGGGGCGGCTGCTATGGTACCCCACAAGGAGCGGCCGCCGTCCACTGTAGCTCGCCATAGTGGTGGTTGTTGCCCATTGTGGGTTACCACAGTGGTGACCACCACTGCTGGGGGTCGCCTGCAGGGGCGGGTTTCACCTGCCCACTACAAATAGCCCACAGCAAGCAGCATCCGCTTACTGTGGTGCCCGTAGGGGGGATAAGGGCCCCAAGCCGATGGGGTAGGGTTTCTTGACCCTCCCCTATCGGTCTGCAAGAAATAATTTATTTTATATATATTTTATATATATATATATATATATATTCTTTTGTTTATATATATATATATATATATATATATATATATGAATGTCTATATTTTTTTTCTTGTACAAAAATTTAAGGACTATCAAATAAAACATAAATAAACTAGAATTATCAAAATAGCTAAATATTTCATTTTTCAAAGGTTTCCAAATATATAATATATATTTGCATATGTGGGATGTTTTAAATGTGAGGGCATATAAATTTTTTTTTTAAAACTTAGCAACATTTATTTACTCAAAGTATGAATATCAAGATATTTTCTTATGTCAAGTCCATTTATTTCAAGCATTAAAGCAGGTTATTTAAAATATCAGATTAGGATAAATTTATTTCTTTCTCTTTGTAATAAATACCATAGTTTGGATGTAGATTTCAAACATTGGGCATATTCATTTCAGTGTCTTTTTTTTTTCTTTCCATTGTCTATATCTATTTAGCTATCTTTTGGGTTTAAAAAGTTATAACTAGATTTATTTATTTCCTGCTATACATGTATTTTCAACATTAGATAATATGACAGAAATGAATTTATTTTAATCTACAACTAACTTCTCTTTAAATATTTTTAAATCCATAAACAAAAAGGTATAATGTATTCCAGTAATAACCCTAAAATATATGCTCATGCTTTCTTTAAGTTTAAACTACAAATATAAATCAGTATCATTTCTTATTCAAAAACTTAATAAGGCATAAATAAATTTCTTGCCTAATATATTGCAACAAGTAAACATAAACATTATCTCTACATCTATAAGGAAATAACTCTATTTCTTTATTTCTTTCTTTGTCAGAATGTGTTCAAGTAACATTCACATCTTTATTTCTTAATTAAAAACAAAGACAAGTAAATACATTTAATACATTTGATAACTTTTACAATGGTTAGATCTCAAACTTAGCCTCTCATTTCTACTAAATGAGGGCTTCACAAATATGTACATTTTGCTACTAAAATACAAATAAATTTATGATCCATTCAAAGCCTTCTTTCCTTCTCTTCCAAGCAACCTGCAAATAAATCACAAGGCTATGACCATGGAGTGCTCACCTCCCAGCCTAGGCTTACTAGAAGCCACCCCCGAGCTTGGAGGACCAAGTCCTAGATAGGTTACACACATACAAACACAACAAGCAAGCGAAAAATATATAGTAAACACTTTCCCAACCAAGGCTACACTTCATCACAAAATGTGATGTTTTTACACGGGTGGTAGTGGACCAAATAACTTGAGAAGACTACAAGAATAGTAGATCACAAGGCCACCTCATGGAAAACAAAGATATATCACAAGTTCATTACCCCCATATCCTTATGCCCCCCAAGGCATCCATGCCATACTTTCCCTCCTTATGACCTCCAAATATATACATAAGGCTATGCAGTACGGGTCACATATACACCCCTTGAGTTCACTCTCATAATGATAGCCTCTCACTCAAGGACTATCAAACTCCTACCACCTGCAAGACCATCCTACTCTCCCAAGAGTAGAAGGCCTTGGTTACTCCCAAATCACAAGAATGCATAAAAGAAATAATAGAAAGGTCACATAATAATTTTCACAAAGGAAAATACAAGAAACCAACTTTTACATACAAGCAATCTTTCCAACATAAACATGCAACATGAAAGGGAGAAGATAAATCCAACCATCAATCTACCCAAAGGTTTGCTAGAACTAGCTTGAGGATGAGCAGGCCAAATCCACACATCTTCCTTGTACACTTAGCCAAAATTCTATCCCAAAACTTTATTCTTTGAAAATTGCATAGTCTCCAAAAATGGAGAGTGGGTGATTTCCCACAAAGTCTCTCATTCTTGTGTAAAAAGACCTCAATGAGAGTTCTCACAGGTTTCTAAAATTGAAAAAGGAAAAAGTAAGAAAAAGTGGAAAAGGATCTCTCATAAAAAAGGAAGGTTATCTAACTTAGATGGCACCTCCTAATTTTAATTTTCGCTCACCTTAGGAAACCCACTTTTTGAGGTGACTAAAAAGTCACATGGGAGTAGACACATGCCTAAAAATACTCCTAACCCATAGGTATACCTTATGGACTTTAGGAAACACCTTTAAACTACCCCTAGGAGTCAATTTGACCCCTTATAAACCCATCTGAAGTTTATTTTCGGGTCAAACTTGAGTTGAACACTCCAAGGACTCTCTACCCAAAGAAAATTTAGAACCACATTCAAATGTTTGAAAAAGATATGGTTGAAATAACTCCCTCCAAGAGACAAGTCAAAAATCAAGACATATATCAACACATGTGTCAAGTGACACAATAAAATACAATACAAAATTACACATGAAATTTGTCTCTTGTTGGATTTACACAAATTAATAAATTCAATTTAACACACATGCATCGTTTACTTTCACAAATAAAATACGATACATACGGGGTGTTGTCTCTCCAAATAGACAACCCCTAGTTTTACGAACGTACATAGGTCTAGGTTTAGTTCTCCATAATATTTCCATGGTCACATGGATAATTTTTCTGTGCATCTCAATTACACATTAGTACTCCCAAATAACCTCGTCAAATATTGAACACATGAATAAGAATGAACATCAAACACTCTACATACAATTAACATTAAACAAATCAATATCTCATATATCCAAATAAATCCACATAAGTAATTATCATAATCCTCATAATTTTGATCCATACTTAAGACATGCATTCTATTTCTATCATCATAATAAAGTCCCACAAACCCAATTATAACATACATCATCTCAAAGTTATCCTATTCTAGAATCATATAAAGTTATGTATCCACAACACATTAAAATGTACACCTCAAGGCTAAATGATTCCGTAGCCTGGTTCAATTACTTTTCTCACCAATCTATCCGTCTAACATAGCCCATCCTATTGAATTATAGCATTTATTAGTAAGGTCAACCATGGTCAACTGAGTTAACTAGAGCTTGATTGGGGAGGGGCTCTACAGTATATGTGTAGGTTGAACATGCATGGAGTCAACAAAGGTGTTTAGTCAAAGACCATAGAGATGAAAAATTGGAAGTTTATTTGGATGTACAATTGGATGGGGAAGAAATAGGTCATAAAGTTTTGCAGGCATTAAGCAAATAGGCCTGACTCAGAAAAGGTGTAGGTGTGAAAATGTATAACATATCATGTTAGTCGCACATAGTTATAGACAATGTTAGTTGTTGTTGGCAATTTGGAGGAATTGATTATGTGTTGTATTGATGTCAACACTAGTTGTTTTATTGTCTATCGGCTTCTGGTAGAGTGGTTGGTTTTTGATGTTGATCTGGAGATTTGCCTCTGGTTTGGATAGGTTATTCATGTATTCCTGATGTGTATCACATTTATTTGATTCACGATTTGATGATCCGGATGCTATCATATGTTCTAGTAAGCCTTTTGGTTACCGGTAAGGGTTCTACCAACAATGCTTTGATGAAGAACTTTTGATGAATTTGATAAGTGGTGTTGGTGTGGCTTCTAGAAGTTTATCAAGATGCTGATGTTTATCATGTTTATGTTCCAATTGTTCATGGTGTTTCATTTGGCTTATGGCAACCTATTTGGGGTCTGATGTTATTTTGCTAGGTTATGAACCAGTTTATGTAATGTGTTGGTTGATGCTCCCGATGCGTCATCGGTTGGATTTATTGTTTGGTTTATATTGTTTCGGTCTTAGGCTGACTTGGTTTATCATTGGTTTGTGGGATTATGTAATAGATCTATTGTATTATATTTTAGGTGGCCGACATAAATGTTTAGGTCTTGGGTTGGTATAAATATGATGTAAGATTTCTTTGTAGATAAGGGTATGGGTTATGGGATTATCTATGTGCGAATAAAGTTGTAATCATATGCAGAGGTTTTGATCGATCATAGGTGATCGAATTGGGTTTATGAAAGAGGTTTAAGACCTCTGGTATTGAGCTTAACTGGAATTATACTCAAGCATAGAAGATTCTATACTTGTAGTTCATTCATCTTTCTGGATTGAAGTCTAAATTTCTTTGTAGTCAGTGAGGCTCCTTTTGTGATGAGAAGTGCACTCTAAGATATTGGCCTTCCTGCATGTGTAGGCCCCTCTTATTGTAATCACATACTTGTTGCAGAAGTATTATCTAACTATGGGTAAGCTTCCCATCATGGTTTTTCCCTTTATCAGGTTTTCCACATACAAATCCTGGTGTTATGTGTTATGGCTGGTTGGTAATTGTTTTGTGATTTATGTGTGTGCTTAGTTGTTATATCTACTATTTTGGTATTTGGGTTATGCATTCTGGTAAAAGTATTTGTGTGCTTAGAGTTTTATAATATGTTTACAACTAATTCACCCCCCTCTTAGTTGTCCATCGGTTATCCTTACAATTGGTATTAGAGCTTGGTCCTCTTTGTAGAAGCTTAACCGCTTGAGGAAGATCCTATGGAAACTAATAGCACAATTGCATCTATTTTTTAGAGAGAAACCCCTAAGCTTGATTTGAAAAATTATAGGGTATGGAAGATTCAGATGGAGACTCATTTGAGATGTATTGGGAAAGAGATTTGGGAGATCACGAGGAAAGGCTATGCACCTCATATTCTAACATATGGCAATTCTCCTTCGAGAAACATGGATAAGAACATTGAAAATGATTGTAGAGCTAGAGAAGCACTCTTGAGTGCACTTTCGGATTAGAAAATTATGGGATTAACTAACCAATAATTTGCAAAGGCTATATGGGATAAGTTGGAGGCTCCAAATGAAGGTTAGCCTACTGTTAAAATTGATAAACTTGATGGCTACTAGGTGATCAAGTATGAGAACCTAAAGATGGAAGAAGATGAAAGGATTACTGCTTTTATGGAAAGAGTTAATGAAATTGTTATGGGAATTTAGTGTTGTGGTGTATCTTTGAGCGAAGATCAGATTGTTTCTAAAGTATAGAGATCTTTTCCACCAACTTACAAGATGAAGGATACTACAATTAATAAGTTGAGAACAATGGATAGCACTTATGTTAACATGGATACTTTAGTTGGAAATTAATCTGCTTTTGAGCTTGAAGAATTTGGTCCTCAAGGAGTTGTAAAGACTGAATCTTATTTTCATACATCTGCATCATCAACCAACAAGAGTGATTGGAAAGATTTATATGCCAAGGAACTAGAGGAAATGAAGAAATAAGATGATGAGTTTGAGAAACTTGAAGTCCTATTTGCTAGAAGAGTACATAAAGGTCCGATTGGAAGTAAGTAGGAAGGAAAATCACCTTTTAAATGTTTTGCATGTAATAATATAGGTCATTTTCCATCTAGATGTCTTGAGAGGAATTCACGATTTGAAGAGAAAGATAGAAGATATTTTAGGCCTAACCATAGTTATCAGAATAAGCATAAGTACAGGAGGAACAAAGACAAATCATGTTACTATATGGATGAGGAAGGTGTGACTGATTTTGAAGATGAATTGACACAATATTCAGCTAGTGGATCCGATGGTGGAAAGGAATGGGTATTTTTGGCTATCAAGGAAGATGCTCTGACACCTGTTATTTAAAATGAGGAAAAGGCCCTTGCTGCTGAAATTGAAGACAAGGATGAATGGGTGATAGACAGTGGATGTTCATATCATATGAATAGAGATAAAAGGAAGTTCCTATCATTGCAAGAATTTGATGGTGATCTGATCAAATTTGGAGATGACAAAGCATGTATGATGTAATGCCCACCAAAATACCCCAGAGAAATATAGCTAAATACACACTAATTTAATTTAATTTTTTGTTTTTACAATACAACACATAACATCACTTAAGCAATGCAACGAGCACCCAACAACATTTAAGTGTAATGAAAATAGAATAATTCATTCAAGCTAATCAAACAATTACGCAAGTGGAATACAATAAATCATTACTACTAACTCCCTAAGGTATCTCAATGCCATTACTTAGTCTACTCACACAAGCAATAAGCATTTACCTTCTTCCAGATCAATACCTCATAATCTTAATCATTATACACACATAGGTGCAACATAGAAATATCTAAGACTCACGATATGCAACCTACTTAATCTTTCATTTAATATGAGATTCTATCTTTCAATGCATAGTTACTTCCCTTTTTCTCTTAGGTTCATTTTATACACTGAGTCCAAATGTTCCTATTACCATTAACTAACCTTCGACTCTAACATCACCATTCACATACCAAGATTAACCCTTACATTGCATTAACGTAATTTCCATTTACAATTAACTTCTACATAGTCATTTATAATTCTATGCCCCTAGCATACTTATTACTTCATCATGATTCCAAAAGCACATAATGCAATACTCACAATGTCTCCTTAAACATTTAATCCATAGCCCATTTAATTCTCATAAAATCTCTTACACTATATCAATTAACCAACAATCATCTCATTACAAATCAGGTAACTACACGAATTCATCTCAACACAAACTAAGATACAATATCCTAATTCCATAACAACTGTATGGTGGAAAAGTGGGCAAATAAAACTTAATATATGAAAATATGAGAAATACCAGTCCACACACACACACAAGACTTCTTGATGCAAGCTATGGAGTAACGATGTGTTACTCAGCTTCCCAAGGAGGGTCCCATGGTTCTCTATCTCACAATGTCCCTCAAACCAATGTTTTGCTCTCAGATCACTGAGCAAAATGGTTTAGGGATGGCAAATATGAGAACGAGAGATGCTTTTTTAGATTTTAGTATGAAATGTATTGTAAGCTATGTATGATGCTAAAATGCAATAAACTAAATGATAAGATGATGAGGTTAGTATGAATACTATCCTAGCATACTATATTTAGTCTATGATTGAGCTAAAATGATAAAGAAAATAATCTAAGCATGCATATTAGTCTAATTTATGATCTAAAGAGAGGCTAAATGATGAGCATAAAATGATATGAAAGCTTGAAATAATTTGAGCATAAGTGTGATGCTTCAAATTTGAAAGATGATTGTTTTAGAATGGAGGAATGAGAGCTCTATTTATAGCACAAACAGGGCAATGGATGGTCAAGATTGAAAGGTTTAATCAAGGGCCAAGCTTGAAAGTTGGGGATCCATGTGCACAATTGGCACCAATGAAATGGTGACAAGTGTCCACACAGGATTGGGTTGAGAGAAGAGGTTGGAGGCATTAAAGGCCTGAGAAGACCTCATGGTTATCTAAAGGCTAAGGGTCAAGTCTAAGTTAGGTTTACCCAATGAATTAAAATCTAATCCAAAGATAAACCTTTGTGCAAATGATTAAGAGATAATCAAGGTCAAAGCATTAATGACCTGATGAGACCCTTGGGTTGGGTAGAGGTTGAGTCAAAACAAATGTTTTAACCATGTGGGAGGGTTTGAAATAACCATTAATGGTTATTGGAGACTTTGGGGATTAAGTGGTTGAAGTTTGGAAGCCTTCAATGGTTTTCAAAGACTTTAAGGGTTTTGGTGGTTGAAGGTTGAAAACCTTCAATGGTTATCAAAGACTTTGGGTCATTTGAGAAGTGACCTCCCTTTGCTTAGGGATGTGACAAAGTTTAGAGGAGGGTTAGGTTAATTAGAATTGATTAGAAGATTGTAGAAGGGATTAGGAAGGGGTTTGGGATTTTGCAAGTGGATGGGGGATAATAGGATTTAATTGAATTAATTGATTTTCATTCAATTTGGTAGTAATTTGGGAAATTAAATAAATTGGATTTATTCAATTTAGGATAACTATTTAATTAAATTTGAATTTAATTAAAAGTGGCTAGAGGGATTTAATTGAATAAAATGATTTATTCATTAAATGGATATAGTGAATTTTATTTAAATAAATTAAATAATTTACTTAATAAAATAGAGGAATGTGGATAATTTAATTAAATTGGATTTAATCAAATAGGGAAATGAACATGAAATATTCATTTAGGAATATGGTCATTTTTATACGTCTACATTTTGCCCCTCTTTGAAGTTACGTGTGTGCACATGTTATTTCAAAGAAAATGATGTGTTTTTGTGATTTTACATGATCAAATGCATTTTTTTTGTTGTGTCGCTCTTTTGATTTGTAAGTTGTGCCCCAGATTTGATGTGATGCCCCAGATTTGATATTTGATGGTGATGCCCCCTCAGGAGATGAATCAATGTTTTTTGGAAAATTTTTTATTTAAATTGATGAAGTTCGTATGATGTGTAGGATTCCATGCTTGTACAAAGTGTGCAAATTGATTCATCTCCCGATAAATTACAACTGTTTTAGTATAGGGGAGACTGCGACCATATTACAGGCCCAGTTGGCTAACCCTAATTTCATTTTCCTCCTATAAAAGGGGAAAAGGGCTTGATTTAAAGTCATTTGTGCTTTGTTGACTTTGAAGAAAAGAGAATTTGCTCTGGAGAGAAAATGCCTATTCCTTATCACAGACACCGTTTTGAGTGCGTCCGGAGACATCGGAGACCAATAGCGCGTGGACCACCAGTAAGTCAACATTTTTGACCCCTTTTGGATTTTTCATTTTGTCATTTTCAGGTGTTTTTTGATTTTTAAACTTCGGGTTTTCGGTTTAGCGCATCCAAAACGTAATTTAGCGCATACGAAGTGTAGAGTAGCGCATCAAAGTTATTTTTAGGGGTTGCGTCCGAAAATGTTTTGCTAGCGCATAGGATCTGTAGGTTAGCGCGTGTAGATAAAATAGCGCATGAAAAGGCTTTGGTAGCACGTAGGGGAAACAGGGTAGCACGTAGGTATGACCTAGCGCATAGGAGCTGCCGGGGTTTGCATAGGAAAAGGGGTTTAGCGCGTAGGACTAACCTAGCGCATAGGGCTAAAAGGGTAGCACCTGAGAGGGATAGATTAGTGTGTAGATAGGTTCTAGCACATAGGACAAATTAGGAAGTGCAACGGAAGAAAAGAGTAGCACGTAGATAGGTTCTAGCGCATAGCACACATAGATTAGCGCGTAGGACTAGCAGCCTAGCGCGTGTGTTTGTTTTAGCGCATTGAAGGTCTGTTTTAGCGCATCCGAAAAAAATTTGCAGTTTTGGCCAAGTTGAAAAGTTGTGTTTTTGTTTGCCTGTCGCATTTTGATGTATTTATCCAAGATGAGTATTTGTATAACTTGTTTTGATGTGCAATTTTCCAAGTTATGTATAGATTATCAAGCTGTTGTTTTGATCAGAATATGATGTATTTGCGTTGTCTGTTTCAAGTTCAATGTGTATGAAAGCCTGAGTTGTTTTACAAGCCGATATGGGTTGGAAACTTGAGTTGTTTTACAAGCTGATATGGGTGGGAAACTTGAGTTGTTTTACAAGTTTATGTGATTGTGGTACTTGAGTTGTTTTACAAGTTTTGATATGGTTTTTGAGAACTTGAGTTGTTTTACAAGTTGTTATGAAATGATAGGTTGTTGAACTTTGATTGTAGATGAGCAAATTGTTTCATGTTTTTGATGTAAGTTTTATTTTGATATCTTTGTGTTGATGTGGAAACTGATATTGGATATATTTTGTTTGTTGACAGGAGCGATTGGGTATTGTTCAGTCGAGGGAGAGATTCCCGAGACCATGGACGCTGATACCACGTCTGTCACAGGCAGACTTGGATATTATAGAGAGATGTGGATTGACCTCGCTTCTAGGTATGCCTCGGTTCACTGTGAACCGGGGACTTTTGACAGCATTGGCAGAGAGGTGGCATAGCGACACGAACACCTTTCATTTTGCCACTGGAGAGATGACCGTGACACCGGAGGACTGCTACCAGATTTTGCGCATTCCTGTGGTAGGGGCTATTTTACCCTACAAGCAGTCAGAGGAGGGCGGCACAGAGGCACTGCGTTGCATATTTCATGATGAGACTGTCTGTGGATACGAGATCCCCTGGCAGGAGTTTTTGGATTTGGATTATGCACCGTTGCCATCTGTATTGGCAGGATTCATTGGGGGATTCCTTTGTCCTGATCATAGGTCAAAGGGATTTTCAGTAGGATGGGGGCTGGTCCTGGAGCAGATGGTTACATAGGGTCAGAGATTTACGTGGGGGTCAGCGATGTTGGCCCATCTTTATAGGAGCCTGCATGAGGTAGTATACCTCAGTTATGGGAGCTTATCAGTGGGTGTGACCCTATTACAGGTATGGTGCTGGGAGCACATCCCAGTAGCGAGGCCATTGGCAGATAGAGATAGGCCCGTAGGCGTAGCATACGCCTATGGATACAGAGGCCTAGTTGTCCAGCGTAAGCTAGGCAAACTAGAGCACTGGAGGAGAGTTTTTGATGACATAGATATGGTCACCTAGAGATCGTATACAGGTTGCGAGGTGTGGGTGGAGGATGGTATAGAGATTCCTTTCATTTTCATGATGAGGTATCTGATTGGGAGGACTCCATTCGTCATTGAGCAGTTTTTGGTGACCCAAGTTTTACGGCAGTTCGGGAGGCAGCAGGGGATTCCGCAGGGAGCGTGCTTGTATGCACGGCGGCAGCAGGATGTGGCCGATTGGGGGCCGACTATTGATAGTGTCGTGGCCATAAAGGAGTTCACAGGGCTGGTAGGACAGATCTGGGACTATGCCCCAGAGATACAGGATGCAGAGATGACTGACGAGTTCGCTCGTTTATTTGCTGCGCGGGCAGTAGCGAGGATCTCAGATCCAGAGGAGATGAGGCCAGCATTTGATTCAGATGGAGAGGAGGGGGGAGATGATGGAGATGAGGGAGACGATGGAGATGATGGAGGAGGTAGAGGAGCTAGGGGGAGGCAGGGTGGCAGAGGTGTACAGAGAGCGGTACGGTAGGGTAGGATTGGGAGGGGGAGAGGAGGATTGGCCATTGGAGCCGGGAGAGAGGGGAGAGTGACAGAGGTGCTAGCTGCAGTGGGGGGAGAGGAGGAGGTGGTGAGACTAGCATAGAGGACGAGAGTGGATATACTCCCACCTCCCGTACCTAGGACAGGCCGAGTGGGAGGGGTGGCGCCAGCACAGGTACCACTGCGGGTCCGAGTGCCGAGTCATGTAGAGGATGCTCAGATCCGGACCCTACAGATTACTGTGCAGCAGCTGTAGGCACAGATTTTGACTTATCAGTGGCAGATTTCTTAGTTGACCACTGAGAGAGATATGGAGATAGAACGGCGGGGTCGAGCAGAGGAGGCTTTAGCGACGGTGCAGAGAGTAGTGGCGGGTGGTCCTTTGAGAGACACCCTTAGAGAGCTAACACGGAGAGTGCAGGAGGCTGATTATTATAGACAACATTATGAGGCTGCAGTGCCCAGAGACCGGCGAGTGGAGAGTTTTGCACAGTCGAGATCGAGCCGATCTCGAACTGCTGGGACACGATCTGAGAGCCGAGGTGTGACTGGGCTAGCGAGACAGGACCCTCCTGGAGATCCAGGGGAGAGTGCATCGGGAGCGAGGCAGGACCCTCCTAGAGATCCAGGGGCGGGTGCATTGGGAGAGAGACCATCTCCATCAGGGGATAGTCACACTTGAGAGACATGGTCTTTGTTGTATTTTTGAGCATTGTATTCTTTGTACTGGACACAGTTTTGACACATTTTGTAGATTTTGATCATTTTTTGAGAGATATATATATACAGCACCATTTTTTATCAATGGGATGTGTTTATGGATGCATTGTTATGTGTGCCACTTCCTTTTTATATGATGATGTAATGTGTGATGCAGGATGTATGTTTTTATATGTTGTGAGAAGTATCTTGAAAATGAGATGTATGATTTAATATGTTGCTATATGCAATATGAAATGATGTAATAATGATGCAAAATGATATGCGATAATATGCAACTAAAAAAAATGATATGCGACTAATTGTATAATGATATGCAACTAATTGTAAAATGATATGCAACTAATTGTTTTTGGAGCATCTCTCATTCTATATTTGCCATCTGATATAACCATTTGTTTGCTTTCTTTGTAAATATCATCATGGAGCATTTATTGATTTTTGGATATGTTGAAAATTTATACAAGCATAATGGTATAATTGAACCATAATGACCTGAGAAAAATTTACATGATATTTGATTTTGCAAGATAGCACAAGCGTCAAGGTATAATTGAACCAAGACGACCTGAGTGCGTATTGCGCAAACATACAAGAGTAGATCATTTATATGCATGAAATGGAATCAAGCCTTTAGTGATATGTAATGTATCACGTCTCGAGGCAAATATTCACACAGTACAAATGATGGCCTCCCAGACAGAAGACTAAGAAAATTTTGGAAGTTCCTCATGATCTCTAGCTTTGAAGCTTTTTATGAGAGAAGAAGAAGATTCCAACAATTTAAAAAGTTCAAAATGCAAAATAATCAAGACTTGTATGCGATAATGCAACATTTAGTACTTCAGAAAATCATCCATCCTTGAGATTCTTGTGTATTTGTTTGTGTTTTGGTTGTTGTGATGAAGCGTAGTTGTGTTTGTTGGATGTCATATGTCTGAGTTTTGCAATAGTTGGCATGTTTTGAATGTTTGTAAGTTTTTGAACAATTTTAATGCCCCTAGCTGAGTGTACCTCTGGATATGATTATGTACAATGATTTACAAGCCATGGTGGAGTGCAGTAGATGGATAACTCAGGATAGTGACTACGCTAAGTATGTCCTGAATGGATATATGCTAAGTGTCGGGCGATGGCCGATAGTCTTTTGATGGATAAAATGGCATGGACATAGATAAAGGAGCCGATCTTTCACAAGGGCACCTGTTTACCAGATTTTCACCATTTGTTTTTATTATACTTTGTATTTTTGCTTTTTCTAGATTTTTTGATTTTTTTTTTTTGTTTGTTTTTGGCTTTTTCCGTGCACTAGGCTATCTTAAGTATAGTACTTCTTCAGATGAATGTTGTTAGTTGGATCATCGAGCACATCTCCTTCAGAATTTGTTAGCTGATAGGCACCTGATCCATAGACTGAGATGATGACATAGCGACCCAACCAGTTAGGTTCAAATTTCCCTTTCTTTTCTCTATCTTGCTGATTTCTTGGATTTTCTTTTAGGACTAGATCACCAACCTTGAAGTTGCGAGGAATGACCTTAGGATTGTAGCTCCTACACATGCGTTGCTGATATGCTTTGAGATGAGTATAAGCATGTTTGCGTCTTTCATCTAATAGTTCCAGTTCTTGCAGTCAGTTAACTCGATACTCTTCATCGAGGATCAAACCTTTCAAAGAGACTCTAAGAGATGGAATTTCTACCTCCAAGGGTAAAATAGCCTCGGATCCATATACCAATGAATATGGTGTTGCCCCTGTAGGCGTGCAGATGCTGGTCCTGTATGCCCAAAGTGTTGGATTGAGTTGTACGTGCCAATCTTTACCTGCATCATTCACTGTTTTCTTGAGGATTTTTAGGATTGTTTTGTTAGATGCTTCTGCTTGACCATTTCCCTGTGGGTAGTATGGTGTAGAAAACCGATGTTGGATTTTGAATTTTTCACATAGTTCCTGCACATCTTGGTTTTTGAAAGGTCATCCATTATCTGTGATGATTGAACTTGGAATACCATATCTGCAGATCAAATAATTCAGGATAAAAGAGGCAATTTGTTTCTCGGTCACTGTGGTCATGGGAACTGCTTCGATCCATTTGGTAAAGTATTTTGTTGCAGTTATAATGAACTTGTGTCCATTTGAAGATGAAGGATGTATTTTGCCAACCATGTCCAATCCCCACTGACAAAAGGGCCAGGATGTTGTAAATGGCTGCAGTTCCTGTGCTGGTGCATGTATCAGATTGCCATGGATCTTGCATTTAGGACATTTCTTGGCGAAATGATATGAGTCTTTCTCGATTGTGGGCTAGTAGTATCCCATTCATAGAAGCTTTTTAGCAAGAGTAGTGCCACTTGAATGTGTGCCACAAATACCTTCATGAAGCTCGTGTAAAGCTGAATCGGAATCATTACGATCAAGACAATGAAGAAGAGTACCATCTAGACCTCGACAATATAAGGTATCAGCGGTAAGGGTGTAACGAGCAGCTTGACGGATAAAGTTACATTTTTGGTTACGGGATTGGTCAATGGGTAAGATATTATGCTTGAGGTAGTCGTATATTGGTCCATATAACAGAGAATCTGAACTAGTTAAGGCATATATAACTTAGGATTCAGAGTGGTCATAGGCGGGAGAGAACAGTTGCTCTACCAGGAACTCATAATGACTCTGTTGTTCTGGAATTTGTAGTAATGAAGCGATTGTAGCCATTGCATCGGCTGCTTTGTTACTCAACCTTGGTATTTGTTCAAAAGTGATGTGCACAAAATACTGTTTGAAGTCATCCACCATCCGTTTGTAGGGTAGTAACTTGTCATCCTTTGTCTGATAGTTGTTGTTGATTTGATTGATGATCAGTTGTGAGTCTTCGTAGACTTTTAATTCTGTGATTTTCCATTCGACAACCATTTTGATGCCTATGACCAATGCTTCATATTCAGCCACATTATTTGTACATGGAAACATAAGCCTGTATGATCTCGGCATAGTGTGTCCTTCAGGGGTGATGAATAGAATGCCGACCCCTGAACCATGTTGTGTATAGGATCCATCAAAGTATAGGGTCCATTGTTTGGAGGAAAGAGTAAAAACGTCCCTGTTAGGAAATTCAATCTCCATGGTTTGTTTTCCTGGTAGCGGTGCTTCAGCCAGTTGATCTGCAATTGCTTGTCCTTTGATGGCTCGTTGTTCTATGTAGTGGATGTCGAATTCACAGAGAATCATGACCCATTTAGCCAATCGGCCTGTGAGAGCTGCCTTGCTGAGTAGATACTTGAGAGGATCAATTTTGGCTACTAGCTTGATAGTGTGTGCTAGCATATAGTGTCAGAACTTTTGAGATGCAAAAACAACTGTTAAGCAAGCTTTTTCAATGAATGTATAATTGAGTTCATAGCCATTCAATGTTCTATTGATGTAATATATGGTGCGTTCCTTGCCTTGTTGATCTTCTTGTGCCAATAGTGCCCCCAGTGAAACATCTGTTGTTGAGATATATAGTATAAGAGGCTTTCCTGCAACTGGTGGTACTAGAACTGGTGGATTCATCAGGTACTGTTTAATTTGGTAAAAGGATTCTGCACATTTAGTCTCCCATCTGAATGGTACATTTTTGTGTAGCAAGTGGTTAAATGGCAGACTTTTATCTGCTAGTTGAGCGATGAATCACCTGATTGATTGAAGTCGTCCTTGGAGAAATCAAAGTTGACTGATATTCTTTGGTGGTGGCATATCCATGATGGCTTGTACCTTGGCTGGATCAACCTCAATACCTTTAGCTGAGACGATGTAACCTAGTAACTTGCCTGATGTAACCCCGAAGACACACTTCTTAGGGTTGAGTCGGACTTGGAATTTTTGCAATCGATCAAAGATCTTTGTTAGGATGCCGAGATGTTCAGCTCTGGTGAAAGATTTTGCTAGCAAAATCATCCACATAGTCTTCCATAAATGTGTGCATCATATCATGGAATATGGTAGTCATTGCTCTTTGATAAGTGGCTCCGGCATTCTTTAAGCCAAAAGGCATAACATTCCAATAGTATGTTCCCCAAGGACAGGTGAATGTTGTTTTGTCTTGATCTTTAGGAGCTATTTTGATTTGATTATAGCCTGAGAAACCGTCCATTAATGAGAGCATTGCATGACCTGCTGTAAGATCTACAATTATATCAATACTTGGCAGGGGAAAGTCATCCTTTGGACAAGCTTTATTGACATCTTGGAAGTCAGTGCATATTCTGATACTACCATCTGGTTTTGAGACTAGAACAATGTTAGAAATCCATTCTACATAGTCAATAGGTCGGATGAATCCAACATCTAATAATTTCTTCAATTCCATTTTGACCATGAGTGCTACCTATAGATTCATCTTTCGTAGCTTTTGCTTGACTGGCTTGACTCCTGTAGAGATGGACAAGTGATGCATGATTAGGTGTGGATCTACTCCAGGCATATCAGCATATGACCAGGCAAAGTTATTTTGCTGTCCTTTAAAGAAGATGATGAATGCTAATTTTTCTTCCTCTGTCAGAGATTCTGCAAGGTGAATGTTTTGGACTGCCTCTATGGTACCAATGTTGATTGATTGAGTGGGCTCAATCAATATGGGTGATCGCTCATGAAAATGTTCAGAAAGAGTGTCAAGTCTCCCATCGTTAGGTGCCTTAAAAAGGTTTTCACCCTCAGATGCATCCTTTATTTTTACTTTTTTGGGATCTATAGCTGCCATTGACTGGTTTTCAGCATTAGATTCATTATTTGATTCATTTTTGCGACTGAGAGACTTGGCACTCCCTGAAGAACAAACATCGTTATTTGGTTCACTGGTAGAGCTTATTTCGGGATTGATAGTGCATAGGTAATGGATAATAGATTCATCATCCAGGAAAATTGGTATATCATGAGTCTCAGGTTCATTCCAGTCGATGAGATCAGGGAAGACAAGCGGTAAGGAATCGTTGGGTGGGTTGAGTTCTGCTACTGTAAGTGTTAGGATAGAGTTATCATCGTGATGGGTCTTGGTGTTAAAGAAGTCTAGGGTTTTATCGAGGTCTTCGATGGTATCATCTTCTACATAGACTTGTTCATAATATTTCTGTTCGGTTTCCTGAACATCATAGATATGTTGTGGTCCAAACTCAAGAGGTCTATCCTCTGCATTATATTCTTCGTGAGAAATGGATATGAAATCAGTATCATCTGGGATATTTGTAGTAGTATCAAAGCAGGCACCCCATTCATAGTCATTTGAATCTGTCTCATAGTCATCATCCCAAATTCTTTTTGTACTGTAAATAGGTATGTTGTATGGCGAAAACAAATCTTTGATAATGGATACTATTTTGATATTCTGTGTTGATTTTGTATCTGATCCATCTTCCATGGTCTGGATTTGTTCATAGATTGTGTTTTCTCAGGGAGGAATAACGGTTTCTTGTGATGACATGATTTGTTTTTGAGCCATTGGTGTGTTAACATGGGCCACTGCGGCAGATATGGCCTTCTTATGATTTAAAAGCTTTCCCTGATGTAACTTCTGATCTTGACGTTCTTGTGCCTTACGGATTGTTTCAGCTGATTCAAAGAGTGCTTCCTGCCAGGATTCTTCCTTGTACTTCTTCTTTTCCTTCCATTGAGGTTTTGCATTTGTGTGTGGCGGCCTTTTCAATAGGAAAGTGAATTTAGAACCTAATCCTACTTTATTTCTACTAGGTTGTGAAGGAAGATCTATAGGTTCAATGACTCCTTCTTGGCGTTTCCTAATAGGTCCTTTACCGCCATATCCCATTTGTTTCATGATCAAGTAGCCTTTTCCATATAGGTGCGTCGGTAGAACAATATCTAGAGCGACCGCTCTATTAGCTTCTTCTTCATCTTTGTATAGCCAGTTAAGAACGTCTTTATCTTCTGATTCATGTGCTAGAGTCCCCAATTGGATGAAGGTACCATCAAATTTAGTTATGGGCTGAGTTGCCAGATGTGTCGATATAGTAGGTAAACCATGCTTTCTAGGTGATGTTGGCAATCTGGTCAAACATAAAGGCTCCATAGAATATTCGCCCATGCCTTGGTCTTTGATTTGAATTTTTTGTTTGAAGTCTCCCCATAAGGAGTTAGATTTTGCTGTTGGTGGATCAGATGTTGAAGACCGCTGCTTTTCTCTATTATAAGGAACCAAACTGTCTTGGGCTGCCCCCATTGCATTGCAATGTTGAAATGGATTGTGATCAGCTGATATGGAGATTTCCTGTCCATCATAAGGAAACTTGACACACTGGTGATATGTAGAAGGTACTGCTTGCATTTCATGTATCCAAGGTCGGCCTAATAAGATATTGTAGGTGAGATCAATATCTAAGACCTGATAGATAGTATCCTTTTGCACTGGTCCTACTTGAATAGGTAATATTACTATTCCTTTAGAGGACCTTTCCTCATCATCATATGCTTTTATAGTAATCTTTTTACAAGGATCAATAGATTCTTCTGAGAAACCTAGTGCACGGATAAGCTTTAAAGTACATATATTAAGTCCGGCTCCTCCATCTATTAAGACTCTTTTGACGCGGTGTTTGCAAACAATGACTTCAATATGTAGAGGAGTATTATGCGGATGACTCAATGAAGTATTATCATGCTCTGAGAAGGTGATATTATGAGATTCTGTCATATGGGCAACCATGGCTTGGAATCTGTCTGTATCCAGATTTTGAGGTACATTTGTTTCTAATAGTGCTTGCTCCAATATGTCTTTGTGTTTTGGAGATAGTTTCAACAATTCTAGGATAGATATCTGAGCCAGAGTCTTGCGTAGTTGGTTAACTAAGTCGTATTGGATCTTTGGTGTGGTAGTTGGAGGTGCAGTGTGTCCCTTCAAGACATATTTCTGAGTCCAGGTTGTTACATTGACAGATTCATGATCACATTTATCTCGAATGGTTATTACATTGACTTGATGGTCTTCGGCTGATATGTGGTTGATTGTGTTGTTGTAGATGTGATTAATACGAGCTCCGCGTGTATCATTTGAAGTTGATGCTCCATCTTTGTTATAATTTGGGAGAGGATCTTTGAAGGCTTCGTGATCATTATTTGTTTTGAGACCATCCACCGTTAAGTCACCTCGATCAATCATGTCTTGGATTATGTGTTTCAATCTCATGCACTCGTTTGTTCTATGACCTTTGTTGCGATGAAAATCACAATAGTGTGAATCATTCCACCAAGGTGGTTTGATTGGGGGTTCATAATTGTTGATTGGAGGTAAAGAAAGAATCTTGTTTGCCAACAGTTCTCTGAATGCGGACTCTAATGATTGGCCCAATGGTGTGAAGATACGTTTTTGGAAATTGTTGGTGTTGTTGCGTGAATTGTTGTTAGGTCCTGGATTCAGGTTTTTGTTCTGATTATCATTGGCGTTGTTGGTATTGAGTTGTCCTTGAGCATTGTTTGGTGCATATGTGTTAGCACTGGGAGTAGCATTTTTAGGATTTTTCGTATTTTGAGTATTTCCTGATAAGGCAAGCACTGGCTATTTAGATTTGGGATCATATGATTCATTGTTGCCCTCGTTTTTGTTTCGAGTCCAAAATCGAGTTTTGTCCAGACTAGTGTTGTTTTGGTTATTGTAATGTGATGAGTTCGTTCCTTCTTTGTAGAACTTGAGTGTTCCCTTTTTGACACAAGCTTCCTCTACTTGGATGCCATTTTCAATCAATTTGGCAAAAGATGGTATGCATTGAAGTTTGAGTCTGTAACTCATTTCACCATTTAAGTTATCAATGAAGATTTCCATTTTTTCTTTTTCAGGAATATCTTGAGGATATCTTGATACCATGCGTCGCCAACGTTGAAGGAATAACATGAATGTTTCATTATTTTTTTGTTTGGTGTTGCAAACATCTAGCATGGTTATGGCATGTTGGATGTTGTAAGAATAGTGGGTGATGAATTTGTTAACCAATTCGTCAAATGATCTAACAGGTGGTGTAATCTTGGATAACCATTCCATTGTTTGTCCTCCCAAGCTTCTTGGGAACAACCTCATCAGATAAGTGTCATCATGAGAAAATTCAAGACTCATGGTACAAAATTCTCGAACATGGTCCCGAGGATCACTTTTCCCATCATATTTATCGAATTTGAGAACATCTGAGTTTGGAGGGAAAGGTACCATGTTTAAGCTTCTGTCAAATGGATAAGGACAGATTTCGTTTATAGAGTACCGCACTGTTGTCCCTTGTTGCATATCATGCATTTGTCTTTGCAACATTTGCTTTTGTTGAGTAAGAGCAATCAAGGGTGCATTATCTTGCCGAGGGAAGAGTTCTTCCCTCGTATTTGTTCTTAACTGAAAAGGTGTAGTAAATGGTATGTGTTGTTCTGGGGTTTCGAGTTCAGGTATGCGCATTTCTGGTATACGTTGCTCTGGAATATGTTGTTCGGGTATGAGAGTTTCTTCTTCTTGTTGTCGTTCTTGATATGTATATTGTTGAGACCCGGTTTGAAAGACGTTTGTGTTGAAATCTTTAGGAAGTTTGACGCCTTTACTTGTAAGCATGAGTAGATATTTTTCTTTGTCATTTTCCATGAGTTTTTCGATGAGTTTTTGGAATGAAGGATTTTCTTGACATTCTTGAAGAATTGCGTCAGTAATTTCAGGCTCTTCTGAGGATGGAACTTCAAAAGGATTTGATAATCTATGATTCATACTTGATTCTACGGGTGTCTCGCTTTGTTTGTTTTGTTGAGAGCGAGTGATAGGCATTTCAATAGAAACTTTCAGTGATGAAAGGAACAAAGTCCTCGTTGATGTTTTGCTCTGGCATTGATGTTTCTGGTCGAGATGTGTTATATGTGATGCACTCGTCGGGCAGGAATGCTGGATTGATCTTTCCTCCGCGGTTTATCTTTTGATTAAAAGAAGACTTTTGACAGTATGCTCTTGTTTTCAGGGGTTCTTTGTCAAATTCGCTGGATTTGTTTTGGATATAGCGTTTGACGTGATGAAGAAATACCCGATGGGATTTGAAGAGTTGACGATTGATGTATAAAAATTTATTTCTCTTGATGAATTTGGAAAAGCTAGGTTGTTGTTTCTTCAACGCGATGTTACGATAGAGGTTCTTTCTTCTCAGAACAAAGGGATTAGTCATGCATGAGTGATCAATGATTTCCTTTGATTTGTTTGGATTTAGTTGACTCTTGTTTTGAAAATTTCAAATTTTACTTTATCAGAATGAAGGTTTAGATATCGCTTCACGATAAAGTGTGTCAAATGATATGGATAAGAAGTTTCCCGATCTGGAAACTGGATTTGACAACTTGAAAATTTTTAGACAAGTGTTTTGAGATAAAAATCCGTAAGATGGTAAAGGATTTGATTGATACTGATGATGAAAATTTTTTGGATTATGATAGGAGAGACGTCCTCTATTGCTCGATTCATTTTCAGATTCTGACAACTTTGTTTGATACAAATTGAACTTGAGAAAAAATTTTAACGGTTTGTTTTTGTTACTCTGGTTTTAAAAAGATGATTTTCGACGAAAAGGTCCTCTAAAATGTTTTTGAATTTTTCAAAATTTTTCAGTTTTTAACACTCTGTTTTCTTTTTTTTTTTGGTTTTGGATCACGCGCTAGAACAGAAGTTGAATGCGCTACTGAATTTCCCTGATGCGCTAAACTAATAAATACACGCGCTAATCTGCCCCTCCATACGTGCTAAAATTTTGATTCTGGAAAAATTTTGCTCTAGCGGGTGAAAAATTCACATGCTAGACTGGGATTGACATGCGCTAACTATTTCGGTTAATGCGCTAAAATATGGTTTCCATGCACTAAGCTGTTTGTTTCACGCGCTAAAACTCAGGCCGTTGAAATTTAATGTTAAGTTTGTTTGGAAAAGATACGCGCCATACTGGGCATTAGATGCGCTAACTGTTTTGACGAATGCGCTAATATGTATATTCCACGCGCTATAATGTATCTTCCACGCGCTAAAATAGGACTGTGGAAAATTTTGTGGAATTTGTTTCAGAAAATCTATGCGCTACACTGGGTCTGATACGCGCTAGCTGTTTTGTTTTATGTGCTAACTTTGGATACCGATGCGCTAATATGCTTCTGAGACGTGCTAGAATGTATTTTAGATGCGCTAAATAATTGTTCACTATTTTGCCTTAGGATTGAAACACTACTGTTTTAGTTGCACGCGCTAATTTGATGTTTGGATGCGCTAATAGAACTGTTACATGCGCTAAGATGTTGCTCTTACGCGCTAGACTGCCCTGATTTTTCCTTTTTGGTGTTTTTGTGAGGATTTTGAATTTTGTTGAGAGATTTTTCAAGTGTGATGGATGATTTTCTGAAATAAAAAATGCAAGCACGGCACACAAAGTACAATCATTTCGCCTAATCTAACAGAAAGTGTATGTTCTGTCGAGGATGTGTTCAAATCCCCAATGTTTTAACAGGTTGGATACAAAATTAAACACTTCAGAAAGACTCTTTATTCAAGGGTCATAAGTAACATCATAGCCCACTAGTCTCGATACTCCGTCAGCTCAAACAGCCATGTCACCCCCTAGAGGGCGCCCGTTTTTTTGCCTTTTGCCAGAAGTTAACCCAAAGTGAATTTCTTCACAGTTGAGTAGTTATCTTGGGAGATATATGGTGAGTAATCTTGGGGGCGGATTCTTCCCCACCCTTGCACTATGATGTTACAAATGTTTGGATACTGACTCGGCTCAAAGCTTCTAATTCTATGGTTCGTAATCAAGCTTCCCGTTCGGTCGTCAGTGATAAACTCCCTTAGGAGGCTTCCCAACCTTTAGAACAAAGGATTTATGTATCTCGAGGATACTGGGGGAAGGCTAATCACTGCGTGCAACCGTTGAAAAGGACTTTCATCACTTTCCACATTTGATTATAGTGGGTTGGAATTCTTGGCGTCAAAGCCGTTCCCCACTTAGGTCGTTCCCTTCACACCGGCCATAAACGGCTTTAAGAGTTGATTGCAACTCCTCGGGAAGGCAGGCCTGCTAAAGGATTTTAAATGCTTGAAGTACTGAAAGCGTAAGAGTGGTTTGGCTTTTTGATCACCCAGTTAAGGGGAGAGCATATACCTTCCACTTTCGAGACAAAGCAAACAATGAGGTCTTATTTTATCCTTTTAAAGCAGTCATTTTCTAAAACCTATGCAGAGATGTTGCTCCACAAAAGCATGATGTTCTTTTTAATCTTTCAAAGCAATAATTGTCTAATCTATGAAAAATAAATAGTCAACAAAGCAAATTCGATGTTTTTGAAGGTCAACAAAAGAAAATCGTTTTGCTGTAAAAGCAAGTTTCCTCGCTTTACCTGCAAGAAACCTTTAAAACCCTGCAAATAAACAAAATGATAAGATGGTCAATTGATTCGGGGGACTTCTACAAGTCTAGAATTTTAATTCGGTTACAATAAATGGATCCGATGGTGGAAAGGAATGGGTATTTTTGGCTATCAAGGAAGATGCTCTGACACCTGTTATTTAAAATGAGGAAAAGGCCCTTGCTGCTAAAATTGAAGACAAGGATGAATGGGTGATAGACAGTGGATGTTCATATCATATGACTAGAGATAAAAGGAAGTTCCTATCATTGCAAGAATTTGATGGTGATCTGATCAAATTTGGAGATGACAAAGCATGTATGATGTAATGCCCACCAAAATACCCTAGAGAAATATAGCTAAATACACACTAATTTAATTAAATTTTTTTTTTTTACAATACAACACATAACATCACTTAAGCAATGCAACGAGCACCCAACAACATTTAAGTGTAATGAACATAGAATAATTCATTCAAGCTAATCAAACAATTACGCAAGTGGAATACAATAAATCATTACTACTAACTCCCTAAGGTATCTCAATGCCATTACTTAGTCTACCCACACAAGAAATAAGCATTTACCTTCTTCCAGATCAATACCTCATAATCTTAATCATTATACACACATAGGTGCAACATAGAAATACCTAAGACTCACAATATGCAACCTACTTAATCTTTCATTTAATATGAGATTCTATCTTTCAATGCATAGTTACTTCCCTTTTTCTCTTAGGTTCATTTTATACACCGAGTCCAAATCTTCCTATTACCATTAACTAACCTTCGACTCTAACATCACCATTCACATACCAAGATTAACCCTTACATTGCATTAACATAATTTCCATTTACAATTAACTTCTACATAGTCATTTATAATTCTATGCCCCTAGCATACTTATTACTTCATCATGATTCCAAAAGCACATAATGCAATACTCACAATGTCTCCTTAAACATTTAATCCATAGCCCATTTAATTCTCATAAAATCTCTTACACTATATCAATTAACCAACAATCATCTCATTACAAATCAGGTAACTACACGAATTCATCTCAACACAAACTAAGATACAATATCCTAATTCCATAACAACTGTATGGTGGAAAAGTGGGCGAATAAAACTTAATATATGAAAATATGAGAAATACCAGTCCACACACACACACAGGACTTCTTGATGCAAGCTATGGAGTAACGATGTGTTACTCAGCTTCCCAAGGAGGGTCCCATGGTTCTCTATCTCACAATGTCCCTCAAACCAATGTTTTGCTCTCAGATCACTGAGCAAAATGGTTTAGGGATGGCAAATATGAGAACGAGAGATGCTTTTTTAGATTTTAGTATGAAATGTATTGTAAGCTATGTATGATGCTAAAATGCAATAAACTAAATGATAAGATGACAAGGTTAGTATGAATACTATCCTAGCATACTATATTTAGTCTATGATTGAGCTAAAATGACAAAGAAACTAATCTAAGCATGCATATTAGTCTAATTTATGATCTAAAGAGAGGCTAAATGATGAGCATAAAATGATATGAAAGCTTGAAAGAATTTGAGCATAAGTGTGATGCTTCAAATTTGAAAGATGATTGTTTTAGAATGGAGGAATGAGAGCTCTATTTATAGCACAAACAGGGCAATGGATGGTCGGGATTGAAAGGTTTAATCAAGGGCCAAGCTTGAAAGTTGGGGATCCATGTGCACAATTGGCACCAATGAAATGGTGACAAGTGTCCACACAGGATTGGGTTGAGAGAAGAGGTTGGAGGCATTAAAGGCCTGAGAAGACCTCATGGTTATCTAAAGGCTAAGGGTCAAGTCTAAGTTAGGTTTACCCAATGAATTAAGATCTAATCCAAAGATAAACCTTTGTGCAAATGATTAAGAGATAATCAAGGTCAAAGCATTAATGACCTGATGAGACCCTCGGGTTGGGTAGAGGTTGAGTCAAAACAAATGTTTTAACCATGTGGGAGGGTTTGAAATAACCATTAATGGTTATTGGAGACTTTGGGGATTAAGTGGTTGAAGTTTGGAAGCCTTCAATGGTTTTCAAAGACTTTAAGGGTTTTGGTGGTTGAAGGTTGAAAACCTTCAATGGTTATCAAAGACTTTGGGTCATTTGAGAAGTGACCTCCCTTTGCTTAGGGATGTGACAAAGTTTAGAGGAGGGTTAGGTTAATTAGAATTGATTAGAAGATTCTAGAAGGGATTAGGAAGGGGTTTGGGATTTTGCAAGTGGATGGGGGATAATAGAATTTAATTGAATTAATTGATTTTCATTCAATTTGGTTGTAATTTGGGAAATTAAATAAATTGGATTTATTCAATTTAGGATAACTATTTAATTAAATTTGAATTTAATTAAAAGTGGCTAGAGGGATTTAATTGAATAAAATGATTTATTCATTAAATGGATATAGTGAATTTTATTTAAATAAATTAAATAATTTACTTAATAAAATAGAGGAATGTGGATAATTTAATTAAATTGGATTTAATCAAATAGGGAAATGAACATGAAATATTCATTTAGGAATATGGTCATTTTTATACGTCTACAACAACTAATAGCATCCACCAAATGGAGGTATAATCTTAAACCATAACACATGATACATTCTAATCCTTTCCTAGAAGGCAAGAATTCATTTTACTGTCTACCCATACACCTACTACTAATTTCCATTAATAAGATTAGTAATTCATTCACTAAGAACATCCTTACAATATTTTCATAAGGAACCTTCAATTACATCCCAAGCATTATAAGATTTTAATTCAATCATTAGATCACTATCTACAAAGCATAATACTATAATTTCAAATTCTTTAATCACAACTCATAAAAATGTCCTAAGATATCTTCCAATATTACTCATACTCATACATCCTATCGAGACATAACATTTCTTCTACCTAAATCATTGGTAAAAGACATCATTTCAAGACTGATACCATTATCATAATATTTACACCAATCCTTTTAACATGGCTCATCAAGAATACAAATTGCATCTTTTAATTCCAAACCATATTACTTATCCACATCTCATGCATCCATTTCATTTAATATAAATGCATTACAATACAACTCAAGGTTCATCATTACATTCATCTACCATAACCAAAGTTATCACTACAACTAGAACAACATAGTCATTTCTCATAAACATGATTTCTTTTACAACCATTACATAAGAATTTCACTACATAAATCATTTACATTCTTGCTGCAATTATTATCCATGAACAATCTGAAGAAGCATCCTCATCCATGCAAAAAGAATCCAAAGATAGGAACATCCCAATGGTTTAAAAGAACCAACCACTCGACCATGTGGAACCAAAGGATCTACCCCCCCTGCTAGGAGATGGCACAAGGTCCCAACACACACTCTACATCTAGGCTGACACTTAAAACAAAAGAGACTAACCAACACAAGGACACTCAAGCAAGAACCAATCACGAGATAGCACAAATAGGAAACTCCCAGAGGTGCACAAATCATCAAGGCAAAAATACATCTCAAGCAATGGACACATGTAGGATTGGAGTGTCATCACATGCTATCCTCCCCCATAATATTGCCAATACACAACTCTTCACGGCCTAACCCCGATAGACATGTGGAGCCATTTCTACCGATGAGAGAATCAAGGGAGATTTGACTTACCATCTTCATGGCCTTCTCATGCTTATCCTAAAACATTCTCCCTAGGAATCAGCCATGAGGCTCAAACTATTAATTATCTTGTTCTAATGAAGTCTAATTACCCATTCCAATCAATTCATAATTAATGTTATCACTTGTTTACAAATCATAGAAAACTCCAATGTGCCTTGGTGGTATATACTTCTTGCATCCTTACAAGGAACCTCATGCAAGCCTATCTCTCATGACCCTGGTCATCACAAGGATGTTAGGTCTCAAAGACAATTGAGAGCAGGGGGGGGTGAATTAGTTGTCCAATAAATTCAACCAAAATTAACTTAACCAAATCTTAATGCTTAATACCAGTAAACCAAACTTTATGTCGATAGACAGTTTTAACAGTTAATAGCAATACTGGTAAAGATTAATGCATGAAACAGAAAGACAATAACATCCACAACACATAACACCAATGTTTGTACATGGAAACCCTATAAGGGGAAAAACCACGGTGGGAAGCCTTACCCACAATCAAATGATACTACTACAGATAGTATGTGTTTACAATATGGATTTTGCACATGCAAAAAGGCCAGCTGCCTAGAGCTCACTGCTCAATCGCAAAATGAGAGTCACACTAACTACAATTGGATGGTTAAATCCAATGATAATGTATTGCACAAATTAGCATCTTCATATGCTAGATTCGGTACCGGTGTAGTTCGGATTGCCTTCACAAAACCCTCCTTCAACCTTCAAATGATGTTTGCATGTATAGCTCTTCTTATTTTCACATATACTCCATTACAATTATTTTTCCCAATCACATATCGATCTTACAAATAAGATCCTACATATATACCATAACCTAAGACCAATTGACAATTATTTTTCCCAATCACATATCAGTCTCTCCCCCTTTGACATCAAATGCCAAAGCAATACAAAACAAATACAAAATACCAATTCATTCAATATACCATCTACTCCCCCTGAGAAGTAGCTCTCCTCATCAAAGCTGGAAAATGATTTCTCTATTAATTTTGTCGGTTGATGGAAAACATCAACTATCTAAGTCTCTATCAGTGGGGGTAGGACTCCAAGTTTCTCTCTAAGATACTCAAATATTTCCTTAGGAAAAGGCTTAGTAAAAATATCTGCAATCTGCTCTTTAGTATTCACATAAACCAATTTCACTTCTTTTGCTTCAACATCCTCTTTTAGAAAGTTCAGTTTGATAGAAACATATTTAGTTTTAGAGTGAAGTACCAGGTTCTTTGATTTATCAATTATTGTTGTATTGTCATAGTAAATAGTTATAGGTTCTTTGCAATTTACCTTTATGTCCTTCAACATTTGCTTAATCCATAATACCTATGTACAGTTAGTTGCTGCTGCAACATACTCTAATTTTGCAGTTGATAAACTTGTACAACTTTATTTCTTGCTCAACCATAAAATTAGTCCGCTACCAAGAAAAAATGCTCCGCTAGTGGTTCTTTTTCTTTCATACACATCTCCTGCAAAATTAGCATCTATGTATGCAAATAAGTCAAAATTTTCATCTCTAGGATACCATAAACCAAGATTTGTAGTGCCTTGTAGGTACTGGAAAATCTTTTTCACTACTTGTTCACCTTTATTTTCCCCGATGTAAGTTTCTTGGCAGGCCCGGTTGTGATCGTTGTTTCTTTAGTTAGCAGGGCTAAATGTGCATGACACTTGGTGGTTCGGCATTGCTCCCTCGGTTCGTCTTTGGCATCCATTTTTTGAAGCAGCGCGAGAGTGACAAATGGCAATGCTTATTGACTATTCTTCTAGGCAGGCCCATTCATTTGCATAGTTTGCAAGCAGTTCCTTGCAGTGGTCCCCTTTTCTGTAGTCCTTTCTCTTTTGATAGAATCTTTTCAGTTCTGGGTAACCTCCAGGCCGTTAGAGGAAAAGGTTGAGTTCTAGGGTTTGTTTTGCTAGGTGCGGCCTCTGTTGTGACACGCCGTGTTTTTCTGTTCAAAGGAGGTTGTGCCAGTTTTGGATTTTTAGGAGAACTATTTTTAGGAGCGGTGGCCTATTTAAGGGCAAATTTCTCTGTCGCAAAGGAGGAGGAGAAAAAGAAAAAAAAGAGATTTAGAAGCAAAAGAACAGTCTAATTTGCTAAGTAGGAGTTTTCTTTCATTTCCAGCCTTTAAAAACTATTTGGGTTTTGCTATAAGAAAATCATTCAGATTGTGCCTATGGCCTTTATGATGTCTCTGTTGGCTTACTGTTAGTAGTGTTTTCTATGCTATTGTTGCTGAAAATTCTGACAAACTTTGGGAGTATTTTATCTAAGACTTCACTGATTAAACTATGTTTTTCTATACTTGTTATCTAGTGAATGCATGATGAATGTGTCCCTTATGTTTTCAAGCAAATTTGGTTGTAGTTTCGATTATGTCCTTGGCTCAGATGCTTACAAAAGTCACAAATATTCCTTGATTTCTATTGGTTCATTTCCTCTTAATGATATGGCGTATCACCTAAGTGTTTTGTATCTCATTTTTTTAAAAAGTATTTGTTTCCTCTCCCTTTCCTTAAAACCCAAGGAAGAGCCAACTTCTCAATCTCAAAGGTCATTTAGTGTTCCTTTGCATGATTTGGTCCCCTAACATTGAATTTCCCATAAGGTTGTTCATCCCCAAAGCAAAATTTAGAGTCAACAGTTCTTTTTCTGGCACGCCTGGTGGGACTATTACCTTAGAAACACACACAAAAAAAAACACACATCCCAGCTAGTTTATGAATCATAAGCCCATCACCAGGAGTCAAACGGCCCTATATCCTCATCTTCTTTTTCCTCCATTGGTGACTATCCATTCCACCTCAGTTTCACCTCCACAGGGTCCCCCCACCATCATATACCCTGCAATGGCCCAAATCCCTCCCCGAAATTTTGTGACCTAGGACAATCATAGCCCTCTCATTCCTCCAGTTCCACCCATAGTTTGGGGAGCCATTCTGGCAGCCGCACTGAAAGCTATTCCCAAATTCATGGGAGAATGTCACAAAACCCCTGGAGAACATCTGCAGGATGTAGCTACTGTTTGTACTGTACATGGCATCATCGAGCAGAATGTGGCTTTGCGGTTGCTTGTAGCTTCTTTCAAAGGAAAAGCTCTGGACTAGTTTAGATCTCTAGGCCCTAGTACCATAGGGGACTAGAATCAGTTGGACAACCGCTTCTTTCAGAGATTCTCAGACAAAGCTAATAGATCATCCCTCGTGCACCAGCTCATTATGATCAAAAAAGCTCCCATAGAGGCATTAACTAATTTCAATCTGAGATTCCAGCGAACTTGGAAAAGGATATCATTATCTACCCACCCCCTGATAGATATGGCCTTTGTATTTTATCTAAAAGCTTTCAATTCTGATATATCAGTAATGATTCAATCCTTAGGGAGTAACACTCTTCTGCAAGATTTTGACTTAGCAGTTCAAGTTGAAAATAACCTTATCGACGCTGGAAAGCTCGTACCTCACCCTACAATGCCAGTATTCCCCAAAATGTCTACCCAAGTAATGGAAGAAGCTGTCCCAAGCACTTCTACTCCATAGTCTATGTATTCGTTCCCCACTCCTCAAACTACCATCCATTCGGCCTCTCTGGCTACTAAGGTCAACGATATGAAAAATCTCTTAAGATCTTTCTCTAATGAAATTGTTAACCTAAAAGGGGCCCAGGTCTCTCCTACCAAGCTCCTTTTCAGCAAAACTTCCAAGGAAACCGACCCCCCTATCAACATCCTAATTATCAAGCTAAGAAAAATACCCCGCTGAATGGCCAAATAGTCCTCGTCCCTAATCCATTACAGGCCATCCACCCAAACGGTGGTAGAGAATTGACTGTGGGTCAGAATAATTTGGCAGACGATGCCAATTCCTGGTGTTTTTCATGCAACAATGCTCACACCCTGAGGAATTGCCCAAGGGGTAATCTGCAACAAAAGGTCGCGAAACAAAGGAACTCAAGTATAGTACCATATGAATCCGCATATACATCCCTGGGCATGGATAATGCAGCTTTTGTTGTTTAGATGCAAGGAATGTCATTACAACAAGAAGCAGAAATTGCCCTGGATCACGCAACTTTTTCATGGATGGAGGATGACGATACAGTGCTAACTATTGATGGAGGAACTTCAAAAAATGGGACTCCTATGGTGCATTTAGACAACAACCTTCTCTCTAAAAGGCATTTGACTGGGGGGGATGCCAATAATATAAGGTAAATACTTGGAAATAGACCTCCGAAACCACCAGTCATCGTTTCCGCCTATCCCAGGAAGGAATTCATCCCTTACAAACCAAAAGAGCCTAAAGTTTTCATGCCCCTGACGTTGGATGTAGTAGATCAGTTGAAGAAAGCTCTAGCCCATGTCTCTCTTTGGGACCTCCTGAGTATACCAGAGTAGAAAAGTAGGCTAAGGGAGGCATTGTCCCATGATCAAAGGGATATGGGTGCAGTAGCTTCGCCGCCCTCTCAGATGAATGGAATGGATCTCCACTTAGCAGTTAACAAAGCATGCTCCCCTGTTGCTTTGACAAATGAAGGCTCACCCTCCACTGCACAAGGAGAAGGTATACCTAAGATGAATCCTTTTTTACCTTACCCTGATAGTTGGAAATAAACTTTTTCATAACTCCATGATAGACTTCGGTGCTAGCACCACGGTCATGCCTAAGCAGATTGCTGAAGTATTAAACATTAAGTACAACTCTTTAAGTAAATGGGCAATGCAGCTCAACGGGAATAAATTCCAGATGATAGGTCTCATCAAAAGCCTCCCTTTGACTTTATTTGCATGTCCAAGTATAATAGTATCCCAAGAGCTAGTGGTCATCGACATCCCTCCCGTCTTTGGGCTCTGTTTGTCTCGAGACTTCATCGCTAAAATAGGAGGATATATGTCCCTGGATTGGTCCCACCTGATTCTTTGTACCCAACATGGCACTAAGATGAAGATCCTTTTATAACCTCTTCATGCCGAGCATATAGCTAACCAAGCCTTGATTAATTTCCAGCCTACTCACACCTCTATAACCCATGATGAGCGAAAGGTGGTAGAACTTTTAGAAGACAAAGAAGTAACTGGGGAAATCCCACCCGAATAAGAAGCCTTCCTAAATGAGTTCATAGACTCTGATCCCTTATCTAATTACCATGCCACCGGCATAGGAACTTATTGCATTTTTGAAGAGGATCAGCTAATCCCAAAACTCACCAAAGATCCTTTCTCCAAAGATCAACTATCTTCGACACTATGGACCCTACACTTTGATGGTGCCAAATACAAAATGGGCCCTGGAGCTGGAGTTTGACTTGCCCCTCTAGTGGGTGATCTGATCTGAAGGTCTTTCTGACTACAGTTCACATGTTCGAATAATGAAGCAGAGTATGAAGGGCTAATTCAAGGCCTGAACATGGCAGAAAAAATGGGCATCAAGAAGCTTAAGGTTTTTGGTGATTTTGAATTAGTAGTACACCAAGTCTGAGGGATATCCAGTGCCAAGAATGTCTGTATGAGATCCTACCACTCCAAAGTCTAGGATTTAATAGAAAGTTTTGATGCTTTCAATATCACCAGCATTCCTTAGACACTAAATACCAAAGTAGATCACATGGCAACCATAGGGGCTCATTTTGATCTAGTTGTACACCTCTTGGCCAGCCATTCAGCAGTCAATATGGTGGTCCATCTAGCTATCCTTGATAATGATACATATTGGCAAGTTTTTGAAAGCGATGAGAAGATTGCTCTATTTATTCAAAGCTCGAGAGAATTTGCCGACCACCTGCAACCCAGGGTTAAAGAGGCCTACGGAGACCAGATTATCTAGCTAAAATCCAATAAGCTCCCTAATGGTCTGATCACCTTGGAGAATTTGTTTGATCATGAGGATGTTAAGAAGGATAAGCGGAAGCTCATAGCGAACAAAGGAGATTATGCTGAAATGTCAGTGGGATGCAGAAGAATCCTCAAAGTGGGCAAAGGTGTTTCCTTTGAAGACAGGGCGAAATTGGCTCGATACTATGATGAATATGAAGGCATCATGGCTTGGTATTATGATATTTTAAAAGGTTATGATCCCAGCATCATTTAGCACACCATCGAACTCACAAATGAAGCTAAGCTAGTCCAACAAAAATAGAGACCTATTAATCCCAAGATCGAATCCCTCATGGCTCAGGAGTTGAAGAAACTGATCGAGTCAAGGATTATTTATCCTATAAAACATAGTACATGGGTATCCAATCTAGTCCCTATGAGGAAAAAGAATGGGGATATTCGACTCTGTGTGGACTTTCGAGACCTGAATCGAGCATCACTCAAAGATCATTATCCCTTGCCGTCAATGGAGCAATTATTAAGCATTGTAGCTTAATTGGAAATGTTTTATATGCTCATTGGTTTCTCAGGATACAATCAGGTAAGTATCAAAATAGACGATCAACACAAGACCACTTTTACCACCAAGTGGGGGATGTTCACATATCAAAATATGCCCTTCTACTTGTCAAACACCAGGGCCACTTTCCAAAGGGCCATGGATTTGGCTTTCAAAGAGCTAATAAATAAGATCATCTTAATATATTTAGATGACCTAACTGTGTTTTCTAAACACCAGGAGGATCATTTTGATCATCTTGAGTTAGTCCTACAAAAATGTCTAGAATTTGGGATCTCCTTGAACCCAAAAAAGTGTATTTTTGGGGTTCCCCAAGGGAAGTTGCTAGGACATATAGTTTCTAAAGAAGGCATCTCCATCGACCTTGACTGAGTCAAGGCTATTAAAGAGCTTCCCCTTCTGGTCAATAAAAAGGGAGTGCAGTCATTTTTGGGAAAATTTAATTTTGTCAGTCGTTTCATTTCCGACTTCGCTGGGATAATAAGACCTATCACCCTCATGCTTAAGAAGGATGTACATTTCAAATGGATTGCTGAAGCCAAAAATGCCTTCGATCAAATAAAGCATGCCATCTGTTCAGCCCTAGTATTATCTAATCTAGACATGTCGAAAGATTTCATAATGTATGTCTATTCCAGTCAGCATAGTATTGCCATGGTGCTAACTCAAAAGGACACCCAAAAAGGAGGAGAGCACCCTATCACCTTCCATTCAAAAACTCTCAAAGATTATGAGCTCCACTATAACTTTGTTGAAAAGAAAGCCTTAGCTGTTGTAAAAGGACTGAAATTTTTTTGGCATTTCATTGCCTGCAACAAAACCATAGTGTATGTAGCTCACCCTGCAATAAGAGAATACATTATGGAGGGCGACATCATAGAAAAAAGAGCAAATTGGATCACTAAGATCCTAGAATATGATGTTGACATCAGGCCCACAAACTTGGTCTGCAGGAGAGGTTTATGTGAGTATATAGTGTAGATGGTGAATCCCATGTTTTTGAAGCCATCTCAGAAGAGATGGTTATGTTTATGCTTGACACCCCAAGCGGAAATTGGATTGACAAAAGAAAAAATTTCATGAAGACAGGGACCTTTCCCAAAAATCTCCCCCCAGCCAAGAGAAGATTCTACCGACTCCAAAACAATGATTTTCGGCTTATAAATGAAATTCTTTTCAAAGAAATTTTGACAGAGTTCTAATCTGATGTGTAGATCAAGGCCAAGCTGATAAAATTCTCCAATAATTTCACTATGGCCCCTCAGGAGGTCATTTCTCCGCACCTATAACCGCGATCAAAATTACTCAAGCTGGATACTTTTGGCTATCCATGTTCAAAGATGTACATGCTCTAGTAAGAGGATGTAAATAATGCCAATATTAGATGGGGAGGGGTAAGAAAGTGGCCATGCCACTTAGGCTTGTGTCAGTTGAAGAACCTTTTTCTCAATGGGGACTCGATTTTATTAGGATGATCAATCCTCCAAGCTCAGTCGGACATAGATGGATCCTGACCACCACAGACTATTTCACCAGATGGTCTAAAGTCATCCCCTTGTGGAATTCATTTAAAAATGAGGTGCTATCTTTCCTGGAAGAACTAACTTGCTGGTACAGTGCCCCCAAAACTGTTATATTAGATAATGCTCGTGCATTCACTGGCTTGTGGATCACATAGTTCGCTCTTAGCAGAGGTATTTATCTCAAAACCTCCTCTAACTATTACCCCTAAGGGAACAGTCTGGCAGAATCTACTAAAAAGAACTTGATCCGACTTATCAAGAGGATAGGTGTGAAATATAAGAGGGAGTGGCACCATCACCTGAGGAGTGCATTATGGGCTGGCTGCATAACACCCAAGTAGATTCTCAAGAATTCCTCGTACAAGCTGGTATATGAGAAAGACACATTTTTTCATCTATCACTAAAAATTCTGACATTATAGTTGCTAAAATCTATGGATATCATTGAAAATGGCTCAATGGCTATAAGGCTAGCAGAGATTATGGAGTTAGAGAAAGTGAGGGAGGCCACCTTCACAGCTCTCTAGGATAGACAAGAAGTCATAAAAAGGTGGTTCGATAGTAAAAAGAGTTCTAATATTATATTTGCCCTCAAAAACCTTATTCTAAAGTACAATGAGAGAATGGCAAAGCCAGGTCAGCAAACCAAGTTCGACTACCTATGGGAGGGTCCTTTCCGCATCATATGATGTAAAGGTTTCAACACCTTTGAGTTAGAGGACATGAATGGAGACTCCCTCTCCATCCTGGTTAACAATTTTCATCTTAAGCCTTATTATTAAGGGTCCTTTCCCCTTTTCCATGTAAATAGTGTATATTATGTGCATATGTGTGGTGTGTATTTATTTTAATTATTTTCAGCTTAGCAAGCATCAAGAAAGAGAGACTAGATAAAGAAAAAGCAAAATAATTATATTAAGTCTTTCTCATATATTGTTATAAAATGTACGGGCCCTTGGCCTCTCTCTTGTTTACATCTATTAGTTTCAAGAGCAAGTCGTGCTTTGCCAAGGCTTCTTAGAGGCTAGTCTCAGTATCTTCCTCTTCACTATCGGAGTCCCCTTCTTCTCCTAGCCATTCCAAACCAGAAGAACTCTTAGGATCCCCATGCATGAATATAACCACTAGGTTAGGAGGCTAATCAGGCAATAGGAATCTTGGGAAGATATAGTCCTTAAAGCCAGTATACCATTCTGTGCCTTTTAGAATAGGGACCATCATATGCACTCGTAAAAGAAACTCTGCAGCTAGCTCGACACGGTACCTATGGGAGAACAATGACATGGTTTTCAAGCCATTGATAAGTGGACGCCACATCACTTCTTCATTCTGAAAGATGAAGTGCTCTAAGCCAGATGCCATAGGGAGTCCAAGGAAAGGTACATGATACACAACTACATTTTCAGGGCCTCCCACATAGTCTAAAGGAAAGAGGGCTTGCATCAGCTACATTGTCAGTAGCCAAGATTGGCTGGAGTCTAGCAGAGAAGCCACGAAGCACGAGCAAATATCTGTATTCACCCGGTATCGGTCTGGATTGCCAATGAAATCTTCCCCAAGTACCGATTTGATGGTAGTAATTATTAATGGATTTTTCCTTCTCTTCATCCCTTGTAGTCTCCGGTCTGATATATTCCCTAGGAAAGTGACTTGCGCCCTTCTACTGACGAGATGAACTGGAGTATCTATTTCTTGATAAACTCTACTATTAAAGCTCACACTGTGATGAAAGAATGTCTGAAAAGACATATTTATAGCAAAAATCTTGGCAGGTAAGTAATTGGCAACTTGAGCTCACCTTTGTCAAATTTTAATGTCTCTGTCACACCTCTATTAATTCATGTCATGCGAATGGGATTATTTCCAAGATATTAACGTCTAGTTAGTCACTTCAAAAAGAAGAATGGATAGAAACAAAGAGCCATACGTACTTTCAAGTACGTCCCCCTTAAATGAGCCAGCTCTGCCAACCTGTTTCAGCTCACACAGTCATTATTCCTAGCTGATCTTCTCGATCAAAGAAAGATTTGGCCCAAGGTACTTTTCCCGAGGAATGCCAACACAACCAAGTAGTTTTTTGGGAAAGTGGGAATGACGGCTCCTCTCATTCATGGAGGTTGATCGCAACAGCACTTTGAGTTAGCGCGCGTGTCAGCCGAGCCTTAACTTTCATGAAAAATAAGGCATGTCATGCATTTAAAATCTCAAAGGTTCTCCTTGTCATCAATCTATTCATTTTGTTGCCAAGGAGTTAGGCTAGAGGACGATGTGCAGGTTTCCATTCTCTATCTGCAGTCTGATAGCAGTCCTCTAAAGGCTGATTGTCTACCTTGATGGATTCAGAGGCTTCATCCGTAAAAGCTGCTCCTAGAGGTTTCTGGGTTGATATTTTTGAGGAGCTATCTTACTCCTCTCATGCCATCCCACCAAAGAAGGATTATCCAAAGATAAAGGCCAAAAAGAAAATGATGACCTAGAACCCGTCAGTTGTTCTGGATTCCTTAGAAAACATCTATGAGCCTAAGATTTGAAAGGAGCCTAAAAACCTTAAAGAGGCCGCTTGTTTGAGGATGTCACATCATAGAAATGATCCTCATTCCATTGCAGTGCATTTCTGGAAGAGTGGTGCTCCCCAATCTTTGGTCCCCGTAGTTTCCTACTGTCCTGAACTCATAGCCGCCTGTGCAAAGGTTTTTGATCCTACGTCATTTTCTGTCAGCGGCTCGCACTTGAAACTGATCATATCTCTGGAGGCCATTAGGGAAATGCTATGCTCCCCAATCTTTGAGAATACTAAGGTTTTCTCAGAGAGATCCATGGAGGAATTTTGGAGCACCAGGAGAGATGCATTAACTTTCTGTTAGAATGCCCTCAACTGGAGTTTGTTAGTAGGGCCTCCAAAGTTTCCTTTGTCATACAGCGATCTGAAACAAGATGACCTCAGAGATATTTCATCTACCCTTGCTTGGTTGTGTGGTCATGATAGTGATTGAAATATCACAACTTCCATGATGGGTTTTCTTTTCAAATGCAGAAAGCAAAGGCAACCTTTCCACTTTGACTTCTCCACGACTATCGCTAAGGCCATGGTCAAGCAGTTATCCAAGTTCCAATAGTTGTGACATTTCAAGTTCTCTTCAGTATTGGTGCACCTGCTTCTACATCAGAATGAAGCCTTTTTCACACAATTCATGCACTTGGCCACTTTCGATGAGGCAGGAAGTGTATTGCCAGTGTCTTGTTGGATGCCTCTATCATTGGCCTCTAATGACTCCTATTAGTTTTTTGATTTGTTCTTGGCTCCTATACTCAAGGATTTTGGAGTAATCCCTAATGAGCCTCTTGCCTGTTTCTCACAAGTCCAAATGAACTGGATGCAGAATGAACGCCCTCCTTGCGACTGGTTCATGGGCCCATATTTCTCTTTCATCTGCGTACATGGTTTCTCTAAAAAGTCATTCTAGCTACCTACTCACGTGACTGACAGAACCATAGCTTTAGAAATGGCAAGGCAGCTAGCAAGAGTTGAGTAAGTGATTAGAGCTGGGAAGCATGATACTTCCATCACAGAGGATAACAAGGCCATTGGCCCAATTACCCTAGTAAGAAGAAAAGTAGCTGAGGAAACCTTGACTTCAAAGTTGGTGCAGGTGGGTTTCATGGTAATTGATGACCTTTGGAGTTACGACCCTGATGGCTGCTTAAGCAAAAGGAAAAATGTCGTGAGGCATGAGCCTCAAGACTCATGGGCAGAATGTACCAACCCCCAGGTTGACAACCCAAGCAAATATGTGGGTCTTGATGATTTTCCTGTTTTGGATCACCCCTCGTGGTTAAAATTTTATACCCCAGTGCAAAGATTCAACCCCGTGAAGCCAGTTCCATGGGCATTGTTAGAAGGCATGAAAACTTTATCCTGGCCCAAAAGGAAAAGGGAAAATTTTTGGGTCTATCGTGAGGAAGTGAATTAGCTTAGAACTAGCCTTGGAAACACACCCCTGGATGAGAGTTTCGAGTAGGAATGGAGTAAGGTAAATAAATCTGATAATGAGATAGGTGATAGCTCCTTGTGCGGGGATTCATCTCCCGAGATAGCTGCTTAGCAGGAAGTTGGGATTATAAATACCGAAGGGCAGGAGCCAGAGCTAGAAATCCCTCCTTCTCTAGACAGTGCAACTCGTAGACCTTGTTCATAGTCTAGTAAGAGGTAGTTTGAGAAGCAGTCCTCTAAGGGCCCCCCAAAGAAGAAGTCATATCTCAGTGGGTCAGAAGAGATCGCACCTAATACAAATACATCAATGGCAGCATCAATAGATCCTCAGCCACTGCAGCCTTCAGCTGATCAGGTACATCCCTTTTTCCCTTCTTCCCATTTGTCGGATGTTCTTGCAGCTACCCTCACGCCTATTATGCAAACCTTAGTCCCTACTGCTCTTACGTTGGCCCCAGTGGGTATGATGATTAATCCCCAAGACATACTCACACAGACTTCCACTCCTCTCCTGGTCGGAACCCCCATACCTACAACTTTTCAGTCGTTCACATCATAAGCGGTCCCTGTATTGCGTAGGCTAGGTTTTGAAGAGTTTTCCCCCTAGAGTATGGTTGCGGCATCCGTCAGTTCCTTCTCATTAGTGGGTTCCCCTTTTGTCTTGTTATTTTCTCCGCTAGTGGTGACTCATCCAGTCCAATCCTCTTTCACTGCCCCTTTTTCACATTTCTCTTTTGTTGTCCCTCCTAGTGCAGTATTTGCAAGTCAAGCCATCTATCACCCAGATAGTTTCCAGCAGTAGGTTATTTATGATCGAACCATTGGTTTGAATAAGGAAAATAAGAGGAAGGAGAAGGAAGGTGCTCGTCCTCGCCTGCAGACCCATTTTAGTGAGCAAAGAGATTGCCTTTACTTTGCAAATCTAGTTCTCAAGGTTGATAAGCCAGAATCCTAGATGAGGCCTAATGATTATGAGTTACAAGCAATGGGCGTTAGTCTCCAAAGTGCCACAACATTCAACAAGGTTGGAATGATGGAAGAAACTTCTAAAGTAGTATCCATGGACTTTATTAAGAAGAGTCATCATTTAGAAAAGCTCCAATTAGAAAATGCTAGCCTCCGCGATTCCCTTTCTTAGCAAAGGAAGGAAGACAAAGCTCGAGTATCAGAGATCAATCGTATGCAAAGCCTGCTAGCTCAAGCCAATACAGAAAAATGAAAGTTGCAGTCAGCCCTTAACAACTTCGGTTCCCAACTAAAAAGTTAGGAAGTGACAAGAAATGTAGCCCTGAAGGAATCGCAAGATAAAGACTCTGAGATACAACAACTGAAGGCTACTTCCAGGGATGTCGCTCAGGTTCAGATGCAATTGTGTGAAGAAATATTTCTCAAAGAAGGTTATGCCCATCAACTGAGTGAAGCCCAAGTGTCCCAGACGTATGAGAGTACGACTTTCGAAGTTGAACTGAAAGCAAAAGAAGAAATTCTCGAGCAATCCGGTAAGCATGTTTTAGAATTGGAGACTCCTCTGCAATAGGAGCAGAATCATACATTGTAGTTGCAACAGACTGTTAGGGCCGGAGAAGCAAAAATCTCAACTTTGGAAAATCAAGTGGCTATTGAGCAAAGAAAAATCTAGTAGCTCCAATAGGAAACAGTTGGGAAAGATAATGAGATATCTCGATTGATGAGCATCCCACCCCCTCAGCCAATTGCTCCAGACTTCTCCACCATGATGATGGAGTTGTATGTTTCTCATTGGGAAAAAGTAAAGCAATTTTTCCCATCTTTGTAGCCAGTGTTAAGTTTTCTCAATGATGCGCAATCCCTCTGTGCTAAGGCTGGGCACCTTATAAATAATTCTATGCTTATCATCAATCCAAAATTCCCAATAGCCTAGAATCTTATTCAGTTGCTTTATTCCTCTCTAGAAGAGGAGCTTAGGGAGAAAAGGATTGCAGATCACCGACAATTAATCATAAGGACTAATGTCTTCATAAATCGCCACAAGATAATTATGTAGGTGTTAGCTGCTCTGGCACCTTTGCAATTTTCAATACTAGACATTATGCGGCATGTTGAGAAATTTGTTTCTCTAGGCTTACCTTCTCCCTTCCTTGTAGATTGTTCTGTGCTACGGATTGAACAAGTATTGCAGCAGATCAAGATTTTGTAGTAGGACAGAGTTTTTCTGCAACGGCTAGGAAGCCCTATTTCAGTGAATGAGGTGGAAGGTCTTTTGCATCCTCTAGCCTAGCTCTCCGCTCCACTAAACCATGTCCAAGATGAACCTATACCACTGCCCCTAGATGAAGTAATTTTCTTGGAGCAATATTTTCAAGATTTGGAAGCGCAAGTTATGCTCTCAGAGGATGAGTGGCTGCCCTTGTAGCAGGTTTTTGATCTTTTTCATCCCATTGTGAGTTGAGGTCTGGTCTTTGAACCAGTAATTTTGGGTTCTTCTATTCTACAGGCAGAATCGACCTTGATAGTTGCCAGGAAATGTTCACCTTTATTTTCTCTGATGTAAGTTTGGTGGGCCCGGTTGTGATTGTTGTTTTTTAGCCAGCAGGGTTGAACGTGCATGACACTTGGTGGTCTGACGTTGCTCCCTTGATTCGTCTTTGGCATCCAATTTTTGAAGTAGCATGAGAGTGACAAATGGCAATGCTTACTGACTGTTCTTTTGGGTGGGCCCACTCATTTGCATAGTTTGCAAGTGGTTCCTTGCAGCAGTCCCCTTTTTTGTAGTCCTTTCTCTTTTGACAAAATCTTTTTAGTTCTAGGTAACCTCTAGGCCATTAGAGGAAAATGTTGAGTTGTAGGGTTTGTTTTGTTGGGTGCAGCCTCTATTGTGACACACCATGTTTTTCTGTTCAAAGGAGGTTGTGCCAGTTTTGGATTTTAGGAGAGCTATTTTTAGGAGCGGTGGCCTATTTAAGGGCAGATTTCTCTGTCGCAAAGGAGGAGGAGAAAAAGAAAAAAATGGGATTTAGAAGCAGAAGAATAGTCTAATTTGCTAAGTAGGAGTTTTCTTTCGTTTCTATCCTTTAAAAACTATTTGGGTTTTGCTATAAGAAAATCATTCAGATTGTGCCTATGGCCTTTATGATGTCTCTCTTGGCTTACTATTAATAGTGTTTTCTGTGCTATTGTTGTTGAAAATTCTGACAAACTTTGGGAGTATTTTATCTAAGACTTCACTGATTAAACTATGTTTTTCTATACTTGTTATCTAGTGAATGCATGATGAATGTGTCCCTTATGTTTTCAAGCAAATTTGGTTGTAGTTTCGATTATGTCCTTGGCTCAGATGCTTACAAAAGTCACAAATATTCCTTGATTTTTGTTGGTTCATTTCCTCTTAATGATATTGCATATCGCCTAAGTGTTTAGTATCTCATTTTTTTAAAAAGTATTTGTTTCCTCTCCCTTTCCTTAAAACCTAAGGAAGAGTCAACTTCTCAATCCCAAAGGTCATTTAGTGTTCCTTTGCACGAATTGGTCCCCCAACACTGAATTTCCTATAAGGTTGTTCGTCCCCAAAGCAAAATTTAGAGTCAACACTGTTGATTCATGATTTTCTTTAGGATTACTCTAAAATCTTGAAACAATACATATTGCATTCATAATATCAGGTCTTGTTTGTGTTAAATATAGTAAACCTCCTATCATAGATTTGTATCTAGTCAGCTTAACAGGTGTAGATTCATCCTTCAAAGACAATTTATCATTTGTAGTCATAGGTGTGCTTACCGGTTTACAATTCTCCATGCCAAATTTCTTTAGTAATTCCTTCAAGTACTTAGATTGACATAGGAATATACTTTTATCAGTCTATGAAATCTGCAATCCTAAAAATAATTTTATCTCTCCAATCATAGACATTTCAAATTCTTTCTACATTTTGTTAGAAAAGTCTTTACACAAACCATCTTCTCCTCCAAAGATTATATCATCAACAAAATCTTCAATAACCAAGATGTCATCATTAGTTACTTTGTAGTATAAATTGTTATTTGTATTACCTTTTGTGTAACCAAGCTTCAAAATATATTTGTCCAATCTTGCATATCAAGCTCTAGGAGCTTGTTTCAATCTATATAAAGCTTTCATTAACCTACAAACCATGTCTTTGTTATCTATCAAAGAAAATGCATTAGGTTGCTCAATGTAAACTTCTTCTTCAAGATCTCCATTCAGAAATGCACATTTAACATCCATTTGATATACTTTATAGTTTTTATGTGCTACAAAGGCCAATAAAAGTCTTACTGCCTCAATTCTAGTTACCGGTGCAAAGGTTTCATTGTAATCAATTCCTTCTTTCTAAGAATATCCCTTACACACCAATCTTTCTTTGTTTCTGATTACCATGCCATCTTCATTAAGTTTATTTCTAAAAACCCATTTAGTTCCAATTACATTTTTGTCTTTAGGCCGAGAAACTAATGACCAAGTGTTATTCCTTTCAATTTGGTCCAATTCATCTTCCATTTCAACTAATGACCAAGTGTTACTCCTTTCAATTTGGTCCAATTCATCTTCCATTTCTTTAATCCAATATTTATCTTCACATGCCTCATTAACTAATATAGGTTCAATTTGAGAAATAAGACATACCTCCTCATTTGCCAATCTTCCTCTAGTCATAACTCCTTGAAATTTGTTTCCAATTATCTGATCTTCAGAGTGATTCAATATTACATACCAGGGTGTTTTTGCTTGTTGTTGTTCTTCAGTGACTGTTGAATCTCTAGATAATGCCGGTGTAACTGGATCACCATTTTGTACTAGTGCATTCATAATAGGTTCATTTGTGATTATCTCAATTGTCGGTTCAGAATTTATGTATCTTTAATTTCCTCTAATCTATTCATCAATCTTCACATTTGCACTCTCAACAATTTTCTACAATCTCTTGTTAAAACATCTATATGCCTTGCTCTTAGATGAATAACCAAGAAATATTCCTTCATCACTTCTAGGATCAAATTTTCTAATATAGTCATCTCTTCTAATATAACATTTACTTCCAAATATTATGAAATATTTAAGAGTAGGAGTATTACCAAACCATAGTTCATGTGGGGTTTTACCGGTTTCTCCTCTGATGTGAACTCTATTGAATGTATAAACAGTTGTATTGATTGCTTCTCTTTAGTAAATATGAGGTAGATTTGCTTTTGATATCATACTTCTAGCTGCATCCAAGATAGTTTTGTTTTTCCTTTCCACAACTCCATTCCGTTGGGGTGTCTGGGGTGCTGACAACTATCTTTTGATCCCATTCACTTCACGAAATGCATTAAATTCCTTAGATATGAATTCACCTCCTTGATCTGATCTCAAACATTTGATTTTCTTGCCAGTTTTATTTTCTACCATCACCTTGAATAGTTTGAATTTCCCAAATGCTTCAGATTTTTCTCTAAGACAAGTAACACAACACATTCTAGAATAGTCATCAATGAGTAGCATAAAGTATCTATCTCCTTGTATACTTCTAGTTCTTGCTAGAACACATAAGTCAATATGAATTAAATCAAGAACATTTTTAGACTTCTCTAGAATACTCTTAAAAGATGCTCTAACTGGCTTTCCAAATTGACATTCCTTACATACCAGATTGTGAGGTTTAACAATCTTAGGTAAATCTCTAACTGCCTGTTAGGTCCCAGAAACAACTAAGAGGGGGGAGGGGGGTAAATCATTTGTCAAATAAATTCAAACAAAAAACAACTTAACCAACCTTAATACTTAATACCGGTAAATCAGTCTTGTATGCCGGTAGATAGTTTTAATGGTTAATTGTAGTACCGGTAAAGATTAATGCATGAAACAGAAAGACAATAACATCCACAACACATAACACCAATATTTGTATGTGGAAACCTTGTAAGGGGAAAAAACACAGTGGAAACCTTACACACAATCAGATAATACTACTATAGATAGTATGTGTATACAAATGGGGTCTACACATGCAGAAAGGCCAAGCACCTAGAGCTCACTGCTCAAACACAAATAGGAGTCACACTAACTACGATTGGATGGTTAAATCCAATAAAGATGTACTACTCAAAATATCATCTTACTATTGTTACTACTTATCAAGTTGCCATTAGTTTTTATATTCAAAGTCATACTATATACTCTAGTCGGTATACATAGAGAAGTCAGTATGCACAGTCTAGTCGGTTACAAAGGAAAGTAGTCACAGAATGCAGTATACACTGAGTTGTCTACCAAGTATCTTTTTATGTCTACCGAGCAACAAAGATGACACACCGAGTTGATATACACTAAGTGAAATGTGTTACCAGATACATTGAACCTAGACATGCATATGAAAATATGTTACAAGATCGAGGCACATCGAACCGTTATCACATTGGAAATTGCACCAGAAGATTGTGTATGATTTTGAGATCAATCTAACCAATGAAATATTTTGTATAATTATTCATTCAAGGAATCATGTTTGTAAGATCAAAGCAATGAATTAGATCACCGTCTTAAGAGATCTATTTATATAGCATGAGTTAAGGGTGTATATGTGTGTGTAAGAAGACTATTACAGAGACACAAAGGTCACCGAGAAGGTTTTTAGAGAACAGTCAAAGAACAGAGTAAACAAAAAGGTTTACCAAGTTACTATATGGGTTACTGAGGTATGCTATATGCAAGGTAATCTATTTTGAGCACATAGAATCTGCTATAACATTTCAGATATAAAGTTGTAGATATTTGTAATGATTTTATTGCAATATTGTGAAGTTGAAAGAGAAACCTTTAACAGGGTAAAAGACTCTAATCAAGTCTATAAATTGTAAAGCCTCTAACAAGGTGCAACATTCAAAATAAATGTTGTAAAATCCTTTAGCAAGGTAGATCTAACAGATCTTGTTACTCCTAACAGGGTAAGCTATCAGAAATAGCTAAAATGTAGCTCTAACCGAGCACTCTTTATTATTGCAGTAGTGAAGTTGTGGGTGCCATCCCCATAGCAGTTTTTCTCTCTAAGCAAGAGTTTCTGCGTAACCAAAATATATGTGTTATGGAGTGAATTATGTATAATTGTTGTCTATTTGCTTTAACTTTATTTTATGTTACTGCACTATTTTGTTTATGCATAACAGTAAAGTTATTATTCAAGAAAAGTTTTTCAGTACTGATTCACCCCTCCCCTCTCAGTACATTAGCTTTCCATATTGGGCCTAACAATTGGTATCAAAGCTTGAATCTTGGAAAAGGGTTTAACTACCTAAAGAGAAAGATCTTATCAATGGAAGGCTATAAACAATCTTGGAGGATTGTATATCTATAAGAAGAGCTGGATCATGCTAATCAAGTGATTGCAGACATGCAAAGGCAAATGCAAAAATCTATGAAAGTAAGAAGAAGATTATCTGATGACTTGCAGGATTCTCAAGAGTTAGTCAAACAAATTGAGACATCATCTGAGAACAGTATATCTAAAGAGACTAAAGAAATGATTGGAGCATTAAAAGAAAAGAACAAAGCATTGGCTGATCAAATAAAAGCAATGAAAAGAGAACAAGAATATTTTGGTACATAGATGTCTAAAAATCTAGACGCATTGAGGACAACTGAGGATGAAGCAAGAGATCTATAGAGAGAGAAACAACAACTTGAAGTCTTAGTATCTGATAAAAATGATGAAATCATAAGGTTGACTGGGATTCAACAAAATATGACAGATCAACTAGGTTATGCACATCATGAAGCAATTATGAAGAATGATGAAAATCAAGCATTGAAACTCGAAGTATCAAGGTTGACTGATGAACTTGAAACATAGAAGAAATCCAAAGAAACACTAAAGAAGAGTTATGAAGCATCAAAGATGTTGGATAAGCAATTGAATACAAGAAGACCCAACAAAGATGCAGGACTCGGTTACAAAGGAAAAGACTCTACCGAGAAAGGAATTCATACTACCAAGAGAGGAGAATCATCAAAGCAAGCTAGAAACAAGAATAACATCAAAAGAAAGAAGCCTATTTTCTACTACTTTGGAAATCAAGGTCATACTATCAACATGTGCCAAATTAGAAAAGGTAAGCAACTGAATATCACTAAGTCCAATGGTTATTGTTACAATTGCAATAAATATGGTCACACATTTAATCAATGTAGGACAAAGTCTGTTAACAACTATCAGAAGGCAAAATACAAAGGGTTTTGTAGAAACTGCAATAGATATGGACATAGCACTGAGAAGTACTAGCTTAAGCAAAAGAACTACATGTGGTCTGCACACCGAGCAAACACTAGAGGTTACCAAACTCACACAAATCCTTACCAACAATATGCAGCAGTACCATGGGATTACAACACAAGGATATGGTGTGAATGTTGTGGAAGATATGGACATATAAGTGCCAACTATTTCATAAGGTTTGGAATGAACAACCAAAGATCATGGAGAAATCCTGGTATGACATGTTTTCATTGTCACAAAGTTGGACATTTAGCTGGAGATTGCAGAGATCAACCTAGAAGAGACACCGAAGAAATAAAAGAGAAATAAAAGATGATTTGGAAAAAGAAGGAAATTGTGTCAAATGAAGAAAACACCTTACCTACTGAGTTAGGTGCACCTATTCCAAATTAATCAGAAAAGGTATGAAGGGACTGCATTCTCTAAAGGTTAAAATCATAACAGTTCCTATTCTATTATGTACAAAATTCAAAATCTGCATAGTTAAGATGCATTAGTAAGTTTGAAATTCTATCAAAAGTACTTTACAGGAAACCTGTCAAGTCGGTGAATACAGGAAGCCTGTCAAGTCGGTAAATGAAGGAAATTTGGTTACTTGGTTAAAACAAAAAAAAGGAGAGTAAATCAGTTAAAGGTGAACCGAGTGCATTTAATATTTTTGACCTAACCTACACGAAGCCCGATAAGGTATTTTGTGTACTTAAAAGCATTTTTGCAGTCATTTACACTTACCAAGTTTTTGAAAGAGCAGAGCAGAGTGATTCCAATGTGATCAAACTTCATTCAAAGTGAATCCAAGGTATTTACATCAAATCTCATCACACTGTCAAGCTAGTTTACCGATCTTATCAAATTGTTATTATCTGCTGAGTGTGAAGCGTCTACCATTTGTAAACCATCAAACCCTAAGGATAGTTTGCTAAAGTTTTACCTAAAATCTACAATGGTGCCCAAGATCCAAGATCCCATAGTTGTCAAGAATCTAGAGAAGCCCTCACTAAAATACACTTTGACTCCTAAAGTCACCTCCGAACCAGATGACAAAACCGCATTTTCACTCATCTCGAATCGAGTCTTGTTAGTTGAAGATGTGAGATTCTTCACCAAATGTTGTTTTGAAGAACTCGGTCATGTTGAGATTAGAGACACCTATGATGAATTATGTACTGATGGTGTATTAAACAACAAGTATGAACACATCAGAATTAATAGATTGACTGAAGCCCTAACCTACCCTCGTGTGTTCAAGCCCCAATGGGTTAAGTTTGTTTTGAGCAGAGTTCATGATGATTTCATGTGGCTAGAAGAGAAACCATTCAAAATCACCAAGGAAATCATTCATGTGATCACCGGTTATCCTATCTATGATCATGCACGAGCTCAGAAGATGATATCATAGAAGGAGTTAATTAGTTTAACTGGAGTAGAATCTAATTACAGAGGACTAAAACTGAACAATGTCACTGATGTAGAACTTAAGTTTGCCATTAGAGTAATTGGTTACTGTTTCTTCCAATCAGCAAGGGAAAACAGTGTACCTGATGCCACAGTTGACTTAGCCTATAAAATTGTGAAAAAGGGAATGAAAATTGACTTATGTGAAGTGTTACTGAAGAACCTATTTGAGAATTTGAACACAATAAGGAAGTCGAAGAAAAACAACTCAGCAAATACACTGAACTTTGGTTCACTTCTTGTATGCATGTTTTTCTAATTTGAGAAATTCTTTCCATCAGTCGGTAAAGTAGTTTGGGAGCTACACCGACCAATCACCCATTAGATTAATGACTTTATCAAGATGTTGGGAGATAATTTCAATGATATAATGGATGACTACTTCAGCAAATTTCAAGAGAAGATGTACAACAGGCATCAGATTCCACCCCAGTTGGTAGAGAAATATAAAGATGATATATGCTTTGAGGTAGACACTGATTACTGTTATGTGAATGTTGTGGAACCAAGAACTCAATCTTTGCCACCAATGGGTTACGAGATTGACTTTGATATCACACAATAGAAAATTGATGCATATCTTTCATTACCAAGACATGCTACCGAGCTAAGATATGGAACCTATGAAGAGGTGAAGGGAAAAGTAAAAATGAGCATTGTAGTACCCAAAGCTACAAGGAAAGCAACAAAGATGATAAAGGTTTTAACAGAGAAATTCAGAGAAGAATCTTTCTCCACACCTATCAAAGGTACTCTTGCCATCACCGAAGAGGAATCAAAAGCTCAAGAGGCAGCAATAACATTGAGCACCGAATTGCCTAAGGGTAAAGTGTTGAAAAGAAAGAAATTGGACATTTCAAAGGACCTACCGACTCCTCCAACAAAGAGACCTAATACAAGAGCATCAGCTGCATCACTGAGTAAGAAACAAAAGAGTGTTACTACTCCCAAGGTAACCAAGACCTACAAGAAATCTACTCGGAGACTCATTTTGGCAAAAGAGTCTAGTGACATAGAATCCAAAGATGCAAACAAATTCTAGACTGTAAAGAGCAAGAAGGTAAATATACATAGTGTTGAAAACTTCTGTGCCAATCTAAAAGAATATGGTGGATTTGTAGGATTTAGATATGTCAAGTATGAGACTAGGAATAATGATGAGAAGAGACCAATTGAAGAAGCTATTATTTACACACTTCTAAAGTTTTAGCTAGCTAGCTCCATTAGAACTAGTAAAGTCACTTCCAAATGAACTTTACTTGCATATTGATAATAGGTGGAAATATGCAATGGACTCAGAGAAACAAATTAGAGAAAGAAGTCTAGTCCATCTATTTCATGATATGTTTGTAGCAGAAATAAAGGAACATTTGACAACCTACAATTCAAAATTTCTTGTCAAATAGAGAGCCTTAAAACTGATGAATGGGCTATACATTGATGTAGAGAATGAGACAAAAGAAAAATGGTAGGAAATCTTCAAAACTAAAGATGTCGGTGAACAATCTACAGTTGAAATTATCGATGTCACCGAGCAAGATCCTGATGTCATCGAGCACGGTCTTGATGCTACCAAGCAAGACTTGACTGACACTATTCAAATTGATGAAGATGTCATGGATGCAGAAGCACCGGAGTAGGAAATGATATAAGGCACTACATATGCAAAACTTGTATCTAGTGAATCCATTTCAGAACAAGTTCAACCTTACCCACCGATCTATCAACCTATCTCTACCGAAGCTCCTCAGGATACAACACAAGGCACCGAAGGTCACAAGTCTGAAGCAGTAGAAGGTACAACTCAAGAAAAGACCTCTCAAGCACCCTTGAGCATCAAAAATGTAGTAGCTGAGACACCCAGTACCAAGACACTGAAAGACACCACAATAGCTCCAAGAACTGACCAAAGTGTTGCCTCTACTGAGCAACCAATCGAGGGTCAACAAGCCTCTCAAGCTATTATCTTGGTCCAACCAACCAAAGGTAAAGAGAAGAAGGTGAAAAAGCATAGCTTCAAAGTTGATTTATCTAAACCAATAGTGTTGCCCAATATGGATATCTCAAAATTAAAGGGGCAAGCACTTATTGATTTTGGTGAGCTATGCAAAACAAAGGTCAAACAAGAAAAATAGATGGCCATTCAAAAGAAGAATAAAATACTTCAGAAGGTGAAGAAACTGCTGATTGATATGCTACCTTCAGCTACAACGTCAATCGATGCAGCCATCCACATTCAACTAGATGAACTCCTTAATCAAATAGAAACATTTGGAGTAGATGCATCTGAGTACTTGAGCAAGCTCAAAGACAAGGAGCTTACTACAAAAATGATAGAAGAGGTACAAAAAGCTCTAGCTATTGGGAAAGTCAAGCTTGTCAAATTCATTATTGAGTTGTCCCCTCAACTCAAGCATATTATTTATTTATTTCAGAAACTTTGTACATTTTCTATATTCATTAAAGATATCAAGAATAAAATTGATGCAATTGAGAAAGAGATCACCAATCTCTCAAATAAGTTGACCATTGAGCCCAATTCAATTCAGAATTTTTATACCAAGCTTCAACAGCTCATGGCTCAACAACTGGAACTAAGAAATGAAGAACATAATATTAGGATGGATATAATGACACTCCAGACATTATTCCTTCCTCATCTTTCATCAATTCAAGAACAGATTAACCGAGCTACACACCTATCTACTACATAAGAGGGAAGCACTCTTGATGGCTTAATATCCCTATTGGCTGATATTCAAGCACAAACTTCTTTAATGGAAAGTGTAAAGGATGCACTCTTTGTCACACTCACCGATGCCCGGAAGAAGTATAAATCTATTTTTGATCAGTTACCACCCCCGGATGGAAATTAAGTTTTCGACGTTTGTCAAAAAGGGGGAGTGATACTATATATTTGGGGAGTGATATAGTTTTGGTGATATAGTTTTGATATAGTATTCAAAGTATTGTATACAGGGGGAGTATATTGAGCAGAGTATGCAGAGTATCCAAGGATAGTAAGCAGAGCACACAAGCATAGAACCGAGTGGACAGTAAGCAGAGCACACAAGCATAGAACCGAGCATGAAAAATTAGAATTATATACAGTATAATGATAAGGGGAGTATATTTGAATATACTATTTCATTGACTATTGTATATATTGTCAAGTATAGTCATTTTGCAAAGTATATAGATTTTTGAGTTATGACTTTGAAAGTAGTTTTGTGAAACATCTCAACTAATGTCAAAAAGGAAGATTGTTACTACTTATCAAGTTGCCATTAGCTTTTATATTCAAAGTCATACTATATACTCTAGTCGGTTAGCACTACTGAATCATGCAATCGGTATACACAGAGAAGTCGGTATGCACAGTCTAGTCAGTTACAAAGGAAAACAGTCACAGAATGCAGTATACACTGAGCTGTCTACCAAGCAGCAAAGATGACACACCAAGTTGATATACACCAAGTGAAATGTGTTACCAGATACATTAAACCTAGACATGTATATGAAAACGTGTTACAAGATCGAGGCACATCGAACCGTTATCACATTGGAAATTGCACCAGAAGATTGTGTATGATTTTGAGATCAATCTAACCAATGAAATATTTTGTATAGTTATTCATTCGAGTAATCATGTTTGTAAGATAAAAGTAATGAGTTAGATCACCGTCTTAAGAGATCTATTTATACAGCATGAGTTAAGGGTGTATATGTGTGTGTAAGAAGACTGTTATAGAGACACAGAGGTCACCGAGAAGGTTTTCAAAGAGCAGTCAAAGAATAGAGTAAACAAAAGGGTTTATCAAGGTATGCTATAAGCAAGGTAATCTATTTTGAGCACATAGAATCTACTATAACATTTCAGATGTAAAGTTGTAGATATTTGTAATGATTTTATTGTAATATTGTGAAGTTGAAAGAGAAACCTTTAATAGGGTAAAAGACTCTAATCAAGTCTATAAATTGTAAAGCCTCTAACAAGGTGCAACATTCAAAATAAATGTTGTAAAATCCTTTAGCAAGGTAGATCTAACAGATTGTGTTACTCCTAATAGGGTAAGCTATCAGAAATAGCTAAAATGTAGCTCTAACCGAGCACTCTTTATTATTGCAATAGTGATGTTGTGGGTGCCATCCCCACCATAGTTTTTCTCTCTAACCAAGAGTTTTTGTGTAACCAAAATATATGTGTTATGGAGTGAATCATGTATGATTGTTATCTATTTGTTTTAACTTTATTTTATGTTACTACACTATTCTATTTATGCATAATAGTAAAGTTATTATTCAAGAAAAAAATTTCAGTATTGACTCAGCCCTCCCCTCTTAGTACATTAGCTTTCCATATTGGGCCTAACAACTATGCTGGATTCAGTACTGGTGTAGTTCTAATTGTCTTCACAAAAACCTTGCTTCACCTTCAAATGATGTCTGCATGTAAAGCTTTGCTTATTCTCGCATATACCAAATTATTTCTTCCTTTGCATTCCACACTTGATCTTACAAATAAGATCTTACATTTATATCATAATCCTAAGACCAATTTTAGTAGGTCGGCTCTAAAGGATATTACAATAAAATCAATTTACAAATAAAACAATATCTGATGCAATAACCAATTCAACATGTCAGCTTGATGCATTTACAACAATAATAAAACATCTCCATAGCATGGCGTGCTGATCTAGAAAAGATAAACCTGTCGGTGTATAACCTGGACCTATTTGCCAATAATAGCAAATATGCAAACACAAATATGCCAATGAAAAAATCTCCAAGACAAGGTGTCCAAACGATGTCTTTGACATAACCAAGTGTTTTCCATATCATTCCAAGTGCCGGTGAACATTATATCCTACCGGTGTACCAGATACCGATGACTATGCATAAGTCACTTGCTTGCCAGTGAACATTGTCGATTCTTCAGAGTGCCAGAGTTGATAAGTGATAGTAGGTGTTGACATCAATGACAAAACTATACCAAAATACCAACAATCTCCCCCTTTGGCATTGATGGCAACACAAGATGGAAAAACCATCAAAGTGCCAAACAGAAATGCCAAATACCAAAAACCAACAATCTCCCAAAAAGAGATCATAACCAGAAATCAAAAACTCAGATACAAAGAGTGGTCTATCATCTCAAAGTATTAATCTTTCTCCCAAATGAATAATCTCTCCCCAAAAGATAATGTATTTTTACATGGATATCTCTCCCCCTTTGACTTCAAATTTCAAAGCCAATACAAAACCAGATTCAAATACAAAATACCAACCAATTCAGTATACCAACTACTCCACCTGAGAAGTAGCTTCCTCATCAAAGCTGAAGTAAAAGATTTCTTTGTTAATTCTGTCGGTTGATGACAAACATCAATTGTCTAAGTCTCTACCAATGGGGGTATGACCCCAAGCTAGTCTCTGAGATATTCAAAGGTCTCCTTAGGCAGAGGTTTAGTGAAAATATCTGCAATTTGCTCTTTAGTATTCACATAAACCAGTTTTACTTCTTTTGCTTCAACATTCTCTTTCAGAAAATTTAGTTTGATAGAAACATGTTTGGTTTTAGAATGTAATACCGAATTCCTAGATATATCAATTGCTACAGTGTTATCACAATAGATATTTATAGGTTCCTTTCTTTTTACCTTTATGTCCTTCAACATTTGCTTAAGACATAATACCTGTGTACAGTTAGTTGTTGCTACAACATATTCTAATTCTACTGTTGATAAAGATGTACAACTTTGTTTCTTACTCAACCAAGAAATTAATCAATTGCTAAGAAAAAATGCTCCACCGGTGGTGCTTTTTCTATCATCTACATCTCCTACCCAATTTGCTTTTGTATATGCACATAATTCAAAGTTTTCATCTCTAGGATACCATAAGTCAAGATTTGTAGTGCATTGTAAGTACCAAAAAATCCTTTTGGCTGCTGATTCATGATTTTCTCCAGGATTACTCTAAAATCTTGAAACAATACATACTGCATTCATAATATCAGGTCTAGTTTGTGTCAAATACAGTAAACCTCCTATCATAGATTTGTACCTAGTCAGATTAATAGGTGTAGATTCATCCCTTAGTGATAATTTGTCATTTGTAGTCATAGGTGTGCTTACGGGTTTACAGAGTTTCATCCCAAATTTATTTAGTAACTCCTTCAAGTACTTGGTTTGACTCAAGAATACACCTTTATCAGTCTGTGAGATCTGCAATCCTAAAAAAAATTTTATTTCTCCAATCATAGACATTTCAAATTCTTGTTACATTTCAATAGAAAAGTCTTTACATAATGCATCTTCTCCTCCAAAGATTATATCATCAACAAAAACTTCTACAATCAAGATGTCATCATTAGTCACTTTATAGTATAACTTGTTGTCAGCATTACCTTTAGAAAATCCAATCTTTAAAAGATACTTATCTAATCTAGCATACCAAGCTCTTGGATCTTGTTTCAACCCATAAAAAGCTTTCCTTAACCTACAAACCATATCTTTGTTATCTGTCAGAGAAAATCCATCAGGTTGCTCAATGTAAACTTCTTCTTCAAGATCTTCATTCAGAAATGCATATTTAATATCCATTTGATATACTTTGTAGTTCTTGTGTGTTGCAAAAGCCAAGAATAATCTGACTGCCTCAATTCTAGCTACCGGTGCAAAGGTTTCATTATAATCAATTCCTTCTTTCTGATAATATCCCTTACACACTAGTCTTGCTTTATTTCTGATTGCCTTACCATCTTCATTAAGTTTGTTTCTGAATACCCATTTAGTTCCAATCACATTTTTGTCTTTAGGTTGAGGAACTAATGTCCATGTGTTATTCTTCTCAATTTGCTCTAATTCTTCTTCCATAGCTTTAATCCAATGTTTATCTTCACATGCCTCATTAATTGATGATGGTTCAATTTGAGAAATAAGACATACCTCTTCATTTGCCAGTATTCCTCTTGTCATAACACCTTTATACTTGTTTCCAATTATCTGATCTTTAGAGTGATTCAGTCTTACATACTGAGGTGTCTTTGTTTGTTGTTGTTCCTCAGTTATATTGGAATTTTCAGATGATACCGGTGTAACTCGATCTTCATTTTGTATCAGTTGATTCAATGTAGGTTCATTTTCTAGTATTTTTGTTGCCGGTTCAGAGTCTATATATCTTAAAGCTCCTCTAAATTGTTCATCAATCTTCACATTTGTACTCTCAACAATTTTATGCAATCTTTTGTTAAAACATCTATATGCCTTGCTCTTAGATGAATAACAAATAAATATTCCTTCATCACTTCTAGGATCAAATTTTTCAATATACTCATCTCTTCTAATATAGCATTACTTCCAAATATTCTAAAATATTTAAGAGTAGGAGTAATGTGAAACCATAGTTCATGAGGGGTCCTACCAGTTTCACCTTTGATGTGAACTTTGTTGAATATATAGACTGTTGTGCTTACTGCCTCTCTCCAATATACATGTGGTAGATTTTCTTCTGATAACATACTTCTAGCTGCATCCAAGATGGTTTTGTTTTTCCTTTCTACAACTCCATTCTATTGTGATGTCCGGGGTGCTGATAACTATCTTCTGATTCCATTCACTTCATAGAATGCATTAAATTCCTTAGATGTAAATTCACCTCCTTGATCTGATCTCAGACATTTGATTTTCTTAATGGTTTCATTCTCTACCATTTCTTTGAATAGTTTGAACTTCCTAAGTGCTTTTGATTTTTCTCTGAGAAAAGTAACCCAACACATTCTAGAATAGTCATCAATGATTAGCATGAAATATTTATCACCTTGTAAACTTTTAGTTCTAGCTGGACCATATAAATCAGTATGAATTAAGTTAAGAGAATTATTGGCTTTTTCTAGAATACTTTTAAAAGTTTCTGTAACTTGTTTTCCAAATTGACATTCCTTACATTCCAGATTGTGAGGTTTAACAATCTTAGGTAAATCTCTAACTACCTTAGTATTACTAATTTTTACCATGCATTCAAAATTTACATGACAGAGTCTCTTATGCCATAGCCAACTTTCATCAATGTGTGAAATCAAGCATGTCTTTTCACTGTTATTTAAATGAAAGATGTTGCCTCTAGTTTGATTATCGGTTGCAATTTCCAAACCAGTTCTGTTCATAATTTTGCATTTATTGGTAATCTCCAAATCTTACTAAGCCTCCATTACATTCCTGAAAGTTCAAGAATTTACCTTTATCACTAGTCATGTGATGTGAACATCCTGAATTAATGATCCATTCATCCTTAACTTCAATTTTAGCTACCAGGGCCTGTTCTACTAGTTGAGAAGTAGGTTCCTCCACAACATTTAATACCCAAAACAATTTCATTAACTCTTTCCATAAAAGCATAAATCCTTTCTTCTTCTTCTTCCATTTTCAGATTTTCATACCTGACCCGAAAACTTTCAAGTTTTGCAATTTTGAATATGGAATCTCCTTCATTCAATGTTTCCAATTGATCCCAAATAGCTTTAGCAGTTGATCTATCTGATAATCCCATGATTTGCTGATCTGATAATGTGCTCAAAAGTGCTTCTCTAGCTTTGCAATCATTTTCCTCATCTTTTCCTAAGGTAGGTGGATTAGGCTGACCGAGAGTAGGAGCAGTATAGCCATTCTTTGTAACTTCCCAAAGGTCCTTTCCAATGAAATTCAAATGTGTCTCCATTCAGATCTTCCATATGCCATAGTTGGTTCCATCAAGTTTAGGATTGTCCTTCTTGAAATAGTTAGTAAACATTGGATCTCCTCAAGCTGTTAAACTTCTGCAAAAGAGGACTATGCTCTGATACCAATTGTTAGGTCCTAGACATAACTGAGAGGGGGGGGGGGTGAAACAGTTGTCAAATAAATTCAAACCAAAAACAACTTAACCAACCTTAATGCTTAATACCAATAAATCAGTCTTTTATGTTGGTAGATAGTTTTATCAATTAATTGTAGTACCAGTAAAGATTAATGCATGAAACAGAAAGACAATAATATCCACAACATATAACACCAATATTTGTACGTGGAAACCTTATAAGGGGAAAAACCATGATGGGAAACCTTACCCACAATCAGATGATACTATTGCAGATAGTATGTGTATACAAATGGGGTTTGCACATGCAGAAAGGCCAAGCACCTAGAGCTCACTACTCAAACACAAATAGGAGTAACACTAACTACAATTGGATGGTTAAAGCCAATAAGGATGTACTACTCAAAATACATCTTACTATGCTGGATTCAGTACCGGTGTAGTTCTGATTGTCTTCACAAAAACCTTGCTTCACTTTCAAATGATATCTGCATGTAAAGCTCTACTTATTCTCACATATACCAAATTATTTCTTCCTTCACATTCCACACTTGATCTTACAAATAAGATCTTACACTTATATCATAATCCTAAGACCAATTTTAGTAGGTCAACTTTAAAGGATATTACAATAAAATCAATTTACAAATAAAACAATATCCGATGCAATAACCAATTCAACATGTCGGCTTGATGCATTTACAACAATAATAAAACATCTCCATAGCGTGTCACGTTGATCTGGAAAAGATAAACTTGCCGGTATATAACCTGGACCTATTTGCTGGTAATAGAAAATATGCAAACATGAATATGCCAATGAACAAATCTCCAAGACAAGGTGTCCAAATGATGTCTTCGACATAACCAGGTGTTTTCCATATCATTCCAAGTGTCGGTGAACATTATATCCTACCGGTGTACTAGATACTGGTGATTGTGCATAAGTCAATTGCTTGCCGGTGAACATTGCCGATTCTTCAAAGTGCCAGAGTTGAAAAGTGATAGTAGGTGTTGACATCAATGACAAAACCATACCAAAATACCAACATACCAACATTGCCTTAGTAATACTGATTTTTGCAATGTAATCAAAATGTACATGATAAAGTCTTTTATGCCATAACCAACTTTCATGAATATGTGCAATCAAACATGTTTTCTCGTTGTTGTTCAAATGAAATATATTACCTTTAGTCCGATTACCGGTTGCAATTTCCAAACCAATTATGTTTAAGATTTTGCATTTACCATTCTTGAATTGTAAGTGAAATTCTTTCTCAACTAATTGACCAACACTTAAAAGATTATGCTTCAAACCTTCAACATAGTAAACATTATCAGTATTGTTCTTACCATCAAAAGATATAGTGCCTTTTCCTTTGATCAAACAAGCTTTATCATCTCCAAATCTTACTAGACCTCCATTGTAATCCTTAAAGGTTAAGAATTTACTCTTATCTCCAGTCATATGATGTGAACATCCTAGATCAATAATCCATTCATCCTTATCTTCAACTTTAGTTGTTAGGGCCTACTCTACTGGTTGAACAGTAGGTGCTAGTTGATCTTCTGTTATAACTACCAAATCCCATTCTTTGTCTATTGGATCCTCATCAAAATCATCAGTAACTCCTTCATCAGCATAATAACAAGATTTGTCTCTATTCTTCTTGAATTTGTATTTCTGATAGTCAGGGTTAGGCTTATATGTTCTTTTAGCTTCTTCTCTTAATCTTGCATGTCTATCGGGACATGTAGATGTCATATGACCAATCTTATTACAGTTAAAACATTTAAAGGGTGCTTTACCTTCATACTTACTTCCAATTGGACCTTTAGGCATTTTGCTTGCAAATAGTTCTTCAAGTTCTCTTGCATAGAAGGCTTTCCAATCAGATTTATCATGTGATGATGATGCCGTTGAAGTTGATGATGATGCCTTAAAAGCTAGATATGTCTTGATAGTAGTAACAGGACCAAATTCTTCAAGCTCAAAGACTTTGTAACTGATAGATCTGTCTCTAGATACTGATGCATTAGGTATTGTTCTCAATTCATTTATAGCAGTAACTTTCATTTTATATGCCAGTGGAAAAGCTCTTTAAACTTTAGAAACAATTTCATCTTCACTTAAGGTTCCTCCACAACATTGTATACCCAAAATAATTTCATTTACTCTTTCCATAAAAGCAGAAATTCTTTCATCTTCTTCCATTTTCAGACTTTCATACCTGACCCAGAAGCATTCAAGTTTTGCAATTTTGACTGTGAAATCTCCTTCATTCAATGTTTCTAGTTTGTCCCAAATAGCTTTAGCAATAGATCTATCTAACAATCCCATGACTCTTTGATCTGACAATGCACTCAAAAGTGCTTCTCTTGCTTTGCAATCATTTTCCTCATCTTTTCTCAAGGTTGGTGGATTAGGCTGACCAGGAGTAGGAGCAATATAACCATTTTTTGTAACCAACCATATATCCTTTCCAATGCAATTCAAGTGTGTCTCCATCCTGATATTCCATTTGCCATAGTTAGTTCCATCAAATTTCAGACTATCCTTCCTAAAATAGTTGGTAGACATTGGATCTCCTCAAGCTGTTAAACTTCTGCAAAAAGAAGACTAATCTCTGATACCAATTGTTAGGTCCTAGAGACAACTAAGAGGGGGGGTGAATTAGTTGTCCAATAAATTCAACCAAAATTAACTTAACCAAATCTTAATGCTTAATACCGGTAAACCAAACTTTATGTTGGTAGATAGTTTTAATAGTTAATTGCAATATCGGTAAACATTAATGCATGAAACAGAAAGACAATAACATCCACAACACATAACACCAATGTTTGTATGTGGAAACCTTGTAAGGGGTAAAACCATAGTGGGAAGCCTTACCCTTAATCAAATGATACTACTTTAGATAGTATGTGTTTACAATATGTATTTTGCACATGCAGAAAGGCTAGCTACCTAGAGCTCACTGCTCAATCACAAACTGAGAGTCACACTGACTACAACTGGATGGTTAAATCCAATGATAATGTACTGCACAAAATAGCATCTTCATATGTTGGATTCAGTACCAGTGTAGTTCTGATTGCCTTCACAAAACCCTCCTTCAACCTTCAAATGATGTCTGCATGTATAGCTCTGCTTATTTTCATATATACTCTATTACAATTCTTTTTCCCAATTGCATATCATTCTTACAAATAAGATCTTACGTATATACCATAACCTAAGACCAATTGAATAGGTCAGCTCACTAAAAGATATTACAATAAAATCAATTACAAATAAATCAATATCCGATGCATGATGTCAGCTCAATGCATTTACGAAAATTCAAATCATTTCCATAACATGTCGTACTGATCTGGAATAGATGAGCCTATCGGTGCTTATCTTGGACCTATTTGCTGGTAACAACAAATATGCAAAACTGAATAAACAATTAACCAAATCGCCAAAACCAAGTGATCAAATAATATCTTCGACATAACCAAGTAGTTTCCAAGTCATCCCAAGTGTTGGTGAACTAAATACCAATGTTTTTCATAAGTCTATGTCTTGCCGGTGAACATAACCAAAATCTCCAAGTGCTAATAAGTGTTGACATCAATGACAAAACCATATCAACATAACCAAAATACCAACAAAGGAATCCCACTCCTCCAAACATGGCCCAACAATAAATCATAAGAGGCTCTAAATTCAAATTCCAAGAAAAGATCAATAACTTCATCATGCAGCCCAACAACACATAAAAACATGCAAGGAAAAACCATAGCTAAAGAGCACAAAGGGCTTAAATCCATTATAATGCAAAATGAGCCTCAAGTGGAAATCCATATCATATAAGAAATATTCCATCAATAATATCACCTTGCTATCTCCACAACATTAACATCTTGTTGTCTCCACAACAATAACAACTTGTTGTCTCCACAAAAATACCATCTTTCCATTGCAACATCTCAATATAAGAAAAGAATCAAATCTTCAACAATAAATAAGTCAAGAATGTTGCAAGATAGAAAAAATAAAATCGCATCAAACTGATAAATAATAGTAGTTGGAAAATGTCTGCAAAAATCCCCAAAAGCCTCTAGAATGAAATGAAACTCGAAAATCCAAAACTAACTGGGAAAATAGTGAAAAACACCAAAATAAGTAGAATAACACTTTTGTGATGCAAAACAACGCTTTTGCACTTACGTTTAGCGCTTATGCATTGTAGGTTAGTGCTTGTGTTTAATAGTTTAGAGCCTATGCAGTTAAAGACAATTCTTTTGCCCAAAAGACAATGCAAATGCAACGAAGGACAACGCAAATGCATGAAAGGATAACACAAATGAATCAAAGGGCAACACAAATACATGAAAGGACAACGCATATGCAACAAAGGACAATGCATATGCAGAATCAATGCTTTTGCATAAAATAAATGGAAAAACATAGAACTTTTGGCAGAGCTTAAAAATTAAACTTGAAAACATTAAGCTTCGAAAAGTATATACACAGAGTCGCCCAAAACAATAGATTTAAAGGGCATAAATGAAATAAATAATAAACATTTAAAAACCAAGATTCAATCGAAAACTCCATTCATGACAAGACTCAGAAAGACACTAGATAAAATCCAGAATATAAGTATTTTTCCACAAACTATAGAATAAAGTCTTGCAACAGATTTATGCATTCGGATATTTCCTTCCATACTATAAAACTATAGATTTTTTTTCCAAAGCTCACACATTAAATCTGCAGACACGAAGCATACAAGAAAACTGTAAAACAAAATACAAAAAGAGGAATACATCTCCAACCTGTAACCCATGTGATGGAAAGAAGTTGAAGAAGAGCTCCCCAAATCCAAAAGCCTAACCAACAAGCTCCAGCAACAATCCAAGCCAAAAAACCAAAGGAATATCTTGTAGAGAATAATTTTTTTGCAAAGAAGAAGCAAACCCTGAAAACTTCACGGGAAAGATGAGTTAAAGAACCAGATAAACATTAAATATCAAATAAATATTAAACCATAGATGATTAGATAAATAAATAAATAAACAGTTAAATACCAATAAAAGGCCTAATCATAAATAAATATAAAACCACAACATAAGCTAAATAATAAATATTAAATAAATATTAAATTATCATTAAAATAAATAAATATCAAATAATTAAATAACCAAAAAGATAAGAATCCAATAAATTAAATTAAACATTAGATAACCAAATAATCAAATCCGCTATTAATCAAAATAATTAAAATAAACATTATTAACTATTTAATCTCGCATCAATAATCAATCAGCCTCAACATAATAGGATTAACCAGTCCATACTAACATACTCACAACACAGGAGAAATCAAGCTTACCAACTGACATGGTAAATTGCGCCAAGATGCTGACAATTCATAGTGAACAACTTAGACCTAGAGTATGTGAGGGGAACTTGTGCCAACTCCGAACCACAAACCATTGGGATTTAAAGACACCCTCAGACCTATGGAGCTAGGTGGAGTCAGTGTCTAGTACCTACAAACCCTGTATCCATAAAGTGACGATACGACATATGCATATATATATATATATATATATATATATATATATATATATATATATATATATATATATATATATATTATAATAGACAAGGGTTAGAGAATCACAACGACACATCCCGCTCGCAATGAGTGATGTGGCATTGTCTCTATCCTAGAGATAGTCATACAACAATCAAACACACCATAAGACCAACTCATCATAGATAATCATTAAATATGGTTAGTACATAAAAAAATCATCAAGTGCATGATTAGTATAATTCATGATTATAGTACAACATGTAAAATCCCTCAACACTTATGCTCCTCAAATCACATGATCAATATAGTCTTTCAATAATCAATCACATAATAAGTATATAGTGTCTAATAAATCGCATGATCAATAATGAGAGTATCAACATCATATAAATTATCTGAAATAGCATATTCCCAATAATGTCTATCATGCATGAATTAAAATTCAACTCTAATCAAAACAAGTCAAGTCAAGGGTGGACACTACATGTGATCAGAGGAAGAGGAACTATATCATTGGATGGTAAGCATAAAACTGATAATGTTTATTATGTTGAAGGTTTAAGGCATAATATTTTGAGTGTAGGACAGTTGGTGGATAAGGGATTTCAATTATAGTTCAAGGATGGAAAATGCAAAATCATTAACAGATTTGGTTTGGATATTGCAACTGGTACACATACTAAAGGCAACATCTTTCATTTGAACTCCGATGAGAAGACATGTTTGATTGCACAAGTTGATGAGAGTTGGCTATAGCATAAGAGTTTGTGTCATATGAATTTTGATTGCATTGTAAAGATCAGTTCAACTAAGGTTGTTAGAGATATACCTAAGATTGTGAAGCCTTATAATCCAGTATGTAAGGAATACCAAATGGGAAAGCAAGTCAGAACTTCTTTTAAGAGTATACAAGACAAATCTAATGATGTTCTTAATCTTATTCATACTGATTTGTGTGGTCCTGCTAGAATAAAAAGTTTTTAGGGTGATAGATATTTTATGCTAATCATTGATGACTATTCTAGAATGATGTGGGTTACCTTTCTAAGGGAGAAATTTGAAGCTTTTGAAAAGTTTAATATCTGTAAAGATAAAGTTGAGATAGAGATAGGGTTGAAGATTAAATGCTTAAGGTCATATCAAGGTGGTGAATTCACATCCAGTGAATTTAACAGTTATTGTGAAAAGTATGGGATAAGGAGACAATTGACTGCACCCTAGACACCTCAACAAAATGGTGTTGTGGAAAGAAAGAACATAACTATCTTGAATGCGACCATAACTATGATGATGGAAGCTAATTTGCCTCATATCTATTGAAGAGAAGCTATGAGAACGATGATATATACATTCAACAGAGTTCATATCAAAGAAGACACCAATAAGACACCTTATGAGTTATAGTTTGGTCATACACCTACACTTAAGTATTTCAGAATCTTTGGTAGTAAATGCTATATCAAAAGAGATGATTACATTGGAAAGTTTTATCTTAGATGTGATGAAGGGGTATTCCTTGGTTATTCTAATGAAAGAAAATCATATAGATGTTATAATAAAAGATTGCAGATAATTGTGGAGAGTGCTAATGTCAAGGTGGATGAGTAGTACAAAGGTCAAATCAAAACTTATGAGAGAGAACTAGAAGTGGAGATGATCGTAACTAAATTGGTAGCACCTATACCAGAATAGAATGTTGAACAAGTTACCCCGGTAGTATCAGAAAATTCAATAATAATTAAAGATCATAGCAGAGAAACATAAAGTCAGAAGAGTCCTAGGTATGTAAGGTTAAATCATTCAGTAGATCAAATCATTGGAGACAAGAACAAAGGAGTAATGACAATAAGAAGGTTGGCAACTGGTGAGGTATATTTAATTTATCAAGTTGAACCGACATTAGTTATTGAAGCTTGTGATAGGACCTAAAATTATTTCTTGCAAAAGTTTGGTCATTGGGTAAATTTTGGTTTTTCTGGATTTATTTTACCTTCTACCAAGGTTTCAAGGTTTAGGGTTTTAGGGGTTATGATTTCTGATTAAGTCTTGATATAAAAGAAAAACCTTGAGCCTGTTATGTTCTATCATTACCTATTCTACTTGAGCCAAGGGCTAGTTACCATTGGTGGGTCCATTTTATTTCTTAAGCGCTAAGTTGTTTTTGACCGGTCCATCTAATGATTTTCCCAAGTCGCATGAAAAGTTTCCCTATGGTAGATTGCATTTCAATATTTGTGCCCGCGCCCATCAAATTTTCCTGTCTAAAATTTTTAATTCTTCGATTGGTTGATAAAGGCAAGACAAATCTAATGGTCTATACTTCCCCATGGTTGAAGGTGCAAGGAAGATAAAGACTGCGACATTACGAGATGATGCCATGTGTTCTTGGTGGAGAAGGGTGAGCCGACGGTTTGACTTTTAAAACTTTTAATATTACTAGTTCCCAGTGGGTAAAACCTGAGTTACTAAAGGTTGAATGTTTTTGCATGTTCTTATATCTAATGGTAATGTTTTAATTTCGGTCTAAGAAGTGCTTTGGAGTTAGCAGCCACTGATAAGTGACTGGTGTAGTTGGAAAGTAAACATAGAACAAATCTAACAGTTTTTGTAACCCCACAATCGAGAGATGTGAGGAAATTATGGACCACAACATCCTGAGATGATGCCATGTGTCCAAGATGGGCCAAGGAAAGCCAATGGTGGGGTCACTAAAAGTGGTGAAATAGGTGATGAGTTGGATATTCCACATCATCCAAAGGGTGGACCCACTTGCCACATTAGAGGGTCAATGTCAGATTGACTGGTTTGGTCCATGAGATTTTCCATCTTGAAAGATGATTGACGGTCGTGTTTTAAGCTTTTCAAATGCAAGTTAGAGTTGTTATTTCGCTCACACAAGTAGTAATGGCGGATGAGACATTGGAATTTCATTCTAATTAGTAATAAAAGAACTCTTAAAGCTATTCTTGATTCGTAAAGAATTTCATAGAGATCCAGAAGACATTCCTATGGCTGAAGAAGATTGAGATGATTTATTGCAATAAAGAATCACTATCCCTCTAGTGTAATCAAAGTAGTAAGTTTGTCTGAGCTCTTTCATCTATTCTTGAAGCAATTGATTTTATAAATTGTGCACAAAATTGTAGGAAAAGAGTTTGAATTGTTCTAGGGTTAGAATCTAAACAAAGAAAAGTGAAATTTTCTTAAATTACTATTGTAATTTAAATCTTGTGTTAGTCTTAGTATTCTCCTTCTCAATTTAAAGAAGTAGTAGAAAACCCTAGTTCAAAAGATGGCTCCCTCGTGAAAACATTCAGGGTAGACTGAATACATGAAAAGGAATATTTATGATGATTTCTTGGACCAATTGAAGCCCTCCACAAATGATAGATACCAAGGACAAAAATTTGTGAGTGGAAAAACCCTAGGAGAAGGGTTAATTGATAAAGCATAATGCTTGGTGGATATTAAGATACCAATGACCAGATTAGAGATGTTCAAATTATGGTATGGATAGAGGAACTTGCATTCCCCACTATCAAGTCCCTGACAGTATTATTTGGGTAAATTAGTGGTGCCGAGTGTTTTCATGGATTTTGACCTTCTCAAGGCTATTGCAAATAGATATGACCCTGTCTTGAGGGTTATTGAGGGGAAATGAAGAAGAGACTTTGCTAACCATTAGAAGGGAAGAATTCCAAGAGATTTTTCACCTATATGAACCATCTACAAACCTGGTGCAAGTAGACCTGAATGTGTTAAAAGCAAAATACAATAAAATGAAGGATTTCATTAGAAGTAATTTTCTTCCAATGCATTTGGCTAGAGCAGGAAACACAACATACCACATTGGCCCTAGTTCAGAGGAGTCATTCCCTATTGGTTCTTTTGCTCCCTATTTTCAGGTTTCCTTTTTCTCTCAGAGTCAAATATTGGGTTTCAATCCAATTACAGTTATTCCACCTAATTTCATGTACATGGCCATGCAAATTCAAGATCCGGATTATACAGTGGTTTTTGACTTTGCCCCATACCTTGAAGATAAGATTCATGAGAGGTTATAGGATATTAAAAATGAAGTGGTTAGTGCTAAATTCTATTGATATTCCTTTCTCATGCACATGTTCCTATTTAGGAATGCAGATTACTTTAAAGGTACCATGGAGCTCAAAAGGACAATTGATAATAAGGAGATTCTAGTGCAGCTTTGGAGCACAGATATGTCTTGGGATAGACAGGAGGCTATTTTTGTAAGATTTGACAAAACATTTGCTTCTAAGTTGAGGAAAAGGTTGTCAGTAAACCCATCGAGGATCTCGAAGGAGCTACATGATTTTGTAAGGCCCAAAGAGAGGTTGCCACTTGTCAAGATTAAGCATAATTGGGGGGATTTTATCCCTTATATTATAAGCACTATTATCAAAATCTATGGCTTTTCTGGTCAACCACATGTATTGCCTTTTATTGTTCCTTTGAGAATGGGTTTTGCTGAGGTAATGTGGCAGATAGGGTGCATTCATGAGAAGGAATTAAAGGGAAAAGGGAAAGGAACAATTTTCCTCGATTATACCAGCATCCCTTATTTTATGATTCTGAAAGGATGATATGAACATTTTGATAAATTCTTTGCACCATATCATTTAGGGGTGAGAATAGCTAGACACATTGATCTAAAGGGGTTTTAGAATATCTTCAAGACAAGAATAAAAGGAGATCTATTGCCTCATAAATTTCTTGGGGATATTATTAGAAATGAATTTGATCCCATGATTAAGGAGTGGAGGAAAGAGAAATGGATAATTTTTAGAAAGTTATGGGCTACAATTTAGAAAATGGATCCAAGTTATGATCCAACAAAGGATTTTACTCCATTTTGTGCTAAGGTTGATTTTATTATGAACAATTTTGATGAATTGAAGCTAATTTTGAAGGAGAAGAAGGCCAAACTTGAAGAAGTTCATGGCCGACAAGTTGAAAGAGGGGATGTACATCATCCAATAGCAATCACTATGGAGGGATCAACTCTGATTCATCAAATGTATGGTTTAGCTTTGTGTTTCAGAGGTTTTATGACTTTTCTTTGATGTTTATGTCAGATTTCTAGCATTGATGTCAAAGGGGGAGAGATATATATGTGTAAAACAAAGCTTAACAAGGATATCATCCATAGGGGGAGTTTGGTCTTTTGGTTCAAAACTTCATTGTCATATCATCTTGGAGAGTTTTTTGGATGTCTTCCATTGGGGGAGACTTGTTTGGCATTTCTTAGCACTTAAATGTTTTTCACATCTAGTGCTGCCATCAATGCCAAAGGGGGCAATTGTTGGAAATTTGGAGGAATTGATTATGTGTTTCATTGATGTTTGTCATTGATGTCAACACTAGTTGTTTTGTTGTATACCGGCTTCTGGTAGAGTGGTTGGTCTTTGATGTTGATCTGAAGAGTTGTCTCCAGTTTGGTCTAGCTATTGGAATTGGTTTGGATTGGTTATTCATGTGTTCTTGATGCATATCACATTCAGTTGATTCAGGATTTGATGATTCGGATGCTATAATATGTTCTAGTAAGCCTTTTGGTTATCGGTAAGGGTTCTACTGGTAACGCTTTGATAAAGATCTTTTGATGAATCTGATAAGTTGTGTTGGTGTAGCTTCTAGAAGGTTATCAAGATGTTGATGGTTATCATGTTCATGTTGTAGTTGTTCATGGTGTTTCATTTGGTTTATGGTGACTTATTTTGGGTTTGGTGTTATTTTCCTAGGTTATGGACTGGTTTATGTAACATGTTGGTTGATGCTCCCAATGCATCACCAGTTGGAATTATTATTTGGTTTATGTTGTTTCAATATTAGGACAATTTGGTTTATCATTGGTTTGTAGGATTATGTAATGGATCTATTGTATTATCTTTTAGGTGGCTGACCTAATTTTTAGGTCTCGGGTTGGTATAAATATGATGTAAGATCTCTTTGTAGATTAGGGTATGGGTTATGGGATTATCTGTGTCCAAATAAAGCTTTAATAATATGCAGAGGTTTTGGTTGATCATAGGTGATTGAATTGGGTTTGTGAAAGAGGTTTAAGACCTCTACTATTGAGCTTAACTGGAACTGTACTCAGACATAGGAGATGTTATACTTGCAGTTCATTCATCTTTCCACATTGTAGTCTGGATTTCTTTGTAGTCAGTGAGACTCCTTTTGTGATGAGCACTGCACTCTAGGTTGTTGTCCTTCCTGCATGTGCAAGCCCCTCTTATTGTAATCACATACTTCCTGCAAAAGTATTATCTAACTATGGGTAGGCTTCCCACTATGGTTTTTCCCTTTATCAGGTTTTCCATGTAGAAATCCTAGTGTTATGTGTTATGGATGGTTTGTAACTGTTATGTGATTTATGTTTGTACTTAATTGTTATTCTAGTATTTGGGTTATGCATTCTAGTAAAAGGTTTTGTGTTTTTAAAGTTTTATAATTTGTTGACAACTGATTCACACCCCCCTCTCAGTTGTCCATCGGTTATCCTTATAGTTGCCACACCGTGTTAGTTACACTCAAGGATACAAAAGGAAATCATGAAGTGTGTCATTCAGACATGTAAATGGACAAGAATGACATAGGTCATAGTGTGGTGAAAGAGTTAGGTGAGCTGAACTGAATCAAAAAATGTATGGTTGTTGTTTGACTAACATGTCATGTTAGTCGCACTCTACTGCAAGGATATGTGCATAACACATCGTGTTATTTCTATCGCTATCTTGCAATCAACACTTTGGTTCAAAAATGGCTTTTACGAAACAACCATAGGAGACTGGAGATGCGCATAACATGAAGGTTTTTGATTCTTTTCTATTTCACAAAGAAGCATGTTGTGTTGATCAAGTGAGTTGCAAAACTATGAAAAGCATATAATGTACATGTTATTGACCTCCCGTGTGTTGGCATTTGCATGAAGATTGCATTAATGATATGTTATGTTTTCATTGATGTCACTTAAATGGCAATGATATTGTTGTAATATTGTTATTGTAACCAGTAGGAAGAATTTGTGGAGTGAACCGGTAACTAGTGTAAACCTTATCTATTGTTGTAACCGGTAAACCCTACCTATTGTTTTTGATAAGCCCTAAATGATTAAGTTTGGTGAATTGGTTATATTAGTTTTATGATATGATGATGAGCAGTAATGATGATGACACACATGTTTATTGTATCAAGACAATTCCAAGAGATTTTGGCAAGTTATTGTAATGGTTTTTGTCTAGGGAATGAGAAAATGTATTATATCTAATGCAAAGTGCATGATGAGTTACTAAGTTCAATCAAGCGGTGATCAAGGAGCGATCAAGGTTTTCTTGATTGATGTGCAGAGATTGCTATGTAATCCAACGGTCATACTTGAACCGAATTTGTTTGTAATCTTGATGAGAGTTAGGTTTTTGTTCTATTATCGACCTGATTGATTTGTATTTAAGGTTGATGAAGTTGTTTAGTTTTATAGAGTTGGCAAAGAGATAGACACAGTTCACTTAAGTGTGTGGTTGTCGAACCGGATGATGTATCTTTAGTTTGAGTAAAGACAGATAGGAGCATGAAATGGATCTGACCAAGCAAGTGTAGTTCTATTCAGATAGACCAACAAACTCCTATTGTTTTCTAACAATTACAACAAAACTGAAATCCCCTAACCGAGTAAGCTCTAACAAGCTTGGTGCTATTCAAATCCTCTAAGAAGATGTTCCATTAGATTGGATTTTCAAATCCTCTACTGAGGTTACTCCTTACAGGGTATTGCTTCGAACAAGCCATTTGTAGTCAATCCCTTAATTAGGTGATTCCTAACAAGATAAGTTCTTAACATGACTTTTTGTAAAGCTTTAATGGGCTAGGATCCTAATAGAGCGAACTTCAGAAGAGTTCAGATAGTTATCTTGTGAGTCTCATCTCACCATGGTTTTTACATATTTGGGTTTCCATGTCAAAAATATTTGTGTGAAGTGGTGAATGTTTTTGTGGTTATGTTTTCATGGTTGATTTACTTAACTACTTAACTATTTTTGATAAGTCATGATAACTGGAAGCATTGAGATATGAAGAAGTTGTTTACTATTAATTTGTTGTAACAGACCACCGATTTATCTAATGAGTTTTTATCTTGACAGAGTTATTATTCTAAGTTTACTTTGAGAGATTGATTGGTGAAGTTTATTAGGAGTTTTTCTATCTACTAATTCATCCCCCCTCTCAGTAGTTGACCAGATACTTATTCTTTCATCATACCATCATCGTGAAACCATGTGAAGGCTTTCATTATTTTGCCAATTAACTGCTAAGGAAACCTTCACAGTTTGTGACACAATGAAAAGGTTAAGTGGCCATCGAAAGTGTTAACCATTTCACCTTTTTGCAGAATAGACTGCCAAAGGATTTTAGTCGCTTGCAATACAGTGAAAATGGTAAATGTGATAGCGGGGTGAGCAAAAGATCTTATAGTTAAGGGTTAAGACATGATTTTTGCCATTTTGCAGAGTGATTCCATTTGTTGGAGAAGATTGCAAAACACATATAATGCGTGTGTTATTGACCGTTCAACTTTATTGAAAAAATGTGTTGAGAGGAGAGCATGATGTGAATGTTATTGACCAGCGAGGACTTCTGCCATTTCATGGTCAACATTTGTTGTTGATTGTGACCCTCTGCAAAACAACGAAATGCTACTATGTTTGTGGGGCCCGATTTGCTCTTGTGTCGGTAGGTACGCATTTGTTAGGAGTTGATTCGTCCACTTGGTAATGAGTTGTACCGATGGGACATTTTTTGTTGATTTGGGAGATTTCAGTGATTAGAAAGTTGTCGCCATTTCGTAGGGAGTCCGCAGAAGTGTTGTATGTTGCCATCGAACCCTTGAAGACAAAAAGGTAACCGTGGAGTTAATATAAGATGTTACAATGATGTATTTTCACTGGCTTGCGGGTCAAACCTTCTAGTTGACCCGACCAATAGTGAAACCACAATATGCTAGTGTATTCACCATTTCGTGGGGATGTCTGCCAAGATGTTTTAACTACCAATGATGTAGAAAAAAGGGTTTTAGGTTGTTTGGCGTATGCAAAACATCACTATTAGTCGCATTACAATTTTCAACAATTTTTTGCAACCCGACAATTGACTTGTCAAAGTTGGGTGGTTGATGATTATTGACTGGAGTTTATGGATGAATCATTAAGGATTTTTGAGGCCACATATGCATGCCGATAGGGAAGACAATAGGCATGGTTCCTGACTGAGGTTTTAACCAATGATTTTGGATGTGAATAAGAATATTTTGATGCCATGATTGCATGTCGATAGACATAGAGGTCCACATGATAGCTGACCAACATTGACTGAGCAACTTGAATGTCAAATATATGGATAGTTGGCTTCTAGATGGTTGAGAATGAACGTTGATATGCCGAAGTCGGTAATTACTGTGATTGTACATTTAAATGAGGTGATAGTTGATCTAATCAGTATAGGAGGTTAGAGAATGCATTAATGGTAGATCTATTGTAGACAAGTGTGCAGCTCGAGAGGATTTTTAGGAAGATCTGACAAGGAGATAGAGATTGTGAAATATAGCAATCTATGTACATAGAACAACAAGAAGATGAAAAGAATGCATTTAATGATGTTGACTAATCAGCCTGGAGGTTAGATTGGTTAGGACACCAAAAAGATCTTTAAATCTATTTCGGAGGGAAAATATCATGCATACATAGATGACCGAATATAGAGGATAGGTAATGAGATTTGACAATTGTAGATGAGGTAGTTGTGCAGAGCTGGTAGAGATAATGAGGTGGACGTTGAACTGAATGAGTTAGGTGGTGAACCCAAATTATAGTGTACAGAATCTAGAAAATTGAAGTGTTGCGGAGTAGAAAGGTAGAGAACAAGAAGAGTGTTAGAAAAATAGAGAAGCAAGAAGGGCTCAAAAAAGCATTTGCTGCAATTGTCAATAACATAATACCAGTGCGGGTATACCACTATAGAGGAGGTTATATCTAGAAGGTAAGAAAGTGTAGATGAGATAAGTAGAAGCTGAGAGTCAGAGAAGAGAGTAGATATAGAAGAGCACAGAGGTGGAGTGCAAAGATAAAAGATAAGAGAGTGTAGAGCTGAGGTAGATAACATAGTGGTTTATCTACACTATGAGAGGCAAAAAAGGAGGAGAGATTAGAGAAGAAACTAGAGAGGTATTTGAAATGACAAGAAGAAGACAAAGAGAAGAGAATAGAGGTGGAGAGAAAAGATCAAAGATTAGAGAGGAGTACATTGTGATAGATAACATAGTAGGTTACTCACACGGAGAAAAGTAGAAAAACAAGGTCGATTTGTAGAGATGGGAAGGATGAGATGAAGCATCTCTGATATATCATCTTAGGACAATAGTAAGTTGTTACAAAACTCATTTGTAGCAAGGTTTTTTATTTGTATTAAATTTTTTATTGAGTCATTGTAATCTCAGAGTAAGTTGTCAGAGCAGGGGTAGGTGCTCCTTTGGGTTGGTGCCCATAAAATCAGGGGTTGGTGCCCTAAAGCATATTGTAATAAGTAATTTTCTCATGAGGTTTGATTGGAGTAGTAGACTCTAGCAACATTTCTCACTGAGGTTTTTCCCATAATGGGTTTTTCTCATATACCTTTGTGTTAAGTGGATACCTCGTGTGTGTGTGTTTAATCTATTTTCTTATTCATTTTTGCATTATTTGCTTTAAAATTTTAAATTTCTGATTATCACTGATTTACCCCCGTCTCAGTGATCAATTGTGTTCAATAACAGTATACTCATTATTAAATCCAATTTTAATTCCTAGCACATCACTATCATGAATATCAATCAAAAGCAAGGAGCTAGGGTACTCAACTAGCAATAGACTATTTACTTCAAAGCCTTCTTTTAAAAAACAAGAAATATGAGGTTTGTCCTTCAAATTACCTTTTTCAACTTCATACTTACCTTGTCCATCACCCATCTTTAAATTTATAGAAATATCCCATGCTAAGATAAATTTCAAGTAACTTACATCAGCATGTGAATTCAAAGGATGAATCCTACAAGAATCACATATTGTGAAATCTACTATGTTATCGAAGTGACTTGGGATATCTATTATTGTACTAAGCTCCACCACAAAGTTCATCATTCTTTGTACTTCATCTTCTACAATGGGCTGAACACAACCTTCACCGTCAATTTGTAAGGTTTGTAAACTCTCATCTTCATGTACAACATTGACCTCTTCATCCATTTCCTATTTATGATCAACAAAGGTAAACAAATTATCCTTTGGCATTTCATCATTAAATTCATAAGCCTTTGCAAATAAAAAGTAAGAATCTTCTCTTGAAAGTTAATTTAAATCCATAAAATCAAATTTGAGGAAACACTTCTTGATTCCCATTGCTGGGTTCGCATGTAGGCAACTCAATTTTTGGTTTTCCTTTGGAAGTATTCTCTTGATCCTCTTGAGTTTCGTTATCCTTGACCTTGTCATTAACACTTTTCTACAATAAATGGTTAGTATTATACAAGTAGTCACCCTCATCAACCTTCATCGTATCATCTAATTTACCCTCATGGCTAATGTAGATTTGATCTAGGAATTCATCAAGGAATTTTTCATTCCAATCCACTTCTTTGTTTATGTTAAAAGCCTTCCTTGACAACTCACTATTGGCACATGAGAAAAGATCATTTATAATTTTATCAAATAATACCTTTCCTTCCTTCTCATTATTATCATCCCTTTTACTTAAATCTTTACAAATTTGGAGTTGAAGGAAGAGATTCATTTTATCACTTCTCATGTAATTGATTTCAAGCTTAGCATCCTTATCCACCCAAGTGGAGTCATTTTTCTTCTTTTCAATCACTTCATAATCTTCTAAAAAATCAAATTTATTGCTCATAAAATAAACACATAAATCAACACTACTACCTTCCAAACCAATGGGATTGTCACCCCTTAATCCAATCACACCAAGATCGATCAATGAATCAGTTTCTTAGTTTAATAAACCCAAACATAGATAAATATCATTATCGTATGATGATGATGCAAAATCATCCTTAGTTCATAGATATCTTGCATCAACCAAAAACAGTTTCTTTTTATTTGCAATTTCAACATTTCTTAATGTGTGTCCCAGTTTTGGCTCATTGGATCTTGTAGAGATGGATTCTCATTGTAGATATGATCATCTTTCTTATTTACTGACTGCATTGCATTTGGATTATTTTTCGACAAGATATCGCTATCAGTTTCCTTGACAGTTTCCTATTACTGGTTGACAGTTTCTTGTTACCAGTTGCTTGGACCTATTTTGGTGATCTACTGGAACCCCTTCCAAAGCTTGTTGAGCCTTGGACATTGTTTATGATGTTCCTTGGCATGTGGCTGACCGTTTCCCATTATCTACAGTTCAATCTTTGTATTTTACAGAGGAATCTCTTGGCGGAGGCTGACCTTGTTGATTTAACATTTTACGTCTTGTTCTTCAGGTTTGGATCCCTTTTTGGGACAACCAGATCCTTTGGATCATATATATAATTATAATGATGTATTTGATTGTAATCAATCAAAGAATCAAGTAGTGAGACCATTCTTAGAAGATAGATCTTAAGATTAAAGGTCTTGGTTGTGACCTATTCTGTACTTTGAGCATGTTCTAGCAGGCCCGTGAGCTAGTTATGCTGTAATCCAATTATTATCGATTGGTTATAATCAGTTTTCATGAAGCAAAACAATCGGTTATGCATTACCTCCATCATATCTTTGTGTTTCCTTTGTGTTACTCTTGCTAACTAGTCCAGACTAATCTCTTTGAGGTCCCTCCTTACTAGTGACTGCTTCAAGTGGTATCAAAGTGAGTTTTCATTCTGGAGGTTGCGTGTCCTTAAACTTTGGTTATTTCTATCTCTATCTCGCAGTCAACACTTCGTTTCAAAAATGACTTTTGTGAAACAAGCACAAGAGACTAGAGATGCGCATAACATGAAGGTTTTGGATTCTTTTCTATTTCACAAAGAAACATGTTGTGCTGATCAAGTGAGTTGCGAAACTATGAAAATCATATAATGCACATGTTATTGACGCCTTGTGTGTTGGCATTTGCATGATGATTGCATTAATGATATGTTATGTTGTCGTTGATGTCAATTAAATCGGTAATGATATTGTTATAATATTGTTACTGTAATCGGTAGGAAGAATTTGTGGAGTGAATGAGTAACTAGTGTAAACCTTATCTATTGTTGTAACCGATAAACCCTACCTATCGTTTTTGATAAATCCTAACTGATTAAGTTTGGTGAATTGGTTATATTGGTTTATGACCTGACGATGAATGATAATGATGATGACATGCATGATTATTATATGAAGACAATTCCAAGAGATTTTGGCGAGTTGTTGTAACATCTTTTGTCTAGGGAATGAGAAAATGTATTGTATCTAATGCAAAGTGCATGATGAGTTACTAAGTTCAATGAACCGATGATCAAGGAACGATCAAGGTTTTCTTGATTGATGTGCAGAGATTGCTATGTAATCCAACGGTTCTACTTGAACTGAATTTGTTTTTAATCTTGATTAGAGTTAGGTTTTTGTTCTGTTACCGACCTGATTGATTTGTATTTAAGGTTGATGAAGTTGTTTAGTTTTATATTGTTGGCAAAGAGATAGGCATAGTTCAGTTGAGTGTGTGGTTGTCGAACTGGATGATGTATCTGTCGTTTGAGTAAAGGCAGATAGGAGCATGAAATGGATCTGATCAAGCAAGTGTAGTTCTATTCAGATAGACCAACAAACTCCTATTGCTTTCTAACAATTACAACATAACTGAAATCCCCTAACTGGGTAAGCTCTAACAAGCTTGGTGCTATTCAAATCCTCTAACAAGGTGTTCCATTAGATTGGATTTTTAAATCCTCTACTGAGGTTACTCCTTATAGGGCATTGCTTCTAACAAGGCATTTGTATTGAATCCCTTAATTGGGTGATTCCTAACAAGATAAGTTCTTAACATGACATTTTTCAAAGCTTTAACGGGCTAGGATCTTAATAGAGTGAACTTCAAAAGAGTTCAGATAGTTATCTTGTCAGTCTCATCTGACCATGGTTTTTACATATTTGGGTTTCTATGTCAAAAATATTTGTGTGAAGTGGTGAATGTTTTTGTGGTTATGTTTTCATGGTTGATTTACTTAACTACTTAACTATTTTGGACAAGAAGAAGACAAAGAGAAGAGAACAGAGGTGGAGAGCAAAGATCAAAGATCAAAGAGGAGTACACTGTGATAGATAACATAGTAGGTTACTCACACGGAGCGAAGTAGAAAAAGAAGGTTGATTTGTAGAGATGGGATGGATAAGATGAAGCATTTGTGATATATCATCTTAGGACAATAGTAAGGTGTTACAAAACTCATTTGTAGCATGATTTTTCATTTGTATTAAATTTTTTATTGAGTCATTGTAATCTCTGAGTGAGTTCTCAGAGCAGGGGTAGGTGCTCCTTTGGGTTGGTGCCCATAAAATTAGGGGTTGGTGCTCCTTGGGTTGGCACCCTAAAACATATTGTAATAAGTAATTTTCACATGAGGTTTGATTGGAGTAGTAGACTCCAACAACATTTCTCACTGAGGTTTTTCCCATAATGGGTTTTCCTCATATACCTTTGTGTTAAGTGGCTACCTCGTGTGTGTGTGTTTAATCTATTTTCTTATTCATTTTTTCATTATTTGCTTTAAAATTTTAAATTTCTGATTATCACTGATTTTCCCCCCCTCTTAGTCATCAATTGTGTTAAATAACAATATACTCATTATTAAATCTAATTTTAATTCCTAGCACATCACTATCATGAATATCAATCAAAAGCAAGGAGCTAGGGTACTCAACTAGCAATAGACTATTTACTTCAAAGCCTTCTTTTAAAAAACAAGAAATATGAGGTTTGTCCTTCCAATTACCTTTTTCAACTTCATACTTAGATTGTCCATCACCCATCTTGAAATTTATAGATATCTCCCATGCTAAGATAAATTTCAAGTAACTTACATCAGGATGTGAATTCAAAGGATGAATCCTACAAGAATCACATATTGTGAAATCTACTATGTTATTGAAGTGACCTAGGATATCTATTGTTGCACTAAGCTCCACCACAAAGTTCATCATTTTTTGTACTTCATCTTCTACAATGGGCTGAACACAATCTTCACCATCAATTTGTAAGGTTTGTAAACTCTCCTCTTCATCCATTTCCTATTTATGATCATTAAAGGTAAACAAATTATCCTTTGGCATTTCATCATTAAATTCATAATCCTTTTCAAATAAAAAGTAAGAATCTTCTTTTGAAAGTTAATTTAAATGCATAAAATCAAATTTGAGGAAACACTCCTTGATTTCCCATTGCTGGGTTCGCATGTAGGCAACTCAATTTTTGGTTTTCCTTTGGAAGTATTCTCTTGATCCTCTTGAGTTTTGTTATCCTTGACCTTGTCATTAACACTTTTCTACAATAAATGGTTAGTATTATACAAGTATTCAATCTCATCAACCTTCATCGTATCATCTAATTTAGCCTCATGGTTAATGTAGATTTGATCTAGGCATTCATCAAGGAATTTTTCATTCCAATCCACTTCTTTTTTTATGTTAAAAGCCTTGCTTGACAACTCACTATTGGCACATGAGAAAAGATCATTTATAATTTTATCAAATAATACCTTGCCTTCCTTCTCATTATTATCATCCCTTTTACTAAGATCTTTACAAATTTGGAGTTGAAGGAAAAGGTTCATTTTATCACTTCTCATGTAATTGATTTCAAGCTTAGCATCCTTATCCACCCAAGTGTAGTCATTTTTCTTCTTTTCAATCACTTCATAATCTTCTAAAAAATCAAATTTATGGCTCATAAAATAAACACATAAATCAACACTACTGCCTTCCAAACCAATGGGATTGTCACCCCTTAATCCAATCACACCAAGATCGATCATCAAATCAGTTTCTTAGTTTAATAAACCCAAAAATAAATAAATATCATTATCGTATGATGATGATGCAAAAGCATCCTCAGTTCATAGCAATCTTGCATCAACCAAAAACATTTTCTTTCTATTTGCAATTTCAGCATTTCTTAACGTGGGTCCCAGTTTTGGCTTGTTGGATCATGTGGAGTTGTATTCTCATTGAAGATATGATCATCTTTCTTATTTATTGACTGCATTGCATTTGGATTATTTTCCGACAAGATATTGCTATCAGTTTCCTTGACAATTTCCTATTACCGATTGACAGTTTCCTTTTACCAGTTGCCTGGACCTATTTTGGTGATCTACTGGAACCCCTTCCAAAGCTTGCTGAGCCTTGGGCATTGATTATGATGTTCCTTGGCATGTAGCTGACCGTTTCTCATTATCTACACTTCATTCTTTGTATTTTACAGAGGAATCTCTTGGCGGAGGCTGACCTTGTTGATTTAACATGTTACATCTTGTTCTTCAGGTTTGGATCCATTTTTGGGATGACCAGATCCTTTGGATCATATATATATTTATAATTATGCATTTTAATGTAATCAATCAAAGAATCAAGTAGTGAGACCATGCTTAGAAGATAGATCTTAAGATTAAAGTTCTCGGTTGTGACCTATTATGTACTTTGAGTATGTTCTAGCAGGCCCATGAGCTAGTTATGTTGTAATCCGATTATTACCGATTGGTTGTAATTAGTTTTCATGAAGCAAAACAATTTGTTATGCATTACCTCCATCATATCTTTGTGTTTCCTTTGTGTTACTCTTGCTGACTAGTCCAGATTGATCTCTTTGAGCTCCCTCCTCACCAGTGACTACTTCAAGTGGTATCAAAGTGAGTTTTCATTCTAGAGGTTGCATGTCCTTAAACTTTGGTTATTTCTATCACTATCTCAAAGTCAACACTTCATTTCAAAAATGACTTTTGCGAAACAACCACAAGAGACTAGAGATGCACATAACATGAAGGTTTTGGATTCTTTTCTATTTCGCAAAGAAACATGTTGTGCTGATAATGCACATGTTATTGACCTCTCATGTGTTGGCATTTGCATGAAGATTGCATTAATGATATGTTATGTTTCCATTGATGTCAATTAAATTGGTAATGATATTGTTATAATATTGTTACTATAATTGGTAGGAAGAATTTGTGGAGTGAATGAGTAACCGGTGTAAACCTTATCTATTGTTGTAACTGGTAAACCCTACCTGTTGTTTTTGATAAATCCTAACTGATTAAGTTTGGTGAATTGGTTATATTGGTTTATGACTTGACAATGAATGATAATGATGATGACATGCATTATTATTATATGAAGACAATTCCAAGAGATTTTGGTGAGTTGTTGTAACGGTTTTTGTCTAGGGAATGAGAAAATGTATTGTATCTAATGCAAAGTGTGTGATGAGTTACTAAGTTCAATGAACCGGTGATCAAGGAATGATCAAGGTTTTCTTGATTGATGTGCAGAGATTGCTATGTAATCCAATGGTCATACATGAACCGAATTTGTTTGTAATCTCGTTGAGAGTTAGGTTTTTGTTTTGTTACCAACCTGATTGATTTGTATTTAAGGTTGATGAAGTTGTTTAGTTTTATAGAGTTGGCAAAGAGATAGACATAGTTCAGTTGAGTGTGTGGTTGTTGAACCAGATGATGTATCTATAGTTTAAGTAAAGGCAGATAGGAGCATGAAATGGATCTGATCAAGCAAGTGTAGTTCTATTCAGATAGACCAACAAACTCCTATTGTTTTCTAACAATTACAACAAAACTAAAATCCCCTAACCGAGTAAGCTCTAACAAGCTTGGTGCAATTCAAATCCTCTAACAAGCTGTTCCATTAGATTGGATTTTCAAATCCTCTACTAAGGTTACTCCTTATAGGGTATTACTTTTAACAAGGCATTTGTAGTCAATCCCTTAACCGGGTGATTACTAACAAGATAAGTTCTTAACATGACTTTTTGTAAAGCTTTAACAGGCTAGGATCCTAATAGAGTGAACTTCAAAAGAGTTCAGATAGTTATCTTCTGAGTCTCATCTCACCATGGTTTTTACATATTTGGGTTTCCACGTCAAAAACATTTGTGTGAAGTGGTGAATGTTTTTGTGGTTATGTTTTCATGGTTGATTTAATTAACTACTTAACTATTTTTGATAAGTCATGATAACTGGAAGCATTGAGATATGAAGAAGTTGTTTACTATTAATTCATTGCAACAGACAATCGGTTTATCTTATGAGTTTTTATCTTGATAGAGTTATTATTCTAAGTTTACTTTGAGAGATTGATTGGTGAAGTTTATTAGTAGTTTTTCTATCTACTAATTCATCCCCCCTCTCAGTAGTTGACCAGATACTTATTCTTTCATCATACCATCATCATGAAACCATGTGAAGGCTTTCGCTATTTCACCAATTAACTGCTAAGGAAACCTTCATGGTTTGTGATACAATGAAAAGGTTAAGTGGCATCGAAAGTGTTAACCATTTCACCTTTTCATAGAACAGACTGCCAAAGGATTTTAGTCGCTTGCGATATAGTGAAAATGGTAAATGTGATAGCGGGGTGAGCAAAAGATCTTGCAGTTAAGGGTTAAGAGACAATTTTTGCCATTTTGTAGAGGGATTCAATTTGTTGGAGAAGATTGCAAAACACATATAATGCATGTGTTATTGACCGTTCAACTTTTTTGAAGAAATGTGTCGAGAGGAGCACATGATGTGAATGTTATTGACTAGCGAAGACTTCTGCCATTTCATGGTCAACATTTGTTGTTGATTGAGACCCTTTGCAAAACAACAAAATGCTACTATGTTTGTGGGGCCCGATTTTCTCATGTCGGTAGGTACCCATTTGTCGGGAGTTGATTCGTCCACTTGGTAATGAGTTGTACCGATGGGACATTTTTTGTTGATTTGGGAGATTTCAGTGATTAGAAAGTTGTCGCCATTTCGCAGGGAGTCCACAGAAGTGTTGTATGTTGCCATCAAACCCATGAAGACAAAAAGGTAACCGTGGAGTTAATATAAGATGTTACAGTGATGTATTTTCACTAGCTTGCGGGTCAAACCTTTTGGTTGACCCAACCAATAGTGAAACCACAAAATGCTAGTGTATTCACCATTTCGTGGGGATGTCTGCCAAGATGTTTTAACTGCCAATGATGTAGAAAAAAGGGTTTTAGGTTGTTTGGTGTATGCAAAACATCACTGTTAGTCGCATTACAATTTTCAATAATTTTTTGCAACCCGACAATTGACTTTTCCAAGTGGGTGGTTGATGATTTTTGACTGGAGTCTATGGATGAATCATTGAGGATTTTTGAGGCCACATATGCATGTTGATAGGGAAGACAATATGCATGGTTCCTGACTGAAGTTTTAACCAATGATTTTGGATGTGAATAAGAATATTTTGATGCCATGATTGCATGTCGATAGACACAGAGGTCCACATGATAGCTGACCAACATTGACTATGCAACTTGAACATCGAATATATGGATTGCTAGCTTCCAGATGGTCGAGACTAAATGTTAATATGCCAAAGTTGGTAATTACTATGATTGTGCATTTAAATGAGGCGATAGTTGATCTAATCAGTATAGAAGGTCAGAGAATGCATTAATGGTAGATCTATTGTAGACAATTGTGCAGCTCGAGAAGATTTTTAAGAAGATTTGACAAGCAGATAGAGATTGTGAAATATAGAAATCTATGTACATAGAACAACATGAAGATGAAAAGAATGAATTTAATGATGTTGACTAATCGGCCTACAGGTTAGATTGGTTAGGACACCAAAAAGATCTTTGAATCTATTTTGGAGGGAAAATATCATACATACATAGATGACCGAATACAAAGGATAGGTAATGAGATTTGACAATTGTAGATGAGGTAGGTGTGCACAGCTGGCAGAGATAATGAGGTGGACGTTGAACTGAATGAGTTAGGAGGTGAACCCAAATTATAGTGTATGGAATTTAGAAAAGTGAAGTGTTGCAGAGTAGAAAGGTAGAGAACAAGAAGAGTGTTAGAAAAATAGAGAAGCAAGAAGGGCTCAAAAAAGCATTTGCTGCAATTGTCAATAACATAATACCAATGCAGGTATAACACTATAGAGGAGGTTATATGTAGAAGGTAAGAAAGTGTAGATGAGATAAGTAGAGGCTGAGAGTCAGAGAAGAGAATAGATATAGAAGAGCCTAAAGGTGGAGTGCAAAGATAAAAGATAAGAGAGTGTAGAGCTGAGGCAGATAACATAGTGGGTTATCTACACTATGAGAGTCAAAAAAGGAGGAGAGATTAGAGAAGAAACTAGAGAGGTATTTGAAATGACAAGAATAAGACAAAGAGAAGAGAATAGAGGTGGAGAGAAAAGATCAAAGATCAGAGAGGAGTAAATTGTGATAGATAACATAGTAGGTTACTCACATGGAATGAAGTAGAAAAAGAAGGTTGATTTGTAGAGATGGGAAGGATGAGATGAAGCATCTGTGATATATCATCTTAGGACAAAAGTAAGGTGTTAAAAAACTCATTTGTAGCAAGGGTTTTCATTTGTATTAAACTTTTTATTGATTCATTGTAATCTCAGAGTGAGTTCTCAAAGCAAGGGTAGGTGCTCCTTTGGGTTGGTGCCCATAAAATCAGGGGTTGGTGCTCCTTGGGTAGGTGCCCTAAAACATATTGTAATAAGTAATTTTCTCATTAGGCTGGATTGGAGTAGTAGACTCCAGCAACATTTCTCATTGAGGTTTTTCCCATAATGGGTTTTCCTCATATACCTTTGTGTTAAGTGGCTACCTCGTGTGTGTGTGTTTAATCTATTTTATTATTCATTTTTTCATTATTTGCTTTAAAATTTCAAATTTCTAATTATCACTGATTTACCCCCCTCTCAGTGATTAGTTGTGTTCAATAACAGTATACTCATTATTAAATCTAATTTTAATTCCTAGCACATCACTATCATGAATATCAATCAAAAGCAAGGAGCTAGGGTACTCAACTAGCAATAGACTATTTACTTCAAAGCCTTCTTTTAAAAAACAAGAAATATGAGGTTTGTCCTTCAAATTACCTTTTTCAACTTCATACTTACCTTGTCCATCACCCATCTTGAAATTTATAGAAATCTCCCATGCTAAGATAAATTTCAAGTAAATTACATCAGGATGTGAATTCAAAGGATGAATCCTACAAGAATCACATATTGTGAAATCTACTATGTTATCGAAGTGACCTAGGATATCTATTGTTGCACTAAGCTCCACCACAAATTTCATCACTCTTTGTACTTCATCTTCTACAATGGGTTGAACACAACCTTCACCGTCAATTTGTAAGGTTTGTAAACTCTCCTCTTCATGTACAACATTGACCTCTTCATCCATTTCCTATTTATGATCAACAAAGGTAAACAAATTATCCTTTGGCATTTCATCATTAAATTCATAATACTTTGCAAATAAAAAGTAAGAATCTTCTCTTGAAAGTTAATTTAAATGCATAAAATCAAATTTAAGGAAACACTCCTTGATTTCCCATTGTTGGGTTTGCATGTAGGCAACTCAATTTTTGGTTTTCCTTTGATCCTCTTGAGTTTCGTTATCCTTGACCTTGTCATTAACACTTTTCTACAATAAATGGTTAGTATTATACATGTAGTCAATCTCATGAACCTTCATCGTATTATCTAATTTACCCTCATGGCTAATGTAGATTTGATCTAGGAATTCATCAAGGAATTTTTTATTCCAATCCACTTCTTTGTTTATGTTAAAAGCCTTCCTTGACATCTCACTATTGGCACATGAGAAAAGATCATTTATAATTTTATAAAATAATACCTTGCCTTCCTTCTCATTATTATCATCCCTTTTACTTAGATCTTAACAAATTTTGAGTTGATGGAAGAGATTCATTTTATCACTTCTCATGTAATTGATTTCAAGCTTATCATCCTTATCCACCCAAGTGTAGTCATTTTTCTTCTTTTCAATCACTTCATAATCTTCTAAAAAATCAAATTTATGGCTCATAAAATAAACACATAAATCAACACTACTGCCTTCCAAACCAATGGGATTGTCACCCCGTAATCCAATCACACCAAGATCGATCATCGAATCAGTTTCTTAGTTTAATAAACCCAAACATAGATAAATATCATTATCGTACGATGATGATGCAAAATCATCCTTAGTTCATAGATATCTTGCATCAACCAAAAACATTTTCTTTCTATTTGTAGTTTCAACATTTCTTAATGTGTGTCCCAGTTTTGGCTCGTTGGATCTTGTGGAGTTGGATTGTCATTGAATATATGATCATCTTTCTTCTTTACTGACTGCATTGCATTTGAATTATTTTCTGACAAGATATCGCTATTAGTTTCCTTGATATTTTCCTCTTACTGGTTGACAGTTTCTTGTTACCAGTTGCTTGGACCTATTTTTGTGATCTACTGGAACCCCTTCCAAATCTTGTTGAGCCTTGGGCATTGATTATGATGTTCATTGGCATGTGGCCGACCGTTTCCCATTATCTACACTTCATTCTTTGTATTTTACAGAGGAATCTCTTGGTAGAGGCTGACCTTGTTGATTTAACATGTTAAGTCTTATTCTTTAGGTTTGGATCCCTTTTTGGGATGACCAGATCCTTTGGATCATATATGTAATTATAAGTGTGCATTTGAATGTAATTAATCAAAGAATCAAGTAGTGAGAGCATGCTTAGAAGATACATATTAAGATTAAAGGTCTCGGTTGTGACCTATTCTGTACTTTGAGCATGTTCTAGTAGGCTCGTGAGCTAGTTATGCTGTAATCCGATTATTACCGATTGGTTGCAATTAGTTTTCATGAAGAAAAACAATTTGTTATGCATTACCTCTATCATATCTTTGTGTTTTCTTTGTGTTACTCTTGCTGACTAGTCTAGATTGATCTCTTTGAGGTCCCTCCTCAGCAGTGACTCCTTCAAGTGGTATCAAAGTGAGTTTTCATTCTGGAGGTTGCATGTCCTTAAACTTTGGTTATTTCTATCACTATCTCGTAGTCAACACTTCATTTCAAAAATGACTTTTGCGAAACAACCACAAGAGACTGGAGATGCACATGACATGAAGGTTTTGGATTCTTTTCTATTTTACAATGAAACATGTTGTGTTGATCAAGTGAGTTGTGAAACTATGAAAATCATATAATGCACATGTTATTGACCTCTCGTGTGTTGGCATTTGCATGAAGATTGCATTAATGATATGTTATGTTGCCATTGATGTCAATTAAATCAATAATGATATTGTTATAATATTGTTATTGTAATCGGTAGGAAGAATTTGTGGAGTGAATGGGTAACCAGTGCAAACCTTATCTATTGTTGTAACCGGTAAACCCTACCTGTTGTTTTTGATAAATCCTAACCGATTAAGTTTGGTGAATTGGTTATATTTGTTTATGATCTGATGATGAATGATAATGATGATGACATGCATGATTATTATATGAAGACAATTCCAAGAGATTTTGGTGAGTTGTTGTAATGGTTTTTGTCTAGGGAATGAGAAAATGTATTGTATCTAATGCAAAGTGCATGATGAGTTACTAAGTTCAATGAAACAGTGATCAAGGAATGATCAAGGTTTTCTTGATTGATGTGCAGAGATTGCTATGTAATCCAATGGTCATACTTGAACCAAATTTGTTTGTAATCTCGATGAGAGTTAGGTTTTTGTTGTGTTACTGACTTGATTTATTTGTATTTAAGATCGATGAAGTTTTTTAGTTTTATAAAGTTCACAAAGAGATAGACACAGTTCAGTTGAATATGTGGTTGCCGAACTGGATGATGTATCTATAGTTTGAGTAAAGGAAGATATGAGAATAAAATAGATCTGATCAAGCAAGTGTAGTGTTATTTAGATAGATCAGTAAACTCCTGCTATTTTCTAACAATTATAGCAGAATTGAAATCTCCTAACTAGGTAAGCTCTAACAAGCTTGGTGCTATTCAAATCCTCTAACAAGGTGGTCTATAAGATTGGATTTTAAAATCCTCTACGGAGGTTACTCCTTATAGGGTATTGCTTCTAACAAGGCATTTGTAGTCAATCCCTTAATTGGGTGATTCCTAACAGGATCAGTTCTTAACAAGAATTTTTGTAAAGCTTTAATGGGCTAGGCTCCTAACAGGGCGAACTTGAAAAGAGTTCAGATAGTTATCTTGTGAGTCTCATCTCACCATTGTTTTTACCTATTTGGGTTTCCACGTCAAAAATATTTGTGTTAAGTGGTGAATGTTTTTGTGGTTATGTTTTCATGGTTGATTTAGTTAACTACTTAACTATTTTTGATAAGTCATGATAACTGGAAGCATTGAGATATGAAGAAGTTGTTTACTATTAATTTGTTGTAATAGACAACCAGTTTATCTTATGAGTTATTATTCTAAGTTTACTTTGAGAGATTGATTGGTGAAGTTTACTAGCAGTTTTTCTACCTATTGATTCATTCCCCCTCTTAGTGGTTGACCGGATACTTATTCTTTCATCATACCATCACCGTGAAACCATGTGAAAGATTTCAACATTTCACCAATTAACTACCAAGGAAACCTTCAAGGTTTCCAATACAACGAAAAGGTTAAGTGGACATTGAAAGTGTTAACCATTTCACTTTTTCATTGAATAGACTGCCAAATGATTTTAGCTGCTTGCGATACAATAAAAACGGTAAATATGATAGTAGGGTGAGTAGAAGATCTTGTAGTTAAGGGTTAAGAGGCGATTTTTGCCATTTTGTAGGGTGATTCCATGTGTTTTCCAAGATTGCAAAATCAAGAAACACATATAATGCATGTGTTATTGACTTTTCTACTTTTCTGAAGCAATGTATTGAGAAGAGTGCATGATGTGAATGTTATTGACTAGCGAGGACTTTTGCCATTTCATGGTAAACATTTTTTGTTTATTTTGACCCTCTGCAAAACAACGAAATGCTACTATGTTTGTGGGGCCCAATTTTCTCTTGTGTCGGGAGTTGATTCGTCCACTTGGTAACGAGTTGTACCACTGGGACATTTTTTGTTGATTTGGAAGATTTCAGTGATTAGAAAGTTGTCACCATTTCGCAGGGAGTCTGCAAAAGTGTTGTATGTTGCCATCCAACCCATGAAGACAAAAAGGTAATCGTGGAGTTAATATAAGATGTTACAGTGATGTATTTTCACTGGCTTGTGGGTCAAACCTTCAGGTTGACCCGACCAATAGTGAAAATGCAAACTGCAAGTGTATTCACCATTTCATGGGGATGTCTGCCAGGATTTTTTAACTGCCAATGACGTAGAAAAAAGGGTTTTAGGTTGTTTGGCATGCACAAAACATCAGTGTTAGTCACATTACAATTTTCAATAATTTTGTGCAACCTGACAATTGACTTGTCCAAGTGGGTGGTTGACGATTATTGACTGGAGTCTATGGATGAATCATTGAGGATTTTTAAGGCCACATATGCATGCTGATAGGGAAGACAATACACATGGTTCCTAACCGAAGTTTTGACCAATGATTTTGGATGTGAATAAGAATATTTTGATGCCATGATTGCATGTCGATAAACACAAAGATCCACATGATAGCTGACCAACATTGACTGTGCAACTTGAATATGTAATATATGGATAGGTGACTTCCAGATGTTTGAGAATGAACGTTGATATGCCGAAGTTGGTAATTACTATGATTGTGCATTTAAATGAGGCGATAGTTGATCCAATTAGTGTAGGAGGTTGGAGAATGCATTAATGGCAGATCTATTGTAGATAGGTGTGCAACTCGAGAGGATTTTTAGGAAGATTTGACAAGAAGATAGAGACTGCAAAATATAGCAATCTATGTACATAGAACAACAAGAAGATGAAAATAATGCATTTAATGATGTTGACCAATCGGACTATAGGTCAGATTGATTAGGAGACCAAAAAGATCTTTGAATCTATTTTGGAGGGAAAATATCATGCATACATAGATGACCGAATACAGAGGATAGGTAATGAGATTTGACAACTGTAGATGAGGTAGGTGTGCAGAGATGGCAAAGATAATGAGGTGGATGCTAAACTGAATGAGTTAGGTGGTGAACCCAAAATATAGTGTATGGACTCTAGAAAAGTGAAGTGTTTTGGAGTAGATAGGTAGAGAACAATAATAGTGTTAGAAAACAAGAGAAGCGAGAAGGGCTCAAAAAAGCATTTGCTGCAATTGTCAATAACATGATACCAGTGTGGGTATTGCACTATAGAGGAGGTTATACGTAGAAGGTAAAAAAGTGCAGATGAGAGAAGTAGAAGCTGAGAGCCAGAGTAGAGAGTAGATATAGAAGAGCACATAGGTGGACTACAAAGATAAAAGATCAAAGAGTGTAGAGGTGAGGCAGATAACATAGTGGGTTATGTACACTGTGAGAGGCAAACTAGGAGGAGAGATTAGAGAAGAAACTAGAGAGGTATTTTCAGTGACAAGAAGAAGACAAAGAGAAGAGAATAGAGGTGAAGAGAAAAGATCAAAGATCATAGAGGAGTACATTGTGATAGATAACATAGTAGGTTACTCACACAGAGTGAAGTAGAAAAAGAAGGCTGATTTGTAGAGATGGGAAGGATGAGATGAAGCATCTATGATATGTCATCTTAGGATAACAGTAAGGTGTTACAAAAAAAATTTGTAGCAAGGTTTTTTATTTGTATTAAATTGTTTATTGAGTCATTGTAATCTCTGAGTGAGTTCTCAGAGCAAGGGTAGGTGCTCCTTTGGATTGGAGCCCATAAAATCAGGGGTTGGTGCTCCTTGGGTTGGTGCCCTAAAACATATTGTAATAAGTAATTTTCTCATGAGGCTAGATTGGAGTGGTAGACTCCAACAACATTTCTCACTGAGGTTTTTCACACAATGGGTTTTCCTCATATACCTTTTTTTTATGTGGCTATCTCGTGTGTGTGTGTGTTTAATATATTTTCTTATTCGTGTTTGCATTATTTTCTTTAAATTTTAAATTTCTGATTATCACTAATTCAACCCTATATTCAATAACACTATAATCATTATTAAATCTAATTTTAATTGCTATCACATCAATATCATGAATATAGATCCCAAGCAAGGAGCTAGGGTACTCAACTACCAATAGACTATTTACTTCAAAGCCTTCTTTTAAAAACCAAGAAATGTGAGGTTTGTCCTTCAAATTACCTTTTTCAACTTCATACTTACCTTGTCCATCACCCATCTTGAAATTTCTAGCAATCTCCCATGCTAAGATAAATTTCAAGTAACTTACATCAGGATGTGAATTCAAAGGATGAATCCTACAAGAATCACATATTGTGAAATCTACTATGTTATCGAAGTGACCTGGGATATGTATTTATCTGCCAAGCTCCACCTCAAAGTTCACCATTCTTTGTATTTCATCTTCTACAATGGGATGAACACAACCTTCACTCTCAATTTGTAAGGTTTGTAAACTCTCCTCTTCATGTACAACATTGACCTCTTCATCCATTTCCTATTTATGATCAACAAAGGTAAACAACTTATCCTTTGGCATTTTATCATTAAATTCATAATCATTAGAAAATAAAAAGTAAGAATCTTCTCTTGAAAGTTAATTTGAATGCATAAAATCAGATTTGAGGAAACACTCCTTGATTTCCCATTGCTGGGTTTGCATGTAGGAAACTCAATTTTTGGTTTTCCTTTGGAAGTATGCTCTTGATCCTCTTGAGTTTCATCATCCTTGACTTTGTCATCAACACTTTTCTACAATAAATGGTCAGTATTATACAAGTAGTCAATCTCATCAACCTTCATCTTATCATCTAATTTACCCTCATGGCTAATGTAGATTTGATCTAGGCATTCATCAAGGAATTTTTCATTCCAATCCACTTCTTTGTTTATGTTAAAAGCCTTGCTTGACAACTCACTATTGGGACATGAGAAAAGATCATTTATAATTTTATCAAATAATACCTTTCCTTCCTTCTCATTATTATCATCCCTTTTACTTAGATCATTATGACTTTGGAGTTCAAGGAAGAGATTCATTTTATCACTTCTCATGTAATTGATTTCAAGCTTAGCATCCTTATCCACCCAAGTGCAGTCATTTTCTTCTTTTCAATCACTTCATAATCTTCTAAAAAATCAAATTTATTGCTCATAAAATAATCACATAAATCAATACTACTACCTTCCAAACCAATGGGATTGTCACACCTTAATGAAATCACACCAAGATCGATCATCAAATTAGTTTCTTAGTTTAATAAACTAAAAAATAAATCAATATCATTATTGTATGATGATGATGATGCAGAAGCTTCCCCAGTTCATAGCAATCTTGCATCAACTAGAAACATTTTCTTTCTATTTGCAGTTTCAATATTTCTTTGTGTCTCCCGGTTTTGGCTCACTGGATCTTATGGAGTTGGATTCTAAATTAAGATGTGATAATCTTTCTTATTTTACTAACTGCATTGCATTTGGATTATTTTTAGGCAAGATATCGCTATCGGTTTCCTTGACAGTTTCCTATTACTGGTTGATAGTTTCTTGTTACCAGTTTCTTTTTACTAGTTGCCTGGACCTATTTTGGTGATCTACCAAAACCCCTTCCAAAGCTTGTTGAGCCTTGGGCATTGATTCCAATGTTCCTTGGCATGTGGCCAACCTTTTCCCATGATCTACACTTCATCCTTTTTATTTTCCAGAGGAATCTCTTGGCAAAGGCCGACCTTGTTGATTTTACATGTTAGGTCTTGTTCTTCAGGTTTTGATCCCTTTTTGGGCCGACCACATCCTTTGGATCATATATATAATTATAAATATGCATTTGAATGTAATCAATCAAAGAATCAAGTAGCGGGACTGTACGTAGAAGATAGATATTAAGATTAAAGGTATCGTTTGTGATCTATTTTGTACTTTGAGCATGTTCTAGCAGGCCTGTGAGCTAGTTATGTTGTAATCCAGTTATTACTGATTGGTTGTAATCAATTTTCATGAAACAAAACAATCTGTTATGAATTATCTCCATCATATCTTTGTGTTTCCTTTGTGTTACTCTTGTTGATCGGTCTGGATTGATCTCTTTGAGGTCTCTCCTCACCGGTGACTACTTCAAGTGGTATCAAAGCGAGTTTTCATTCTGGAGGTTGTGTATCCTAAAACTTTTGTTATAGGGTGGAGGATTGTGGATCCAACTTGCAGCTGTAGAGGTTCGGTGTGAACGATAGCGTGAAGAGGAGCTAGGAATGGTGGAGCACATGAGAATGCAGACCCTAGTATGATGGAAATGTTGCAAGGTATAGAAGCTCAGTTGGAAGCTATGGAGATAGCCCAGAGAAGAAGCTGACATATTGAAGATGTAAGTGATGATGAAGGAGAAGAAGCCTTGGCAGAACAAGTAAACCCATCGACGGTTGATCCAGATAAGGAAAGGTTTTTGAGGGTTTTGAGTAGGGAGAATACTAAACCTCATTTTACTCCATCAAAATATGATGGGAAGTTGGATTCAAACGAATTGATGGATTGGATCTTGAAGATGGAGAAATATTTTTATTTTGAAAACACTGTAGAAGAAAGAAAGGTGAAATATGCCTATACCGTGTTGAAAGGTCATGCATCTCTTTGGTGGGAGCATTTGCAAGTTGATAGACAAAGAAGAGGTAAATAAAAGATTAAGATATGGGATCAAATGATTGTTAAGTTGAAATCAAAGTTTATGCTAGCTCATTATCAAGTGAATCTATTCCAGAAGTTGCAGAATTTGAGACAAAAAGAATCTAGTGTGAAGGAATACACCGAAGCATTTTACAAGTTGAATATCAGATCCGAACATGTTGATGATGAATTTGAACAAGTTGCAAGATATTTGAATGGATTGTGGATTTATATACAATATGAACTCATTTTGATCAAATTAGAGAGTCTTGAAGAGGCTTACCAGTATGCCCAAAAGGCAGAAGAGAAGCTAAACAAAAGACATGAGTAGAGGTAGAGAGGCAGAGGTGGAAGGCTTACCAGAGGAATATTTCAGGGAGGAAGAGGATATGCCAGAGGTAAAGGAACCTGTATAGATTAGAATAAGGACAAGGAAGTGAATAAAGAAGGTAATTCATACTAGATTGATGATGAAAATTTCTATCGGAGGAGAGAACTGGATGGCTACTGGAATGAGAATTTTGGAAGATAAGACAAGAGAACATTCAGAGGAAATTTCTATAAGTATGGAGGAGAAGGACATCATTCTTTCAAGTGTAAAAAGATAAAGAATACTAGAAGAGCAACAGTGGTGGAAGAAAACCCCATTGGATCAAACAATAAACCGGAAGATGGAGAACTCTTGATGATGAGGAGAGGTTTGTGTCATATCGGAGGAGATGAAGAGCCCTTGCAAAAGAAGAATTTGTTCAAGACCAGATGTAAAGTATCTGGTAAGTGTTGTAAAGTTGTTATTGATAGTGATAGTTTAGATAATCTTATTTCAGAAGAAACGGTGAATAAGTTGAAATTTGAGAGATTGAAACACCCTAAACCTTATCAAATAGCATGGATTCAGGATGAACATAAGTTGTTAGTAAGTGAGAAATGTTTGGTGGAATTAAAAATTGGAAATTATAATGATGCAGTCTTGTGTGAGATTAGTCCTATGGGTATTTGTCATCTTTTGTTGGGTAGACCTTGGCAGTTTGATAAACAGGCGGCACATGATGGTAAGAAGAATACATACACTATTGTGGCCAATGGAATGCAATAAACGTTGTTGCCCTTGGAGGAACCTATGATGAATGAAGTATGTATGAATGCCATAATTTTTTTGTAGATGGAAGGAAATTCCTGGATGGATTAAGACATCAGAATGTGTGTTCTACCTTAATTCCTAAGAAGAGTGAGAAATCGGAACCATAAGGAGAACAACCGAAAGAGATAAAATATTTGCTGACAAAGTATGAAGACATCATTATAGATAATGTACCTCATGGATTGCCACCTATGAGAAGTATTAGTCATTGCATGGGCTTGGTTCCTAGAGCTATTTAGCCTAAAAAAGATGCACACTGAATGACACCGATAGAGAATGAAGAACTGGATAGACAAGTGTAGGAGTTGTTGAAGAAAGGTTTGATTAGGGAAATTTTGAGCCCTTGTGCAGTACCAATAGTATTAGCACCTAAGAAGAATGGAGAGTGGAGAATGCATACTAATTCCAAAGAAATAAACAAGATCATAGTGAAATACAAGTTTCATTTGCCTAGGATGGATGACATAATGGACTATTTGAGTGGAACAAAATACTTTACAAAGATAGATTTGAAGAGTGGATATCATCAGATCAGGATCAGAAAAGGAGATGAGTGGAAGACATCATTTAAGACAAATGAAGGACTATATGAATGGTTGGTGATGCCTTTTGGGTTAACTAATGCATCGAGTACTTTCATGAGGATGATGAATGAGGTATTGAAGAAATTATTGGGTAAGTTTGTTATTGTGTATTTGGATGACATTCTGATTTTCAGTAAGACAAAAGAGGAGCATTTGTTGCATTTGAGACAAGTTTTGCAGAGGTTGAGAGAAGAGAAGTTGTTGATAAATATCAAGAAGTGTACTTTCATGAAGGATGAGTTAGTCTATTTGGGATTTGTGATATCTGAGGATGGTTTGAAGATGGACCCTGAGAAAGTAAAAGCAATTGTTGAGTGGTCTACATCAAAAAGCATTAGAGAGGTAAGATCATTTCATGGATTGGCTAGTTTTTATCGAAGTTCATCAGAAATTTTTGTTTAGTTTGTAAACCTATGACTGAGACCATGAGAGGAGATCAAAAGGAATCCAAGTGGACCACTGGAGAAAAAAAAAGTTTTGAACTATTGAAGTAGAAAGTGATTGAGCAGCCTATGTTAGCTTTATCGGATTTCAATAAAGTATTTCAAGTGGATTGTGATGCAAGTGGAACAACAATAGGAGCAGTCTTGAGTCGAGAAGGGAGAGTCGTAGTTTATTTCAATGAAAAATTGAATGATGCTTGAAGGAGATATTTAGTGTATGATCGCAAATTTTATGCCATAGTTCAAGCCTTGAAGAAGTGGAGACATTACCAACTGCCTAAGGAGTTTATGTTGTATACAAATCATCAAGCTTTACAGTATTTGAACAATCAGAGTAAGTTGAATTGGAGATATATGAGATGGGTAGAATTTTTGTAGAGTTACACCTTTGTGTTGAAGCATAGAAGTGAGAAATCTAACAAAGTTGCTAATGCATTGAGGAGGAGAAGGAATTTTCTGATAGAGATGAGAGTGACAGTATTAGGATTTGACGAATTGAAGACTTTGTATGATGATGACCCAAATATTGCAGAACATTGGAAAGCATGTAGAGAACTAGTTATGGTAGGTAGAAGCAAATAGTTGGATTACTTCATTCAGGATGGGATGTTATTCAGAGGAGTTCAGTTGTGCATACCTAAGAGTTCTATGAGGGAGAATCTAATAAAGGAGAAACATAGTGGAGGATTGACTAGATATTTTGGTATTGACAAAATAGTAACATTGGTGAGTTAGTAGTACTTTTGACCCAAGCTTCATAAGGATGTTAAGAAATGTGTGTAAATTTGTAGATTTTGTCAAGTTACAAATGGTAGTAGTCAGAATGTGGGATTGTATAAACCTTTGATAGTACTGATAAGACCTTGCGAGGATATAAGAATCGATTTTGTACTTGGATTGCCTAAAACACTATGAGGGAATGATTCTATATTTGTGGTAGTGGATAGATTCTTGAAGATGGATTTTTCCATACCTTCTAAGAAAAAATCAGATGCATTACATGTATCAGGCCTTATTTTCAGGGAAGTAGTGAGATTGCATGGGTTACCTAAGAGCATAGTTTCAGATAAAGACACTAAGTTTGTTGGCTTTTTTTGGAGAACACTTTGGAAGAAGATGAAGACATATTTGAAGTTAATTTCTAATTTTCATTCATAGACTGATGGACAAACATAAGTAGTTAATGAGAGCTTGGGAAATTTGTTGAGATGTTTCGTTGGAGATAAAACCGGAAGTTGGGATTTGATCCTTGCACAAGAAAAGTTTGCCTACAACAATTCAATAAATAGGAGTACCGAAAGAAAACCTTTTGAGATTGTTACCAGAGTTCATCCTAGAGGTATATCAAAATTAAGAGACATTAGTAGTGAAGACCAGAGAAGTTTAGAAGTAGAAGAATTTGCATATCACATGGCAGCCTTGCATATTTAGTTTAAGCAACATTTGGAGGACATGAACAACAAGTATAAGGAGAAAGCATATGAGAAGAGGAGACATAAGGAATTTTAAGTTGGAGATGAAGTGATGGTATATCTAAGAAAAGAGAGATTCTCGGTTGGAACTTATAACAAATTGCAGATGAAAAAGTTTGGACCTTGCAGGATTTTGCGGAAGTTCAATTATGGGAATGTGTATGAAGTGGAGTTACTGGATAGTCTAAGTATTTCACCTATGTTTAACATTGTAGATCTTTGTGAGTATCATGAAACAAAATTCAGTGAGGATAATATTATAGACTTGGAGAAATAGTTTGATGGGGAGGGGTTCTCAAAGAGAGTCACACCTTGCTCAATAGGTAGTTGAATGATGTTTTAGTGGGCTCCTATCACTCTTCACTTTTCCATTAACAAGTCAAACACTCAAACTCTCCAACTCTCCAACCATTAAACAATCCAACTCTCCAACATGTACTTATAGGGGTTTTAGGGGGTGGTTTTTAAGTGTTTCAATTCCAATCAAATGGCTCTTCAACTAGTTTTTCACCAATTTCTCATCGCTCCCTCTTTCTCCTATTTTCTAGGTCTAGTAGCCCTAGAGCCCCAATTAGCGCTACCTTACCAGTTATTGGAAAATTACTCAAACATCTCTTAAAGAACCTTCCAACACCTTTGGTGATCTAAGTACCCTTTTGGATGAAATTTTGAATCCACTAGGGTAGGCAATCTGGTCTACCCGTACTAGTACAAACCCCAAAAATGGCACTTTTGATGGGTTTTGATGATTTTTGCACCCTTTCACACCTCAACCTCTTCAATGAGACTCTATCCTACAACATAATTCCATGCAAAACACTTGATACATTCACAACTACTCATCCCTGCAAGTAAATTCAAAATTGACAATCATTTTTTGTAACCGGGCTATGATGGAGCTCACCTAGGAAATGATAACAATTTTATCCTAAAAAACTTCCAAACCATTGAAATAAATATATACACTATTAAAGGGTTCCATGACTTGAATCCCCTGGGTCATTGAGCAAAACGCAAGGGATTTCAAGTTGGAACCATGACTGGGCTCTTGAACCCTTGCTTAGGCCGGGAGCAATACAAATTTGTAAACACACTTCAAACCTGCATGAAAAGAAATTACAAACACATTCTAAGAAATACAATAACATACACAAAACCACCATGAAAGAACAGTAGCAAGGTGAATCCATTTGGTACAGATTGGTGCTTCAAAAATGGGAAAATATAACCAACCTATGTAAAATAATTCTCAAAGAATTTTAGATTCCATTTTTGTCATAACCAACTCTTCATTGATTTCCTAACCACCGATTTTCTCAAAAAGTTGCAAAAAGTTGCCAAGCAACAATGACAACTTTTGCTCAAATGTGCATTTTTGCCTTTTATGCCTTTAAACTCATGCTAAACCTCCTAGGATGACTCCCTAACATGAAAATGACATTCCTAAATGCCTAATGAGTCTTTACAAAACTTTTTACATCATAATGCAAATTTATGCCATTTTAGGCTTACAAGGGCTCATATCCCAAATTTGAGAAAAGAAACAACCTAGGTGACAATCATCCTTAAAATGACTATCAAACACACATATGGACCTCTAAGTAGTCCATTATTAAAACACTAATCCAAAATATGGATGCTCACTCCAAAATTTGCAAAATGTATCAACAAACTAGTTAAAAGATAGGTGCTCTTGCACCATACTCCCCCAATGAGAAAGAAGTCAAGTGACTCCTTTAGGAAACAAAGAAAGGGGAATTCCAAGCTTATAAAAGTCTTCTTAAAGTACCCAAGTAGCCTTAAATGCTAGAAGTTTCTTCCATTTGACCAAATGCTCCATTTAAATGATGTGCCTTGTCTTTTTGAGAATCCTAGAATCCAATACTTTCTCGGCATGATTGAAAATTTTAAGGGTAGGTCTGAAAGTGCTTGAGATACCTCTGAGACTTTGCTACATTCCTCTAGAAGTGTGCCCTTATACTGCACCAAATCTGCAACATTAAATATAGGAGATAAAGCCATGTCTCAGAGTAAGTCTAGTTTGTAGGCATTGTTTCTGTCATGCTCCGTGAAATGTACCTGTACTTGCAAACACAATGCACTCAATAAATCATTACAAGCATGGTTAGAAGATTTAAATCAAAGAAAGACAAAACCATAGCTAATTGACTTATTTCCTCCTAGTAAATGTGAGTATGAAAAATGCTCTCTGATCTGATTATGAATATTCCAGTGACTTGACTACACTTAGATGGAGGATTTGAATGATGAAAATGCATGATCTAGCAAGAATAGCATGATTAAGCTACATGATTTCATGATTGATCTATACAATGAACTAAGATTAAGATGCAATTAAGCTAAAATGGAGCATGATAACATTGCTAAAGATGATAAACTAGAAGCTAGATGCCTATAGTAACAATGCATAAGATGAAAATGAGAGATGGGATCCATATTGCTCAAAATGAGGTCTATTTATAGGATTTCCAAGGCTAGGGGTGAGGTGGCAAGAATAAATGGTCAAGGTTGATCTGAAGATATCAATGGTTAAATTGGAGGAAGTTGGCAAAGGGGTTGGATTAAAGGGAACATTTGTCATCTCTATGGTGACAAGTGTCAAGAGGCTTCTAGAAGGAGTTAGATGAAAGGGAACACTTAGTGATAAGTGTCACAAAGGTTCTAGAAGATTTTGGATGATAGGGGACATGGTGGTAGGTAGAATGGGTTAGTTTAGGAGTGGTAGAAGTTAGGAGAATTTTAATTTAAAAATTTAAATAATACGAAAAGGCTAATTAATCTCAACAACTCATGAATGATTTATTTTAATTAATCAGAGATTAGAAGAAATGATTTTGGATGGAGGGAATTAATTAATTTGAATTAATTAATCAAAGGGTATTATTGAAATGAGCCTATAAATAAATCCTTAAATTTATTAATAAGTAGATGAAGAGGGGAAATTTAATCAAATTGCTTAGTGAATTCAATTAAATTGGGGAGGGAGATTAATTAAATAATTGCTTATTCAATTAATTATCTTCAAACCATTTTTAGGTGTATACAGTTTCTATACTTGGACAAGACCTTACAATGTCCAATCCTCCTCATCTGAATTTTACTAGGGACACCTTTCTAAAGCCTTTCTTTGTTCAAATGAACCATGACCAAGTCCCCAACAACAAACTGTATGTCCTTTCTCTTTTCATCTACTTTATCTTTAATTTTGAGAGGTGTCTAGTAATGCCTTCCTAACCCACTCATGAATCTCTTGCATGGATTGAGCCATGTCCATATCATTTCCACTCTTCTATCCCATCTTCCCAACATCTTTGAGCTCCAAAATACCTCTAGAATGAAGACCATATACTATCTCAAAAGAACTCTTATCGATTGATCTATTCACATTGTCATTGTAGGCAAACTCAGCTTGATGGATGATCTGATCCCAAGCTTGTTCATACTCCTTTGTCAAACACCTAAGAAGGTTTCCAAGTGTTCTATTAACCACCTATGTTTGGCCATCTATTTGGGGATGGTATGCTAAACTGAAAGACAAGTTAGTACCCAATCTTTTCCATAAAGTCTTCCAAAAATGACCAGTAAACTTTGCATGTCGATCTGATACTATGGTGATAGGTAAGCCATGAATCCTAATGACTTCCTTGAAAAACAAATGAGCAATATGACTAGCATCATGAGTCACCTTACATGGAATAAAATGGGCCTTTTGCTAAATCTATCTACCACAACATAGATACTATCAAAACCTGATTTGGTTTTGGGCAAACCAACAACAAAATCCATACTTACACACTCCCATGGCTAGTTAGGGATAGGTAAAGGATGATAAAGACCAACATTAGAAGAAGTACACTTGGCTCTTTGGCAAACCACACATTGCTCCACATATTTTCTAATATCCCTTTGCATCTCAAGCCAATAGTATAATCTTTGGACAAGTTCCAAAGTCTTATTCAATCCAAAGTGTCCACTTAAGCAACCATTATGCTTCTCTTGCATCAAATTTTCTCTCATGGACCCTTTAGGTAGACAAAGTTGTCCTCCTTTAAACAAAAGACCATCTTGTAAAGTAAAATCTGCATATTCACCATGAAAAAGATTTCTAAACTCTTGACGAACCTTGTAGATGGTAGAAAAGTCTTCATCATCTTGGTATAAACCCTTGAAACTATCCACCCCAATGCTCTTGAGTTGCACTTCTTGAACTGTTAGCAACCTTATACTTAATACATCAATAATTCTATTACATTGTCATTTCTTATGTTTAATGGTAAAAGTATATGATATGCCTAAGATTCAACTTTTCTTGTGAATTGAGGAAACTAAGAGCTTGATTATGTAGTGCCCCTACCCTAGTCATCTTTGTAAAACTGGTTTGACCTTGGTTGACTTTTTCTGTGGCATTCTTGAATGGTTGAATTACCATGACGTAACGTTGTAGTTAGATATTATGATTATTGTGTGTACCTATTAATGTGCTTTCGCATTGATTCTTATGTAAGTTTAATTGTCCTCCTAATTCTTATTATTAATCTCGAGCTGACACCTTCATACAATATATATATATATGTGTGTGTGTGTGTGTGTGGACACCTAAAAATGGTCAACGCTTGCGGAGTCATATTTTAACAATTGCGCATTGCCTCATTTTAGGTTTTTGCATCGCATTAACACTTCTCCTATGATTCGCACTTGGTATTTATCATTTGCGAGCATCGAGTCATTCTTTTGGATTCTTCAATCATCTAGTTCTCAAATTTGGTCTTGTCGACAACAACCTTCAGTCATGATTTTGGTCAATTTTATCCTGTCACATCAATGTGCATGCTTATTTGTCATCATTTTGGACATCGTCAATCCTAATTAGGGTTTTGTCCTCTTTTCAATCTTATCATCATACGATCGATTTGTCATCAATCATTGTCCTCTTATCAATTTTGGTCATTTGGCGATTGATTTGTCATCGATCATTGTCATTGTTTGATCTTGTCATTTTGCGATCGATTTGTCATCGATCATGGTCATTTTTCAATCTTGTCATTTTGTGATCGATTTGTCATTGATTGTTGTCATTTTCAATCTTGTCATCTTGCGATCGATTTATCATCGATCGTGGTCATTTTTAATCTTGTCATCTATCGATCATTTATCAATCTTGTCGTCTTGCAATCTATTTTGTCATCAATCCTTGACCTCTTTCAATTTTGTCATTTTGCGATCAATTTATCATCAATCATCATCGTCTTCTCAATCATGTCAATTTGGATCAATTAGTCATTGTTCCTCGTCAATTGGTGCCTATCAATTTGGTCCCTTTATCAATCTTGGTTAGTTTGTCAATCAATCAAATCATTTATCACATTGGTCATTTATCAATTCAAAATCATGATCGACATTAATTATCTTCAATCAAGACCTAATTGTCATCCTCGCATTGCTAATTCATCTTCTAGGGTTTCATGATTTAATCATTTAACCTTGTGTCTCATTTCTTCCTCTAGGATTAATAAATTATTTATTTATCCTAAGTTTTCTCATCGCAATTAAATGTTCATTTAATTGGCTAATTATTCCTCTTTTTGTGAATTAATTAATAAATGACAAATTATTAATTAATTTACCTAATTCTTAATTCCTAATTTTCCTCTTTTTCTAATTTTCTAATTTCTAATTCATCTAATTTCTATTCCCTCCTATTTCATCTCCTAATTCCATGGGAATGACATTTCAATTTGTCATAATTTGTCATAATTGACAATCAATCAATTTTGACATAGAAATTTGTCATAAATTGTCATGAATTATCAATCAATCAAATTTTGCATAGAAGGTGCATAATTTGTCATAATTGACATGTTTGATTTGCAATTTCCATTCGAATTGAATCATGCTAATTTGGTCTTTTTCTCCAATTTCTCTATAAATTGGATGAATTTCTTCAATCCCGGCTAATAATCACAGAATCAGATAATGAGAATAATCACTTTTTCGAGTCAATCACACTTCAAGTACTCTTGTGCCAATGTCAATCTTGCTTTCACATTAGGTTTATGCACTTGAAGGTGAGATCCACAAACAAAGGCTATTTGGAGAAGAAAGAAGGACAATGGAGCCGCATGAAGGAGCATTCAAATCTACATTTGGTTTGCATAATCTTTACTATTGAATGTTTTTATTTCATGTCTCTATTGAGTATGCATAGGATAGATCATTGCATTTTAGTTTTCGTGATTGAGCTAGATTAGTTTTGATATTCTTTGATGATTTTTATTTCCTAACGTACATTAATTGGTGAACCCGATGTGAACTAACCATTTAACCATGCTTTGAGTGCTTTTGAGTTGATGTGCAGGTCAAAAAACCAAGAAACAGGGTAATGCAGGGTTTTTTGGGATCTTCTGCACCTGTGTAAGACAACTTGCACCTGTGTTAAGCATTCTACGCTTGTGTTAAAGACATTCTACACCTGTGTCATGAGTTCTGCACCTGTGTCATGAGTTCGGCGCCTGTGTAAAGTCCAGAAACAGAGGTAAAAATGCAGTGTTTGCTTAAAAATTTGTTTTGTTTTGCATTCTATTTTTTGCTTTTTGGTTTTTGGTACTGATTCTCTATGCAGCACCTTGGCATTACACATGGAAAAGACAACAAATGAGACTACTAACATGTTTTATGCAGGTTCGATAGTCAAAGAATAAGCATATTAAACTTCTGACTTATGTTTTTTGCAGGTTGCCTTGGATTACAACTAAACTTTGTGTTTGCAATTAATGTTATAGGCACCTAGTATGATTTCTAAATAGGTTGGAATGAATGTATGTTTGCTTTGATTGTTGAGTTTGACATTGGAGTAGGAGAGTATGCTCTCATCCTTCTTAGGGTGATCAGAAATCCAGATCTTTGATACCATGCTCATTGTTTTGATTGTGTGTCACCTTTAGAGGGCCTGCCTTCCTGACCATTTGCTTTTGCAAGCAAGTGACAATCGTGAGAAGGGAATGACCCAAAGTGAGTACGGCTAGAATACCTTGGCATTCTAACTCACTATAAAAAAATACTTGATGAGTGAAAGCTTTGAAGGAAGGGTTACGTGGGAATTGTAGTTACTTGGGAAGTGATGACCCTTGGACTCTTTCTCATATCAACATCTAAGTAGGGCCTCATGGTCTAAATCATGCTTGCACAACTACATTTGTTTAGTATCTTGGTGGGCTTAATGTCTCAATCACACTTGCGTGACATCAAGGAGTAACACTTAACAGAAATCCTTACTAAACACCTTGTTTTTAGAGGCCAAAAACCCTTCTAGTTGCTTGAGAAGGACAAGTTCGGATACTTGGAAGAGATACTAAGTTCGCCATGGGGAGATTTCCATGGGGACTGATGCTTGGCTGCCCTTAGAAGTGAGTGTCGTGGAGGGGAGCCCGTGGGGTCAAGCATCTATGTATTCTCCTTGAATCCCATAATTAGTCTACCTCTCAAGTACCTAATGTCCTTGCCTACCATAAGAAATGTGTGAATGAGCATGATTGTCTTGAGTCTAAGTTGAAATATCTTGTCTTCTTTGCTTGTCAAAAGTTGAATTGCATCTCATTTCAAAAACAAGACAAATTGATTCAAAACAAGGATTAACACAAGAACATTTCATCCAAAAAAGTTTAAAACACCTTCAAACATGGTTGTCAAACATTCTTCAAAATCTTGTCTCAACATGCATGTCACTTAGATTTAGGTTCATCCTAGGTTTGCATTTTGCAAGTTCATTGTCAAGGTTAGGTTTCACCTAGGTCATACTCCTTTGCATATCAATAAGGGTCATCCATTTGCATGTGTCCTCTTGTAGTAGAGTAATACCATTGTCATACATTCATATTTTCAATACCCTAGATCTCTTCATTAAGCTTAGGTCATTATCATATCTATAGACACCTAAAAATGGTCAACGCTTGCAGAGTCATACTTTAACATTTGCGCATTGCCTCATTTTAGGTTTTTGCATTGCATTAACATTTCTCCTATGATTCGCACTTGGTCTTTATCATTTGCGAGCATTGAGTCATTCTTCTACATTCTTCAATCATCTTGTTCTCCAATTTGGTCTTATCGACAATAACCTTCAGTCATGATTTTGGTCAATCTTATCTTGTCGCATCAATGTACGTGTTCATTTGTCATCATTTTGGACATCATCAATCCTAATTAGGGTTTTGTCCTCTTTTCAATCTTATCATCATGTGATCGATTTGTCATCGATCATTGTCCTCTTATCAATTTTGGGTCATCTGGTGATTGATTTGTCGTTGATTGTTATCATGTTCGATCTTGTCATTTTGTGATCGATTTGTCATCGATCGTGGTCATTTTTCATTCTTGTTGTCTTGCAATCTATTTTGTCATCAATCCTTGTTCTCTTGTCAATTTTGTCATTTTGCGATCAATTTATCATCAATCATCATCGTCTTCTCAATCATGTCAATTTGGATCAATTAGTCATTGTTCCTCATCAGCTAATGCCTATCAATTTGGTCTCTTCATCAATCTTGGTTAATTTGTCAATTAATTAAATCATTTATCACATTGGTCATTTATCAATTCAAAATCATGATTGACATTAATTATCTTCAATCAAGACCTAATTGTCATTCTCGCATTGCTAATTCATTTTCTAGGGTTTCATGATTTAATCATTTAACCTTGTGTCTCATTTCTTACTCTAGGATTAATAAATTATTTATTTATCCTAAGTCTTCTCATTGCAATTAAATGTTCATTTAATTGGCTAATTATTCCTCTTTTTGTGAATTAATTAATAAATGACAAATTATTAATTAATTTACCTAATTTCTTAATTCCTAATTTTCATCAATTTCAATTTTCTAATGTCTTAATTTCTAATTTCTATTCCCTCCTATTTCATCTCCTAATTCCATGGGAATGACATTTCAATTTGTCATAATTTGTCATAATTGGCAATCAATCAATTTTGACATAGAAATTTGTCATAAATTGCCATGAATCATCAATCAATCAAATTTTGCATAGAAGGTGCATAATTTGTCATAATTTGTCATAATTGACATGTTTGATTTGCAATTTCCATTCGAATTGAATCATGCTAATCTGGTCTTTTTCTCCAATTTCTCTATAAATTGGATGAATTTCTTCAAACCCAACTAATGAGAATGAGAATAATCAGGTTATCAAATTTCTAATCAATCACGCTTCGAGTAATCTTGTGCCAATATCCATCTTGCTTTCACATTAGGTGTATACACTTGAAGGTGAGATCCACAAACAAAGGCTATTTGGAGAAGAAAGAAGAACAATGGAGCCACATGAAGGAGCATTCAAATCTACATCTGGTTTGCATAATCTTTAGTATTGAATGCTTTGTTTTTATGTCTCTATTGATTGTGTTTTAGGATAGATCATTGCATTTTAGTTTTTGTGATTGAGCTAGGTTGGTATTGATATGCTTGTGATGATTTCCAAATTCCTAACATACAATATCATATTAGGATCACTTGCATAGTAATTGTCCCTTTGCATATAGTGTCAAAGCTAGGTTTTGTCATACTTGAGTAATCCAAATCTTTGATAAACCCTAAGTCATTGTTAGGAAGTCTAGACCTTATCAAACCTTTTGTCCTTTTGTCATCAATATCATTTTTGTCAAACCTAGCTTAGTATCCAAGCATATAGGGGAGACATTGTCACCTTGTCCTTTTGTCACTTGGTCCTTTTGTCCTTTGAGGTCTAGACATCATTTCAATTTCCTAAGGGTCTCTTTTTAGATTTGCAGTCCAAAAGGTTTGTCAAAATCTTGAAAAAACAACAAAAACATAGGTTGCATTCGTGCCATAGATTGCATTTTCATCTATCTAGTTTGCATTTAGTTGCATATCATACATTATCCTTGAAAAAATTCCAAAAATATTGCATTGCATAGTGACATGTCTATTGAAACAAGGTTTCAAGCACCAATGATGCAACAAAGTTTGACGTATCAACCGACAATGCAATTGAATTTTAATCCAAGGCAATCACAATTATATCCATCCCAACAACAAGGCAATATCGATCAAACTCTTTATGATGAAACAAGTCTCCAAATACAAAAACTAGAGGAGAAACTAGCTCAAGAAGAGGAGATATTGGAACAAAGAGTGAAAAACATTGAGAAGAATAGATCACAAATGTCCAAAATGTTTCAAAAATTTCTAGGTCGAAATCCAAAGATTGACTCAATTGATGTAAGATCTCTTCTTGAATGATCAGACATACCAGCTCTCCTCTCCCAAATAGAGATGATGAAACAATTTCAAGAAAAGAGACAACATCAATTTCAACATTATGTGCCTCCACAACAAGAACAAGAAGGTGTTTACTATCAATCAGATTTTGAACCAATACAACCAATTGTTCAACATATACAACCAACACAACCAATGGTCCAATTTCAACAATATGTCCAACCAACTATACAATGTCCACAAATAGTTCAACCAATGGTGGAATATCAACAAGTTCAATCAACATATCAATATCAACAACTACAACCAAACATTCAGAAACAAAGGTTGCAGCACACACCATCCCAAGTTTCAAACATGTAAGAACAATTGAACCAAGTCCAATATCAAAACATGACATCAAACCAAAAACAAGTTCAAATTCTAGATACAACTATGTCAAAACCTCGAAAGAAAGGTGGCTTTATTGCAAGGCTCTTAAGGAACCTACCAAGTGAGTTCTTTGAAGAAGATAAAGATAATACACTTATGTCTAGCAATGCCTCATCCCCCCATAAACAAATTGACTCTCCAGTGGCATCTATCCCTACACCTTTAGAAGTTTCACAAGAACCTTTCATATTGTCCTCATCAAACAATACACCCAAGGATGCAACTATCCGAGCTATCCATAATTGATTGCCATGATAATCCAATTCATGATGCACTTTCTTGTCATGTTTCAAAAATACAAGACCCAATGCCACCATGCACTTTATTGCCATTACCTATTTTAGAGGACCCCATTCGAAGTCCCTCTTCCTCATGTTCAAGCATTGATTCCTTGCCAAAATCCATCACAAATGTTCAAAGTGCATTTCCTTCATGCCAAAACATTGATTCATTGTCAGAATCCTCCATGCATATCCAAAGTCCAACCTATCAAGAGGATAATTTAGAGCATAAAGAAACACGTGTTAAAACAGATCAAGATCAAGATCCCGAAACCTTATCATCCCATCCAATTGTTGACCAGGATCTCATCTTCCCAGAAACTCATGATGATTCTCCTATTCTTGTCCATCCTATCCAAAGTCCTATTGACACTCCATTCCCCGAGCAAGATCAAGATATTCCAGTCCATCCAATCCCAAACGATCCCCTTCCATTTCATGAACACAATGTCCTTTCAAATCCCATTGACATTCCACTTCCTGAGAAAGATCAAGATATCCCTTCCATCCTTTCCGATGATCCCATTAAAAGTCAAGAGCAAAGCACCTTTAAAGAGGATTCCAATGATCTTCCTCCTTGTCAAGATCAAATTATTCCTTTAAATCCTCCACAAAATCCACTTGTTCCTCCATCTCCTTGTCTTAATGCTCCATATACACTCCAAGATCGCATTTCTTTTGATGATCCCATTATTTCTCCCATTCCATCTCTTGAAGAACCTGTCATTGAACCATGTCCACTACATGATCCTAATCCCCCTCATGATTCTAATGTGTCAGTGCAAGATGTTCATGAACCCTCGACATACATAATGGGTTCTTCCACTTTGGTGCAATCCGATCCACTTCAAGATCTCATTATTTCTCTCATATCATATCCACCCCATAATGGACTCGCATCTTCTTCCCAAAGAAAAGAGTATCCTACAAGTCAAGATATTCATAAAGGCAAAGGAGTAGATCTCCATAAGCAAGAATCCCTTCATGTGAAAGAAGATCTTAAGGGTCATGTCTACACAACTCACTCTCAAGACATTGGTATCCCTCCATCAAAATCCAAACATATCCCTTCCCCATCATCCCTTGCATCCATCTTAGGTCCTTATATCCCTTCATCCTCTATGCAAGGTCAGCAAAGGCACACATCTTTGAGAACCTTTTAGTCATCCAAAAGAACTCCATTTCATTCCTATCCATCCATGCATTCCTTTCCCCCTCCAAGCAATTTGGATGCCAAGTATAAAAGTCATGAGTCTAGCAATCCACATGTATTCAAGATCAACATGTCCAATATAATCGACATGTCAAAACAAAGAACAATATGATCTATAAAGAAAAAGAAAAATCCAAAAGGACACAAAGGTCCATTGCTCAAAAACAAAAGTCAAAATATATATGGGTTCCTAAATCCCTTCTGCAAGCAATGCACTCCAAGGAACCACAAAAGCATGAAAAATAAAAAACCATGTGGATCCCTAAGAAGCTTCCTGAAGCACAAAAAGAAAAATCCAACTTGGCATCCAAAATTGAAATTCCTCCATCCAAACCTCTCAAATCTATTCCTCCATCACCTTTATCATCCATTTTGGGCCCTTATGTCCCAAAATCCATAGCCTTTCCTTCGTCAAAATCTCAATATCCAAAATACGTCTTTCCTCCATCAGTCCATTACCCCTCAAGGTGTGTGCCAATGTCGATCTTGCCAAAATTTCCATCCATTGAAGCCCAATTCTTCCAGTACCCTATCCATTATCGAATGCATATTTTCCATCCTTCGATCCCTTTTATCCAATCCTTTACATAAATCCTTGCCTTAGTTTCATCTTATTTTCCATGTCCTTATCCTACCAACATCTTTGAGCATACTTTTAAAGGTCATGGTCCATTTTTTTTTCAAGGCTACTATCCAAACAAAAAGACATTTGAGTCCTTCTTCCATCCCCTATCATGTGTCAATATTCTATTGAAAAAGTCAAAATACAAAAAAAAAAAAAAAAAAGACAAAAGAAAAGAAGAAAAAAAAGTAAAGCAAAAATAATTCGTCCACTAGTGAAAACCTGGCAAACAGGTGCCTTGGGCAAGTACCATGATGAAAACCTGGCAAACAGGCATCATGCGTAATTTATGAACTTCTTGCACACCACACTTGGGGGCAGGTTTCCTCCTTCATATCCTATCGCCCTCCATTATCCTATCATACCATGTCATTACCCTTCATATCCTATCATCCCTCATGTTTAGTTTCCCTTTCCACCTTTGATCTTGACAAGGTTGAGGAACATCATGAGCATCATGCATCTTGTTTGCAGCTTTCAGTCTATCATAGCTTTTGGTCATTTATCCATTTTCTTATTACAACCTTTCATCCATATTCCTTGGCTTATTGCAACTTTCTGCCACTATCCCTTGGCCTACCCCGACCTTCAGTCCATGTCCCTTATCCATTCTTGGTCTTGCTTATCCAATCCATATCTTATCACTATCCATACACTCTTTTTCATTCCTTGATCTTGATCTGACATAAGGACGCAAAATTTAAACATAGTTTCAAAAACCTCTTGACATGTCCCTCATGCCATGTTCCTGCTTTACATTGTCATATCCAGTCTCATGTACCATCACGCAATAGCCCTTGAAAATTGCATCCATATTGTCTCCATGATAAAAGGCCTTTGTTTTCCCTCTATCCACCAACATTTCAACAAGCCTATTTATTCACCTGTCATATTCCTTGCCTTGCTAGACACTGGGGGCAAAATCATAAAAATTGAAAATGTCCTGAAAAAAAAAAAAAAAAAAAAAAATTGAAAAATGTCCTGAAATAATCCCTAAAAAATCAAATAATGTCCTGAAAAAAATCCCTAAAAAAAATCAAATAATGTCTTGAAAAAAATCCCTACAAATCAAATAAAGTCTTGAAAAAATGAACACAAAAAAAAAAAATTGTAAAAACTTGAAAAGCAAAACAAAAAACAAAAATATATCCCCTTTGTGCATAAGACAAATCACTGAGCATTCCTCCAATGACACTCACAATCCAACACGGTGCTTTCCTAAAATCACGCATTAACAGATGAAATTTTCAATCAAACCAGACATTCAAACTAATCAAATTTGTCAATCAATAAATCAACCAATATCACTCGTCCTTGGCATACTATCATGGGTCTTATACAGGGTGTGGTATACTCGAAACTAGACTGTGTCCTGTCTTAGACGGGGTACCGCATTCCCTGAAACAAGATAGCATGATCGTCTTATAAGTGCTTTCAACTTTTGACAATGAAGATCAAGATGTTTGTTTGATTTGCTTGAATTTGTGCATCTTATCTTTTTATTGATTTATCTTTGGCTTCATTCATGTTCCTATGTTGCTCGATGATTTCACTGAGTGATTTAGAGTGATCGGGATGGTTCATGGTCCCTTTCTTTTTTGTTGTGATTGTTGTTTGTCTGTGATGTGTTTGTCTTTTGCAAAAAGGGTTGCATTTCAGCTCTGGCCTTCAATGCCATGATGCTACGCATCCATTTTGCTACATAAAAATAAAGGTTCTCACCTACAAAGTGCATTACTGAAAGCAAGTTTTTCTTTGTCTCTAACTGTCCTCTATCTCATTTCTTCTTACTAACATTTCTTCTGTCAGTTCAGATAGTCAGTCTGGTATAGTGCTCCGATCTTCACACACATATGCTGCATCCTACATTCATTGGTTAGTACATTTGCATTACATCAAGCATCACATCAAGCATTTTATCCATTTCATATTATAAATGCATCAAAAATACATAAAATTACATCCATACATGTTCATAAATAGTGCATAAGTCATCCATACATGAAAAGTAACTATAAGTCATAACACATTGCATCCCATCATATCGATGCATATCATATCACATATCACAATAATATCGGAGTACAAAATTGGATTGTCTATCCTAAGTATGTCCCGCAAGCAAGATAAATTCATGAAATTGAAAATATGGGTTTTTGAGATACATACCGCTACTCCTGTGTCATCCGGTCATCTGTAAGTGTGTACACATTCTCCAAGGTGATCTGCCATTGGAATGCTCGTCATCTCTCTGCAAGTGTCCTTTTCCAGAGCAACAAATTCTCCTATTTGGCTAGTGCAAATGAGCAATTTTCATTCTCTTGGTCTCATTTATAGATCTTTGTCAGTGCATAGATGGATGTGCACCCTCTCCATCTTATGCTATTCATGGTCTTTTGCACCATCATTTGCTTGTCCTTCATGCATCCGATCTCTGATTGTCAGTCCGTTCGATCCTATCATTTTTATCGATCAATTGGCCTCTTTTTTGCATGTTTCCAACCAATTCCTCAAGGGGGCATGCATATGTCATTGTCAGTTGTCTGGGGCATTTTCATTATTGTTCTTTGAAACAACGCTTAAAATCGCATTGTCTCAAAGAGGGGCAAAATGTAGACACCTAAAAATGGTCAACGCTTGCAGAGTCATATTTTAACATTTGTGCATTGCCTCATTTTAGGTTTTTGCATCACATTAACATTTCTCCTATGATTCGCACTTGGTCTTTATCATTTGCAAGCATCGAGTCATTCTTCTGGATTTTTCAATCGTCTAGTTCTCAAATTTGGTCTTGTCGACAATAACCTTCAGTCATGATTTTGGTCAATTTTATCCTATCACATCAATGTGCGTGCTTATTTGTCATCATTTTGGACATCGTCAATCCTAATTAGGGTTTTGTCCTCTTTTCAATCTTATCATCATACAATCCATTTGTCATCGATCATTGTCCTCTTATCAATTTTGGTCATCTGGGGATCGATTTGTCATCAATCGTTGTCATTGTTCGATCTTGTCATTTTGCGATCGATTTGTCATTGGTCGTGGTCATTTTTCAATCTTGTCGTTTTGCAATCAATTTGTCATTGATTGTTGTCATTTTCAATATTGTCATGTTGCAATCGATTTGTCATCGATCATGGTCATTTTTAATCTTGTCATCTATCGATCATTTATCAATCTTGTCGTCTTGCAATCTATTTTGTCATCAATCCTTGTCCTCTTTCAATTTTGTCATTTTACGATCAATTTATCATCAAGCATCATCGTCTTCTGAATCATGTCAATTTGGATCAATTAGTCATTGTTCCTCATCAATTGGCACCTATCAATTTGGTCCCTTTATTAATCTCGGTTAGTTTGTCAATCAATCGAATCGTTTATCACATTGGTCATTTATCAATTCAAAATCATGATCGACATTAATTATCTTCAATCAAGACCTAATTGTCATCCTTGCATTGGTAATTCATCTTCTAGGGTTTCATGATTTAATCATTTAACCTTGTGTCTCATTTCTTCCTCTAGGATTAATAAATTATTTATTTATCCTAAGTTTTCTCATCGCAATTAAATGTTCATTTAATTGGCTAATTATTCCTCTTTTTGTGAATTAATTAATAAATGACAAATTATTAATTAATTTACCTAATTCTTAATTCCTAATTTTCCTCTTTTTCTAATTTTCTAATTTCTAATTCATCTAATTTCTATTCCCTCCTATTTCATCTCCTAATTCCATGGGAATGACATTTCAATTTGTCATAATTTGTCATAATTGACAATCAATCAATTTTGACATAGAAATTTATCATAAATTGTCATGAATTATCAATCAATCAAATTTTGCATAGAAGGTGCATAATTTGTCATAATTTATCATAATTGACATGTTTGATTTGCAATTTCCATTCGAATTGAATCATGCTAATTTGGTCTTTTTCTCCAATTTCTCTATAAATTGGATGAATTTCTTCAATCCCAACTAATAATCACAGAATCAGATAATGAGAATAATCACTTTTTTGAGTCAATCACGCTTCGAGTACTCTTGTGTCAATGTCAATCTTGCTTTCACATTAGGTTTATGCACTTGGAGGTGAGATCCACAAACAAAGGCTATTTGGAGAAGAAGGAAGGACAATGGAGCATTCAGATCTACATTTGGTTTGTATAATCCTTATATTGAATGTTTTTATTTCATGTCTCTATTGAGTGTGCGTAGGATAGATCATTGCATTTTAGTTTTTGTGATTGAGCCAGATTAGTTTTGATATGCTTTGATGATTTCCGATTTCCTAACATACAATATGTATGACTCTTGGTTGCAGGAGATTGCAGGTATAGTACCACCTAGGTGCGTGGTTCGTCTTCACCTAGATTCATAGGGTTGAGTATACCTCTTTCATCCTTAGAATTTGGTTAGGTGGTCGTAAAACCCTCAGTTTACCCTAGTCATGCTCAAGTGAGCGTGGCATCTAGGCCGTTGGTTCCCTTTTCATTTGGGTTTGTAGGTCGAGTATTTGGTTGGCTTTCTTAGGTTGCATGCTTGGCATGTGGTAAAATTGAGTATTTATTTTGATTTAATGTGTTCATTTACGCATTAGGAATTAAGAAACTAAAGTAAATAGGTTTCTTTCATATGATTAATCATTTAATTAAAAATTGCTCTATTCATGTTTGTAGCAAGTTTAATTTAATGGTTAATTTTAAATCATGAAGTTATTTAGTTTATGCATTTTGAAAGGGAAGATTTAAATTTATTCGAAATAAAAATAATTTAATCCCTTTCGCATTTTGGAATAGAAAGGTAAATTTTAATTATTTAAGAAAATCAATTTTTATTAGAAAAGCAAGTTTAATTTATATATATTTGATATAGTGTGAAAGATTGATTTTAGGAATTTAATTTAATTAAAATATTTTACACTCATTAATATTGTGAAATACAAATATTAGCTTATTAATATTGAGAAAATTAAAAATTAAATGAGGGAGAGAAGCATTTTGATTTTTAATTAGAAAAGCAAGTTTAGATTATTTGAATAGTTGAAATAAATGATTTTTCTTTTGTATTTAAAAAAAAAAATGTTTAAATTCTAAAATAAGGGATTAGGTCAAGGGATTCTTCTATTTAACCCTAGGTTTGGAAATATTTTTGGGGGGATGATTTTTGGGAGAGCTTTTTGGAAAATATTTTGGAAGAAGGATTTTTGGGAGGAGATTTGGGGATTTTGGAAGGGAAGTGATTTTTGGAGCTTGCAGGTTGGGCTCTTCTTCCATCTTGCAAGGATTGTTGAACCAGGTATGCCTCTGGTTTATTTCATGAGATTCTTTGTTTTAAAGAAATTGTTTTGGTTTTGCTTTGTAAAAATCTGGTTGTGTTTGTAGATAATTCCTTATTTTGTGTGGAAAATGGAAGAATGGTAATAAAATCACAAACTCAAACCCTCCTTGCTTCCTTTCCAAACCTCCAGATGTCATTTTTGTTTGTATAAATTGGTTTTCAAAAATTAAAACCAAATATTGGGGTTTGGCTATTCTTGAGGAAATTTTGTTTAAAACACCAATGAATCTTCTCTTAAATAAGTTTAAAATTGAAACTTAGTTTGGGGGTTTGGCAGATTGATGTTAAAATTGTGCAAATCAATCTCATTTTGCCAATATGATATTGTTTTAGAGAAATTTCCCCTTTCCTAAATCTGGGTATTTTGTATATGCAAAATGTTAGAAAACCATGATGCTGGAAAATTATTTTATAGTCTCTGATTGACTATGTTTTTTTTAATTTCTGGGTACTATTATTTTTTTAGCAATAAATATATTTTAAAAATAAAAAACAAATAAAATAAATTAAAATAAATAAATAATAGCAACTCGTGGTAGGGTAAAATCCCCCACCACGGGGAGGTAGCATGCTACCAAGGTAGCGGCTGCTACCCGCTACCAAGGTAGCGACTGCTACCAATTGGTAGCAACACTACCAATGGTAGCGGACTGCTACCAAAGGGTAGCAGCACTACCATAGGTAGCATGGGCTACCAAGGGGGACCCACATGGGTGCCACCCCCCCCCACCTTTTTGCATTTTGAATTTATAAAAAAATTAATATATTGCAAAAAAAAATATAATAATAATTTAAATGTTATTTTTTTAATAAAGTTGTAATTATGATTAATTTAGAATTAATTAATAATTTATGATTAATTTAGAATTAATTAATAATTTATGATTAATTTGATATTAATTAATTGTATAATGGTAAATATACGTTAATTAACATTCAAATTTCATTTTATCATTAATGCATATTTTTCTAATTAAATACTTGAATTGCTAATTTTGTTATTAATTATTAATTTGTTATATTTCATTAATCACAGATTAATAAATATATACATTAATTAATAGTTAATTTTGGTGTCTATTTTATTGAGGAAGTATCTTTTTGGAAAAAAAATAAGAATATTATTTTAATAGGAAAATTGTTGAACCTGTCTACAGAGTTAAAACATAAGATGTAGTAGCTATATCAAGTAGAAGCTCAATATATGACATACGAACATTTAGATAGGAGCCGAGTTACAAAATTATACAACATGATAGACGTGTCCAAGCATCATGAGGGTACAGCTAACTGAACACAAAGGAGGAAGCAGGGTCATTGTTATCACCCACTAGGAGGAGCTATGCAGTCCAGCCTAGCTCTCCTTTGCACCAAACCAGTACATTCTCATCGGCAAACTGATCTTTGTAAGGGTGGGAAGGAAGTCCTTCCAGCTCTAGCTCGATGAAGTCTTCTCTCTGCTATCATGCCTCCATCTCTTACATGAACCTCATTAGCCCTTGTTCAAAATGAGTCTTATTGCTTCCCATGCGGTCCCATGTGAAGCCATGTGAGAGTTCTCTTATGAAGACTAGAGAAGAGCCATTCTTTAGCCACCTATCAAATTTGTCTTCCTCCATTCTTAGTACCACTATGACCTGCATAGAAACAAGGTAAAAGATGAGTCTCCTAAGAGACTCAGTAAGGTTCCTAACTCTTTCCATTAAACACATCATCATTCCTATATTTCCAAATGATCCACATAATTTCCAAATAGAGAGAAGACCAGAAAAGATTAGCATGTTTCTTGCCACCCCTAATATAACCAAATACCATCTCTTCAATAGTAAAATAGTTGTTATTAAGTGAGATACCAAACAAATTCTAGACTTCTCTAGCAAAATGACAACCAAAAAAGATTTGATATATAGAATCAGGGATATGACAGAGTTTTCACAGTAAGGGGTCTCTATTATTATTCTTTAGTGGCAGCTTATGCAGAAGGAGTCTCCAGGCAAAAAAAAGCTTCTTTGGTTCAGTCGGGGAAGTCTAGAATCTTGAGAGGGTAGAATGCCATTGTTTGGAGTCCCGGGAAAGGTTCTAGGAGCAGTTAAGGTGGTCAAGGATATCCATAGAATCAATAAGGGTAGAGTAGATCATTTTAGCTTTGGTTAGCAAAAGGAGAGATCCATCTATCCAGCAGAGAGAGGCTAACGGGGGTAGGCGGGGGTGGGAGCAGGAAGGATGGGAGCAAGTGCAAACTTAAGGATAGAGTAGGTTCTGGCCTAGGAGGGGGGAGGTTGAATTTAGAGCTAAGAGAATCCTAGGAGATTAGGGTACCATCTTGCAAAATGTGTTCAAATGAGATCAGTCCCTGGTTGTGCCATTTCAAGGCAGAGCATCCTTGAAGATAGGCTAGTTGTTTCCCCTTGTGCAGAGCATTCCACCATATAGACCTTTTCAGATTAAGGGACCCTTCCTTGTCTATTATGTCTTTATTGCTAATTTATTGCCTAACATGGTTCCAGGATTTCCATGTCGACTTGAAGACTTCTGATCCTTCAAGGGAGACCTCAAAATTCCCAACAATCAGATCACTGATGGGTAGGTTCTTCCATTTTTTTACTGATTTTGGGGTGGAGCATTGAATATTGTTTCTAACAAGCACTTTCCAGGGTTCATTACCATCAATGGATTTACAAATTCATTTGGTAGCCAGGGTTGTTCCTTGAAGTTTGAGGTCTTTGAGGCCCATACCTCCCTGAGTCTTAGATCTGATACACCAGTCCCATTTAACTACGTGTTGCTTCTTTTTGACTTTTCCATCTGACCAGAGGAAGTTCCTAGTCTGTTTTTGAATGTAATTGAATTGATAATTGCTGAATAACCAGTCTAAGGAATAGTATATGTTATAGGAAGATAGAATTTTCTAACCAACCTGATAGCAACTTGCCAGGGAGAGGAAGTTCTGGTTCCACTTGGTAAGTTTCTTATCACCTTATTTCTAAACCATTCCCACATTTCTTTCAAGTTTGAAGAGACAGAGAAAGGGATGCCCAGGTATCTAATGATGGTAGCTGGGCCTCCCCATTTTAGGTCAAACTTAGATAGCCAGATAGGAGGGGCATCAGTCCAACCTAACAGGGTAGATTTATGGAGGGCAATTCTATTACCTGATGCTTTGTAGAATATCTTGATATTGTGAAGATGTGTTAGATTCTCCTCCCCTAGGGAGAAGAGGATAGTTGTGTCATCTGCATACTAAATATTGATGACCTCTTCTTTGTTAGGGAGTGTTATTCCTTTAACCTTAGGGGATAAGCTGAAGTCTTTTAGTATGTAGTGCATAGCATCCATAGCCAAGACAAACAAGGTCGAGGCAAGAGGACACCCCTGTCTAATTGATCAGGAAAGAGTGATGTTATCATATTTTAGTCCGTTTACTTCCACAACTGCATTGGCATCACTAAGAAGTGTCTAGACAATCCTGCAGAAGGAGTTTTGGAAGCCCAGACTATCTAGCATCTGAATTATGAATCCCCGTTCTATCCTATCATATGCATTCTTGAAGTCTATTAGTAACATAGCCCCATTCTGACCAGAGATCTTGGCCCACTCTAGAGACTCCCAGCAGGTCACCAAGTTCTCAAGGATGAACCTGCCTTTCACAAATCCTGTTTGGGTAGGACTGATAATCTTAGGCAGTATTCTGATTAACCTGTTTGCTACTACTTTTTCTAATATTTTGTAAGATACATTTAGTAGTGTGATAGGCCTCCAATTCTTGACCAAAGTCTTGTCTCCCTCCTTGGGAATGAGTTTGATAAGCCCTTGGTTGATCTCTTTGCCAAGGGTTCCTTTGGATATAGCCTCCATATATAGGGCATGGAGGTCATCTACAATCCATTTAATATTTTTCTAATAGAACTCCATTGGGAATCCATCTGGACTAGGGGATCTATCATTTCCTATAGAGGAGATAGCCATGGCTATTTCTTCTTTTGAAATAGGGCACCCCAAAACCTCATAGTCCTCCTCATCAATTTTGGGTGGGGTAAGTTGCTTAATAAGCATTCTAGCATGTCTATGTTCTTCATTTATTGCCTCTAAGGTGAAAATCTTCTGATAATAGAGGGAGAAATATTGTAGGATCTCCTAGGAGTCTGTGATGTGAGTGTTATTGTCCCATATAGCATTGATGTTCACCTTAGCTTCCTTAACTTTGAGCATGTGGAAAAAGAATTTGGAGCCCTTGTCCCCCAAGTCTAGGCAATTTAGTTTGGACCTAGTTTTAAGCCCTTTAATTTTCTGGTTCTAAAACCTCCTGAGGTGATCTTTGATTGTCATCAAAGTGCAGGTGAGGTTTTCATCATTTAGAGAGTTTTGAAGATTCATTTCTGCATTACATAGATCCTCCTAGAGAAGTCTTTCTACCCTCCTGGCATCCTTGGCCTTCTTTTTTCCCACTGTTTGAAAAAGGATGGTCCAAGTTTTAATGTTTGCATTCTAGGCATCTGTATTAGAGGGATGTATCCTATATTTTTTGTTAAACAGTCTAATAAAGGCCAGAGTAGAGCAGAGGTCTTCATCTTCTAGGAGTCTAGTGTTTAGGATAAATGAAGAAGCTCTTGAGGAGGAGGGGGGGCCTCTAGGGAGAGGTCAATTCCCATTATTATTAGGTGGTGATCTGAGAGGGTGTACGGAGAGATAGAATAGTGGTCACCACTAGGGCCTTTGTCTACCATAAAGTGGAATTTATTGAGGTAGAACCTGTCCATTCTGCAGTAGATCCTTTTATTCAGCTATTGATAGTTGCACCAGGTGTACCATATAGTGTTCAATTTGTCTTTCTTCCTAGCAATAGGGTCAACAAGATGCAGTCTATTGATCATTCCATCCCATTGAAGTCTTTCCATTCCCTTCCATTCAAATTTATTGCCCCCCTTTTTATCACTGGGATATTCCACCATATTTAAGTCACCCCCAATAATCCAAGGGATATCCTCTAGCATTGTTAGCCAGTTCAAAAGTTCACCTCTTTCTCTATAGTCATTCGGGGCATATATAGAGCATATTCCAAACTTCGGGTTCTCCATTTGAATGGAGACCCATATAGCTCTAGAATAGGGGGATTGACCCCAGTTGACTACATTGTTAGCCCATTTAGGGCTAAGGAGTATGGCTGATCCACCTTTTCCTTTGGTATGGTTAGTGTAAAAAGAGGTGGCCTCCCTCTAGATACATTTGAGACCAATTTACAATGTGAAGCCCACTACCTTTAGCTCCTGTAAGAGGAGGCAGTCCATATTCTTATGTGCATTAAGAAATCTCTTTATGATGTATTTTCAATCAGGGGCCTCCAGGCCTCTGATGTTCCAAGATATAATCTTCAACATGATTCACTTGGTTGGGGAGGTTTATTTTGGGATTTAAATCCCTCAAAACACTTGGGCCAGTCCTCTTTTTTTGCTATATTGTTAGCATCAAATTCAATAGAAGAGGAGGGTCTACCTCTCTTTTTCCTTGCCTTTGAGATTTGCTTAGGGCCTAGAGATTCCTTCCTATTAGCACTATCCTTGCTATTCTTAGGAGATCTCTTCCTCCTAGCTTTCCTGTGTTTACCCAATGTAGATCCATCTTGAGGGACTATCAGTCCTTGTTCGAAGTTGGCTTCCACTAGAGTGAAGGGGTCTATGGTGGGTTCCACAACTTGAGTGGTATCTATCTCTTCCTTCAAGGCACTAATAGGGGTGCTAGCAGTATAGGGGGTACCACTAGCAGGGTCTCCCCTAGAGTTCTCTAAAGTATCAAAATCATCTAGAGGGGTTGACGACATCTCTTCCAGATTAGGTCCTCCCCTAACCCCTTGTAGGGTAAGGGAATCCTCAGTATTGAGACCATTATGTTCTTTGCTAGTGGATAGTTTAGAGTCTTGGGCAAAGGCCCTACTAATGATGTCTGCCATATCTGGAGCACCTCTATCAATGTCCTCAAGGTCAGGTAGCTGACACGGAGAGGCCTCAATTTCCATTTTTTGCTTGAGGAGGTTTAGTTCAATAATTTTCCTTGCTTCCGCTACTTTTCTCAGTTTCTCCATCACTAGTTGTTGAGTATTAAGGGTCCTTGGGTTCGAGATATGGGAAGGAGTATCAACTGATTCAGAGGGGGCAAGGCGAGGAGGCTGAGTAGTGGCGAGGGCCTCTTTGATAGCATTGTTGTAGTCTAAGATGGAGTTAGCCATCGAGGAGGGTGGAGAGGCAGGGGGAGGGGTGTGGGGGGGCAGCGAGGGGGGGGGGAAGAAGCAGGTGGGGGGGGGGGTGATGAAGGGGAATGAAGGGGAGATGCGGGGGTAGGTTCAGAGGGTACGACTTTAGCTATAGGGAGGACTAGAGGCCCTAGTTTTAGACCTTGAAAATTTGCTCGATAATAAGGGACATTTGCTTCTAAAGTGACCACTAACCTTACAAAAGTGACAAGTATCTATTCCACCCATATATTCAATCACACAATAGTAGGTTTTATTGTGGAGTCGAATAACAATTTCTCCAGAGTAGACCATTGCTTGGTTTTAATGCAATGAGTAGTCTAGCATCGAGATGTGGGAGGGCCAAGGGAGAAGAGTCGATTTTTACAATTTTCCCCAAGGGTTCCGCAATTTTGTCAACACAGGACCAAAGGAAAGCTGGAACATTCTTAATGGTTATCCATTTTGGGCAGGAAAGGGCAAGTATTTCATCATTACAGGCTTCAAGGTCCCATCGAACCGCCCTAAAAGATGAATTTCCTACTGACCAAAACTATTTATTTACAATTTTGCTTTGGATTTCCTTATTATCAAAGAAAATTAAAAATAAACCCTTTTGGATCATTCTACAAAATGAAAATTGAAACCCTAATTTGACCCACACATCCTGCAAACATTTATTCATATATTGTCGAGATGGTAAATTATCTACATCAAAGGCAGCGAAAAAAATTGTTGAATCCCTAAGTCTATAAATCTCCAAAGAAATGACAGAGAGCATGGAGTTGTTAGGTTTAATGGTGATGCACTTGAAAGAGTGGACCTCACCTTGTGCAGGCGCAAGATTGGTTTCATCTTCATGGTGGAGAGTGGCTTCGAACTTTGCATCTTCAAGGAATGAAAACTGCTTGCCTTCCACCACTTGGCTGAAGGTTTTCTGCAGCTCTTGAGCATTTGCAGATGAAGAAATGGGCTATTTAGGGTTCTTGGGGCCATCTTTATTTGGCTCCATTTATTGTAGGAGGTAATAAATGAATTTGAGGGCTTCCTAGCAAGGCTAGGGAGCCCTCACACGTGAACACATACTGCAACCAATGACACTATGGGTTTCGTGCCCTAGTTACAGAGCACTCCTAAACTTCTAAATGATATACTATTGGAAATATTGGAAATTTAATAATGTATTCTTTGGAATATTGGTGAGTTAATGATACTTTCAATTAGTAAAATAAATGGTTTAGTTTATATTTTTCCTTTGTATTGAGAAGTAGACAAATGGTACTATTGCAATTGTGGTATTATATTCAGCTTGTAATGGTGATTTTTCTGTTAATGTATTTTTTTAGTAAACTTCGATCATTTAGAAAACTTGACCGACTCTTATTGTTTAAACCAATAGGAAAGAAGATTGTCCTTTTCCGGCTATTGCCTATGCAAGTATAATTTATGTATTCTCTTTTGTTTAAAGTAATGGCAAGGTCTTGATATGTTTGTTTGGACCCTATCGTTTGGTTGATTTGGGGTACCTGTTTATGTCTTTGGTCTCTAGTTTGGCTATTGCCTTGTGATGGTGTTATAGATGGTCTCGTCCTTTATGTGGGTATTGAGTGTTGATTTATGGTTGACCATAGCGGGTCAGGTCTCTAGTTAGAGTACTATCAAGAAATGGACCTTGTATTAGCTTTTAATATGTTCAGTTGGATCCATTTCTATGTAGGGGTCATTTATGTAATTATTGACCGATGTGGTCGGTTGTTTATTGGTATGATTCACCTTGATGGCAGGAATGTAAATGATGTGGAAAATTGTGTACCCTTAACTTATTTAAATGATCAGAGGGGTCTTGCAGTTGAGTAGACCTGAAGATGTAGCCCTTTAGGGGTGAACTCCGATATCAATTTGGTGTTATGTGTTGCTTTTGTTCTTATGTTTCATGTTTTAGTGTTAGCATGTATGGATGGCATTTTGATAGAATGTGTAAGTGGATTAGATGAAATTAATTGTAAATGCATGTATGTAGTTGTCTTTTAAATGTAGTAAATTGGATCATGAAAGAATGTAGATTAGAGTAATGGAATATATTTAGTTATTGTTAAGGAAATTAAGTATGCATGGAAAGATCTCATTAGTTTGTGATGAAATTCAAGTGTGTTATTAAATTAGATGCATGACTCAAATTTTAATGAAAAGTATGAACGAAAGGTATGAATAAACCTTAATGGAGGAACTTTATCTTGTGATCTATATTTTGTCTTACTGAAAGAAATTATCCTTGTTTAAGAATTATCTCGTTAATTAAGACAATTAGCTTATTGGATTAATTAGTGTGAGTTAAGTTAATTGTGTAATTAAGTAATCACATTGGGAAACTCTTTAGGTGTTAGTTGATGTCTTTCGTTGTGCAATTTGAACTTGGATATCTTGTTGTATCTTAATGTTGTGTTTAACTTTTAAAAAAATAAAAATTATTGCACTCTATTCTTGTGTTTTAGCTTAATCCCTTCGGGGTTTCCTAGAAAGGCATTACATTTGGTATTAGAGCCCATGTTGCAAACATTGGGATCTCTTGTTTCGCTTGTGCCCTTAGTTGGTGTGTGGTGTATCAACCTTATGTGTATGCTTGTCCTCCTTTTTGTATGTGTGTGATTGAGTAGACCTTAACTTGTGTGTAACGTGTGTGTTCACACCTTGTTTTCACCTTCTCGATGTTGGTGTTTTTGAGTGATTATATGTGCTTTTTTTTCTTATTGATGTCTTGGTCTATGATTACTCATATTCTGAAAGAGAGTCATATGTACCTTCCTTTTTGATTGTTGTACTCTTTAGACTAATCCATTTGAGTTGGTCAGTGCGTGTCTTGAATCTAAAAGTACGAAATGTGCTTGTTTTTAGATTAAAATCTAGCTTAGTGTTGACCACTTGAAAGACTAGTGTGGTAGATATTGAATGCTTATTATGTAGCAAATTGAATGATCATCACCCTTCCTCCTCTCTCTCTAGAAATTAAATGTTGTTGTTATATGTGTATTTATCTCTTATGTGAGTTTTCTTATTGCAAGAGAGTTTGTGATTTCTTGAACCTTTGTGTGAGCCTTATAACACTTATGTGTTTTTAGATTATAAAAGGGCTTTGGTTTGGAAGTTCATATTGGATATTGAGAAAAATTGTATGTTTACATTAAAGAATTCTCCATGTGTTTCATAGGAGTAATATAATTAAATTCTATCTTAATTAAGGTGCATTAATATGCGAATAGTTTATTTTGTGAAACTACTTTGGTTGTAAAAGAAGTATCAAAAGGGAACATGTTATAGTAGCTTCGAGAGTGTATTAATGTGTTCCATGAAAGGTTGTTTTATGTGTTTATTTAAACCAATTTGATTGAGGATCTATTTTAGCAATGCTCCATTTAACTTGCCTTTGGATATATGTAATTACCTTATTATGTTTAGAAAGTGTGGATGAAATACTTGTTTGATGCGTATGCATTAATGTGTATTATTTAGTTGATAGCTCCTCACTTATCTTCTTAATGTACCTTGTGTTGGTATTTGGCATTATAATAGACAATGGGAGATTGTTTGCATTTCAATAAGGATATTGAGAAGGTTGTTAATGATTATGGATATAACTAATTAAGGATGTTTACTGTCTTAATATTATTATTTTGTCATTGATGTCAAGAAATTTATTTTCTAATTCAGTATGATGTTGCCATATCTTGAGAAGTATGATTTGATGAGTATAAAGATGTCGGTAAAAGACACAAAAAGAATATGATGAATAAGGGGATGAATAAGATATTCAATGGGTAACTATTACCGAGTCAGACAATGATGAGATCATGATGTTTAGATTGTTCTAACATCATACATATGTTGTAAATTGTAAGGTTAATACTATACTATGCTACCAAGCAAAGAGCCTAGTCGGTAAACCCTAAGGAACCTAGTTAGTAAACCCTAAGGTTATCACTATCAGTTAATGAAGGTGGAATGTCTACCGAGTGAAGTTTAGTATTCACTGAGTTGTTACCAAGTTGTAACCGAGTTGCAACATAATACATTAAATGGTTACATGCATTATTTAATGAAGGAAGCTGATGAGCTGGAACTGATTAAATGATTGGTATGTTGTGCATGAAGTTTGTTAATGAATCTATGGCAAAGGAAAATTGGCATGAAGATCTATAGTGCAGATTGAACTACATTACCCTAGCACAAGTTCCGAGAAATGTATGCAAGTTCCAAGGCAGGGTAAAACATTTTTTAGTTCAAAGGATACATTGAACCTAGACAAGTTTGAAGATTTGATGACTATGATTGATCATGGGAAATGCGATCAAGGAGATTAAGCGGTTAGCGAATTGTTTATAAATAGGGAGCTATTGATAAACAATGTATGTGGGCAAATGTATGCACAAGGATGCTACATAGTGATTACCGAGAATAGAAGCTTAAAGACCCGTTTGAATAATAGAGTATAGAAGCCCAGTAGATGGACAAGATTAGTTCTATGTCTAGATTGTATTGAGCAAATAAGAATCTTCTTTAGCATTTTAGATGTGAAGTTGCGGATAGATTTTTATTACTGTTATTTTGTGAAAGTGACAGAAAATCTCTTAACCGAGTGGACTTGACAGTCTTATTTGTAAAACCCTTTAGCAAGGTGACATTTTGATTGAGTGTTTGAAATATTTTAACAAGGTCACTTCTAACAAGGTGAAGATCCTAACAGATCTGAGGGAAATCCCTTAACTAGGTCACATCTAGCAATGTGTTTGTAATCTTTATCAGGATTTGCTTTTAACCGAGCATACTCTAGAAGAGTATATTTCTTAGTGGGTCCGAAATCCCACAGTGGTTTTTCCCTATTTGGGTTTCCATGTTAAATCTGGTGTTATGAGTGATATGATGTTTATATGCTTTTGAGTTTGCATGTTTAGCAGTTTTGGTTATATTACTAAAGTATATGTTACCGAGGTTGAATCTAATGTTTTTATGGAAGATTAAGTTTGTATGATTCACCCCCACTCTCATCTTGTTGGCTATTGGATCTGTACTTACATTAAGTATCATAACTATCAATTGGTATCAGAGCTTTGGAATCTGGAAGAAAAAGTTTAAAGGTACTTGAGGCAAAGATCAAAAAATGTATAAGAGGGATGCACCGAAGTTGAACAAGTCAAGTTTCTCTACATGGCAGAAAAGGATGAAGCTACACATATCAGGAACTGGAGAATATGTTGTATATTATCTAGAGAATGATTTCATCACACCAAGCACCTATCCATTGACTATGGAAGAAATAAAGGCAAAGCAAGAACATATCCAAGCAATGATTGAACTAACATCTGCATTGACTGACTCAGAGTTTAATGATCTAGAAGGCTGCAATGATGCAAAGGTAATGTGGGACAAGCTCATATCTGTATATGGCGGTGATGAACATGTTCAAAGAGAAAAAGTAGATAGTCTAAGAGGACAACTTGAATCTATGAGGATGAATGAAGGTGAGAGCATAACCCAGTACAGTACAAGACTAAAGGAGATTGTCAATCAAATCAAAGGAGTAGGTGGAACTATTGAAAAAAAGGATATAACAAGTAAGTTTTTAAGAACCCTTCTACTAGCTTATGCAATTCGAGTCTCTGCAATCAATGAATTGGGGTTTGTACCTAATATGTCAGTTTCTTTAGATGCTACTATTGGTAAGCTACATGCATTTGAGTTAAGTAACTTTGATAACAGTAGATCTTCGGTAAGTAAAGTTGAATCTGCATTTAGTTCTTTTCATCTTGATGAATCTAATGATTACAATGAATGAAAGTACAAGTACTCTGAAGGAGATCACAGTGGAGCAAGTGAAAGATTTTGTAAGAACATGGAAGAAGTACACAAACTGTATGAGGAAATCAGAAAGCAGGAGGAGTTTGAAGCACTATTAGCTAGAAGGTTACCGAGAGGCAAAGGTAAGTATAAAGGAAAACTACCTTTGAAATGTTTCAATTGTGATAAGATAGGACATATGGCTTCTAACTATCCTGACAAAGATTCTACTGAAAAGAGAGATTACCGAGATGACAGATAGAAAGATAATCATTACAGAGGATACCAAGACTTCAAAAGAAGAGATAGAAAGACATGCTTAATAGCCGATGAGGAATCCAATAATGATAAATCAGATGAAATTGATACAGAGGAAGTAGTTTATGTGACTATCAAAGATGGATCAGATGAAGAAAGGTATGAAGAAAAAGCCCTAATATCTCACATAAATACTAATGATTCTTGGATCATAGATAGTGGATGCTCACATCATATGACAGGTGATAAACACAAGTTTGTTATGTTAGAAGATTATGATGGAGGCTATGTAAGATTTGGTAATGATACACCATGTCCAGTAAGAGGTAAAGGATCTATAACACTTCTTGACAATGCAAGATGCAATGATGTTTATTGGGTTGAAGGTTTGAGATACAATTTGTTGAGTGTAGCACAGCTAAACAATACATGTTACCGAATAGAATTTCAGAAAGGAATTGTCAAAGTTCATGACAAGCATGGAAAGTTAGCTACTACTGGGACACAAACAAAAGGTAATACATTTCACCTTGACTCAACTCGGAACAAGTGTCTGTATGCAAAGATAGATGATACCTGGTTATGGCATAAAAGTTTTTGTCATGTAAATTTTGATAATCTGATCAAAATAAGTAAGAAGCACTGAGTAAGAGGTCTATCGAGTTTTGAAAAACCTAAAAATGCTATGTGTCGAGGATGCTAGATGGGTAAGATGACAAGATCAAACTTTACAAGTAAGTCTTACACTTCTAAGGGAATTTTAGATCTTGTGCACACTGATCTTTATGGTCCTATGAAAGTTCAAAGTTATTATGGTGACAAATATTTCATATTATTTGTGGATGACTATTCAAGGATGATGTCGGTAATGTTTTTAAAAGAAAAATCAGAAGATTTTCAAATGTTTAAATGGTACAAGGCAAGAGTTGAAAATGAAACAGGAAGACAACTGAAATGTCTTAGATCAGATAGAGGAGGAGAGTTCACATCTAATGAGTTCAACTTATTCTGCAATGATCATGGTATTAAAAGACAAGTCTTTGCACCGAGAACTCCACAACAAAATGGAATAGCTGAGAGAAGAAATAGATCTATTGTGGATTGTGCCAGAATCCTGATGATTGAAAAGAATGTGCCACAAATATTTTGGAGAGAAGCAATAAGCACAACAGTTTACACCCTAAACCAAGTACAACTAAAGAAAGGTACTTTGAAGACACCATATGAAATCTGGTATGACAAGAAACCTAATGTAAGTTATTTTAAAATCTTTGGAAGTAGATGCTATGTACACAAAGATGATAGAAATGGCAAGTTTGATCAAAAAAGTGACGAAGGAACATTTCTAGGTTATTCTTCTAGAAGCAAAGCATTTAAATATTTGATCAAATCATCTAACAAAATAGTAGAAAGTGCAAATGTGAAAATTGATGAATTTGGAGAAAGAAATGATGAAGGAAATTCCAAAGAACTAGAAGATTATGATGAATTTGTCTATGTTCAACCAACGAGTCCTACCGAGAAAACTATTGAAGAAAATGAAGAGAATATCCAGTTACGGAGTGATGAAGAAGATCATACAGAGCCTACCGAGCCTTTATTAGCCAAGTATGTTAGAAGACATCATGCACCAAGTTAGATTATAGGAGATAAGGATGATCTAGTGATGACAAGGAACAAACTGAGATAGAACACATGTCTGATATCTGAATTTGAACCGAGAATAGTGAAAGAGACATTTAATAGTGAAGATTGGATAAATGATATGACAGAAGAGATTGATCAAATCAAGAAGAATGACACATGGACACTAATCCCAAGATCGAAGGACAAAAATGTAATCAGTATAAAGTGGATTTTTAGAAACAAGCTAAATAAAAAAGGTGAGGTCATTCGAAATAAAGCAAGACTAGTATGCAAAGGTTATGCTCAAGAAGAAGGAATTGATTATGGTGAGACTTTTGCACCTGTGGGTAGACTTGAAGGAGTAAGAACATTGTTGGCATATGCTGCTTTCAAAAACTTCAAGGTATATCAAATGGATGTCAAATTTGCATTTCTGAATGGAATATTAGAAGAAGAAATTTTTATTGAACAACCTGAAGGATTTGTTGAAGACAAGAGTAAAGATCAGGTATGTAAATTGAACAAAGCATTATATGGTTTGAAACAAGCACCTAGAGCATGGTATGAAAGATTGCACTCTTATTTGATTAAGATTGGTTTTATAAGGACAAGTGAGAACAACAATATGTACATGAAGAATGATGAAAATGGAATAGTGATCTCAGCCATGTTTGTTGATGATATTATATTTTATGGAAATGAAATGAGAAAAGAATTTGAGATGTCATTAATCGGTGAGATAAAGTATTTTATAGGTTTATAGATACTGCAAATGAAAAATGAGATTTTCATTACTCAATCCAAGTACATAAAGGAAATCTTGAAGAAATTTGGAATGGAGGATTCAAAACCAGTAAGTACTCCTATCACTACCAACTATAAACTATCAAAGAATGATGAATCTACATCTATTGATGAGACATTTACCGATCCATGATTGGAAAGCTACAATATGTTGTTCACAGCAGACCAGACATAGCACATGCAGTAGTATAGTTGCAAGATTCTCTGCAGATCCTAAGGAAACACACATGACAACAATCAAAAGAATTTTTAGATACTTGAAAGGCACTAAGGATTATGGCTTAGTATATCAGAAAAGAAATGATTTTGATTTAAAAGTCTATACTGATGCTAATTGGGCAAGCAACATTGATGACAAGAAAAGCACAAGTGGAGGAGCTTTCTTTTTAGGAGAAAGACTAGTGAGTTAGCTTAGCAAGAAACAAGGATGTGCTTCATAGTCAACATGAGAAGCTGAATACATTGTTGTAGCATTGAATTGTACCAACATAGCATGGATCAAACAATTGTTGGAAGGTATAAATGAGAAATTTACCGAGCCAGTAACTATATTCTATGATAATACTAGTGTCATTAACATTTTGAAGAATCTTGTTATGCACTCTAAGACAAAGCACATCTCTATCAAATATCATTATCTTAGAGAAGAAGCTCAAGAGAAGAAAGTGGTGTTGGAGTATGTTAGCACAAAGGAACAAATAGCAAATATCTTAACCAAGCCACTACCAAGGGACACTTTTGAGTATCTCAGAAGTAAGTTAGGGGTCCTACCCCTATCTTCTACTCACTGACCGAGTTCAGTGAAAGCGTCAATTTGATGACTCTATCAAATATATTTTAAGAGTTGATGCTGATTTACACACTTTAGGATGTTTTCTAAAGGTGTGCAAGAAACAGTGCATGATACAATATAGGAAATAGGAATTGAAGACAAAATGCTCTGACCAAGACTAAGTTGACATATTACAGTAGGAATTCACTTCATATAGGAAGAAATTATGTTTTAGTTCTTTACTTTGGCATTGTTGTCAAAGGGGGAGAAGACTGGAGAAGAAGACTAGAAAAGACTGAGAAGACTGAGAAAAGAGGAGAAGTCTAATGTATGGGGGAGAATTCTGATGACAAGAAGAGAGCATTTCAGAATCTCACAAACAACTCACAACAATCTGAATCAATTAGGTCAAATCAATTAGTTTTGCCATAAATGCCAAAGGGGGAGATTGTTGGCATTTGGCATTATAACAGATAATGGGAGATTGTGGGCATTATAATAAGGATATTGAGAAGGTTGTTGATGATTATGGATATAACTGATTAAGGATGTTTATTGTCTTAATATTATTATTTTGTCATTGATGTCAAGAAATTGATTTTCTAATTCAGTATGATGTTGCCATATCTTGAGAAGTATTATTTGATGAGTATAAAGATGTCGGTAAAAGACACAGAAAGAATATGATGAATAAGGGGATGAATAAGGTATTCAATGGGAAACTATTACCAAGTCAGACAATGATGAGATCATGATGTTTAGATAGTTTTAACATCATACATATGTTGTAAATTGTAAGGTTAATACTATACTATGTTATCGAGCAAAGAGCCTAGTCGGTAAACCCTAGGGAACCTAGTCGGTAAACCCTAAGGTTATCGCTATCGGTTAATGAAGGCAGAATGTCTACCGAGTGAAGTTTAGTATTCACCAAGTTGTTACCGAGTTGTAACCGAGCTACAACAGAATACATTAAATGGTTACATGTGTTATTTAATGAAGGAAGCTGATGAGCTAGACCTGATTAAATGATTGGTATGCCATGCATGAAGTTTGTTAATGAATCTATGGCAAAGGAAAATCAGCATGAACATCTATAGCATAGATTGAACCACATTACCCTAGCACAAGTTCCAAGAAATGTATGCAAGTTCTAGGGTAGGGTAAAACATTTTTCAGATTGAAGGATACATTGAACCTAGACAAGTTTGAAGATCTGATGGCTATGATTGATCATGGGAAATGTGATCAAGGAGATTAAGTGGTTCATGAATTGTTTATAAATAGGGAGTTGTTGATAAACAATGTATGCGGGCAAATGTATACACAGGGATGCTACATAGTGATTACTGAGCACAGAAGTTTGAAGAGTTGTTTGAATAACAAACTATAGAAGCCCAACAGATGGACAAGATTAGTTCTATGTCTAGATTGTATTGAGCAAATAAGAATCTGCTTTAGCATTTTAGATGTGAAGTTGCAGATAGATTTTTATTATTGTTATTTTGTGAAAGTGACAGAAAATCTCTTAGCTGAGTGGACTTAACAGTCTTATTTGTAAAACCCTCTAGCAAGGTGACATTTTGATTGAGTGTTTGAAATCCTTTAACAAGGTCACTTCTAACAAGGTGAAGATCCTAACACATCTGAGGGAAATCCCTTAACCATGTCACATCTAGCAATGTGTTTGTAATCTTTAACAAGATTTGCTTTTAACCGAGAATACTCTAAAAGAGTATATTTCTTAGTGGGTCTGAAATCCCACAGTGGTTTTTCCCTATTTGGGTTTCCACGTTAAATCTGGTGTTATGAGTGATATGATGTTTATATGCTTTTGAGTTTGCATGTTTAGCAATTTTGGTTGTATTACCGAAGTATATGTTACCGAGGTTGAATCTGATGTTTTTATGGAAGATTAAGTTTGTATGAGTCACCCCCCCCTCTCATCTTGGTGGCTATTGGATCTGTACTTACATTAAGTATCAAAACTATCACCTTGAATTTTCAATGATAGGTTACAAATTATGATATGCGATTGTATTGTTTTAAAGTAGTGAGTGTTCTCAAGAGGTCTTGCATTATCGATAAGATTACCTATTTTGATCTCTATTGTTTGGGAAAACTAGAACATTTTGTTGCAACCATAATAATTGGAAATGTCTTGTTAGGCTATTTGGAATCCTTCTAAAATAGTAGCGAAATGAAAACCGTGCAAATAAATGATAGAGTTATAGTGAGAAATTTTAGCTTGTTGATCTTGTGTCTTGTAGGAAATAGATTGGTTATCAAACTCTCTATTTCCTCCTCTTTTCCTAGATTAGTAGATTTTAGTAATGCTACTAAAGAGTGCATTGATTGTGGATAAGTCAATATGTGAAGGGGTAGTATTAGAAGTCACCATTCCTTGAATAGTATGGAATGGTGTACAAGTAATGTTGATGGGAAGCGACTTTAGCTTCTCTATTTTGAGGAAAAATATAGTTATGTAATGAAACTGTATTATAGGTGTACTCAATACTTTCCCTTGTGATGAACTGATTTATAAGGTTCATGTGTGCCAGCCTATTCCTATCCTTTATTTGAGCATACTGATATTAGTTCTTGAGTAGAATGATGGTTTTATTGGAGGATATTTTACCTTGTCTTCATGAAAGGTATGTTATTTTTTCACATGAGCTGCCAATTGTCCAGCGTTGGTAGACATGTGGGTGGACCTTAGCCATGTATACCTCTAGCTTATGATGAGTATCCTAAGAGGTACATCACTATCTGGGGTGTGACTTGCATGTGCCCTTTTCTGCGAGGTACACTGCCATGCAGGATATGTCCATTGCGTTCTCTTTCCACTTGGAGTATTGCCATGCTATACTGAGACATGATGCAGGATGTAGTAGACATTTCCATGCGGCCTACTGACTGGTTTAGGGTAGAGCCATGCTACATGACAATGTGATACAGGGTGATGTCGAGGTGCACACTGCCATGCCATGCAGATGTGTGACTAGGCCACACCACATAATGAGCTACTATGATAGCTAGACGATTGTTCCTTCCTTCCTTGTTGGTGGCTAGATTCTAGTCACATAGTGATGTTATGTGCAATTGTGATATTTTTTATTTATTTCCTTGTGGGCCAGCAATTTATTTTATTTTGACCTTGAAGGTTTAGCCACGATCTTTTGATCTTTTGCTTACTTGATTGGGTGTTGCAATTCCAGAATTATTTTCTTGCCTTACTGTTGGAATTGATGATTATTATCTTTATTCTTTGTACTTTGGTGGCTAAATTGGTTTATCCTTATTGTTTTCGAATGTTGGTCTTGTGTTGAAATGTGAATTCCTCTCCAAGAACATAGGAGACGGTCTTGGTTGAGTGTATACGAGGAAGTAGACGTAGGGAACCTTGAGGATGGGGGTATGTGAGGCTGGGAAACATCTAGTATCCACTACCTACCTATGTGTGGTGACTATCTCTTGGAGGCTAACCACCTTACGCAACAAGGGATGTTCACGAGGGTCTTGTATGGAAGGTAGCACTGCTATGGTGTGCCCTAGCACCATCAAGTCTTTGAGTGAGATGTTGGATATTTATGATCATATTATTGTTCTGAGATCAAACATAGAGATGTTGATCGTGCATGTTATCTTTGACCAAGCATTAGACATGCTCACGTGTGGCCTTATGAGTTGTGCACTCTAGTTATGTGGATGGTTATTATGTGTAATCATGGAGTAAATTGTGTTATGTGGTCACTATGTTATGGGACATAGTCATTGGAAATGTTCTTATATGCCTGGAAAGTGTAAGCCATTGAGTTATTTACGTTGTTGTTTTTATTGAAAGTTAAATTGGTTGTAGAAATGGATATTGGAAGCTAGTTCTATGCGATAAAGTTTTGTGAAAAAGATGAATTGGTAAAAGAAATTGATCATGATGGCACGTTTTCTTGTTATGTTTGATAGATGAGTATGGTGATGGTTGCTTACCTCTTTTAATGCTTTAATTTGGTGTAATGAAAGGAAGAAAATTCTTATTTCTTTGCTATGATTGTGGATAATTCCTAGAATATTTTAAGAAGTGTATGGTTTTAGATGTATCTTGCCAATGGATAATGACATTCATAAAGCTTTTAGCAATACTGTTTCCTTTATTTATGGAAGGATTCATAAGTGCAAATTGACAATTATTAATTGAGTTTCAGGGCTAATACGTGTTGCATGATTTCTGCTTAGCCTTACGACTTTCAGGAGTAAGTTGAAGCCTAGGGGGGGAGAATGTAGTGCCCCTACCCTAGTCAGCTTTGTAAAACTGGTTTCACCTTGGTTGACTTTTTATGTGGCATTCTTGAATGGTTGAATTACCATGAGGTAACATTGTAGTTAGATATTATGATTATTGTGCGTATCTGTTAATGTGCTTTCGCATCGATTCTTATATAAGTTTAATTATCCTCCTGATTCTTATTATTAATCTCGAGCTAACACCTTCATTATATATATATATATATATATATATATATATATATATATATATATGACTCTTGGTTGCAAGAGATTGTAGGTATAGTACCGTCTAGGTGCGAGGTTTGTCTTCACCTAGATTCACAGGGTTGAGTATACCTCTTTCGTCCTTAGAATTTGGGTTAGGTGGTTGTAAAACCCCCAGTTTACCCTAGTCATGCTCAAGTGAGCATCACCTGTGGTCCATCAGTTCCCTTTTCATTTGGGTTTGTGGGTCGGGTATTTGGTTGGATTTCTTGGGTTGTGTGCTTGGCGTTTCATAAAACTGAGTATTTTATCCTAAGTAGTTATTTTGATTTAATGTGTTCATTTACACACTAGTAATTAAGAAACTAAAGTAAATAGGTTTCTTACATATAATTAATCATTTATTTTAAAATTGCTCTATTCATGTTTGTAGCAAGTTTAATTTAATGGTTAATTTTAAATCAAGAATTTATTTAGTTTATGCATTTTGAAAGGGAAGATTTAAATTTATTCGAAATAAAAATAATTTAATCCCTTTTGCTTTTTGGAATAGAAAGGTAAATTTTAATTATTTAAGAAAATCAATTTTTATTAGAAAAGCAAGTTTAATTTATATATATTTGATATAGTGTGAAAGATTGATTTTGAGAATTTAATTTAATTAAAATATTTTACCATTAATATTGTGAAATACAAATATTAGCTTGTTAATATTGAGAAAATTAAAAATTAAATGAGGGAGAGAAGCATTTTGATTTTTAATTAGAAAGGCAAGTTTAGATTATTTGAATAGTTGAAAAGAATGATTTTTCTTTTTTATTTAAAAAAAAAATGTTTAAATTCTAAAATAAGGGATTAGGTTAGGGGATTCTTCTATTTAACCCTAGGTTTGGAAATATTTTTGTGGGGATGATTTTTGGGAGAGCTTTTTGGAAAATATTTTGGAAGAAGGATTTTTGGGAGGAGATTTGGGCATTTTGGAAGGGAAGAGATTTTTGGAGCTTGTAGGTTGGGCTCTTCTTCAATCTTGCCAGGATTGTTGAACTAGGTAGGCCTCTGGTTTATTTCATGGGCTTCTTTGTTTTAAAGAAATTGTTTTGGTTTTTCTTTGTAAAAATCTGGTTGTGTTTGTAGATAATTCCTTATTTTGTGTGGAAAATGAAAGAATGGTAATAAAATCACAAACTCAAACCCTCCTTGCTTCCTTTCCAAACCTCTAGATGTAATTTTTGTTTGTATAAATTGGTTTTCAAAAATTAAAACCAAATATTGGGGTTTGGTTGTTCTTGAGTAAATTTTGTTTAAAAATCCAATGAATCTTCTCTTAAATAAGTTTAAAATTGAAACTTAGTTTGGGGGTTTGGCAGATTGATGTTAAAATTGTGTAAATCAATCTCATTTTGCCAATATGATATTGTTTTAGAGAAATTCCCCCTTTCCCGAATCTGGGTATTCTATATATGCAAAATGTTAGAAAACCATGATGTTGGAAAATTATTTTATAGTCTTTGATTGACTATGTTTTTTAATTTCTGGGTACTATTATTTTTTTAGCAGTAAATATATTTAAAAAAAAATATTAAAAAAAATAATAATAAAAAATAAATAAATAGCAACCCATGGCGAGGTAAAACCCCCCACCATGGGGAGGTAGCACGCTACCAAGGTAGTGGCGGCTACCAATGGTAGCGGACTGCTACCAAAGGGTAGCAGCACTACCATAGGTAACATGGGCTACCATGGTGGACCCGCGTGGAGGTCCACATGGGTGCCCCCCCCCTGTTTTTGCATTTTGAATTTATAAATATTCTTATATATTGCAAAAAAAAATATAATAATAATTTAATATTGTTTAAATGTTATTTTTTTAATAAAGTTGTAATTATGATTAATTTAGCATTAATTAATAGTTTATGATTAATTTGATATTAATTAATTATATAATGATAAATATACATTAATTAACATTTAGATTTCATTTTATTATTAATGCATATTTTTCTAATTAAATACTTGAATTGCTAATTTCGTTATTAATTATTAATTTGTTATATTTTATTAATCATGGATTAATAAATATATACATTAATTAATAGCTAATTTTGGTGTTTGTTTTATTGAGGAAGTATCTTTTTGGAAAAAAAATAGAATATTATTTTAATTGGAAAATTGTTGAAATAAAATATATTTATTAATTGATAATTTTTAAATAATATTTTATTTAGGAATATATTATTCGAGTAATTGAAAAAAAAAGAAATATTTTATCATTGGATATTTTGAAAATTTAAACGATATACTATTGGAAATATTGGAAATTTAATAATGTATCATTTGGAATATTGGTGAGTTAATGATACTTTCAATTAGTAAAATAAATGGTTTAGTTTATATTTTTCCTCTGTATTGAGAAATAGACAAATGGTACTACTACAATTGTGGTATTATATTCACCCTGTAATGGTGATTTTTCTCTTAATGTATTTTTTTTGAAAACTTAGATCATTTAAAAAACTTGATCGACTCTTATTGTTTAAACCAATAGGAAAGAAGATTGTCCTTTTCTGGTTATTGCCTATGAAAGTTTAATTTATGTATTCTCTTTTGTTTAAAGTAATGGCAAGGCCTTGATATGTTTGTTTGGACCCTATCGTTTGGTTGATTTGGGGTACCTATTTATGTCTTCAGTCTCTAGTTTGGCTATTGCCTTGTGATGGTGTTATAACTGGTCTTGTCCTTTATGTGGGTGTCGAGTGTTGATTTGTGGTTGACTATAGCGGGTCAGGTCTCTAGGTAGAGTACTATTAGGAAATGGACCTTGTATTAGCTTTTAATATGTTCAGTTGGATCCATTTCTATGGAGGGGTCATTTAAGTAATTATTGACCGATGTGGTCGGTTGTTTATTGGTATGATTCACCTTGATGGCAGGAATGTAAATGATGTGGAAACTTATGTACCCTTAACTTATTTAAATGATCAGAGGGGTCTTGCAATTGAGCAGACTCGGAGATGTAGCCCTTTAGGGGTGAACTCTGATATCAATTTGGTGTTATGTGTTGCTTTTGTTCTTATGTTTCATGTTTTAGTGTTAGCATGTATGGATGGCATTTTGATAGAATGTGTAAGTGGATTAGATGAAATTAATTGTAAATGCATGTATATAGTCATCTTTTAAATGTAGTAAATTGGATCATGAAAGAATGTAGATTAGAATAATGGAATATATTTAGTTATTGTTAAGGAAATTAAGTATGCATGGAAAGATCTCATTAGTTTGTGATGAAATTCAAGTGTGTTATTAAATTAGATGCATGACTCAAATTTTAATGAAAAGTATGAACGAAAGGTATGAATAAACCTTAATGGATGAACTTTATCTTGTGATCTATATTTTGTCTTACTGAAAGAAATTATCCTTGTTTAAGAATTATCTCATTAATTAAGACAATCGTCTTATTGGATTAATTAGTGTGAGTTAAGTTAATTGTGTAATTAAGTAATCACATTGGAAAACTCTTTAGGTGTTATTTGATGTCTTCCACTGTGTAATTTGAACTTGGATATCTTGTTCTATCATAATGTTGTGTTTAAATTTTGTTAAAAAAATTATTGCACTCTATTCTTGTGTTTTAGCTTAATCCCTTTGGGGTTTCCTGGCGAGACATTACAGATTATCAGTATAAACCATGAATTATTTAGGAAGCAAATAATGCCTCCATTTCCTAAGTGATTGAACAAGTGCATATAACTCCAAATCATAATAATAATACCTTTTCTTGGCATCATTGAGCTTCTCACTAAAAAATCCAACCAGTCTATTGTCTTGACTTAAGACTGCTACAATTGCTATATTGATTGTATCACATTCAATGGTGAAGAACTTGTCAAATCTTGGAAGAACTAGTACCAGTTGAGTAGCCACCTTTTTCTTCAAGAGATCAAATCCTCTTTGTGCTTCTTTTGTCATTTGAAACTTAGTCTTCACTCCTCCTTTGATTGTGTCAAGCATAGGTGCACATATCTCACTGAACCCTCTAATGAACTTCCTATAAAATTGTAGCAAGCCATGAAAACTCCTCACTTCACTTGTTGTTCTAGGTGTAGACCAACTGATTATGGCTTCCACCATAGAGGTATCCATCTTCAAATCAACACTTGAGATTACAAACCCAAGATATATCAACTCCTATTTCATGAACTCATATTTCTCCAAATTGATGGTTAGTTGCTCATCACATAATTTCTTCAATACAATCTCTATATGATTAAGATGTTCATCTTTAAACTTGCTAAAAATCAAGATGTCATCTAAATAAACAACAACAAATTTACCAATATAATCTTTGAGTACTTCATTCATGAGTCTCATGAATGTGCTAGGGGCATTTGTGAGTCCAAATGGCATAACAAGCCATTCATAAAGTCCTTCTGTGGTCTTGAATGTTGTCTTCCATTCATCTCCCTCCTTGATTTTGATTTGGTGATAACCACTCTTGAGGTCTATCTTGGCGAATTATTCAACACCTCCTAAACAATCTATCAAATCTTCAATTCTTGGAATGGGAAATCTATAACTGATTGTAATCTGGTTGATATCTCTAGAATCAATGCAAAGTCTCCAAGTACCTCCCTTTTTTGGGGCCAAAATAGTGGGAACTACACATGGGTTGATGCTCTTCCTTATTAGACCATTATCCAAGAGTTCTTGTATTTGCTCAACTACCTCTTTATTTTTCTCTGGTGTCATTTTATAAGCCACTTTATTATGCAATGAGGCTCCGGGTATGAAGTCAATTTGGTCACTAATGGAATGTTAAGGAGGCAAGTTGCAGGTGAACATCACTGATAATATCCTTAAACCGATTTATAATTTGTTACACTTCATTGGGAATGCATACTTTCTTATCCTTGCTTTCTTCTTTTGGTTTTACCACAAGTGCAAACCCCACTCCTTCTCCTTCCTTGAGAGTGTTAATGAACTCCTTCTCACCAACCAGCAACACATTGGGACACTTTGATCTGCCCTCTTCTTGGTCTCCTATGGACTGAATTTTAAAGGTGATCCCATCTTTTTGAAAAGTATAGGCATTATTTTCCCCATGGTGTATTTCTTTTCTATCAAATTGCCAAGGCCTACCTAGGAGTAGGTGGCAAGCATCCATTGGTAAGATGTCACAAAAGATTTTGTCCTTGCAGCCTCCTTAGTGAACTCCACCTAAGTTTGTTCATTCACTAGAACATGCTGCCCCTTGTTGAGCCAAGTAACCCTATAAGGATCACTATGTGGGATTCTTTGTAGGTTGATCTTACTCACTGCTTCTTCTGACACTATTATTAGTAGAACCTGAATCCACCACTACTCTACATACTTTACCCATAATCTTGCATTTTATCCTAAACAATGATCTTTTTTGGTTAGGTTCCTCCTTAACCGGTTCTTTGAACAAGACTCTTCTCACCATGAGATTCTATCCAACCTCAGAATATAAACTCACTTTTGATGCCTTTATGTTTGCTGCATCTTCTTGAATATAACTTACTCTCCTCTCACCTCCTTGGGATGAATAAGAATTCTCAAGATATCTATAGGCAGGTGTCCAAGTTGATGGCAATTGTAGCACTTCATTGTGGTGAAATAGGACCCTCTTCCTGATCCACTAGACCTTCCTCTACTAGAGTTGCTAGATCCCCTTCCTCTATAGTTGCTCTTGCTATTGGAATCCCCACTTTTCTCTACCAACTTGGATTCCCCTTGGGATCTTGGGTCTATAATTATTCCACCATAGCTACCTCTATGACCTCTTCCTCTATTGCTTATCTCTTGTTTCATTTTACTCTTCTCTTCCACCTTGAGTGCCGATTGATAGCACTTATGAACAATACTAGGACACAACAAACTCAACTCTTCTTTTATATTCCATCTCAAGCCATTCAAGTACCTAGCTACCTTAATGCTTTCATCTTCCACCACCTTAGATCTCAAACACTTATGAAATTCCTTAGTGTAGCTGCTCACATCTAGTTCTCTGTCTCAAGTTTTGTCTCCTCTTGTGTAATTAAATTTCATAGTCTTCAGGGATATAGGCTTCTTTCACCTTGGCTAGCATTCCTTCCAAGTGGCAATTGGGTTCTTACCCTCCTTTTACCTCTCCTCTTGGATGAACTTCCACCAAGTCAAGGTTGCTCCTCTTAATCTAGATTTGGCTACCTTCACCTTTTGTGCCTCACTAATCCCATCACATTCAAAGTGATTCTCCAATCCTTCAATCCATTCCATGACTACTTTTGGCTCCTTTTTTCCACAAACAAGTGGCACTCCTTCTAGGGATTTTCCTCTTAAGGATTTGATGGCTCTAAGGAAAGGCTCTTTAGGTCGAATAGGATCTAGTTTAGGTGTGTTATCCTCTTCTACTACTTCTTTACCCTTCCCTTCATTGATTTGGATTGTTACTTTCTCAGACTTGTCTTCAACTACGTCTAGTTTGCTTTCCAACTATTGCAGTCTTATCCCGAGGAGTCTATTCTCTTCCTCTTGAACTTCTACCTTCTTGGATAACTCTGCATTGGTCACCATCCTGAGACTATTTTCTCCTACTGACTCGGTCTCTAACATGAACTAGCTTTTTCCAAAATCTTAGTTGTCTTTGATACCACTTTGATGGGGAGGGGTTCTTAAAGAGAGTCACACCTTTCTCAATAGGTAGTTGAATGATGTTTTAGTGGGCTCCTACCACTCTTCACTTTTTCATTAACAAGTCAAACACTCAAACTCTCTTGGAGTGCTCCCTATCAATTTGTGCTCTTTAGTTGCTTCAAGCATGATTAAGATTCACAAGGGTAAATCGAACCATTAAACTATCCAACTCTCCAACATGTACTTGCAGGGGTTTTAGGGGGTGGTTTATAGGTGTTTCAATTCCAATCAAATGGTTCTTCAACTAGTTTTTCACCATTTTCTCATCGCTCCCTCTTTCTCCTATTTTCTAGGTCTAGTAGCCCTAGAGCCCCAATTAGCCCTACCTTAACATTTTTTGGGAAATTACTCAAAAATCTCTCAAAGAACCTTCAAACACATTTGGTGATCCAAGTACCCTTTTGGAAAAAAATTTAAATCCACTAGGGTAGGGAATCTAGTCTGTCAGTACTGGTACGGATCCCCAAAATGGTACTTTTTAGGGGTTTTGAGTTAGCAGTCTTCTTCAAAGGGTTTTGATGGTTTTTGCACCCTATCACACCTCCAACTCTTCAATGAGACTCTATCCTGCAACATACTTCCATGCCAAACACTTGGCACATTCACAACTGCTCATTCCTACAAGCAAATTCAAAATTGACAATCATTTTCCTAACCGGGCTATGATGGAGCTCACCTAGGAAACGATAACAAGTTGCTCCCCAAAAACTTCCAGAACATTGCAATAAATATATACAATTTTCAAGGGTTCCATGACTTGAATCCAAAGGGTCATTGAGAAAACTCAAGGGATTTCAAGTTGGCACCATGACTGGGCTCTTGAACCCTTGCTCAAGTCTGGAGCAATACAAATTTGTAAACACACTTGAAACCTGCACTAAAAGAAAGTAAAAACACCTTCTAAGAAATACAATAACATACCCTAAACCACCATGAAATACCAATAGCAAGGTCAATCCATTTGGTATAGACTGGTGCTCCAAAAATGGGAAAATACAAGGTAAAATCTGGAAAATGTCTTCAAAATGTATTCAAACTTGCTCAAGGCTTTACCAACCCATGTAAAATCATTCTTAGAGAATTTTATATGCCATTTTGGTCATAACCAACTCTTCATCGGCTCTCTAACCACTGATTTTCTCAAAAATGCAAAATTGCTCAAAAAGTTGCAAAAAGTTGTCAAGCAACAATGACAACTTTTGCTCAAATGTACATTTTTGTCTTTTATGCCTTTAAAATTATACTAAACCTTCTAGGATGACTCCCTAACATAAAAATGACATTCCTAAATGCCTAATGAGGCTTTACAAGACATTTTACATCATAATGCAAATTTATGCCATTTTAGGCTTACAAGGTCTCATAGGCCAAATTTGAGAAAACAAACAACCTAGGTGACAATCATCCTTCAGATGAATATCAAACACACATGTGGACCTCTAAGTAGTCTATTATTCAAATAATAATCCAAAATTTGGATACTCACTCCAAAATTTGTAAAATGTATCAACAAACTGGTTAAAATCTAGGTGCTCTTGCACCACAGTTGCCCCAGAAGGAACCAGATCAGATTGAAGAAATTTTGGATAGTAGAATTGGGCATAGTACCCAGAGTAGTCAGTATAAGGATTATCTTGTGAAGTGGAAGGATAGACCAGTTGAAGATTCATCTTGGATTTGTCAAGAAGAGGTAGACCGCCTTGGTTTTCCTCTGACCCCAACAAAGTGAGAAGCTCACTTTTTCAATAACCCCGAATGTGTGATGTAGGAGCATCCCTGGTTCATAGCAATCTTGCATCAACCAAAAAAAATTTATTTTTGTTTTTCTTTCTATGTGTCTTGGTTTTTTCTCACCGGATCTTGTGGAGTTAGATTATACTTGAAGACATGATCATCTTTCTTATTTCCTAACCACATCGCATTTGGATTATTTTCTGGCAAGATATTGCTATCAGTTTCCTTGGTAGTTTCTTGTTACCGCTGACAGTTTCTTGTTACCGGTTGCCTGAACCTATTTTGGTGATCTACTGAAACCCCTTCCGAAGCGTGTGGAACCTTGGTCATTGATTCTAATGTTCCTTGGCATGTGGTTGACCTTTTCTCATGATCTACACTTCATCCTTTGGATTTTCCAAAGGAATATCTTGGTAGAGGTCGGCCTTGTTGATTTTACACGTTATGTCTTGTTCTTTGGGTTTTGATCCATTTTTGGACCAACCGGATTGTATATATAATTATGTTTGTGCATTGGAATGTAATCAATCAAAGAATCAAGTAGCGAGAGCATGTGTAGAAGATAGATATTAAGATTAAAGGTCTTAGTTGTGACCTATTATGTACTTTGAGGATGTTCTAACAAGTCTGTGAGCTGGTTATGTTGTAATCTGGTTGTTACTGGTTGGTTGTAATCAATTTTCATGAAATAAAACAATTTGTTCTGCATTACCTCCATCATATCTTTGTGTTTTTGTTGTGTTACTCTTGCTCACTAGTCTGGATTGATCTCTTTGAGGTTCCTCCTCACTGTCAACTGCTTCAGATAAACTCAATTAAAATATTTCTCATGTTCATCAACAAAGGAAGGGATAACTGCCAACTTACTAGTGTAAGAAATACTCAGGTAATACCGGTTCAATTATACTAAGATGCTTATATTCTCTTACAACATTTTTAGGCTCAATGATAACACAATTCACTTAAAATTTTGTATAGAAAATGATTATGTTGCATTGGTTCATGTTAAATTTGTATTTCATTTATAAGCATTCCATCGTTACTATTTTACAAGATATCCTTTTATTCATAGCTCAATATCAAAATTCTTTTCTAATTATTCACAGTTGTATTTTTATTCATGATTGAGTATACATTGCATAAGAAATAAACCATCATATAGGATTACATTATCATGACATATATCATAGGCATTATAACCATAAGTTCACTATTTAGATGCATTGTTCATACATTTAGATCATGATTTCAAATAATAATTATATAGTAGTGTCATATATCAACATAGGTTTCATACACAAAAATATCATGAAAATATAAAAAAGTACATGTCCTAACTTTTCCATCATGTTGGCTTTCATTAATTAACTCACTTTCATGAGTAAATGGTTGTGAATCCTCTTAAGATACAAGAGATAAGATTTGTTCCCTCAAATCATTTGTCTATTCTAGGTCCCAATGATCTTCCAATGGAGCAAATACCTCTTTTAATTTAACCATGTGTTTCAAATATCTATCCATTCTCTCAAGTAAAACACAACAATTTATCTCATAATGCTTGTTTGTGTAGTGTATTCTACATCCATCTAACATTGCAATATCAACTAGAGACTTAGAGACAACCAACTCTTTCAAACTCTAATTCAAATATTTATGTACAATTGGAATATCCAACCAAAAATTATAAGTTTGTTCACTTTCATTACAGGGTTGATTATCATGGAACTCACCTTCATAATACATGTGAAGCCTCCCACTTGTTAATTCTTCATTATGGAAATGTTGGGGCAATGTTGTTGATACTTCAAATTCCCCAAAATATCCTTTAAAAAGAGTTATTGAAACACCTCCCACTCTAATTTTCTTCTCATGATCAAAGCTTGTAGCTACCTTTTCTTTGTTCTAATTTAGTCGATTGAATTGAGATGGTTGCACATTCATTTTTGCAGCTATGATTTCCTTATAATCTACTGTTCTAATTGCTAAATCATGATAAAAAATGAAGTCATAAGAATCTTGTTAGAAGAGAAAGAGTTTTTATTCATGCGTGCAACTTGCATTTTCTAATCATAACTATGTTGATTTATTAGGTTGGTTACATTTATGTTGGGTAGATTTAAAACATTGTAGTTCTCATTTGATTGTAATTGAGAAGGTATGGCGTGTGTTGTGTTAGAAGCTACTGAATATAGACAACTATCACTAATACATTTGGCCTAAAATTTTGACAGAGGTTTCCAACGGAGAAGGTATATTGTGAACAAATTTGTTTTTTTTTTAAATTGCCCGCATTTGTCAGAATTTCAATGCTAATTCAATATCTATTTTCAACAAAGAAGGAATTGGCAATGAAATTTGTGTTTTTTTACAAAAAGTGCCTGCGTTCGTCGAAATTCTGATGACCGCAAGCATTACTTAAAAAACACAAATGACCAAGACATTTCAAACATCATTTTCATGGCCTCTTCCCATTCTCACGTTGTCGCCCCAGCAATGTACTCCCACCCAGAGTAAGCATACTTCAGGTTTTGGATGAGGCACATGAACTGTTTTGACCAATTAATCCCATCTCCAAGCATTTTTGGCTCATGGAATAGGGTTTGCGCAAAAATGGGAGCAATACTGACTCATGGAATAGGGAAGGTGTAAAGCTCTGTCAACATCCCCCAACCTGTGCAAAAATGGGAGCAAAGTCGGCTCATGGAATAGGGCATGCTCTCGGGGACTAAATACCAATAGGCTTCATTCCCCTTCTTTCATTCATTAGTATCGGTCACCCATCTATTTTGCACCTGCAGATAGTGATGTTTTTGATTCTCTGTTGGCCTAGGCGCAGGTGTAAAGCTCTGTCAACATCCCCCAACTTGTGCAAAAATGGGAGCTTTGAAATATCATGCTGACTATTTGATAGACTACCTCACAAAAATTGGAAGTTTTGGAACAAGGTATGAACATCTATCATAGGACAAATAATAGAGGAATTTTGTCACATGTTGTAGCTGCAATTGCTAGGGTACATGTTTTAAAGATGTTTTATATCATAGAATCAATATTCCAATGTCTATTTATTTTTAAAAATTTGGATATCATATTCCCAACTGATGTCTATTTTCATGAAACTATTCCTTTAGTCATGCAAATAAAGCCTGAAAAAACTACACAAGGCTTAAACCATTATTCATAGCCCCTAGAAAATCTCTTCATTACCAAAAAAACCTATTCATACTTGAAAACATTATTCACACCTAAAACATTTTCCATGCCTAAGACATTAATCACAACATCAAATAATATTTATATTGTAAATAAACACTATTCATGTTTAAACTATTGTTCATAGATTCATTTAACCTCAAAAATTACTCTACAAGCTCTTGAGTCCAAATTTGTTATTCTCTATATGAATTATGGGGTTTGAAATCTATTTAGTATGATTGTGTAATATCCCTTGTCCAATGATGACTAAAAAACAAGGAATATTCATTGTCAAATCGGCATGTTATGTTATTCGCTACTGTTGTGTGTTATGCGGACTATTGTCTCAGAAGTTTTTAGTTTGATATAGAGGTGAACAATCACATATTTCTCATAAATTTACAACTACAATTGACTGCAAGTGAAAAAATGATAGCCAAGGATGCATATACAATCAAATTATGATGATCTAACACCAAATTAGACTCAAAATCAGAATGTTTAGCTACCTGACATTATGTCAAACAATTGGCAAGGGTCCTCAAAAAATGGGAGTATGATGATGCAACCTCAAATTCCTCTTATTTCATATCTTAATCAAACAAATGCCTCATCAACAGTCATAAATATATGTTATAGGCAGCTAATGTAAAATTACATGGACTCTCACAATAATGTATCAAAATCAGACTTCACTAGATTATTGACATTTCGTTAAACATGTCATGCAAACTCTGAAAAACATAGTACAGCTACAAGCCCATTCAAATCTTATTATAAACCAGTTCCAATGCAATCATAGGATCTTTAAATAGGCTGACTGCCAAGAGATATGCTACTGATTTTTTGAAGACTTTAGAGAGTCACTAACTAAAGCATATATCTCAAAATTACAATCAAAGAAGAGGTATGAGGAACCTCATTAAGCTATGCCCAAGTCTGGCAATGTAAACACTAGCATTACTCATCCAAAATAAAGCCATGTTAGAGTTATGATCTTCAATACTTTCTCTTAGATAAGAGATAAAATTAAAAAACCACATGATTATTACAATAAATTTATTTTCTTATTAAAAATATAAATAATTACATTAGATATATATTCCACATAAAGAAAAGAAATGATGAAAATCATTTCTGTCTTAAATAATGAGATCAACAACTAAAAATGGGGAAATAATATCCTAATTACAACTCCCTAATTAGTATAAGATACTATTTCCAATATTATACTAAGGATAAATATTAAAAAAGTATAATAATTACACTAATACATATATCACTCTCATGCCTTCCTTAATTTTATATAAGGTCCCTCTATCCAAATATGAAGTCTCAAGGGAGTTGTATGCGTCAATTATTCAAGCTTCTTCTAAATCTATTCCAACCTCTTCTTACAACACATGTCTTTATGATGGTTGAGGATCTTTAAACTTTGAAAATATGAATGAACACACTCCTCTAGACATAATTTAAATACCACATTTAATTTTAAACATGGATGCAATGGACATGATTTAGGATGTGTGCAATGAAGTGTGGAGGTTCATGAGAAATATACATTACATTTTTCTAAAGAAGATTTAGGTTTCTATGCTCCTCCTTTGTTGACATCCCCTCCCCCATTGTCTAATATATCTATGACTTTCTCAACAACTTTTAATCACAACAAGAGATAATTTTGTATGAGTTTCTTAAAGCCAACTTTATTACTCTCCCCTTGAAAATTTGAAGACAAAACCATAAACAAAATTAGGACAATCCTTTTTTCAAGCATCATCAACTATTCCACTAATGAATGTCATGATTTGGAGATTAAAATTCAACAACTTATTATAGTTCTAGTAACATTAAATAATAGGTGACAATGAGTTATACACTCATCATATCCCTTCTAAATGACATTTATAATCTATTATGTTTTTATCTTGCTATATGACATCGATAGCTTAATTACCTATTAGGGGCTCATTGTCATTCATGGTACTACAATTTCATGTGCAATCATACTTGGGAGGCAACATAATAGCCTAGTTATTCTTGTCTCTACATTGTGGAGCAAGAATAATAGTTGTCAATTGTTCCTCTTCTTTAAGGATCCACTTTACCTTTGTTGATTTTTATCTTTTATAACTTGATCTCCTTTCTTGCATAGAATTGTCCTCAATCCAAATTCTCTCCTTTCTTGGACATGTGTGTTACTTGATTAGGACCTCTTTCTTTCTTGAAATGGTATGTATTTTATGAACGATCTCTCCTTAGCGATAGAAAATGTGCAATCCTTCATCAAGGATACCATTTCCTAGCAATATGGAAGGTTTGTATTCTTAATCTCCTACCCATTTCTTAATTTAAAAGATGATATATTAATTAAATATCTCCTCTATTTTTGGAGGTAGACATATTTAGGAAAAGATCTCTTCCTCCCTCTTTAAAATGATCCCTTTACACTTGTTGAAAAATATCTCTTTTACAACTATCTCTTCCTTTCTTATAGCAATGAGGCATGTACAAGGATCTTTCTTCCTAGCTTGGAATGCATGTATGTTATATTAATGGTATATTCTTGGTGTTTAAGGTTCTTATCCTTGATCGCTATCTACCTTAAGATATCAACCTAGAGGTATGTTTACATCTTAAGGGGAGGCATATGAACTCTCCTTTTTTCTCGTGTTAATTAATTTATGTTATATCCTCAAACTAGAAGTGTTGTGTTACATAGCGCCCCCCAGGGCATGGTTATTATTTTTCTGAGATTTGTTACTTAGAATAGCATGGATTAATGCTAGTGTGATCATTGTTGTTATTTACACCTTTGCAAGTGTTGGTTATTATTTTTGTTTCTATTTTGTGTCACTACAACAACCATTTTGTACTAGAGGTTTTGGATTGCCTTGCGAACAAATGGTTTTGTTTGTTAATCTTATCTATCATGGATCACCTAGCATAACACAACTTGCTAGCCAATGAAATCCATGATGTAGCATGAATCACCCAACATTACACAACTTGTTAGCTAGTAGTATTCACATTTCTTCTCTTTTCTCTTATCATATGACTAATAGTAAGCGTCTCCTTAGTAGACCTAGAAGTCATATCTCTTCTCTTGTGATAGAGTGTTCAAGTAGACTTGTTGGGACTAGGAGGTGTGGATCGACTAGATCCTCCACCTATTGGATGTAGACAAAATGAATTCTTTTTGAATTAGGATGGTACACAAAATCTACTATCAAAAGGTTGTCAAAAATTCTTGGGACTAGGAGGTGTGAACTAGCCTAGTCTTCTTCTTTTCATGCCATCAAAATTTGAGTTTGATTGTCATCATTTACTTTGCCAAATTCTTCACACGTAACTCCTGAATCAATTTCCTACACACAAAATGACAAAAATAGGTTTGTTGATGGGGGCTATCCTAGCTCAAACCTTAGGTTGTGAATTAACCTTGAAGTATAATGTTTTCCTTTTGAGGGAAAGGATAGATCTAATCTAAAAATGCTTGAAATTGAAGATGATAGCTTGATGAATCTTTCTTGAATCCTCACACAAGGTTTTAGGATGTCATGCAGACTATTGATCATGAATGTTGTGGTTTAACTTGAATTCTCCTTCAATGCTTGATGAATGCTTGATTGCTTGTTCACTTGGAATTGAATTGATTTTATAATTAAGAGTGTAGACACCCAAAATTGTCCAGTCTAATTAAATAAATATTTTATTTATTTAATTATCTAAGCTTAATTCTTCTATTAATTAGATAAATCTTTATTTATTTAATTAATTCATTTATCATTTAAATAAATACATTTATTTATTTAAATTATCCTTTTCCTAAATTAAATAAATATCTTATTTATTTAATTGATCTCACTCCTTCTATTAATTAAATAAATCTTTATTTATTTAATTAATTCATTAACCTTTTCTACCCTTGACACATGTCATTCATCTCTTAATTCATACACTACCTACCCCTTTCATTATTTTATTATTTCTTTTACCTACCCTCTAATCATAGCCGACCTCCTTTTACACCTCTCAATCTTATCCCTCCATTTCATATAGTGTCTTCTATATAAGGAGATGCTTCCTTCATTATCAAAGCCCCGGTTGACTACTTGACTACACTACGCTTTTGAACATAGGTGATCCTACTTGCAACCACATTCTGTTCTTTGTTGAGCTCTTATGCACATAAAATCTGAGAGCAAATATATCAAGCAAGATCAATGGAGATAGGAAGAATGGAGATCCAAACCCTATTGGACATGTGATGGTATAATCTTTGTGATTTCATTTGATTTGCATTGTCTTAAGTAATCTTCATATGTTATGGTGGATCTTTGTTGTTGCTAGGCTAGGGTTTTGTGGTTGAATACATTTAGCCTTTCAATATCGTTATTATTGTTATCCATTTTCACCATAAACAAAGAGATCAGTTGAATTTTAGGTAGACCCCTTCAAATGAAAGGGTAGGCTTCCTTTTATACCTAATCATACATAAAGTATTTGAATTTTTGGAGCCGACTGACATGAAACTAATTTTTTTTGCACACATGAGACAAGAAATGAGGGGTCATATTTTGGGTCTCAATCACGAGTACCAAGGAACCTAAGGCATCCTAATCTTGTCAATGAGGACTTAAAATTGAATAGAGGTTGAGGAAGGAGTTGAAAATGCAGATTTGAAGATGATGTGAGTAGAATCAAAGTGGGCACAAAGCAAAACATGCCTAGGGAATATTTAGGATGGGAGATGCTAAAGTGGGCATCAATGTCTCAAGATCAGATGGACCTTTAGTGATTGTATCCCTTGCATATGATTTGTTTGGGTGATATACTTCACCATTATACTCACAAGAATTTTATTAAGTCTCAAATATAGGGCTCATAACTTATTAATGATGAAGTGAAAGTTGTAATGCCCCGCCAGGAAACCCCGAAGGGATAAGCTAAAATAACAAGAATAGAGTGCAATTTTTTTTTTTAAAGTTACAACACATAAGATGCAACAAGATATCAAAGATTCAGATTACATAGCGGAAGACTTCAACTAACTCCTAAAGAGTTTCCCAACGAGATTACTTAGATATCACAATTCACTTAACTCACATGATTAATCCAATAAGCTAATTATCTTAACAATGAGATAATTCATAATCAAGACAATTTCTTTCAAAAGACGGAAATATAAATCACAAGCAAGGATTCATCCATTAAGGTCCATTCATAATTTCCCATTCAAGCTTTTCATTTAAAATTACAAACCATACATCAACATTCTAATTCACAAGGATTTCATCATAACATATGAGATCTTTCCAAGCATATTTAAATTCCTTAACAACAACAAGTATAATTCATTACTCTAAGTTACATTCATTCATATTCCAACTTATTGCATTAAAAGGACGATTTCACACATGCATTACGATAAATCGCATCTCAACCAATTATGCATTCGATCCACATGGCATTCAAGAAAGAACTGAATAAAAGCATTTATAGTTAATTCCAATTATCCACTTAACCATTCAACATAAATTAATCCTACATGATAAACTAAATAAAGGAAAACATAAGAGAATACACCACATAACACCATAATGATCTCGGAGTTCACCCCTAAAGGGCTACATCTCCGGGTCTGCTCAACTGCAAGACCCCCTCTGATAAATAATAAAGTTAAGAGAATAAGAGGTTACACCATACAATCTAGCCACCAAGGCGATACATAAACAATATACAAACGACCACACCGGTCAATAAATACATAAATGATCCTTACAAGGAACAGGATCCAGCTGAACATAATCAAAGCTAATATCATAAGAGTCCATGAGAGCATCCATAAAAATGAACCATCACCACCCAAGGGTCTAACATGAAACCGACACTCCCAAGGGCAACGACGAAGGACGACTCACAAAGGTACTCAAAACAGGACAAGACGACAACACACTAGCGGACGTAGGGACAAGTGTCATCACACCACCTGGTATGGATACCATGGCAAGTCTTCATAGGTCCCGGCCCATACACTGGTAACCCTGGCAACCTAATCCGAACTTCCGGCCCATCCAAGCCTCATGTGGACCCACACATCCTCTTGTGAAGACAAGGAAGGTGGTTTGCCATTTCAGGCCTTCTCACAGCATGTCGAATCTATGCTAGCACTCGTCCCATGTGTGAGGCACATTATCTTATTTAGAGATTATTTTCTAATCTACTTAGGTTATCACTTATTAGACTCACTTTCGACAGGTTATCCAGCAGCCACTTTGGGCACGGCCCCCAATCGAAAGCCACTTTCCCATATGACACTAGACTAACTCAGACGAACTCAAACCACGGAATACACATGGTAAGATGAACGGAGTTCAAGAAGATACAAACATCAGGTCAAACACGACTCAAGGGTAATCACTTACTGACGGTGCTCTAACTAGAGACCTGACAACTAAGGTTAACCACGAATCATTATTCGACTCACTCAAAGAGGATATAACCAACTAAGACAACATCACAATACCATAGTCAACTCAAAATTTGAGGACTGAAACAGGAACACCAAATCATCCATACGACAGGGTCCTTTAAACAAAGCAAAACGTTCCATTTCATAATTAAAGCGAATACAGTAATTAAACTCGCAAGGCAATAATCAGACAAGACAATATTTCCTCAAATTGATTTAATCATTAAAATCGATCCAGTTTTCTACATGATCTAAAACAGATAACAGTTATCTACTTCATCAAGGGATAAGTTGTTCTTGGTTTTCTAACTCCTAAGGTTCAAGCATCGAATAGGCAAATTAAGCCATAAAGAGTTTTAACCAATTCATATTAATCAAATTCAGACAGCCATTAAACAATTAAAATAAGATATTTAATCTCCAACAAACATCAATTAATAATTCCATCGTATTACAACGATTAAGATCTAGATTCATTAATCCAAGATCGATCAGAATATAATCATCGATATTCAATTGCGAAAATCAACAGTTTTAAAACTTAATTAGGGAAGTGCATAATCCACAAAATGAATTTGAATAATCACTAACTTATAAATTCCATTATAGAGTTAATTAAAATCCAAATTTACAATTAGCAAGATCTTGCCTCTTAATCATAATTAAGAGCAATTTAAACTTAGCATTAAAATATTTTTCATTAACATGATATTAAATACATAAGCATTTTATTTTTTTATAATAAAAAAATACATTAAAAAAAATGATTTTATAACTTACGTTTGAACAACACGCATTAAACAATTTATGTTCTTTTAATAAAAGAAATGCATAAAAAACACTATGATCTTTTCTTTTTTAAAAAAAACACGTTGAAAATGATGAGGCGTGGGTTAGGGCCGTGCCCTAACCCTAGCGCCAGGGGACTTCCGCGAGCGGCGCTCACGGTGGTGCCCGCAGGTGCCACGGCGCGCTGCGGCCACCGCAGCCCCTGCGGCCACCGCCGTGAGCCGCAACCGCCACGGCCGCACCAACCAACGACAAACCAGGCATCACGGGGAGAAGGAAAGCAAGGGGCGAGCGGGGGGAAGAGTGGGGAAGGGGAGGGGAGCGGGTGGAGCTCCGCTCCCCGCTCTCCCAAACCCCGACCCACAATCCGAACAAAACAAAACAAATACGCCCAGGTTCGAACGCAACAACGCCCAGGCCGAAAATAGAAGCAACGCCCAAATCACAATTAAATATATACATTTGCTAATTAAAACACACAATCCGGTTTTAATACAAATATATTTTCTTTAAAACACAAATACACAGTCCGAAATTACCACAAACGCCCAGCACAGGGATTTGATAACAATTCCAATTCTCCAAACACAATGGGGTTTTCCCAACACCCAACAGCAATGAGGAAAATGAACATTTCCATTTCAAACGAAAAATTAAAATTGAGAGTTTGATCCTACCTGATCTCGCGTTCTTGGCAAGATCGGCTGAAGAATCCCAATCTCCAGCTGCCCAGATCCTTCTTCCTCCATCCCCAATCTTCTCCAATTTTATCTCCCCATATCTTTTCCAACCAAAATCCTCCAAAAATGTCCCCCCTCTCCAAATTTCCCAAATTGGGTTATATGAAAGAGTTGACCCAAAATCTCCATTTTTGGAATAAAAACTCTTATTTTAAAAAAAATAATTCGCAAAATTAATCCTTTCTCACAAACACAACAATTTAACTTGCCTTTTCAATTCAGAATTCAATTTCTCATTTAAACCAATTTAATCTTTCGATTCAAATAAGCCGACAGAACACAATTAACTCTATGGCGATAAAATCTAAAACTTCCTTTTCAACAGCATATATAAATGCATTAATATTCAAAAACAGTCATTAATTCAAATTTACTTCCAATTTAAAACAGGCAATTCATTAACAACGAAAATCGCATAACGAATTCTCAATCAATTTAATCCATTAATCATCAATGCACAAACGCATATTTACTCAAATAATTACTAAGGACTAATTAACCAAATTAACCATGCACACCAAGCACGCAAATCGAGAAAGTCAACCAAACAGACGACTCGCAAACCCAAACAAACAAGGATTACCGACAACGATTGGCGATGCTCACTAGAGCACGCCTAAGGCCGACTAAGGTCTTACGACCACCTAATCCGACTCTAAGGATTAAAAAGTATGCTCAAACCTGCAAAACCAGGTGACGACGAACCTCGCACTCATGCGACTTCGTACCTGAAATCTCCTGCAACAAAAGATCATACATGCATACATTTATAAAATCTAATGAAATCATTAGTCCGATACTAACATCACGAAATAGGTACACTGAATAACCTGCATACAACTAGTGAGAAAACCACATCAATAGCTATGTGTAAAATCAACATCTGACTATCACATAATAATACGATAAACTAATCAAGATTAACCAAGGTTAGAAATAGACTAGGGTAGGGGTACTACATTCTCCCCCCCTAGGTTCCGACTTACTCCTGGAAGTCGTAAGGCTAGATGAAGAACACGTCATACGCATCGGCCCTGAAACTCATTCAACAAAGAACAAATTGCACATAGAAATCTTTCCATAAATAAATGAAATATTATTGCAAAATCCTTTACAAACGCCATTATCCATTGGCAAGATACATCTAAACCATACGTTCCTTAAAATATTCTAGGAATTATCCACAATCATAGCAGAGAAACAAGAAATTTCTTCCTTTCATTGCACCAAATTAAAACATTACATGGAGGTAACCAACAATTACCATAATCATCGATCAAAAATGACAGAAAAGCATGCCATAAGATCAATTTCCTTTACCAATCCATCTTTATCATAAGATTTAATAACATAGAACTAGCTCAAAATATCAATTTCTACAGCCAAATTAGCTTTCATGAAATAAGTGCAACACAAATAACTCAATGGTTACACTTGCCAGGCACAAGACAACCTTTCCAAAGACTATGTCCCATAACATAGTGACAAGTTAACACAATTCACTCCATGATACAAATAATAACCATTCACATAACTAGAATGCAAAACAGAAAAGGCCACATGTGAGCATGTCTAATGCTCGGTCAAAGATAACATGCATGATCAGCATCTCTATGCCTGATCTCAGAACTACAATATGATCATAAAAATCCAATATCTCACTCAAAGGCTTGATGGTGCTAGGTACACCATAGTGGTGCTACCTTCCATACAAGACCTTTGTGAATATCCCTTGTTGTGCAAGGTGGTTAGCCTCCAAGAGATAGTCACCACACATAGGTAGGTAGTGGATACTAGCTGCAACACAGCCTCACATACCCCCATCCTCAAGGTTCCTTGCGTCTACTTCCTCGTATACACTCATCCAAGCCCGTCTCCCACGTTCTTGGAGAGGAATTCACATTGCAACACAAGACCAGCATACGAAAACAATAATGATAAACCAGTTTAGCCACCAAAGTATAGATGAATAAAGATAATAAATCCTCAATTCCAACAGTAAGGCAAGAAAATAATCCGGAATCTCAACACCAAATCAAAAGTGCAAAAGATCACAAGATCGTGGCCAAACCTTCAAAATCAAAGTAAAATAAACTGCTGATCCCCAAAGAAATATAAAGAATAGCACAACTGCACATAACATCACTGTGTGACTAATAGCTAGCCACCAACGAGGAAGGAAGGAACAATCGTCTAGCTACCCTAGTAGCTCATCATGTGGTGTGGCCAAGTCACACATCCCCATGGCATGGCGGTGTGCACCTCGACATCACCCCGCATCACGTCGTCACGTGGCATGGCTCTACCCAATACCTAGCGGTAGGCCGCATGGAAATGTCTACCACATCCCGCATCGTGTCTCAGCATGGCATGGCAATACTCCAAGCGGACAACACACGCAATGGACGTATCCCGCATGGTAGTGCACCTCGCGGAAAAAGCACGTGCAGGTCACATCCCGCATAGCGATGTATCTAGAAGGATACTCGCCGTAAGCCAGAGGTATACATGACTATGGTCCATCCACATGCCTACCGACACATACTAACTGGCAGCACATGCGAATAAACCTACCTTTCATGAAGACAAGGCAAAGGATCCTCCAATAGAATCCAACAATATGCTCAAAACTGCCATCTATATGCTCAAAATGAAGGATAGGAATAAGCTGGCACACATAAACCTATAAATAGATTCATCAAAGGGAAAGTATTGAGTACACCTTGATACGGTTTAGTAGTACAACTATATCATTCCTCGAAGTAGAGAAGCTAAATTCACTTCGCGTCGATATTACTCGTACGCCAATCCATACTTTTCAAGGAACGGTTACTTCGAATACTACCCCTTAACATACCGAGTTACCCACAACCCGAGGTTTGGTACTCAGCAGGGAAACAAATAAGCAACAGCACACAAACAGTATGGTTTCCCATACTCATAAGCAACATATCCCCCATGGTTGATTACATCACCAATCCATGGGCACACATAATAAACACTGGTTTCTCACAACACACACAAATACACCAGTACTGGTTTAGTCACATTTACGGGGAGTACTTTTCAGTACGCTAACATCTATACAAGGAAGATTTCAATTATGCTTCTACATAAATGACTGAATCAAATTTACTCTAGATTCAAATACTGAAATTATTAACAATTCACAATTATATAAGGAATTAACATCATTCCTATAGCTTTCTCGAATCTCACTAAGCATTCATAATTAAATTATTAGCTAAGAAAATTTATTTCTAAAGCTTAAGACTTTCATCTATCACTACGAAGCCAAAAGCAACATACAATTTCACATGTTTTAAAAACATTCTATTTAAATCAATGCACTCTTTATTATCATTTCTAAAAATCTCATGATTAGGCAAAGAGAAGGGAAAGAGAGTTTGATAGCCAAACTATTTCCTACAAAGACGCAAGATCAATCAAGATCACACCATAATATAAAATTTCTCACTATAAGCCTATCATTTCAATTACACGGTTCTCATTTCGCTACCATTTAGAAGGATGACAAACAGCCTAACAAAACATTTTCCAATAATTATGGTTGCAACAGGAGGTTCTAGTTTTCCAAACAAAACAGAGATCAAGAGAGACAATCTTTTCGATAATGCAAGACCTCATAAGAACACTCACTTAATAATAGTACAATATAGACACATGTCATAATTTGCAACCTATTAGAGAAGATCACATTACGATCAAAGATAAGCAAAGAGCTATTAACCAAATAGAACATATTAATGCATACACATCAAACAAGCTTTTCCATTGGCACTTTCTAAACACATTAAGGTTATTACATATACCCAAAAGCGAGTTCAATGGAGCATTTACTAAAATAAATCTTCAATCAACTGGTTTAATGAAACACAGAAAACACATAAATCAATCTTTCAGAGAACACTTTAATACTTTCTCGAAGCTACAATAACATGCTCTTTTTAGTACTTCTTCTACCAACCAAGCAGTTCACATAATTCATCTATTCGCATAGCAATGCACCTTACTAAGGTAGAATTTAATCATGCTACTCAAACAACATACATATGGAGAATTCTTTAACCAAACACATACAGTTTTCTCCCATCACCCAATATAAATTTTTAAACCCATAGCCCTCTTTAATGATCTAAAAGCATAGACGACATAAGGCTCACACAAGGGTACGAGAAATCACAACCTTTTCTCTTTCGCAATCAAGAAAACTCGAATCAAAGATAATTACACATATCCTAATCATTTAATTTCCAGAAAGAAAGAGAGGGAGGAATAGTGATGATCATTTAATTTTTCTGCAAAATAAGCATTCAATAATAGCCACACTAGTCCTTCAAGAGGATAACACTAAGCTAGATCATAATCTTAACAAATACAATTCGCACTTTCAGATTCAAGACAAGAACGGACCAATCCAAATGGATTAGTTTAAAGAGTACAACACTCAATAAGGGAAGGCACACAAAGCACATATAAGCACTCAAACACCAACATCAAGAAGGCGAAAACAAGGTGTGAACACACACGTTACACACCAGTCAAGATCTGCTCAATCACTCACATGCAAAAGGAGGACAAGCATACACATAAGGTCGATACACCTCACACAAATAGAGGGCACACGCGACACCAAAGATCCCAATGTTTGCAACATGCGCTCTGATACCAAATGTAATGCCCCGCCAGGAAACCCTGAAGGGATAAGCTAAAATAACAAGAATAGAGTGCAATTTTTTTTTTTAAAGTTACAACACATAAGATGCAACAAGATATCAAAGATTCAGATTACATAGCGGAAGACTTCAACTAACTCCTAAAGAGTTTCCCAACGAGATTACTTAGATATCACAATTCACTTAACTCACATGATTAATCCAATAAGCTAATTATCTTAACAACGAGATAATTCATAATCAAGACAATTTCTTTCAAAAGACGGAAATATAAATCACAAGCAAGGATTCATCCATTAAGGTCCATTCATAATTTCCCTTTCAAGCTTTTCATTTAAAATTACAAACCATACATCAACATTCTAATTCACAAGGATTTCATCATAACATATGAGATCTTTCCAAGCATATTTAAATTCCTTAACAACAACAAGTATAATTCGTTACTCTAAGTTACATTCATTCATATTCCAACTTATTGCATTAAAAGGACGATTTCACACATGCATTACGATAAATCGCATCTCAACCAATTATGCATTCGATCCACATGGCATTCAAGAAAGAACTGAATAAAAGCATTTATAGTTAATTCCAATTATCCACTTAACCATTCAACATAAATTAATCCTACATGATAAACTGAATAAAGGAAAACATAAGAGAATACACCACATAACACCATAATGATCTCGGAGTTCACCCCTAAAGGGCTACATCTCCGGGTCTGCTCAACTGCAAGACCCCCTCTGATAAATAATAAAGTTAAGAGAATAACAGGTTACACCATACAATCCAGCCATCAAGGCGATACATAAACAATATACAAACGACCACACCGGTCAATAAATACATAAACGATCCTTACAAGGAACAGGATCCAGCTGAACATAATCAAAGCTAATATCATAAGAGTCCATGAGAGCATCCATAAAACTGAACCATCACCACCCAAGGGTCTAACATGAAACCGACACTCCCAAGGGCAACGATGAAGGACGACTCACAAAGGTACTCAAAACAGGACAAGACGACAACACACTAGCGGACGTAGGGACAAGTGTCATCACACCACCTGGTATGGATACCATGGCAAGTCTTCATAGGTCCCGGCCCATACACTGGTAACCCTGGCAACCTAATCCGAACTTCCGGCCCATCCAAGCCTCATGTGGACCCACACATCCTCTCGTGAAGATAAGGAAGGTGGTTTGCCATTTCAGGCCTTCTCACAGCATGTCGAATCTATGCTAGCACTCGTCCCATGTGTGAGGCACATTATCTTATTTAGAGATTATTTTCTAATCTACTTAGGTTATCACTTATTAGACTCACTTTCGACAGGTTATCCAGCAGCCACTTTGGGCGCGGCCCCCAATCGAAAGCCACTTTCCCATACGACACTAGACTAACTCAGACGAACTCAAACCACGGAATACACATGGTAAGACGAACGGAGTTCAAGAAGATACAAACATCAGGTCAAACACGACTCAAGGGTAATCACTTACTGACGGTGCTCTAACTAGAGACCTGACAACTAAGGTTAACCACGAATCATTATTCGACTCACTCAAAGAGGATATATCCAACTAAGACAACATCACAATACCATAGTCAACTCAAAATTTGAGGACTGAAACAGGAACACCAAATCATCCATACGACAGGGTCCTTTAAACAAAGCAAAACGTGCCATTTCATAATTAAAGTGAATACAGTAATTAAACTCGCAAGGCAATAATCAGAAAAGACAATATTTCCTCAAATTGATTTAATCATTAAAATCGATCCAGTTTTCTACATGATCTAAAACAGATAACAGTTATCTACTTCATCAAGGGATAAGTTGTTCTTGGTTTTCTAACTCCTAAGGTTCAAGCATCGAATAGGCAAATTAAGCCATAAAGAGTTTTAACCAATTCATATTAATCAAATTCAGACAGCCATTAAACAATTAAAATAAGATATTTAATCTCCAACAAACATCAATTAATAATTCCATCGTATTACAATGATTAAGATCTAGATTCATTAATCCAAGATCGATCAGAATATAATCATCGATATTCAATTGCGAAAATCAACAGTTTTAAAACTTAATTAGGGAAGTGCATAATCCACAAAATGAATTTGAATAATCACTAACTTATAAATTCCATTATAGAGTTAATTAAAATCCAAATTTACAATTAGCAAGATCTTGCCTCTTAATCATAATTAAGAGCAATTTAAACTTAGCATTAAAATATTTTTCATTAACATGATATTAAATACATAAGCATTTTATTTTTTTATAATAAAAAAATACATTAAAAAAAATGATTTTATAACTTACATTTGAACAACACGCATTAAACAATTTATGTTCTTTTAATAAAAGAAATGCATAAAAAACACTATGATCTTTTCTTTTTTAAAAAAAACACGTTGAAAATGATGAGGCGTGGGTTAGGGCCGTGCCCTAACCCTAGCGCCAGGGGACTTCCGCGAGCGGCGCTCACGGTGGTGCCCGCAGGTGCCACGGCGCGCTGCGGCCACCGCAGCCCCTGCGGCCACCGCCGTGAGCCGCAACCGCCACGGCCGCACCAACCAACGACAAACCAGGCATCACGGGGAGAAGGAAAGCAAGGGGCGAGCGGGGGGAAGAGTGGGGAAGGGGAGGGGAGCGGGTGGAGCTCCGCTCCCCGCTCTCCCAAACCCCGACCCACAATCCGAACAAAACAAAACAAATACGCCCAGGTTCGAACGCAACAACGCCCAGGCCGAAAATAGAAGCAACGCCCAAATCACAATTAAATATATACATTTGCTAATTAAAACACACAGTCCGGTTTTAATACAAATATATTTTCTTTAAAACACAAATACACAGTCCGAAATTACCACAAACGCCCAGCACAGGGATTTGATAACAATTCCAATTCTCCAAACACAATGGGGTTTTCCCAACACCCAACAGCAATGAGGAAAATGAACATTTCCATTTCAAACGAAAAATTAAAATTGAGAGTTTGATCCTACCTGATCTCGCGTTCTTGGCAAGATCGGCTGAAGAATCCCAATCTCCAGCTGCCCAGATCCTTCTTCCTCCATCCCCAATCTTCTCCAATTTTATCTCCCCATATCTTTTCCAACCAAAATCCTCCAAAAATGTCCCCCCTCTCCAAATTTCCCAAATTGGGTTATATGAAAGAGTTGACCCAAAATCTCCATTTTTGGAATAAAAACTCTTATTTTAAAAAAAATAATTCGCAAAATTAATCCTTTCTCACAAACACAACAATTTAACTTGCCTTTTCAATTCAGAATTCAATTTCTCATTTAAACCAATTTAATCTTTCGATTCAAATAAGCCGACAGAACACAATTAACTCTATGGCGATAAAATCTAAAACTTCCTTTTCAACAGCATATATAAATGCATTAATATTCAAAAACAGTCATTAATTCAAATTTACTTCCAATTTAAAACAGGCAATTCATTAACAACGAAAATCGCATAACGAATTCTCAATCAATTTAATCCATTAATCATCAATGCACAAACGCATATTTACTCAAATAATTACTAAGGACTAATTAACCAAATTAACCATGCACACCAAGCACGCAAATCGAGAAAGTCAACCAAACAGACGACTCGCAAACCCAAACAAACAAGGATTACCGACAACGATTGGCGATGCTCACTAGAGCACGCCTAAGGCCGACTAAGGTCTTACGACCACCTAATCCGACTCTAAGGATTAAAAAGTATGCTCAAACCTGCAAAACCAGGTGACGACGAACCTCGCACTCATGCGACTTCGTACCTGAAATCTCCTGCAACAAAAGATCATACATGCATACATTTATAAAATCTAATGAAATCATTAGTCCGATACTAACATCACAAAATAGGTACACTGAATAACCTGCATACAACTAGTGAGAAAACCACATCAATAGCTATGCGTAAAATCAACATCTGACTATCACATAATAATACGATAAACTAATCAAGATTAACCAAGGTTAGAAATAGACTAGGGTAGGGGTACTACAAAAGTCCATCATGAAGGACTTCTAGAAGTATTTTTGGATGAGTCTTTATCAAGTGCAGAGAAAATACAATTGATGCTTAATGGATTAGATGTACATCATTAAGGGTCACATAGATATTATAGCATCAAAAATTGTACAACTATCCAATACTATAGACATCAAGAATGATGCAGAAGGAAACAAAAGGCTTCAAATAGAAAACTTGTACATGCAACTAAATCCATTGACTAATTAGAAGAACAAAATTAAGAAATGGTTCGATCATCTGAGAGATGTTGTAGACTTGCAACTCACCAATGTGGTGAGACTGTTTGAAGACTCTTAGAATCTTGATTTGGTGGTGAAGGTTTCAGATAACTGTAGGGAGGCAAAGGATATTCTTTTGAATATTTAAAGTCAATACAATATTTTGGCCTCTACGTAAGAAAATTGGAAAACGTCTTGGTATCAACTCAAGTTCTTTGCAAGGGCATCATTTTTTTTAAAGTCAAAAAATAGGGAGGCAAAGGATATTCTTTGCAAGGGCATCATGCCCCCTGCCATGAAAGCTACTTAGTTTTTGCGGGTAAGAATTTTTTTGTTTTGGTTATGGTTGTGGTGTTTGTAGGGAGACATTTACAAATTTATATCTATTTTCACTATTTTATGGTTTATGGGTTTGTAATGGCAATTTAATGTTCTTTCATATTTTTGTATAGATACTTTATAATAGCCTATTATGGTAATTTTTTCTGTTATGGATAATGTTGTGGGTCAGATGGCTTGGTCGTTGGTGAATGAAAGCATTGAACGAGTTCTACTTTTAAAAATTACATGAAACATTTTTAATTTATTTGATTCAGTGTTATTTGAAAAAAAATTATCAATGATGTTTCCTTTCTCCAAGAATTGGATCTAGGATATTTCCATCAGATAATATGTAACATCCAATGACTAAATCTTTTGTTTACAAATTCTTATTTTATTTATTTATCATCTAAGCATGAGTTATAATTTATATCTGTGCAGAAGTAGAAGATACAAGCTGAAGACTCATGTGCAAGTAAATTTTGTAAAAGAAAGCAAGCAGGCATTATCTTGAATGACATGGAAACAAGCTCATCAACTTCCTAGAATAGAGCAATTGGAGAAAAGCAGAGGAAAGTGTTAAAGGGTGATAAATACATAGAGAGTATTCAATACAAACAAACAATGTCTAGAGTGTGTAATGTGACGTCTCTAATTTATGTCCGAAGGGACTAATTGGTTTTGGAATTCTTGGGAAACCTATTGGGCCACACTTGGAGGAAATCAATGTGTTCATGCAATGGCCACCTTTTTTCTATTATGATAATGGTGCTTTTTCACCAAAGGATATTTGGAAGACAATATCTAAAAATTTCTATAGCGTGGAACCAGAGTTGGTGGATTCAAAGTACTTTTGGCTTCCAGAAGACCAAGAGGTTATGTACACAATCTCCCAATAGAAGGGTGATTTCAAGCATTACCTATCCCCCCCATGACTATTCAGGAAGAACTTCCTCAGACAAAGGATGGTCTCTATGGAATCAAAGAAAAAAATTGACTTGCATAGACTCTAGATGATTTGGTGGTGTCCTTCATGAAGAAATCTGCACTATAATTGAAAACTCACAAGGGAAACTACAAGATAGTGAGAAGAAATACATTCTTGAAGAGTGTGAAGAATTGGAACTTGGTTTGGGTGGGGCCAAGTCAGGTGGCTCCTCTAAAGGTTGACGAGATAGAAATTATTGTGCAGTTTCCCTCATGAATTTTTAATTATAGTGCAGATTTCTTCATGAAGGACACCACCACATCATCTAGAGTCTATGCTTCAATTTTTTTCTTTGATCCCATGAAGGCCAATAGTCCTTTATCTAAGGAAGTGCTTCCTGAATAGTCATGGGGGGGAGAGGTAATTCTTTAAATTTCCCTTCTATTGGGAGATTGTGTACATAACCTCTTGGTCTTCTTGAAGTTGAAAAGTACTTCGAGTCCACCAACTCTGGTTCCACACTATAGAAATTTTTGGATATTACCTTCCAAATATCCTTTGGTGCAAGGGCATCATTCTCATAATAGAAAAAAGGTGGTCCTTGCATGAACACATTGATCTCCTCCAAGCCTAGCCCAATAAGTTTCCCAGGAACTCCAAAACTAGTTAGTCCCTCCAGACATAAATTAGAGATGTCACATCACACACTCCAAACATTGTTTGTTTGTATTGCATACTCTCTATGTATTTATCACCCTTTAACACTTTCCTCTTCTTTTCTCCAATTGCTCTCTTCTAGGAAGTTGATGAGCTTGTTTCCATGTCATTCAAGATACCTATTTGCTTTCTTTTATGAAATTTACTTGCACACGAGTCTCCAGCTTGTATCTTCTGTTTCCACATAGATATAAATTATAATTCATGCTCAGATGATAATTAAATAAAATAAGCATTTGTATGGAAAATATTTAGTCATTGGATGTTACATATTATCTAATAGAAAGATCCTAGACAATTCTTGGAGAAAGGTAACATCATTGATAATCTTTTTTTCCAAATAACACTGAATCAAATAAATTAAAAATGTTTTATGCAATTTTTAAAAGTAGAACTCGTCCAATGCTTTCATGCACCAATGACAAAGCCGCCTGACCCACAACATCTAATACTGTCAGAATTTTGACTAAAACTAAAGAAACATCCAACAAGGATGCTGTATGTCCAACGTCACTTCCTTGTTGAACAATCATCGAGGAGAAAACATAGCAGCCATCAAAATTTTGACCATAATCTGATGATATTTTTGGTCGGAGGAGCAAATAAAGTAGCCATTAGAAGAGTTCATAACGTCATCGGATTGCTGATGCAAATGACATCATTGGGAAGACCGATGATGAGTTTTTGATGATTACATTTGTCGAAAGTCTGACGTGGTGTCGGTGGACTTTCAACAATTAGCCATCAAAAATTAGGCCCAAATCTACTAGTGTATCCAACACTCTATCATTGAATCTATCATAACTATGGCCTGGTGCATTATACCTAGATTGTTATAACATCAATGCTACATTGATTACCCAATTAATATATTTTACCTCACTAAAACTCCTAACCTTTGCTAAAAATGTAGGACCAATACCCTAAAGATAACGTTCTTTCAAGAAATGAGTACCTATAATCTTATACATATATTGAAGTCTTTGGTACATAAGAAGAAGACTATGATTAAATTTGGGAATAGTTTTAATAAAATTTCTCTTCACACTTGCAAACTGAAATAAAACATCTTGTGTTTTCATTATTGAAGCATATTGACATAGAAACAAAAATTCTAACTCCCACCAAGAACAAATTGAATTAGAAGGAAGATTTGCATACCAGTGTGATATTGAACCTTGAAATGTTCCCGCGAACAAGTAACAAATAATATCATGTGACATATTTTGAAGAAGTTCTACAAAATTCTTGAAAGCACTTACATGGCTTGAAGCAATTAGTTCATTGTCGGGATAAAACATAAGAAGCCAATAGTATGTGTGATGAGGTATTGGATGAACAATCTTGGGTATGCACAATGGGCTACCTATTGGAGCTAAACTTCCCCAAGGTCTAACTCACTCCATCTTAAGGAAATGATTTTTAAAACATTACCTAGCCCTACTTCTAACACTATTTCTATTTATGGGTGTTCAAACATATTCACCAACAAGCGGGTAGAACATGAAAGTATTACCACCTCTCTTGAAAAGTAATAAATCTTGAAAGATTGACAACTCCAAGGTCTCTGTAGCCGGCCCACAATAGCATTGGATAACTCATTGGTTGATGTAGTTGTTCTTGTTAAGAGGCCTACTAGTTCTAGATCTTCTGGTTATTTGCACAAGTTGAAAACTAAAACTAAAACTATACTAAGAAGAGGAAAGAAAGAGAAAAAGAGACAGGGAATACAAGAAGATGATGAGTGATTAGAATCCATTAAATCCAACAATATCAACTAAACCTGGAGGATATTAGATTATTCATGCATTAATATGCAAATCATTAATTTAACACACTAACAAAGCCAAACTCAAAGGTTGAAATTTTTAAATCACATTTAACATCAAAATCGACCATAGTTAAAATGTGTAAAATGAACTGATGTAAACAAGATTATCTTTAGACTTAGGAAGTTAAATCAAATAAAATAATACTAAACATTCATAATATGAAGGAGAACAACTGAAATAAACAAGGAATTGCATTAAAGTTCAAGAATCGCCTTCGAATGAGGCACTTGTCCACCACATTTGTCACACTGGAACTTTGATTTCTACTCTAATCTAGATATTCTAAGCTATATTAATACATGAGAATGCAAACAAAAACTAGAATGACCCTCGATCAAATTTCAATTTTTTTTGAGCTAACTCCTAAAATGTATTCTCAGAAAATCTAGCCTCAGGATGTCTAACCCCTTATAATGAGTATTTTGCTCTATTTTATAGCAAAATCCTCGAAAAATACCCCTTTTAGAAACATCAAAACAATTCCCCATTTTGTGCATCCAAGCAGGCCTGGAATTTGACAAGCTATATGGCCGTTTTTGCACTTTTAGACCCTATATTACAACTAATAAAATTAGTGGACTGTAGGTATCGACATGCTATTTTTTCCACAAACCGTATATATGACACTTAAAATTATTAATAAGCAGTAAAATATTATAATAGGTAATATATATTGATATATATTATTTTACAATGTTTATTATAAATATATGAATTTATTTAGAATATTTTAAAATGGTATGATTAAGATATAATTATTTCTAATTTTATATTATTTTTATATGAATTTTTAGTATGTTTTTCTTATATAAATTTAGAAACTTTGTCAATTTAGTTTTTAATATTTTTTAAAGATTGTCTTAAATATCAACATAGAAACTTCTAACAATTGAAATGATAAGATATAATCATTTCTAATTTTTTAAACTATTGTAATAAGAAAATCTAAAATGGTTTCTATTTTTATAATAAACAAGATTTTTGGGTTGAATTTAGAAACTTACAAGTAAATTTAAAATTTTTTAAGTGCATTACTAATTTATCATTGTTTTTCAAAGTTTTACTGTTTTTTTATGGAATTATTTCTTTTCACCTCAATTGAATTTTATTGGTACTTCAATTCTATGAAGCTTAAAGAATTTATATTAAACTATTCACAAATTAAAAAAAAATTGACACTTAACATTTTTTTTAAAATGTAAAATGAAAGGCATAAAAATTACTAAACCGTCATAAAAAATTATATGACAGGCAGGGGTGGCCGTCAAATTCCAAGCCTGCATCCAAGCACTCCAAAAAAAAGAATATTCTTGTTGTAAGTCAAAGTCAACTCCGGTTGTCCTGGGTGATCTCCAACACTTTCTATGTACCTTCATTGTTATGTTGCTTGCCCTAATTAGGGGTTGCATAGAATCTCCTTCCTATGGCACTTCATTTGGATTTCCATTTTCTATCTTGCTTTCTTTAATTAAGATGTTGAAACATGTGGCATCAAGTACTAGTTTAGCCAAGCTCCACGTGGACTTCCCTTCATAAGAGAGCTGACAAGCTATCATAACACATCCAATAATGATTACACTATACAAATTTATTTGATCTAGGCTTTCAAGCTCTAGCGATATGCATTTTTTATTAAATACTTGAGCTTTAGACTTTGGGGCTTCCTATGTGCTTCTATCTCACTCTGTCATATGGTACAAAACAATTCTTGTAAACTCGATCTATTTTTTCCCTGACATGATTAAAATAGTTTCTTTTTCCCTTTAGATTCATGGAGATCATAAATCTTTAATAAACATAGCAATTGATTAGTGCCAAAACTTATCTTCTTCTGCAAATAGATTGCATTTTTTTTGGAGTGCATTGGAGTTTTTAACTTCACTACTACACTTCCCATTGTTTTTCCTTCACACTTTACATTTTGCATCTCTTGAACAATGAAAAATTTATTACATTGTTCCATGCTCGTGCTTGAAGTAATCGATTTGGAGAGAAATCCATCGATAAACCCTCATATTTCAAGGTGCAAGACTCTCTACTCTACAAGCTCTTGGATCACTCTAAACTCATTGAGTTCATTGAGGGTTTTGGTCTTCTGTGCCTTTGGAGTCTGAAACTCTGGAGGACTTCACTACTTTTTGAAACATTAAACTTTAATTTACTCATATTAATTTTAAAATTTAAATTTATACTTAATTTTTTTAAAATTTTAAACCTTTCTAAACTTAAACTAAATTCAAATCTGTAATATTTAAATAAAATTTAAACTATGGAATGAGTAAAATTTAAATCAATTAAATTTAAATTCAAGATTAATATTAATTTTATTGCAAGTTTATTTATAATTTACTAAAATTAACTTTAAATATTATCATTTAAATAAAAAATTATTCAATTATTTTTAATATGTTTAAAATTTAAATTAATTCAAATTTTAACATAGTTGAAACTTAAATCAATTTTGAATTTTGAAATAATCAAAATATTAATGTAAAATTTTATTTAATTTCAATTGAAGTAAATTTTAAAATTTATTTTTTGAAATTATTTATTTCTTTTATAATTTTATAAATTTGATTTTGTTTGTGTATTTTCCAAATATTTGATGTTTTTCTTTTCAAAATGCCTTTTCAATTTTTATTTATATTTCACATTTTTCAATTCTTATGATTTTTAGGAATTTATATTTTTTATGGATTTTGTGAGACTTTCACGATCTACAACTAACCTAAACTACCAAGGTGTAGAACATATGACAAAGGATGATGAGTGAAGATGCAAGCAAGTGATGATAAAATGACAACAATGACACAATGATAACAAGATGATGACAACAACAAAATGATGACCAACACAAAGACACACACATGACAACCAAATGAAGGAAGAAGGAAAAGACAATGAAGACAAAGGAAACACATGAAAATGTGAGACTTCGGGGTTTGATGAATCGAGAACTCCAAGAACTATGCTCCTAAGTTTCTTGGGATCCTAAAGTCCAAAATCCCAAAGGCAAAAAAAATAAAATGAAACAAGATGCTAGGATTTGAGGGAATTAAACTTCGACATCCCAAGTAAACAACAAAGGGGATTTCGGAGTCTAGGGTTGTGGGAACTCTGGGAACTAAGTTCCTGAAACTCCTAGGATCCCAAAGTCCAAAATCCCGAAGACAATGAACCTTGCGGAAAAAAGTTTCATAGGAACAAACGAACCATGTGAAACTTGAGGTTATGTAGGACACCAAAAACACACAAATTCCCCTTTGGAAGATGAGGCTTGAAAGGGAAAGAAAAAAAAAAAGAGAAAATAAATGAAACTGGAGCTAAGAAGGAGGGGGGGGGCATGAATGAAACATTAGTTCCCTTTAGATTTTTCACCTTGGACTAAACTATAGATTTATTAAGATATGTGTAGTTCATGAAAGGTTTCTTCTGCTTCCTAGAAACTCATGAATGCACTAAGTCAAGATACATGCTAGCACCCTCAAGGTTGAAAAGTATGAAAGTAAACTATTAAAGTTTTAAGGAAAGTGATTGACTGAGTATTTGAAAATACATACAACAAACTCTCAACTAAGTCACTCTCAATTATATCCTTTATGTGACAATCCAACTCTCACCTTAGAACAAGGGAGACCCAAAGAAAAGAAAGAGAAGGAACAAGGAAACAAGGACAACACCAACACATAGGATGACACAAATAGAAAGGAAACCAAGGAAAAAGAAAAACAAACAAGACAAAGGAAAAAGAAAAGAGAGAGGAGAAAAAATATAACATAAAGAAACAAGAAGAACACAAGACAAGAAAAATAAACAAAACAAACCAAAGAAAACTAAACTACTCCTACCTAGATAGCCTAAACTAACACTAAACCAACTTAAGGCTCAATCTTAACAAAATGGGATGATACAAATTTTGACCACTTCTTGATTTATTCTTCATTATGTTTAGAGGTAACAACCAGTATAGGATGGCTACCGGTATAAGAGATGTATGAGAAACATTGTCATGGGTGCATACAGGATGTGATATCTTTGATATCATCTTGTATTACAAAGAACTAGTAAGGTAAGGGAGAGAATTTCATTCAGTAGAATGACCTTTGGTGTCACCGGTATACAAGTTAGTGTTTGACTTGTGTTCAAGATATAAATAGGTTACCTGTATAGTCTGTCACCAGTAAGGAGAGGGTGTCAACTAGTAAGTGATGTGTTGATAGTGAGTTGTAGCCAACTGGAAATGTTATGAACAATGTACAAGAAGGATAAGCATGATGTTGAGCTATTGTTTGTGGTGAAGAGGTAGAATGTTACCTAAATCACATCAACACTAGAGGAAAAGGATGTACAAGTCACCAGTACATTGTGTGGATGCTGAATAGCAAGACTCCCACCAGATAGAGATGCAAGCACCATGTGAAGAGATGACTAACAGTGAGTGTGCCCCAATCGAATCACATGCTCCTGTTTGAAGATATGTTGCACAAACAGAGAAAACCACATGAGTGCATTGCAAGATGCAGATGACAAGGATCCACTACAACTGGTAAGTGGATCTTATGTCCTATTATACAAAGTGTGCATCATAGTTCTGTGAGATAAGTCAAAAGAGTTAAAGGCAGGTGTTTGAAGGCTCACACCAGATCCACTAGTGAAACACTAAGATGCCTCAAGTGCATGAAATCAGGGATATGCATTGGATCGACTAAGAAGGCATGATGAGTTGTTGGGATAGATGAAGAAGTGATTGGTTTGCCACTTTGACAAACTGGTTGAGATGATGTCAGGTTTGATGATGAAGAAGGTAAAGCTAAGCACCTATAGATAGAGAGTGCAACCAACATGCAGATGCCTTAGACGGAAATAGTTGAAGGATGATGACATGGTATGTCCACTGGCAATATGGACAAGGTGCAGATGTAGAAGACTCCCATTTGATGAGGATGTGCATAAGGAAGGTTAGGAAGAGTGCTAACTGGTTGATTGTTCCACCAGAAGAGAAGTAGAGTGCAAGGTTGATGACATACCGGTTAAGGGTTTAACTGGTAGAGTTAGCAAACCGACAAAAGATCCCAGTAATGGAGTTGGTCAGTGATCCTATCCATACTGACACAGATGATCCAACAAAGGTGGACACTGACACAGAGGCCATGTGGAGGTGAAGTGGCATGCATGCATAGATTGGCATGTTGATTCGTTGAAGTATCAAGCGGCGAGGTAGATGGTGACAGGTTGACATTTATGTCGACTGCGAGATTCACGGGATGTGTAGCAAGGGTTTGTGGCTCAAGGTTAGGATGAAAACAAAGATCTAGCTTAGACTGATTGAGGAGATCGAGGTAGGTAAAGGAAACCTCAAAACCATTCTTGGTGATCAACCAAGAGATCTGCCGATAGGTTAAAAGAAGATTGCTAAAAATAAAGGCATGATTAGGAAGGCATGACAATGTTGGGATTGACTGATGAGTTACAGTTAATCAATCAAGGTGATTAGATGTCATGAGATCTGTTTGGATTTGGTTTTCCTCGAGGTCGATGAGGAAACCCTAACTGCCCAAAATTTGAATTGGCTTTTGGTGGGAAAATCGGGTTATAAATATGCAAGCTAAAATCATTGAACTCTACCACTGAATGAGAGAGTGTTGCTACATGTAAGAATATACTAGTCAAGTGCTCACCAAGAAGAAGAAGAAGAAGAGACTGAGTGTGAGGGAGAACCAGGTTGAAGTGTTCAACCAGCAATAAAAGTGCAGAACCGACAAAGACCATACTAGCAGAGAAGAAGTGTAGATGACTGCAGAGAAAGCAGGCATAGAACCGAAAAAGTGTAGTATCAGTGGAGAGTAGTAGTGTAGTAGAGAGAAGAGAGAACTAGTAAAGTGCAAAACCGACAAAGAGTAGAACTGATAGAGAAGGAGAAGAGGCTGAACCAACAAGAACGCAACATAAAGTAAGGGTGCAGCAGTGAGAGGGTGAGAAAAGTACCGACAGTGAACTAGATAGAAGATCTAGTACAAAGATTTGCAAAAGAGTTACAAAATATGTTTGTAACAAGATTATTACTTTTATATTTGAATATACTCATTGTAGATCACTAAGTTGTAGCTTGGTACAGGGGTTGTAGCTCCTTGGGTTGGTGCCCTAAACATTGTAGTCAAAGATTCATTGTGAGGCTGGATTGGAGCAGTAGACTCTAGCAGCATTTCTCATCGAGGTTTTTCCCATCTTGGGTTTTCCTCATACATGTTGGTGTTATGTGTTGTCTCCTTTATGTGTGAGTACTTTTGTGATTAGCCTCCCATCTAACCGGTAAGTCTACATTTAGTTAGATCTGTTAACCAGTATACTCACGTAGGATAGTTAAAGGGAAAAGTTTGAGAACCACTGATTCACCCCCCTCTCAGTGGTACATTGTGTCTAAAAATTGATACAATAATTTTGAAGATAATGGTTATTGAAAATGGGAGAATTGAGCTAAATTTATAGATTTCAAAGGGAGAAATTGAACAGTTGAGATGCATTTGAAAACATAATCAATCAACAGTTGAGATTAGTTGAGACAAAAGTGATTGAGAGTTGAACTCATTTGATTGATGAGTTAATTGGATTGATTGACCAGATGATTGAATAGATGAGTCTGTTCCAAATGTTGATTGATGAGTTAACTGAGTCAACTAAGGAGATAGTTGAATTGATTTGTGAGTTGACTGATTTGATAGCCCAGTCAAAAATGACAATTGGCAATTAGATTGAAAGTCAATGCCAATTAGGATTTTGACATGTGCTAGATAGGAAATTAACTTGAAATTCAATTTTCATTTGCATTTAGCTTGAATTTAGATTTTCAAAAATATGAAATGGAATGCACATTTTATTGAAATTAGACAAAATTAGAATTTGGGGAATTTTGAATTTTGAATTAGTAAAGAATGAATTAGATAATTAAATAATTTAATAATGACTTAGAAATTGAATTTAATTAAATAATTAAGATTATTTAATTAAAGGTATAAATTCACAATTAATTAAATAAAATATTTAATTAATTATAAGAAAGGAGGTTAATGATTAATTGATTAAGATAGAAATTGAATAATTAGTAATGACAAAAATGCGATGATTAAATTAGTTTGGAAGAATAAACATTAGATTAATTAAATAATTAAGAAAATATTAAACTAATAAAGATGACTAATTAGTGTGTTAGTTGATGAGACATTTTTAGGTGTCTACATTTGCCCCTCTTTGAGACAATGTTGGAACAATATTGTTTCAAAGAAAATAAAATAAAAATTGCCCAAGTGTGCAAAAAACATGCCTGAGTATGTTGAGAGATGGAGGTAGGATGCCCCCTTGAGAGATTGTTTGTGCATTAAATGCATGAATGATCTCTCAAAAGAAGAAGAATGTTAAATGAGAGATGAAAGAGTAGTTAGTTGATGGCATGAATGGGTTTGATTGGGTACGAGAAATTGTTGGAATGGTTTGTAGATTGATTGATTGACTCGATTAATTGGATTGATTGGATTGATAGGATTGATGGGATTGATGGGATTGATTAGATTGAATGGATCAATTGGAATGATTGGATAAAGATCAAGTCTAGTTCTAGGAAGGAAACATCCTATATAAAACAAAGATGATCAAAACATCTTGTTTTAAGAAGGATACATCATGTATAAGATGAAGATAGATGATCATGTCTAGTTTCAAGAAGAAAATGTCCTGTACAAGACAAATCATTGATGAAAGTTGGATGAATGATAAAGAAATTATGAAAGTGAAGAATGTTAGAAAACAAAATTGATTGACTGATAGAATAGTTGATGTGAGGAAATAAAACTATCATGAATTCTTGTGTCTCTTTGTTATAGTGCAACATAATCATCATTGAGCCTTATTATGTATCAATGGAGATATGTACGCTAGGGTATAATGAGCCAAATTGTAAATGATATCCCATTGCAGAAACAAACACATTACAGATAAGGAGTAAACCCCTCCATTTTGGGTGTAGTACTAAGGGTCATGGTATGTGCAATGGTCACAAGAATAGATGTCCCTAAATTTAATTTTGCATAGGATACTTGCCAAATGATCATACCAATATAAACACCCAAAATAATTGTGCCCTAGAACTTCATGAAAACACACCACACATAGCAAACAAAGAAAAAGGATCACAAACCATCCTAGTGTTGACATTTGCATGGAGATTGCAATAATGAAATGTTATGTTGTCATTGATGTTAATTAATTGGTAATGATATTGTTGTTTTGTAACCGGTAGGAAGAGTTAGTGAAGGAAACTATAACTAGTAGGTTTTGTGGCATGAACCGATATTGCTAAGTATTAGAGAGTTGAACTGATAAACCCTACCTATTGATTTGATAAACCCTAACTGATTAAGTATGGTGAATTGGTTGTATTGGTTTATGGTCTGATGATGAGCGGTAATGATTATGACACTGTTGGTATTATGGATGTGTTGCATTAGTTCTATCATTGATGTCAACACTTATCCTTCTGGAGATCTATGGTTATATTGTTCACGGGCAGGTTATATTGTTCACTAGCACTGAGGATGACTTGTTACCATCTGGAGATCACTTGGTTATATAGAAGACATGGTTTGGATACTTGGTTTTGGTAATTTGGCTATTGATCTAATTGGGTTGACATATTTCCTATTATTGGCAAATTAGTCTAGGTTATGGACCGACATGCATTATCTATTCCAGATTAGCACAACATGTTATGGAGATGATTTATTAATTAGATATTGTTGTAAGTGTATTGAGCTAACATAATGCATCGCATCTTGACTTATTTGTAATTGATTTAATTGTAATATTCTTAGTGAGATGACCTACATATTTGGTCTTAGGTTTTGGTATATATGTAAGATCTCATTTGCGAGACAAAAAGTAGTTGTGAGATGTTGTAAGTAAGGTTATGGTATTGTAACATGGTATGTGCGAATATTGAAGATCATATGAGCAGACCATAGAGAAGGTTCAAGGAAGGTTTGAAGGTAAAAATCAAAGCTTAACTGGTACTAAATCCAACATTAGAGATGCTACTTTAAGAAGTACATTATCATTGGATTTAACCATCCAATTGTAGTTAGTGTGACTCCTATTTTGTGATTGAGTAGGGAGCTCTAAGCAGTTGGCCTTTCTGCATGTGCAGACCCCATTTGTATACAGATACTATATGTAGTAGTATCATCTGATTGTGGATAAGTTTTCCCACCATGGTTTTTCCTCTTACAAGGTTTCCATGTACAAATCTTTGTGTTATGTGTTGTGTATGTTTCTCTTTCTATTTTATGCATTGAGTTTCACCGGTATTAATTTATTAACTGCTAATCTATCAACCAAAATTAAGTTTGGTTTATTGGTATTAAGTATCAGGTTTGATTAAGTTATATTTGGGTTGAAATTAATAGACAACTAATTCAACACCCCCCCCCCCCGCTCTTAGTTGCCTCTAGGTCCTAACAATTGGTATCAGAGCTAAGTCCTATTTTTGCAGAAGTTTAACAACTTGAGGAGATTCTATGACAACAAACATTTATAGGAAGGATAGTCTGAAACTTGATGGAACTAACTATGGTATATGGAGGATAAGAATGGAGACACATCTGAATTGCATTGGAAGAGACATATGGGATGCTACAAAGAATGGCTATGTTGGTCCTACATCGAATCAACCTAATCCACCAACATTGGGTAAGGATCAAGAGAATGATTGCAAAGCAAGAGAAACACTCTTGAGCACCTTGTCAGATCAGCAAATCATGGGATTATCAGACCGATCTACTGCTAAAGCTTTTTGGGATAAATTGGAGACATTGAATGAAGGAGATACCATCGTCAAAATTGCAAAACTAGATTGCTTTTGGGTCAGGTATGAAAATCTGAAAATGGAAGAAGATGAAAGAATTTTTGCTTTTATGGAAAGGGTAAATGAAATTGTTTTGGGAATACAATGTTGTGGAGGATCCTTAAGTGAAGATGAAATTATTTCTAAAATTTTAAGAGCATTGCCACTGGCATATAAAATGAAAGTAACTGATATTAATGAGTTGAGAACAATGCCTAATACATCAGTATCTAGAGATACCTTGGTTGGATAACTTTCAACATTTGAGCTTGAGGAATTTGGTCTTGTTGCTACAATTAAGATAGATTTAGCCTTCAAAGAATCATCATTTGGAGCATCATCATCATCATCTGACAAATCTGATTGGAAAGAACTTTATGAAAGAGAACTTGAAGATATCATAAAGGAAAATGAAGAATTGGAAGAACTTGAAGCACTATTTGCAAGGAAAATGCTTAAAGGTCCTATTGGAAGTAAGTATGAAGGTAAAGCACCATTTAAATGTTTTAACTGCAATAAAGTTGGTCATATGGCATCTAGATGTCCTGATAGACATGCAAGATTGAGAGAAAAAGCTAAAAGAACATATAAGCCTAACTGTAAATATCAGAGATACAAATTTAAGAAGAATAGAGACAAATCATGTAACTATGTTGATGAAGGAGTTACTAATGATTCTGATGAGGAAACGAAAGACAATGGATGGGATTTTGTTGCAATAAAAGAAGATCAACTGACACCTACTATTCCACTGGTAGAGCAGGCTTTGGCCGCTAAAATTGAAGAAAAGGATGAATGGATTATAGATTCTAGATATTCACATCATATGAATGGTGATAAAAGTAAATTCTTATCTTTTCTGGAATACAATGGAGGTCTAGTAAGATTTGGGGATGATAAAGCTTGTTTGATGAAAGGAAAAGGGACTATATCTTTTAATGGTAAGAACAATACTGACAACATTTACTATGTTGAAGGTATGAAGCATAATCTTTTGAGTGTTGGTCAATTAGTTGAAAAGGGATTTTAGTTACAATTCAAGAATGGTAAATGCAAAATCATGAATAGAACTGGTTTGGAGATTGCAACCGGTAATCAGACTAGAGGTAATATCTTTCATTTGATAACAATGAAAAGACATGCTTGATTGCACATATTGATGAAAGTTGGTTATGGCATAAGAGACTTTGTCATGTGAATTTTGATTGCATTGTAAAGATTAGTCCATCTAAGGCAGTAAGAGATTTACCTAAGATTGTGAAACCTCATAATCCTATATGTAAGGAATGTCAAATTGGAAAGCAAGTTAGAACAATTTTTAAGAGTATTTCTGAGAAATCCAATAATGTTCTTGATTTAATCCATACTGACTTGTATGGTCGGGCAAGAACAAGAATTCTATAGGGAGATGGATACTTTATGCTAATCATTGATGATTATTCTAGAATGTGTTGGGTTACTTTTCTTAGGGAGAAATCAAAAGCTTTTGGGAAATTCAAATTATTCAAGGCAATGGTAGAGAATGAAACTAGTAAGAAAATCAAATGTTTAAGATCATATCAAGGAGGTGAATTTACATCTAAGGAGTTTAATACTTTTTGTGAAGTGAATGGAATCAAAAGACAACTATCAACACCTCAAACACCTTAGCAGAATGGAATTATGGAAAGGAAGAACATAACTATTCTAGATGCAGCTAGAAGCATGATATTGGAAGCAAATCTACCTCATGTGTACTAGAGAGAAGTAGTGAATAGAGTGGTTTACATTTTTAATAGAGTTCACACCAAAGGTGAAACTGGTAAGACCCCTTATGAACTATGGTTTGGTAATACTCCTACTCTTAAATACTTCAAAATATTTGGAAGCAAATGCTCTATTAGTAGAGATGAGTATGTTGGTAAATTTGATCCTAGAAGTGATGAAGGAATATTTCTCAGTTATTCATCTAAGAACAAGGCATATAGATGTTTTAATAAAATATTGCAGAAAATCATTGAGAGTGCTAATGTGAAGATAGATGAACAATTTAGAGGAAATTTAAGGTCTATAGATTCTGAATTGGTAGTTGAGATGATCATAAATGAACCTATACAAAGTGCATCAGTACAGAATATGGATCCAGTCACACTGACATCATCGAAGAATTCCACAGTGACAAAAATAGAAGCAAGTGAACACACCCAGGTATGTAAGACTGAATCACTCTGAAAGTCAAATAATTGGGAATAAGTATCAAGGTTTTATGACAAGAGGGAGACTAACAAATGAAGAGGTATCTTTAATTTCTCAAATTGAACCAGCATCTGTTATTGAGGCATGTGGAGATAAATATTGGATTAAAGCTATGGAAGATGAATTAGAACAAATTCAAAAGAACAATACATGGAATAATTGGAACTAAATGGGTATTCAGAAATAAACTTAATGAAGATGGTAAGGTAATAAAAAACAAAGCATGATTAGTGTGTAAAGGATATTCACAGAAAGAGGGAATTGATTACAATGAAACCTTTTCATCGGTAGCTAGAATTGAGGCAGTCAAATTATTTCTTGCATTTGCAGCTCATATGAACTATAAAGTATATCACATGGATGCAAAATGTGCATTTCTGAATGGTGATCTTGAAGAGGAAGTCTACATTGAATAGCTTGATGGATTCTCATTAACAAATGATAAAGATATGGTTTACAGATTAAGGGAAGATTTGTATGGATTGAAGCAATCTCCTAGAGCTTGGTATGCTAGATTGGACAAATATATTTTGATGCTTGGTTACACTAAAGGTAATGCTGACAACAACTTATATTTCAAAGTGACTAATGAAGACATCTTGGTTATTGAAGTTTTTGTTGATGATATCATTTTTGGAGGAGAAGATGGATTGTGTAAAGACTTTGCTAATAGGATGCATGAAGAATTTGAAATGTCTATGATTGGGGAGATAAAATTATTTTTAGGATTATAGATCTGACAGACTGATAAAGGTATATTCATATGTCAAAGAAAGTATGTGAAGGAACTACTAAAGAAATTTGGCATGGAAAACTCTAAACCGGTAAGTATTCCTATGACTACAACTGATAAATTAACATTGACAGATGATTCAACTCCTATTAATCCAACAAGATACAAATATATGATTGGAAGTTTACTAAATTTGACACAAACAAGACCTGATATAATGAATGTAGTATGTATTGTTTGAAGATTTCAGAGTAATCCTAAAGACAATCATGAATCGGCAGTGAAAAGGATTTTTTGATATCTACAAGGAACAACAAATCTTGGTTTATGGCATCCTAAAGATGAAAAATTTGATTTATGTGCATACACCAATGCAAATTGGGCAAGAGATGTAGTAGATAGAAAGAACACCATCGGTGGGGCATTCTTTCTTGGTAGCAGATTGATTTCATGGTTGAGCAAGAAACAGAGTTGTACATCATTATCAACAAGAGAATCAGAATATGTTGCAGCAGCAACTTATTGCACTCACGTATTATGGATTAAGAAAATGTTGAAAGACATAAAGGTAAATGAAAAGAACCTATAATCATTTATTGTGATAATTCAGCAGCAATTGATATATCAAAGAATCTGGTATTTCACTCTAAAACTAAACATGTTTCTATCAAATATAATTTTCTGAAAGAGAATGTTGAAGCAAAAGAAGTGAGATTGGTTTATGTGATTGCAGATATCTTTACTAAGCCTTTGCCTAAGGAAACTTTTGAATATCTCAGAGAGTAGCTTGGGGTAATACCCTCTGTTAGGATTCCCAAGGATACTGAGAGGGGGGGTGAATCCGTATTTGACCGGTAGAAGAACTTTCTTAAATTATAACATGAAAAGAATTTCAAACTATGTACCGGTAAACCAAAATTAATGCAATAAATAAGAACAACAACCACAACATGAAAGACACACCATAACATAGTATTTTTAACGAGGAAACCCAGTGTGGGAAAAACCTTAGTGGGATTTGTGACCCACAATATTCACTTACTGGCCAATAAGATAATATTACTGTTTACAATAGGGGCCTGCACATGCAGGAAGGCCAAGTGCCTAGAGCTCACTGCTCAATTACAAAAGAAGTCTCATTGAATTACAAAATTGGATTATACAAATCCAATGTCATGTACTGCTTCAGATCAACATCTTCTATGCTAGATTCAGTACCAGTTTAAGCTCTACAATATACATAAACCCTTATTCAATATCTGCCTTACAATTTGCATATTAGGTCTACATTAATCCTTCCATCTATGTCTCCTAAATGATCTATAATGATATCATAATTATATGAGTCATATTACAATCTGCCAAGTCGGCTTACAAAAGGTTTTTACAATTAAATACAAAATACATTTAAACAAAATTCCTATCGGCCAAGGTGCCAGTAATCTTCCTTTTTAGTGTCGGTAATCTTTCTATTTGGTGTAGTGTCTGCCAGTGTCGATGCCTACCCATATCACATGATTGTAAGGTTTCCATAAATTACAATACCTTCAATCACCTATAATTTCTCATTGGAGTGTGCATTTGCCAACAATCTCCCCCTTTGGCATTGATGGCAACACTCATGAGAAAAATCAAAATTGTATATCCAAAAATGTTATCCAAAAATGATTTGCCAAAATTGTCTTACAAAAACTATGTTATCAAAAAGTGTGCTCCCCTGAGCTGATGATGTCTTTCTTCTAATCATTTTTCTCATCTCCACTACTCCCCCTTTGACATAAATGACAAAGGTTGTCATTCACTATCAATGGAGTGTGGTTCCTGCTTCGATCCTTGTAACTGGTGGGTTACAATCTGATAGATGTCCGCCAAAGCAAAATTTTGACTGTCGTTGAACCTTTTGCTATCCTTTGATATCGCTTCTGTTCTCTGAATTGTACCAGTGAGTATGTACATTTTCTCTTTCGGTGTCTTAAGTCTAGGAACCAGAGCCTCAGAAATTTCTATTCTCAAAGAAATGAGGTAATCTAGTTTAGGACTTAGTTTGCATTTTAAATCCTTTGCCTTAACCTTTATCTTTTCTTTATCTTTTTCTAACTTCTCAATTTTCTCCTCAAGATCTGCAATGTTATTTTCAATTTCCAAAAATGGATTTGATGTTCCTATTAAATTGTCATCAATATTGCTAATTTTATCTTGTGCTTTGCTGATCTCTGAATCTATGTCTTCTGTCAAAATATCAGTTTTGTAGGTATCTCTGTATAGTTTCTTGAAATCCAAAATTGTTTCTCCTAGTCCTGGTAATAAGGTTTTCATTTATTCCTTATTCTTCTTCACTATTTCCTCAAAGAATTTTTTTTTCTCCTTATTCATTCTCTTTTGGAATGTGTCTTCATTTATCTGGTCTAGTGTAATTAGATTGCTAGTTATATATTTAGACAATGTGTCTAGTTGGCTCAAAGAATCTTTATTATCTATGTTATACTTTGGAGCTATCATTTTAAAAATTGGTAATGTGTCATCTACAGCCTTCTAAGCTTGTGCATTACACTCTGTTATTTTCTTTATTGAGTCCAAAAGTACCTCTATCACATTTGTTGGTCAGAATTTAGTCATTGACATGCCAGATGACTGCCCAACTATCCTCACAATCTGTAGTCAGCCGGTTGTAGTGATATATTTGCTTTCCTCTTTCTCAGGAGGATCTATTTGAGTTTGTATTTCCACTTTGGGCACTATTTATTTTTGAACCTATGACTCTAATTGTTTCTCTACTTTTGTCTCTGTCTATTTTACTGTGCTCTCGGCTATCGATTTTTTTGATTGTTTCTTAGTGTTATCTATTGGTGTTTCTAATGCTTTACCAGTGGTATCCACTATCGGTTTCTCTTTGTTCACCTCTGCGCTGTCTACTATCAGTGACTCAGTTGGTTTTTCAATTTCTGTAGTTGCCAGTGGCTTAGTAGATGCAATAGTATGCACATCTATGGTCTATGTCTTCCCAGTGTCTGGGGGATCATTTGATTCTTCAGTTTGTTGTTGTTCCCCAATTCCAATGTTATCAATTCCAACATTTTCAGTCAGTGGCTTTGTTGCCACATCTGTCTTCTCAGTTGATTCCTTATCTACCATAATATTTACCTCTTGGGTGTCTATGTTCATAGTGTACAAAATTTCAGACTCAGGATTTGTATCCTCATGAGGAGTCTCCATACTCTTTGTTGTCGGTTGTGTGTCAATAGTTTCTATCGGTGGAGTATCAGAAAGAGGTGGGGGTAAGTTATCAGTTATTTTTAGGCTTGGAGGTCCACCTACCTTACCTTTCCCCTTATCCTTGTCCTTTTGGTATACCCTAATGGTCTTATGTCTTTAAAGTTCTTCTTGTTTCTCTTTTTCAACAAAGAATATGTCCCATTGATCTATAGTTTCTTTAGAAATTTCATTCACTCTTCCTACCATTAGTGCTACATGCCAGTGACCGGTTGAAAATACTATCTAGTTGGCCTCACTAATTAATTGATCTATCTCTTCAGTGGAGTTCACTGGGTGAACTACAAGTAATTTTTCTATTTTTATCTAGCTCAACAATAGCTACCCTTCTAGCTTCTAGTCTTATGTATAAATCAGTGGGTATATCATCAACAATCTCCATCAAAAAATTCTTGTAAATGTCTAAGTGTTAAATTACACTATTCTCTATGCTCTCTTTATCATCAATAGAAAGTGTGTTATACAACTTGCTAATATTTCTCAACTTTCCATCCTCAGTTATTTCACTTAGAAGTTTGTCCAGTGGAGCAATATCCTATTTTACCTTCTTCTTCTTTGGAGTTAACTTCTTAACTGGAGGCCTAACTGCCTGTTGCTTTTGTCTTGTCTTCTTGGGTGTAAGTGAGGGTGCCGGTGAGGGTTTTCTTTTCCTTACTACCCTTTTGAACTCAGCTGGTATATCACTTTCAAAAGATGTTCCAACTGGTGAAAGATGAGCTTCTGGTTGAAGTCCTTCAAACTTACTTTCCTTAATACCAGTTTTGTTCAGTACATCTTCTGTGATAGCTCTTGCTTGTCTTGTACCTTTCCTCACTATCTATTCAGTTTTCTTAATTCTTTTCTGTGATTAAATGCCACTCTCAATTGTTTCAACATTGCCAAAGAATTTCTCATCTAGTTTTCTTGGTGCCTCAAGTAGAGCTTTTGCATAAGTCTCAATTATGTCTTCATCAGCTTCATATCCCATTTCGGTTACCCAAATAGTTCTTGGGACAACTGCTTCCATCCAAATTTCATCTTTCTTTACCACAAAGCATATGTCATCTTTTTATTTGTCAACAATTCCTTGGGACAATCTTGTTCAAGATTTCATCTTTGCCTTAAATGCTTGGAAATATTCATTGATGTACTTATCTTTGTTTTCTCCCATGTTGTTCAGTAGGTTCAGTAGTTGTTTTCCTACTAGTATATCAAATCCAAAGTCTTTTCTACCAGTACCGGGTACTTCCTTGGTGATATACAACATTAAGCTTACAAGTAGATTGCCAAATCTGAAGGTTCCTTTCTTGTCACCTTTGATTTTCTTGAGGTTTTCTATTATTTCATCTTTCAACCATTCATAGATGTCAATCTTAGCATTGTTGTTCACTAAGTCATAATCACTTTTAATACACAAGCTAGAGACCGAGTTTAGTCTGTTTGTATGAGTAGCTTTGTAGCCAAGTACCATGCTAATGAATTTGACATTTTCATCATTGACTCTATGTTGTTGAAAGTTACACCAATTAGGGTCATCATAGTGTCATTAGAGACCTTCTTAGTTTTGTCAGGCTTGGTAACAATGGAGGGTAAGCCTATCACTGCCCTAACTACCTCTTTCATGATCTTATGAATTGAATCCAACCAAAAGAATTCTCCATGCACTCTTCTTAGCACAATCCTTATAGCATCCTTGGGAAAATCTGAGATACTAAAGATTTCAATAAAACCTAGGGTTTCTACTATCTTATAATCTGGTTTGATGTTTCTAGATTCATCACATAAAACAGTCTGATACATATTCTTGATTTCTTCATCTCCTAGTTCTTCTATGTGACAATGTATGTACATTCTAGGGTCTTTAGCATATACTACTCCTTTAGGAATTTGAGAGAATTCCCCTAGGGTATCATCTTTCTTTGCAATGTCAAGAATGATCTTAAACATGAGTCTAGGGTGTTTAACTACTTCTACAATAATAGATTTTGCAATGAATTTAGGAATAGAGAAGGATGCCATATTTATAAATACCTTAATCTTCCTTTAGGTATGTGTGCTTGAATGATTTGCTTCCTTCTCTCTATGGATGCCCTTTCTTAGAATTTTCACGCTCTTGGAGATTTGAATGTTTGGTGAATGAAAAAGGAGCCAAAACACTTACTTTATAATGTTATTTTCTTCAACTACCACATTTAATGCTTGCCGGTTAAGTCACAACTTAACTCATCTTCCAGTAAAGAATTAATTCAACTTCTCACCATCAACCAAGGGTATATTAGCATGTTTTTCAATTTTTTGCCAAACCCTCAAAGGATTTTCCTTTAGTTAGATGAAGAGTCTCTTGCTGATGGAGTGATACTCTATTCTACCGATGGAGGAGTATTCCCATCAACATTTGAATATGACTTTCTGATCCACTGCTTTGAGAATTCTTGCTTTACCTCTTCAACCTTTTCTTTACCTTTCAGGTTGGGAAATTTGTTATTTGTCAGTGATGTCTTGCTTCTACAAAATTTTGTAATATGTCCAATCTTGTTACAAGCATAACAAGTCACATTGTTTTTCTGAATAGCTTTTGCATATCCTATGTTGGTATGTGTTCTGCATTGATTAGATAGATGTCCAAATCTTCCACAAACATAACATCTTACATTCATTCTGCAATATTTTGAATTATGACCAACTTTGTTGCATTTAGAATATTGACCGGTGGGTATATTAGTGTTCTGATAATTTCTAGATCTACACCGATTTTCTCTATGACCATACTTGTTACAATTAAAGCATTTCCCATTAAATTTGTAAGCATTAGGTTGTCTTACCGGTTTGCTGTGATCATGATTGTTTGCAATACCAGAGCTTTCACCAACTTCAAAGCCAAGGCCATTTGTATCACTATTAGGTTTTTTATTCTTCAGCATGTCATCAAGTTCCTCTGAACTTTTGTTGAATTTCTCCTTGTGTTGATTTGCAGCAGCCAACTCACTCTCCAAGATTCCTTTTTGTCTCATGAGTTCATTTGTGTCATTTTGTGTATGCAGCAAGTTTGTCTTTAACATATCATTTTCATGACTAAGTCTTGTGTTTTCATTTCCAGCATCATTTAGTCTTCTAACCAAGTCATCTTTATTGTTCTTTCTATCTTCATTTTCTTTACAAAATCTCATAGACATATCTTGCTTCTCATTCTTCATTGTACTATTTTCTTATCTTAGTTTGTTTACCAGATCATTAAGATTTTCCCTTTCATCATCATCATTCTGTATCTCTTCACAAATTTCTCTTCTCTTATTCCTTGCAATAGTGAGATTTTCTTGAAGTCCTTGAACGATATCCTGTGCAACCTTCAAATCATCTTCAAGTTTGATATTCTTCACTTTTTCTGCACCATAGTCTGAAAGAGCTGTTTCTAATTGCTTTCTCAAGTTTTCCATCTCTACTGGTGTCAAGATCTTCCTCAAGCTATTAGGCTTTTGAAAATAGAGGACCAAGCTCTAATACCAATTGTTAGGATTCCCAAGGATACTGAGAGGGGGGTTGGTGATTCAGTATCTGACTGGTAGAAGAACTTTCTTAAATTATAACATGAAAATCATTTCAAAACTGTGTACCGGTAAACCAAAATTAATGCAATAAATAAGAACAACAACCACAACATGAAAGACACACCATAACATAGTATTTTTAATGAGGAAACCCGGTGTGGGAAAAACCTCACTGGGATTTGTGACCCACAATATTCACTTACTGGCCAATAAGATAATACTACTGTTTACAATAGGGGCCTGCACATGCAGGAAGGCCAAGTGCCTAGAGCTCACTTCTTAGTTACAAAAGAAGTCTCACTGACTTACAAAATTGGATTATACAAATCCAATGCCATGTACTGCTTCAGATCAGCATCTACTATGCCAGATTCAGTACCAGTTTAAGCTCTGTAATATACATAAACCCTTATTCAATATATGCCTTACAATTCACATATTAGGTCTGCATAAATCCTTCCATCTATGTCTCCTAAATGATCTACAATGATATCATACTTATATGAGTCATATTACAATCTGCCAAGTCGGTTCACAAAAGGTTTTTACAATTAAATACAAAATACATTTAAACAAAATTCTCGTCACCCAGGGTGCCGGTAATATTCCTTTTCGATGCTGATAATCTTTCTATTTGGTGTAGTGTCTGTCGGTGTCGGTGCCTGTCGGTATCACATAATTGTAAGGTTGCCATCAATGACAATACCTTCAATCACCTATAATTTCTCATTGGAGTGTGCATGTGCCAACACCCTCACTAGTAGAGACTTAGATAGTTGATGATTGGCATCAAACTAATAGAATTAATAGAGAAACCTTTTTCTTGGTTTTGACGGAGGAGAGCTACTTATCAGGGGGAGTAGTTGGTTATAACAATTGGTTATTGTAATTGGTTCTATGAGTTGGTTGTATGTTCTAGTATTTGTATTTCTTTGGCATTTGATGTGAAAGGGGGAGAGATATCTATGGAAAAACCTTGTATTTAGGAAACATTATCCTATGGGGAGAGATATATACTCTCTACATTTGTATTTTGATTTTTGGTATTGATCTATTATGGAGATTGTTGGTTTTTGTTTTTTTGGCATTCTGTTTTGACACTTAGATGTTTTTCCATCTTGTGTTGCCATCAATGCCAAAGGGGGAGATTGTTGGTATTATGGATGTGTTGTATTAGTTTTGTCATTTATGTCAACACTTATCCTTCTGGAGATCTATGGTTATATTGTTCACCGACAGGTTATATTGTTCACCAGCAGGTTATATTGTTCACCAACATTGAGGATGACTTGTTACCATCTAGAGATCACTTGGTTATGTCGAAGACATGGTTTGGATACTTGGTTTTGGTATTTTAGTTATTGATCTAATTAGGTTGACATATTTGTTGTTACTGGCAAATTGGTCTAGGTTATGGACCGACATGCATTATCTATTCTAGATCAGCATGACACATTATGGAGATGATTTATTAATTGGATATTGTTATAAATGTATTGAGTCGACACAATGCATCACATCTTAACTTATTTGTAATTGATTTAATTGTAATATTCTTAGTGAGCCAACCTACACATTTGGTCTTAGGTTTTGGTATATATGTAAGATCTCATTTGTGAGACAGAAAGTAGTTGTGAGATGTTGTAAGTAAGGTTATGGTATTGTAACATGGTATGTTCTAATATTGAAGATCATATGAGTAGACCATAGAGAAGGTTCAAGGAAGGTTTGAAGGTGAAAATCAGAGCTTAACCAGTACTGAATCCAGCATTGGAGATGCTACTTTGAGTAGTACATTATCATTGGATTTAACCATCCAATTGTAGTCAGTGTGACTCCTATTTTGTGATTGAGCAGTGTGCTCTAGGCGGTTGGCCTTTCTGCATGTGTAGACCCCATTTGTATACACATACTATCTGCAGTAGTATCATATGATTGTGGGTAAGGTTTCCCACTATGGTTTTTCCCCTTAGAGGGTTTCCACGTACAAATCTATGTGTTATGTGTTGTGGATGTTGTTTCTCTTTCTATTTTATGCATTGAGTTTCATTGGTATTAATATTAGTTGCTAATCTATGAACCTACATTAAGTTTGGTTTACCGGTATTAAGTATCAAGTTTGATTAAGTTATATTTGGGTTGAAATTAATAGACAACTGATTCACCCCCACTCTCAGTTGCTTCCGAGTCCTAACAGACACGTATGCATATTGTATGAAGAGAGTTTCAAAGTGTTTTTGGTGCGTTAGGGTAACAATTTTTGTCTAGGGAAGGAGAAAGTATATTGCATGTAATGCAAAGCACATGATGAGTTACTAAGTTCGATGAAGTGGTGATCAAGGAGTGGTCGAGGCTTTCTTGAATGATGTTTAGAGATTGTTATGTAATCCAATGGTCATACTTGAACTGACTTGTTTGTAATATCTATGAGAGAATTATGTTTTTGTTGTGTTACTGACCTAATTTATTTGTTTATAAGGTTGATGAGTTGTTTAGTTTTTAAGAGTTGGCAAAGTTTTAGTTGAGTGTGTGTTCCGAACCAGATGATGTATCTACAATTTGTGTAAAGGCAGATAGGAGCATGAAAAGGTTCTAAACAAGCGAGTGTAGTGCTATTCAAATAGATCAACAAAACCCTATTATTTTCTAACAATTACAGTAGATTGAAATCCCCTAGCCGGGTAAGCTCTAACAAGATTGGTGTTACTCAAATCCTCTAACTAGGTAGCCCATTAGCTTGGATTTCAAATCCTCTACTGAGGTTACTCCTCATAAGGTATTTCTTTTAACAAGGTATTATAGTCAATCCCTTAGTTGGGTGGTCCCTAACAGGATATGTTCTTAACATGACTTTTTGTAAAGCTTTAACAGGCTTGGCTCCTAATAGGGTGAACTTTAGAAGAGTTCAAATAGTTATCTTGTGTGTCTCATCTCATTGTGGTTTTTCCCATTTGGGTTTCCACATCAGTGTCAAGTGGTGAATGTTTTTGCAGTTATGTTTTATTATGGTTGATTTGCTTAACTACTTAATCCACTTTGATAAGTCATGATAACCGACAACAATATGAAATGAAGTTTTACTTATGTCAATAAAAGTATTTGAGTGTTTATGAGTTTCAAATTTTTTACTGTTAATCTGTTGTAATAGACAACCGGTTTAACTTGACAATTTATCTTGACAGTGATATTGCATTAATAGTTATAAGTTTACATTGAATTTTTCTATCTACTGATTCACCCCCCCTCTCAATAGTTGATCAGATCCTTGTTCTTTCATCATACCATCACCTAACTCCTCTAGTCACTTGTGAAAATCCTTGATTAGCATAGGAACATGATTAATCATAAATTGATAAAGATAAATAAATAAAAGATAAGACTAACTTGACCAAACAAGTCAACAACCATACTGATCTTCTTGCCCAGGATAAGCGTTTCTTGATAGGATGAATGTTTGATAGGATACCCATCATAGGAAAGACATGTCTATTAGGACATGATAGCTGATATGACACGCCTATTGTAGTAATGATGTATCCATGAAGGCATGTTGTGTGATAAGGATTCTTAAACTGATAGGTAGTTGATCAGTTAAGTTGTAGGCTAGCTTGGTAGGTTGTCTATTGATAAATGATTTGTTAAACTCAATGTTTTGATCTGTTTTGTGTTTTGTGTCTATTGAAATGCTTATCATTTGCAAAGTATAATTTATTGTGATTCATGGATTATTATTGGGTTTTTGATTGTTTTCTTGTTTTTTAGGGTTTTCAAAGCTTATTTGATTTTTTTAGATTTTTTTCTTCAAATGTTTTTGCCTTTTAATTAACTTATTTATTTTGAGAGATGAAACATGACCTATCATCAATTGATAAAGATAAGACTAACTAGGACAAAATCCAACAACCATATTGATTTGTATCATTCTTTTGATTGCCTGATGTGATGATTGATAAAATTGTTTGGTTTTACAGAGTGAGTACCCCATATAAAACCAATCTATCTGGTTTAAAGTACACCCTTCCCTATATAAGACATGTTGATGTTTAATAGAGTTTGATCTATGAATCAATTAATAAGACATGTGATCAACTTGATTGCAGACTTTGAGAGTTTGTCTATTTTTTATTTGATTCAATGAATGTTCTATGCTTTCTTTGTATCCACCTAGGTATTTGATCTATGAAGGATAATTTATTGTTTTGATTTGTAGTTTTTTTTTTGTGATTTTTCAATTTTTAGGGCTTTTCTAAGGACATTTTCTTTTTTCTTTTTTGAATTTTTTTAGGATGTTATATGATTTTTTTGGATTTTGCAACATTTTTGGATTTTTTTGACTTTTTTAGGACATTATTTGATTGTTTTCAATTTTGAAAGATTTTCTGATTTATTTTTTTGGATTTTGAAAGTTTTCGGATTACAATAAAGATGTATTTGTTTTCCCCCAATCTCTAGCAAGGCAAGGAATATTATGAATGGATAGGAGAAAGATGGAGGTAGCTTATTATGGAACATGAGGGGAAAAGGAGATGTGGATGGAGATAGGATATGCATAGGAGGAGAAAGATCATAGGTAGTAATGGATGACAAAAAGAAGGAATGGATATGATAAAGGATATGGACTAGAGGGTATGGATAAAGTAAAGCAAATAGGATGCTTGATGCTTATGAAGATCCTTAGTTTTTTCAAGATCAAAGATGAAAAAGAAAGATGAATGTAGATGGGGTGATAGAAAGTAGATGAAGGATGATGTGTCACAACCCTCTCACCTAGAATATTCAGAAAATTTATTTGATTAATTTTGGGTAAGGTTGAAATTGATTAATTATTTATTTAAAATAAACTAAAAATTAATAATTACACAAAATGAAATAATTCAATGTAATAGTAGACTTAATATATATATACATGTATGTAAATATATATATATATACATACATATATATACATGTATATATACATACATACATACATACATATATACATACATGTATATACACGTATGTATATATGTATGTATGTATATATACATGTATATATATATGTATATATATATGTACATATATATATAAATACATCTATATATATACATATATATATATATGTATATATGTATATGTATATGTATATGTATATGTATATATATATATATATACATATACATACATAATTAATTAGTTTAATTATGCTACTATTCTTCTTCTCTGTATTAATTTAATTTAATTTAATTAATCCTATCACTATAATCCAATAATTGATTTATTAAATAAATTGATTATTCCCTATTCTGTTAAAGTTCCTCAATTTTTTACATAAGCATTTTGATGTCTTCAGACATGTAGTGACGCAGTTAAAACACTTCATTGGTGAAGTGACCACCATGGTTCAAATCCATGTTGGGCCTTTGTGCTCGCAAGGCCTTGTGCCTTCACTGGGCCATTGTGCTCCCAGATTTGAACAAGTGAAGTGTGAGGATGAGGTCCCCCATTTGTGGCCTTAGTGGTTCATAGCTCAAGGTCAAAAGCGTTTACCCCTTTAAAAAAAAAGTTCCTCAATTAATTAATTCCTCTAAATTTTGTTTAGTTAATTAATTCAAATTAATTAACTAAATCAGGTGATTCCTACAAATCACTTTCCTCTAAGCCTCACTTAGCCTAACTAATTCTTCTATAAGCCCACTTAACATTATTTCCTAGTTTTTAATTCCTCCACTCATTCTTGTCAAATCCTCCTAACTTTCCCACTTACCTCCTAATCTCCTATTAATCTTCTTAATCACCCCCTCTAATCATTTGATAGTGTCTAATCCTCATGATTAACCACAAAGTCAACCATTTTCCATAAATGGTTTGTCCCCTCAACCTTCCAAGTTTAGTCATTTCAAGATTTCAAATTTTCTCATTCTCCTATGCACTCTCATCTTCGCAAGGAATTTTTAATTCCTTTTCCCATTTCCTTTCTCCTTGCATCTCATTATTTGGTAATTTTAAATTCCCTTGTCCTCTCTCAAGGAAATTTTAATTCCTTTTTGTCTTCCCAATGTACTTGAGCATTTCTTCCCCATGTACATTGTGGAGTGTGGAGACAAGAAATGCCTTTATGGAAAATCTCTTGGTCTCCACACCATGTCCCTTCAATCCATGTCCCCATCTTCCTTCAATCTCAACCCTTGATCCAATTTCAATCTCAATTGACCATTTATCCCCCTTCAAATATATAAATTGGGGTCTCCTCTCCTTCATTTCACATCTCATCTTGTGCAATCTCATGCTATTAATTTGGCTTTAGAAATCCATCCTTGTGCATCACCACTATAGGCAAATATTATCCAACTCCATAGCTATCCACATCCTTCATCATTTGTATGCATCCATCCATCCATTTCATCCAATTTATTGTGTATTGGAGAGCAACCCACATTCAATCAAAGGAGAACATCAAATCAAGTGAGGAAAGGGTGCTTCTTCACTAGGGAAAACTTTAAGAAACTCCCCGCTTGGACAAGGTGTAAAAATGTGGCGAAAGGTGTATAACTACCGAGGAAAATATTAATTTTATTGGCGAAATTTTGTGGTTTACAGAGAAAAAATAATATATTCCATTGGCGAATCATTCATGATCACTAAAATTTTGTGAAAAATCCTAGTGAATTGTAATGTTTGTAAAACCAAAAAAAAAATTTGCATGGATGAATTGTAGTGTTTTTAAAACCCAAAAAAATATTTGCATTGGCAATTTCAACCTATTTTCAAACCATAAAAAAAAAATATTGGCAATTTCAACCTATTTTCAAACCATAAAAAAAAATATATTGGCGATTTCAACCTATTTTCAAACCATAAAAAAAATATTGGCGATTTCAACCTATTTTCAAACCATAAAAAAAATATATTGGCGATTTCAACCTTTTTCCAAAATGTAAAAAAATATATTGGCAACTCAATAGTCTCTGTCAAGTCATTAAAACACATTGCACACATTCATCAACCCTCTACCTAAAAGACTATCCATTAGACAATCTCGCAACCTAGCGACAAACCCTTACTACTCTATCTCTAGCTCGCAAGCTGAAAATGCTAAGCCTTCATAACATTGAGAGCTAGTGACTGAGGGCAACCGAACCGCCACTCGCCAATTCTTGACCTCAAAATGTTAAGTCCTCATCATTGCAGTGACCTAAAGATAGTGGTAACTTTAACCCTTGCCGTGTACTCACCAACATAAAAATGTTTCTTTTAACTGCTAGCACTTCACTCGCAAGCTCACGGCTTGATCACGTCTTCAGACATTTAACCTCGCAAGCTGACAATAACCATAAAACTTAACCACAAACTATCTAGTCGCTAGCTCGTGACCTAAAAATGCTAACATTAAACAAACATGAGAGCTAGTGACAACTGTATGAAATGAGTTACTCACTAACTCTCATGGCTATAATGCATGACATCAGACCAACTCAAGACCTCATGACCAAAGCAATTTCATTAACAATCTCTAGCTCACTAACATAAACACTAACACCCAAAAAGCTAGAGACCTCGCAATGTAAACCCAAACCAACTTGTCGCCAATTCGTGCCTTGCTCACCTCTTCAGACATTTAACCTTGTGAGCTGGCGATAACCATAAAACTTAACCATAAACTATCTATTCCCTAGCTCACGACCTAAAAATGTTAACATTAAACAAACATGAGAGCTAACGACAACTGTATGAAATGAATTACTCGCTAACTCTCATGGCTATAATGCATGACATCCACTAGTACATTTGGGCCTAAATTCTGACAGATAATTGTCGAAAGTCTGACGACACCACGTTGGACTTCCGACCAATTTAACCGTCAAAAAATTGTCATCGGTCTTCCTGATGATGCCATTTGTGTTGGCAGTCCGATGACATTATGAACTCTTCCGATGACGGCTATATTTGGTCCCCCAACCAAAAATTTCAATGAATTACGGTCAAAATTCTGACGGCTGCTATGTTTTCTCCTCAATGACTATCCACCAAGGAAGTAATGTTGGATATACAGAATCCTTGTCAGATGTTTCTTTAGTTGTCATCGGAATTCCAATGGTATCATATGTTGTGGGTCAGACGGCTTTGCCATCAGTGCATGAAAGCATTGAATGAGTTCTACTTTTAAAAATTTCATAAAACATTTTTAATTTATTTGATTCAGTGTTATTTGCAAAAAAAGGTTATCAATGATGTTTCCTTTCTCCAAGAACTATCTAGGATCTTTCCGTCAGATAATATGTAACATCCAATGACTAAATCTTTTCTTTACAAATGCTTATTTTAATTATCATCTAAGCATGAATTATAATTTATATTTGTGCGGAAGCAGAAGATACAATCTGAAGACTTATGTGAAAGTAAATTTCGTAATATAAAGAAAGTAGGCATTATCTTGAATGACATGGAAACAAGCTCATCGGCTGCCTAGAAGAGAGCAATTGGAAAAAAGAAAAGGAAAGTGCTAAAGGGTGATAAATACATAGAGAGTATACAATACAAACAAACAATGTCTGGAGTGTGTGATGTGATGTCTCCAATTTATGTCCGGAGGGACTAACTAGTTTTGGAGTTCTTGGGAAACCTATTGGGCTAGGCTTGGAGGAAATCAATGTGTTCATGCAAGGACATCCTTTGTTCTATTATGAGAATGATGCTTTTACACTGAAGGATATTTGGAAGGAAATATTCAAAAATTTCTATAGTGTGGAACCAGAGTTGGTGGACTTGAAGTACTTTTCAGCTTCCAGAAGACCAAGAGGTTATTTACACAATCTCCCAATACAAGGACAATTTCAAGCATTACCTCTCCCCCCCATGACTATTTAGGAAGCACTTCCTCAAACAAAGGACTATTGGCCTCCATGGGATCAAAGAAAAAAATTGAAGCATAGACTCTAGACAATGTGGTGGTGTCGTTCATGAAGAACTCTGCACTATAATTGAAAATTCATGAGGGAAACTACAAGATAGTGAATAGAAACACATTCTTGGAAATTTTGAAGAATGGATCTTGGTTTGGGTGGGGCTAGGTCAGGTGGCTCCTCTAGTGGTTGATGAGATAGAAATCATATTAGGATTTAAAAAAGATCACACTCGTGGAACTTCATGTGTGACTGATTGATTGCGCTATTTGGGTAATGCATTCCAAATAGATACAGTTGTATACCATTTATCTATCTTGAAAGCCTTTTATCCTGATGGCATTAAATTAAAATTATTTCTCTATTTTTTTGGTGATCTCTAGATAAGAGGTTGCTTTGCATCGACCTGGGATACATTTAACTTGTGTTGTATCTGCGGAAATATGTATCCTAGGTCAATGCAATGCAAGCTTTGCTCCACCAATACCAAATAGTAGAGAGTTTACTCTTTTTTAATACCATCAGGATAAAATTATTTCAAGACATATAAATGGTATGCAATTGTTTCTATTTGGAATGAATTACCCAAACAATGCAATCGATCAGTCGCACACGAAGTTCCATGAGTGTGATCTTTTTCAAATCCTAATATAATTTCTGTCTCTTCAACCTCTAGAGGAGCCACATGACCTGGTCCAACCCAAACCAAGTTCCATTCTTTGCACTTTTCAAGAATGTATTTCTATTCACTATCTTGCAGTTTCCCTCATGAATTTTTAATTATAGTACAAAGTTCTTCACAAAGGACACTACCACATCATCTAGAGTGTATGTAATTCAATTTTTTTATTTGATCCCATGGAGGCCAATAGTCCTTTGTCTAAGGAAGTGCTTCCTTAATAGTCATGGGGGGAGAGGTAATTCTTTAAATCACCCTTCTATTGGGAGATTGTATACATAACCTCTTGGTCTTCTGGAAGCGGAAAAGTACTTCGAGTCCACCAACTCTGGTTCCATGCACTATAGAAATTTTTGGCTATTGTCTTCCAAATATTCTTCGGTGCAAAAGCATCATTCTCATAATAGAAAATGTGGCCCTTGCATGAACACATTGATTTCCTCCAAGCATGGCCCAATAGGTTTCCCAAGAACTCCAAAACTAGTTAGTCCCTCCAGACATAAATTAGAGATGTCACATCACACACTCCAGATATTGTTTGTTTGTATTTCATACTCTCTATGTATTTATCACCCTTTAACACTTTCTTCTTCTTTTCTCCAATTGCTCTCTTCTAGGCAGTTGATGAGCTTGTTTCCATGTCATTCAAGATAATGTATGCTTTCTTTATTTTATGAAATTTACTTGCACATGAGTCCTCAACTTGTATCTTCTACTTTCACATAGATTTAAATTATAATTCATGCATAGATGATAATTAAATAAAATAAGCATTTGTAAAGAAAATATTTAGTCATTGGATGTTACATATTATCTGACCGAAAGATCCTAGATCCAATTCTTGGTTAAAGGAAACATCATTGATAATCTTTTTTTCAAATAACACTAAATCAAATAAATTAAAAATGTTTCATGTAATTTTTAAAAGTAGAACTCATGCAATTCTTTCATGCACTGACGACAAAGCCATCTGACCCACAACATTATTCATAATAGAACAAATCACCATAATAGGCTATTATAAAGTATCTATACAAAAATATGAAAGAACATTAAATTACCATTACAAACCCATAAACCATTAAATAGTGAAAATAGATATAAATTTATAAATGTCTCCCTACAAACAACACAACCATAACCAAAACAAAAAAAACTCTTACCCGCAAAAGCTAAGTAGCTTGCATGGCAGGGGGCACGATGCCCTTGCGAACAAACTTGAGTTGATACCAAGAGGTCTTCCAATCTTCTTACGTAGAGGCCAAAATATTATATTGACTTTAAATATTCAAAAGAATATCCTCTACCTCCCTACAATTATCTGAAACCTTCACCACCAAATCAAGCTTCTAAGAGTCTTCAAACAGTCTCACCATGCTGGTGAGTTTCAAGTCTACAACATCTCTCAGATGATCAAACTGTTTCTTGATTTTGTTCTTCTAATTAGTCAATGGATTTAGTTGCATGTACAAGTTTTCTATTTGAAGCCTTCCATTTCCTTCTGCATCATTCTTCATGTCTATAGTATTGGATAGTTGTACAATTTGTGATGCTATAATATCTATGTGACCCTTAATATCCTTAGTATATTTAGGCCATTGCCTTTAAAACATGTATGCCCCCACTACATCCTTTACACTTTTATAAAAAAACTATGCTTTCTTGTAGTTGGATATGTGTTGCTGCACATCTAATCACCAAAACATCTAGTTTTTTCTCTTCCACCTTCTTCTCTACATCCTTGAAAACTTTGGCTTCCAATTTGAAAGCATGTTCCTTAAATATATTAAGCATCAATTGTATTTTCTCTACACCTGACAAAGACTCATCCAAAAATACTTCTAGAAGTCCTTCATGAAGGACTTTCACTGCATCATTAATAAGTTATGAGTCCTATATTTGAGACTTAATAAAATTCTTGTGAGTAGAATGGTGAAGTTTATCACCCAAACAAATCATATGCAAGGGAGACAATCACTTAAGGTCCATATGATCTTGAGACATTGATGCCCACTTTAGCATGTCCCATCCTAAATATCCCCTAGGCATGTTTTACTTCCTTCCCACTTTGATTCTACTCACATCATCTTGAAATTTGCATTTTCAACTCCTTCCTTAACCTCTGTTCAATTTTAAGTCCTCATTGACAAGACTAGGACGCCTTAGGTGCCCTGGTACTCATGATTGGGACCCAAAATATGACCCCTCATTTCTTGCCTCATGTGTGAGAAAACATTGAAACACTTTATGTATGATTAGGGATAAAAGGAAGCCTACCCTATCATTTGAAGGGGTCTACCTACAATTCAAGTGATTCTTAATTATAAAATCAATTCAATTCCAACTGAACAAGAAATCAAGCATTCATCAAGCATTGAAGGAGAATTAAATTTAAAGCACAACATTCATGATCAACAGTCTACATGACATCCTAAAACCTTGTGTGAGGATTCAAGAAAGATTCATCAAGGTATCATGTTCAATTTTAAGAAATTTTAGATTAGATCTATCCTTTCCCTCAAAAGGAAAACACTATACTTGAAGGTTAATTCACAACCTGAGGTTTGACCTAGGAAAGCCCCCATCAACAAACCTATTTTCATCATTTTGTGTGTAGGAAATTGATTTAGGAGTTATGTTTGAAGAATTTGGCAAACTAAATGATGACAATCAAACTCAAATTTTGATGGCATGAAAAGCAGAAGAGTAGGCCAGTTCACACCTCCTAGTCCCAAGAAGTTTTGATAGCCTTTTGATAGTAGACTCTATGTACCATCCTAATACAAAAAGCATTCATTTTGTCTACATCCAATAGGTGGAGGATCTGGTCGATCTGCACCTCCTAGTCCCAAGAATTCTACTTGAACACTCTGTCATAGGAGAAGAGATATGACTTCTAGGTCTACTAAGGAGATGCTTACTATTACTCATATGATAAGAGAAAATAGAAGAAATGTGAATACTACTAGCTAACAAGTTGTGAAATGTTGGGTGATTCATGCTACATCATGGATTTCATTGGCTAGCAAGTTGTGTTATGCTAGGTGATCCATGATAGAGAAGATTAACAAATAAAATGATTTGTTCACAAGGCAATCCAAAAACTCTACTACAAAATGGTTGTTGTAGTGACACAAAAAAGAAACAAAAATAATAACCAACACTTGCAAAGGTGTAAATAACAACAATGATCACACTAGCATTAATCCATGCTATTCTAAGTAACAAATCTCAAAAAAATAATAACCATGCCCTGGGGGGCGCTATGTAACACAACACTTCTAGTTTGAGGATATAACATAAATGAATTAACACAAGAAAAAAGGAGAGTTCATATGCCTCCCCTTAAGATGTCAACATACCTCTAGGTTGATATCTTAAGGTAGATAGCGATCAAGGATAAGCACCTTCAACACCAAGAAGATACCCTTAATAAATATACATGCATTCCAAGCTAGGAAGAAAGATCCTTTACATGCCTCATTGTTATAAGAAAGGAAGAGATAGTTGTAAAAGAGATATTTTTCAACAAGTGAAAAGGGATCATTTTAAAGAGGGAGGAAGAGATCTTTTCCTAAAGATGTCTACCTCCAAAAATAGAGGAGATATTTAATAAAGATATCATCTTTTAAATTAAGAAATGGGTAGGAGATTAAGAATACAAACCTTCCATATTGCACACTTCAAGGTATATTCAAACCTATTTGACCTAGGCAAGCCCATATCAAAAAACCTATTTTCATCATTTTGTGTGTAGGAAATTGATTTAGGAGTTATGTGTGAAGAATTTGGCAAAGTAAATGATGACAATCAAACTCAAATTTTGATGGCATGAAAAGTAGAAGAGTAGGCTAGTTCACACCTCCTACTCCAAAGAATTTTTCACAACCTTTTGATAGTAGATTCTATGTACCATCCTAATCCAAAAAGAATTCATTTTGTCTACATCCAATAGTCATTGCTAAAATTAGTTTAAAGTGTATTCCTTCAGGGACCTTTCATAAAATATTCTCAACTTACACATCATAAAATGATCTTAAATATTCATTGTTTATAATGATAAGAATTTGGTTGTTCCATACACCTTCCTTTACTATTTTAAAAATATCATCGACCAAAATATTGTGTAGCAGTAGTATGGAGTGCATTTCATCTATTTTATGCCCAAATATTCTATCATACCACTTTCTTTTCAAAGGCACCCAAAATTTGATGTGCAGTTACTTCCAAAATCTCTAAAATAACCCTACTTCTTGGTGTTGGAATCAGTTCTAAGATTTTATAACAAGGGTTTTTATATTTTAAATATTTGTATTAAAATATCCATAACACTCCCAACATTCAATTGTTGTGCCGGTATATAAGAAATATATGCATATCAAACCTTGTTCCTAAAATCTTTTATTTTTGAAATCATGGAAACAGTACATAATTTAAATGAAGGCAACCAAAAGAATACAGAGAGATAAAAAAACTCTATAGAGAAACTATTTTACATACCTCAAATACAAAATTGTAGGGTGGAATAATAAAAAATAGCAAATCAAGGAAAGAATGAAAGATCCACACCAAATTCTTATACAATGCAGTCCAGTTGAAGGATTTTCATTTAAGACAAGAAACTGAAGGGGTAATTATGATGATTTATTTGAAGGTTCATAAGATAAAGGTAGTCACTAACATATAAAGAGTAAATAAATTGAAGAACCCGAATAATTGCTAGCATAGCATGAGGATGTATGATGTTAACAATAGCAAAAAGATATTATGATGGTGGTGAAACTACAAAAAGTTTTGATCATATTTTTATTGAGCATGAAAACAACCAACTTGAGCTCATGAATGATAGGCAACATGTTGTAGAGTATCAACCCTTGTTGAACAAGGGTGTCACATTTTTTAGGCTCAATCAGTGCAAGGAGACATCCTCTTTGCTTCATATGCAGTTGAAGAAATATAATGCACGGAGTTGGTAATGGTGGCTACAGTGATATATTTCAGTTGAAGGATTTTGATTTAGCACAAGATAGTTAATAGATCATTACTGACAATAATATACGTGCAAATTTTGTTTGCATCTTTGTATAAAATATGGCACAAGTTGAAAGTTGAAAAGTTTGAAAATTAAATATGAAGTGGTTTCAATTAGCAATTTTGTGTATAAGTAGAGAGGAGAGGTAGATGTCTTTGTTTATTTGCCTACAAAACAATGAAAGAGGTCCTAATCAAGGAAAACACATGTCCAAGAAAGGAGAGAATTTGGATTGAGGACAATTCTATGCAAGAAAGGATATCAAGTTATAAAAGATAAAAATCAACAAAGGTAAAGTGGATCCTTAAAAAAGAGGAACAATTGACAACTATTATTCTTGCTCCACAATGTAGAGACAAGAAGAACTAGGCTATTACATTGCCTCCCAAGTATGATTGCAAATGAAATCATAGTACCATGAATGACAATGAGCCCCTAATAGGTAATTAAGCTACCAATGTCATATAGCAAGATAAAAACATAATAGGTTATAAATGTCATTTAGGAGGGATATGATGAGTGTATAACTCATTATCACCTATTATTTAAATTTTACAAGAACTACAATAAGTTGTTGAAATTTAATCTCCAAATCATGCCATTCATTAGTGGAATAGTTGATGATGCTTGAAAAAAGGATTGTCCTAATTTTGTTTATGGTTTTTTCTTCAATTTTTCAAGGGGAGAGTAATAAAGTTGGCTTTAAGAAATTCATACAAAATTATCTCTTGTTGTGATTAAAAGTTGTTGGAAAAGTCATTAATATATTAGACAATGGGGGAGGGGATGTCAACAAAGGAGGAGGATAGAAACCTAAATCTTCTTTAGAAAAATGTAATGTATATTTCTAATGAACCTCCACACTTCATTGCACACATCCTAAATCATGTCCATTGCATCCATGTGTATAATTAAATGTGGTGTTTAAATCATGTCTAGAGGAGTGTGTTCATTCATATTTTTAAAGTTTAAAGATCCTCAACCATCATCAAGACACGTGTTGGAAGAAGAGGTTGGAATAGATTTAGAAGAAGCTTGAATAATTGACACATACAACTCCCTTGAGACTTCATATTTGGATAGAGGGACCTTATATCAAATTAAGGAAAGCATGAGAGTGATATATGTACTAGTCTAATTATTATTCTTTTTGAATATTTATCCTTAGTATAATATTGGAAATAGTATCTTATACTAATTAGGGAGTCGTAATTAGGATATTATTTTCTCATTTTTAGTTGTTGATCTCATTATTTAAGACACAAATGATTTTCATCATTTCTTTTCTTTATGTGGAATATATATCTAATGTAATTATTTATATTTTTAATAAGAAAAAAAATTTATTGTAGTAATCATGTGGTTTTTTAATTTTATCTCTTGTCTAAGAGAAAGTATTGAAGATCATAACTCTAACATGGCTTTATTTTGGATGAGTAATGTTGGTGTTTACATTGCCAGACTTGGGCATAGCTTAATCAAGTTCTTCAGACCTCTTCTTTCATTGTAATTTTGAGATATATACTTTAGTTAGTGACTATCTAATGTCTTCAGAAAATCAGTAGCATATCTCTTGGTAGTCAGCCTATGTAAAGATCCTATGATTGCATTGGAACTGGTTTATAATAAGATTTGATTGGGCTTGTAGCTGTAATATGTTTTCAGAGGTTGCATGACATGTTTGACGAAATGTCAATAATCTAGTGAAGTCTAATTTTGATACATTATTGTGATAGTCCATGTAATTTTACATTAGCTACCTATAACAAGTATTTATGACTGTCAATGAGGCATTTGTTTGATTTAGATATGAAATAAGAGGAATTTGAGGTTGCATCATCATACGCCCATTTTTTGAGGACTCTTGCAGATTTGACAGCGAATCTTCCTTGTTTTTTAGTCATCATTGGACAAGGGATATTACACAATCATACTAAACAGATTTCAAACCCCATAATTCATATAGAGAACAACAAATTTGGACTCAAGAGCTTCGAGAGTAATTTTTGAGGTTAAATGAATCTATGAACAATAGTTTAAACATGAATAGTGTTTATTTACACTATGAATATTATTTGATGTTGTGATTAATGTCTTAAGCATGGAAAATGTTTTGGTGTGAATAATGTTTTCAAGTATGAATAGGTTTTTTGGGTAATGAAGAGATTTTCTAGGGGCTATGAATAATGGTTTAAGCCTTGTGTAGTTTTTTCAGAATTTTTTTGTTTGCCTAAAGGAATAGTTTCATGAAAATAGACATTGGTTGGGAATATGATATCCAAATTTTAAAAAATAAATAGCCATTGGAATGTTGATTCTATGAGACATCTTTAAATCATCCACCCTAGCAATTGCAGCTACAACATGTGACAAAATTCCTCTATTATTTATCCTATGATAGATGTTCATACCTTGTTCCAAAACTTCCAATTTCTGTGAGGCAGTCTATCAAATAGTCGGCATACCATTTCAAAGCTCCCATTTTCACACAGGCTGGGGGATATTGATAAAGCTTTACACCTATGCCTAGGCCAATGGAGAATCATAAACATCACTATCTACAAGTGCAAAATAGATGGGTGACTGATACTAATGAATGAAAGAAGGGGAATGAAGCCTATTGGTCTTTACCCCCAGGAGCATGCCCTATTCCATGAGCCAACATTGCTCCCATTTTCACACAGGCTGGGGGATGTTGACAAAGCTTTACACCTACCCTATTCCATGAGCTGACATTGCTCCCATTTTTGCAAACCCTATTCCATAAGTTGAGAATGCTTGGAGCTGGCATTAATCAGTCAAAATGGTTCACATGCCTCATCCAAAACCTAGAGTACACTTACTCTGGGTGTGAGTACACTACTGGGGTAGCAATGTGAGAATGGGAAGAGGCCACAAAAATGATTTGAAATTTCTTGGTCTTTTTTTTAAAGTAATGCCCACGGTCATCGAAATTTCAATGAACTTGGGCACTTTTTGTAAAAAAGCACAAATTTCATTGCCAATTCCTCTCTATCAAAAACATATATTGAATTATCATCGAAATTCTGATGAATGCGGGCAATTTTCCAAAAAAAAATCAAATTTTTTCATAATATACCTTCTCTGTTGGAAACCTCAGTCAGAATTTTAGGCCAAATGTATTAGTGATTAGACCAACTTGAGACCTTACGACCAAAGCAATTTCATTAACAATATCTAGCTCACTAACATAAAATGCTAACACCCAAAAAGCTAGAGACCTCAAGATTTAAACCCAAACCAACTTGTCGCCAGCTCGCAGCTTGATCACGTCTTCAGACATTTAACCTCGTGAGTTGGTGATAACCATAAAACTTAACCACAAACTATCTAGTCACTAGCTAACAATGTAAAAATGCTAACATTAAACAAATATGAGATCTAGCGACAACTGTGGTGGCAAGCTAATATGTATGAGGAATTTTTAAGGCTTCAATGTCGACTCATTCCTAAGGGACTAGTTTGAAGGTTTCTCCTGAGTCGAGGTTGATTAGACAAGCAAGGATGACAGTTTCAAAGGCATAAAAGGATTGCGTAGCTTCTGAGTTAGAGATGGGAGATCACATATTCCTTTAAGAAATTAGAGGTTGCTTGTTGTCAAGGATTCTAAAGCAAAATTTGTACAATCAAGGAGGAATAAACTCAGAACAAAATCATTCACATAAGATGAGCCTTAGCAAGATGTAGTGGATCTGATAAGCATGAATTCTAGAGTCCATAACTGGTAGGGTGAGTTGAAAAGCACCAAAATGATGATTTTTCACGTGAATGAGCATCACCAGATGAAGTGTTAAAAATTTATAAATACAATGGGGTGGTGACTTAATTGATAGAAGAGAAAAGAAAACCTTTTTTTATTTTTTGAGAGTGGTTTATTCCTTAGAAAAGAAGATGATGTTTGAGTAGGATTGTGCATGGAGTTGTTGTGAGCTTTGTGATACCAGATGGGTCTTTTTTTATTTTTTTCTCCTGTGTGAGTTTGTTTATTGTTAGAGGGGTTGTGAAAGTGAGAAGGATTTCCAAAGGGGGCGTGAAAGCCTTTTATTATCAAGAAAGGCCACACATGGCACATCCTCTGCTTCTACTCTGCCACTGGATGATGGGTGGTTTGAAGAAGGAGTCTGCAAAAGAATGAAAGAAGGATTTGTTTAGGTGGGGAGTGGAAGCCAATCATCTTTGTGATGACATGGAAGTTGTAGTGCCTCCCCAACATATTATGTTTACCCTAAAGCTCCTCTTTCCACTTTCTCTGATCTTGGGCATGAAGGCTTGAGCTCCTCTTGCCACTTTCTCTGATCCTGGGCATGAAGGTTGGAGCTCCTCCTTTATTTTAGGGGTCACTTTACTTCTTGGCAGGACCCAGTATCCCTTCTGAAAAGGGAAATGCTCTATTGGACATAACGTAACATCTCACACTCCATTCGAAAGCATCAGGGTGATAATAACATGGCACAAGAAGTTTTTATTCTACCAACTTTTAGTTGAAAATTTTGATTCACGGGTGCCAGTGCATTGATAAAGAATATTTTTGTAACAAAATTGCATATGGCCTTTTAGGCCTAATTGTTGAGAGTAAATGTTCTGTTGACATGTGTCCCTTGGCCTGAATCTTGTTTCTCCCTTTTCTTCTATAAAAAGGGAAATCAAGGCCATTATAAGAGTTCCTTTTTGGGGGGCTCTTGAGGGTTCCGAAATTCTAGTGCCTTTGGGGTTCCTTTTTTGGTTCCAGTAGTGAGTCTAGGTGAAGGGAGCAAGTTGTATAGTCATTTACAGAGCAAATGAAAAGCATTTAGTGTCAAGCTTTGTGCAGGTTCTTCAAGGAGTTATATGTAAATTTATTTTGTGATAGAAGTAGTAATTTTATTCAATAGAAATAAAATTATGATCTATTTCTCTTAGGTGTATAATTATATCATATTTCAAATGAATAGAATCAAAAGTTTTTTCATTTGTTGTATTGTTATGGTGTATGTAATTTTTCATTTCATGCTTCCTATTATGCCCAGGAATGTAGAATTTATGTTAGTTTGGAATCATTTTAAGGATGTATCTCATTGTAATTGGTGGGCAAATCACTTAAGGGAAGAGGGTTTTGAGGTCCCAAAAAACTTGTCGAACATACTAATAGATAAGATAAAAAAAATCTTGAATGTTCACAGAGGAATATATATATATATATATATATATATATATATATATATATATATATACATATACATATATATATACATATACATATATATATACATATATATATATATATATGTATACATATGTATACATATATGTATATATATATATGTATACATGTATATATATATGTATATGTATACATATATGTATATATATATATAAATATATATACATATATATATATATATACATATATATACATATATATATATAAATATATATACGTATAAATATATATATATATATAAATATATATATATATATATATATATATATATATATATATATATATATATATATATATGTATGTATACTCATATATACACATATAATGGAAAGGATACAAAGGATGAGATACATGTTGATTATAGGTATGAGGAAATGCCAACTTTATGGAGGAGGGAAAACATGTACATGATAGAACACCTCCATATATATTACATAAACATCCATATCATATAAAATCATAAGAGTATTTAGAATGAAATGATCAAACACCACAATAGATAGGAATAAAACATAATTAGTAAAACATGCATGCAACTCAATTAAAGGGAATATCTTTTGAGGATCCAATTCCATGATAGATGTTATAGACAAAGAAGTAAGAAAATAGTCTAAGGTTGGGTAGGTGAGATCAAATATATACAACAGAATGAAGGCCCAAACCCTAAACAAGATGTAATAATGAAACACAAATGAGGGTAGATCCAAACTCTAATCAAATCTAATATAAAAAGAATTCAATCATAAAATTAGATCTAAAAAAATAACACTTTCATAATCAAAGGAAAATAAGAAAATATATTCACCCACAATGAATCGACTATTATTATTGGAAGGTCACTTCCTTTGTAACATATCCATATTGATGCAAGTATCATGGTATAATAGACTATATATGTGATATGTTATTGAGACAATGATCATATAAGCAAACATTATCATCCACAATTAATCAACTATTATATCTGTAGCTAGGAAATTAGGAATCATCACAAACAATATACAAACTAATTTAGCTCAATCACGAAAGCTCAAATGCAATGATCTATCCTAAACACACTCAATGAAGACATAAAGACAAAGCATTCAAAACTAAAGACTATGCAAACCAAATGTAGATCTGAATGCTTCCTTCATGCGGCTCCATTGTCCTTCTTTCTTCTCCAAATAGCCTTTGTTTGTGGATCTCACCTTCAAGTGCATACACATGAGGTGAAAGCAAGTAGACAAGAAAATGGCACAAGAGTACTCGAAGCGTGATTGACTCGAAAAAGTGATTATCTGATTATCTGATTCTGTGATTAGATTGGGATTGAAGAAATTCATCCAATTTATAGAGAAATTGGAGAAAAAGATCAAATTAGCATGATTCAATTCGAATGGAAATTGCAAATCAAACATGTCAATTATGACAAATTATGACAAATTATGCACCTTCTATGCAAAATTTGATTGATTGATAATGCATGACATTTTATGACAAATTTCTATGTCAAAATTGATTGATTGTCAATTATGACAAATTATGACAAATTGAAATGTCATTCCCATGAAATTAGGAGATGAAATAGGAGGGAATAGAAATTAGATGAATTAGAAAATTAGAAAATTAGAAAAAGAGGAAAATTAGGAATTAAGAATTAGGTAAATTAATTAATAATTTTGTCATTTATTAATTAATTCGCAAAATGAGGAATAATTAGCCAATTAAATGAACATTTAATTGTGATGAGAAGACCTAGGATGTCATGCCCAACTTTTGGGCACGAACGGAAATTTTTTTTTTTAAAAACGCTTAACTAATTAGCGACTTACTTAATTAAAATAATGCATCTTGGTTTGGTCTTAACTATATTTGGTGTCAATCAGGTAATTCAATTCAATTTAGAAACAAGGTTTACTAAGTTATCAATGAGCTAAAATTTCCCAAAAGGATAATCACTAAGCTTCATAAATAAATAAATTTAAATTCTCTAGTATAACGCTTAATCTCCATTTAGACGTTCTAAATTTTATCTTATTTTTCTTATCCTACTAGGATTGCTAATTTAATTATCCTCGTAATTTAAAATACCTTATATAAATGAAACCCCCTTAATTTAAAATTAACTTATATTCTTATACTTAATTTGGCCCTCTTGGCCCTACAAGAACTCAGTGTTTACACCCCTTTTCTTTTATTTTTAAATCTAACCCAACTAAGTATTAAAACCCTTCTTATAAAAATTCTTCTACATAAACCCAATATTTAACAAAAGTATTCAAACTTATCTTTACATCTAACAATTTTAATTCAAATTAAATATCAATACAATCCTCCTCTAGGCATGAACTTCCTCCTGGAGTTCATCAAAAAGGTGGGGGTACTGTGATCTCATAAGTGTTGCATCCTCCCATGAGGCTGTGACCTCATCATAGCAATCCCACTGGACTCTAACCTGGTCAAGCTCTCGCCCTCGAAGGCTCAGCGTCCGGCATGCCAAAATGCGAATGGGCTCCAAAGCTAGCTGCCCGTCCGACTCCACCTGCAAGGCATCCCAATCTAGAATATGAGACTCATCATAAATATACTTCCTCAAAACTGAAACATGAAACACATCGTGGATGCGTGACAGGCTAGGTGGCAATGCTAGACGGTAGGCAACTGGCCCTATCCTCTCAAGGATCTCAAATGGTCCTACAAATCGAGGTGCGAGCTTAGAACCCTTTCCATAACGGATTGGACTCTTATGCGGTCGCACTCTCAAGAAGACTCTATCTCCAACTGAGTAGCTATGATCAACCCTCTTTGCATCTGCATATTTCTTCTGTCTATCCTGTGCCTCTCTAAGACGCTACCTAATCAAATCCACCTGCTGCTCCATATCCCAAACTATCTCTGGACCAATAGCAACTCTGTCCTCTATGCGGTCCCAACTCAATGGTGTCCTACAGGGCCTGCCATATAATGCCTGATAGGGTGGCATCCCCAAGGACATGTGATGCCCATTGTTATAGGCAAACTCCACTAAGGGAAGATACTCCTCCCATCTGGTCTGGTGATCCATGACATACATGCGAAGCATATCCTCTAACACCTGATTAACTCTCTCTGTCTGGCCATCCGTCTCCGGATGATAGGCTGTACTGAAATTGAGCTTGGTACCCATAGCTGCCTGTAACGCCTTCCAAAAAGAAGAAGTGAAGAGGGAATCCCTGTCGGAAATGATCTTACGTGGAACACCATGAAGTCTGACAATGTCTCACAAAAACACCTGTGCTACTACTGGTGCTATGAAGGTGGTACGAACTGGTGAAAAGTGAGCCACTTTGGTCAACTTGTCAACCGTCACCAAGATGGCATCATGGCGGCGGGATGACATAGGGAGACCAATGATAAAGTCCATGGATATAGTGTCCCACTTCCACTTTGGTATAGCATGAGATTGGAGCAACCCACCTGGATGGTAGTGCTCCGCCTTGACTCTCTGACACTCAAGGCATCGGGCTACTAACTCGGCAATAAGCTGTCGCATTCCTGGCCAATGATATAGTTCTCTCAAGTCTGCATGCAACTTCTTGACCCTGGGATGTGCTGCATAAGGAGCTCTATGTGCCTCTGTGATAATGAACTCTCGCAATCCCCCGGAAGAAGGTACATAGATGCGCCCTCTATGGCATAATAAACCATCGGGCTCTAAGGAATAATCCACATATTTCCCTTCTAAAGTTTCCTGAGACCGAATAGCCTGGCAAACCTCTAAATACCATCTGTCCTCTGGCAATTGCTGCTTGATCCGATCTCTCAAATCCGTGCTCATAGACATGGTGAATACCTCGTGACGTCTCCTACTCAAAGCATCTGCAACTACATTTTCTTTCCCTTTGATGTAGTGAATGTCAAAATCATACTCACACAAGAATTCCATCCATCTCCTCTGACGTGCATTAAGATTCGGCTAAGTAAATATGTACTGAAGGCTCTGATGGTCTGAGTGCAACTCAAAGTGATGACCCAAAAGGAAATGTCTCCATCTCACAAGTGCATGCACTACGGCTGCAAGCTCAAGGTCATGAGTAGGGTAATTAAGCTCGTGAGTCTTGAGTTTCCTAGACTCAAAAGCTATAGCTCTGCCATTCTGCATAAGTACTGCTCCTAAACCCTCTAGGGAAGCATCTGTGCAAACCATGAAATCAGCTGATGGATCTGGTAATACAAGGATAGGTGCGGTAGTAAGTGCCTTTTTAAGTTCCTGAAAGGCCCTCTCGCACTTCTCCATCCACTCAAACTTCTTCCCTTTGCGCTGAAGAGAAGTGATAGGATGAGCAATTCTAGAGAATCCCTCAACAAAACGTCGGTAATAACCTGCTAAGTCCATGAAGCTCCTGACCTCTGTCACACTGGTAGGTGCTGGCCAATCCATAATGGCTCTGATCTTTGATGGGTCTATTGAGATCCCATCACCGGATATAACATGACCAAGGTACTTGATCTTTGTTTTAAAGAAAGCACACTTCGACAAACTGCCATACAACTGATTTTCCCTCAAACACTGCAAAACCTGTCTCAAGTGCTCCTCATGTTCCTCCTCATTCCGTGAATATATCAATATGTCATCGAGAAACACAATCACAAATCGGTCGAGGAACGTACGGAATACTCCATTCATGAGACTCATAAAAACTGCTGGGGCATTCGTAAGACCGAATGGGACCATGGTGAACTCATAGTGGCCATATCTAGTGCGAAAAGCGGTCTTGTGGATATCACTTTCCACTATTCTCAACTGATGATACCCTGACTTTAGATCAATCTTGGAAAATACTTTGGCACCTTGAAGTTGGTCAAACAAATCGTCGATCCTGGGCAATGGATAACGATTCTTGATGGTTACTTTGTTCAACTGATGGTAGTCCATGCATAATCGGAGAGATCCATCTTTCTTCTTCACGAAGATGACTGGTGCACCCCAAGGGGATACACTAGGGCGAATGTGGCCCTTCTCTAGGAGTTCCTCAAGCTGAATCTTGAGCTCATTAAGCTCATTTGTAGTCATTCTATAAGGTGCTCTTGAAATTGGTTCGGCTCCTGGAACAAGGTCTATATGAAAATCAATCTCTCTACGGGGCGGCATACCAGGTAACTCTGAAGGAAATACATCTGAAAATTCTCTAAGGATAGGATGGTCATCAATAGATGGTTCCTTTTCCTCCTCTTCTTCTCTATCACTAATGGTGATGGCAAACAACTGACATCCCTTTCACATGCTCTGCTTAAGCTGCATGGCGGAGATCATACGAAGAGACACGGGTCTCTGAATTCCAGTGATCACTATAGGAGAGCCATGATCATCCTCACACTCGATCCTTTTCAGGCGACAATCCATCTTGGCTCTGTGGGCATAAAGCCAATCCATGCCAAGTACGACACCATATGATCCGAGTGGTGTAACTCTAAGGTCTACTAAGGTGGTGGTGTTACCAATCTGAAGCTGACAACCTTTAACCTCTGATTCCATTGACACTCTAGCCCCTGAAGCTAATTCCACTTCCCAACTAACCTCTTGCCTAGTTGCCACTAGCCCGCAACGCTCCACAACCAATGGAGATATAAAAGAATCAGTAGCTCCTGAATCAAATAATATAGATACACTGCTACCTCTGATCATACCTGCTACCTCAATAATCATGGCCTGATGCTCTGCCTGGCGGTTGTCAACCGCTACGAAGACTCTGTGGGATTTGCCCATGTCCCCAACTGTCGGCTCTGATGCTGCCATCCTCTGATTCCCTACCATCTGACCCTGAGGACACTCTCTCGCCATGTGTCCCATGGCTCCACATGTGAAGCAAGGGCCTCGTGCCTGAAACTATACACCCTATGGTCTGGAGAAAGACTGTCCCCCTATCCTACTAGAACCACTGTACCCACCTCTAGAGGACTGCTGAGTCCTAGCCGGAGGTGTGTAAGGAGCCTGAGATCTCTGATCTCGCCTCTATCCCTGTGACTGCCACTGCTTGGGCTTTGTGCCTTGCTAATTCTGCGGAGGCTTTTGCCTCTGGTTTTGCTGAGACTGCTGCGGAGGAGGGGGTTTGGAGAACCCTGATGAGTGCCTGTTGTTACCTTTCCAATGGGGTTTCTGAAACCCATAAGTCTGTGGTGAAGGGTTACGGTTCTGAAACCGATCCTTCGAGTCATGTGGTCTGGCCTGAATCTCCTCAGCTATCAAAGCCTTCTCCACGGCAACCCAGAGGCTCCCTAGAGCGGCCATTCTCACTGGTCCTGCTATGCCGGAATTCAATCCTCTGATAAATCGGTTGACGAGAAGCATTTCATCTTTCAGGTAGTCTACATAAGGTAAGAGTTCAAAGAACTTGTTCTCGTACTGTGCCACTGTAAGACCCTTCTGCTGGAGGTCATGAAACTCATCCACCCTACGCTGTCTGAAATGCTCTGATAAATACCTCTCCTTGAATCTCTCTGTGAAAATCTCCCAAGTGAGGGTCTCTATCTCTAAACCACACTTATATTCTTCCTGTCTCCACCATGTGGAGGCTGTTCCTCGCAATAGGTGGACCACTGCACGTGCTTTTAGATTGCTCTCATAAGAGCGCAATGCAAAGCACCTATCCAGGCTTAAAAGCCATGCCTCTGCCTCTACCCCGTCGGTAGATCCCCCAAATGATGGTGGCTGAAGACGCATAACCTCTCTGATTAGATCCCCTGGATCTCGATGTGCCCTCTCAATATACACTGGTGCTATGGCTGGAGGTGGTGCTGGTAGGTGAATGGGTTCAGGCTCATGCATAGCCTGACTCTCTACGGGATTAGGAGGTGGACTCCTACTCCGTTCCCATTCTACTGTTCTATGACTTCCTGAGTTCTGGTTCTCAACATTGTGATCTACTGCTGGAAGCCTATCCTGTACTAGACCAATCAGGTTCTGAAGAGCTACCAAGATGTCTCGGTTTGGGTCAACTGATTGCTCGGGAGGAGCTGCTGGGTTCACTTCCTGAACTGATTCCTCCCTATTGACCTCTTCACGTGCCATGCATGCACGCCTAGGGCCTCTACCACGTTTGCGAGCTTGTCGCGTAGTTGGAGGCATCCTTTTTAAGAAAATAAAATAAAATGAAATAAATAGCTATTTTAGGAGAAAATATTTTAGCTAATTTTAAAAATAAAATTAAATACAATTTAATTAATTAAATAATCATAGCGAAACGTAATGGAGTAAGGTTCCTAGTGTTGGCAACCTTGCTCTGATACCAAAATGTCATGCCCAACTTTTGGGCACGAAAGGAAATTTTTTTTTTTAAAAAATGCTTAACTAATTAGTGACTTACTTAATTAAAATAATGCATCTTGGTTTGGTCTTAACTATATTTGGTGTCAATCGGGTAATTCAATTCAATTTAGAAACAAGGTTTACTAAGTTATCAATGAGCTAAAATTTCCCAAAAGGATAATCACTAAGCTTCATAAATAAATAAATTTAAATTCTCTAGTATAACGCTTAATCTCCATTTAGACGTTCTAAATTTTATCTTATTTTTCTTATCCTACTAGGATTGCTAATTTAATTATCCTCGTAATTTAAAATACCTTATATAAATGAAACCCCCTTAATTTAAAATTAACTTATATTCTTATACTTAATTTGGCCCTCTTGGCCCTACAAGAACTCAGTGTTTACACCCCTTTTCTTTTATTTTTAAATCTAACCCAACTAAGTATTAAAACCCTTCTTATAAAAATTCTTCTACATAAACCCAATATTTAACAAAAGTATTCAAACTTATCTTTACATCTAACAATTTTAATTCAAATTAAATATCAATACAATCCTACTTTTATATATATATATATTTATTTATTTATTTTTACATAAATACCTATATACACACACACACATATATATATATATATGTATATATATATATATAAATATAACTATTCTATATTGTTACCATTTACTAAATTGCTTCTCCCAAAGAATGTAGGGATTTGGACCCCCTTCTTTTTTTTCTTTTATATTATATTTTTTTCCCTCCCACCGCACACACACACACATTTTAAAACTTAGACGGGTGTTTTACCCTAACCCGAACTAGGGTTAGGGCGAATAGAATAACTTCTTTTTTTTTTTCTTTTTTTTTGCTGTGTGTGTGGGGCAGGGTCGGCGGCCGAGCAAGCAACACGCAAGGCGGACCGAGCCCAAACCCTCTCCCCTATATCTTTTTTTTGTTTTTACATGTTTCAACGTTAAAAACGGGCGGAGCGGAGAGTTGCAGCGACCATCGTGCACGAGGGATGTAAGAGGAGGCGGAGCGGGGGACGGGTGCCGGTAGCGTCGGGGGCACCGCCGGCTGCGGACGGCACTGCCCGCAGGCTGCGGCCCCCGTGGCTCTCTTCAACGCCCGCCTTCGCTAAACAACACGCTGCTTCGTTTCATTGCTGTGTTTCATTTTTTTCTTGGTGTTAAGATGCAGTTTCCTTTTTTTGTTAATCGGTGCCTAATAGGGGTTTAAAATATACACAGTATAATATTTGTATATATATATATATATATATTCATATATATATATATATATATATATATATATATATATATATATATATATAAAGATGAGTCCTTTTTCTGTTGGGTTTAAAGGATTAACAGGGATTACCAGTCTTTTTAAAAGGGCATGATCAGAAGGTTTTGTATAAATAAATACTTAGATATATATATATATATATATATATATATATATATATATATATATATATATATATATATATATATAAATATATATAAATATATATATGTGTGTGTGTGTGTGTGTATGTTTAAATATTCAGATGAATGTAGGTGCTACCAGGATTAATAATAAAACATACCTGTTCTCAGTATGTCTATGCTCATAACAGATTTTTTTTTCCATAAGGTATATATATTTAAATATATATGTATGTATGTATATATATATGTATGTATATATATATATATATATATATATATATATATATATATATATATATATATATATATATTGGCTTAATTAGCAACCAGATCTGTAAATTATATCTTTTTTTTTGTAATATTAAATCTGTAACAAAACATCACTGTATTCTTTTGTTTAACTGATTTTGAAGGACAATAAATAAAGAATATATATATATATATATATATATATATATATATATATATATATATATATATATTGTGTATTACCATTTTAACTACTTTGGAAACCTTTTTTAAATGCATAAAGAACCATTCATATATTCATTGCAGATTTATTAATGAGAAAAGAGCATATATATATTTTTTTGCAAATATACTAAGACTAAATGCAAATCTCTTAGAAAATAAATAGACTACAACTATTAGGGTTTCATTTTCTGCAAATAATGAAAAATAAATTACTGTTTTTAACTAAATATACAGCAGCATATTCAACTTAAAGAAAAATAGAGTAACATCTAATCCTTAAATTTCAGTTTACTCAAAGTGCACACATTTCTCTTTTTTTTTAATGCAAAACATTAAAAAATCTAGATGCAAACTAACATTTTCATTTTCTTTTGCAAAACTACCAAGTAGGGAAAAACATGTGTATTCATTGACAAATGTAAATACAAAATAGATATGGATACAAAATAAACATGAATACAAATGGGATGAAATCCCAACAATGCTTTTTCTCTACATAGTAACTTGAATATAATACAACTCTTTTTCTTCTTCTTGAAAGTAATACTACACATGCTCACTTTTCTCTTTTTATACAGCTACTACATTGATTCTATCTCTTTTTTTTGAAACACTTTTCTGCAACATAAACAGCCACATAGCTCTTTATTTCATCTTTTCCATTCCCATGCATCCTGCAATAAAACACATTTTTGACCATGGGAAGCTCACCTCCCAGCCTAGGCTTACTAGAAGCCACCCCCGAGCTTGGAGAACCAAGCACTAGACGGGTTACAAACATGCAAACCCCACAACAAACATAGGAATACATTTACATTCAAATTTCCCTTCCCAAGCTACACATTCACCACTTTCATGGTGACTCTTCCATGGGTGGAAGTGGACCAAGTACCAATGGGGAGAATGCATGCCAAAAACAATACAACATAAGCCACCTCATGGCAATACAAATGCAACCAAGAATACTTCCACAATCCTTATGCCCCCCAAAAAGGCTCAAGGCCATATTTGCTCCCCTTATGACCCCCAAATGCATACACAAGGCTATGCATCAAGGGTCACCAAGAACACCCTTGAGAACACTCCCCATAAGGAGAGCCTCTCACCCATGGCTGTCATACTCCTTCCACCCCAAGATCTTCCTACCCTCCCAAGAGTAGGAGATCTTGGACACTCCCAAAACAACAAGAACACAAAACCAAAACACATAGAAAAGAAAACTACACATTCTTAACTTCAACAAAAACTTCATAAAACACATTCTTTACAAGCAACTCTTTTCTTTTACAAAGCAACTAACACTTACAACATCACAAGAGGAGGTAAGAAGTAACCAACCTTATTTTGCCAATAGGTTTGCTAAATTGGTTGGGGATGAGCTGCCCAATTCCACACTAACTTTTCTCCAAATTCCACCAAAAGTGCTAAACTCCTACCAACTTTTTCAAAACAAGCATAATCTCCAAGAAAGGAGAGTGGGTGATTACTCACTAAGTCTCCAAATTCTTGCCTAAGAAGGCCTCTCACACACTTCCCAACCCCTTGGGTGAGGTGTGAGTTCCCATTGGTTGCCCTTCCCAAACTCTTACACATTACCAAAATTGGAAAGGGAAAAGGTGGAAGAAGATGGGGAAGAGAGTTTGACATCTAAAAGGAAGGTTCTCTATCCTAGGAAGAACTTTCTAAGTTGAATTTTTGTTCATCTTGAAAACACCACTTTTTGAAGTGACTAAATAGTCACATGGGAGAAGCCACATGTTGCAAAATACCCCTAACCCATAGGTATACCCTTTGGACCTTTGGAAAAGCCTAAAAACTTACCCTAGGAGTCCATTAAACCCTTTGGAAACCCAACTGAAGTTTACCTACGGGTCAAACTTGAGTTGACCACTCCCAAGACTCCCTACCCAAGGCAAATTTGGGACCACACTCATGTTTTTGAATGGTTTTGGTAGAAACAAAACTCCCTCCAAGAGACAAGTCAAAATCAATGACACTTAATCAGCACATGTGTCAAGTGACACAATAAAAATACAATATAAAAAGCACACATGGAATTTGTCTCTTGTAGGTTTACACATATATATACAAATTAATTTTAACACTCAAGCATTATACACTTCACAAATAAAACACATTACAAAGGGGTGTTGTCTCTCCAAATAGACAACTCCCGGCTTAACAAACGCACATTGGTCTAGGCTTGGTTCTCCATATAAATTCCATGGTCACATGGATAATTTTCCTGCGCATCTCAATTAACACATTAGTAATTCCAATAATCACATTTATACATAATCAAATACATGGATTCCATAGCACATCAAACACTCATACATTAGGCACAATAATTCAATATCTCATTTGTTTCAAATTCAATTTCACATAAGCAATTAACATAATTTTCCAAAATTGAACCACTCATAAATAAGCATCATTTTTCTATCATCAAAATAAAATCCTGCAAATTTCCAATAATGACATTCACCATCATAATGTAATTCTATTCTAGTAACATATCTAAAGTTTCATAATCATCATGCATGAAATAAAGCATCAACATATGTCAGTGTGATCCAAATCATGGAACCATATAAGTTCTAAGTCCATAAAGCATAAAATAAAGCATCCATAATAGTCTCAATATGCAAATAACTGAAAATGTCAAACTGAATCGGGGTAGGGCCTCACATAGGATAAATAAATAATTTATTAATCCTAGAGGAAGAAATGAGACACAAGGTTAAATGATTAAATCATGAAACCCTAGAAGATGAATTAGCAATGCGAGAATGACAATTAGGTCTTGATGAAAGATAATTAATGTCGATCATAATTTTGAATTGATAAATGACCAATGTGATAAATGATTTGATTGACAAAATGCGCCAATTGACGAGGAACAATGACTAATTGATCCAAATTGACATGATTGAGAAGACGATGACGATTGATGATAAATTGATTGCAAAATAACAAAACTAACAAGAGAACAAGGATCGATGACAAAATGAATTGCAAAATGACAAGATTGAAAAATGACCACGATCAATGACAAATCGATCGCAAAATGACAAGATCGAACAATGACAATGATTGATGACAAATCGATCGCCAGATGACCAAAATTGATAAGAGGACAATGATCGATGACAAATCAATCATATGATGATAAGATTGAAAAGAGGACAAAACCCTAATTAGGATTGACGATGTCCAAAATGATGACAAATAAGCACGCACATTGATGCGACAGGATAAGATTGACCAAAATCATGACTGAAGGTTATTGTCGACAAGACCAAATTTGAGAACTAGATGATTGAAGAATGCAGAAGAATGACTCGATGCTCGCAAATGATAAAGACCAAGTGTGAATCATAGGAGAAATGTTAATGCGACGCAAAAACCTAAAATGAGGCAATGCGCAAATGTTAAAATATGACTCTGCAAGTGTTGACCATTTTTAGGTGTCTACATTTTGCCCCTCTTTGAGACAATGCGATTTTAAGCGTTGTTTCAAAGAGTGATAATGAAAATGCCCCAGACAATTGAGAATGACATATGCATGCCCCCTCGAGGAATTGGCCGGAAACATGCAGAAAAGAGGCCAATTGATCGATAAAAATGATAGGATCGAATGGACTGACAATCGGAGATCAGATGCATGAAGGACAAGCAATTTAAGGTGCAAAAGACCACGACCAATATAAGATGGAGAGGGTGCACATCCATCTATGCACTGACAAAGATCTATAAATGAGATCAAGAGAGTGAAAAGAGCTCATTTGCACTAGCCAAAGAGGAGGATTTGTTGCTCTGGACAAGGACACGTGCAGAGAAATGGCGAACATTCCAATGGCGGATCACCTCGGAGAATGTGTACACATGTACAGGTGACCGGACGATGCAGGAGCAGCGGTATGGATCTCAAAAACCCATATTTTCAATTTCATGAATTTTGATCGCTTGCGGGACATTGCGGGGCCCACAGGGAATGCAGAAATTGACTTCTGCGCTTGTGTAGGTGAATCCTGCGCTTGTGTCATGTCTTCTATGCTTGTGTAGGGGTACACAGGCACACGTTACATGACACAGGTGCAAGAGTCAGGACACAAGTGCAATTGTGCATTGGTGACCCAATTTTGGTGCGAAACAGCATGCAAATGATCTAAAAAGGGGGGATAAGGGTAGGATAGGTCAAAATAGATAAAGAACACCCTGATTTGGCCATGAAACAAAGAAATATAGCCCGTAGGAGCAAACCCTAATACTAACAAAATTGTGCCCCAATTGTGATGCATAGTCGGCAGTATCCATTGATCACGCGGGAGAACCGACCAGACTGCTTCATGCTATGACATAGACTCAAGAGCATAGACAGAGATATCTTAGCAAGACTTGGGATATATTACATCACATTCATGCCCAAGATTAGAGCAAACATAGGATTGCTTACTGCATTGGTAGAGCGATGGCATTCAGAGACCTCCTCATTCCATCTGGTGACTGGCGAGGCTACTGTGACACTAGAGGACGTATGGTGCATCCTCCACATTCCGATACATGGGGAGATGGTAGAGTATGACCCAGTGACAGGGAGAGATGCATTATGCAGACTATTTGAGTGCGACACAGATGATCTGGACATTGTCAAGAGGGAGATCCACTGGGAGACTATGGCAGCAGAGTATGATCAGCAATATGTGGTGATAGTAGTGGTGATAGCATGCCTACTAGCAGGAGATAGATGAGGACATGGATTCCCTATTGGATGGGGAAGAGTGCTAGAGTGGATGGTGATAGAGGGGATGGTGTATGCATGGGGACCATGTGTACTTGCTATGCTATATTTTCAGCTGCATCAGATAGCATATCAAGGAGTTCAGATTTTGAGCTGTGGAGTCACATTGCTACAGGTATGGGCATTTGAGCACATAGCCATATGTCGACCAATTACAAAGGGACAAGTTGTACCACACTGACCATATGTGTATTGCTATGGGGGAGCACTGAGATAGGGTCCATTTGGATACATATTGTACTGGCGACATGAGCTAGATAGACTGAGAGAGTTCATATGGAGGCCATATCTTGATTGCCCTAGATGGTTAGATGATCATGATGAGCTACCATATTGCAAACAAGAGAGGTACCTGATTGGGCAACCAGTGAATCACTAGAGAGTGATCGAGATGTACTTGCCAGAGAGAGTCAGACGACAATTCGGAGAGAGGCAAGATGTTCCTAGGAGGACTGCATAGTTTGCCTGATCGCATAGAGAGACGAGTTAGTGGGGGAGTATGATTCAGCCACACATAGCATATGCCGACTTTGCATAGCTATAGCAGAGATAGTGGGATTGGAGGTCAGATGTGGTGGATGTCGGGATGACAGAGGAGTATGAGATATGGTTTTCACGATGACGGCTAGTGCCATTGACAGATTCGGACATTCCAGTACCGAGGAGATAGGAGGACTTCCCACTCGCTGGAGAGGAGGGAGATGATGAGGACAAGGAGGATGATGAGGATGATGAGGATGAGGGGGATGACAAGGACGAAGATGAGGAGGATGATGATGATGATGAGCCAGACTCGGTTGATCAGGAGACATTGTAGGATATTCCCATAGAGCCAGAGACAGCTAGGACAGAGGAGATGGAGAAGTGTAGGGCTACCATAGCGAGTCAGTAGGATCACATTGCGACATTGGAGAGACAGTAGGATCAGTTTAGAGCGGAGATAGCCAAACTCATAGTGGCTCGAGATATAGCAATAGCTCAGGCATAGCGAGAGGAATAGAGAGTCACTGAGTTCATTGGGTCGATTAGGGATGCCAGTGCATGGGAGATGGCACAGATGCTGGTAGAGACTGGAGAGGAGATATGCCATTGGAGGACACTATATGAGAGTGCAGTCCCACCAGAGCAGAGAGCGGTGTCATATCGGGCACGATCAAGGACAGAGAGTAGGGCACGCTCTCGAAGGTCATTGAGCAGCATGGGGGTGAGTGGACCTATGAGACCACCATAGCCAGGACCTAGGATAGGAGGGACATCATCCATGAGACATGGCAGGGATGAGGAGGACAGAGGGAGCACCTAGTGACAGAGGCATGTACTCCTTTATGACGGACAGATGACATATGCAGTTTGATATTATGTAGTCAGCTTGCGGGCCATACTTAGGACAGACAGTCCGATTTTGTACTCCGATATTATTGTGATATGCATCGATATGATGGGATGCAATGTGTTATGATTTGTAGTTATTTTTTATGTATGGATGACTTATGCACTATTTATGAACATGTATGGATATATTTTTATGTATTTTTGATGCATTTATAATATGAAATGGATAAAATGCTTGATACGATACTTGATGTAATGCAAATGTACTAACCAATGAATGCAGGATGCAGCATATGTGTGTGAAGATCGAAGCACTAGACCGGACTATCCGAACTGACGGAAGAAATGTTAGTAAAAAGAAATGAGACAGAGGACAGTTAGAGATGAAGAAAAACTTGCTTTCAGTAATGCACTTTGTAGGTGAGAACCTTTATTTTTATGTAGCAAAATGGATGCGTAGCATCATGGCATTGAAGGCCAGAGCTGAAATGCAACCCTTTTTGCAAAAGACAGACACATCGCAGACAAACAACAATTACAACAAAAAGAAAGGGACCATGAACCATCCCGGTCACTCTAAATCACTCAGTGACATCATCGAGCAACATAGGAACATGATCGAAGCCAAAAATAAATCAATTACAAAGATAAGACTCACTAATTTCAACAAGCCAAACAAACATCTTGATCTGCATTGTCAAAAGTTGAAAGTGCTGATAGAACTATCATGCTATCTGGTTTCAGGGAATACAGTACCCCATCTAAGATAGGACACAGTCTGGTTTCGAGTATACCACACCCTATATAAGACCCATGATAGTATGCCAAGGACGAGTGATATCGATGTTGATGTTCAATCGATAAGACAATTTTAATCAACTTGAATTGGTTTGATTGAAAAGGTTCATTTGTTAACGCATGATTCCATTAAAGCGCAGTGTTGAATTGATTGTCATTGGATGTATGCTCAGCAATCTATCTATGCACAAAGGGATCATTTATTGCAAAATGCTTGTTTTTGTTTTTGTTTTGCTTTTTGAGTTTTACAATTTTTTTTGTGTTCATTTTTCAAGACTTTATATGACTTTTTAGGGATTTTTTCAAGACATTATTTGATTTTTTTGAATTTTATTTCAGGACATTTTTCAATTTTTTTGGATTATTTCAGGACATTTTTCAATTTTTTTTTGGATTTTTTCAGGACATTTTTCAATTTTTTTGAATTATTTCAGGAAATTTTTCAATTTTTTATGATTTTTTTAAGGACATTTTTCAATTTTTTATGATTTTTTTAAGGACATTTTTCAATTTTTTATGATTTTTTTAAGGACATTTTTCAATTTTTTATGATTTTTAGTGATTGATCATGATAAGGGGAACGCACCGAATGCACACCTAAAGGACATATACATAGGTCAAGACCAAAACATATGTACAAGAAACCGGAGTATGCAAGACAATGATGTTGACCAATCATTGGCCTGGAATAGAACATTGGGTCAGGACAAAGATAGGTATGATAAACCGGCCAAGAAAAAGCATAGGTAGAAGTCATGATAGATGATGGAGCAATGATCTCATTACTCATGGTGCCTGATTGCCAGGTTTTCACCATGGTACTTTCCCAAAGCACCTGTTTGCCAGGTTTTCACTAGAGGGCGAATCATTTTTCTTTACTTTTTTGCTCTTTTTTCTGTGCTTTTTTTTTTTTTGTATTTTCTTGATTTTTTCATTTTTTTGTATTTTTTTGCTTTTTTCATTTTTTTGTATTTTTTCAAGATCATACTTGAAGAAGTGCTGATAGAAAACTATGCCCAGTACTTGCGAAGGTGCATGCTATTTATAGGATCGGACAAAGGTTCACCTTCTGGAGTGGCAAGCTGATATGCCCCCGAGCCATAACCTACAGTCACTATGAAAGGCCCAACCCAATTAGGTTCAAATTTGCCCTTGATGATGTTAGTAGACTGTGCATTCTTGGGGTTTGCCTTTAAAACCAAGTCTCCCACTTCGAAGTGTCGCCCTTTGACCTTCTTATTATAAGAGCGACGGAGACAGTTTTGATATGCTTGCAAATGTGTCAGGGTTGTCTGACATTTCTCATCTAACATCTCAAGCTGATGTAGCTGGGAGACTCTGTGTGTCTCATCATCAATCAGATGTTGCAAGGAAACACGCAAGGAAGGAATCTCCACTTCCAAGGGTAAAATGGCTTCTGCACCATACACCAAGGAATAAGGTGTTGTGCCAGTAGGTGTGCGGATAGAAGTGCGATAGGCCCATAGTGCTGGATTCAACTGTACATGCCAATCTCGACCAGCGTCATTGACAACCTTTTTCAGGATCTTGATAATGGTTTTATTTGATGCTTCAGCTTGACCATTACCCTGTGGATAGTATGGACTAGAAAAATGATGTTGAATATGAAACTTTTCACAGAGTTCTTTGACATCTTTATTCTTAAAGGGTCGACCATTATCTGTAACTATGGCAAGGGGAACCCCATATCTGCATATGATATAGTTCAACAAGAATTTTGAAATTTGGACACCAGTGATATAGGTCATGGGGATAGCCCTGATCCATTTTGTAAAATACTCTGTGGTTGTAATGATGAACTTGTGTCCATTTGTAGATGTCGGGTGAATCTTGCCAATAAGATCCAATCCCCACTGAGAAAAGGGCCATGGAGATATGACAGAATGTAGATCTTGGGCTGGTGCATGAATATAATTTCCATGTATCTGGCACTTGTAGCACTTCTTAACAAAATCATGAACATCTTTTTCTAGAGTGGGCCAATAATACCCAGCACGAATCAACTTTTTAGCTAAGCTTAGACCATTGAAATGGCCCCCGCATATACCATCATGAACCTTGTGTAAAGCCATTTGTGCTTCGTCAGAATCCAAACACCTGAGGAGGGTATGGTCAAAGGAACGGTGGTAAAGGGTGTCGGCAATGATGACATATTTGGCCATCTGTCGGATAAAGGCTCGGCGTTGATTAGCGAAAAGGTTAGGTGGTAAGGTCTGGGATTTCAAATATTGATATATATCATTGTACCATGGGGAGTTAGGACCAACAAGAATGCACATCACATCTACTGTCAGAATGTCAAAAGAAGGGACAAGCAATTGTTCGACCAAAAATTCACACTTGTCCATATTATGGGGCATATTCAACATGGAAGCGATTGTAGCCATTGCATCTGCCGACTTGTTTTGCATTCTTGGCACTTGACTGAAATGGATAGCTATGAATTTTGTCTTGAAGAAATCTACCATGTGCTTATAGGGAATAAGCTTTTCATCTTTTGTTTCATAGTCATCATTGACTTGTCGAATGACTAACTGAGAATCTCCATAGACTTGTAGATGTGTGATGTTCTAGTGGACCACTACTCAGAGTCCTGTGACCAGTGCTTCATACTCTGCAATGTTATTGGTACAATGGAAAGTTATTCTATAAGACTTGGGAATAGCATCACCTTGAGGGGTGACAAACAAGATGCTTGCTCCGGACCTGAACTTGGTATGGGACCTGTCAAAATATAACTTCCATTCATTAGAAGATGTAAGAGTAAAGACAGATTCATCTGGAAAATCTGTTAACATGGGATGATTATCATAAATAAGAGCCTTTGCAAGTTGATCAGCTATGACTTGTCCTTTTATCGCCTTTCACTCATATACTCGATATCAAATTCACTGAGGATCATCACCCACTTTGCCAGGCGACCAATTAAAGCTGCTCTGCTAAGCAAATATTTTAAGGGATCAATTTTTGCAACCAGCAATGTTTGGTGATTTAGCATATAGTGTCAGAGTTTTTGTGTTGCAAAGACCACTGCTAAGCATGCCCATTCAATAGTTGAATAATTCAGCTCATAGCCTACAAGTGTTTGGCTAATATAATAAACAGCTCGCTCTTTGCCATTCTCATCTTGTTGAGCCAAGAGAACTCCTAGTGCCGTTTCAGTTGTAGAAATATACAATATAAATGGCTTTCCTTCTATAGGAGGCATTAGGATAGGCAGCGATAGCAAATAGTCCTTGAGAGCTTGAAAGGCTAATTGACATTGCTCAGTCCATTTAAAAGCAACTCCTTTATGCAATAGATGCTGGAATGGATGACATTTGTCTGCCAACTGAGCTATAAAGCAGCGGATTGATTGGAGCTTTCCTTGCAAACTTCTTAATTGCCAGAGGTTGGAAGGAGGAGGCATATCCATTATTGCTTTAACCTTGGCCGGGTCGACTTCGATGCCTCGGTGAGAAATAATGTATCCTAATAATTTGCTAGCCGTGACACCAAAGACACACTTTTTTGGATTGAGTCTAAGCTTGTAGGTCACCATTCGATCAAAGATAGGACCCAGGATGGCTAGATGACTATCTCTTGTGACAGATTTGCATAGTAAGTCATCAACATAGTCCTCCATCAAAGTATGCATGAAATCATGAAAAATTGTCATCATTGCTCTTTGATATGTTGTGCCTACATTTTTAAGACCAAAGGGCATCACATTCCAGCAATAAGTACCCCAAAAACATGTAAATGCGGTCTTATGTTGATCTTCAGGAGCAATGCGAATTTGGTTATAGCCGGAGAAACCATCCATCAACGAGAGCATCTCATATCCAACAGTCATGTCAACTATGATGTCTATGTTTGGTAGTGGAAAATCATCTTTAGGGCATGCTTTATTGAGATCCCTAAAATCTGTACAGATTCTGATGCCCCCAATTACCTTGCTAACTGGTACTAAATTTGAAATCCAGTATGCATAATCAATGGGTCTGATAAAGCCCACATCTAGTAATTTCTTTAGTTCCACTTTGACCAAAAGAGCCACCTGGGGATGCATCTTTCTAAGTTTTTGTTTGACGGGCTTGGCATCTGCTTTCAATGGCAAGTGATGAAGGACTAATTCTGGATTGAGGCTAGGCATATCTACATAGGACCATGCAAAGCTGATCTTCTTCTCAAGAAAGAAATTGACAAAATCTATCTTTTCCTGTTTTGATAGAGAAGCAGCAAAATGAATGACCTTAGGGTTGTCAGGTGTACCCAAATTGATTTCCTCGGTCATTTCCACAAGCAATGTTGATTTGTCCTAACTTGATAGGGGTACGTCCACTCTTCCACCTTTGGGCACCTCAGAGAGGTTTTCACCCGCAGGTACATCTTTTATTTTTACTTTTGTATGATCAGAGAGTGCCTTACGGTATTCACTCAAAGACCTATTCTTTTGATTTTTATCTTTTTCTTTTCTTTTTTCAATTTGATGACTGGAAGAGGGAGTTGACTCCCCAAAATATGCTGTGGAATCTAGGTCAATAGAAAATCCTGCCTTATGATCACCTTGTGGTATGCCTTCCCGTAGTCCAAGGAATTTTGTAATTGCTTCGTCATTTTGAAAACAATTCAATGTGAGTGCTTCTTGTTGGTCATGTTGGATAAGCTGGGGATAGACGAGGGGCATGTCATCATCGGTTTTAAGGAGGGAGAGGACTGAGATGGTAAAGATATAAACATCCGTGGTATCACTGTCTGAGCTGCTGGAATCCGATTCGAAGCTTGGGTCCCAAAATGACTCTATCCAAGCATGAGGACATGTTTTAGGAAGAGAAGTTATTTCATGTTTGTCTTCCATAGGCAAATTATTAGGGTCGAGGAAAATATTGTCAAGGGAATAGGAGCTAGAAGAAAAAGAACTCCACTCCCATTCATTGGAATCAGTTTCGGGTCAGGTATCCTTAGGTGTTATTTCATCATCAAAGTTATGCCCTTTTCCACACGTGGTCACTTTGGTAGATGAGGATCCAATTCACAATGGTACAAAACCTAACCCTAAAGTTGGAGGTTGCATCTTGGGTATAATAGGTTCTAGCCTTCCCTTCTTGTCTGGGCCTAAGCCACTGCAGCCATCATATCCTTTCTTCTACAGCATAGTAAATCCTTTGCCATACCATTCCACTGGCAACTTGACAGGTGGGGTCTCAGTTGGATCCTTATAAAGCTAGTCTATGACATCATCATCTAAAGTTTCCTTGTCAAGTTCACCCCATCTTGTAAATGTAGTGGGAGGCTGATATTGAATAACCTCTTTGGGTTCTTTTTGCAACAAATGTAGTTTGCCATATGATTTTGGAGATATTGGTAAATTCCTGATGAGGAATGTTTGATCCATTAAATATTCTCCGCATCCTTGGTCCTGTATCTTCAATTTTCCTTTGACAGCATCTAACAATTCATTAGGATCCACATAGCTATTTGATTTGGCTTCCCTATTGACTGGAACTTGCTGTTGCGGAGAATCCTTTAGGGCAGCACAAAATTGAAATGGATTAGGATCTCCTGGAATTGTTATCTCAGTTCCATTGTAGGGATATTTTAAACATTGATGATAGGTGGATGGAACTGCTTTCATTGCATGGATCCATGGATGACCAAGAATCATATTGTAAGGGAGTTCAAGGTCTAAGACTTGCAAGAAAGTATTTTCTATCACTAGACCAACTCTGATAGGCAATGTAATTATCCCTTTAGATGGACGCTCAACATCATCATATGCTTTGATGGTTATTCTTCTAGAAGCATCAATGTCATTTTCTGTATAACCAAGGGCAACAACCACTCTCAAGGTACAAATATTAAGACCCGCTCTGCCATCTATCAAGACTCATCAGATTTTACAATTATGGACAAAGACTTCAAGGTGTAAAGGATCATTATGAGGAAGCTCATCGGGTGAGATATCATTATCAGAAAATGCAACATTTTGGGAAACAGCTAAATGTCCAATTCGGGCTTGAAACTGGTCAACATCAATGTCTGTCGGGACAGTGGACTCAATTAAAGCTTTATCTAGGACTGCACGATGCATGAGAGACATTTTCAACAACTCAAGGATGGATATTTGTGCAGGTGTTTTTCCTAGATGATCCAAGAGATTATACTGACTTGCATGAGTTGGCTTGGAAGGAGCTGCGGGAGCTCCTTTCAGGACTATTTTGGATCGATGAGTGGTGACCGCACAAGAAGGATCTTGTTCCTTTATTCATATGGTGGAAACATACTCATTTGATGCTCGAAAACAATTAATGACATTGTTATAACTAGTGTTTGCATAATTTGCTGTTTGGACAGAGTTTGACAAAGATGCTTTACCCTTGTCATGATCAAGCAAAGGAGTTTTGAAAATTGTATGATCAGTGTTAGAGGTCATGTTGGGTGGATCTATCTCAATTACTCCTTGTTCTAACAAATCTTGAATCATATGTTTCAATTGAAAACATGACGCAGTTTTATGTGCTTTTGATCGATGGTACTCACAATATGCATTATCATTCCACCAATGCGGCTTTACCGCTAGTTCTGCCTTGATATCTCATAGCTTGATAATTTTTTCTTTTATTAATTGTTTCATTACTGATTCAATAGGCTCTCCTAATGGCGTAAACTGTCAAGGAGGTCCATCTCTTGATTGGAAAGGTTTACGTTGCTGGCTTTGTTGCTGACCTTGTTGTTGATTATATTGTTGAGCATGTTGTTGGTATTGCAGCTGTTGAGTAACATTGCTCATTGGTGTTCGATTTTGTTCCATCGTTGACATATTAGGAACACTCAATTTCTTGATTGTGAATGGGGGTTGATTTGCATTCACCGCTCTTGCGTCAACAACACCATCATTAGTGACATTCTTGTTTTTATACCAAAATCTATTTTGATCCCCTAAATTATTTGTGTTGTCACTGTCTTTATTGAGCTTAATAATTCCCTTAGCTACAAGAGCAGTTTCAATGTTCATCCCTTTCTTAATGAGCTTCTCAATAGTACTGGGACTTTTCAATTTGAGCTCATACATCATTTCTGGGACCAAATTTTGGATAAACAGATTTACTTGTTGTTCTTTAGGTATATCTAGGGAAGAACGACTATACAAGCTTCACCATCGTTGCAAGAAAGTCACTAATGGTTCACCTTGCTTTTGCTTGGTGTTGCATAAATCTGACATAGTCACGTCACTATCGATGTTGAATACAAAATGAGATATAAACTTTTGAGCTAGTTCCGACCAAGTCTTTATATTTCCTGGCAGATGCGAATACCAATCCATGGCTTGTCCCGTGAGACTTTGTGCAAATAAGCACATTAAATATGTTTCTTCATAACTCACTTCAGTACATGCTGCGAAAAATGCTCGAATGTGATCTTTTGGATTGCCATTCCCTTTATATTTCTCAAAATTTGGTGCCTCAAAATGCTTAGGGAATGGAGGCATGTATAAACTCTTGTTGAATGGATTAGGACATAAATCTTGATCTGTATACAACTTCTTTGTTCCTTTGGTTTCCAATGCGTCAACTTGTCATTGCAATTTCTCCAGTTGTTGTGCAATTGTATCAGATTTTGGAGGTTCATCATTAATAATCTTGGTGGGTACTCTTTGTCGATACATCACGTTTCCAATAGGTTGTTGATACTCTGAAATTGTTGTCTTTGGTGTCTTCGGCATATAATGTTCTTGGTACACCTCTTGTTGTTGTGGTTGTGCCATGCCTTGATATTGACCATGTTGTTGTGCTTCTTGTAGCCTAGGTTGATATTGCAATTGAGGATGTTGTTGATATTGCACAGGTGCCAATTGCGGTTGTGTAGTATGATAAATTTTTTGTCTTGGCACGTATTGAGGCACATGTTGTTGTTGATGCTGACAAATCAGAATTTGCTGACTTTGTGCCAATTGTTTTTGTCGCCGTGTAAATCCCAGCATTTGCAAAAAACTTTGTTTAGGTGGTTTTTGTTATTTCTCCTTAAGATGGGGTATGGCACTTGCATTAACTTGCTGTGTTGTTTGTCCAATCCATTGTGATGGTTGCAAGTTTGCATTAACTTGTAACGAAGCAGAAGGTGCTGCAATTTGCTATCGACTGCGATATTGTTGTTGTTGTGCATTGTTTGTTTGCACATTTGATTGTCCCATTTGTGTATTACTCAATTGTTGCAACATTTGTTGTTGGTGCATACCACTATCCATAGCTCTTTGTGTCACCATTATCAAAGGATCTGTCACAATAGTGTTTGGCAAATATATTGAGCTTAATGGGACATAAGAACTTTGTTGCATTGTGGAATTATTTTGAACATTGGTGATATCAAGCATTCCAGTCATGAAGCTTTCTTGCATCTTGGATTTTGATCCAACTTTATGCATGTGAGGAACCACTTCTTGTTGAGGAACCATTGTCAATACTTGTGTGGTCTTCATGTGATCTTGTATTATAGGTGTTGTGTTGAATAATGGATTATTTATTGTCTCAAATGGTGACTTTTGAGGAATAGCCACTGTCAATGCCTTTGAAGTACGTTTACTCATCAAGGTAGGTTGAAGTTCTTGTTGCATATTTTCTTCATTTGGATGCGAAGAGAAACTTAACAGCTCATTGCCTTGTTGCATTTGCACATTAATTTGGTCATTTGAGGAAGCCACATTACTCATCATGTTAAGATATTTTTGCGGGAACATCTTAAAGACCTTGTTCAAGAATTTATCCATCTTTTTTGTCAACTTTGGATCTTGAAGGAACATATCAACATCATCAAAAGCATCAGAATCTGATGAAGAATTTGGTTGGACATTTGGATTTATTTCTTGTTGAATGCCTTGGTCTGAACCAAATCCTTGTGAAAGAGTTTGTTTCTCATATAATGTTTGAGTTTGAATGTCATGTTGCATGTTTGGTTGATTCCAATTGAAAGGTGCATTTCCTTTTGGTGTTGGTGGAACACTCCCATGTCCTGGTTTCATGGGTACAAACATTGGTTCATATAATGGAGGTGGTCCAAGTTGAACCATTCCATATGGTGGTAATGGTGTATTTGATGAACCTTCAACTTGCACTATTTGACTAGTTTGAAACTGCAAATTTGCTATGTTATCCATGGGTTGATACATTGGTTCGCCCATCTTCTTAGATTTTGACCTTGTCTCAACAGGCATGTCACTTATGCAAATGCAATATTTTTGGAATTTTTCAAGGCTAATATATGATATGCCACTAAATGCAAACTAAATAGATGAAAATGCAATCTATGTTTTTGGTTGTTTTTGAAGGTTTTGACAAACTTTTGAATGCAAATCTAAAAGAGACCTTTAGGAAATTGAAATGATGTCTAGACCTCAAAGGACAAAAGGACCAAGTGACAAAAGGACAAGATGACAATGTCTCCCCTATATGCTTGGATGCTAAGCTAGGTTTGACGAAATGATATTGATGACAAAAGGACAAAAGGTTTGATAAGGTCTAGACTTCCTAACAATGACTTAGGGTTTATCAAAGATTTGGATTACTCAAGTATGACAAGACCTAGCTTTGACACTATATGCAAAGGGACAATTAGTATGCAAATGACCCTAATATGATATGATAATGACTTAAGATTAATAATGGGACTTAGGGTATGCAAATGCAAATGTATGACAATGATATTACTCTAATGCAAGAGGACATATGCAAATGGATGACCCTTATTGATATGCAAAGGAGTATGACTTAGATGAAACTTAACCTTGACAATGATCTTACAAAATGCAAACCTAGGATGAACCTAAATCTAAGTGACATGAATGTTGAGACAAGATTTTGACAAATGTTTGACAACCATGTTTGAAGGTGTTTTGAACTTTGTTGGATGAAATGCTCTTGTGTTAATCCTTGTTTTAAATCAATTTGTCTTGTTTTTAAATGAGATGCAATTCAACTTTTGACAAGAAAAGAAGACAAGATATTTCCACTTAGACTCAAGACAATCATGCTCATTCACACATTTCTTATGGTAGGCAAGGACATTAGGTACTTGAGAGGTAGACTCGTTATGAGATTCAAGGAGAATACATAGATGCTTGACCCCACTGGCTCCCCTCCATGGCACTCACTTCTCAGGGCAGCCAAGAATCAGTCCCCATGGAAATCTCCCCATGGAAAACTTAGTATCTCTTCCAAGTATCCGAACTTGTCCTTCTCAAGCAACTAGAAGGGTTTTTGGCCTCTAAAAACAAGGTGTTTAGTAAGGATTTCTGTTAAGCGTTACTCCTTGGTGTCATGCAAGCATGATTGAGACATTAAGCCCACCAAGATACCAAACAAATGTAGTCATGCAAGCATGATTTAGACCATGAGGCCCTACTTAGATGTTGATATGAGAAAGAGTTCAAGGCTCATCACTTCCCAAGTAACTACAATTCCCACGTAACCCTTCCTTCAAAGTTTTTGCTCATCGGGTATTTGTTTATAGTGAGTTAGAATGCCAAGGTATTCTAGCCATACTCACTTTGGGTCATTCCCTTCTCATGATTATCACTTGCGTGCAAAAGCAAATGGTCGGGAAGGCAGGCCCTCTAAAGGTGACACACAATCACAAACATGAGCATGGTATCGAAGATCTGGATTTTTGATCACCCTAAGAAGGATGAGAGCATACTCTCCTACTCCAATGTCAATACTCAACAATCAAAACAAACATGGATTCATTCCAACCTATTTAGAGATCATACTAGGTGCCTAAAAATTAATTGCAAACACAAAGTTCAGTTGTATGTCCAAGGCAACTTGCAAAACCCAAGTCAGAAGTTTGATATGCTTATTCTTTGACTATCAAACCTGCATAAAGTATGTTAGTAGTTTCATTTGTTGTCTTTTCCATGCGTATGACAAGATGCTGCATAGATAATTAGTCCCAAAAACCAAAAAAGCAGAAACAGTAAGCAAAACAAACCAATTTTTAAGAAAAAAACTATCTTTTTACCTTTGTTTCTGGACTTTACACAGGCTCAAAACTCATGACACAGGCACAAAACTCATGACACAAGTGCAGGTTGTCCTTAACACAAGTGTAGAATGCATGACACAGGCGCATAATGTCTGACATAGGCGCATAAGTCCCTAGAAAGCCCTACATTACCCTGTTTCTTGGGTTTTTGACCTGCACATCAACTCAAAAGAACTCAAAAGCATAATTAGGGGGTTAGTTCATGTCGGGTTCACCAATTAATGTAGCTAGGAAATTAGGAATCATCACAAAAAATATACAAACTAATTTAGCTCAATCACGAAAGCTCAAATGCAATGATCTATCCTAAACACACTCAATGAAGACATAAAGACAAAGCATTCAAAACTAAAGACTATGCAAACCAAATGTAGATCTGAATGCTTCCTTCATGCGGCTCCATTGTCCTTCTTTCTTCTCCAAATAGCCTTTGTTTGTGGATCTCACCTTCAAGTGCATACACATGAGGTGAAAGCAAGTAGACAAGAAAATGGCACAAGAGTACTCGAAGCGTGATTGACTCAAAAAAGTGATTATCTGATTATCTGATTCTGTGATTAGATTGGGATTGAAGAAATTCATCCAATTTATAGAGAAATTGGAGAAAAAGATCAAATTAGCATGATTCAATTCGAATGGAAATTGCAAATCAAACATGTCAATTATGACAAATTATGACAAATTATGCACCTTCTATGCAAAATTTGATTGATTGATAATTCATGACAATTTATGACAAATTTCTATGTCAAAATTGATTGATTGTCAATTATGACAAATTATGACAAATTGAAATGTCATTCCCATGAAATTAGGAGATGAAATAGGAGGGAATAGAAATTAGATGAATTAGAAAATTAAAAAATTAGAAAAAGAGGAAAATTAGGAATTAAGAATTAGGTAAATTAATTAATAATTTTGTCATTTATTAATTAATTCACAAAATGAGGAATAATTAGCCAATTAAATGAACATTTAATTGTGATGAGAAGACCTAGGATAAATAAATAATTTATTAATCCTAGAGGAAGAAATGAGACACAAGGTTAAAGGATTAAATCATGAAACCCTAGAAGATGAATTAGCAATGTGAAAATGACAATTAGGTCTTGATGAAAGATAATTAATGTCGATCATAATTTTGAATTGATAAATGACCAATGTGATAAATGATTTGATTGACAAAATGCGCCAATTGACGAGGAACAATGACTAATTGATCCAAATTGACATGATTGAGAAGACGATGACGATTGATGATAAATTGATTGCAAAATAACAAAACTAACAAGAGGACAAGGATCAATGAAAAAATGAATTTCAAAATGACAAGATTGAAAAATGACCACGATTGATGACAAATCAATCACAAAATGACAAGATCGAACAATGACAACGATCGATGACAAATCGATCGCCAGATGACCAAAATTGATAAGAGGACAACGATCGATGACAAATCGATCGTATGATGATAAGATTGAAAAGAGGAAAAAATGCTAATTAGGATTGATGATGTCCAAAATGATGACAAATAAGCACGCACATTGATGCAACAGGATAAGATTGACCAAAATCATGACTGAAGGTTATTGTCGACAAGACCAAATTTGAGAACTAGATGATTGAAGAATGTAGAAGAATGACTCAATGCTCGCAAATGATAAAGACCAAGTGCGAATCATAGGAGAAATGTTAATGCGATGCAAAGACCTAAAATGAGGCAATGCGCAAATGTTAAAATATGACTCCGCAAGCGTTGACCATTTTTAGGTGTCTACAATATCAATTGAAGGATCACTTCTATTGTGTCATCTCCCTATTTTTATTACTTATGGAGGTTGTACTTATTCACAACTCACTGATTTGACACAAAGGAGATAAATAAGTTGCAAATCATATTTGTGTTGATATTATATAATCACTTCCATCGTACAATGTTTAGAGATTCAAAATTTGCAACTCAAAGACTCAAAGAACACTATTCAAACTTCTATATTTCTCTATAAAATTATAAATAGTTACAGAATACTCATGTTACCATGTATCTTTCCTATCAATGACTAAGACCCATGACTCAATAAACTTGGACTTTACATTATAACCAACGAATGCAAACAAGCTACCGACCACTTAGGAAATTGGAAACTAGAGTAGCAACTAAAACTCTGACTTGGCACCTTTGTCTATGGGTATTCAGCATAATGTCTTTAACTCAATGAAGGTCATTCACAGCTGTCATGGAAAAATAAATATGCCTTTTCAAACACTTATCCTCCTTGTTAGCATCGCTAAGGTGCCAGGTCATTCTACTCCTCAGAATAGACAAAAACAAAATAATTATTCAAATTTCAGTTTGGGCCCTTTTGCCCTTGTTCATAATTATTTCCCATTTGGCTACTTCCTTATCTATAGGCTAGGAAAAATTCTTAACCTCCTCTAACTATCCAATGGCCTCATTCCACCAAGCATTAGTTACAGCCCGTGCATTAATAACAAACTTTAAAAAATCCACCTCAACCTTGTATAGTGCATCCAACACTTCATTACAACCAGGAATATCTATGTCATTGCCTAGGTGGAGTAAAGTCTCTGTATTTTCTACTATCATCTACAATTCATATTTCCAAACATCCAATTGCTTCATATTTCCCTCTTTGTCATATATGGCAGGAAAAAAAACACTATAGAAATCAATGAATTTATGTAGTTTTCCCTTTATTAGCTAGTCCTTGCCCTTGAAAAATGAAAACAAAGAGTTCACAGTTCCTACAATCTCCTTGGTGTTAGTTATTTTCTCTCGTAGGTCATCCTTGTAAACTATAGCAACTTCCAATTTATCCATTAATATGTTGCTTCCTGACCACACATTGAATAATGGTTCCAAAAATGAGATGGTAGAAAAACACACATCAGCATCTTCCTTTAGAGAAATGTGAAAGTTATGAACATCTTTAATTTGACCTTTTAACATATCAATTCTATGTTGGAGAACCTCCAATAGAGAAAACACCCCATTCTCATTTATGGTTTCCTCCAACATCTCTATCCTCCCAGCATACTCCTCAAGCTGAATCTTGATCTGGTTAGGAAATGCAACCTCGGTAGAAACAAGAAAAAACTCCTCAGGTACATTGGTGGCAGCATCCACCATCTCTGCAGTATGGCCATGGGATGTACTTTGCATATTGGCCAATTTTTCAGTTAGCTCCTTGATTTGATCCTCCATCACTGTACTCTTCATTATCTCTTCCTCATACTTCTTTGCAATTACAACTAGCTCCTTATATGTTTCAACACTTCTTTTCTACAAGTCTACTATTTTAGATTTATTCATATAGGAGACATGTGTCATTAAATCTGCAATTTTACTATCCCTAATGTCTTGCATATTCCAAATTAATCTTTCTCCCCTTCTCTCCCCTTGAATATTCATGAGATGGGGCTTCTATGTGGAAGGGGCAAGTGACTAGATTGAAAGTCTCTTGGATTTGGGATCAAATCATGATCCTCTTACAAAATCTCCTACATCAACCTTTGATCTAAAAAGAGGATCCGATTGCCTTCTGATTTGATCAATAATGAAGGTGGAGTGAATGTCCCACACAGGCAAAAATAACATTCTACTATTTTCTACAAGGAATTTTGCTTATTCCATCATTAAATCCTCACTGCTAGGATCATACACATAGAGGGCTTGAACAATTTGTTCATTTTTCTCTTTACCTCCCTCTCCCAAATCCAATTCTTTTCTCAATTCATTGTGCTTAAGTTTCATTAGGAAACTTTTGAACTCATTTGTTTTTATGAAAGAACCATCTTCCATAAAAGACTTTGATAGCATAATCCTTTCATCCATGTGAGTAGCCATAGGTAAATCTACTTCTCCCTAAGCCTCTATCTGATAGCTTGAAAGTATTTACCTTTCTCAACAACCACTTCCTTAGTAGGGTCCTTCCTTACCAATGCTCCTCGTTGCTCAACCTTTTGTCTTTTCATAGGTGGTTCTCTCATAGATTCCACCTCATTACCACTCTCAACAATGTCAACATCCATTACCATTTGATCAATAGGCATATTGCCTTGAGAGGAAAATTCATCCTCTAGTTCTTGTGGCTTCTTTTGTCCTAGTATTTCAGCCATTAAGTCCTCATAAGCATTGAACATCTTCTCCATTATTTCCAAATAACCCTCTTGATGATAAAAACCAACAAAAGTGGGGTCACTCTCTTTGAATTCTTGTTCTAACCTCATCAATTTACCCCATTTTCTTCTTCTCTCTTGCACAATAGTCCTTTTCGTCAAACTATTGATTACATCCTCTTCATCAAGAGGCTCATGATGTTTCACTTGTGCCCAACGTATCATTCTCTTTAGTACAAATTTCATAAATTGCTCACGGTTACAAAACCTAGAATAAGTAGTTACCATTCTGTATTGTTTTAACCAATTATTAATTTCATCTAAGGATCTTTTGCCAATGGTAAAGTTAGGAACTACCCACAACCTAGGCAGAAAAGTGCCCTTTCTATGAGTTAATAAATATTATTTATCAACTGAAGTGAGCTGCCAAATGAATTCAATTATGGCTAATCTCATTGGAACAAATTTTGGTAAAATGTGTTGGGGTTGAGGACACCCATATACCCTCATGATAGTAAAATTATCAAAGAAATAAAAATCCCCCCAGTTATGAGTAAAGGACCAATTATGAACAAATTGTTGTGGCCTCAAAAGCCTCCTCACACCTAGGCTACATCTTTCTTTCTTTGTTCCTAACATATCTGTGATAGGTAAAACAATCCAAGTTTGAAAATAAAGAAAACAGGAATTGTAAGTGCTACTATTCCACACCTGTGTCCACTTTTGTACTGGCATAGGCATGCCAAACTCCACTCTTTCCAATACCAATTCTTTGTCCATCTTGTTCGTATTGTAGTACAAAATTAGGTGCATCAATTTGGAACAATTTTTGAAATTAATGACAAAAGCATTCTTCTGGATGTCCACCAAGGCATCATGGATGTGCTGCACCAAATATCCCACAAAATTATAATCTGTAATGACTTCTGGGTGCTGGATTTTCATTGCCATCATTAGAAGCTCAGCTGGCACCGTACTTCTCCCATCCATCCATAACACCTTACATAATCCATAAATTGTGCACTTCATATAGAAATGGAAAGTACTCAAATCAAACAGCTCCTCCAGATTGTCAAGAATTGGAATCAGAGACTGACTGCCAGACCTAGGCATGTATTGGGGAATTGTGTGCTTCTTCATAACATTCTTATGATTATTGTAATCCTACTTTTCTCTATCTAGGTCTATATCCATGCAAGTTGCACTAGATATCTAGAAAGCTTCAACAAAACTGGCCCTATTGATGGTAACTAGGGCAGATTTATCCTTCTTTCGAATCACCCTAGTTATAGGGAAATATGCCTTTGCCATCACTCTAACCAAGTCCACATCCATGTATACATTAGGAACAACTAGTTTAGCCATGTTAAAGTCCCAAGGATTAGACATGGGCACTCCCTTTACCCCATTGTTCTAGATTTACGAAAATAGATAAGTGCTAGAAATATTAGGGGTCTCCGGGTTTCTACACTGGCTGCATGTGTCTTTCAAGGCAAACTCATTCATGGACAACCTATTAGATGTCCCTGACAACAATTCAATAAATTATTCTGAATACTTCATCTCTCCAGTTGATTTCCTCCCGACCCCTGAGACTTACTGCCACTCATTGCTTTACTCATCTTCTTAAAGAGCATAGCTTCAAATTCTGCACAATTACAGCTATACTAGAGAACTTGACATCTTCACAACCCTAGGGCCTGTAGCTTGCAATTACAGAGAGAAAGCTACCACTCACACCGTCAACACTCAGACCAAGGCTCATAAATCATTGTGAGTGTGAAAAATCCTTAACACAAGCCTCCCTTTATAATTTTTTGGCCTTGAAAGAATTGGCCGTCATCTCGGCCATTAATGCTCATGCATTCGGCCATTAAAAATTTAAAACTACAAACTAGGCCACTAGCTGTAAAAACAATAACATCATAATGAGTTATATGCAAAATTTAGAAACTATCTTAGAATGAAATTTCACTCTAGTATTTACTCAGCCAAAGGCACCAAAACAATCCACATGTCAATTCATCATCTGTCTCAACCCTTTGTTTCTATACACCCCACCAGTCCCTGTCAAGTCATTAAAACATGTGGCACATAGTTGTTAGCCCTCTGCCTGAAAGACTTCCCATTACAAAATCTCATGATCGAGTGACAAGCCCTTATGAATCTATCTCTAGCTCACAAGCTGAAAATACTAAGCCTTCATAACCTTGAGAGCTAGTGACTAAGGGCAATTGAACCGCCACTCGCCAATTCTTGACCTCAAAATATTAAGTCCTCATCACTGCAATGGCCTGGAGATAGTGGTAAATTTAAATCTTGTCGCGTACTCACCAACATAAAACTATTTATCTCTTAACTAATAGCACTTCACTCACAAGCTTGCGGCTTGATCACATCTTCAGACATTTAACCTTGCGAGCTGGCGATAACCATAAAACTTAACTACAAACTATCTAGTCGCTATCTCACGACCTAAAAATGCTAACATTAAACAAACATGAGAGCTAGTGACAACTGTATGAAGTGAGTTACTCGCTAACTCTCATGGATATAATGTATGACATTAGACCAACTCGAGACCTCGCAACTAAAGCAATTTCATTAACATTCTCCAACTCACTAACATAAAATGCTAACACCCAAAAAGCTAGAGATCTCGTTATGTAAACACAAACCAACTTGTCACTAGCTAGCAGCTTCATCACCTCTTCAGACATTTAACCTTGCAAGCTATCAATAACCATAAAAGTTAACCACAAATAGTCTAGTTGCTATTTTGTGAGTTAAAAATGCTAACATTAAACAAACATGAGAGCTAGCGATAATTGTATGAAATGACTTACTCGCTAACTCTTGCAACTATAATGCATGACATCAGACCAACTTGAGACCTCACGACCAAAGCAATTTCATTAACAATATCTAGCTCGCTAACATAAAATGCTAACACCCAAAAAGCTAGAGACCTTGCAATCTGAACCCAAATCAACACTTGCTAACTCGCCACTTAAAATGTTAAACATGAAATTGATCCACGAGTTAGAGATGAAACATAAAAAATGTCTAACCAACCATTTGACCACCCTTGATGTCGACATGGACAAATAAAGAGAGGACAACTCAAATTTTCAATGCATGACAACTAGCCAATGAAAGCAAAAAACAAACACAAAAACTTGATCACCATGAACATGATCAGAACTCAGGAAAAGACACTTCCATAAAACCAGAGGATAAACCCATGACATGAATCGAAGCTCGACATGACTTAGCCAGAAAAATTTCAGTCCTAACAGATGTGACCCTTGAAGTCAGATAAACTTTGTCTGGTCTTCTCGATATGAACAATATTGGAAATTTTTGAATTTGGACAATTTGAAGAAGGGAATATATCATATTTTAAGAATAAGATTATGATCATAGAGGATATTTTGAGCCTTGGAGTTGGCATTTTGGAAAAATGGAAAAAATGTTGTTCTAACATCATGTTAAGAATTTAATGTAGAAAGGTTATAATAGTTAAGCAATATAAATAATTTTATAGACTTGTGACACAAATTGTTGCATTTCATGTTAAGCATAATGTGGAACCAATTTACCAAAGATAATATATATTCAAGAATCAAACTTCATGAAGAACTAAATATATTCTCTTATCTCTAAGAGTCAAGAATCTAAATTTCTTAAACTAGAACTAAAATATATAGTAACAGTCAACATGCAGTTACAAACTGTAGTCACATAAATCTGTTCATTTTAATTAAATGAATATTTTGTATTTATTTGATTAAAAATCCACTAGCCATCAGTTAATTAAATTAACATTTAATTAATTCATCTTCAAACATTCTCCTATTAATTAAATAAATTATTCAATTTATTTTAATTAATTCATTAAACCAAAATTCATAGTCAATTAAATGAATAAATCTTATTTATTCAATTTAATCCTCTTTCCTCTTTTAAATAAATTAAATAAAACATTTATTTAAATCATTATTCAGCCCCCCCCCCCCCCCCCCCTCCCCACTTGCATTTTCCTATAGATGCAAGTTACAACCACAAGTTGAAATAAATTAATTTTATTTTAATTAAAATCGTATTTTCCCTCACCCAAATCCACTTGCCTCCTAAATCCCCTTCCTAAATTCTTCTAGAACCTATCTAATCCAAATCAATTAGTCTAATCCATCCCCTAATTATTGTCACATTCCTAAGCAACTTGGAGTCACTTCTCAAAGACTTCAAAGTCTTTGAAAAGCATTTAATGCTTTGTGTGTTCAACAATTTAACCTCTAAAAGTCTTCTAAACCATTTATGGCTCTTACATGACCATTTATGGTTAACCCCTAACTCAACCCTCATGTGATTCATGTGTCTCCTCAAACATTTATTGCTTTGACCATGGTTATCCCTTTTACCTTTGCACAAGAGTTTATCCATTGGATAAAAGCTTTATTCTTTGAATAAATAATTTATTCACTCAACCCAACCTTCACCTTAACTCCTAAGTTAGCCTTCAGGTCATGTCAAGCATTTAATGCTTATTCCCTCTCCCCTCAACCTATCTCATATTAACACTTGTCATCCTAAGATTGGGTTGAAAGTCCTCACATGGATCTGATATCATTCAATCCCGACCCTTGTTGAGATTACTCAATCTCAACCATCCATTGCTTCATTTTTCCTATAAATAGAACCCATTTCTTCATAATCCAGATCCTGAAAACTTGTATGCATTTAATCTATAGGCATTTCTAGAGAGCATTTATCATCATATTCACTCTTTTGGTTTAAAATCAATTAGTTAATTAGATAAATCTCTTATTTTAGCTTTTATTCACACTTGCATAACATAAGTCATAATCATCTACAATCTTGAATCTTCATAAGCATCCATAGTGCAAAAAGTTTCTGATAGCTAAACTAATTTGGAACTTGGAGAGGACAGGAACAAGGGAGAAGGAGCTAAGATCATGGTAGAAGGCATTTGGAGATGTCTTCTTGCATTTACATTCATAGTTAAATGTTTTACTTTGTTTTAAGTATCTCTTTTGTTATGCCTACTTAGAATAGCTTTTGGTTGATTAACACTAACGGTTTCTTGTGTTTTTGTGTGTTATACGACCACAACCTGTAATCTAAACACTTGTCCATTCCGTAGAGCATCATTTGGTGAACCCGACGTGAATCCAACACAAGATTTTTCTACAAACTACTAACTTTTTGTGTTTAAATTGCCACACAGGTCCCGCTTTGGCGCTTTTATTCATGTTTTAGCGCTATTGCAATTTGATATTTTAGCGCTATTGTTCTTAGAATAGTGCTATTGTCTCAAATTTAGCGCTATTGCCCATGTTATAGCGCTTTTGATAGTTAACTAGCGCTTTTGTCAATATTGTCGCGCACTTGTATTTGTTGTTTAGGAATCTTAGTTAGTGCATTTGTCTATGCTTTAGCATATTTGTGTTAAGTAGCACTTTTGTTGTCACACAGAGTAGTGCTATTGTAATAGAACGTTGTAAAAGACAAGCCTTGTAATAAATAAAATTTTCTTTAGGCTTGTGGGAGCCCACTATGTTTTCGTATTTTTCTAACTGTTCATTTCATGTGCAGGTTTTGAACTAACCTCTTTTTGTACTAAAACACTTCTTTTTGGTGCTCTAAAAACTTACAATCAAATTTTATTTCTTTGCAAGTTAGGTTCACTTCATTTTTGGTGCTCTAAAACTTACAATCAAATTTTATTTCCTTGCAAGTTAGGTTCACTTCATTTTTGGTGCTCTAAAACTTACAATCAAATTTTATTTCTTTGCAAGTTAGGTTCACTTCATTTTTGGTTCTCTAAAACTTACAATCAAACTTTATTTCTTGCAAGTTAGGCTTCATTTTTGTTTTGGTGCTTAAAATCAACAAGGCAAATTTCATTTCTTGCACCAAATTTAAGGAAATTCACAATCAACACTTCGTTTTAGGCAATCTAAAAAGAACAATCAACTTGTCTCATTTTGCAAAATGATTTACTTCATGCATACATGTTTCAATTTCAGTTGACCAGGATTTCAAATTCCTAGTTGCTCAAACATATTGCCTTTGAAGTTAAAAAGAACATCATAGTTGTTGGAGCAACATCTCCAAATAGATAGAACATCATTGCAATGATAAGTTAAAAAGAACAAGTGTATTTTGTGCTTGGCACACTTGTGCAAAAAGAGTTTGTCAAGTGGTCCTATTTCTAACACACACTATCCTCTCCCTTGGCTCTCGTGGTCCTAGGTGCAAGAGAAAAGTGTTAGTAACACTCAAATTTTATCTTTTTAAGAGAGGCCTTCCAAGAGACACATCACTCTTGGGAACGACCTCGCGCAGTAAATCCTTTGAGCTGCTATAGAAATCAGGTGTGAGTGAAAGCTATAGCCTTGGGTATAGTTGTTCCTATAGTGTAACTTGCTGAAAGGGAAAATGGGCCCCACCACAAGTTACAAGGCTCTTAAGTGAGTCACTGCAGAATGAACTTATGTCCAAAAACATCGAGCATTACTAAACACCTTTAAGTAGTAGCCCACTTGTTCTATTGATTGAAGATATTTGTGATAAATCCAGTGCAAGAACATAGAAGGTTTTTCTCCCAAGATACTCACCATACATATTTCCTTGAGTAGAAACATAGCTTTTTGAAAAGTCACTTGTGGCTTGATGAAAGTGGTGCCTCCCCCATCATAGGGATCATCTATTTGTTATGCTCACCCAAGACTTAGTATATCACATCCTTACCTACCATAGCGGGATTCATAAGGTATGTAGTACCAAAGTCGAAGAAATATCAAGATGTGGGTTGAAAATATCACAACTGGCCATTTGACCTTAAGGATAAAAAGTGTTTGAAGTGTTTTCATTTTTTAGTCAAGACCAGTACAAATTGAGCCGACTTCATGCTTTGGAAACACTTAAAATACATTTGAAGGAAAGGGTCAATAAAATTTCAAAAGATTGGGTTGATCTACACCCATACTTACTTGTGCCTTTTGAGGAAACATTCTTGTGTTTGTGTGCTTGCTTTGTTTTCTTGTCAAAGAAATATCATAAAAACCCAAATCCAACACAAGTATTCATCCAACACAAAACATTATAAAAAACAAAAGATCCAATAAACAAAAAGCAAACAACAAAAAGTATCAAACTATATGACCATTCTTCACATCTTGAGAAAGAAGAATCTTCATCAACACATCAACTTGAAGAAAATACCATTGAGCTCAAAGGTTCTTATCAAAAAGAGGAAATTCTTCTATCTTAAAAGACAAATCTTTGTCTCTCATAGAACCTTCCTACATTGCATGCGTCTATATCTTCAAGGGAAATCAAACGAATTTGATCAAGAGTCATTGAACCGTAGAGCTTTTATGTAATATCGAGCTTTGAGTTATCACAAGAACAAAGGAGGAAAAATCAATACTACCTTCTTTCCAAATATTTGTATCATATATAACTTAGCTAGGGCAAAACCACCAACCCCTGAACAAAAAGAGGAAGAATTTGTTCCTTTTGTAACACAAAGTTTCTATTGAAGTTGAAACATCTCATCCATTATCATATTTAAATATCATCAATCCATTCCAACTCTCAACACATCAAGAGGTTTTTGTCCTAAGTTATATTTTTAAAATATTGCTTGAATCAAACACAAACACATCACTTTTTAGAGTGTCTCTACATCTAGGATAAACTCATCCTAAGAGGCATTTCTATGCAGGTTAAAACTAGCCTATGAGTGAATCCTCTCATTACTAGGTAGTTGAGTCTATAACACATCTTAGATCTCTCTAAACCTTATCACATCAAACTTTGTCAATCTAACACAATAAGCAATTCAAGAAAGAAACTTTGGTAAAATCTACCTTTAGTGCTAGAGATCCCTATGCAAAACATTTCACCAAACATCAATCTTTCATTTCATCACCATCTCATCATCATTTTCATCAAACTTCAACAAAAACTTATAAACAAAATGGCTCATACTAGATCAAGATCTAGACAACAAGAAATTGAAGAGGAAGAGGAGGAAAATATCAATGAGTTCCAAGAAGCCCTTGGAGGAAATGTAAATGATGACAACCCAAGTACTCCTACTCCTATGGCAATAGAAAGGGCACAACACAATCCTTTCTTTAATAGAATTTTTGATGAAATACTCAGGAGCAATGTTGTTGCTCACTTTTTAAGACTTGCTCAAGAGGGGGCTAAACTACCCTCTGACTTTGATGTTGCACAACTAAGACAAGCATCAGAATGCCAAAGTCATAATGAGGATGAAAGAGGTAGAGAGCACATCAGATACAACTTTCATCAAGGTAATCCCCCACCTCCTCCTCCTCCTCTGAATGACATAGAAATGTTGTGACAACAAGTTGAGAATCTCGCCCAACAACTTCATAGTGGTGTAAAAACTAATCAATTTTCACTCAATGATATTTGTCCCTATCCCTTTGATAGGAATCTTCATATGCCATCTTTTCCGCGAGGGTTTGAAACACCCAAGTTTGAAAAGTATAGAGGAAAGGGAGTTCCTTGTGATCATGCTAGAGAATTCCATTCAGCTTGCCTTGAAGTGGCATACGAGGACACATACCTAATGCGACTTTTTCCCCAATTCTTGGGAGGAACAATGACATCATGGTTTTCTCGATTACCAGGTGGCATTATGACCTTCAAAGAGCTAGTCCAAAAGTTCCTGGAATATTACTCACACAACATTGAACGTGATATCACAATGGTTGATCTATGTAACACTAAACAAAAACTGGGTGAACTATTTTCAGTCTTTCTGCAATAATGGCATCAAATGTCTAGTAGACATTCTCTAAAGCTACTTGAACAAGAACTAGTGGAAATATTTATTTCCAACTTAAATGATGAAATGGAATTTCACCTAGATGTAAAAGACACAGACTCTTTCAATGACATGATCACCAAAGGCTTAAAATGTGAGTGGGTTCTCATAAAAAAAGGGCTTATTAAGATATATAATGAGCCAAAGGATGGCCCTCACCCACGCTTCAATAGTGACAAGCCTAACTTCTAGAACAAAAACAAAAACATCATTAACAACGGGGTTGTGGATGCAAGAACTATCAAAAGTGCAGAACCTGTGGTTTGATTTGCAAGACAAAATCCCCCACCCAAGAATAACACAGTTGCTCCTCCAAATCAAAGCCGCACCACATCTCAAGGCGAACCCAGACGACGTCAGCAAAATTTTAAACCAAAGCAAACATACACTCCCTTAGGGGAACCCATCGAAACAATGTTACATCAGCTAGTTTCTCAAAATTTGGTAACCTTACCCAAAACATCAAATTATGAACCTCAAGTCAAACCTTCATGGTGGAGGGATACTAAACATTGTGATTTCCATCAAGGGAAAGGACATAAGACAAGCAATTGTCACAGATTGAAAGATCTTATTCAGGATCTTATTGATCGAGGAGAAATTGAAATCGAACGACATGACCCAAAGACAACAAACAATGATTATCTCATGTTTAAAAATCCACTTCCATCACAAGATCAAAGGGATCCTTCCACTTTAGAGCAAAACACAGATACCACCAATTATAGGCAAGCCACATATAATTACACTGTGAATCACCTATATGATGCTAGTGAACAAATTGCAACTATTACCATAAAAAATCCCAGCTCCACTTGCAATGTTGTTACATGTCGCAACAAGATTACCATAAAATTAGCTCCACAAGGCACCCCATCTATCCCAAAGGAGTATAACCTTGTGGAACAATTAGACAAAATGCATGCACTGATATCTATCTTAGAGCTATTGCGCCTATCTCCATCCCATAAAACAATCTTGGATCAAGCTCTCCAAGAGGTGTCGGTCCCTGCAAACCTAAATATAGATCAGTTCCAAGCCATGGTTGGAAATCTAAGCTCTCCAAGAGGTGTCAGTCCCTGCAAACCTAAATATAGATCATTTTCAAGCCATGGTTGGAAATGTAAGGTCATCACCTTGTCTCACTTTTTTTGAAAGTGACGATTCCTCCCTCTAGCAACCTCATAATGCCTCATTCCATATTGAAGGGTTTATCAACCAACATAGGATCAAGTGAGTATTGATCGATAATCGAGCAGGCCTGAATATTTGTACACTACAATTAGTCATAGCTTTGGGATATGCAATTGAATCAGTGGATCCCTACAAGAAGATCACAATCAAAGCCTATGATGATGTAGAGCGTTCATCCAAAGCAGCTGTGGTGCTACCAATATGAGTGGGCCCTGTGGTGAAACACATATCTGTCAAGTTTTGGACCTTCCTCTGCCATACAATTTATTTTTAGGAAGACCTTGGATACATGCCATGCAAGACATTCCATCCACTTGCCATCAATGTATCAAGTTTTCGCATAATGGAGTAGAAATTACAATCATGGGCGATGCAAACCCCTTTGCATATTGTCATAATATCAGTCATCAACTAGAGATTACCATTCCTAATAATAGAGAAGCCATCTCCTCCATATCATATGTAAGTCTAGCCTCTCTTTCCAGTTCAAACACCACTATACCCAAGCAAGAGAAGCTCAAAATGAAAATAGCAGAGGAAGGTCCTGGGGAATACAATCTTAGTGAACTCTTTTGTGTTGGACAAATGCCCACTTCTCCTAGAACACATGGTAAAACTTAATGGTTACTTCAAATGCCACTGGACAAACTAGCATGTACTTTGATGTCATTCATCCTTGGAAAGAGTCAAGAAGAAGAGACCAGAGATGAGGACTTAGCAAAATGGATCTATAAAGATCCCATCACCACTGATATTCTACAAGCTAAGCTTCCCATAGATCAATATGGAAAAGGCCTTCTCATTATGCAAAGAATGGGTTATGATGGTCAGAGTGCTTTGGGACCTTGCAAGCAAGGAAGACATGAACCACTGCAGCTGGAATTAAAGCCCAAGGATAATACAGGCTTAGGCTTTCAAAAGGAGATCTTTCCTAAGCTCAGGTTCAAAGGAAAACCCAGCCAACCTCTATATCATCCTATTACAAAGAGGTCACCTTTGATTATAAAAGTAGCGTCAAACACTATGGCAACTGCCCCATCAAGGCTAAAAATCCCAGCAAAACCATCCATAGCACCAATCATCCCACCAATCAAACCAGCAATCCCATCAGCAGCAGCAATAACATCAATAGCACCACTAGCACTATCAGAACCCCCAGCAGTATTGATAACACTGACAATTCTAGTAGAATCAACACTACTTATACTCCCCGTATCAGATTCATTGATCCCCATAATCCTTCCTGGAGCACCGATCATTTCATCTACAATGGTACATCAGCCAATCACACCTGCAATGTTTAAATCAAAAGATATCCCAGTATGGTACAGTAACCGGCTATTGGAAAGTGACTCAGAGACTGACTCACATGAATGGGAATTTGATTCCATACAACTTAACACTTCAGAGGAGGAAGACACATCACTACCTCCACCCCGCAAAGACATCCTTGTTTACGGAGAAGAACAAATAAAGACCTCTTGGGTTCCTGAGTTGGAAACTTCTTCCACAGACCCTACGTCACATCCTACACCTGATTCTGATAGGGAGAGTACCATCAATGACCTTCACCATAACATCTTAACCCTCACTGACACATCTAGCAAACTTAACCTAATCGATGAGGTAATGCCCATTATCCATCCTGAACTCATCGAATGGAACCAACCTAATCCCCCCTATCTTGACCTTTTCCAAAATGATGAGGTGGTCATTGACTTTTTGGAACTATAGGATAATATACCAAGCGGGGATCACAAAGCTGGATTCTCCATTGAACTTTATAGCATAGCATACTTTAGCGCAGATGCCAAACCTTTTAGCTACAAAAATATAACAATAAAACATGGATCTTCCAGTGAAAACCACACTGTGGCACTGTTTGATCCCACAAAAGTAAAAAGAAAGAGCGTATCCAATGGTGAAAACCTCTCTAAGGCACCTGAGGATGAAAGGTTTGACATTCTCCCCTCTAGTACATAGTAGGAATGATCAATAATTCTCATTGAGGAAATAAAAGAATACAACGTGGGGACTCCTGAAACACCTCAACACATACATCTGGCATCTCTTTTAACTCCAGAGGAACAACCTAAGTTTGTAAAATTCTTCCAAAAGTGCCAGATTAACTTTGCATGGTCATATGCAGACATGTCTGAGCTTGATCCTGATTTAGTCATGCATCACCTCACCGTTGTTGAAGGAGCCAAGCCTATCAAGTAGAAACTTTGCAAGATGCATCCCCAGATTACAATTCTAGTCAAAGTAGAACTTAAGAAACTCCTAGACGTTGGTTCTATTCAACCAATTGATTATGCAGAGTGGATATCCAATATTGTGCTTGTCGGCAAACCAAATGGGGGCATTTGTATCTGTACTGACTTCAAAGATCTGAACAAAGCATGTCCTAAAGATGACTTCCCCTACCAAACATCGACATAATAGTGGACCTAATAGTAGGACATGCCATGCTTTCACTCATGGATGGATTTTCAGGATACAACCAGATAAAGATCGCACTAGAGGATCAACATAAGACGGACTTAACATGTTCATGGGGAACATACTGCTGGAATGTAATGCCTTTTGGTCTAAAGAATGCAGGAGCAACCTATCAAAGAGAAATGACCACCATTTTTCATGACATGATGCATACCCTAATGGAAGATTATGTTGATGACTTACTGGCAAAATCACTCACAAGAGAAGGTCATTTGGAAATATTAGAGAAAATATTTGATAGACTGGAACAATATCATGTTTGACTCAACCCAAAGAAATGTGTCTTTGGAGTAACCTCAGGGAAGCTTCTAGGGTACATTTTTTCAAGCAAAGGCATTGAGGTCGACCCAGCAAAAGTCAAAACAATCATAGACATGCCACCACCAAAGAATATCAGTTAGCTAAGGACATTACAAATGTAGCTATAGTCCATTAGAAGATTCATTGCACAACTGGTAGATAAGTGTCACCCCTTTACAAATCTGTTACACAAAAACATTTGCTTTCAGTGGGATACCAGATGCCAACAAGCATTCTAGATGCTTAAAGATTATCTCATGAATATGCCATTACTGATCCCACCAGATCCAAATAGGCCTTTATTACTCTATATTACAGCAACAAGTACAACATTGGGTGTACTACTGGCACAACATAATGCAAAAGGGAAAGAGTGTGTTGTGTACTACATCTCTTGTACACTGGTTGGCTATGAACTCAATTACACACCTATTGAGCGAGCTTGCCTAGTAGTAATCTTGGTAGCCACTAAATTGAGGCACTATCTGTTGACACATAAAGTACAACTCATTACAAAGATCGATCCACTCAAATACTTACTCAGCAAAGCAACATTGATAGGTCGCTTGGCCAAATGGGTGATGAATCTAAGTGAGTTTGACATCGAGTATGTGGACCATAAAGCTATCAAAGGACAAGTTATTGCAGATCAGTTGGTTGATGCTCCCCTCATAAGAGATCATCCTCTCATTTCTAATTTTCTAGATGAAGAGATATTCATGATCACAGTAGCACAACCATGGAAAATATACTTTGATGGATCATACACTAGGCATGGCTTGGGGGCAGGCATTTTGTTTATCACACCTCAAGGTGATAGCATCCTGAAGTCTTACAGGCTCACATTTCCATGCACAAACATAGCAGAGTATGAGGCCTTGATCATAGGACTTAGGCTCGCCATAAAATGGAAGTTACAAGAACTGCAAGTATATGGAGACTCCCAACTGGTCATTTGACAAGCAATTGATGAATATCAGACCAAGGATGACAAACTCATGTCATACAAACAAATGGTGGACAGTCTAAAGGCATCATTCACTACTATCACCTTTGAGAAGATACCTAGAGATCAGAATCGAGCTGCTAACGCTATGGCTACCATCGTATCTCTCCTAGATCTTCCACATAATTCAATACGCTATGAGTTCTTGGTAGGACAACTTTGGATTCCTGCTTATGATATCCCTAAATTTGAGATGATATTTCACCTTATTGGTACTGAATCCCCATGGTATGGTGAGTTCTACACCTACCTCCGTGACCACACACTTCCTCCTAACCAATCTAATAACCAACATAAAACTTTCATTCGCCAAACCACTCAATATACCATTATTGCTGAAACCCTATACCGATGCAGTCTTGATGGAACTCTCCTTTGATGTATGGAATAGGATGAGATAACAAAGGCCTTGGAAGAGGTACATGAAGGAATTTGTGCAACTCATGGAAGCAGTCCATCACTAGCCAAGAAACTCTTGTGCACGGGATACTATTGGCCATCCATGGAAAAAGACTCCTACTACTTTGTCAGAAAGTGCAAAAAATGCCAAGTTCATGGAGACCTGATACATGCACCAACACAAGAATTACAACCAATCACAACACATGGCCCTTTTGTTAATGGGGACTTGACCTTGTGGGTAAAATCCATCCATCTTCATCCAATGGCCATAAGTTCATCATTACCGCCACCAAATACTTCACAAAGTGGATTGAAGCTATTCCACTTACCCAAGTCACCGGCAAGCAGATCACCTCATTCATCCTTAATTACATCATCTGTTGGTATGGTGTACCCATGTCCATCATCACAGATAACAAACTTCCATTCAAAAATTAGGATGTCTGTGAGCTCTGTGAGAAGTTCCACATCTAACATAGCTTTTCCACTCCCTATTACCCAAAAGGCAATGGTCAGGCCGAAGCATCAACAAAAACATATTAAGAATCCTCAAGAAGATAGTCAATGATTTTGACCATGATTGACATGTTAAATTAAATCCAACACTATGGGTGTATCGAACTAGCATTCGAACCCCTATAGGCGCAACTCCCTACTCACTGGTCTATGGAGGAGAAGTTATCTTACCTATCGAAGTTGAAATACCATCACTACGGGTTTCCTTGCATAATCTCATTGATGATGAAGCATATTGAGTATCATGTCTTCAAGACTTAGAGCTACTTGATGAGAAGCGACAAGCTGCATACAATCACCTCAAGGCCTATCAGCAGCGCATGAGCAGAAGCTATAATCATCGAGCTAGACCTTGCACATTCAAGGTAGGTGATCTTGTTCTTCAAAAAAATCCTCGTAACCAACTGAACCAAGAACATCAGGGAAAGTTTGAATCAAATTGGCTAGGTCCATATGTTATCACTGCTATATTTGGGTCTGGGGCATATTAGTTAGCTACTTCAGAAGGAGAACCGCTAGCAAATCTGATCAATAGCATGCACCTCAAACAGTTTTATACATAAGCTGCATAGAGCATCAGGCTCCCACACATATCGAAAAAACACCAAAAACATTCAGATAAATAACCTGAAGAAAATACATAAACATCAAAATAGTAAAGAAAAATCATGCATCCAAACGGTGAACAAACACTCTAGTAGCACCTCAGGTAAGTACGATGATGAAAAACCTGGCAAACAAGAGCCACTCGTAAAGGCTATGACTCCATTATATTTTAGACTTGTTATGATCACATACATTTCATTCACTCATCCATCAGTGCAAAACCATAGCTTGTTATTGATTTGCAATCAAGGATAATACTTCATCCGTCTTGGATCCCACTTTTTCATAGTCATGTCTAAACTGGGGGCAATTCCCTTAACCTATTGATGGAAGTGGATTCTATATTACTTGTGATTCGTTGGGTTCTTCATTAAAAATTGTCTCACAAAAATACCAAAAACATTGGAAAACTATCTCACAAAAATCAAAAAACATTATAAAACATCAAAAATCAACCAAAAACATGGCCACACCCCTGAACATACGTTTTTCAAAGAAGATACCAAACAAACATTATGAAAAAATCCAAAGATGACCGCTTATCACATCAACCAAACAATCAACTTCAAACATGCAAACTATCTAAACAAGGATGCATCCCTCCTTGCCAAAACAAAGACAAGATGACAATTTCTTTGACAAGAAAATTTTGTTTAAACTATCAAATACTTGGTTGATTTGTAGGGTCCTACAAAATTGTTTATGTATCTTTTGTGAATTATTTTGATGAAATTCTGGGGCATGTACTAATAGTGTCTATGTGGGAAGTTCACTAAGCTATGTGATCATAGGCAAAATATAGTCATAGATCACTATGGCTTGCTGAGTACAACATATACCTCAACCATATGAGCATGAACCATTATCGAAGGTCCATATTCTTTATTATTTATATATGTTGTTTTCTTGCAGGTACCATGCTCCATGCTTAGTTCTTACTGCCTCATCCAAACTCGATAGTGGTTTATCTCTGACTATGGTATGAACTTGTCTCAGGATATGATCGACAAAAGATCAAGGAGGATGTTCCAAGTCATGCATGAAAGGAGATAATCCTTGTTTGTTCCGCAAGAAATACTCAGGTCAATTTGATCCATTATATCAAGTTGCTTGTATTAACTTGCTATATCAAAATCCATGTAAGGAATACTCAAGTCATCTTGAATCATTATTTCAAGTTGCTTGTATTTTCTTACAACATTTTAAAGCTCAATGATGAAAATAAAGAGCTCTGGCTCATCATTTCATCTCATCTGTATATATTACATTTTGTTGCATTCCACCCATCCATACATTCATAATAGCTGCATATCATGCATACATAGTAATGACAATGCATACTCTATTTTACTCATCTTCTTCCATAGGAATCAGTCCTAGGTCCTCCATATCTTCTATCTAACACTGAATCCCCCCCTCACCCTCCCTATCTTGGTCATCATCATAATCCCTTCATTGTGCCCCATCAAATCAATCAAGCCACATTCATCACCATCCATCTCTAAATAGGATGGACTATGTTTCCCATCCTAAGTCAACACAATCAAGCCAAGCAAGTTACTCTGTCTGCACAGGTACATTGACTCACACACACCTAGACTATCAATAGATACTCTGATCAATTATCTTTGGGTCTCAACAGGTAATTGATTATGGCAAACCTAGACTACATCGGGCATTTATCATAATGACCTAGTCTCAATAGGGCTGCTATGATTCACCACAACCATCCATCACATGCACACACTATCAATTGATCCACCAATCAAACACAATCACAACGGACAATTACATCAATTGTCTAAGTCTCAATGAGTATTTTGCTTCATATACCTTGACTTCATCGGACAATTACATCAATTGTCTAAGTCTCATCAGGTCACTTTGATTCACTTACTCAAACTTTATCCTATCCAAGCGACCAACTGACATCAACTGTCATGCTTTGACTCGACCAGGACAATTAAACCAATTGCACCAGATTGTTCAACCAATTTTAATCAATTGTATAGCATCAATCCAAACCACACGCCACATTTACACCATATATTTTGTCTGACCTAAAGGTACTCACTGGCTTGTTGTTTCTCCATATTCACTCTGATTTCTTCTTTTTTTTCACCAGTATTGCTAACTTCTTCTCTTCTACCACCTTGCCAATTTTCATTCATTTTCGAGAGATCGCCCGATTTTTCAAAAAATTTTGGCCCATCTCTCAAGGGGGCATACCACCCATTAAATTAACATTTTATGGGGCATTTCTTCACACCTAATTTTCTTTCTTTGAAATGATGCAATAAACCACACCGTCTCAAAGAGGGGCAAATGTAGTCACATAAATCTATCCATTTTAATTACATGAATATTTCATATTTATTTGATTAAAAATCCACTAGCCATCAGTTAATTAAATTAACATTTAATTAATTCATCTTCAAACATTCTCCTATTAATTAAATAAATTATTCAATTTTTTTTAATTCATTCATTAAACCGAAATTCATAGTCAATTAAATGAATAAATCTTATTTATTCAATTTAATCCTCTTTCCTCTTTTAAATAAATTAAATAAAACATTTATTTAAATCATTATTCCCCCCCCCCCACTTGCATTTTCCTACAAATGCAAGTTGCAACCACAAGTTGAAATAAATTAATTTTATTTTAATTAAAATCCTATTTTCCCTCACCTAAATCCACTTGCCTCCTAAATCCCCTTCCTAAATTCTTCTAGAACCTATCTAATCCAAATCAATTAGCCTAATCCATCCCCTAATTATTGTCACATTCCTAAGCAACTTGGAGTCACTTCTCAAAGACTTCAAAGTCTTTGAAAAGCATTTAATGCTTTGTGTGTTCAACAATTTAACCTCTAAAAGTCTTCTAAACCATTTATGGCTCTTACATGGCCATTTATGGCTAACCCCTAACTCAACCCTCATGTGACTCATGTGTTTCCTCAAGCATTTATTGCTTTGACCATGGTTATCCCTTTTACCTTTGCACAAGAGTTTATCCATTGGATAAAAGCTTTATTCTTTGAATAAATAATTTATTCACTCAACCCAACCTTCACCTTAACTCCTAAGTTAACCTTCAGGTCATGTTAAGCATTTAATGCTTATTCCCTCTCCTCTCAACCTATCTCATATTGACACTTGTCATCCTGGGATTGGTTTGAAAGTCCTCACATGGATCTAATATCATTCAATCCTGACCCTTGTTGAGATTACTCAATCTCAACCATCCATTGCTCCATTTTTCCAATAAATAGAGCCCATTTCTTCATAATCCAGATCCTGAAAACTTGTATGCATTTAATCTATAGGCATTTCTAGAGAGCATTTATCATCATATTCACTCTTTTGGTTTAAAATCAATTAGTTAATTAGATAAATCTCTTATTTCAGTTTTTATTCACACTTGCATAACATAAGTCATAATCATCTACAATCTCGAATCTTCAGAAGCATCCATAGTGCAAAAAGCTGCTGAGAGCTAGACTAATTTGGAACTTGGAGAGGAGAGGAGCAAGGGACAAGGAGCTAAGAGGATGGTAAAAGGCATTTGGAGATGTCTTCTTGCATTTACATTCATAGTTAAATGTTTTACTTTGTTTTTAGTGTCTCTTTTGGTATGCCTGCTTAGAATAGCTTTTGGTTGATTAACACTAACGGTTTCTTGTGTTTTTGTGTGTTATACGACCACAACCTGTAATCTAGACACTTGTCCATTCCACAGAGCATCACAAACAACTATCAGAAACTAAATTCTAATTGTTTACTAATAATTCAAATTCACAATTAAAAATATGAAATAAATATCCGTTCTAATTGACAATTTCAAGGAATACAATATTAAAAATCATCAACAAGAACTATAGTTTTGTTACTTGTAAATCGTAATAACTAATATGACTCAAGAAGTGTAGTATAAATACCTAAAAATTGACTACTAATTCACTTCAGTGACTCAGTTTAGATTGAGGGACTCTGAGGCTTTTACATCCTAAATGGACTCAAGATCCTGAACCTGACTACTACTAAGAGGTCCATCTTCATTCTGAGTTGGGTATTTAAAAATTTCTTCATCTTCAATTTCATGCTGACTCTGAGATCCATCATTTGTCTCAACACTAGCAGTAGCAGCACCGGCTTTTGAAGTGTTGCACAACCCTCGTCTTTCGTGCATGGAATTCCATATTTCTAGTGCCTTGTGATAAGGAAAATATATGTCATTATACTGGGTTACAAACAACCTCAAGCAAGTTTCCAAATTTTTGTCTAGTTTGTTTCTGATCTTTGATTTCAAAATCCCTAATGCACTAAAAACTCTCTCATCTTCCACCAACCCCAATATTATTGTTTGACATAAATCGGCAAGTTTGAAATATTCTAGTATTGAAGTATGCAATACTTCACTCTGATCTATCCTTTTCCAAAGCCTTGTTATTGATCTAGGTTCAAATAGATTCTCTAAGTTTTCCAACTGTTGTTTCATACACAATGCAAAGCATTTACATTATTTTTTAAGATGATCCAAATTTAAAATTCCTTCTATTGGTTGTTCATTAAAATACGCATCTTTTGAAAATATCAATATCAATTCCTCTAGTTTTTTATGAAACACCTTTGCGTCATTTGGATTATCTCCAAATGAATGCCAAAATTGAGGATACACACAACCCATGGCTTCAAGTATTTCTTCTTGAGGGAATCTTTCACAAATCTAAGTTGAAAGTTCATATGCAATAGACTTCAAATTATCACTAAAAGATTTAACAATCCTATCAAAATATTCCTTTTTAACTAGTAGTGCTCAGCCTCACTTGCCCGTCTTAGATTGGTGCATTAGTATCTGAAATCCTTTTACAAAGACACATAACTCATTTTTTAAATTGAAATGTAAAAATTTTTCAGCATGATTCAAATCTGTAATTATCGGCCACCTAAAAAAATTTGGGCTTCACCTTGTTAGATCTGAATATAGACCATCCAAGGTCAAGCATGTCATTTTATGTAGAGTGTTATACTCATTGATATACATAGTTCTATCTTGGGCTTTCTTAACAAGTTTGTTCATTGAATCTAGCATGGGGAGAGACTAGCTAAAGTTAACAAAGTCTCTATATCACTTAACTTATGTAAGATATCAATAGATTTGTCTACTGTGAAGCATTGCTCATACATTAGTTTGATCAAGGATTGATATTCTATTAGAAATAGTTTTGATGGTCCATGCAAGGAGATCCATCTAGTCTCAACATCCCTAAGAAGTTTGTTTCCTATTGTTATCCCCTCAACAAAAATCTTCAATTCTGCAAAATGTTTAGGACTTCGACAGAAGTATGAGTGGAGCTCGTGGACCAGATCTTCAAATTTTGACATTGTAGGGAAATTTCTTATAATTCTATATGCTAAATTCATTCGATGGGACATGCAGTGAATGTCAAGCATGTATGATGCAATACTAGTTTGTAATATTGTGCAAAGACCGATCATTTGACCTTGCATTATTGCAGCTCCATCAGCTCCAACACACACCAACTTCTTGGCAATTGTCAAGTCATCCATACTAGGAATTTCATTCAAAGCTTTCTTAACTTCCAAATATAATTTTTTTGTTGTTGAATTGCCTTTCATTTTATGAACATAGAGTAGATGAGCTTAGAAAACATGTTATTTTACAGTATAAACATGCATATAGACCCATGTAGTGTTATCTACCATAGTAACTTCATCTGTGGATAATGAAATGGATTTTGACTTTTTTACACTCTCCTGTAAATTTTTCTTTTCCACCTCAGTGAGATAGTTTGACATTTCCCATCCAACGTTTATTGACCAATGTGACATAGGATAGTGAGGAACATTCAAAAAAGATAATAAATTACTATATTCTGGGAAATCTTTCATAGGATGCCCTCTCGACAAAATATGAAAAATAACACTCATTTGAATATTCTTTGCCAAGTTTGCATCTTTCGTTGCATGTTCAAGCCCACCCTTGATTGTATTTCCTCTATTACCAATCAATGTCATTTTCTGGTTATGCTCTTCATATTCCATGACATACTTAACATGAAGACATTCTTCCTTTGATTTCCATCTTACTACTGGTATTTCCTTTCTGTCTATGATTTGTTTTTCATAAACCTTACCAATATTCTTTTCTATGGTGTGAAGCTTTAGCTACAACTTCTTCTCTCTTTTAGTTTTCCAGCTACAAATCTTACACCTGCATTCTATTGGTTGTTCATCATTGTTTGGGACTAGTTCAGTTAATGGGTACTTTGCTATGCAATCAAGCTTAAAGATCCTTGTCATTTCCCACTCCCACCCAATTTTTACTTTTCTTTTTCTTTTCTTCCTACCAATATCATCTTTAGTGCTAGCATTTTCATCCAAGTGAATTATCTCATTGTGGGTATCCCTTACAACATCTTCTCCCATGTCGGTATTGTCATCCTCATTTGATGCATTTAAGTAAATGACAATCCCACCTGGTGGTGGTGGTGAGATACTATGAATGGCTTCTATAACTACAAGAATTGATGGACTAGAAACTTTGCCAATTCAAAAGTAAGACTTTATGGTAGTATCTCTAAGTTTTGGGCATTTTGATGGCCTCCCAATCCCTTCACCACCCTGAGGAGTCTTACCCTTATTTGGCCTCGCAATCCCTTCACCACCCTAAGGAGTCTTACCCTTATCTGGCCTACCAATCCCTTCACTGCCCTAAGGAGTCTTACCCTTGTCTGGCCTCCCAATCCCTTCACCACCCTAAGGAGTCTCACCCTTGTCTGACATCTCAATCCCTTCACCACCCTGAGGAGTCTCACCATTGTCTGACATCTTGACCTCTCACTATGAATTAAAACTAATACTATGAAGTATGAAGAAATGATTAATTTACTCACCTTTATGCTTTCTCAATTATCTGAATTAGGAATAAGGAATGTCTAGGCCTGTGTTGCAGGATTGTAACTCTAGCCCTCCACCCTACAATCAACTTCAAGGTTCCAAATCATGCGCAATGCGAATCGAGAGCTCCCAAATTTACTAATCAAATACAAACAAATTGTAAGGAAGACTATTTCAAACTTTCAATTGTATTATATCAATCAATGATTCCATTTTTGGTGAATTCCGCGGGCTTTTCAAAATGCATCCTATTGGCCCTCTGATTTGCATGTAGGTGTCATACTCTATATACATTGGAAATTTGGAATTTGGCGAAATGGGTCCTCGAATGCTTATAATGTTTTATTAGCCCTCTGATTTGTATGTAGGTGTCATACTCTATGTGCATTAGGATCTGGCAAAATGGGTCCTTGAATGCTTATAATGTTTTAATTGTTATGGTGAGTTGGGTCTCAGTATGCTTAACATAAAATTTAACAATTGGCAAAATGGGTCCGTGTGTGCAATGAAGATTTAATTAACTGTTGGTGAAATAGGTCCTGGGTACAGTGTCATGTTACTATTTCTGGCAAATAAGGGAGGTGATCTAATACCCATGTCTAAATGATTCTAGGTGAATATAACGGCAACCACGTGAAATGGTATGTGGTCAATGGAAAAGCTGAAATATCTTGGACCGTTAACACCAAAATTTTGGGCGATTTGGCCATGATAATGTCCAATACTATTAGCCAATTTTGGGAAAATGGAATCGCAGAATTCGCCAAAAGGTGAAGATTCACCACTAAAAAACACTTTGTTTCTTATTATATCCTCAGAGAAGTTATGCTCATGGGGCACTGAACCTTCTTTAATTCTTGCCCTAAACATATTGTAAAACCCTTCAGGGTCACTATGTCTGGCTAGTCTAACCCCTCAAAGGTATGATGTAGCACCTCCAACTCACCATCCACTTCATCTCGGTCAGCGACCCCACCGTCAGCTCACCATAGGGAAAAATTAATGCATAGACTTAGGAAAAAAACAAGGGGCCAACTGAAAACAACTTTAGCCTAGGAAATAAAATGGCCTCGCCAACAATATTAAAACCCTTGGACTTAATGAAAAAAGGTAACACAAGATTATAACATGTTTAGGATTTTTTTTAATAATGAGACTTAACCAAATGACATAAATCCTAAACCCTAAGCCCAAAACATAGGACAGAGAGCCAAATAAATTCAAAATGACCAATATTTTGACTAAGGCATGAAGATTTTTTTCATAGTCATTTTCAGGACTATCACCATGCATACTCTATACAATCATGTACCATGTAGTACATACACTAGCTCCATCCTATTGAGAAGTGATGTCCACCAAGATTTGGCAGCACTCATTCATTGATTAGTCCATAAATAACAAGCACTAAGTGTGGAATGTGCCTAATCTGCATCGCCTGCCCAAGATGCAACTGTGTCGCATCCATGGGCAACCTGTCATACTCACACACCTAGTGAGGGTAGTACTCTACTACGTCTAACCAATACTTAGAAATAATGCCATGGATGGGGATCTTCAAGATCCTCCAGACATCAAGTAAAGTGATAGAGGCCTCTCCTATAGGTAGGTGAAAGGTACATGTCTTGTTCTCCCATCTCTCCACTAATGCAGTCATCATGGCTATATGAGCCCTGATCCTTGGTCATCAGCTGACAAAACCCAAGCCAACCATGCTCAATATATCCCTCTCATCTTCTCTCAACTTCCTATAGAGCCTCATCATGGCCAACCAGTTCTCAAGTGATGGGAGTGGTCCTAGATCCTCCTGCACCTAGTTAATCCACTTCATTAGCCCTCATATTCTATCCTAATCCTCTCTTGTTCTAGCCAATTATATCCTACAACTTACTCCCAAGACATCTATATGCCCCATCGATCCTTCCAATCCTCAATCCCCCTATCCTTTTCTTCCCCTCTACTCACCAAGCACACATGTTGAATCATTCAAGTGCATGCGCTACACCATAGTCAAAGGTGCTAATCTATTGACCGATGCCCTTTGACCCCGTTGACTCCCCTACTCGCACTAATTAGGACAAGTGCACATGCTAGCCATGTCCACCTACCTTGATCCCCCTATATTTATCCTAACCTCGCACATGCTCATGCTATGCTCAAGTGCACGTGCTAACCTAGGGCGGTGGTGTTGAAATGACGACCAACACCACTATTGTGCTACTCTATTAAATCTTATTTCTAATCCTAAAATTCATCCTTGTCTACCAAATCACTGAGTGGCTCCAAGATATGTACCTATGGGCCATAGTGTGTTGGTCTCTCTTGTCATCAAACCCTCTCCACGCAATTATCATGAATGGAAACACGTGCCATCTCTCTATCCAAGGGCTCTATGCTCTCTATTCTCCAATACATGTATGTGACAATGACCCCTCCTTGGGCCTCATGTGGCTTATATAGGGTCCCCAGTTGCCCAGTTTCCTTTCCTTCCCCCCTATTCATTGATTTATCTCCTTCCTTCACTTGCTCCTTTTCTTTTCCTTTCTTTTTTCTTCCTTCTGTTCCCATTTCCTTATTTTTTTGAGAATTTTCTGAATTTTTTTCAAACATTGCCAAAAAATTCTCGAGGGGGCATACACCACCCACGTTTTCATGTTGGGGTATCCTCTTCTTTTGTCTTTTACCCACCACCAATTTTGTCACTGTGTAAAAGAGGGGCAAAATGTACACATCCAAAATTAATTAAATTAAATATTAAATTAATGTTATCCTTTCTAGATAATTAATTTATTTAATTATGGTAGCCTTTATTCTTCTCAGGATTAATTAAATTTAATCTTGTCACTATAGTCCAAATAATTGATCTATTTAATAAATCAATTATTCACTATTCTTCTAAGGTTATCTAATTATTTATTTCTTCTAAAATTCCCTTAGTTAACTCATCTAAATTATTTAGCTAAACCAAGTGATTCCTACAAGCAACTTTCTCTAACTCCTCATTAGCCTAATTAATTCTTCTAGAATCCCTCATAATCATGCTTAACATTATTATTCAATTTTTAATTCCTCTCCTCACTATCTCCCCTCTTGTCAAATCCTCCTACAAATCTCACTTGTCCTCTAATCTCTCATTATATCACCTAATCACCTTCTTAATCATTTGCTAGAGGCTAATCCCCATGATTAGCCACCAAGTCAACTCATAGTCATTTATGGCTAAATCCACTTTTCCCCTCCTCATCTTCCATCTTAAAAGAACCCAATTGGGTCATTTCAAGGATTTAAAAAATCTCACACTCTCCCATGCCTCTCACCTTACCAAGGAATTTTAAATTCCTTTTCTCATCCCCTTTCCTGATGCTTTCATTATTTAGGAATTTTTAATTCCTTTTTATTCTCCCATTGTATTTGGGGATATCTTCCCCATGTACATTATGGAGTGTGGAGACAAGAAATGCCTTTATGGAAAATCTCTTGGTCTCCACACTTGTCACCTCATGTCTTCTCAATCCATGTTCTCCCTCTCCTTCAATCTCCACCCTTGATTCATCTTTAATCTTGACTGTCCATTCATCCTCTCTCAAATCTATAAATTGGGGATTCCTCCCCTTCATTTTCCATCTCCAACCAAGTAATCTCATCCTATCAATTTTCCTTGTGAATCCAAAGCCCAAGCATCATCATTATACCCAAATTTGCATCCATAATCCCTTAGCATCCAAGATCCATCCTTACCATCCTTTTTTCATTTATGCATAATCCACATCCATCCTTTGTTGTGCAATATTGGAGAGCAACCCACATCCCAAAATTGGACCAATCCAAACAAGTCAAGGAAGGTCGCATTCTTGGCTTCAACAAGAGTCCAAATTAGAGGAACAAGAGAAAAACCTATCTTGCAAGGTATAAGTAGTTTAGTTTATGCTTTTATTTGGTTTTCCATGTTATTTGAGTTTAAACTAACAATCTAACCTTGCATGCGTTTTCCCTTGGTTCAATGTCGACCTCATCTCTAGATTGTTTCAACAGCTTCTAATTAGGCTGCAATTCCTCTCAACATTTACATCACAATAGGGTCTGCATTTCCATGCGGTCCACCACCTCTAGCATTTCTCTGAGCCATCTTCACACAAGTCCTCTGCACACCTAGGTCAAATCCTCAATTATGCCATCGCACAACAAAATCTTATAGGACTTTGCAATCTCTAAAATGAAATATCGCTCTGATACCACTTGGTGTAGTCATGGCTAGGAGGGTCCTCAAAGAGAACAATCTAGACTATGCAACAAATGAAACACAACACAAACAACATAGTGCAATGCAGACAATGTAGAATAAGTCATATCATAGAATTTGATTAAAAATTGCTAGCAACATTTGAGCTCGTAGATTTGGCTCACAAGCCTGACTATATAGTAACTGGGCTCAAGATTCTCTTGTGATTGATTCTAGAAGGACAAATATAATTATTTATATGAAATACAAGCTCCAAGATGATCCATGGTGGCCCAAGAAGAAACAAACATCGAAGAATGAAAAATGAAATGTGTTGAACACAAGGTCAGCCTCCACCAAGGAATCCATTCAAAAACAACATATAACAAAGTGCAGACCTGAAAAGAGGTCGACCACAAACCAAGGATTGTTGGAAACAACAAAATCAAGCTCTGCAAGCTACGAGAAAGATCCACAAGAATCACCAATAGCGAATAGGTCTAGTGGTTCTAGTACATAGGAAGGAGAATTTTCCAATATTTTAGAAGCAATAAATTTTTGAAAAAAGATTCAAACGTCCCATGGATGAAGGATAAGATTGGTGAACATGTCCATGAACCAATTCCAGCTCCACAACATCTGGTGAGAATATAAAATGAAATGATGAAAGAAATACTGAAACTACAAAACAAGAAACAAATTTAAAAGAAAATGTTTTTGGTTGATGAAAGATTGCCAAGAACTAGGGATGCTCTTTCCTCATAAGATTTTAACTTCATTTTGTTTTCCCAAGGTTGTGTCTTTAAATTTGCGTTCCAAGGTTTGTCCAAATCTTTAAAAATTCAAAAACATAGGTTACATTATCATCCTGTAGGGTTGAATTTGTCATCCTTAGTTGCATTTCATTCAAAGTCTCAAGGATTTCAAAGAAATCAAATCATTCTCCCAATCATATAACCAAGCATCATTGATTTTACTCGAAAATAAAACATGGTGCCTTGGTGTTACTCATATTGTAGAGAAGGTCACCCTCAAATTTAAAGACCATCATCCCCATATCAATTTTCCAACTCTTATGAGACCATGTCATCCCAATTTACTTAATTGATCATGTCAATTCAATTTATACATCCCAAAACTTGGATCAAACTTTTCATGATGAAACAAAAGTCTAGATACAAATACTAGAGGAGAAACTAGCTCGAGAAACAAAGATCTTAGAAAAAAAAAGTGAAAAATAAAGCTATTGAGCTAGTTGATGTACATACTATTTTGCCTAGACTATTTTGAAAATTTAAAGGTCCAAATCAAGCTATTGAGCTAGTTGATGTACATACTCTCATTGCATAATCAGACATACAAGCTCTCATCTCACAAACAAACATGATGAAACAATGAGCACAAACTTTAACCAAGTCCCAAATCAAGTCTCATTTGATCAAATCCCAAATCAAACCTTGTTTGATCAAGTCCAAAGTCAAACCTCATTTGATCAAACTCCATTCAATCAAATATCCTTCGAATCAAAATTTATTCAATCTAACACAACCACATGTCAAACTAACACAACAACAACCAATGGTCCAACATATTTATCCAACATAGCCAATGACCCAACATATCCAACCAATAGAGCCAATGGTCCAACATTTCCAACCAAGGCAACCAATAGTCCAACATATCCAACCAACACAGAAAATGGTCCAACATTTCCAACTAAAACAACCAATCATTTAACATATCCAACCAACACAACCAATGGTGAAATTTCAACAATATTCTCAACCAACCATATAATTTCAACAATTAGTTCTGTTGGCATTATGTGAACCAGTATGAGGACATGATGACATTGTATGTTGTCATTGATGTCGATATGCTGAAGAAGAGAGAACCAGTATGTTACCAAGAACCGGTATATATGAGAACCAGTATAACATTGTGAACCAATATATGTGCCAAAGTGAAGCAGTGTGTTTGTTCAAGGTGAACCAGCATGTGGTTATGGGAACCGATACATGGAAGCTTTGTATGACTACTGGTTGGTAGTCTCAACTTCAGGGTTTCTGGTTGAAGTGCCTCAAGCCTTTGTGACTCAATCGGTGAATTTGTGTGATGAGTTAGCATTGTAACGAAGAATAGATCATGTTGCCACAACAGTCTTGTGTGCGTGAAGAATCTTGCATGAAGGAGATTGTCCCTATCTACCTCAGGAATGTGCGAAGTTTGTAAACGGTGATAATGCATGATGGGTTATCAGCTGCCATGAAATCGGTGGAAAATGAACTTTGGAGAATGTCTTCAGATTGGTTCAAGATTGTTGCATTTAATGCAATGTGCTCAACAGCCAAGATTGAACTATTTGAATTGCTCAACCTAATAGGTTTAGGGTTTAGGGTTTATGCTACCAACCTATCTGTTTCCTATAAGGTCGATGTTGGATTTCTTTTTGAGGTTGTTAGCAAAAGTTGTGTGTGAGTATCCAAGTGAAGAGACACAAGATTCTTGCTAGACCAAAAGAGAGAAGTGATACCTATAGAGTGTAAGTGTAGAAGGTGAAGAGGAGCTAAAGCGGATCTACATTGGCATTGACTGTTGTTACCAGATCATTGTAATACCTGTTGATCTCTAACCACTTTAACAGTTGGGAAATCCCTTAACAGGGTAGCTTTAACCGGCTTACTGTAAATCCTTTAACAGGGTGACTCAAAACCATTGAGTTCTTGGAATCCTCTAACAAGGTAACCTTTAACAGGGTTTAACCCTTAACCGGGTGATCCCTAATAGGATCGGTTCCTAATAGAACCTATTGTATTAGTCTTTAACCAGACAAGGCTCCTAATAGAGTAGACTTCTAAAGAATTCAAAAATAGCTTGTGGGTATTCATCCCCACCGTGGTTTTTCCCAGTTGGGTTTCCACATGAAAAATTTGTGTGTCATGTGTGGTGTTATTCATGTGATGGTTTAAGTGATTTGTGTCTAAAGGTAAATCATGTTAATCTAGCTGTTTATATATCTTTGATGATATATTACCTATTCATGCACTAGGGTGAAATGGAAATGAAGTATTAGATTGTATGAAAAGATAAGTGTCAACCGGTTTATGCTTGTCTCAGTTATTCTGGGTTTTGTCGGTTGTACTCTATTTAAGACTAGTGTTACTATTTGTCTGTCAAAGCATAATGTCTGCTGACAAACCAGTTTAGGATTGTGTTTATGTCTGTACTGATTCACCCCCCCCCTCTCAGTATTGGTTTGGTACTATCCATTCATCATTTAGTTATCAATTGGTATCAAAGCATCCTCCAAGTCCTTTGTGTTATAAGCTTAACCACTTGAGGAAAAGATCCTAGTCTAATGATGAAGAGGGAAGGTCCAAAGTTCAACATAGATAATTTTAGTATATGGAAAGACAAAATGAAGATATACATCAGAAGCATGGGTGCTCAAAACTGGAGCTATGTTGAGAATGCCTATGTTGCCCCTACTGGTACTCTCACTGATGACCAAAAGAGAGAGAGATGTAGGAAAATGGGCAAGTCATGGAAGCCCTAATTAGTAGTTTATCTGACATTGAGTTTACTGATGTCCAAGATAAAGTAAATCCCAAAGAAGTATGGGATACTCTTGAAAATATCTATGGTGGTGATGAGCATGTAAAAAAAGATAAGGAAGAAAGCCTTAGAGGGAAGTTTGAAGACATGCGGATGGTTGAAGGAGAGACCATTCAACAATATGGAATAAGAATCAAAACTGTTGTTGGAGATATCAAGAGTGCAAGTGGTAAAATGGAAGATTCCACCATGGTAAGAAAAGTCCTAAGATCCTTATTACTGGTCTATGAAATAAGGGTTGTTGTTATTTAGGAGTTGATATCAATAGACAAGACTAAGGTATCCCTAGATTCCATCATTGAAAAGTTGACAGCCTATGAGCTAAATAGTTTTGATGGCAGTGTTCAAAAGACTGAATCAGCTTTTAAAGCTTCTATTGTACCATCCAGAAAAAGAAAAGAAGCTAGCACTAGTGGTGAACCAAGACAGAGCAGAGAAATGAATGATGAGGAGATTCTAATGGCATTTGAAGCTCTTCTTTCCAGGAAAATTCCTAAAGGAACTAGTAAATACAGAGGTAAGCTCCCATTGAAATGCTTTTCTTGTAACTGGATAGGACATATTGTTGTAAACTGTCCTAATGGTGACAACAAGGACAAACCGAAAAGGTTTAATAAATTCAAAGGAGGAAACCGAAGAAACTGTTTTGTGGTAGTTGATGAAGGTGTCACAGATGAGGAGTCAGAAGATGAGGAAAATGAAGATATTGTGTTTGTTGTTGTCAAGGAAGATGTGTCAGACAAGAAGGCTCTTGTCTCCCGCTTTGATAATTCCAATGAGTGGGTTATTGATAGTGGTTGTTCTCACCATATGACTGGTGACACGAGCAAGTTTCTATCTTTGGAAGAGTATGATGGTGGTGTGGTTCACTTTGGTAATGATGCACCATGTATGGTCAAAGGCAGAGGGTCCATCTCTCTGAATGGAAAGAGTAGTGCTGACAATGTGTATTGGGTTGATGGTCTAAGACACAACCTTCTATGTGTTACCCAACTGAATGATAATGTCTCACTCTGGAATTCAAGAATGGAGTGTGAAGAATCAAAGGAAAGAATGGTGAATTGGTGGCTACCGACATGCAGACCAAAGGTAACCTATTTTAGCTGAATGCAAATATAAGTACATGTCCTATGGCTAAATTTGATGATAGCTCAATATGGCATAGGAGACTCTGCCATGTAAACTTTGATAACATTATGAAGACCAATAAGTTCAAGGTAGTTAGAGGGTTGTTGGTACTGAGCAAACTAGAAAATACCTTGTCCAAAGAGTGTCAATTGGGGAAAATGTCTTCCTCAACCTTTAAAGGTAAACCTTTCACTGCTGACAATTTGGTTGATCTTGTGCATACTGATTTGTGTGGTCCTATGAAAACTAGGAGTGTGTAGGGTGATAGGTACCTCATGATTCTCACTAATGACTCCTCAAGAATGATGTGGGTCACATTCTTGAAAGATAAGTCTGAAGATTTTGTAAAGTTCAAAGCTTTCAGAGCATTAGTGGAGAAGGAAAGCGGTAAAAGCATCAAGTGCCTGAGAACTAATCAAGGAGGGGAATTCACTTCCGGTGAATTCAACAAGTACTGTGAAGAACATGGCATCAAGAGGCAATTGTCTACCCCTCAGACTCCACAACAGAATGGCCTAGTAGAGAGGAATAACTGGACTGTGGTTGAAGCAGCTAGAACTATGTCGATTCAAGGAAAGGTCGCTCACACCTTTTGAAGAGAAGCAGTGAGCACTGCAGTCTACACAATGAATTGGGTACTGATCAAGAAAGGTAAAGATAAAACTCCTTATGAGTATTGGACTAGTAAGACACCTATGGTTAGCTACTTTAGAGTGTTTGGTAGAAAATGTTACATCAAGAGGAGCGAACACTAGAGAAAATTTGATGTGAAATGTGATGAGGGAATATTCCTAGGGCATTCCACCAAGAGCAAAGCTCTCAAGTGTTTCAATAATAAGACTTAGAGAATTATGGAAAGCACCAATGTAAGAGTTGATGAGACCTCTGAGAAAACTAAGGAAACCGGTAGTGAGCAAGCGGTAAATGAACTGGTTGTAACCTTCTGGGAACCAGTTGCCAGTCAACCAAGTACCAGTAACAGTGTTCCTACACCGGTAGATGTAGATGTTGATACTAATGGAGATAAGGATGAAGAAGAAAAGAAAGAGGAATCTATCAAGACCATTCCTCAGTATGTCAAGCTAAATCATGATCCTAAGCAGATCATAGGAGATAAGGATGCAGGAATCCTTACAAGAAGAAAGGTTAGAGAAAACTCATGTATGATCTCTGAATTTGAGCCTAAATCATTCCAAGAGGCACATAAAGATGAAGACTGGTTCAAGGCAATGGAAGAGGAACTTGACTAGATAGAGAGAAATGGTACATGGTCTTTGGTACCCAGACCAGAGCATAAAAATGTCATTGGTACCAAATGGGTTTTCAGAAATAAGCTGAATGAGGATGACACAACGATTAGAACAAAGCTAGACTAGTGTATAAAGGATATGCTCAAGAATAAGGAGAAGACTATGGATAAACTTTTTCTCCTGTAGCCAGATTGGAAGGAGTTCGTATGCTTCTTACATATGCAGCTTTTAAAGGATTCAAAGTATATCAAATGGATGTAAAATTTGCATTCCTAAATGGTGTACTTGAAGAGGAGGTGTACATAGAGCAACCAAATGGGTTTTCCCTATCTGAAGACAGTGAAATGGTGTGTAGGCTACATAAAGCCTTATATGGTCTAAAGCAAGCACCTAGAGCATGGTATGAACGCCTGCACTCCCATCTTGTGAAGATAGCAATATCTACTTGAAGTCTGAAGGAGATCAGATCCTGATCTGTGAGGTATTTGTTGATGACATTATCTTTGGTGGAGATGACAAGATGAGTCATGAGTTTGCAGATGAGATAAAGAAAGAGTTTGAGATGTCACTCATTGGGGAGATTAAATTCTTCATTGGACTGCAGATTTAGCAGATGAAAGATGGAATCTTTATCACTCAGTCCAAGTATGTCAAAGAGGTGTTAAAGACCTTTGGCATGGAAGATAGAAAACAGGTTGGTACACCGATGATGACTGGTTGTAAACTATCCAAGGAGGATGACTCAGCATTGGTTAATGAGTGTTGGGACTATTTAAAATTGAGTCAATTTTATAGGCCCATTTCAAAATTTTGCTCTGCATGTCAAAAAAGTACCTAAATGAGTCAGTTTGAATGACTTAGTTAGAAAGGTGGTAAATGGAGCCGATTGATTTTCAGAGGGTAAGGCTCGGGATTCATGTCCCACACCTTTCATTTGGCCTATAAAGTGTGTTGAAACTTTCAAATTTTAGTTTGGATAAGTTTATGAGGTACCCATTTCAAGGGGTGAGTTGAAAGTGCATGTTAGGCACAAATGCAGATTTTATTGAGTAGCCTACTTTGAGCGATTACATCTTTTTCCCTATTGATTGTCATGAAGAAATTAAAAATGGATTCAATTCTATGCATAAATGTGAGTCAGTCTACAAAATTTCAAGTCCTAAAGAATCCATTTTCTTAGTTTTCATAGCCAAATCCGTTTGCAATTTGTGTGTTTTGGCAAGTCTCTGTTTCGACAGCTAGTCGAAGCCCCGTTTCACACAAGTGTAAAAGTTGCCTTAGTAAGAGTCACATCATAATGTTTGTTCTGGGTTAATGTTGGTATAAATGATGAGCTATGTTTAAAATTTCAAGCCTTTATCAATCCATTTGATTGGTTTTCAAAAGGATTCATTTAGCTATCATTTTCAGTTATCCGCACTTCCATTGTTATATCAGTTAATGTAGCCATTTTTGTGAGCACGCCGTTTGCATTCTGTCAGTCTGGTGATCAAACTGAGAATTCTAAGTTTTAATATGTACTTCAAGGTGCCTATGTTTCAAATTTGAGGGCCTACGAAGGTCATTTGATATTTTTGAGAAAGGCGTCATGTGTTGCCAGGACATTGACTTCGTCAGGTCCGCAGTGCTGACAAAGCCAGTTTGTCATTTTTGCCGATTAATATCTCTTCGCTCGGGACTCATCTTGAGAAACCATTTTGTAGATTTCATTCTTGCATCTCAAAGTACATGCCTGTCAGATGGCGAGCTCCAGAAAGGTGTTTTGACAGGTTTGAAAAATACGTCCTCGCGATTAAATGCAAAAACGAGGCGCAAGTGCCTAAAAGTCGTAGAATGCGGATTAATGATCCGAAAATGATGCCGATCATTTCCAAAGGTATGTTTGAGGTCTGTGAAGCATTTCAAAGTTCAATTGTATGAAAACAAAAAAAAATTTAGTCGGACCCACTTTGGGGCCCGACCTAGCTCGACTGCAATTCACCAATGGGATGGTGAGAGATGATTTTAGTTTGCTTGTTTTTTATGAATTGATGAGTGTGTTTCTTGCACTCTGGTGGCAAACCTCAAATATTTTAGAGAGATGTTAAATTTACCAATATATATTATCGATTGGGCATGCGCATATAAAAATGAAGAGGAGGTTAGTCTTGCATTGAAAGAAATGCTTAAAATGAATGTGGTAAAGAAGAGTTTTCATTATTTTGATAAAGGCACACAAAGATAGTCCATCATGACAATCTCTGCTATGTTTCAATGAATAAAATTCACATGGTAATGGCAGCCAACAAATACCTTCAAGCAAATGCAATGGTCAACAAATGACTTCTTCTCTCCCCCCTGTGTGACATGGAGGATGGTAAAAGAGCAGCGTTGGTGTTTTGGAGTTGCAGTGCTATGGTAAGTGCCAATGTCCCCTACATGGTGGATAGGGAACAACATGAAATGTGGTATTTGAAGGATCCAGCATTGAGCTCTTAAATGAGTGCAAACAACAAGCAACCAAAACAAATGAAATCTCCTCCCTCACGTGGGTGTATGGGCAGTATTGAAACCAAGGCAATGTAAAAATGCAGACCTCCAAGCCTCACATGGTAGATGAAATGGTTTGTAGAATCCTCCCAGTAGTCCACATGGGGATTGGAGAAGGGTTGCAAAAGAAACCTAAGCTAGGCGTGGTGGCTGGTGAAAAAGCCATAGAAACCATTAAGCAAAAATAGAATGTTGGTATCCTCCATGTAATTTGTGGAATGGGCATTTTGTTTTAATAAACAACAATCAAATGAAAAGTTCCCAACACATGGTGTGGTATGGGTAAAAGGGGATACAACAGCAATTTTGTAACTTCAACATTCAGAAACCCCATCGCCCTTGCTAGCATTCTTTCCTCCCTGCTGGTAGAAGGCATTGAAGCTTCAGCAGAATGCAAAACATACTCACAGCAGCAACTTCCTCCTTTCATGGAAGCTAGTGGAGGGTGGAGAGATTTTAAATGAAGTGGAAATTGTCAGCCAGTATGGGGTTTGCGTTTTTTTTTTTTATGAAACTCCAAGTAATGCAATGTGGCTAACGTGGAATGTTGTCTTCTCCTCCCTTCGCGTGATCTTCTGCAGTGTGTGTATAAGGCAATCTCCATTAAAACCCGAGGCAAGGCACCAAAGAAGAGAGTTAGTCCTCCCTCCATGTAAAAATTTCAAGCAAGATGCATTTTCTAGGCAAGTCTTTTATCCTACATTCTCTGTGGAAGGAACTTTTTGGATATTTAAAAGAAAGAACACACCCATTCATAATGTCAAAGCCATCAAGGCTTTTGATAGACGGTGCCCGTTGGGTGCCCAAGGTGGGCCCACGTGTAGGCACAGATCTCGAGGTGAGGGAGGAGGTGACTAAGTAGCGACAAGGTGGGCCCCATGCAGGCACGCTTATCGAGGCAAATAAGCAAATTTTGTAGAAAACAGACAGCTTAACCAATGAGCATGTTCAAAAAGGATCAATAGTCGATGCGACTTCGCAGGGTGGAGATGCACGCAAGCTAAGCCCTATGAAATGGCAAAAAGGATTCCTGAAAATGTAGTGGGTTAAAGAATGTGCATGTTAGATGGAGATCAATGGCTCGCATTGCTTCGCGAAGGAAAGATGCATGAAAGTTAGAGGCTACGAAATGGCGAAAGCCAGGTGGTGCACAGGTGGCAGGTCCAATCAAATGTCTGGCAAGTGGGCCCCGGTGAGGTGGTGATGACATGGCACTGAGGTGGTGTACACGTGGCGGCCAAGTGGCAGTAACAAAGCGGATGACATGGCGGTGATGAGGTGTCATCCCAGGTGGCGTCTAGTCAACCCCATCAGCCAATAAAGAACTGCCACGTGGCAGGGCGTCAAGCCAAAAAGGAGCAAAAAATTAAAATTAAAATCAGTAAAAGATATAGTTTCAACTATATCAAATAAATGAAAAATTTAAATGATGTGCACAAATGGGGAATTAATTCGCCTAGGGCTCATTTTTTGGCCAAAGTATGAAGTGTTATATATCGCCGGAAAGCTCTCAAAATGAGGAATCCGGTCAGGTAGTTAATTTTGACAAATGTGGGATATTTTGGGAGCAGTTTCCATGGGAATGAATTTCAGTTAGAGAGGAGACACTTGGCAAATTTTAGTTGTAGACCTAATTTGTTCCCTCTCCTTCTTATTCTCAATTCTTCTCATTTGTAAGGGTTCCAATTTTTGAGAGATTTTCTCCAAGGGAGAAATCTGAAATTGCAGGTTCTAGTGATGGCATCTTTTTATCAATGCAAATGACATTGTGTTCTTCTATGATTTCAGGGTTGTCTTTACTATAGGTTTTATTTCAGTTTGTAGGTTCACACATATGCCAGGCATGTGTGAGTTTCCATGAAATTGTCTCCAATATGTACTCAGATTTATATAATTTCATATTATCAAGGATAATTTGAGTTGTCTCTTTTAGATTCCTCTAAGAGTGTAATGTTTGTCTTTTGGGTATTCTTCAAGGAAGGATTTAAATCCTAAAACCCAACATTAATGATTTTGAATGCATATTGGATATGTATATATAAGTATAGTTTTGTGACAGAGCAGAGGATTGTATTAATGCAAGGCATTGATACATGAAAATTTAATGTTGAAAAGAACTTGCATCTAAGATTTCTCTTCCAGTTTTATGCATGACTCTGTGGCCTGGATAAGGCACTGGTCTCTTGTAATATTGAAAGGTTGTCATAACACCATTTAAAAATCCAAAATCAGAATATCTTTTTATATTTTATGTTATGTGGAAGTGTCCCTCCATCTCATGATTCAAAAAATGTTGAGTTGCAAGTGTGGATCTAGCCCATCTGCAGTTACCTCTTAGTTTTCGAACCTTTTGAGATCCATCTGCTTTTGATTGATGCAGTATTGTGTGTAATAGATCTAATTAAATGCATCAAAGGTATACCTGCCTAGGTTTTGTAGAGCCTAAAGAGTAGAAGGGTTCATATCCTTCTCATGTTGTCCAAGTCCTGATGTGTTTCATAGACTGAAATTGGCCATTTCATAGAAGGATTGCAGGTATACTTGGGTTATCACTTTTGGTGAACAACAATGAGAAGGAATATCGATCAATGATTGGTAAGTTGCATTATGTAGTGCATAGCAGACCAAATATTGCACATGCAGTTGGCATTACTGCAAGGTTCTAGAAAACTCCAAGAGAATCCCACTTGGTTCCAGTCAAGCGGATTCTTAGGTATTTGAAGGGAAATATTGATTATGGATTGTGGTATCCATATAGAAAGGATTTCAACTTGAAAGTGTTCACAGATGCTAATTGGGTAGGTAATGTGGATGACCGGAAGAGCACAACTGGTTCTGCATTCTTTCATGGTGGTAGACTGGTCTCATGGATGAGTAAGAAGCAGAGTTGTATCTCTCAGTCTACAGTGGAAGCATAGTATGTTGCAGCTTTCATGAACTGCACGTAGACAATTTGGATGAAGCATGTATTAAATGGCTTCAAAGTTCCTATATCTGAACCGGTAAGTATATTTTGTGACAATACTAGTGCAATTAACATCTCCAAGAATCTGGTTTTATATTCTAGAACCAAGCACTTTGAGCTTAAATATCATTTCTTGAGGGAAAAGGTTCAGAACAAAGAGAATGCACTAGAACATGTTTCTAGTAAGGAGCAGTTAGCAGACATATTCACCAAGCCTGTCCCAAAGGCTACATTTATATACTTAAGAGGTGAATTAGGAGTGTTGCCCCTTCAAGAGGTACACTAAAGGTATATGCTCCACATTAGTCAAGTATTGCATAGTCATATTTTTCTTCAGGCTTGATGTGTTGAAGGATGCTACTCCTCAGGGGGAGCAGCATAATGGAACAGGGAAGCTTGTGCCTCCACTTTGGCATTGTTGTCAAAGGGGGAGAAGAAGTTAAGTAGAGAAGATATCTACAGAAATTGGGGGAGAAGATGTGAAGCAGAGAGATATCTTTGTATATTGCCATCAATGCCAAAGGGGGAGATTGTTGGCATTATGTGAACCAGTATGAGGACATGATGACATTATATGTTGTCATTGATGTCAATATACTGAAGAAGAGAGAACCGGTATGTTACCAAGAACCGGTATATGTGAAAACTGGTATAACATTGTGAACTGGTATATGTGCCAAAGTGAAGCAGTGTGTTTGTTCAAGGTGAACCAGCATGTGGTTATGGGAACCGGTACATGGAAGCTTTGTATGACTATCGATTGGTAGTCTCAACTTTAGGGTTTCCAGTTGAAGTGCCTCAAGCCTGTGTGACTCAATCAGTGACTTTGTGTGATGAGTTAGCATTGTAATGAAGAACAAATCATGTTGCCATGACAGTCTTGTGTGTATGAAGGATCTTGCATGAAGGAGATTGTCCCTATCTACCTCGGGAATGTGCAAAGTCTATAAATGGTGATAATGTCTGATGGGTTATCAGCTGCCATGAAATCGGTGGAAAATGAACATTGGAGAACGTCTTGAGATTGGTTCAAGACTGTTGCATTTAATGCAGTGTGCTCAATGGTCAGGATTGAACTATTTGAATTGCTCAACCTAACAGGTTTAGGGTTTAGGGTTTATGCTATCGACCTATCTATTTCCTATAAGGTTGATGTTGTGTTTCTTTCTGAGGTTGTTGCAAAAGTTGTGTGTGAGTATCCAAGTGAAGAGATACGTGATTCTTGCAAGACCAAAAGAGAGAAGTGATACCTGCAGAGTGTAAGTGTAGAAGGTAAAGAGGAGCTAAAGCGGATCTGCATTGGCATTGAGTGCTATTACCAGATCATTGTAATACCTGTTGGTCTCTAACCACTTCAACAGTTGGGAAATCCCTTAACAAGGTAGCTTTAAACAGCTTACTATAAATCCTTTAACAATGTGACTCAAAACCATTGAGTTCTTGAAATCATCTAACAAGGTAACCTTTAACAAGGTTTAACCCTTATTCGGGTATTCTAGCCATCCCTTAACTAGGTGATCCCTACCAGGATCGGTTCCTAATAGAACCTATTGTATCAGTCTTTAACTGGACAAGGCTTCTTATAGAATGGACTTCTAAAGTGTTCAAAAACATCTTGTGGGTATTCATCCCCACTGTGGTTTTTCCCTGTTGGGTTTCCACGTGAAAACTCTGTGTGTCATGTGTGGTGTTATTCATGTGATAGTTTAAGTGATTTGTGTCTGAAGGTAAATCATGTTAATCTAGCTGTTTATATATCTTTGATGATAGATTACATGTTCATGCACTAGGGTGAAATGGAAATGAAGTATTAGATTGTATGAAAAGATAAGTGTCAATCGATTTATGCTTGTCTCAGTTATTCTGGGTTTTGCAAGTTGTACTCTGTTTAAGACTGATGTTACTATTTGTCTGTCAAAGCATAGTGTTTGATGACAAACCAGTTTAGGATTGTGTTTTTGTCTGTACTGATCCACCCCCCCCTCTCAGTACTGGTTTGGTACTATCCATTCATCATTGAGTTATCAAGTTCAACCAACTATGGAGTATCAACAACAAACTTGGTTAAGAAAGCGGTATCAATGACTACAACTAGAAATTCTCACAGCAAATGAAATTTTAGACATGTTAAACCAAATTGACCAACTTAAAAAATAAATCCAATTAAATGAAATCCAAAGTCAAAATTCAACCATGTCAAATGCCTCTCCAAATAAAAATCACTCCTAAAACATTTCTCAAAGGATCTTAATAAGAAAGATCAAAATCATATATCCATGTCTAGCAATGGCTCACCCCCCCCATAAGAAAATTGACTCCCTAGTGGCCTCTATTCTTACACCTTTTGAAACTTTGAAAGAACCTCCAAATATCATTCTCACCAAACAATATACCCAAGGATACAATCCCCCAAGAGCTATCATAATATATTTCCAAGCTAATCCAATTCATGATGCACATCCCTGCCATGCTTCTAAAATGCTAGACCCAATGCTACCATGTGCTTCATTCTCATCAAACCTATTTCAAAGGATCCCATGTAAAGTCCATCTCTCTCATGTCAAAGCACTTATTCCTTTCCTGAATCACCCATGTATATCCAAATTCCAACCCCATGTCAAGAGCATAATTTAGAGCACAAACAAATGAGTCCTAAAAAAAATTAAGATCAAGGTCTTGAAACCTTATGATTCCATCCAATTGTTGACCAAGATCCCATCTTCCTAGACACTCATGATGATCCCCCTATTCCTATCCATTCTATCCAAGAAAACAACACTTTTTCAAGTCTCATTGGAATTCCACTCCTTGAGAAAGGTCAAGATATCCCTTCCATTCTTCCTCATGATCCCATTGAAAGTCAAGAGTAGAGAACCTTTAAAGAGGAATCCAATGATCTTACTCCTTGTCAAGATCAAAGTATCCTTGCAGATTCATGTCCACCACAAGAGGATATCATCCCTTTAAATCCACTATAAGATTCCTTTGTTCCTCTATCTCCATGTCCTAATCCTCCATATATACTACAAGATCTCACTTCTTTTGATGATTCCATTATTCCTCTCATTCCATCTCATGAGGAGCCTATCATTGATCCTACTCCCCCTCATTATTCTGATCCCCCTCATGATTCTAACATGTTGGCACAAGATGTCCATGAATCCCCTACATGTACAATGGGTTTTTCTACTTTGGTCCAGTCTGATCCACTTTATGATCCCATCATTTCTTTCAAATCATATCCACCTCATAATGAACTCACATTTTCTTCCCAAAGAAAATAGTATCCTATGGGTCAAAATACTTATAAAGGCAAATGGGTAGACCTTCACAAGAAAGAACCCCTCTATATAAAAAAAAACTTAATGGTCATGACTTCAGTGGCATTCTTCAAGATGTTGGTATCCTTATGAAATCTCTACCCAAACATATATCTTCTCCTTCATCCCTTCCATCCATTTTAGGTCCTTATATTCCTCCACCCCTTATCAAGATCAACAAGGAACACATACTTAAGAACCTTTCACCCATCCACATGACCTCCATTTCATTCCTATCCATCCATGAATCTCATTATTCCAAGAAATTTGGATGCAAAGCACAAAGTCCATATATCCAAAAATCTATATATAGTCAAGGATCAACATGTCCAATCTAACTGACATGTCAAAACAAAGAAAAATATGATCCAAAAAGAAAAATAAATATCCAAAAGGCCACAAAGGCCAATCTATCAAAAGGAAAAGTCAAAATCTAAATGGGTTCCTAAATCCCTTATGCAAGCAATGCCATTCTAAGGAACCAGGAAAACATGAAAAATAAAAAACAATGTGGATTCCCAAGTGGCTCATAGAAGAAAAAAATAAGCATAAAAATTGGCATAAAAAATTTCTATTCCTCCATCCAAACCTTTCAAATCTATTCCTCCATGACCTCCTTCATCCATTTTTAGTCCTTATGTCCCAAAATCCCTAGCTATTCCTTCGTTAAAATCTCAATATCCAAAATCCACTTTTCCTCCATTATTCCACCACCCCTCAAGGTGTGTGCCAATGTTGATCTTTCCAACATTCCATCCACTCAAGCAAAATTCTTCCAATACCCTATCCATTACCTAATACATATTTTCCATCCTTCTATCACCAATCCAATCTTTTGTATAAATCCTTACCTTAGTCCCATCTCACTTCCATGTCATTATCATGCCAATATCTTTTAGCATACTTTTAATGGTTATGGTCTATTTTTAAAGGCTACTATCTAAACAAAAAGATACTTGAGTTCTTCCATTCCCTATCAGGTGTCCATTTTCTACTAAAAAGTCAAAATAAAAAAGTGAAAAACAAATAAACTATCACCTTGGTGAAAACCTAGTAAATAGGTGTTGAACACTAGATGTCATTGAGAGGGGGGGGGTTGAATCAGTGGTTTCCAAATCTTTTCCCTTTTCTATCCAATGTGTATATACCGGTTAATCAATCTAACATAAAGGAGACATACCGATTAGATGGGAGGATTACAAAAATGCAACCACACATGAAGGGTACATCACATAACACCAGATGTACGAGGAAAATCTAAGATGGGAAAAACCTTAGTGAGAATTATTGTTGGAGTCTGCTGCAATCCAACATCACAATGAAAACCTTAGTTACAACATTTAGGGAACCAACCCAAGGAGTACCACTCCTACTTTAGGTTGGCACCAACCCCTGATTTTAGGGCACCAACCCCTTCACCAAGCTTCAACTCAGTGAATTATAATGAATATTATCAATTACAAAAGTAATCTCCTTGTTACAAAAGAACTTTGTAACTCTCATGCAAGTCTCTCCATCAACTACTGAGCCATCATATATCATTCAGGTCTTTTCCAATACCAACTAAGACATAACCACCTCAATCCATGCTATTGGAGTTAATGCAATGACACTAGACCTCATTTTCTTAGATAACTTGCAGATATCGATTAGTGTACATACTGGTAATATACTACATATACCAGTTACTTGCACCAATCCATCATCTATATGAGAGTACCTTCCTCTAGCTCCTGCCTTCTTGTGTCAATTTTCTCTGATCCAAATTGTCAATTAGACATCCATTAACACATGCAATAGTGATACATCTATCATCTGTAGATGCATAGCCACAACAGTCACTATACACACTTGTCATCTCATTTTCTTCCTTCTTACCAGCAGCAAATTGTCTTCACCTTTGTCCTTATCAAGCATGGGGTGAATGATCTGATCAATATTTATCTCCCCTTTAGTCCTACATCTCCTTTAAGCCTTAGGAGATATCACTTGTACATTGAATTTACAATGTTGGTCCATGGTCCTACTCTCTTCCTTCTTCTTCCATACTTGCTTTATCTCATTCTTCTCCCCATTTTTAGTCTTGGGAATAGTTCTTACCTTCTTTTATTGACTATTTCTTTCTCTACCAAATACTGCATTACTACCGGAAGCATTGTTGAAGAAGCAAACAATATTCAAGTCATTTGCATGAATGGAGGACCTTTTGTCATACCAGTTTGACCATCTTCTTTTGTTCATGCTACCAGAACCGGTGGACAACTTGATCTTGCAGGGACATTTCTCCTTTGGTTCCATGCAAATCTCTAAATTCCATGCTCTAGATCTATTTTCATGTTGAGCATAGCTTCTATACCAGTCTCCATATGATTGCATGCTCATCCTTCTGCAATCATGACTTTTATGGCCAAAACCATTATACCTCCAACATACAACAATATTGTCTCTAGGAAGAGAAAACTATCTATTCCTAGGCTTCATTCGGCATTCATCTGCCATTTGGCCGTATTCTTTGCATGCAAAACAATAACCAGAGAAAGAGGGCTTGTGACCAACAAATTTTTTTTCCATGCACGAGGAGATCTTACCGGTTTAGTATCTCCATTTCTGCTTCTCTGGGGATGGATCTTGGATTGTCCTTGCTTTGCATCTTTTCCATTTGATCCTTTCTTTTCCCACACTTATTTTGTCTTGTCGGTGATAGCATTTCCTTGTCCTCTACCGGTAGGTGGTCTTCTTTACTATATTCTCATGTTATTGCTTCCAATGAAGTTGCCTTCTTTGATCTTCCCTTTTCCTTTAGAATCTGCATTGTCATTCCTTCTTACAACACCGGTCTTCATCCTTAGCTTCATGTCTTCATCGGTTGTGGTTAGATCAACCTTCTTCAGGGAGTATTCAGGATAGTGAAGGTCTGTACCTTGTTATCTCCATTTGAGGAGACAAACAAAATGTCATTATGGGGGACATTCTTACTGGTGGATCATTCACCAGCACCACAACCTAATCCTTTGTTATCCTTGGAGTGTTTTTTCCTTTTCAAAATCTTATCCAAGGCATTACTGCTACTATCAAAATGGATCCTCACCTTGAGCTCATCTTGACACTTCTCAAGGTCATTTCGGAGATTCTCCATTTCTCCTACTAGATGTTGATATTCTTTATCTTTACAACTGCATTCCTTGGTGTCTTCTTGTTGGGACTTCAACTTTGAGATACATTTCTCAGATTCTTCAAGGCATCTGATCAACCAGTTCTGTTCCACAACTAAAATATTCTTGAAATACTTGTATTCATTCCTCACTCTACTAAGTTCTTTGGGTTCACTTACAAGTTCTCCTTTAAGATCAACTTTTACATCATCTTCTTCACCTTTGCTATTACTGTGAAACACATCTTGCTAGTAGGAATGATCTGCATGATCATTCTCAGATGTATGCCTCTCATCTTCTGATTCTTTAGCCATGAAGAGGTGGGTTCCTTCTTCATCATTGTTGTGGCTTCTAATAGTTCTGCCTTCATCATCTACAAACACATGAGTTGCATTTCTCATCTTGTCTTCACAAACTAGTTCTGTTGTAGTAGGCTCATTTCCATAGAGCTTCTTCAATCTATCCTATAATCTCTTTGCCGATTTGCATTTGTCCACCTGTGAGGAGACATCATCTGAAAGCCCACAAAATATAGTTTTCATTGATATATCATTACACCAATTTCTTCCTTTTGCATCTGAAATAGTGGGAGGACTAACTTTACTATGGAAGCCATTTACTACTGGCATCCATGCATCAAACCCAAGGGAGGACATGTACACTTCCTTCCTACAACTCCAAACAGAAAAATTTGAACCATCAAATAGTGGAGTAGGAGTTGACACAAAACAAACCATTGTGTTCAATTACCAAAATCTACCCAAGCTGGAGAAAGCTTATCAATTGGGAACCTAGGCTTTGATACCAATTTTTTAACAGTAGATGTCACTAAGAGGGGGGTGGGTGAATTAGTGGTTTCCAAATCTTTTCCTTTTTTCTATCCTATGTGTATATACTAGTTAACTAATCTAACATAAATAAAACATACCAGTTAGATAGGAGGATAACACAAATGCAACGACATATGAAGGGGACATCATATAACACCAGATGTATGAGGAAGACCCAAGATGGGAAAAACCTCAGTGAGAAGTGTTGTTGGAGTCTACTGCTCCAATCCAACCTCACAATGAAAACCTTAGTTACAACATTTAGGGCACCAATCCAAGGAGTACCACTCCTAGTTTAGGGCACCAACCCAAGGAGAACCAACCCTTGATTTTAGGGCACCAACCCAAAGAGCACCAACCCCTGCACCGAGCTCCAACTCAATGATCTAGAATGAATATTATCAATTACAAAAGTAATCTCCTTATTACAAAAGAACTTTGTTATTCTCATGCAAGTCTCTCCATCAACTACAAAGCCATATCCTCCCTCCAATTCTCTGTCGGTTCTCTATTCACCCTCTCACTGTTGTAACCTTATCTCCTACTGCAACTCACTCTCTACTGCAACCTTACCGGTTCAGCTTCTTCTTCTTCTCCGTTGATTCTTCTCTCTGTCAGTTCTCTTTTCTCTCTATCACACTGCTGCTAGCCACCACCAGTCTTCTTCACTTTGTTAGTTTTCTACTATCTAATCACTACCAGTTCTCAGCTTACGAGTTCTTCACTACAATCTTCTTTGCAATCTTCTAGGTCGGTTCAATCACCATCGATGTATTCCTCTTTCAAGCTTAATGGTAGACTACTAGTTAACTTACTCTTACTAGTTGACCTCTTTTAACTGGTTCTCTCTCTCATGCTCAGTCTCTTCTTTGATTGTCATTGATCACTTGATTGATCAACTCTCTTCTTCTTAGCTTCTCTCTCTCATGCAACAACACCAACTACATCTTTGACTCATACTCTTATAGCCATATTTTCCCACCTAAATATTGGTTTGAACATTTGCACGCTAGGGTTTCCGCCATGCATTGAATTTGATTCCAATCTAATCTCTGATCAATGTTACATATCATATCTAATCAGATATCATGTCCTTGATTGATGATCAACACTCCATGAATGAGCATCGCCATTATGTTTACCTTTGAACACACTCTTCTATCTTTAGCTATCTATAGCATAATCCTCCATGAATATAGCTAATAAGAATGATTAGCTATCGGTGATGGCTTGATGATGTTTCCTTGATCTCAAGCCACAATCCTCCATCTTCATTCCTCAAGATTTGTAGTCACCATTTAATGTTGGACCAGTTGCCAATGACATCACCGACACACCACACTGACCTATGCATACATGCCACTTCAACTCCACATGGCCCCTTTGTCGACATCCACCTTGGCTCACTATGTTAGTCTGACTTTATCACCAATAAATAGCACACAACTGAGTTCATCTACTAGTTCACAGATCCTATCGGTTATACCCTAATTGGTCTATCTTCAACCTTGCACTTGATACTCTTCTAGTGGAACACCCTTATCGGTCACTTCACATGCCAAAACATAGCATGCTCATCTTTATCAAAAAAGAGCCTTTCACTTCTTCTCTTTTTCTCTTTTACCAGTGGACATCTATATCGATGATATATTCTTCATGTATACAGGTAACATACCATACATATCAGTGGCACCAAACTCCATCTGTATTTCTGCAACATTCTTTGTCTGCAGTTGTTCACCATTCACTTTTTGTACATTAGTCTGGACATCATCTCAACTAGTTTGTCAAGATGACAAACTCATTCTTCCTTCTCTATACTAGCAACTCATCATGTCTACCCGGCTGATTCGGTGCATATCTCAAATCTCATGCACCTAAGGAAACCTATTGTTTCACCAGTTGATCCGGTGTGAGCCTTCAACCTGCCTTTAACTCTTCTATCTTATCTCATATAACTATGATGCATTTCATGCATAATAGTGTTAGGACCCAGAGGCAACTGAGAGGGGGGTGGGGTGAATTAGTTATCTATTAATTTCCACCCAAATATAACTTAATCAAAATTGATACTTAATGTCGGTAGACAAATTAGGAGTTTAATATTAATACCGGTGAAACTCAATGCATAAAACATAAAGAGAAATAATATCCACAACACATAACACAAAGATTTGTACATGGAAACCCTATAAGGGGAAAAAACATGGTGGGAAACCTTACCCACAACCAGATGATACTACTACAGATAGTATGTGTATACAAATGGGATTTGCACATGCAGAAAGGCCAACCGCCTAGAGCTCACTGCTCAATCACAAAATAGGAGTCACATTGACTACAATTGGATAGTTAAATCCAATGATAATGTACTGGTCAAAGTAGAATTTTCAATGCTGGATTCAGTACCGATTAAGCTCTCATAATCACCTTCAAACCTTACTTGAACCTTCTCTATGGTTTGCTCATATGATCTTCAATATTCACACATACCATGTTAAAATACCATAACCATATACCATCTCTTCTACCTATTACATTATCTCATAAATGAGATCTTACATATTTACCAAAACCTAAGACCAAATGTGTAGGTCGGCTCACCAAGAATATTACAATCCGTTACAGTATTTGCATATTTACTTGATTAATTAAACATTATTTGTTTAATTATTTAAGTTCCCTTTATCTCTTTTACACTTAAGCTAACTTTAGGTGCATATAATTAATTATTTTAATTAATTATTATGTGCAAATCTAGGTTTTCCCTTTTAGGGTTTCTTGACCTATTAAAGGTTGAGTTATTTCTTTTCATGGTATGAAGAAGAATTATTATTGACAATACATTTTGGAGATTATTGAGCTCTCATCTTTTGGAGCATAATTTTCCTGTGTTTTTGTTCCTTCTGTGATTTGCTTCCTTGCTTCTCCTTGTAACATGTTTTTCAGCTTGCCGAGATTATTTGGGCTCCTATGGTGTTGTATTTTCTCAACTTCTATATGGTATCAAAGCTTCAGATCTATAGCTACTTGTTCTTGTTTTGAGAATTTTTTGCTTTGGAAGTAGATCTGGGGTTTCATAAATTTTTTTTGTACCTAGGGTTTGACCTTTTTTCTGAGCACTTTGGGCCTAAACAGACCTCACCATCATGCTCATAAGGCCCGAAAACCCCTATGGTCATATAAAATTTGACTTATTTTTGGTTCCTGAGCCTCTGGGAGTAATTTTTCTCATATCTAGGCCATACGACCCTGGCACACAGTTCGAGAAAAAAAATTCAAAAAAAAAAAAAGATATTTTGCCTTTTTACGGCATGGAGGCCAAATTTTAATTATTTAAAAAAAAAATCATCAAAAAAAAGAAAGGGTTTTAACAAAAAAAAAAATTTTGTACAATTGTTTATCATGAGGGTTCCCCATGGTATGCAGGGTACCATGGGGCCCCTGCCACTGCCGCAGACCTACAGGCCTTGGGCCACGTGCCTTCGGTCTCCAACCCCATACTGGCTCCTAGCCCCCTACTCACCTCCTTGCGCCCACCGGCCGCTGCCTGCGGCCCTCGCCGCCCAGCCCATAGTCGCCATCGCGTCCTTCCAATGCATCGCCCTTCGTTCCTCGCATTGTCGGCCACCTGCTACCATCGCTGTCCTCCTTGTGGCCCATCTGCACCACCGCCACTGCTTCCCACCATCGTGCTCCGCTCCCCGGCTACCACTCAGCTCCCCGACCACCGCCTGCAGCCCGCCACTAGAGAACCACCCGACCACTACCAGAGCTCCACCCTAGCCACCAGAAATAGCAGCCCACCACTGGAGAACCGCTAGGCCGCCACTGGAGCGCCACCCACTGGCCAGCCACCAAACTCTCTTTTTTGCCTCTTTCAAGGGGGGGTTTAGTTTTTTGGCCATATCTTGGGCATATGGAGTCATTTTTTTGAAATCAAATAGGCGTCGGAAAGATTCTTCCGAGCCCAACCTCATGATCTTGGTAATTTTTTCCAATTTGGCAATTTGACTATGTTCTTTTCCAGTCAAAGTGAGGTCTTGTTTTTGCACTCCGAGAGCCATAAAATGAGCATCCGAACTCTGTTTTTCAAAAAATTTATATTTTTGGAAAGCGTGTGCTGTGTACTTTCCAGCCATTTTAGTTTTATTTCCAGATTCTGCTCCATGCATATTTTCTTTAGTTTTTTTTCTTTTCAACACTCTAGTGAATATCTTGGTTGTTTCAAGTCCTAAGATCTCTTCTTTGGGTAGGATGTCTCTATTTTGATTCTCATTGAGAATTTCTAGTCTTCTTATCATTGTAGCTTCACTTATGCAAATGCACTAAGATAAAGTGTCATCATGCATTGTTTACTTGGGATCTTGCACATCTTGTGCCTTGTTGTACATGCACTATTGATAAAGTGCCATGAGGGGGTTGATGTTTGCCATCTTCCTTTGTCCAGTGAGTGTTCCTTCCATGACATTCGCCTCATGATGTGTGTCAAGTGAGTGTTCCTTCCATGAAACCATGTACTTTTTCTCAGCACCTTGATGCTCCTAGTTCTTTGTCATGCAGTTCTTGTTGGTCATTCTTTTCAGTGTTCCTATCCCTCTCCCACTTCCGCGTTATGGGGAGGTTTGTCCTATTGGTTCTAATGCTTTCATGGTTTGATTGATTAGCTCTTTAGGCTTTGGTTTCTCATGCCATCTATATCTTTGAGTTCAGTGTTTGCCTTGTTTTCCATCTGATTCAAGTAGTGTCATTTGAGGGCACTCATGCATATTACAGTCTTCTCTACCTGGTCATATTCTATTTTAGTGGAGGTTCTTCAGATCAACAGTTATTCTTCAACAGAGTTTGCAGGTTCTTCATGCTTTAGTGGTGTTCTTTTCCATCTCTTTCTGGAGTAGAGTTTTGTTCCCACGTGGTTTTCTCTATTTCTCCAATCCATAGAGATTTCATTGTATTTTGGTACCTGATCAGGCCTTGTTGCCGGGACCCATCTCTATTGCTTTCAGTAGTTGTTCTAGGTTTTAGCTTCTCCCTAAGTCTAGCTTAAGGGGGGGTGTTAGAGTATTTGAGTATTTAATTGATTAATTAAACATTATTTGTTTAATTATTTAAGTTCCCTTTATCTCTTTTACACTTAAGCTAACTTTAGGTGCATATAATTAATTATTATGTGCAAACCTAGGTTTTCCCTTTTAGGGTTTCTTGACCTATTAAAGGTTGAGTTCTTTCTTTTCATGGTATGAAGAAGGATTATTATTGAAAATACATTTTGGAGATTATTGAGCTCTCATCTTTTGGAGCATATTTTTCTTGCTTTTGTTCCTTCTGTGATTTGCTTCCTTGCTTCTCCTTGTAATAGGTTTTTTAGCTTGTAGAGATCATTTGGGCTCCTATGGGGTTGTTTTTCTCAACTCCTATGCAGTTAATTACATACAAGTCAAGATGTGATCGATCATGTTAGCTCAATACATTTACAATAATATCCAATTAATTAAATCATCTCCATAATGTGTCGCACTGATCTGGAATAGATAATGCATGTCATTCATAACCTAAACCAATTTGTCAGTAACAACAAATATGTCAACCTGTTTAGACCAATAACCAAAATACCAAAACCAAGTGATCTGGAGATGATAACAAGTCATCTTCAGTGTTAGTGAACAATATAACTTGTCGGTGAGTGATATACCGGTGACTGTGCATAAGTCACTGAACTTGCTGGTGAACATAATGTGTCGGTTCAACATAGCCAAAAATCTCTAGAAGGATAAGTGTTGACAAGTTCTAAAATCAATGCTAAAACCAATGCAAACATCCATAATAGCAACAATCTCCCCCTTTGGAATTGATGGCAACACAAGATGGAAAAACATCTAAGTGTCAAAACAGAATGCCAAAAACCAAAAACCAACAATCTCTAGAATAGATCAATACCAGAATTCAAAATACAAATGCAAAGAGTATATATCACTCCCCCAATGAATACTCTCTCCCTAAAGTATAATGTATGTTTTTCCATAGATATCTCTCCCCCTTTGACATCGAATGCCAAAGAAATATAAGTACCAGATACAACCAATTCATAGAACCAATTGTTATAACCAACTACTCCCCCTGAGAAGTAGCTCTCCTCCATCAAAGTTGAAAAAAGGTTTTCTCTGTTAATTTTGTCAGTTTGATGTCAAACATCAACTGTCTAAGTCTCTACTGGTGAGGGTATTACCCCAAGCTGCTCTCTGAGATATTCAAAAGTTTCATTAGGGAAGGCTTAGTAAATAAATCTATAATCTGCTCTTTAGTATTCATATAAACCAATCTCACTTCTTTTTCTTCAACATTCTCTTTCAGAAAGTTATATTTGATAGAAACATGTTTAGTTTTAGAGTGAAATACCGGATTCTTAGATATATCAATTACTACTGAATTATCACAGTAAATGACTATAGGTTATTTGCATATTACCTTTATGTCCTTCAACATTTTCTTAATCCATAATACCTGAGTACAATTAGTTGATGTTGGAACATATTCTGATTTTGCTGTTGATAATGATGTACAACTCTCTTTCTTGCTCAACCATGAAATCAATCTGCTACCGAGAAAGAATGCCCCGTTGGTGGTGCTCTTTCTATCATCTACATCTCCTACCCAATTTGCATTGATGTATGCACATAAATAAAAATTTTCATCTTTAGGATACCATAAACCAAGATTTGTTGTGCCTTGTAGATACCAAAAAATCCTTTTCACTGCTGATTCATAATTTTCTCTAAGATTACTCTGAAATCTTGAAACAATACATACTGCATTAATTATATGAGGTCTTGCTTGTGTCAAATATAGTAAACCTCCAGTCATAGATTTGTATTTTATCAGATTAACAAGAGCTAAATCGTCCTTCAATGTCAATTTATTAGTTGTAGTCATAGGAGTACTTACCGGTTTAGAGTTTTCAATACCAAATTTCTTCAGTAGTTCCTTCAAGTACTTTGTTTGACATATGAATATACCTTTATCAGTATGTGAAATCTGAAATCCTAAAATTTTTTTTATCTCCCCAATCATAGACATTTCAAATTCTTCCTGTATCTTATTAGCAAAGTCTTTACACAACTCATCTTCTCCTCCAAAAATGATGTCATCAACAAAAACCTCAATAACTAAGATGTCTTTATTAGTCACTTTGAAATATAAGTTGTTGCCAGCATTACCTTTAGTGTAACCAAGCTTTAAAAGATATTTGTCTAATATAGCATACCAAGCTCTAGGAGCTTTCTTCAATCCATGTAAAGCTTTCCTTAAGCTGCAAACTATATCTTTATCATTTGTCAATGAAAATCCATCAAGTTGTTCAATGTAAACCTCCTCTTCAAGGTCACCATTCAGAAATGCACAATTTACATCCATTTGATATACTTTATAGTTCTTGTGTGCTGCAAATGCAAGAAATAATCTAACTGCCTCAATTCTAGCTACCGGTGCAAAGGTTTCATTGTAATCAATTCTTTCTTTCTGTGAATATCCTTTACAAACTAATATTGTTTTGTTTCTAATTACCTTACTATCTTCATTAAGTTTATTTATGAATACCCATTTAATTCCAATTACATTTTATCTTTAGGCTGAGGAACCAATGTCCATGTATTGTTCTTTTCAATCTATTCTAATTCATCTTCCAAAGCTTTAATCCAATGTTTATCTTCACATGCCTTAATAATATATGCTGGTTCAATTTGAGAAATTAAACATACCTCTTCATTTGATAGTCTTCCTCTTGTCATAACACCTTGATACTTATTCCCAATTATCTAACTTTTAGAGTGATTCAGTCTTACATACCTGGGTGTGTTCACTTATTGTTGTTCTTCAGTCACTGTAGAATTCTTTGATGATGCCAGTGTGACTGGATCCATATTTTGTACTATGCACTCTATATAGGTTCATTTATGATCATCTCAACTACCGGTTCAGAATCCATAGACCTTGAATTTCCTTTAAAGTGTTCATCTATCTTCACATTTGCACTCTCAATGATTTTCTGCAATCTTTTATTAAAACATTTATATGCTTTGCTCTTAGATGAATATCCAAGAAATATTCCTTCATCACTTCTAGGATCAAATTTTCCAATATACTCATCTCTCCTAATGTAACATTTGCTTCCAAATATTATGAAGTATTTAAGAGTAGGAGTATTACCAAACCATAGTTCATAAGATGTCTTACCGATTTCACCTTTTATGTGAACTCTGTTAAAAGTGTAAACCGTTGTATTCACTGCTTCTCTCCAGCACACATGAGGTAGATTTGCTTCTAATATCATGCTTCTGGCTGGATCTAGAATAGTTTTGTTCTTCCTTTCCACAACTCCATTTTGCTGAGGTGTCCATGGTGCTGATAGTTGTTTTTTAATTCCATTCACTTCACAAAATGTATTAAACTCCTTAGATGTAAATTCACCTCCTTGATCTGATCTTAAACATTTAATTTTCTTACCGGTTTCATTCTCTACCATTGCCTTGAATAGTTTGAATTTTGCAAAAGCTTCTGATTTCTCCCTGAGAAAAGCAACCCAACACATTCTAGAATAATAATCAATGATTAGCATAAAGTGTCTATCTCCCTACAGACTTCTTGTTCTTGCCGGACCAGACAAGTCAGTATGGATTAAATCAAGAACATTATTGGATTTCTTAGAAATACTCTTAAAAGTTGTTCTAACTTGCTTTCCCATTTGACATTCCTTACATACCAGGTTATGAGGTTTCACAATCTTAAGTAAATTTCTTATTGCCTTAGTTGAACTAATCTTTATAAAACAATCAAAATTCACCTAATAGAGTCTTTTATGCCATAACCAACTTTCATCAATATGTGCAATCAAGCATGTCTTTTCATTGTTATTCAAATGAAAGATATTACCTCTAGTCTGATTACTGGTTGCAATCTCCAAACCAGTTCTATTCATGATTCTGCATTTACCATTCTTGAATTGTAACTGAAATCCCTTTTCAACTAATTGACCAACACTCAAAATATTATGCTTCAAACCTTCAACATAATAAATGTTGTCAGTATTGTGCTTACCATAAAAAAAAATAGTGCCTTTTCCTCTGATCAAACAATTTTTTTTATCCCCAAATCTTACTAGACATCCATTGTATTCTTGAAAAGATAAGAAATTACTTTTATCACCATTCATAAGATGTGAACATCCAGAATCTATAATTAATTCATCCCTTTCTTCAATTTTAGCTACCAGGGCCTACTCTACCAGTGGAACAATAGGTGTTGGTTGATCTTCTTTTATTGCAACAAAAGCCCATCCATTGTCTATTGATTCTTCATCAGAATCATCAGTAACTCCTTCATCAGCATAGTAACATGATTTGTCTCTATTCTTCTTAAATCTATATCTCTGATATTCAGGGTTAGGCTTATATGTTCTTTTAGCTTCTTCTCTTAATCTTGCATGTCTTTCAGGACATCTAGATGCCATATGACCAACTTTATTGTAGTTAAAACATTTAAATGGTGCTTTACCTTCATACTTACTTCCAATAGGACCTTTAGGCATTTTTCTTGGAAATAGTGCTTCAAGTTCTTCCAGTTCTTCATTTTCCTTCTTGATATCTTCAAGTTCTCTTGCATAAAGTGCTTTCCACTCAAATTTGTTAGATGGTGATGCTTTGAAGGCTAAATTTGTCTTAATTGTAGCAACAGGGCCAAATTTCTCAAGCTCAAATGCTGAAAGTTTTCCAACCAAGGTATCTCTAGATATTGAAGTATTAGGCATTGTTCTTAACTCTTTAATAACAACTACTTTCATTTTGTATGCTGGTGGAAATTCTCTTAAAACTTTAGAAACAATTTCATCTTCACTTAAGGAACCTCCACAACATTGTATTCCTAAAACAATTTCATTAACCCTTTTCATAAAAGCAGAAATTTTTTCATCTTCTTCCATTTTTAGATTTTCATACCTGACCTAGAAGCATTCCAGTTTTGCAATTTTGACAGTGGTATCTCCTTCATTCAATGTTTCCAATTTATCCCAAATATATTTAGCAGTAGACCAGTCTAATAATCCCATGATTTGTTGATCGGACAAGGCGCTCAGAAGTGCTTCTCTTTCTTTGCAATCATTTTCCATATCCTTAGCCAATGTCGGTGGATTAGGTTGATTCAGTGTAGGACCAACATAGCAATTCTTTGTAATATCCCATATGTCTCTTCCAATGCAATTCAGATGTGTCTCTATTATAATCTTCCATATACCATAATTATTTCCATCAAGTTTCAGACTGTCCTTCTTAAAAAAGTTAGTTGCCATAGAATCTCCTCAAGCTGTTAAACTTCTGCAAAAAGAGGACTTAGCTCTGATACCAATTATTAGGACCCGGAGGCAACTAAGAGGGGGGGTGAATTAGTTTTCTATTAATTTAAATCCAAATATAAATTAATCAAACTTGATACTTAATATCGATAAACATAACTTAATGTTGGTAGATAGATTAGTAGTTTAATATTAATACCAGTGAAACTCAATGCATAAAATGGAAAGAGAAACAATATCCACAACACAACACAAAGATTTGTACGTGGAAACCCTGTAAGGGGAAAAACCACAGTGGGAAACCTTACCCATAATCAAATGATACTACTATAGATAGTTTGTGTATATAAATAAGGTCTACACATGCTAAAAGGCCATCTGCCTAGAGCTCACTGCTCGATCACAAAATAGGAGTCACACTGACTACAATTGGATAGTTAAATCTAATGATAATGTACTGATCAAAGTAGCATCTTCAATGCTTGATTCAGTACCAGTTAAGCTCTGATAATCACCTTCAAACCTTCCTTGACCTTCTCTATGGTTTGCTCATATGATCTTCAATATTCACACCTACCATGTTACAATACTGTTCACATTAAAAACCCCATAGCTAAGGTTTTTGGTCAGGTTGCTTATTTTGCCTTTTCAGTTTTCCAGTAGCATAGGGCGTACAAGACAATTGTCAGCTCGACGTTACTCCCTCGGTCCGTATTTGGTGTTTAGTTTTTGGAGTAGTGTGATGGTGATAAATGGAAAGACGTGCTGACTGTGTTTCTTTTCAGGGTCCACCTTTTAGTGCAGTAAGAAAATGGTTACCCGACACCATCATGTTTTGGTGGTTGCATTTCTATTTGAAAGGATTTCCTAGCTTTCCCCTCCATAGTTAATGAAATATTTTCAATTTATGACAGTATGAAGATCGTTGCAAGCAGGGAGTGAAGTCTTGGGGCCGTTTTGTTGGGTGTGATCTTCAGGGTGACACAACATGGTTTTCTATTTGGGGGTGGTTATGCCTTTTTGGTGTGTTTGGGAGTTGTTTCCAGAGTTGCGGCCTCCATTTATGCTTGCTTTTTCCCTATTAGTAAGGGTTCAAAACTTTTCAAGAAGAACAATTAAGTTTGCTTAGTAGGAATTTTAGCTTATTAAAACTATTACTATTTTCTAAAGAAGGTTATTCAAACTGTGCCTGCGGCCTTTGTGATACTTCTTTCAATATGCTTTGATGGTCTTTTCTATGTTGTTCTATTAGAATTCCAATAACTTTGGGAATACATGTATCTAAGATTTTGCCGATTAAACTATGTTTTGCACTTGTTATCTGGTAAATGCATGATAAGTATTTCCTTATGTTGAAAAGAAATTTAATTGTGTCTTGGTTATGTTCCTAATTTAGACTTGTAGATTTTTTAATGGGCTTTAAAATCATATGTACTTGGGTTTTATATGCTCATGTCTTCTAAAAATGCTCTCGCGTATTGTCTCAATAGTCTAGATTTATTGTTTTAAAATTTATCTTCTTTTCCCATTCCTCCAAACCCATAAGGAAGAGTTGGCTTCTCAATTCCGGAGGTCATTCAGTGAATCTCGCGCAACTGGTTCCCTATCACTGAATTTCCCATAAGGCTATTTGTTTCCAAGGTAAAATTTAGAGTCAACAGTTCTTTTTCTGGCACGCCTGGTGGGACCATTTCAAATATATCTTTGAGCTAGTTTATGAGTCATAAGCCTATCACCAGGAGTCAGACAACTTTGAATCCTCACCTTCTTTTTCCTCCACTGGTGACCATCCATCTAGCCATAGATTCATCCTCACAAAGTTTTCCCGCAGTCATACATGCTGTGATGGCACACGTTCCCCCCATAAATTTTTTGACCTGGGATAATGGTAGCCCTCTCATTCCCCCAGTTCTACTTGTGGTTTGGGGAGCCATCCCTACAGCTACGCTTAAGGTCATTCCTAAGTTCACAGGAGAATGTCATAAAACTCTTAGGGAGAATTTGCAAGATGTAGCCACTGTCTGCACTGTCCATGGCATCACTGAAATAAATGTAGCTCTAAGATTTCTCGTAGCCTCTTTCAAGGGAACAATTTTGGATTGGTTCAAATCCTTAGGCCCCAACACTATAGGAGATTGGGATCGGCTAGGAGATCATTTCTTTCAAAGATTCTCAGATAAAGCTGACAAATCGTCCTTGATGCACGAACTCATCACAATAAAGAGGGCTTCGACCAAAGCACTAATTGATTTTATTCTGAGATTTCAGAGAACTTGGTAGAGGATACCTTTGTCTGCTTTTCCTCCAGTGGATATGGCTTTCGTATTCTATTTAAAAGCTTTCAATTCTGACATATCAGTGATGATTCAATCTTTAGGAGGCAATACTCTTCCGCAAGCATTTGACATAGTAGTCCAAGCTAAAAATAGCCTTATCGACATCGGGAAGCTAGCCCCTTGCCCTATAATGCCAGTATTCCCTGAGATATCCACTCAAGTCTTAGAAGAAGCTACTCCTAGTATGTCCTCTCTATAGTCTATGTATTCATTCCCTACTCCCCAAACCACCTCTCTGGCTACTGAAGTTAGTGATATGAAGAATCTCCTAAGATCCTTCTCTAATGAGATTGTCAACCTAAAAAGAGCCTAGGTCTCGCCCACCAAGCCCCATTTTCAGCAAAATTTCCAAGGGAATTGACCTCTGTACCAACATACGAATCATCATGCTGATAAACCTCTTCAACCAAATGGCCAAATAGTCCCAGTCCCCAATCCGTTGCAAGCTATCTACCCAACCACTGGTAGGGAACTGACAGTGGGCCAAAATAACTTGGTGGACGACACCAACTCTTGGTGTTTTATGTGCAACAATGCTCATACTCCAAGGAATCACCCAAGAGAGAATTTGTAGAAAAAAGTTGGAGAACAAAGGATTTCAAGCACGATGTCGGATGAATCCGCATATACATCCTCGGGTATGGATAATGCAGCTTTTGTTGCTTAGATGCAAGGGATGACATTGCAACAAGAAGGAGAGATCACCCCTGATCATGTGCTTTTTTCATGGATGGAAGACGAGGATGCAGTGTTGACCAATGATGCAATCACCCCAAAGGATGGAACCCCTCTCGTGCACTCAGATTACAATCTCCTCTCTAAAAGGTGTTTGACTAGGGAAAGCACTGGTAGTATGAGAGCAGTGCCCGTGGACATACCCCTTGAACAACTGGTCACTAATTCTGCCTATCTGAGAAAAGAGTTCATCCCTTATAAGCCGAAGGTTATTATACATCAAGTGCTAGATGTCGTAGAATAGTTGAAGAAGGCCCTGACTCATGTCTCCTTGTGGGGCATCCTGAGTATTCCAGAGAAAAAGAAAAGACTAAGAGAGGCATTGTCTCATGATGGAAAAGATGCAAGTGCGATAGCTCCATAATCTCTTCAGACTGATGGAATGGGTCTTTGACCCACAATGGGCAAAGTGAACTCTTTGGCCATATTGACAAATGAAGGCTCGCCCCCTCCTTCCCAAGGAGAAGGTAAGCCTAAGCCAAAGCCATTCTACCTTACCCTTATACTTGGGGCTAGCACTACTGTCATGCCTAAGAAAATAAACTAGAGTATTAAACATTAGGTATGACCCTTTGAATAAAGGGGTTATGCAGGTGGATGGGAACAAGGTTCAGATGGTAGGTCTCATTAAAAACCTTCCCCTAACATTGTTTACATGTCTGAGTGTTATGGTGTCCCAAGAAGTAGTGGTCATTGATATCCCGCCTGTCTTTGGGCTCTGTCTTTCTTGAGATTTTACCACTAAAATATGAGGCTATATGTCCCTAGATTGGTCCCATCTCATCCTTCATACCCAACACGGTGCCAAACTGAAAATCCTCTCAAAACCCCTCCATGCTGAGCATATAGCCAACCAGGCCTTGATCAATTTTGAACCTACACACACCTCTATATCAAATGATGAACAAAAGGTGGTAGATCTTTTAGAAGATGAAGAAGTAATGAGAGAAATTCCACCCGAGCAAGAGGCCTTCCTAAATGAGTTCATAGATTCAAACCCCTTCTCTAACTACCATGCCACCAGCCTGGGTACCTATTGCATTTTTTAAGAGAATCAGATCATCCCAAAGCTTACTAAGGATCTGTTCTCCAAAGAGTAGTTGTCTTTGACACTATGGACCCTACACTTCGATGGTGCCAAATGCAAGATGGGCTCTGAAGAGGGAGTTTGTCTCACTCCCCCTTTGAGCGAACAAATCCTAAAGCCTTTCTGGTTGCAATTCGCATGCTCAAATAATAAAGCGGAGTATGAAGGACTAATTCAATGTTTGAAAATGGCAGAAAGGATGGGCATTAAAAAGTTGAAAGTCCTTGGAAATTCTAAGTTGGTGGTCCATCAAGTTTGAGGGATATCCAGTGCCAAGCACGTCTACATGAGGTCTTACAATGCTAGAGTGTGGGATCTAATAGAGAGTTTCAATGCTTTCAATATCATAAGCATTCCTCAAAAACTAAATACCACAGTGGACCAAATGGCTACCATCAGAGCGCAATTTGATCCTATTATGGACTTACTCATCAACTCCTAAGCAGTCAACATGGTTATCCACCTAGCTATCCCTGATAATGATACTCACTGGTAGGTGTTTGAGAGCGATGAACAGATTGCTTTCTTCATCCAAAGCTCAAGAGAATTTGCTAATCAGCTGCAACCTAAGATAAAAGAAGCCTACAATAATCAGGTCATCCAGCTAAGATCTAATAGGCTCCCTAATAGTTTGATCACTTTAGAGAACCTGTTTGACCATGAGGATGCCAAAAAAGATAAGCAGAAGCTCACAACAAACAAAGAGATTTACACCGAAACGTCAATTGGGAGTAGAAGAGTTCTCAAGGTAGGAAAGGGTGTTTCCTCCAAAGATAGAAAGAAGTTGGCCCGATACTATGATGAATATGAAGGTTTCATGGCTTGGTCTTATGAGGATTTAAGAGGATGCAATCCTAATATCATCCAGCATACCTTTGAGGTTGCAAATGAGGCCAAGTTGGTCCAGCAGAAGTAAAGACTAGTTAACCCAAAACTTGAATCTCTCATGGTTTAGGAGTTGAAAAAGATGATCGAATCAAGGATCATTTACCCCATAAAACATAGTACATGGGTGTCAAATTTGGTAGATGTTAGGAAAAAGAATGGATATATCTGGCTCTATGTGGATTTCCGAGATCTAAATCAGGCATCTCTCAAAGACCACTATCCTCTGCCATCAATGGAGCAATTATAGAGCACGGTGGCAAGATCAGAAATGTTGTCAATGCTCAATGGTTTCTTAGGATATAACTAGGTAAGTGTGAAAGTGGAGGACCAACACAAGACGATGTTCACCACTAAGTGGGGAACGTTTGCATACCGAAAGATGCCCTTTGGATTGTCAAATGTTGGGGCAACTTTTCAAAGGGCCATGGATTTAGATTTCAAAGAGCTAATTAATAAGATCATCTTAATATACTTAGATGACCTGACCGTGTTTTCCAAGCACCGAGAGGATCATTTTGACCATCTTGAATTAGTCCTCCAAAAATGTCTTGAATTTGGGATTTCCCTAAACCCAAAAAAGAGTATCTTTGGGGTTCCTCAAGGAAAATTACTTGGACATATAGTTTCAAAAGAGGGTGTTTCCATTAACCCAGACCAAGTTAAGGCCATTAAAGACCTTACCCTCCCAGTCAACAAAAAGGGATTCCAATCTTTTTTAGGAAAGGTCAATTTTGATAGTCGTTTTATTTCTGACTTTGCCAAAATAATAAGACCCATCACCCTCATGTTAAAAAAAGATATACATTTCAAATGGACTACTGAGGCCAAAAAAGCTTTTGATGAAATTAAAAATGCTATCTGCTCCGCTCCTGTATTGTCTAACCCAAACATGTTAAAGGACTTCATAATGTACATTTTTTCTTGTCAGCATAGCATCGCCATGGTCCTAACCCAAAAAGATGCCCAAAAAGGAGGAGAGCATCCCATAGCTTTCCATTCAAAAACTCTTAAGGATTATGAGGCCCGATACAACTTTGTCAAGAATCAAGCCTTAGCCACTGTAAAAGGACTAAAGAAATTCAGGCATTTCATTGTCTGTAATAAAACCACGGTGTATGTAGCCCATCCCACATTAAGGGAATACATTATGGAGGGTGACATCACTGAAAAAAGGGCAAATTGGATCACCAAGATCTTGGAATATGATGTCGATATCAGGCCAACAAAGCTCATTCATGGGAGAGGCCTGTGTGAATATATAGTTCAGGAGTCTGAGCCCCGCGATGATGAAGGGGCCACATAGGAAATGGTTATGCTTCTGCCTGATGTTCCAAATTATTGTCAGATTGAAAAGAGAAAGAAATTTATGAAGACTGGGATTTTTCCCGAAAATCTCCTCCTAGCTAAGAGGAGATTTTACAGACTCCAAAATAGCAGTTTTTGCTTAATAGATGGAACTCTTTTCAAAATAAATTTTGATGGAGTCATGTTCCGCTATGTAGACCGGAGCCAAGCCGATAAAATTATACACAAGTTCCACTATGGCTCCTCAAGAGGCCATTTCTCTGCACCCACAACCGCTATCAAGATTACTCAAGCTAGGTATTTTGGTCATCCATGTTCAAAGACACACACAATTTAGTGAGGGGATGCAAAGAGTGCTAGTATTACATGGGAAGGAGTAAGAAAGTTGCAATGCCACTCAAGCACATGCAAGTGGAAGAGTCTTTCTCTCAGTGGGGCCTTGATTTCATCGGAATGATCAACCCCCCAAGTTTAGTCAGACATAAGTGGATCCTAACTGCTATTGATTATTTCACCAGATGGTCTAAAGTTGTTCCTTTATGGAACTCATCAAAAAGTGAGGTGTTGGCTTTCCTAGAGGACATGGTGTGTCGATATGGTCCCTCAAAATATGTTATATCATATAATGCATGCACATTCACAGGCTCACAAATTACCCAATTCGCCCTCAACAAAGGTATTTATCTCAAAACCTCTTCTAACTACTATCCTCAAGGGAATGGACTTGCTGAGTCCACTAACAAAAACTTGATCAAACTTATTAAAAGGATAGGTTCTGAATATAAGATTGAATGACATCACCACTTGAGAAGCACATTATGGGTGGACTACATAACACCCAAGCAGATTCTAAAAAACTCCCCATATAAGCTGGTATATGGAAAGGATGCACTTTTCCCCATGTCACTAGAGATCCCAGCGTTGCAATTACTAAAATCAATGGAAGTGGCTGAAAATGGCCCTATGGCCGTAAGATTGGCAGAGATTATGGAGCTAGAAGAAACAAGGGAGGTAGCCTTCGCAGTCCTCCAAGACAGACATGAAGTCGTCAAAAGATGGTTTGATAGTAAAAAGAGCTCTAATCTAGTCTTCAACCTCAAGGAATTTGTATTAAAATATAATGAGAGGGTGGCAAAGCATGGTCAACATGCCAAGTTTGGCTGCTTATGGGAGGGACCTTTCTACATTATACATTACAAAGGTTTCAATTCTTTCGAGCTAGAAGACATGAATGGGGACCCCCTCCCAATCCCAGTTAATGGTTTCCACCTCAAACCTTTTCATTAAGTGTTCCATCCTCTTTTAAATGTATATAATGTATATATTGTATTTTTAGTGCCTATTTATCTTATTTATTCCCAGCTAGAATCAGGCAAGCAAGAATAGAAAGAAGAGCAAATAGAGAAAGAAGAGAAAACAAAGAAAGGAGAAAAGCAAAAAATCCATTATATTAAAAACATTTTGTATTTTCATTACAAAATGAGTAGGCTCTAGGCCCCTCATTTTCTACAATCATTTTTCTCAAGTCCAAGATGACGGTTCATCACATCTTCAACAACTCTCTTTAGTATCATCCTCTTCAACGTCAGAAGTTTCCTCTTCTCCCAGCCACTCTGAGTCAAAAGTGCTCTCGAGCTCCCTAGACATGACAATAACAACCAAGTTTGGTTTTTGATTTGGTGTTAGAATCCTCAAGAAGATATAGTCCCTAAATTTAGTATACTAGTCTGTACCTTCCAGGACTGGGACTATGAAATGACATGCAGAATAAATTCCGTGGCAAGCTCGATGTGATACCGATGAGAGGACAACGTCATTGTTTTTAGCCCACTGATGAGTGGGTGCCAAGCTACCTCCTCATTGTGTGTGACAAAATGCTCCAGGTCAGATGGTAGAGGAAGCCCTCAGAAAGGGATGTAGTATGCAACCACATTCTCCAGTCTGCCCAAGTAATCTTTGGAAAAGAGAGCCTGAGTCAGTTGTGACGCTAGTAGCCCAGACTAACCACAATCCAGTAGAGAGGCTATGAATAATGAGAAGATGTCCATATTCACTCGGTATCAGTTTGAATTACCAATAAAATCTTCTTCAAGTATCCATTTAATGGCAGCTATTATTAAAGGATTCTTCCTACGCGTCATCCTCTATAATCTTTGATCAGAGATATTTCCCAAGAAAGTGACTTACGCTTTGTTGCTGATCAGCCTAACTGGAGTATCCATGACTACAGAAGCTCCATCGTTAAAGCTTGCAATATGGTAAAAAAATGTCTAAAAAATACATATTTAAAGCATAATTCCAACAGAAAATGTCAAATGCTCAAAGCGCGTGCCTTCCCAAATCCCAATGTTGTTGTCCTATCTCCATTAATTTGCATCATGTGAATGAGCTTGTTATTGGAATTTTGATGTCCTACTAGTTACCTCAAGAGGGAGGTTGATACGATCAAGAGCCACATGTATGTATAGGTACATCACGCTTAAAATACCAAGTTCTGCCGAACGATCTTAGCCCGCATGAACTTTTTTACTGGTCGATCCTCTTGATCAAAGAAATGATTTGACTGAATGAATTTTCCTCAAGTAATGACGAGTGAGCCAAAGGTAGTCTTGGGAAGTGGAAATGGTGGTTCCCTTCATCCACAAGAGTTTATTGCAACAACAAATTGAGTTGGCGCGTGTGTAAGCAGGTACTTGCCTTTAAGCATTCACTTTTGCAAAAATCCAAGTGCATTTTGCATTTAAGGCTTGAGGTTTTTCCCTCTCATCCATCCATTTTTGAAAAGAAAGAAAAAGGAAGATGAGGTATTTTTCTCTCCCGATTTTAGAATTTTTCTAGCAAAGGAAAGAAGCTTCATGTCCATAATGGAGTCTGAGGCTACATCTACAAGTTCTATTCCTGGAGGTTTCTAGGTTAATGTTTTCAAGGAGCTATCCTATTCTATGCATGCCACCCCTCCAAAGAAGGAGTATCCAAGAATGAAGACCAAGGCTAAAACAACAACTCAGAATGCGTCTGTTGTTTTGGACTCCTTGGAAAATATTTTCAAACCTAAGGTTCATAAGCAACCCAAGAACCTTAGATAGGCTACATGCTCCAGGATGTTTCATCATAGAGCTAACTCCCAATTTGTGGCAGTACATTTTTGGAGTAGTGGTGCTCCCCAATGTTTGGTTCCCGCGGTCCCATACTGCCCTGAGCTCATAGCAGCTTGCGCAGAGGTTTTTGATCCCACCTCATGCTCTATTAGTGACTCCCTCCTGAGATTGGTCATATCTCCATAGGCCATTAGGGAGATGATGTGTTGCCCAATTTTTGAAGCAACAAAGGTTTTCTTAGAAAGATCAATGGTGTTCTGGAGCACCAAGAGGGATGTTTTGACTTTCTGTCAAAGCAATCTCAATCGAAGTCTATCTTCTGGACTTCCAAAGTTCCCTTTGTCCTACAGTGATCTAAGGCAAGATGACCTCAAGGATATCTCTTCTACTCTGGCATGGCTATGTGGTCATGATAGTGACTAGGATATCACAACCTCCATGATGGGTTTTCTCTTCAAATGTAGAAAACAAAGGGAACTATTCCACTTTGACTTTGCTAGGACTATTGCCAGGGTCATTATTAAGCAATTATTAGAGTTCTAGTAGTTGCAGCACTTTAGAGTCTCATTTAGTATTGGTGCACCTTCGTTTGCATGAAAATGAGGCTTTCTTTAGTTAGTTCATGTTCTTGGCCGCTTACGATGAATCTAGAAACATAATGTCGGTGTCCTGCTGGACACATCTTTTGTTGGCCTCCTATGATTCATATCAATTTTTGGATCTATTCATGATTCCTATGCTCAAAGAACTTGGAGTGATCCCCAATGAGCCATTAGCCCATTTCTCCCAGGTCTAGATCAACTGGATGCAAAATGAGCGCCCTCCTTGAGACTGGTTCGTGGGCCCTGATTTTTCTTTCATATGGGTTCATGGGTTCTTCGAAGAACCCTTCAAGTTGCCTACTTATGTAATGGATCAAACCTTGGCTCTTGAAATCACAAGGAAGTTTGTGAGGATCGAAGGAGCCATTGGAGTAGGAAAGCATGATACTGTTAGGATTCTCAAAGATACTAAGAGGGGGGGTGAATCAGTATCTAACAGGTTAATAAATTTACTTAACTTAAAACATGAAACACATCTTAAGACTGTGTATCGATAAACTAGAAATAATGCAGTAAACAAGAATAACAAAAACCACATGAGAAGCACACCATAACATAGTATTTTAATGAGGAAATCCGATGTGGGAAAAACCTCGGTGGGATTTGTGACCCACAATATTCACTTACTGGACAATAAGGGAATATTGCTTTTACAATAGGGGCCTGCACATGCAGGAAGGCCAAGTGCCTAGAGCTCACTGCTCAATTACAAAATAAGTCACACTGACTTACAAAAATGGATTGTATTAATCCAATGTTTTGTACTGCTTTAGAATAGCATCTGCTATGCCAGATCCAATACTGATTTAAGCTCTACTACATACATAAACCCTTAACCTATAATTTGCATATTAGGTCTACATAATTTTGCCTATCTCCTTATTTCAAAATATTCTACAATGACTTCATACATATATGAGTCATTTTACGACTCGCCATGTCGGCTTACAATGATTTTACAATTAATTAAAAAATACATTATAAACAAAATTTATGTCGGCCTGGGTTCCTGTATCCTTCCTTTCACTGTCAGTGTGTTGTGTGCTAGTGTAGAGTCTTTTGTTGTTGGTGCCAGTATATTTATCTTGCTGGTATCATATGATTGCAAAGTTGCCATCAATGACAAAATGTTCAATCACCTACAATTTCTCATTGGAGTGTGCATTTGCCAACAATCTCCCCCTTTGGCATTGATGGCAACAAACATGAGAAAAATCAAAAAGTGTTCAAAATGATATCCAAAAATAGTCAGCCAAAAATGCGTTACCAAAATTGTATGCTCAAAACCGTGTGCTCAAAACCGTGTGCTCCCCCTGAGCAGATGAACCATTTTTCTCATCCCACTACTCCCCCTTTGACATCAATGACAAAGGTTGTCATTCGGTGTTAGTGGAGTTCTGCCTGGATTCTTGTAACTAGTGGGTTACAATCTGAAAGATATTTGTCAAAACTAGATTTATACCATTGTTGAATGTTGTGCAATCTTTTATGGCTTCTTGCATTCTCTGCACTGTACTGGTGAGTATGTGCATTTTCTCTTCCAGTGTCTTTAGTCTGGGAACCAGAGCCTTAGATATTTCTTTTCTCAAAGAAATAAGATACTCTAGTCTTGGACTAAGTCTACATTTTAAGTCCTTTGCCTTGTCCTTTATTCCCTGTTTTTTATTTTCCAATTTCCTGATTTTCTCTTCCTGCTCTGCAATTTTCTTCTCTAACTCCAAAAATTAATCTGATGCTCCAATCAGATTGTTAGCAATATTATTTATCTTCTCTTGTATTTTGTTGGTCTCCTTGTCAAGATCCTCTATTAGGACATTTGTTTTGCAAGTATCCCTATATAGTTTCTTGAAGTCATAGATTATTTCTCCAAGTTCTGGTAAAAGGGTGTTCATTTCTTCCTTATTCTTCTTAACAATATCCTCAAAGAATTTCTCTTTTTTCTTTATCAATCTCTCCTTAATGTATCCTCATTCAACTGATCAATAGTTACAAGGTTGTCGATGATAAACTTAGACAATGTGTTTAGTTGACCTAAATAATCTTTATTCTCAACACTACACTTTGGTGCTATGAATTTAAGAATTGGTATGGTATCATCAATAGCCTTATAGGCTTGTGCATTGCATTCAGTGATCTTATTTATTGAATCTAATAAGACCTCAGTTACATTAGTAGGTCTAAATTCTATCATAGCTATTCTAGATGTTTGTCCAATAGTTTTTACAATGGCCATGCTACCGGTGGTGGTTATTTCCTTGTTTGTTTCAACCTCTGGTAGGTCAGTCTGAGTTTTCTTTTCCACAAACAAAGTTTTAGGCTTTTCAGTTTGGGTTAGTGGCACTGTCTCTGTCTATACCTATGCTTCAGCCTGTACCTGTTTGGGTTTCTCCATTTGTTTTTCAGATGATTTTTCTGACTTTTCACTTGCCGGTTCCTTCGTTTGTGCCTCTAAACTTTCCTTAGCTGGTTCATCAGGTGTTTTGTCTATTGTATCTACTAGTTTCTCGGTGGTATCCTCTGTCTGTTTCTCTTCTTGTGTTGGTTTTTCTTTGTTTAACTCAACTTTTGTAGCCGGTGACTCAGTAGTCACATCTTTTTCCTTATCCATAGTGGTCTCTCTGTCAACCACGACATTAACTTCTTGAGTATCTACATTTACTGTATACAAAATTTCTGATTCAGGGTTTGTGTCTTCTATCGGAGTCTCCATACTCTCAGTGGCTAGTTGATTTTCAATGATATCTATAGGTGGAGTATCTGAAGGAGGCGGGGACATATTGTCAGTTATTTTAAAACTTTGTGGACCACCTACCTTGCCTTTACCCTTATCTCTATCCTTTTTATATACTTTGATAGTTTTAGGTCTGAGTAATTCTTCCTCTTTTTCTTTCTCCACAAAGAAAATATCCCATCCATCAGTAGTTTCCTCAGAAACTTCCTTTACTCTCCCCGCCATAAGTGCTACATGCTGATGAGCAGTAGAAAATACTGCTTGCTTAGCCTCACTGATTAATTTATCTATTTCATCAGGTGAGTTAACTGGATGCACTGCCAATAATTTTTCAATCTTGATCTTTTTATCTAGTTCAACAATAGATAGTCTTCTAGCTTCTAATCTCCTATACAAGTCACTTGGAATTTCATCAACAACTTGCATTAAGAATTTCTTGTATATGTCTAAGTGTAAGATTACACTATTCTCTAACTTTCCTTATCATCAACTGATAGTGTATTATACAATATATTGATATTCTTCAGCTTACCAACTTCTGTAATTTCACTAAGAAGTTTGTCAATAGGAGCAATAGTTTGTTTCACCTTCTTCTTAGGAGTCATCTTCTTTGTTGGAGGCCTTACTGCCTATTGCTTCTATCTTGTCCTTTTAGGTGTAGGAGAGGGTGCCAGTGAAGGTTTCCTTTTCCTCTCAACTCTCTTGAATACAACTGGTATGTCACTTTCTGAAGAAGTTCCAATCGATGAAAGGTGAGTTTCCGGTTGAAGTGCTTCTAACTCACTTTCAGTTATACCAGTTTGTTTTAGCTCATCTTCCTTAATTGCTTTTGCTTGTCGGGATCCCTTTATAACCTTTGCTTCTACTCTCTTAACTCTTTTCCTTGATTGTATAGTGCTCTCAATTGTTTCTGCACTACCAAATACCTTCTCTTCCAGTTCCTTAGGAGCTTCAAGGAGGGCTTTTGCCTAGGTTTCTATGATGTTATAATCTTTCTCATAGCCCATTTCAGTTACCCAGATGGTTCTAGGGATAACTACCTCCATCCAAATTTCATCTTTCTTTATCACAAAATAGATTTCTTTTTTATACTTATCCACAATAGCTTGTGATAACCTTACTCTGGTTTTCATTCAAGCTTTTAGAGCTTGAAAATGCCCATTTATGTTTTTCTCCCTATTCTCTCCCATATTGTTCAAAAGTTCTGATAGTTGTTTTCCTACCGGTATATCAAATCCAAAATCTCTAGCACCAATATCGGGTACTTGTTTGGTTATGTACAGCATCAGACAAACAAGTAAGTTTCCAAATCTGAATGTTCCTTTCTTGTCTCTTTTGATCTTACCCAAAGTGTCTATCAACTCATCTTTGAGCCATTCACATATGTCTATCCTTGCATTATCATTTACCATATCATAGGCACTCTTAATACATAGGCTAGAAATTGAGTTTAACCTATTTGCATTTGTAGCCTTATAACCTAAGATCATACTAATAAATCTGATATTTACATCCTTCACATCATTTACCCTTAGAGATCTTTTATCAAATGTTGCACTAGTTAGGTTTTGTCACTAAGTCATTTGAGACCTTCTTAGTTTTGTCAGGTCTGTTGCCAGTGGAGGGTAACCCTGTTACAACTTTTACTACTTCTTTTGTGATTTTGTGAATAGAGTCTAACCAAAAAAATTCACCATGTACTCTGCTTAACACAATCCTTATGATATCCTTTGGGAATTTTGGGATACTAAGAATTTCAGTGAAACCTAGGATTTCTACTATCTTATGTTCAGGTTTGACGTTTCCGGATTCATCACAGATTATAGTCATACATATTTTTAATTTCATCATCACCTAGTTCATCAATATGACAATGTATATACATTCTAGGGTCTTTAGCATATACTACTCCTTTAGGGATTTAAGAGAATGCACCTATGCTATCATCTTTCTTAGCAATTTTGGGAACTAGCTGAAAAATAGGTCTAGGTCGCTTAACAACTTCAACTATAGTAGGGTTTGCAATAAATTCAGGAGTGGATGAAGATGCCATACCTATAAATACCTCAATCTTCCTTAAGGATGAATGGTTTGATAGATTTTTTCACTTCTTCACTTTGAATACCTTCGCTCGGGAATTTTCTCTCTCTCAAAGATTTGAATAATCGGTGAAATGAAAAAGGAGCCAAAAAACATGCTTTATAATGTTATTTTTGCCAACTACCACATTTAATGCTTGCCAGTTAAGTCACAACTTAACTCATCTGCCGGTATAGAAGTAATTTCAACTTCTCACCATCAACTGAGGGAATAATAGCATGTTTTTAATTTAGTTGCTAAACCCCCAAAAGAATTTTCTTCAATTAGATGAAGAGTCTTCTGCCGGTGGAGGAGTATTCACATCAATATTCTGATCTGACTTCCTAATCCATTGTTTTGAGAATTCTTGCTTTACTTCTTCAACTTTTTCTTTACCTTTTAAACTAGGACCTTTGTTATTTGGCGGTGAGGGCTTACTTCTACAAAAATTTAGTAATATGTCCAATCTTGTTGTAGGCATAACAAGTCACATTGTTTTTCTAAATAGCTTTCCCATATCCTATGTCGGTATGTGTTCTGCATTGATTAGATAAGTGTCCAAATCTTCCACAAACATAACATCTCACATTCATTCTGCAATTTTTGAATTATGACCAACTTTGTTGCATTTATAATATTGATCGGTGGGTGTATTAGTGTTCTGATAATTTCTAGATCTACACTAATTTTCTCTATGACCATACTTGTTATAGTTAAAGTATTTTCTATTAAATTTGTAAGTAGTAGGTTTCCTTACCAATTTGCTATGATCATGATTGTTTGCAGTACCGGAGCTTTCACCAACTTCAAAGCCAAGGCCATTTGTATCACCATTTGGTTTCTAATTTTTCAGCATGTCATCAAGTTCTTGTGAACTTTTCTTGAATTTCTCCTTGTGTTGATTTGCAGTAGCCAATTCATTTTCTAAGAGGTCCTTCTCTCTCATGAGTTCAGTTTTATCATGCTCTAAGTGAATTAGATTTGTCTTTAGCATATCATTCTCATGACTGAGTCTAAGATTTTCATTTGCAGCATCATACAGTCTCCTAGTCAGGTCATCTTCATTTTTCTTTCTATCTTCAATTTCTTTACAAAATCTCATAGTCATATCTTGCATCTCATTCTTTGTTGTACTTCTTTCTTATCTTAGTTTCTTTACCGGATCATTAAGAGTTTCCTTTTCATCATTCTCATTCTGCATCTTTTCACAAAGTTCTCTTCTCTTATTTCTTGCAATGGTAAGATTTTCTTGAAGTGCTTGAATAATATCCTGAGCAGCTTTTAAATCATCTTCAAGTTTGATATTTTTCAATTTTTCTGCATCATAGTCTAAAAGAGCTATTTCCAATTGTTTTCTCAAGTTTTCCATCTCTACTGGTGACAAGATCTTCCTCAAGTTGTTAGGCTTTTGAAAATAGAGGACCAGGCTCTGATACCAATTATTAGGATTCTCAAAGATACTGAGAGAGGGGGGGGGGGTGAATCAGTATCTAACCAGTTAATAAATTTACTTAACTTAAAACATGAAAAGCATATTAAGACTATGTACCGGTAAACCAGAAATAATGCAGTAAACAAGAATAATAACAACCACATGAGAAGCACACCATAACATAGTATTTTAATGAGGAAACCTAGTATGGAAAAAACTTCAGTGGGATTTGTGACCCACAATGTTCACTTACTAGCCAATAAGGGAATATTACTTGTACAATAGGGGCCTGCACATGCAGGAAGGCCAAGTGCCTAGAGCTCACTGCTCAATTACAAAAGAAGTCACACTAACTTACAAAAATGGATTGTATTAATCCAATGTCTTTTACTACTTTAGATTAGCATCTGCTATGCTAGATTGAGTACTGATTTAAGCTCTTCTACATACATAAACCCTTAACCTATAATTCGCATATTAGGTCTGCATAATTTCGCCTATCTCCTTATTTCAAAATGTTCTATAATGACTTCATACATATATGAGTCATTTTACAACTCACCATGTCATCTTACAATGATTTTACAATTAATTACAAAATACATTATAAACAAAATTCCTGTCGGCCTAGGTGCCGATATCCTTCCTTTCACTACCGGTGTGCTATGTGCCAGTGTAGAGTATGTCGTTGCCAGTGCTGGTATATTTGTCTTGTTAGTATCATATGATTGCAAGGTTGCCATCAATGACAATACCTTCAATCACCTACAATTTCTCATTGGAGTGTGCATTTTCCAACAGATACCTCTATCACCGAAGATAACAAGGCCATTGGCACATTCAATCTAGTGAGAAAGAAAATTGCAGAAGAGATCCTAACATCAAAAATGGCACAGCTTGGTTTTGTAGTGATTGATGACTCTTGGAGCTATGACCTTGGCAGCTGCCTAAGCAAAAGAAAGAATGTTGTTAGGCATGAACCTTAGAATTCATGGGCAGAGTGCACGAACCCCTAGGTTGATGACCCAAACATGTATGTGGGCCCTGATGACTTTCCTATCTTAAGATGCCCCCATGGCTAAAGTTTTATTCCCCCTTGTAGAAATTCAACCCCATGAAGCCTATCCCTTGGGCATTGTTGGAAAATATGAAGACTTTAGCTTGGCCCAAAATGAAAGGGAAGATTTTTTGGTCTATCAACAAGAGGTAAATCAACCTAGAGCTAGCATTGGATATGCCCCCTGGATGAGCATTTTGAGTAGGAATGGTGTAAGGTAAATAAATCTAATGATGAGATAGGTGATAGTTCCTCATGCAAGGACTCATTTCCAGAGGTTGCCATGCGGCAAGAGGTAGAGGTTATAAATATTGAAAGGCAAGATCCAGAGCCACAAATTCTCCTTTCTTTGGATAATGCAGCTCCCAGACCTCGTTCACAAGCTGGTAAAAGGCAGTTTGAGAAGTAGTCACATGCCCTCTGAAGAAGAGGCAATATCCTAGCACGTCAGGAGGTAGCCTGCCCTCTCAAATCTCAAAAACATCCTCAGATCTTTAGCAGCTGATGCCTTCCATTGTTTAGGTACATCCTTTTTTCCCTCATCTTTGACTTAGGATATTTCTTTGGGTGTCCCCATGACCGCAATGTAGGCCTTAGTCCCTACTACTCTCACTTTATCCTTGATGGGTACACCGGTTGATCCCCACAATGTTGTACCACAGGCCTCTATCCCTTTCCCTACCATAGCTTTTATATCTACAACTTTTCCCTCACCAATGTCAGAAGAAACCCCTATGTCGCATAGGCTAGGTTTTGGAGAATCCTCTCCTTGGGTCATGGGAGTTGCTTCCTCAAGCCTTTTCCCATTAGGACCTTCCCCCTATGTTTTGTTATTTTCCCCATCGGCTCTGGCCCATCCCATCTAGACTGCTTTCACTGGGCCCATTTTGCAATTCCCTTTTGTAGTTCCTCCTGGTGTAGCCTTTGCAGGTCAGGCTATCAATAATCTAGATGAGTTCTAGCAGTAGGTTGCTTATGATATAACTGCTTGCCTTAGTAAGATAGGAAAGTGAAAGGAAAATAAAGGTGCTCATCTAGCCTGCCCTCATTTGTAGACACATTTTAGTGACCAAAAGGATTGCCTCTAATTTGCAAATCTTTTCTCCAAGGTTGACAAGCCAGAATCTCAGATGAGACCAAATGATTACACACTACAGGTTATTGATGTTAGCCTTGAAAGTGCCATGACATCTGACAAAGTAGAGATGATGGAGGAGACTTCAAAAGCCGTATCCATAGATTTTATCAAGAAGAGTCACCATCTGGAAAATCTCCAAGTGGAGAATGCTAGTCTCTGAGATTCCCTCACCCAACAAAGAAAGGAAGATAAACCCCAGAGCTCATAAATCAATCATCTACAAAGCCTACCGGCTCAAGATAATTTAGAAAAAGGGAAGCTACAGTTTCCCTTCAACAATATGAGCTCTCAGCTAAAAGGCCAGGAGGCAACAAGGAGCATGGCTCTGAAAGAATTGCAAGAGAAGGATGTGGAGATACAACAATTAAAGGCAACCTCTAGGGATGTTACCCTGGTCCAAATGTAGCTGTGTGAGTAAATTATTCTAAAAGAAGGCTATGCCTGCCAACTGAGTGAGGCTCAATTATCATTATCTGAAGAAAAGATTGATAACTCAATTATGAATGAATAGTACCAAACTGGTATTGAGAGAGGGGGGGTGAATCAGTACAGACAAAATACAGTCCAAAACCAATTTGACAACAAATACTCCAAATGATTGGCACGCAGTGACACTGGTTGAAACAGAGTGCAACCGATAAGACCCAAAACAACTAAAACAATCATAAACTAGTTACTCACTTAGCTTTCCTCTTAGCTCAATACTATAGTACCATTACACCCTCATGCATGAACAGGTAAACTATCATCAGATCTTCACAATAGTTAGTTCAATAAGTTTTATAGATAGGTATAAAACACAAAACCATCATATGCTTAATAGATAATAACAAAGCATCACAAGATAAAAACATCACACATGACACACATATTTTTCATGTGGAAACCCAACTAGGAAAAACCATGGTGGGGATGAATACCCACAAGTTGCTTTTTGAACTCTTTAGAAGTCTACTTTGTTAGGAGCCTTGTCTCGTTAAAGACATTACAATAGGTTCTGCTAGGAATTGATCCTGTTAGGGATCACCTAGTTAAGGGATGGCTATAATACCTAGTTAAGGGTTAAACCCAGTTAGGGTTACCTTGTTAGAGGATTTCAAGAACTCAATAGCTAAAGGAACTCCAGAGATCTATAGCTTCCTAGAACTCAATAACTTTGAGTTACACTATTAAAGGATTTGTATCAAGCTGGTTAAGGCTACCCTATTAAGGGATTTCACAACTATTGAAGTGGTTAAAGATCAACAAGAATTACAATGATCTGGTAACAACACTCAATGCTAATGCAGATCCATTTTGGCTCCTCTTCACCTTCTGCACATTCACTTTGCAGGTATCTCTTCTCTCCTTTGGTCTGGCAAGAATCACATATCACTTCCCTTGGATACACACATACAACTTTTGCCAACAACTTTTAGAAAGAAACACAACATCGACCTTATAGGAAACAGACAGGTCGGTAGCAAAAACCCTAAACCCTAAACCTGTTAGGTTAAGCAATTCAAATGGTTCAATCCTGACCATTGAATCATACTACATTAAATGAAATAATCTTGAATCAATCTCAAGACATTCTCCATCATCCATTATCCACCGATTTCATGGCGACTGAGAACCCATCACGCATTATCACCATTTGACAAACTTCGCACATTCCCAAGGTGGATAGGGATAGTCTTCTTCATGCAAGATCCTTCACACACACAGGGCTTACATGGCAACATGATCTATTCTTCATTATACTACTAACTCATCACACAAAGATCACCGATTGAGTCATACAGGCTTGAGGTATTTCAACTGAAAATCCTGAAGTGGAAACTACCTACCAACTAGTAGTCATACAATGCTTCCATGTGCTGGTTCCCATAACTACATGTCGGTTCACCTTGAACAAATATACTGCTTCACTTTGGCATATATACCGGTTCACACATATGCTGGTTCTCTCTTCTCACATATCACATATGCCGGTTCACATCATATCACATATTGACATCAATGACAACATACAATATCATTATGTCCTCATATCGGTTCACATAATGCCAACAAAGACAAAATTCAAAGCAGAACTAAAAGCGAGAGAGGCTAGTCTCGAACAATCCAGTGAGCCCATTTTAGAGGTGGAGACCCTTTTGCAGCATGAACAAGATCATACATCACAGGTGCATCAAGCTGTCCAAGATAGAGAGGCAAAGATCCTCACTTTGGAGAATCAAGTGGCCATTGAACAAAGCAAATGCAGTAGGCTCCAACAAGAGATGGTTGTGAAGGATGATGAAATTTTGTGATTGCTGAGCATTCCACCTCCAAAGCAGGTTTCCCAAGATTTTTCTACCATGTTGACAGAGTTGTATGTTTCTCATTGGGAAAAGGAAAAACAGTACTGCCCTTCACTGCAACCTGTGCTAAGATTCCTTAGTGAAGTGAAATCCCTCTGTGCTGTGGCCAATGCCCTCATTAGCATTTCTATGCTTGTCATCAGTCCTAAGTTCTCTTTAGCCTAGGATCTTATTCAGCTACTGTATTCTGCTCAAGATGAAGAATTAAGGGAAAAGGGGATTGTTGACCATCGATAATTGATTAGAAAGATGAATTTTTTCATTAACTGGTATAGGGTAATCATGCAGGCTTTGGTAGCCCTTGCACCCTTATAGTTTTCAGTTCTAGACATCAAGCGATATTTAGAGAGGTTTGTTTCATTGGGCCTGCCTTCTTCATTTCCCATGGATGATACTATGTTAGGGATTGAGTAAATATTAAGCCAAGTTGAGCATTTGCAACAAGATAGAGCTTTCTTGTAGTGCCTAGGAAATCCTATTTCAATGGTCAAGGTGGAGTGTCTTTTACACCCTCTGGCCCAACTCTCTACTCTCCTAAAGAAGGTCCAACATGAACCTGTACCCTTACCTTTTGATGAAGTGATTTTCCTAGATCGGTATTTCCAAAATTTAGAGGCACAGGTTCCACTCTCTGAGGATGAATGGTTGCCTTTGCAGTAGGCCTTTGATCTACTCCATCCCATTTTGGCATGAAGTCTGGTCTATGAGCTAGAAGTTTTGGGTTGTCATATTCTGCAGGCAGAATTTCCCCATTAGTCGCCAAGAAATGTTCACATTAAAAACCCCGTAGCTAAGGTTTTTGGCTAGGTTGTTTATTTTGCCTTTTCAGTTTTCTAGCAACGCAGGGCATACAAGACAATTGTCAGCTCGACGTTATTCCCTCTATCCATATTTGGAGTTCAATTTTTGGAGTAGCGTGATGGTGACAAATGGAAAGACATGCTAACTAGGCTTCTTTTCATGGCCCATTTTTTAGTGCAGTAAGCAAATGGTTACCCAAAACCGTCATGTTTTGGCAAGTGCATTTCTATTTGAAAGGGTTTCTTAGCTTTCCCCTTAGCGGTTAGTGAAATATTTTCAGTTTATGATAGTATGAAGATCATTGCAGGTAGGGAGTGAAGTCTTGGGGCTGTTTTGTGGGGTGTGATCTTCAGGGCAACATGACATGGTTTTCTGTTCGAGGGTGGTTATGCTTGTTCGACATGTTTGGGAGTTGTTTCTAGAGCCGTGGACTTTATTTATGCTTGCTTTTTCCCTGTTAGTAAGGGTTGAACATGTTTGGGAGTTGTTTCTAGAGTCATGGACTCTATTTATGCTTGCATTTTCCCTGTTAGTAAGGGTTCAGAACTTTTCAAGAAGAACAATTAAGTTTGTTTAGTAGGAACTTTAGCCTTTTAAAACTATTATTGTTTTTTGGAGAAGGTTATTAAAACTGTGTCTATGGCCTTTGTGATACTTCTTTTAGTATGCTTTGATGGTCTTTTATGTGCTGTTCTATTAGAATTCCAATAACTTTGGGAATACATTTATCTAAGATTTTGCCAATTAAACTATGTTTTGCACTTGTTATCTGGTAAATGCATGATAAGTATTTCCTTATGTTGTAAAGAAATTTAATTGTGTCTTGGTTATGTTTGTGATTTAGACTTGTAGATTGTTGAATGGGATTTAAAATCATATTGTTTTAAAAGTTATCTTCTTTTCCCTTTCATCCAAACTCATAAGGAAGACTCGGCTTCTCAATCCTGTAGGTCATTCAGTGAATCTCGTGCAACTGGTCCCCCATCATTGAATTTCCCATAAGGCTGTTTATTTCCAAGGTAAAATTTAGAGTCAACAAATACCATAACCATATACCATCTCTTCTGCCTATTACATTATCTCATAAATGAGATCTTACATATATACCAAAACCTAAGACCAAATGTGTAGGTCGGCTCACCAAGAATATTACAATCAATTACAAATAAGTCAAGATGTGATGCATCATGTTGGCTCAATACATTTACAACAATATCCAATTAATTAAATCATCTCCAGAATGTGTCATGCTGATTTGGAATAGATAATGCATGCCAGTTATAACCTAGACCAATTTGTTGGTAATAGCAAATATGTCAACCTCTTTAGACCAATAACCAAAATACCAAAACCAAGTGTCCAAACCATGTCTTTGACATAACCAAATTATCTCCTGATGATAAGAAGTCATCTTTAGTGTCGGTGAACAATATAACCTATCGATGAGTGATATACTGGTGACTATGCATAAATCACTAAACTTGTCGATGAACATAATGTGTTAGTTTAGCATAACCAAAGATCTTCAGAAGGATAAGTTTTGATGAGTGTTGACATCAATGATAAAAACAATGCAACACATCCATAATACCAACAAATAGGAGATAAGCTCCTCTTACCGGTGGGAGTCTTGCAGTTTTACATCTATACAACATACTAGTGGCTTGCACATACTTCACCTCCGGTGTTGATGTGATTTTTATAATATTCCACCTCTTCATCACAATCAACAACCCAACATCTCGCTCTTTTGTCGGTTGGCAACAATGCACTACCAACATGTCACTGATCGGTCTGCAGTCCTTATGTCTTCAACACAACACTTGTGTATTAGTGACCTACTAGGCTAGGTGACATCAAAGACATCACATCCTATATGTATCAATGACAATATTTCACATACATCTCCCATACTAGTTGTCATCTTATACCGGTTGACATCAATGACAATACAATACCAACAATCTCCCCCTTTGGCATTGATGTCAACACATGTAGTATCCAACATACTATAGATTCTCTTTCTCCCCTTTTGTGTGGTCTATGAATTCTCACACATGTAGTATCAAACATACTACAAAATATCTCTCCCCCTTTGACAAGAATGGCAAAGGGCATTGTCAGGGTTTCTCTCCTCCTTGTGTCTACCATGCACTGGCACTTTTCTCTCCTCCTTTGACCATCATACAATGCATCCTTTCAATTCACAACACTTGAGATGGAGTTATCAACCATCGAATGAGACCAATTTATCAATAACCAAGTGTATATACAAAACATATGCCAATTGCATATACAAGTTTGAAGCCAATTGAAGGAACATGTATCTATGAATAAAACTTACTTGTTGGTCAGACTGCATTATCTCATCTTTGATATGCAGAAGTTATTCTGACCCTAAATTGCTGATACCAAGTATTGGAGCTAACACTGATACCAATTGTATCTCTTCTGATACCAAATGCATGTTGTTTTGTGCAGGTAACTTTCCTTCTTTACAGGCAACTCTCCCAGTGCTCCAATTGTGATTTCAATTGGATAGGCATTGAAATATCTCACAACCCAAGATACTTCCAAAGACATAATCATACTAGTACAACCATAGACACCTGCACACCCCCTATGTCCAACAAGTCTGATACAAGTCAGAAAACATAGCTATCAACTCCCCCCGAGTCATAGATCTCAGGTCCTCATTGCATGTCAAGTTCAAAACCAGAGCTCCAATCTGCACCATATACCAGTTGAGCTAAGCCTATGTGATCAGTTTAATGATCTATCAGCTCCATAATTTCCACCAAAGCATATGACATAATCCTAGATGTACACGATACCATACAATATCACTATCATGTCATATATCAAACCAGTTAGCCCGAAAAGATGCATGTATACATGATCAACTATCGAGCCATAATATGTGATTCAAGTCTTTTCCAATACCATCTGAGACATAACCACCTCAATCTCTATTACTGAAGTTAATGCAATGATCATGGACCTCATTATCTTACATAACTTGCAGATACTGGTTAGTATACATATCAGTAACATACTCCCATACTAGTTACCTGCACCAGCCCATCATCTCTACCAGAGTACCTTCCTCTAGCTTTTGTCTTCTTGTGTCAATTTTGGCTGATCCCAATTGTAAATTAGCCATTCATAGACACATGTAGTAGTGTGATCCATCTATCATCTGTAGGTGCGTACCCACGACAGTCACTATACACACATGTCATCTCATTTTCTTCCTTCTTATCGACAACAAATTGTCTTCACCTTTGTCCTTATCAAGCATGGGGGTGAATGATCTAATCAATATTTAGCTCCCCCTTAGTCATGCATCTCCTTTAATCCTTAGGAGATATCACTTGTGCATTGAATGCGCAATGCCAGTCCATGGTCCTACTCTCTTCTTTCTTCTTCCATACCTGCTTTGTCTCATTCTTCATCCCATTTTTCAGTCTTTAGAGAAGGTCTTACGTTCTTTTGATGATTGGTTCTTTCTCTACTAGATATTGCATTACTACCAGAAGCATTGCTAAAGAAGAAAATAATATTCATGTCATTTGCATAAATGGAGGAAATTTTGTCATACCGGTTTGACCATCTTCTTCTGGTCATGCTATTGTCATCAACTACTAGAACGAGTAGACAACTTGATTTTGCAAGGACATTTCTCCTTTGGTTCCATGTAGGTTTCTAACTTCCATATGCTCTATATCCATTTTCATGTTGAGAATAGCTACTATAATGGTCTCCATATGACTGCACGCTCATCCTTCTACAATCAGGACTTTTATGGCCAAAACCATTACACCTCCAACACACAATAATATTGTCTCTAGGAAGAGAAAATTATCTATTCCTAGGCTTCATTCAATATTCATCTTCCCTATGGCCATATTCTTTGTATGCAAAACAATAAATAGAGAAAGAGGGTTTGTGACCAATAAATTTTTTTCCCATGCATGAGGAGATCTTAACGGTTTAGTATCTCCATTTGTGCTTCTCTGGGGATGGATCTTGGATTGTCCATGCTTTGCAGCTCTTCCATTTGATCCATTCTTTTCCCACACTTTCTTTGTATTGTGGGCGGTAGCATTTCCTTGTCTTCTACCGATAGGGAATTTTCTTTTCTATCTTCTAATGTTCTTTCTTCTGGTGAAGCTTCCTTCTCCCATCTTCCCTTTTCCTTTGGGATCTACATTATTGCTCCTTCTTGCAGTACCAGTCTTCATCCTTAGCTTCATGTCTTCATGGGTTGTTGTTAGATCAACCTTCTTTTGGGGAGTATGTAGGACAGTGAAGGTTTGTCCCTTGTTATCTCCATTTGAGGAGACAAATAGAATGTCATCATCGGGGACATTGTTGCTGGTGGAGCATTCACCAGCACCACAACCTAATCCTTTGGTATCCTTGGAGTGTTTTTTCCTTTTCAACATCTTATCTAAGGCATCACTACTGCTATCAAACTAGATCCTCACCTTGATCTCATCTTGATACTTCCCAAGGTCATTTCGAAGATTCTCCATTTCTCCTACTAGCAGCTGATATTCTTTATCTTTTGCATTTATCTGAGATGCTAGATCATTACACCTGCATTGCTTGTTGTCTTCTTGTTGGGTCTTCAACTGTTGGTATTTTGGTATGGTTTTGTCATTGATGTCAACACCTACTAAACACTTATCAACTTTGGCACTTTGGAGAATCAAAAACATTCATTGGTAAGCAAGTGACTCATGCACAATCACCAGTATCTGGTACACCAACAAGATATAATGATCACCGACACTTTGAATGATATGGAAAACACTTGGTTATGCCAAAAACATTGTGTGGACACTTTGTTTTGGAGTTTTGTTTATTGATACATTAGCATTTGCATATTTGTTGTTACCAGAAAATAGGTCCAAGTTACACCAGCAGGTTTATCTTTTCCAGATCAGCATGACATGCTATGGAGATGATTAATTATTGTTGTAAATGCATTCAACCGACATGTTGAATCAGTTATTCCATCGGATATTGTATTGTTTGTAAAAAATTTTTATTGTAATATCTTGTAGAGCTGACCTACTAAAATTGGTCTTAGGGTATGGTATAAATGTAATATCTTATTTGTAAGATCAAGTGTGGAATGCAAAAAAGGATTGTGTGAAGGTATATGCGAGAATAAGCAAAGCTATACACATAGACATCATTTGAAGATTGAAGGAGGGTTTTTGTGAAGACAATCAAAACTACACCGGTACTGAATCAAACATATGAAGATTCTATTTTGAGCAGTACATTCTTATTGGATTTAACCATCCAATTGTAATCAGTGTGACTCCCATTTTGTGGTTGAGCAGTGAGCTCTAGGTGCTTGGCCTTTTTGCATGTGCAGACCCCTTTTATGTACACTTACTATCTACAGTAGTATCATCTGATTATGGGTAAGGTTTCCCACCATGTTTTTTCCCCTTACAGGGTTTCCACATACATATATTGGTGTTATATGTTGTGGATGACTTTGTCTTTATGTTTCATGCACTAATCCTTACTGGTATAGCAATTAACTATTAAAACTGTCTATCGACATACTTAACTGGTTTACTGATATTAAGCAATAAGTTGGTTAAGTTTTTTTTGGTTTGAATTTATTTGACAACTGATTCACACCCCCCCCCCTCTCAGTTGTCTCTGGGACCTAACAATTGGTATTAGAGCCTAGTCCTCTTTTACAGAAGTTTAACAACTTGAGGAGATCCAATGTCTACTAATTATTTTAGAAAGGACAGTCCTAAACTTGATGGAACCAACTATGGCATATGGAAGATCAAAATGGAGACATATCTAAATTGCATTGGAAAGGACATCTAAGATGTTACAAAAAATGGTTATACTGTTCCTACTCTAGGTCAGCCTAATCCACCTACCTTGGGAAAAGATCAAGAAAATGATTGCAAAGAAAAAGAAGCACTTTTGAGCACATTATCAGATCAACAAATCATGGGACTATCAGATATGTTTACTGCTAAAGCTATTTGGGATCATTTGGAAACACTGAATAAAGGAGATTCCATAGTCAAAATTGCAAAACTTGAAAGCTTCTAGGTCAGATATGAACATCTGAAAATGGAAGAAGATGAAAGGATTTCTGCTTTTATGGAAATAGTAAATGGAATTGTTTTGGGTATTAAATGTGTAGATTAGGAAATTGAAAATCATCAAATCAATAGCAATTAGGACAACCACAAAACCTAAAGCTGCTATGAAAGCAATCCTAATCCAATCAATGAAGACATAAAGACAAGATATTCAAATCAAATGAAATTGAAGCAAACCGATGCATATATCTCCTTCATGTGGCTCCATTGTTCTTCTTTCACCTTAAAATTTGATGTGGATCTCACCTACAAGTGCAAAATGCAAGTGGAAAGCAAGTTGTTGAGAGATGAAATTCATAGCATAAGGTTACTCAAAAATGTGATTGATTCCCTCTTTCATTGAAGAAAATCATCCAATTTATAGACAAATTGGAGAGAGGACAAGATTAGCATGAAGAGATTTGAAAGGAAATTCAAATCAAGAATGGAAAAATTATGACAAATGTATGACAATTTCTATGCAAGGTGTATGACAAATATATGACAAATTATGACAAGATTGAAATGCCATTCCGATGACAAAAGGGAAGAGAGAAAATAGCCTCCATGATTGTAACTAATGGAAGCATAAACATAGGAGAAAATGAGGAAATGAAATGAGGGGAAATATTAGAAAAATTAAAGAAAATAGGAGAAATAGAAATTAGGTGAATTAATTAATAGGTTTTCATCCATTAATTAATTCATGAAAGAGACCTAGGACTAAATAAATAGATTTATTTAACCCACAAAGAAGAAGAAAAGGATTAAATGAACAAATCATAAAACCCTAGAAATAAGAGGACAAGGAATTAGGTCAAGACAACAAGAAATTAATGTAGGTTCGATCATGATTCTTATTGACAAAGGACCAATGTTGATAAATGATTGAGATTGGTTGACAAAAATCAATGACAAATTGACCAAGATTGACAAGGAGATCAAATTGATAGGTGCCAATTGACAAGGAACAATGACTAATCGATCCAAATTGACATGATTGAAAAGGACAAGGATCGATGATGAATTGATCGCAAAATGACAAGATTGACAAGGACAAGGATCAATGACAAATCGATCGCAAAATGATGAGATTGACAAGTTGATAATCGCAAATGATTACTAACAAGCTAAAGATGACTAAAAGATTGACAAGAGGACAAAACCCTAATTCTATCATTGATTAGGATTAAAGATGTCCAAAATGATGATAAATGAGCACGCACCATAATGTGATAGGATAAGATCGACCAAAATCATGAGTGAAGATTGCTATCGACAAGACCTAATTCAAAAGCAAGAAAAATGAGGAATGTAGAACAAGGAATCGATGCTCGTAAATGACAAAGACCAAGTGTGCAACATAGAAGAGATGTTAATGTGATGCAAGAACCCTAAAATAAGGCAATGTGCAAATGTTAAAGTATGACTCCACAAGCATTGACCATTTTTAGACATCTAAATTTTGCCCCTCTTTGAGACAATGCGATTCTAAGCGTTGTTTCAAAGAACAATAATGAAAATTCCCCAAACAATAACAATGACATATGCATGCCCCCTTGAGGAATTGGCCAGAAAAATCTAGAAAAGAGGCCAAGTGATTGATAAGAATGATAAAAGACGATAGGTTCGAACGGATCAAAAATCGAAGGTCAGATGCACAAAGGATAAGTAGTGGAAGGTGCAAAACACTGTGACCATCATAAGATGGAGAGCATGCAAATCCATCTAGTTATTGACAAAGATCTATATAGGAGACAAGGAGAAGGAAAAGAGTTCATTTGCACTGGCCAAAGTGGAGGAGTTGTTGCTCAGGAAAAAGGACCCTTATAGAGAGATGGCAAACATTCCAATGGAAGATCACCTTGGGGAACATGTACGCACCTATAGACAACCAGATGATACAGGAGCAGCGGTATGTAGCTCAAAAACCCATATGTTCAATTTCATGAATTTTGCTTGATTGCGGGACATTGCGGGGCCCACAGGGGAGGGAAAAATGTAGATTTGCGCCTGTGTAGAGATGCTTTGTGCCTGTGTAAGGTGTTCTACACCTGTGTAAGGTACATAGGCATAGCTTGATGCTTTACAAGTGCAAGACTAATGGAAGAAATGTTAGTAAGAAGAAATTAGATAGAGGACAGTTAGAGATGAAGGAAAACTTTCTTTCACAAATGCAAATAAGTAGGTGAGAACCTTTATTTATTGTAGTAAAGTAGATGCAGAGCATCATGGCATTGAAGGCTAGAGCTGGAATGCAACACCTTTTGCAAAAGATAGACACATCGCACACAAGGAATGAGTGAAGCATCCTAGGGTGCATACATCAAGGGTCAAGGCATGTGCGATGCTTACAAAGTGAACGTACTTATCACAGACACCCAATGATATAGTTGCCATAGTTTGTGACAAACATTCCACAAACAACAAACACAACAAAAAAAGGAAAGGGGCCATGAACCATCCTGGTCACTCTAAATCACTCAGTGACATCATCGAGCAACATAAGAACATGATCGAAGCCAAAGATAAATCAGTAAAAAGATAAGACGCACAAAGTCAACCAAGTCAAACAAACAGTCTGATCGTCATTGTCAAAAGTGGAAAACAAGAATGATCATGCTGTCTGGTTTCAGGGAATGCGGTACCCCATCGAAGATAGGACACAATCTGGTTTCGAGTATACCACACCCTGTATAAGACCCATGATAATGTTGACAAGGACTAATGGTAATGTTGATGCTATTTTGATTGATGTGACAACTGTGATCAGGTTGAATGCTTGCTTGGTCGAACATTTCATCTGTTAATGCATGATTTCATTAAAGAACAATGTTTGATTGATTATCATTGGATGTATGCTCAGCGATCTGTCTATGCACAAAGGGGACCATTTATTGACAAAATGCAAAATGCCAAAGAAATAGTTTTGGATTTTGATGTTTTTCACTTTGTAGGAATTTCGAGCTTTTTACCATTTTTTTTGTTCATTTTTCAGGACTTTATTTGACTTTTTAGGGATTTTTTAAGGACATTATTTGATTTTTAGGGATTTTTCCAGGACATTATTTGATTTTTAAGGATTTTTTCAGGACATTATTTGATTTTTAGGGATTTTCTCAGGACATTTTATGAATGTTTTTGAATTATTTCAAGACATTTTTTCAATTTTTATAGGACTTTTTATGATTTTGCCCCCAGTGTCTAGCAAGGCAAGGAATATGATAGGTGAATAAATAGGCTTTCTAAAATGTTGGTGGATAGAGGGAAGACAAAGGCCTTTTATCATGGAGACAATATGGATGCAATTTTCAAGGGATATTGCATGATGGGACAAGAGACTGGATATGACAATGTAAAGTAGTGACATGGCATGAAGGACATGTCAAGAGGTTTTTGAAACCATGTTTAAATTTTGCGTCCTTATGTCAGATCAAGATCAAGGAATGAAAAAGAGTGTATGGATAGTGATAAGATATGGATAAGATAAGAAAGACCAAGAATGGATAAAGGATATGAATAGGATAAGGATATGATAGATGAAGGGACAATAACAAAAGGTTACAATAAGCCAAGGAATATGGACAAAGGTTTGATGATAAGCCAATGGAATATGGATGAAAAGTTGTAATAAGCCAGTAGATAAAGACCAAAAGTTATGATAGACTGAAAGATGTGAATAGGATGCATGACACTCATGAATATCCTTAGCCTTGTCAAGATCAAAGGTGGAAAGGGAAACTGGACATGAGGGACAATAGGATATGAAGGGTAATGACAGGGGTTCGATAGGATAATGAAACAATGAAGGACAAAAGGATATGATAGGATAAAACTTGTCCCCAAGTATGGTATGCAAGAAGTTCATAGATTACGCATGATGCCTGTTTGCCAGGTTTTCATCATGCTACTTTCCCAAGGCGCATGTTTGCCAGGTTTTCACAAGTGGACGAATTATTTTTGCTTTACTTTTTTTTTTTTTTTTTTTTTCTCACCTTTTTTTTTTGGATTTTGACATTTTAGTCGAAAATGGACACATGATAGGGGATGGAAGAAGGACTCAAACATCTTTTTGTTTGGATAGTAGCCTTGAAAAAAAAATGGACCATGACCTTTAAAAGTATGCTCAAAGATGTTGGTAGGATAAGGACATGGAAAAAGAGATGAAATTAAGGCAAGGATTTATGCAAAGGATGGGATCAAAGGGATCGAAGGATGGAAAATATGCATTGGATAATGGATAGGGTATTGGAAGAATTGGGCTTCACTGGATGGAAATGAAGGCAAGATCAACATTGGAATACACCTTGACAGGTGGTGGATTGATGGAGGAAAAATGGATCTCAGATTGTGAGATTTGGATGGAGGAATAGCTTGGGATATTGGGACATAAGGGCCCAAAATGGATGAAGAAGGTGATGGAGGAACAAATTTGAGAGGGTTGGATGGAGGAATAGCAACTTTGGATGCCAAGTTGGATGTTTCTTTAGGCTTTTGTGCTTCAAGGAGCCACTTAGGAATCCACATGGTTTGTGATTTTTCATGCTTTTGTGGTTCCTTGGAGTGCTTTGCCAACACAAGGGATTTAGGAACCCATATAGATTTTGACTTTTGTTTTTGAGCAATGGGCCTTTGTGACCTTTTGGATTTTTCCTTTTCTTTTTGGATCATATTTTTCTTTGCTTTGACATGTTGATTAGATTGGACATGTTGATCCTTGAATACATGTGGATTGCTAGACTTATGACATTTATACTTGGCATCCAAATTACTTGGAGGGGGAAAGGAATGCATGGATGGATATGAATGAAATGGAGTTCTTTTGGATTGATGAAATTAACTCACTGATGTGTGCCTTTGTTGACCTTGCATAGAGGATGAAGGGATATAAGGACCTAAGATGGATGGAAAGTATGATGGGGAAGGTGTATGTTTTGATTTTGATGGAGGGATACCAACGTCTTGAGAGTGAGTTGTGTAGACATGACCCTTAAGATCTTCTTTGATATGGAGGGGTTCTTTCTCATGAAGGTCTACCCCTTTTCCTATATGAATATTTGGACTTGTAGGATACTCTTTTCTTTTAGAGGAAGAGGCAAGTCCATTATTAGGTGGATATGATATGAGAGAAATAATGAGATCATGAAGTGGATCAGAATGGACCAAAGTGGAAGAACCCATTATGCATGTCGAGGGTTCATGAACATCTTACACTGCCACATTAGACTCATGAGGGGGATTAGGATCATGAGGGGGACTAGGATTGTGTAGTGGATATGGTTCAATGATAGGCTCTTCAAGAGATGGAATGGGAAAAATAATGGGATCATCAAAAGAAATACGATCTTGGAGTGTATATGGAGCATTAAGACAAGGAGATGGAGGAACAAAAGGATCTTGTGGAGGATTTAAAGGAATAATTTGATCTTGACAAGGAGGAAGATCATTGGAATCCTCTTTAAAATTGCTTTGCACTGGACTTTTAATGGGATCATCATAAAGGATGGAAAGGATATCTTGATCTTTCTTAGGAAGTGGAATGCTAATGGGATTTGAAAGGACATGGTGTTCTTGGATAGAATTGATAGGAATAAGTGAATCATTGCAAGTGTCTAGGGAAATGGGATCTTGGTCAACAATTGGATGGGATGATAAGGTTTCAAGATCTTGATCTTCATCTATTTCAAGACACGTTTCTTCATGCTCTAAATTATCCTCTTGACATGGGGTTGGACTTTGGATATGCATGACGGATTTTGGCAAGGGATTAATGCTTTGGCACGAAGGAAATGCACTTTGAACATTTGTGATGGATTCTGGAAAGGAATCAATGCTTGAACATGAGGAAGAGGGACTTTGAATGGGGTCCTCTAAAACAGGTAATGGCAATAAAGTGCATGGTGGCATTGAGTCTTGTATTTCTGAAACATGACAAGGATGTGCATCGTGAATTAGATTATCTTGGCAATCAATTATGGATAGCCCTTGGATAATTTCATCCTTGGGTGTATTTTTTGATGAGGACAATATGGAAGGTTCTTGTGAAACTTCTAAAGGTGTAGGGATAGATGCCACTGGAGAGTCAACTTGTTTGTGGGGAGATGAGGCATTGCTAGACCTAAGTGTATTATTTTGATCTTCCTCAAAGAACTCACTTGGTAATTTCCTTAAGATCCTTGCAATAAGGCCACCCTTCTTTCAAGGTTTTGACATAGTTGTATCTGGAATTTGAACTTGTTTGGAAAGGAGTTGGTTCTGGTCTGATGTCATGTTTTGATTTCGAACTAGATGTTGATCAAATTGGTTTGACATGTTCAAAATTTGGCATGGTGCATGTTGCAAGTTTTGTTTTTGAATTTGTGATTGTAGTTGTTGATACTGAGTTTGTTGTCAATAATTAACAGTTGGTTGGACATATTGTTGAAATTGGACCATTGGTTGTGTTGGTTGTATATGTTGGACCATTGGTTATGTCTGTTGGAAATGTTGAACAATTGGTTGTGATGGTTGAAAATGTGATTGATAGTAAACACCTTCTTGTTCTTGTTGTGGAGGCACATAATGTTGTTGTCTCTTTTCTTTAAATTGTTTCATCATCTCTAATTGTGAGAGGAGAGCTGGTATGTTTGATTGTTCAATAAGAGATCTTACATCAATTGGCTCAAAGTTTGGGTTTGGACCTTGAAATTTTTAAAATGTTTTGGACATTTGGGATCTAATCTTCTCACTATTTTTCACCTTTTGTTCAATGATCTTTATTTCTCGAGCTAGTTTCTCCTCTAGTTTTTGTATTTGGAGACTTGTTTCATCATAAAAAGTTTGACTTTGAATTTCATGTTGCAGGTTCAGTTGATTCCAGTCAAAAGGTGCATTTTCCCTTGGCATTGGTGGAACACTCCCATATCTCGATTTCATGGCTACAAACACCAGCTCATATAATGAAGGTGGTCCAAGTTGAACCATTCCATATTGTGGTAATGATGTGTTTGATGAACCTTCAATTTGTAATGTTTGACTAGGTTTAAACTATGAGTTTGATACATTGTCAATGGGTTGATATGTTGGTTTGCCCATCTTCTTAGATTTTGACCTTGTTTCAACAGGCATGTCGCTATGCAAATGCAATATCTTTGGGATTTTTTTTTTATTTTAAAAGGATGATGTATGATATGCAACTAAATGCAACCTAAATAGATGAAAATGTAATCTATGGCAAGAATGCAACCTATGTTTTTGTTGTTTTTCAAGATTTGGACAAACTTTTTGGAATGCAAACCTAAAGACTCATCCTTGGGAAGTTGAAATGAAACCAAGACCTTAAAGGACAAAGGACCAAATGACAATAGGACAAATTGACAATGTCTCACCTATATGCTTGGATACTAAGCTAGGTTTGACAAAAATGATATTAATGAAAGGACAAATTTTACACAAGGTCAAGACTCCCTAACAACAACTTAGGGTATCATCCAAAGTTTTGATTTTTCAAGTTTGACAAACCAAATTTTTGAGACTAAATGCAAGAAGGAAATGATTATGGCAATGACTTAGGATATGACAATATGAAGCCAAGACAAGATGACAATACAATGATAAGGATATGCAAAGACCAATGACTTGGAATATGCAAAATGTAGCCTAGGCAAGACCTAATTTTAGCATGACAAGGATAATGCACGAATGTCACCTAAATGGAAATCTATCTTGGATATGACAATGAAATGCAAAATTAGGGAAATGATTTTGAACCTAAGTACAAAATGAGGATTCTTGCAATGAAAAGGACTAAAATGAAGGGATATGACAATATGCCCTAGGACATAAGTTGGACTATGCAAAACCTAGCCTAAAGTGACATGAATTTTGAAACAAAGATATTCAATGTTTTGACAAGCCATGTTCAAATGTTTGATGAATACTTGGACAAATTTGGGCTTTTGTTTGGATTTTGTTTTGAATTGAAGGTTCTTGATTTTGAAAACCCAAGTTGATTATGAGCACTTTTGAAAGTTTGTTTTTGATTTGACTTTTGACAATCATGGAAGACAAAATGTTTGTTTGACTTTGGCTCAAGACAATCAAGCACATTCACAACAAATCCTATGGCTGGCAAGGGCAATATCTATTGAATCCTCTAACCATAAAATACAACACTCAGCCAGATAGCTAGACGCTTGGTAGCATTGGCTCCCCCTTACAGTGCACTCACTTCTCGAGCATACCAAGCTTCTAGTTAAAGGGGCATCACTTCCCAAGAACTTGCTATCTCTAAGTGAGGAGTACATGAGAGGTGTCTTTGGCATGCACGTATCACAACGCCTGAGCCAATAGATAGAAGGATTTTGGCATCTAAAAACAAGAGATTCTAGTAAGGGCATCTGTTCGGGTGGGTATTGATCTGGCGAATAAATCATCGCAATACCATTCCAACACCCGTTGTCTACAATTTTCGTTGCATCCACAGTTATTTAGAGTGGTTTGGAAGAGCTTAGCTTTATCCCATCACCACTTTGGGTTGTTCCCTCTCACTAATGCCTGTGCAAAGTGCCAGGCAAATCGGGAGGCAGGCCCAGTTCTAAGGGTTAAAACATGCAATCAAATTAAAAATAGACAAAGCATGCATGGTGTTCATTATCTTTTGAGAAATGAAATGTGCAACTACTTTAAAAATCACAAGCAATATGTTTTAATGAGAGTCTTTGACCGCGTCCTACATAAGATTTGTTAGTAGTTGCATTTTTAGTCTTCCTCACATGTAATGCCAAGATGCTGCATAAAGAATTAGTACCAAAGAAAAATTAGAATGCAAGAAATAGAATGAAAACAAACAAATTTGCAAGTAAAAACAACAGATTTCACCTCTATTTATAGCCTTGCACAGGTATAGAATGCCTCAACACAGGCCCAGAACCCATCAACACAGGCACATAAAACTTCAACACAGGTGCAGAAAACTCAAACATAGGAACAAAAAACTCAAACACAGATGCAGAAAACTCAAACACACGCGCAGAAGTGTCCAGAAAGCTCTGAGTCACCCTATTTCTTGAGTTTTTCACTTGCAACCAGCTCAAAAGCACTCAAAACATGGTTAAGGGGTTAGTTCACATCGGGTTCACCAGAAAATGTAGATCAAGAAATTGAAAATCATCAATTCAATAGCAATTAGGACAACCACAAAACCTAAAGCTGCTATGAAAGCAATCCTAATCCAATCAATGAAGACATAAAGACAAGATATTCAAATCAAATGAAATCAAAGCAAACCGATGCAGATATCTCCTTCATGTGGCTCCATTGTTCTCCTTTCACCTTAAAATTTGATGTGGATCTTACCTACAAGTGCAAAATGCAAGTGGAAAGCAAGTTGTTGAGAGATGAAATTTGTAGCATAAGGTTACTCGAAAATGTGATTGATTCCCTCTTTCATTGAAGAAAATCATCCAATTTATAGACAAATTGGAGAGAGGACAAGATTAGCATGAAGATATTTGAAAGGAAATTCAAATCAAGAATGGCAAAATTGTGACAAATGTATGACAATTTCTATGCAAGGTGTATGACAAATTATGACAAATTATGACAATATTGAAATGCCATTCCCATGACAAAAGGGAAGAGAGAAAATAGCCTCCATGATTGCAACAAATGGAAGCATAAACATAGGAGAAAATGAGGAAATGAAATGAGGGGAAATATTAGAAAAATTAAAGAAAATAGGAGAAATAGAAATTAGGTGAATTAATTAATAGGTTTTCATCCATTAATTAATTCATGAAAGAGACCTAGGACTAAATAAATAGATTTATTTAACCCACAAAGAAGAAGAAAAGGATTAAATGAACAAATCATAAAACCCTAGAAATAAGAGGACAAGGAATTAGGTCAAGACAACAAGAAATTAATGTAGGTTCAATCATGATTCTGATTGACAAAGGACTAATGTTGATAAATGATTGAGATTGGTTGACAAAAATCAATGACAAATTGACCAAGATTGATAAGGAGATCAAATTGATAGGTACCAATTGATGAGGAACAATGACTAATTGATCCAAATTGACATGATTGAAAAGGACAAGGATCGATGATGAATCGATCACAAAATGACAAGATTGACAAGGACAAGAATCGATGACGAATTGATCACAAAATGATGAGATTGACAAGTTGATAATTGCAAATGATTACTGACAAGCTAAAGATAATTGAAAGATTGACAAGAGGAAAAAACCCTAATTCTATCATTGATTAGGATTAATGATGTCCAAAATGATGATAAATGAGCACGCACCATGATGCAACAACATAAGATCGACCAAAATCATGAGTGAAGATTTCTATCGATAAGAATTGATTCGAAAGTAAGAAAAATGAGGAATGTAGAATAAGGACTCGATGCTCGCAAATGATAAAGACCAAGTGCACAACATAGAAGAAATGTTAATGTGATGCAAGAACCCTAAAATAAGGCAATGTGCAAATGTTAAAGTATGACTCCACAAGCGTTGACCATTTTTAGATGTCTACAAAATGTTGTGGAGGAACCTTAAGTGATGATGAAATTGTTTCAAATTTTTTTAGAGGATTGCCACTGGCTTATAAAATGAAAGTCACTGCTATAAATGAGTTAAGAACAATGCCTAATACATTAGTAACTAGGGATACATTGATTGGGAAACTTTCAGCTTTTGAAATTGAAGAATTTGGTCCTATTGCTATTATAAAGATAGATTTGGCCTTTAAAGTATCAACATCATCTGGTCCATCATTTGACAAATCTGATTGGAAAGCCTTTTATGCAAGAGAACTTGAAGAACTTGAAGCACTATTTGCAAGGAAAATACCTAAACGTCCAGTTGGAAGTAAGTATGAAGGTAAAGCACCCTTTAAATGTTTTAATTGCAATAAGATTGGTCATATGGCTTCGAGATGCCCTGATAGACATGCTATACTAAGAGAAGAAGCTAGAAGAACATACAAGCCTAACCCTAAATATCAGAGATACAGATTTAAGAAGAATAAAGACAAATCTTGTTACATTGCTGATAAAGGTGTGACTGATGATTCTGATGAGGATCTGACAGACAATGGATGGGTTTTTGTTGCTATAATAGAAGATCAACCGGCACCTACTGCTCAACTAGTAGAATAGGCATTGGCAGCTAAAGTTGAAGTAAAGGATGAATGGATCATTGATTCAGGATGCTCACATCATATGACAGGAGACAAAGGTAAATTCTTGAACTTTCAAGAATACAATGGAGGCTTAGTGAGAATTGGAGATGACAAAGCTTATTTAATCAAAGGTAAGGGTACAATATCTCTTGATGGTAAGCATAACACTGACAATGTTTACTATGCTGAAGGATTAAAGCATAATCTTTTGAGTGTTGGTCAACTAGTTGAGAAAGGATTTCAGTTACAATTCAAAAATGGAAAATGCAAAATCATGAATAGAACTGGTTTGGAAATTACAACCGGTAATCAAACTAGAGGTAATATCTTTCATTTAAATAATAGTGAAAAGACATGCTTAATTGCACATATTGATGAAAGTTGGTTATGGCATAAGAGACTCTGTCATGTAAACTTTGATTTCATGGTAAAGATTAGTACTATTAAGGCAGTTAGAGATTTACCTAAAATTATCAAACCTCGGAATACAGTATGTAAGGAATGTCAATTTGGAAAACAAGTTAGAGCTAGTTTCAAAAGTATTCCAAAAAAATCCAATAATGCTCTTGATTTAATTCACACTGATTTATATGGTCCACCTAGAACTAAAAGCTTACAAGGTGATAGATATTTCATGCTAATCATTGATGACTATTCTAGAATGTGTTGGGTTACTTTTCTCAGAGAAAAATCAAAAGCACTGGGAAAGTTCAAACTATTCAAAGCAATGGTAGAAAATGAAACTAGTAAGAAAATCAAATGTCTAAGATCAGATCAGGGAGGAGAATTTACATCTAAGGAGTTTAATACATTTTGTGAAGTAAATGGAATCAAAAGATAACTATCAGCACCTCGGACACCATAGCAGAATGGAGTTGTTGAAAGGAAAAACAAAACTATCTTAGATGCAGCAAGAAGTATGTTATCAGAAGCAAACCTACCACATGTATATTGGAGAGAGGCAATCACTATAGTGGTCTATACATTCAACAAAGTTCACATCAAAGGTGAAACCGATAAGACCCCTCATGAACTATGGTTTGGTACTACTCCCACTCTTAAATATTTTAGAATTTTTGGATGTAAATGTTATATCAAAAGAGATGAGTATATTGGAAAATTTGATCCTAGAAGTGATGAAGGAATGTTTCTTGGTTATTCATCTAAGAGCAAGGCATATAGATGTTTTAACAAAAGATTGCAGAAAATTGTTGAAAGTACAAATGTAAAGATTGATGAACAATTCAGAGGAACTTCAAGGTATATAGACTCTAAACCAGCAACACAAATTTTGACAAATGAACCTACTATGAATCCACCAGTACAGAATGAAGATCCAGTTACCCCGGTATCATCTAAGGATTCCACAGTAACCGAGGAACAACAACAAACAAAGTATATCAAATGGATATTAAATATGCATTTTTGAATGGAGATCTTGAAGAAGAAGTTTACATTGAACAACCTAATGGATTTTCTTTGATAGATAACAAAGATATGGTTTGCAGGTTAAGAAAAGCTTTGTATGGATTGAAACAAGCTCCAAGAGCTTGGTATGCAAGATTGGATAAGTATCTTTTGAAGATTGGTTTTTCTAAAGGTAATATAGACAACAATTTATATTATAAAGTGACTAATGATGACATCTTGACTATAGAAGTATTTGTTGATGATATAATCTTTGGAGGAGAAGATGGATTATGTAAATAATTTTCTATTAAAATGCAGCAAGAATTTGAAATGTCTACAATTGGAAAAATAAAATTCTTTTTAGGATTGCAGATTTCATAGACTAATAAAGGTATATTCTTGAGTCAATCCAAGTACTTAAAAGGGCTACTAAAGAAATTTGGGATGAAGAACTCTAAACCAGTAAGCACACCTATGACTACAAATGACAAACTATCACTAAGGGATGAATCTACACTTGTTAATCCAACTAGATACAAATCTATGATAGGAGGTTTATTGTATTTAACACAAACTAGACCTAATATTATGAATGTCATATGTATTGTTTCAAGATTTAAAAGTAATCCTAGAGAAAATCATGAATCAGCAGTAAAAAGGATTTTCCGGTACTTACAAGGTACTATAAATCTTGGATTATGGTATCCTAGAGATGAGAACTTTGAATTATGTGCATACACAAATACAAATTGGGTAGGAGATGTGGATGATAGAAAAAGAACCACCTACAGAGAATTCCTTCTTGGAAATAGATTAGTTTCTTGGTTGAGTAAGAAACAAAGTTGTACATCTTTATCAACGGCAGAATCAAAATATGTTGCAACAACAACTAACTGTACATAGGTACTATGGCTTAAACAAATGTTGAAAGACATAAAGGTAAAATGCAAGGAACCTATTACTATCTATTGTGATAACACTGCAACAATTGATATATCTAAGAATCCGGTATTACATTCTAAAACCAAACATGTTTCTATCAAACTGAATTTTCTAAGAGAAAATGTTGAAGCAAAGGAAATAAAACTAGTTTATGTTAACACTAAAGAGCAGATTGTAGATATCTTTACTAAACCTTTTCCTAAGGAGACTTTTGAATATCTCAGAGATCAGCTTGGGGTCATACCCCCACCGGTAGAGACTTAGGAAGTTGATGATTGTCATCAATCGACAGAATTAATAGAGAAATCTTTTATTCCGGCCTTGATGGGAAGCTACTTCTCAGGAAGAGTAGTTGGTATACTAAATTGATTGGTATTTTGTATATTAACTTGGCTTGGTAAGAACTTTGGCATTTGATGTCAAAGGGGGAGAGATTGGTATGGAAAAAAACAAGGAAACCACATGTTGCTCCCAGGGGTAGAGATTGTTGTTTGAGAGAGATTATTACTCTCTGTATCTATATTTTGATTTCTGGTTATGATCTCTTTTTGGAGATTGTTAGTTCTTGGTATTTGGCATTTTTGTTTTGGTGCTTTAATGGGTTTTCCATCTTGTGTTGCCATCAATGCCAAAGGGGGAGATTGTGGGTATTTTGGTATGGTTTTGTCATTGATGTCAACACCTACTAAACACTTATCAACTCTGGCACTTTGGAGAATCAACAACATTCACCGACAAGCAAGTAACTCATGCACAGTCACCAGTATCTGGTACACTGGCAAGATATAATGATCACTGACACTTGGAATGATATGGAAAACACTTGGTTATATCAAAAACATTGTGTGGACACTTTGTTTTGGAGTTTTTTTTATTGATACATTAGCATTTGCATATTTACTGTTACCGACAAATAGGTCCAAGGTACACCGACAGGTTTATCTTTTCTAGATCAGCACAACACGGTATGGAGATGATTAATTATTATTGTAAATGCATTAAGCCGACATGTTGAATCGGTTATTGCATTGGATATTGTATTGTTTGTAAAATGTTTTTATTGTAATATCTTGTAGAGCTGACCTACTAAAATTGGTCTTAGGGTATGGTATAAATGTAAGATCTTATTTGTAAGATTAGGTGTGGAATGCGAAAAAGGATTGTGTGAAGGTATATGTGAGAATAAGAAGAGCTATACACGCAGACATCATTTGAAGATTGAAGGAGGGTTTTTGTGAAGACAATCAGAACTACACTGGTATTGAATCCAGCATATGAAGATGCTATTTTGAGCAATACATTCTTATTGGATTTAACCATCCAATTGTAGTCAGTGTGACTCCCATTTTGTGGTTGAGCAGTGAGCTCTACGTGCTTGGCCTTTCTGCATGTGTAGACCCCTTTTATGTACACTTACTATCTACAGTAGTATCATCTGATTGTGGGTAAGATTTCCCACTGTGGTTTTTCCCCTTATAGGGTTTCCACGTACAAATATTGGTGTTATGTGTTGTGGATGACTTTGTCTTTATGTTTCATGCACTAATCCTTACCGGTATAGTAATTAATTGTTAAAACTGTCTACCGACATATTAAACTGGTTTACCGGTATTAAGCATTAAGTTGGTCAAGTTGTTTTTGGTTTGAATTTATTTGACAACTCATTCACCCCCCCCTCTCAGTTGTCTCTAGGACCTAACAAATCAACAAACCTTGGGACTATCAGATAGGTCTACTACTAAAGCTATTTTGGATCATTTGGAAACACTGAATGAAGGAGATTTCATAGTCAAAATTTCAAAACTTGAAAGCTTTTGGTTCAGGTATGAACATTTGAAATTGGAAGTAAGTATGAAGGTAAAGCACCCTTTAAATGTTTTAACTACAATAAGATTGGTCATATGGCTTCGAGATGCCCTGATAGACATGCTATACTAAGAGAAAAAGCCAGAAGAGCATACAAGCCTAACCCTGAATATCAGAGATACAGATTTAAGAAGAATAAAGACAAATCTTGTTACATTGCTGATGAAGGTGTGACTAATGATTTTGATGAGGATCTGATAGACAATGGATGGGTTTTTGTTGCTATAACAAAAGATCAATCAACACCTACTACTCAACCGGTAGAACAGGCCTTGGCAGCTAAAGTTGAAGTAAAGGATGAATGGATCATTGATTTAGGATGCTCACATCATATGACAAGAGACAAAGATAAATTCTTGAACTTTCAAGAATACAATGGAGGCTTAGTGAGATTTGGAGATAACAAAGCTTGTTTAATCAAAGTAAGGGTACAATATCTCTTGATGGTAAGCATAACATTGACAATGTTTACTATGTTGAAGGATTAAAGCATAATCTTTTGAGTGTTGGTCAATTAGTTGAGAAAGGATTTCAGTTACAATTCAAAAATGGAAAATGCAAAATCATGAATAGAATTGGTTTGGAAATTGCAACTGGTAATCAGACTAGAGGTAATATCTTTCATTTAAATAACAGTGAAAAGACATGCTTAATTGCACATATTGATGAAAGTTGGTTATGGCATAAGAGACTCTATCATGTAAACTTTGATTGCATGGTAAAGATTAGTACTATTAAGCTAGTTAGAGATTTACCTAAAATTATCAAACCTTAGAATACAATATGTAAGGAATGTCAATTTGGAGAACAAGTTAAAGCTAGTTTCAAAAGTATTTCAGAAAAATCCAATAATGCTCTTGATTTAATTCACCAACACCACAACCTAATCCTTTGGTATCCTTGGAGTGTTTTTTCCTTTTCAACATCTTATCCAAGGCATCACTGCTGCTATCAAACTAGATCCTCACCTTGATCTCATCTTGATACTTCTCAAGGTCATTTCAAAGATTCTCCATTTCTCCTACTAGTTGCTGATATTCTTTATGTTTTGCCTTTATCTGAGATGCTAGATCATTACACCTACATTTCTTGTTGTATTTTTGTTGGGTCTTCAACTCTAAGATACATTTCTTAGATTCTTCAGGCATCTGATCAACTAGTTTTATTCCACAACTACACTATTTTTGAATAACTTGTATTCATTCCTCACTCTACTAAGTTCTTCGAGTGCACTTACAATTTCTCCTTCAAGATCAACTTCTACATCATCTTCTTCTTCACCTTCGCTATCACTACCAAAAACATCTTACTGGAATGAATGATCTACATGATCATTCTTAGATGTGTGCCTCTCATCTTTTTATTCTTGAGACATGAAGAGGTGGGTTCCTCCATCATTGTTGTGGCTACTAATAGATCTGCCTTCATCATCTGTAGACACATGAGTTGCATTTCTCATCTTGTCTTCACAAATCAGTTCTACTATAGTAGGCTCATTTCCATAGAGCTTCTTCAATCTATCCCATAATCTCTTTATTGATCTGCATCTGTCCACCTGTGAGGAGACAACATTAGAAAGCCCATAGAATATAGCCCTCATTGATATATCATTACATCAGTTTCTTGCTTCTACACCTGAATCAGTGGGAGGATTGACTTTACTAGGGCAGCCATTTACTACTTACATCCATACATCAAACCCAAGGGAGGACAGGTAGACTTCCATCCTATGACTCCAAAGAGAAAAGTTTGAATCATCAAACACTGGAGTAGGGGTTGACACAAAACAAACCATTGTATTCAAATAATAGAATCTACCCAAGGTAGAGAAAGTTTATCAATCGGGAACCTAGGCTCTGATACCAATTGTTGAACACTAGATGTCACTAAGAGGGGGGGGTGAATTAGTAGTTTGCAAATCTTTCCCCTTTTCTATCATATGTGTATATACTGGTTAAATGAGATAACATAAAGTAGACATGCTGGTTAGATGGGAGGATAATACAAATGCAACCACTAATGAAGGGGACATCACATAACACTAGATGTACAAAGAAAACCCAAGATGGGAAAAACCTCGGTGAGAAGTGTTGTTGGAGTCTACTGCTCCAATCAAGCCTCACAATGAAAACCTCAGTTACAACATTTAGGGTACCAACCCAAGGAGTACCACTCCTACTTTAGGGCACCAACCCAAGGAGCACCGACCTCTAATTTTAGGGAACCAACCCAAGGAGAACCAACCCCTGCACCAAGCTCCAACTCAGTGATCTACAATGAATATTATCAATTACAAAAGTAATCTCTTTGTTACAAATGAATTTTGTACCTATCATGCAAGTCTATCCACTAGTTCTCCTCTGTCCAATTCTCTGCTGGATCTTTGCTCACCCTCTCATTTATGCAACCTTATCTCCTGCTACAACTCACTCTCTTATGCAACCTTACCAGTTCAACTTCTTCTTCTCTATCGGATATGCTTGTTGGCATTTCAATAGAAGAAGATTGTTGATATTCATTAAGGATATTGAGAAGGTTGTTGAAGATTATTTGATATAACTAAAAAAGAATGATAACTATCTTTATAACATTATTTTCTCATTGATGTCAAGAAATTGATTTTGTGATTCAGTATGATGTTGCCATATCTTAAGAAGTATTTTTTGATGAGTATTAAGTGGTCAGTAAGTGACACAGAAAGAATGTGATAAGAAAGGGGAGAAATAAGTTATTCAATGGGCAACTATTATCGAGTTAGACAATGATGAGATCTTGATGTTTAGATTGTTTTGATATCCTGCATATGTTGTTGATTGTAAGGTTAATACTATACTATGTCATTGAGCAAAGAACCTAGTCAGTAAACCCTAAGGTTATCGATATTGGTTAATGAAGGCAGAATGTCTACCGAGAAAAGTTTAGTATTTACTGAGTTGCAACTGAGTTATGATAGATTGCATTGGATGGATAAAAGCATTATTTAATGAAGGATGCTAATGAGCTAGAGATGTATAAATGATTGGTATACCAAACATGAAGTTTGTTAAGGATCTATGGCAATGGAAGATCGATAGGAAGATCTACAGTGCAGATTGAACTGCAATAACCTTGTGCAAGTTCCAAGAAAGGAATGCAAGTCCCTAGGAAAGGTAAAACATTTTTAGATCAAAGGATACATTGAACCTAGTCAAGATTGAAGATCTGATGGCTAAGATTGATCATGGGAAATGTGATCAAGGAGATTAAATGGTTAGAATTATTTATAAATAAGAAATTATTGATGAACAATGTATGCGAGCAAGTGTAAGCATAGGGATGCTACATAGTGATTACCGAATACAAAAGCTTGAAGACCTATTTGAATAATAGAGTAGGGATCCCAACAGAGGGACAAGATAAGTCCTATGACAAGATTGTTTTGAGAAAATAAGAATCTTCTTTAGCATTTTAGATGTGAAGTTACAGATATATTTTATTACTGTTATTTTGTAAGTGACAGAAAATCTCTTAATCGAGTGGACTTAACAGTCTTATTTGTAAATCCTCTAGTAAGGTGACATTCTAAATGAGTGTTTGAAATCCTTTGATGTGTTTGTAATCTTTAACATGATTTTCTTTTAACTGAGCATACTCTAGAAGAGTATATTTCTTAGTGGGTCCGAAATCCCATAGTGGTTTTTCCCTATTTGGGTTTCCATGTTAAATCTGGTGTTATATGTGTTGTGATGATTATGTGTTTATGAGTTTGCATGTTTAACATTTTTTGGTTATATTGTTGAAGTTTAAGTTACCGAGGTTGAATCTGTTGATTTTATGGAAGATTAAGTTTGTAAGATTCACCCCCCTCCTCTCATCTTGTTAGCTATTGGCATCAGAACTTTACAATGCTCTTTGTCGATTCCATTTTCTCTCTATCCCATTGCTACTAGCCACCACCAGTCTTCTTCACTTTATCAATTGTATACTATCTAATCACTACTAGTTGTTAGCTTACTGGCTCTTTATTTCAATCTTCTCTATAATATTCTAGGCTAGATCAATCACCACTGGTGCATCCTCTATCAGGCATAATGGTAGACTACCAGTTAACTCCCTCTTACTGGTTGAACTCTTCTAACTGGTTCTCTCTCACACACTTAGGCTCTTCTCTAATTTTTTTGAGCACTTGACTAATTAGTTCTCTTCTTCTTAGATTCTCTCTCTCATGTAGCAACACCAACTACATCTTTGGCTTGTACTCTTATAACTAGATTTTCCCTCCTAAACGTTGGATTGAACATTTGCATGCTAGGGTTTCCACCATGCACCGAATCTACCTCCAATCTGATCTTTGATCAACATGACATATCTTGTCCTTGATTGATGATCAACATTCCATCAATGAGCATCGCCATTTAGTTCACATTTCAATGCACGTCTTCTATCTCGAGTCGTATGTAGCATGATTTTTGGCCTTTTGTCTAATTAGTCACGTGCATGATTTGGTTTCCTTTACCCACTTCAATCTTCAAGATCAGTCTATACCAGATCTTTGTTGTTTCCTTGATATCAAGACGCAATCCTCAAGCTTCACAGTCACCATTAAATGTTGGACTGGTCGCTAATGACCTCACCGACACACCACATCGACCTGTGCATACATGCCACTTCAACTCCATGTGGCCCCTTTGTTAGCATCCACCTTGGCTCACTATGTTAGTCTAATTTGATCACCGACCAATAGCACACAACTGGGTTCATCTACTAGTTCACAGACCCTGTCGGTTAACCCTAACTGACCTGTCTTCAACCTTGCACTTGTTTCTCTTCTGATGGAACACCCTTATCGGTCACTTCACATGCCAAAACATACCATGCCCATCTATATTAGACAAGAGCCTTTCACTTCTACTATTTTTCTCTCTTACTGGTCGACATCTATATCGGTGATATCTTGTGCATGTATATAGGTAACATACCATGCATACCGGTGACACCAAACTCCATCTACATTCCTACAACATTCTCTATCTGTAGTTGTTCACCATTCCCTTTTTGTACATCAACCTAGACATCATTTCAACTGGTTTGTCAAGATGACAAACCCATTCTTCCTTTTCTGTACCAGCAACTCATCATGTCTACCCAGCTTATCTAGTGCATATCTCTGATCTCATGCACCTAAGGCAACCTAGTGTTTCATTGGTTGATCTGGTGTGAGCCTTTAATCACCTGCCTTTAACTCTTTCATCTTATCTCAGATAACTATAATGCATTTCATGCATAATAGGAGATAAACTCTTCTTACTTGTGGGAGTCCTATTGTTTTACATCCACACAACATACTGGTGGCCTGTACATACTTCACCTTCAGTGTTGATGTGATTTTTATAACATTCTTCCTCTTCATCACAATCAATAGCCCAACATCTTGCTCTTTTGTCGGTTGGTAACAATGCACTACCAACATGTCACTTACCGGTCTGTAGTCCTTATGTCTTCAACACAACACAGCTTGTGTACCAATGACCTGCTAGGCTAGGTGACATCAAAGACATCATATCCTGTATGTATTAATGACAACATTGCACATACATCTCCCATATCGATTGTCATCTTATACTAGTTGACATCAATGACAACACAATGCCAACAATAGGTTCCTTGTGTGAAATTTAAAAAAAAAAGAAAAATATGAAAAGAAAAAAGGGAAAGAAATAAAAAATGTAAAGAAAAATAATTTGTACACTGGTAAAAACCTTGCAAATTGATGCCTTGGGAAAGTACCATGATGAAAACCTAGCAAACAAATGTCATGCGTAATCCTTCATCTTCTTGCATTCAGCACTTGGGGGAAGATTTCATTAATCCTATCATTTTTTTACCCCTGTCATACCCTCCATTATCCTATCATCCCTCATGTCCCTATTCCCTTTTGTGAGAATTTGTTGAAAATAGCCAAGATCTAGCGCACAAAGAATAGCACAATAGAGAGATAAAATAGATTGATAAGAATAAATTATATTCTAATCAATAACAAATATTGATCAACCGGATCATCAAGAGTTTTTGCATACAATGTAGATGAGCCTGCTTATAAAGGCAAGGCTAAGAGACAAGAGAGCACACAATGATGACATCTTGGTCAATGAGATGCAAGGGTAGGTAGGGGTAGGTAGGAGAAACAGTAAATTATTCCACATGAGGTGGATCACCCACCTAAGGTGGAATTATCACTCCACAATAAGTGGATACGATAAAGAAATAATAATATCACACCATAAAAGGTGGAAATTATCCTACATACACACTCCCAATGTAGCACATCTCCCTAAGTGTCTCATATGAAAACTACTATGTTATGCATATACCTAAATAAACTTAAGTGTAATTATATCCAACATGAATAAATAATGACACCAACACCCCCCGTTAAGTGCAACTTATGGGAATGCACTTAAGTCTACAATGCAACTAAACAATGCAAGATTGGTCCCGACTACAAGGCCATGTTAGGTACCCATGTACAAATTCAAATGCAATCTCCCATAAAGAGGGGAAAGAGAAAAAACCCCAATGGGAAAAAAACCCTCCCCCAAAAGAGAGATGAAAACTATATACAAAGGAACTCTCAAAGAAGTATGTGAAGGACAAAACCCCATGTGAGTAAACAATCCCCCCCCCTATGAGAGAAGAAGAGAGACCAAGTACCCCCCCTCAATGTAGAATCTGCACCAATGGTAGAAGTTTGAAGTTGAATGAAGAAACTACTCCATGAATGTCGAAAAAAATTCATCCCCTTGGGAAGAAACAAAACCAAAGGTGAATCCATAAATTCTTCCCAATCATCAAAGGGAAGATGCAGAAAAAAAACTAATGATGTATGGAGTCTTGGAAAAACTGCTCAAGTGTCCCCATGTTGATGCTGAAAGTTACCCCCTCCAAAGGTGGTGTACTGATCCACACTGCTGAAAAAGGACTCAAAGATATAGTGGAGATGAATGTAGAACAATATCCAAAGACTCACATGTCTCCTCTAAGGATAAAGATGTTAGGTCTCGGAGGAAATTGAGAGGGGGGGGGGTGTGAATCAGTTGTCTAATAAATTCAAACCAAAAACAACTTAACTAAACTTAATGCTTAAAACCAGTAAACCAAACTTTATGTCAGTAGACATTTTATCAGTTAATTGTAGCACCGGTAAAGATTAATGCATGAAATAGAAAGACAATAACATCCACAACACATAACAACAATATTTGTATGTGGAAACTATTGGGACTATTTAAAATTGAGTCAAGTTTGGAGGCCCAATTCCAATTTTTGTTTTGCATTTCCAAATAAGTCAGTTTGAATGGCCTAGTTAGATAGGGGGTAAACTGGAGCCGGTTGATTTTCAGAGGGTAGGGCTCGAGAGACATGTCCTACACCTTTCATTTGGCCTATTCAATGATGTGCAACTTTCATAATTTAGTTTGGATAAGTTTACCAGGTACCCATTTCGAGGGGTAAGCTGAAAGTGCATTTTAGGCACAAATGCAGATTTTATTGAGTAGCCTACTTTGAGCAATTGTATCTTTTGCCCTGTTAATCATCATGGATAATTTAAAAATGGATTAAATTGTATGCATAAATTTGAGTCATCCTCCAAAGCTTCAAGTCTTAACGAATCCATTTGCTCAGTTTTTGAAGCCAAATCCATTTGCAGTTTGTGTGGTTTGACTAGTCCCTGTTTCAACAGCTAGTTGGAGCCCTATTTTGCACAAGTGTAAAAGTTGCCTTAGTGAGTTTCATGCCATAATGTTTGTTCTGGACTAATGTTGGTATAAATGGTGAGCTATGTTTCAATTTTCAAGCCTCTGCCAATCCGTTTGATCAGTTTTCAAAAGGGTTCGTTTAGCCATCATTTTTAGTTATCCGTACTTTCAATGCTATATCAATTAAAGTAGATGTTTTCATGAGCGTGCCATTTGCATCCAGTCAGCCTTTTGGTTGAATTGAGAATTCAAAGATTTAGTATGTACTCCAAGGTACCTGTGTTTCAAATTTGAGGGTCTACGGAGGTCGTTTGATATTTTTGAGAAAGGCGTCATGTGTTGCCAGAACATTGACTTCATCAGGTCCGTAGTGTTGACAAAGCCAGTTGGTCATTTTTACCAATTAATATCTCTTCGCTCATGACTCACCTTGAGAAGCCACTTGGCAGTGTTCATGCTTGTATAACAAAGTACACGCCTGTCAGATGGCAAGCTCCAGAAGGGTGTTTTGACAAGTTTGACAAATACATCTTCATGATTAAATGCGAAAAATGTTGCGCAAGTGTTAGAAAGTTGTAAAATATGGATTAATGATCCGAAAATGATGTCGATTGTTTCTAGAGATATATTTGAGGTCTGTGAAGCATCTCAGAGGTCAGTTGTGTGAAAACGAAATTTTTTTAGTCGGACCCACTTTGGGGCCCGACCTGGCTCGATTGCAATTCGCCAATGGGATGTTGTTTGTGATGACAAGTTTTGAAAAAGAGCAGTATGAGGTTTCCAAAGAAATGTAAAATTGACAACTATAAGAGAATTAGTAACAATGAAGATGCATCTATTACTATAGAGGTACCATACAAGAATTTGGCTGAGAGTTCTGCAAATAAGGACAAACAAGAACCAAAGGGTGTGCTTGTTAGATCTAAGGGTAATCTTGTGTGTGGTATGGGGACTATCAAGGAAAGAAAATGAAAGATCGTTCCTATCAGATATCACCTAGGTGTCACAAGAAAAATGAAGGAATGTGTTTGTACACCAGTGCAATTCTTTTCCATTTTATCCATGCAAAGATCTGGAAGTGGGTGGTTTGAAACATTATTGAATAGTCATCCAAATGTTTGTTCAAATGGAGAATTGGGAGTAGTAAACAACATTCAGTAAAAAGAAATAGCTTTAACCAACACTAAGTGGCATTAAAGCCTAACTTCCTGCATCACGTGCCCCCATATCCCTCCAACCTGGATGTGGTATATGATATGGTTGCAGAAGACCCATGCTTCTATGTGAGCGTTGAAGTTACCAGCAATCTCAAAAGATGCTATGGCAGATCACGTGGCATGTAGAAAAAGACTAGTAAAAACATTCAAAAAAAATCCAACACAATAGTCCAATTGAGAAGATTGTTAAAACCTTCAGCAAGTGCATTGGTAGCATAAGGTTCAATGAAACTTTCAAATTTATGCAAGAGGCAATGCAGCAGGCTGCAGGCGTGGTGTTTGGAGTGTGGCGTGGGCCTCCCAAAGTAGCCTCCTTCTCCCTCACATGCCTCCCCCATCTCCCTCCAACCTTTGCGTGGTGATGCAAAATGATAGACTACAGTAAGGGCATTAAAACCAATGAAGTGTGGCATCGAAGTGTTCAAATGCAATTTCCCCTTTCTCACGTGGCATGTTTGAAGGTTTATAAACATTCTAATTTCCTCCTCCAGTGTTCCTTTGTGTGGCTTTGTAGGATGCATAGAACTTTTCAAGCAATTGCAATTAGTAGGTGCATAACTTGTGTTGGCTTCTATGGTATCTCCTTGCTGTGTGGGGAGTGGTGTAAGTGCGGAAACTTCATAAATGAATGCAATTGATTGCCAATGCCTCCTCCTTGCATGGTGTATGGAGTATAGAAGGTGTTAAACCTCTTGTGCATGGTCGAAAAGGGCATTGAAATTTCAAACAAGTGCAAAGAGGAGCCATTACACTCAGGAAAAGCTTCCAAAATTTGCAGTTCCAAGCATAAGCCTTAATCCCACATTGGTTGGGCAAGCATGTTTTTTGATATTTATAACCAAAGCCCTACTAATGTAATATGTCAAAGCCATCAAGGCTTTTGATGGACGGTGCTTGTTGGGCACCCAAGGCGGACCCCATGCACATGGGTGCAGATCCCAAGGCGATCAAGGAGGTGATAGCTTACGATAGGTGGACCCCATGCAAACACGCTTCCCAAGGCTAATGGGTGAATTTTGCAGAGAAGGGTTGGCTTAACTAGTGAGTAGGTTGTAGAGGATCTGACAAAGCGCGTTGATTTGCAGGCCGAAGGTGCTCACCAGTTAGAGGCTGCGAAATGGCGAAAGGCAAAAAGCTCGACGAGTTAAAGACCTTGTAGGTTCAAAAGATCGGATGGCTTGCACAACTTCATGAAGGAAAGTTGCTTGCTGGTTAAGGTCCGTGAAATGGAAAAAACCATCTCCGAAAATGAGCAAGGTTAAAGGTCGAGCAAGTCCCGAGCAGATAGATGGTGCGCGTGGTTTTGTGAGGCGAAGATGCATGAAACATACCATCTGCGAAATGATGAAAGCCAGGTGGCGCTCAGGTGGTAGGTATAGTCAGATATCCAGTAGGAAGGCCCCATCCCGGTGGTGGTGATGTGGTACAAACGTGGCGTACAGGTGGACAGACAAGCAAGTGGACACATGGCGATGATGAGGTGTCATTGAGGTGGCACCCAGTAGACCCTGCGAACCAATCAGAGGCCACCACATGGCAAGGCATTAGGCCAAAAGGGAGGCAAAAATCAAGATTAAAATTAGTTTAAATACATGGTGCAAACTATATTGAAAATTCAAAAATTTAAATGATTGTGCACATGTGAAGAATTAATTCTCTCAGGGCTCAATTTTTAGCCAAAATATGAAGTATTATACATTGTCGGAGAGCTCTCGGAGTGAGGAATCCGATCAAGTAGTTAATTTTAACAAATATGGGATATTTCAAGAGTAGTTTCCATGGGAAAGAAGAAGGTAAAGAATTTTAGTTAGAGAAAATAGACACTTGGCTTGTTTTGATGAGATCTGATCTTTCCCTCCTCTTCTTATTCTCAATTCTTCTCATTTGTATAGGTTCCAAAAATTTGGAGAATGGCTCCATATTTTCATGGCTTCCAATTTTGAGTTCTTTTCAAAATTGTACAGGGCAATGTCCTTTTCCATAGAATAGAGTTTGATTCATGCTATAGGTGTTCTTAGTTGCAGGTTCTTGTGTATGTAAGGCATGCACAAATTCACACAAGATTGTCTCTAGATTTGTATTTCCATTTTATCAAATCAGATCCTCAAGGAGGATGAAATTTGTTATCTCAAGAAGATAGTTGTGATTGTTTGCAGGGATTCTTCAAGGAAGGATTTAAATTCTGTAATAAATCATGAATAATGGAATATAGTTTCAAGATCTAATGATTTTGTGAATGATCTCAGTAATGCATTTATGTAAGCTATTAATGCATGAATATTTAATAATGAAGATGGATTTGCAATCGAAGCTTCCATTTATAGTTTGATGTATGACTTTATTGCCCTTGGATAAGGCATTGATCTTGCAATTAAGGGAGTTCTCAAACCAATTTAAAATCCAATCAGAATATCTTTAGTTTATGTTATGTTTTGAAATGTTTCATCTATCTCATGCTCAAGCATAGCTGAGTTTTATGTGTAGATCTAGCTCATCTACAGTAACCCACTTGTTATTGAGCCCTGGTGAGATCTATTTATTTATGTTGATGCTGTCATAGGTGTGCAATAGGTTTAATTCTAAGCATCAAAGGTATACCCACCTAGGTTTTGTAGAGCCTGAAGAGTAGAAGGATTCATATCCTTGTCATGTTGTCCAAGCCCTGAGGTTCTTCATAGATTGAATTGGCTACTTCATAGATCAATTGTAGGTGTTCTTGGGTTATCACTTTTGGTGAACAACAGAAACCCTGTAAGGGGAAAAACCATGGTGGGAAACCTTACCCACAATCGGATGATACTACTGCAGATAGTATGTGTATACAAATAGGGTCTGCACATGTAGAAAGGCCAAGCTCCTAGAGCTTAGTGATCAATCACAAATAAGAGTCACACTGACTACAATTGGATGGTTAGATCCAATAATGATGTACTGTTTGAAATAGCATCTTCATATGCTGGATTCAGTACCAGTGTAGTTCTGATATGTCTTCACAAAAACCTTGCTTCACCTTCAAATGATGTTTGTGTGTATAGCTTTGCTTATTCTCACATATACCATCTTATAATTCCTTTTTCTAATCGCATACTAATGTTACAAATAAGATCTTACATAAATACCATAACCTAAGACCAATTTTAGTAGGTCGGCTCTAAAAGAAATTACAATAAAATCAATTACAAGTAAATCAATAACCAATGCAATATTGGATTCAACATGTTGGCTTAATGCATTTACAACATTGATAAATCATCTCCAAAGCATGTCATGCTGATTTAGAATAGATAAGCCTGTTGGTGCTTATCCTGGACCTATTTGCCGGTAACAACAAATATGAAAATATGAATATACCAATGAACAAATCTCCAAGACAAAGTTTCCAAACGATGTCCTCAACATAACCAAGTGTTTTACATGTTATTCCAAGTGTCGATGAACATTATATCCTGCCAGTGAACTAGATATCAGTGACTATGCATAAGTCACTTGCTTGTCGGTGAACATTACCAATTCTCCAAAGTGCCAAAGTTGATGTGTTAATAGGTGTTGACATCAATGACAAAACCATACCAAAAACTTCCCACTTTGGCATTGATGGCAACACAAGATGGAAAAACCATCAAAGTGCCAAAACAGAAATGCCAAATACCAAAAACCAACAATCTCCCAAAAGAGATCATAACCAGAAATCAAAATTTAGATACAGAGAGTAATCAATCACTCCCCAAGTCTTTCCTTGTGTTTTTCCATATCAATCTCTCCCCCTTTGACATCAAATGCCAAAGTTACTACAAAACCAAGTTCAAATATCAAATACCAACCAATTTAGTATACCAACTACTCCCCCTGAGAAGTAGCTCTCATTATCAAAGCAGGAATAAAAGATTTTTCTGTTAATTCTATCAGTTGATGACAAACATCAACTATCTAAGTCTCTATTGGTGGGGGTATGATCCCAAGCTGATCTCTGAGATATTCAAAAGTCTCCTTAGGCAAAGGCTTAGTGAAAATATCTGCAATCTTCTCTTTAGTATTCACATAAACCAGTTTTACTTCTTTTGCTTCGACATTCTCTTTCAGAAAATTCAATTTGATAGAAACATGTTTATTTTGGAATGTAGTACTAGATTCTTAGATATATCAATTGCTGCAGTGTTATCACAATAGATAGTTATAGGTTCCTTGCATTTGATCTTTATGTCCTTCAACATTTGCTTAAGCCATAATACCTATGTACAGTTAGTTGTTGCTACAACATATTCTGATTCCGTTGTTGATAAAGATGTGCAACTTTGTTTCTTACTCAACCAAGAAATTAATCTGCTTCCAAGAAAAAATGCTCTGCCAGTGGTGCTTTTTCTATCATCCACATCTCCTACCTAATTTGCATCTATGTATGCACATAATTCAAAGTTTTCATCTCTAGGATACCATAAACCAAGATTTGTAGTGCCTTGTAAGTACCAGAAAATCCTTTTTACTGTCGATTCATGATTTCTTTAGGATTACTTTGAAATCTTGAAACAATACATACTGCATTCATAATATCAGGTCTTGTTTGTGTCAAATACAATAAACATCCTATCATAGATTTGTACCTAATCAGATTAACAGGTGTAGATTCATCCCTTAGCGATAATTTGTCATTTGTAGTCATAGGTGTGCTTACTGATTTAGAGTTTTCCATTCCAAATTTCTTTAGTAACTCCTTCAAGTACTTGGGTTGACTCAAGAATATACCTTTATCAGTCTGTGAAATCTGCAATCCTAAAAAGAATTTTATCTCTCCAATCATAGACATTTCAAATTCTTGCTGCATTTCAACAGAAAAGTCTTTACATAATCCATCTTCTCCTCCAAAGATTATATCATCAAAAAAAACTTCTATAACCAGGATGTCATCATTAGTCACTTTATAGTATAAGTTTTTAGCATTACCTTTAAAAAATCCAATCTTCAAAAGATATTTATCCAATCTAGCATGCCAAGCTCTTGGAGCTTGCTTCAACCCATACAAAGCTTTCCTTAACCTGCAAACCATATCTTTTTTGTTTGTCAAAGAAAATCCATCAAGTTGCTGAATGTAAACTTCTTCTTCAAGATCTCTATTCAAAAATGCACATTTAATATCCATTTGATATACTTTGTAGTTCTTGTGTGCTACAAAAGCCAAGAATAATCTGACTACCTCAATTCTAGCTACCAGTGCAAAGGTTTCATTATAATCAATTCCTTCTTTCTGAGAATATCCCTTACACACTAGTCTTTCTTTATTTCTGATTACCTTACCATCTTCATTAAGTTTTTTTCTGAATACCCATTTTGTTCCAATCACATTTTTGTCTTTAGGTTGGGGAACTAATGTCCATGTGTTGTTCTTCTCAATTTGTTCTAGTTCCTCTTCCATAGCTTTAATCCAGTGCTCATCTTCACATGCCTCATTAATTGATGATGGTTCAATTTGAGAAATAAGACATACCTCTTCATTTTCCAGTCTTCCTCTTGTCATAACTCCTTGATACTTGTTCCCAATTATCTAATTTTTAGAGTGATTCAGTCTTACATACCAAGGTGTCTTCGTTTGTTGTTGTTCCTCAGTTACAGTGGACTTTTTAGATGATACTGGTGTAGCTGGATCTTCATTCTATATCGGTGGGTTCAATGTAGGTTTATTTGTTAGTATCTCTATTGCTGGTTCAAAGTCTATATACCTTGAAGTTCCTCTAAACTGTTCATCAATCTTCACACTTGTACTCTCAACAATTTTCTGCAATCTCTCGTTAAAACATCTATATACCTTGCTCTTAGATGAATAACCAAGAAATATTCTTTCATCACTTCTAGGATCAAATTTTCCAATATACTCATCTCTTCTAATATAGCATTTCCTTCCAAATATTCTGAAACATTTAAGAGTAGGAGTAATACCAAACCATAGTTCATGAGGGGTCTTACCGGTTTCACCTTTGATGTAAACTTTGTTGAATGTATAGACTGATGTACTCACTTCTTCTTTCCAATATACATGTGGTAGATTTTCTTCTGATAACATACTTCTAGCTGCATCCAAGATAGTTCTATTTTTTCTTTCTACAACTCCATTCTATTGTGGTGTCTAGGGTGCTGATAACTGTCTTCTAATTCCATTCACTTCACAGAATGCACTAAATTCCTTAGATGTAAATTTAGCTCCTTGATCTGATCTCAGACATTTGATTTTCTTACTGATTTCATTTTCTACCATTACCTTGAATAGTTTGAACTTCCCAAGTGCTTCTGATTTTTCTCTGAGAAAAGTAACCCAACACATTCTAGAATAGTCATCAATGACTAGCATGAAATATCTATCACCTTGTAAGCTTTTAGTTCTAGCTAGACCACATAAATCAGTGTGAATTAAGTTAAGAGCATTATTGGATTTTTCTTGAATACTTTTAAAAGATGCTCTAACTTGTTTTCCAAATTGACATTCCTTACATACCGGATTGTGAGGTTTGACAATCTTAGGAAAATCTCTAACTTCCTTAATAGTACTAATTTTCACCATGCAATCAAAATTTACATGACAGAGTCTCTTATGCCATAGCCAACTTCCATCAATATGTGCAATCAAGCATGTCTTTTCATTGTTATTCAAATGAAAGATGTTACCTCTAGTTTGAATACTGGTTGCAATTTTCAAACCAGTTATGTTCATAATTTTGCATTTTCCATTCTTGAATTGTAACTAAAATCCTTTTTCAACTAATTGACCAACACTCAAAAGATTGTGATTTAAACCTTCTACATAGTAAACATTGTCAGTATTATGCTTACCATCAAGAGATATAGTACCTTTTCCTTTGATTAAACAAGCTTTATCATCTCCAAATCTTACTAGACCTCCATTATATTCGTGAAAAGTCAAGAATTTACCTTTATCACCATTCATATGATGTGAACATCCTAAATCAATGATCCATTCATCCTTTACTTCAACTTTAGCTGCCAGGGCCTACTCTACTAGTTGAACAGTAGGTGTTGGTTGATCTTCTATTATAGCAACAAAAACCCATCCATTGCTTGCTGAATCCTCATCAGAATCATTAGTGATTCCTTCATCAGCAAGATAACAAGATTTATCTTTATTCTTCTTAAATCTATATCTTTGATATTTAGGGTTAGGCTTGTATGTTCTTCTAGCTTCTTCTCTTAGTCTAGCATGTCTATCAAGGCATCTTGAAGCCATATGACCAATCTTATTACAATTAAAACATTTAAAGGGTGCTTTATCTTCATACTTACTTCCAACTGGACCTTTAGGCATTTTTCTTGCAAATAGTGCTTCAAGTTCTTCAAGTTCTTCATTTTCTCTCCTGCTTTCTTCAAGTTCTCTTGCATAAAAGGCTTTCCAATCAGATTTGTCAAATGATGGTCCAGATGATGTTGATGCCTTAAAAGCTAAATCTATCTTTATAGTAGCAACAAGACAAAACTCCTCAATTTCAAAAGCTGAAAGTTTTCCAATCAATGTGTCCCTAGTTACTGATGTATTAGGCATAGTTCTTAACTCATTTATAGTAGTAACTTTCATTTTGTATGCCAGTAGAAATTGTCTTAAAACTTTTGAAATAATTTCATCTTCACTTAAGGTTCCTCCACAACATTTAATACCCAAAACAATTTCATTAACTCTTTCCATAAAAGAAGAAATCCTTTCATCTTCTTCCATTTTCAGATTTTCATACCTGACCCAGAATCTTTCAAGTTTTGCAATTTTGACTGTGGAATCTCCTTCATTCAATGTTTTCAAATGATCCCAAATAGTTTTAGCAGTAGACCTATCTAATAATCCCATGATTTGCTGATCTGATAATGCACTCAAAAGTGCTTCCCTTTCTTTGCAATCATTTTCTTCATCTTTTCCTAAGGTAGGTGGATTAGGCTAACCGGTAGTAGAAGCAGTATAGCCATTCTTTGTAACTTACCAGATGTCCTTTCCAATGCAATTTAGATGTGTCTCCATCCCGATCTTCCATATGCCATTGTTGGTTCCATCAAGTTTAGAATTGTCCTTCCTAAAATAGTTAGTAGTGTAGACAGCTAAAAATAGTCAACGCTTGCGGAATCATACTTTAACATTTGTGCATTGCCTTATTTTAGGGTTTTTGTGTCGCATTAACATTTCTCCTATGATTCGCACTTGGTCTTTATCATTTGCGAGCATCGAGTCATTCTTCTGCATTCTTCAGTTGTCTCGCTCTCAAATTCAGTCTTGTTGACAACAACTTTCAATCATGATTTTGATCAATCCTATCTTGTTGCATCAATGTGCGTACTCATTTGTCATCATTTTGGACATCGTCAATCCTAATTAGGGTTTTGTCCTCTTTTCAATTTTGTCATCTTGCAATCGAATTTGTCATCGATCGTGGTCATTTTCAATCTTATCGTTTTGCAATATATTTTGTCATTGATCCTTATCCTCTTGTCAATTTTGTCATCTTGCGATCAATTTATCATCAATCATCGTCGTCTTTCTCAATCATGTCAATTTGGAACAATTAGTCATTGTTCCTTGTCAATTGGCACATTTGTCAATCAAATCATTTATCACATTAATCATTTATTAATTCAAAATTATGATCAAATCGACATCAATCGATCCTTCAATCACGACCTAATTGTCATCCTTGCATTTTTAATTCATCTTCTAAGGTTTTATGATTTATTCATTTAACCTAATTTGTCATTTCTTCCTCTAGGTTAAATAATTTATTTATTTATCCTAAAGTCTTCTCATCGCAATTAAATGTTCATTTAATTGGCTAATTATTCCTCTTTTTGTGAATTAATTAATAAATGACAAATTATTAATTAATTTACCTAATTTTCTAATTTTCCATCATTTCTAATTTTCTAATTTTCTAATTTCCTAATTTTCATCATTTCTAATTCTTAATTTCCACCTATTTTCTAATTTATCAAATTCAATTTCCACCTAATTAAATTGTCTCTAGTTTCTCCCTATTTTTGTGCTTCGGTGGAAGCATGAATTTCTCATGCGTCATACTCTTGGCATAGCAAGATGTCATAAGGTTCTAGTTTTCTAGCCTTTGCATTGGCAATATGTCATAATTCATGACATAGAAGGTGTCATAACCTTCTTCTTTCTACTCAATTGTGCCATTTTTGAAATCAATTGCTTCTAATATCCATTTCATGCTAATTTGATCTTTTCTCCAATTTGTCTATAAATTGGATGATTTTTCTTCAATCAAGGGTAATCACTTTGTCGAATTAATCACATCATCGAATGAATCAGATTATCAAATTTCTAATGACTTTGTCAAATCAATCATGCTTCGAGTACTCTTGTGGCACTATCTTGTCTGCTTGCTTTCATCTCATGTGTATGCACTTGAAGGTGAGATCCACAAACAAAGGCTATTTGGAGAAGAAAGAAGGACAATGGAGCCGCATGAAGGAAGCATTCAGATCTACATTTGGTTTGCATAATCTTTAGTTTTGAATGTTTTATTTTCATGTCTTTATTGAGTGTGTTTAGGATAGATCATTGCATTTGAGCTTTTGTGATTGAGCTAGATTAGTTTTGATATTCTTTGATGATTTCTGAATTCCTAACATACATTAATTGGTGAACCCGATGTGAACTAACCATTTAACCATGCTTTTGAGTGCTTTTGAGTTGATGTGCAAGTCAAAAACCCAAGAAACAGGGTAATGCAGGGTATTCTAGGAACTCCTGTGCCTATGTAAGACAAGTTGCGCCTGTGTCATGCATTTTGCACTTGTGTTAAAGACATTCTGTGCCTGTGTCATGAGTTCTGCGCCTGTGTAAAGTCCAGAAACAAAGGTAAAAAAGGTAGTGTTTTGCTTAGAAATTGGTTTGTTTTGTATTCTGTTTCTGCTTTTTTGGTTTTTGGTACTAATTCTCTATGCAGTACCTTGGCATATGCATGGCAAAGACAACAAATGAAATGACTAACACGTTTTATTCAGGTTCGATAGTCAAAGAATAAGCATACCAAACTTCTGACTTGGGTTTTTGCAGGTTGCCTTGGATTACAACTAAACTTTGTGTTTGCAATTAATGTTATAGGCACCTAGTATGATTTCTATATAGGTTGGAATGAATGTGTGTTTGCTTTGATTGTAGAGTATTGACATTGGAGTAGGAGAGTATGCTCTCATCCTTCTTAGGGTGATCAGAAATCCAGATCTTCGATACCATGCTCATGTTTGTAATTGTCTGTCACCTTTAGAGGGCCTACCTTCCCGACCATTTTCTTTTGCAAGCAAGTGATAATCGTGAGAAGGGAAAGACCCAAAGTGAGTACAGCTAGAATACCTTGGCATTCTAACTCACTATAAATAAATACCTGATGAGCGAAAGCTTTGAAGGAAGGGTTACGTGAGAATTGTAGTTACTTGGGAAGTGATGACCCTTGGACTCTTTCTCATATCAACATCTAAGTAGGACCTCATGGTCTAAATCGTGCTTGCGCGACTACATTTGTTTGGTATCTTGGTGGACTTAATGTCTCAATCACGCTTGTGTGACACCAAGGAGTAACGCTTAACAGAAATCCTTACTAAACACCTTGTTTTTAAAGGCCAAAAACCCTTCTAGTTGCTTGAGAAGGACAAGTTCGGATACTTGGAAGAGATACTAAGTTCGCCATGGGGAGATTTCCATGGGGACTGATGCTTGGCTACCCTGAGAAGTGAGTGTCGTGGAGGGGAGCCCATGGGGTCAAGCATCTATGTATTCTCCTTGAATCCCATCATGAGTCTACCTCTCAAGTACCTAATGTCCTTACCTACCATAAGAAATGTGTGAATGAGCATGATTGTCTTGAGTCTTAAGTTAAAATATCTTGTCTTCTTTGCTTGTCAAAAGTTGAATTGCATCTCATTTCAAAACAAGACAAACTGATTCAAAAACAAGGTTAAACACAAGAGTATTTCATCCAACAAAGTTCAAAACACCTTCAAACATGGTTGTCAAACATTTTTCAAAATCTTGTCTCAACATTCATGTCACTTAGATCTAGGTTCATCTTAGGTTTGCATTTTCTAAATTCATTGTCAACTACCAAGGTTAGGTTCCACCTAGGTCATACTCCTTTGCATATCAATAAGAGTCATCCATTTGCATGTGTCCTCTTGCATTCAAGTAATATTATTGTCATACATTCATATTTGCATACCCTAGGTCTCTTCATTAAGCTTAGGTCATTATCATATCATATTAGGATCACTTGCATAGTAATTGTCCCTTTGCATATAGTGTCGAAGCTAGGTTTTGTCATACTTGAGTAATCCAAATCTTTGATAAACCCTAAGTCATTGTTAGGAAGTCTAGACCTTATCAAACTTTTGTCTTTTTGTCATCAATATCATTTTTGTCAAACCTAGCTTAGTATCCAAGCATATAGGTGAGACATTGTCAATTTGTCATATTGTCACTTGGTCCTTTTGTCCTTTGAGGTCTAGACATCATTTCAATTTCCTAAGGGTCTCATTTTTAGAATTGCATTCATGAGTTTGTCAAAATCTTGAAAAAACAACAAAAACATAGGTTGCATTCTTGCCATAGATTGCATTTTCGTCTATTTAGTTTGCATTTAGTTGCATATCATATATTCCAAAAAAAATTCCAAAAATATTGCATTTGCATAGTGACATGTTTGTTGAAATGAGGTCTCAACCTTCTTACGAAGCCATGTCATCACAATTGAGCAATCAATCATGTCAATCCAATCTCTACATGTCTCAGAACTTGGATCAAACTTATCATGATGATGTAAATGTCCAAATACAAAAACTAGAGGAGAAACTAGCTCAAGAAGAGGAGATATTGGAACAAAGAGTGAAAAACATTGAGAAGAATAGATCACAAATGTCCAAAATGTTTCAAAAATTTCTGGGTCGAAATCCAAAGATTGAGCCAATTGATGTAAGATCTCTTCTTGAATGATCAGACATACCAGCTCTCCTCTCACAAATAGAGATGATGAAACAATTTCAAGAAAAGAGACAACAACAATTTCAACATTATGTGCCTCCACAACAAGAACAAGAAGGTGTTTACTATCAATCAAATTTTCAACCATCACAACCAATTGTCCAACACATTCAACCAATACAACCAGTGGTCCAATTTCAACAATATGTCCAACCAACTATACAATCTCAACAAATAGTTCAACCAATGGTGGAATATCAACAAGTTCAATCAACATATCAATGTCAACAACCACAACCAAACATTCAAAAACAAAGGTTGCAGCACACACCAAGCCAAGTTTCAAACATGTCAGAACAATTGAACCAAGTCCAATATCAAAACATGCCATCAACTCAAAAACAAGTTCAAATTCCAAATTCAACTATGTAAAAACCTTGAAAGAAGGGTGGCTTTATTGCAATGATCTTAAGGAAATTACCAAGTGAGTTCTTTGAGGAAGATCAAAATAATACACTTATGTCTAGCAATGCCTCATCCCCTCGCAAACAAATTGACTCTCCAGTGGCATCTATCCCTACACCTTTAGAAGTTTCACAAGAACCTTCCATGTTGTCCTCATCAAACAATACACCCAAGGATGCAATTAGCCAAGGGCTATCCATAATTGATTGCCAAAATAATCCAATTCATGATGCACATCCTTGTCATGTTTCAAAAATACAAGACCCAATGCCACCATGCACTTTATTGCCATTACCTATTTTAGAGGACCCCATTTGAAGTCCCTCTTCCTCATGTTCAAGCATTGATTCCTTGCCAGAATCCATCACAAATGTTCAAATTGCATCCCCTTCATGCCAAAACATTGATTCCTTGTCAGAATCCCCCATGCATATCCAAAGTCCAACCCCATGTCAAGAGGATAATTTAGAGCATGAAGAAACATGTCTTAAAATAGATCAAGATCAAGATCCTGAAACCTTATCATCCCATCCAATTGTTGACTAGGACCCCATGTTCCCAGACACTCATGATGATTCCCCTATTCTTGTCCATCCTATCCAAAGTCCTATTGACACTCCATTCCTTGAGCAAGATCAAGATATCCCAGTCCATCCAATCCCAAATGATCCCCTTCCATTTCATGAAAAAAATGTCCTTTCAAATCCCATTGACATTCCACTTCCTAAGCAAGATCAAGATATCCCTTCCATCCTTTCCGATGATCCCATTAAAAGTCCAGAGCAAAGAAACTTTAAAGAGGATGCCAATGATCTTCCTCCTTGTCAAGATCAAATTATTCCTTTAAATCCTCCACAAGATCCTTTTGTTCCTCCATCTCCTTGTCTTAATGCTCCATATACACTCCAAGATCACATTTCTTTTGATGATCCCATTATTTCTCCCATTCCATCTCTTGAAGAGCTTGTCATTGAACCATGTCCACTACACAATCCTAGTTTCCCTCATGATCCTAATCCCCTTCATGATTCTAATGTGTTAGTGCAAGATGTTTATGAACCCTCGACATGCATAATGGGTTCTTCCACTTTGGTCCAATCCGATCCACTTCAAGATCTCATTATTTCTCTCATATCATATCCACCGCATAATGGACTCTTGTCTTCTTCCGAAAGAAAAGAGTATCCTACAAGTCAAGATATTCATAAAGGCAAAGGAGTAGATCTCCATAAGCAAGCATCCCTTCATGTTAAAGAAGATTTTAAGGCTCATGTCTACACAACTCACTCTCAAGACGTTGGTATCCCTCCATCAAAATCAAAACATACGCCTTCCCCATCATACTTTCCATCCATCTTAGGTCCTTATATTCCTTTGTCCTCTATGCAAGGTCAGCAAAGGCACACATCCTTGAGTAAATTTCATCCATCCATGCATTCCTTTCCCCCTCCAAGCAATTTGGATGCCAAGTGTAAATGGCATAAGTCTAGCAATCCACATGTATTCAAGGATCAACATGTCCAATATAATCGACATGTCAAAACAAATAAAAATATGATCTATAAAGAAAAATAAATATCCAAGAGGCCACAAAGGCCCACTGAGCAAAATAAAGAAAAGTCAAAATATATATGGGTTCCTAAATCCCTTGTACAAGCAATGCACTCCAAGGAACCACAAAAGCATGAAAAATCAAAAACCATGTGGATCCCCAAGAAGCTCCTTGAAGCACAAAAAGAACAACCCAGATTGGCATCTAAAATTGTTGTTCCTCCATCCAAACCTTCCAAGTCTATTTCTCCACCACCTTCTTCATCCATTTTGGGCCCTTATGTCCCAAAATCCCAAGCTATTCCTCCATCCAAATCTCAATATCCAAAATACATTTTTCCTCCATCAGTCCATCGCCCCTCAAGGTGTGTGCCATTGTTGATCTTGCCAACATTTCCATCTAGTGAAGCCCAATTCTTCCAATACCCTATCCATTATCCAGTGCATATTTTCCATCCTTCGATCCCTTTGATCCAATCCTTTGCATAAATCCTCACCTTAATTTCATCTCTTTTTCCATGTCCTTATCCTACCAACATCTTTGAGCATACTTTTAAAGGTCATGGTCCATTTTTTTCAAGGCTACTATCCAAACAAAAAGATGTTTGAGTCCTTCTTCCATCCCCTATCATGTGTCCATCTTCTATTGAAAAAAGTCAAAAGGAAAAAAAAAAAGTAAAAAGAAAAAGAAAAGAAAAAAGTAAAGAAAAATAATTCATCCACTGGTGAAAACCTAACAAACGGGTGCCTTGGGCAAGTACCATGATGAAAACCTGGCAAACAGGCATCATGCATAATCTATGAACTTCTTGCACACCACACTTGGGGGCAGGTTTTATCCTATCATATCCTTTTGTCCTTCATTGTTCCATTATCCTATCGAACCCATGTCATACTCCTTCATATCCTATTGCCCTTCATTATCCTATCATACCATGTCATACTCCTTCATGTCCTATTACCCTCCATTATCCTATTGTCCCTCATGTCCATTTCCTCTTTCCACCTTTGATCTTGACAAGGCTGATGATCTTCATGAGCATAATGCATCTTGTTTGCAACTTTTAGTCCATCATAGCTTTTGGTCATTTATCCATTTGCTTATTATAACCTTTCATCCATATTCCCTGTCTTATTGCAACTTTCTGCCACTATCCCGTATCCTATCCCGACCTTCAATCCATGTCCCTTATCCATTCTTGGTCTTTCTTATCCTATCCATATCTTATCACTATCCATACACTATTTCTGTTCCTTGATCTTGATCTGACATAAGGACGTAAAATTTAAACATGGTTTCAAAAACCTCTTGACATGTCCCTCATGCCATGTCACTACTTTACATTGTCATATCCAGTCTCTTATCCCATCAGGCAATAGCCCTTAAAAATTGCATCCATATTGTCTCCATGATAAAAGGCCTTTGTCTTCCCTCTATCCACCAACATTTCAGAAAGCCTATTTATTCACCTATCATATTCCTTGCCTTGCTAGATACTAGGGAAAAAATCATAAAAAATTGAAAAATGTCCTGAATAAAATCAAAAAAATTGAAAAATGTCCTGAATAAAATCATAAAAAATTGAAAAATGTCTTGAATAAAATAAAATAAAAAAATAAAAAATCAAATAATGTCCTGAAAAAATCTCCAAAAAAAAAAAATCAAATAATGTCTTGAAAAAATCTCTAAAAATCAAATAATGTCCTGAAAAAATCCAAAAAAAAAAAATTGAAAAATGTCCTGAAAAAAATCCCTAAAAAGTCAAATAAAGTCCTAAAAAAAATGAACACAAAATTTTTTGTAAAAACTCGAAAAGCAAAACAAAAAATATATCCCCTTTGTGCATAGACAGATCACTAAGCATACATCCAACAACAGTCAATCACCCACTGTGCTTTAATGAAATCATGCGTTAACAGATGACCTTTTTCAGTCAAACCAGACATTCAAACTGATCAAATTTGTCATATAAATCAATTGAACGTCAACATCAAAATCATTTGTCCTTGGCACACTATCATGGGTCTTATACAGGGTGTGGTATACTCGAAACCAGACTGTGTCCTGTCTTAGACGGGGTACCGCATTCCCTGAAACCAAATAGCATGATCGTCTTATCAGCACTTTCAACTTTTGACAATGAAGATCAAGATGTTTGTTTGACTTGTTGGAATTCGTGAGTCTTATCATTTATTGATTTATCTCCGATCATGTTCCTATGTTACTCGATGATGTCACTGAGTGATTTAGAGTGACCAGGATGCCTCATGGTCCCTTTCTTTTTTGATTGTGATTGTTGTTTGTCTGTGATGTGTCTGTCTTTTGCAAAAAGGGTTACATTTCAGCTCTGGCCTTCAATGCCATGATGCTATGCATCCATTTTTCTACATAAAAATAAAGGCTCTCACCTACAAAGTGCATTACTGAAAGCAAGTTTTTCTTCATTTCTAACTATCCTCTATCTCATTTCTTCTTACTAACGTTTCTTCCATTAGTTTGGATAGTTAGTTCAGTCTAGTGCTTTGATCTCCACACACATATGTTGCATCCTGCATTCATTAGTTAGTACATTTGCATTACATCGAGCATTATATCAAGCATTTTATCCATTTCATATTATAAATGCATCAAAAATACATAAAAATATATCCATACATGTTCATCAACAATGCATAAGTCATCCATACATGGAAAATAACTATAAATCATAACACATTGCATCCCATAATATTGATGCATGTCATATCATATATCAACATAATATCAGAGTACAAAATTGGACTGTCTATCCTAAGTATGGCCCGCAGGCTGACTACATCATATCAAACTGCATATGTCATCTATCTATCATAAGGAGTACGTGCCTCTGTCATTGGGTGCTCCCTCTGCCCTCCTCATCCCTGCCATGTCTCATGGATGATGTCCCTCCTGTCCCTGGTCCTGGATATGGTGGTCTCATAGGTCCACTCACCCCCATGCTGCTCAATGACCTCTGAGAGTGTGCCCTACTCTCTGTCCTCGATCGTGCCCGATATGAAGCTACTCTCTGCTTTGGTGGAACTACACCCTCATATAGTGTCCTCCAATGGCGTATCTCCTCTCCGATCTCTACCAGCATCTGTGCCATCTCACATGCACTTGCATCCCTAATAGACCCAATGAACTTAGTGACTCTCTGTTCCTCTCACTGTGCCTAAGCTATTGTTGTATCTTGAGCCACTGTGAGTCTGGCTATCTCCGCTCTGAACTGATCCTGCTGTCTCTCCAATGTTGTAATATGATCCTGCTGACTCACTATGGTAGCTCTGCACAACTCCATCTCCTCTATGCTAGCTGTCTTCGGCTCTATGGGTATATCCTGCAATGTCTCCTAATCAGCCGAGTTTGGCTCATCATCATCATCCCCACCATCATCTTTGGCCTCATCATCCACCTCATCCTCATCACCACCCTCATCCTCATCGCCACCCTCATCCTCCTTGTCATCCTCATCCTCCTCCTCTCCTATGAGTGGGAAGTCCTCCTGTCTCCTCAGTACTGGAATATCAGGATCAGTCAATGGCACTGGTCGTCATTGTGCAAACCATTTCTCATACTCCTCTATCATCTCGGCATCCACCACATTTGACCTCCAATCCCACTGTCTCTGTTGTAGCTGTGCAAAGTTGGTATATGCTACGTGTGGCTGAATTATACTCCCCCACTGACTCGTCTCTCGGTGCGATCGGGAAAACTGTGCCATCCTTCTAGGTACATCCTGTCTCTCTCCAAACTGTCGTCTGACTCTCTCTGGCAGGTACATCTCAATCACTCTCTATTGATTCACTGGTCGACCAATCAGGTACCTCTCCTGTCTACAATATGGTAGCTCCTCACCATCATCTAACCATCTAGGGCAATCAAGATATGGCCTCCATGTGAACTCTCTCAGTCTATCTAGCTCATGTCGCCAGTACAATATGTATCCAAATGGACCCTATCTCAGTGCTCCCCCATAGCAATATACATATGGTCGGTGTGGTATAACCTATCTCTCTATAATTGGTAGACATATGGCTATGTGCTCAAATGCCCATACCTGAAGCAATGTGACTCCACAGCTCAAAGTCTGCACTCCCTGATATGCTATCTGATGCAACTAAAAATATAGCATAGCTAGTACACATGGTCCCCATGCGTACACCGTCCCCTCTGTCACCATCCACTCTAGCACTCTTCCCCATCCAATAGGGAATTCATGTCCTTGTCTGTCTCCTCCTAGTAGACATGCTATCACCACTGCTATCACCACATATCATCGATCATACTCTGATGCCATGCTCTCCCAGCCGATCTCCCTCTCGACGATATCCAAATCATCTGCATCACACTCAAATAGTCTGCACAATGTATCCCTCCCTATCACTGGGTCATACTCTATCATCTCCCCATGTATCAAAATGTAGAGGATGCGCCATACATCCTCTAGAGTCACAGTCGCCTCTCTAGTCGCCAGATGGAAGGAGGAAGTCTCCAAATGCCATCGCTCTGCCAATGCAGTAAGCAATCCTATGTTTGCCCTAATCTTGGGCATAAATGTGATATAATATATCCCCAGTCCTGCTAAGATATCTCTGTCTGTGCTCCTGAGTCTATGTCGTAGCATGAAATAGTCTGGTCGGTTCTCTCGCATGATCAATGGATACTGTCGACTCTGCATCACAATTGGGGCACATTTTGTCAGTATTAGGGTTTTGTTCCTATGAGCTACATTTCCTTGTTTCATGCCTAACTCAGGGTGTTCTTTATCTATTTTGACCTATCCTACCCTTATCCCCCCCTTTTCAGATCATTCGCATGCTGTTTTGAACCCAAATTAAGTCACCAATGCACAACTGCGCCTGTGTCAAGACTCCTGCACCTGTGTCACATAAATTGCACCTGTGTACCCCTACACAAGCATAGAAGACATCACACAAGCACAGGATTTTCCCTACACAAGCACATAACTCAGTTTTTACAGTTTCTGTGGGCCCCACAATGTCTTGCAAGCAATCAAAATTCATGAAATTGAAAATATGGGTTTTTGAGATACATACTGCTGCTCCTGCGTCGTCCGGTCATCTGTAAGTACGTACACATTCTCTAAGGTGATCTGCCATTGGAATGTTTTCCATCTCTCTGCAAGTGTCCTTGTCCAGAGCAACAAATTCTCCTCTTTGGCTAGTGCAAATGAGCAATTTTCACTCTCTTGGTCCCATTTATAGATCTTTGTCAGTGCATAGATGGACGTGCACCCTCTCCATATTATATTGGTCGTGGTTTCTTACACCTTAAATTTCTTGTCCTTTGTGCATTCGATCTCTGATTGTCAGTCCGTTCAATCCTATCATTTTTATCGATCAATTGGCCTCTTTTCTGCATGTTTCTGACCAATTCCTCGAGGGGGCATGCATATGTCATTGTTATTGTCTGGGGCATTTTCATTATCATTCTTTGAAACAACGCTTAGAATCACATTGTCTCAAAGAGGGGCAAAATGTAGACACCTAAAAATGGTCAACGCTTGTGGAATCATACTTTAACATTTGTGCATTGCCTTATTTTAGGGTTTTTGCGTCGCATTAACATTTCTCCTATGATTCGCACTTGGTCTTTATCATTTGCGAGCATCAAGTCATTCTTCTGCATTCTTCAGTTGTCTCGCTCTCAAATTCGGTCTTGTCGACAACAACTTTCAATCATTATTTTGATCAATCCTATCTTGTAGCATCAATGTGCGTACTCATTTGTCATCATTTTGGACATCGTCAATCCTAATTAGGGTTTTGTCCTCTTTTCAATTTTGTCATCTTGTGATCGATTTTGTCATCGATCATGGTCATTTTCAATCTTGTCATTTTGCAATCTATTTTGTCATTGATCCTTATCCTCTTGTCAATTTTGTCATCTTGCGATCAATTTATCATCAATCGTCGTCATCTTTCTCAATCATGTCAATTTGGAACAATTAGTCATTGTTCCTTGTCAATTGGCACATTTGTCAATTAAATCATTTATCACATTAATCATTTATTAATTCAAAATTATGATCAAATCGACATCAATCGATCCTTCAATCATGACCTAATTGTCGTCCTTGCATTTCTAATTCATCTTCTAAGGTTTTATGATTTATTCATTTAACCTAATTTGTCATTTCTTCCTCTAGGTTAAATAATTTATTTATTTATCCTAAAGTCTTCTCATCGCAATTAAATGTTCATTTAATTGGCTAATTATTCCTCTTTTTGTGAATTAATTAATAAATGACAAATTATTAATTAATTTACCTAATTTTCTAATTTTCCATCATTTCTAATTTTCTAATTTTCTAATTTCCTAATTTTCATCATTTCTAATTCTTAATTTCCACCTATTTTCTAATTTATCAAATTCAATTTCCACCTAATTAAATTGTCTCTAGTTTCTCCCTATTTTTGTGCTTCGGTGGAAGCATGAATTTCTCATGCGTCATACTCTTGGCAAAGCAAGATGTCATAAGGTTCTAGTTTTCTAGCCTTTGCATTGGCAATATGTCATAATTCATGACATAGAAGGTGTCATAACCTTCTTCTTTCTACTCAATTGTGCCATTTTTGAAATCAATTGCTTCTAATATCCATTTCATGCTAATTTGATCTTTTCTCCAATTTGTCTATAAATTGGATGATTTTTCTTCAATCAAGGGTAATCACTTTGTCGAATTAATCACATCATCGAATGAATCAGATTATCGAATTTCTAATGACTTTGTCAAATCAATCATGCTTCGAGTACTCTTGTGCCACTATCTTGTCTGCTTGCTTTCATCTCATGTGTATGCACTTGAAGGTGAGATCCACAAACAAAGGCTATTTGGAGAAGAAAGAAGGACAATGGAGCCGCATGAAGGAAGCATTCAGATCTACATTTGGTTTGCATAGTCTTTAGTTTTGAATGTTTTATTTTCATGTCTTTATTGAGTGTGTTTAGGATAGATCATTACATTTGAGCTTTCGTGATTGAGCTAGATTAGTTTTGATATGCTTTGATGATTTCTGAATTCCTAACGTACAAGTAGACATTAGATCTCCTCAAGTTGTTAAACTTATGCAAAAAGAGGACTAAGCTCTGATACCAATTATTATGTCCCAGAGGAAACTAAGAGGCGGGGGGGGGGGGGGGGGGGGCTGAATCAGTTGTCTAATAAATTCAAACCAAAAACAACTTAACTAAAATTAATGCTTAGTACCGATAAACCAAACTTTATGTTGGTAGACATTTTATTAGTTAATTGTAGTACCAATAAAGATTAATGCATGAAACAAAAAGACAATAACATCCACAACACATAACACCAATGTTTGTACGTGAAAACCCTATAAGGGGAAAAACCATGGTGGGAAACCTTACCCACAATCAGATGATACTACTGGAGATAGTATGTTTATACAAATGGGTTCTGCACATGCAAAAAGGCCAAGCGCCTATAGCTCAGTGGTCAGTCACAAATAAGAGTCACACTAACTACAATATGATGATTAGATCCAATAATGATGTACTGCTCAAAATAGCATCTTCATATGCTAGATTCAGTACCGGTGTAGTTCTAATATGTGTTCGCAAAAACCTTGCTTCACCTTCAAATGATGTCTGCATGTATAGCTCTGCTTATTCTCACATATACCTTCTTACAATTCATTTTTCCAATCGCATACCGATCTCACAAATACGATTTTACATATATACCATAGCCTAAGACCAATTTTAGTAGGTCAGCTCTAAAAGATATTACAATAAAATCAATTACAAGTAAATCAATAACTAATGCAATATTTGGTTCAACACATCAGCTTAATGCATTTACAACATTGATAAATCATCTCCAAAGCGTGTCGTGCTGAACTGGAATAGATAAGCTTGCCAATGCTTATTCTGGACCTATTTGCCGGTAACAACAAATATGCAAATACGAATATACCAATGAAAAAATCTCCAAGACAAAGTGTCCAAATGATGTCCTCAATATAACCAAGTATTTTCCATGTTATTCCAAGTGCCGGTGAACATTATATCCGGTCGGTGAACCAGATACCGGTGAGTGTGCATAAGTCACTTTCTTACTGGTGAACATTGCCAATTCTCCAAAGTGCCAGAGTTGATAAGTGTTAATAGGTGTTGACATCAATGACAAAACCATATCAACATAACCAAAATACCAACAAAAGATACTTCCTCCAATTGTTGTACAAAAGTATCCACAATCATGTCAACCTCGAAAGAATGATCATGTAGAGAATGCACAAGAGGGTCAGAGTGTTCCCTCACAACAATTGAAGAAGGATGATCCTCATCAAAGAGAAGATTAATTTCATCAATGATGTCTCCCAAATATGCAATGTAGGACTCCACAAACAAACCTGTAATGTTTGTCAAGTAGTCATCCCAATGATCTGAAGTTGGAAGACAAGATATAACCTATTGGATTGAATCACAAGAAGGAAAAATTGTTGCAACATCTACATCATCAAGTGTAATAGGTGGTGTGATAAAAAATAGGAGGAGATGAAATGCAAGGCTCAAGAATGATGTCACATGTGAGAATCCCCAAGTTCAAGTACCCAAATTTCTCCTCAAAATCTGAATCATCATGTGAAGAATTTACCTCATCAATAGGACCAAAATGTGAAAAGGAGTACAACCGAGATGCAATGATAGCTCTACTCTCCAAGTCTCTAATGATAACTAAATCAGGTGTGAACTCCATAATTATCCTTGTTTCCTGATGTGTGATTTGATAGATGGAAATAAGATTGTTTGTCAAATGGGGTATACACAACACATAATTGAAGGAGTTATCCCCAATGGCAATAGATCCTTTCCCAATCACATCCATGTATGTATGATTGGCCATCAAAATCTGTGGCATGGTGCAAGGCTCAAATGAAAAGAACATAGATTATGAAGATGCCATATGATGAGAAGCCCCTGAATCTAGAAGCCATCTCCTTGAATAATGACTTGTAGTACCACAAAGAGCTTGTCCCTTTCCTTTATCTGTCCCAAAAGAGTGATCCTTTCCTTTATCCTTTTCTTTAGAAGAATAAGTTGAAGTAGACATTATAGAAGGTAAAATGATTTTGTTCTTCTCAAGAAGATGTTTCAATTCATCAATATCCTTCTTGTAACAACATTGTTCATCATGTCCTGACTTCTTGCAATATGCACAAAAAAGATTGTCCTTATACGATTTCCTCTTAGGTGAGGATGTATAGTCACCTTGTTGTGGAGAGGAGGATTGTGCTCCATCTTGTTGTGGCTTAGGCTTAGGTTGCTTTTGGTTCTTTCCTTTTCCTTGATTGCTTTGATTCCCTTAAGTAGCCACCAAAGCTTGTGACTTTGAAGATTTGAGAATCCCCATCTTGGTCAACTTAGATTGCTCAAGAATCAGCATCTTCATGAATGCATCAAAAGATGGTGGAGTGTAGGAGGCACCTTGAGCCAACTGATGGGTGTGAAAGATAGAGACAAAGGCTACATACTCTGATGGAAGCTTGTCCAACAAGTTGTAAACTAATTGAACATACTTTTTGTCAATGCCACAATACTTAATGTTTTCTCTTAGCTCATTTGCTTTTGTGACAAAATCTTGGATTGTATCAAAATCCTTGGGATCCAATGTTGTGAGTTCACTATCAAGTTTGTATCCCTTAATCTCATCAACTTGACCATACAACTTCTAGTAAATATCCCAAACCTCTTTAATTGTTGTACACTTATCAATATGAAAAATGAGGTCATTTGATACATACTTTCTCAAGGTTCCAAGTGTCATAAAATTTTTAGTGAGCCATTCAACTTGAGCATTAGGACTAGCCTTAGGATTAGGTGGTTCTGTTATTGTTCCATTTACATAATGAATGAGTCCTTTTTCCATTAGTTTACTCCATGCCTTAATCTTCCATGATTCATAATTATGTGGAGTTAAAAGTGGAAATTTAGGAGAACCCTTTGCACCAAAATTAAAAAAACATAAGATAGAGAGAGACACAATCACACAAGACACCACCCCAAATTAATCAATCAAGAAACCCCTCCCAAAATGATGATTTGGCACTTTATACTTAGTGTGTGTACAATGGGCCACTTGCAAAACAAGGCAAGGTGGATTTCTAATTTCAACTTTACAACTACCTCAAATAGGCTATAAGAGACCTCAAAAAACCAAATAGGCCAAAAATGACCAAATACTAAAAGTACAATTTCTACTCAAATCACTACTAACTGATGGCATATTATGAAAGTAGATGAAAAATTATGCACTTTAAAAAAAACAACACCTGAAAAGGAGGTCGTATGACCCCAAACGAAGCCTCTAAATTTGTAAAATTGAGGATTAGACAAGTACAACCATCAAAAACTGCAAATTGTGAAAAATATGTCCATAAAAATCAGAAAATTCCTCCACCACCACGAAGAGCACAAAAAATTAGCCCAAATTAAAAAAAATGCACCCAAAAAGGATCCAAAAGGAGCAAGAAATGGCCATTTGAAGTTGAACTACAAAATCAAAAGGCTCAACAGGAGGGGGGTCAAAAAAAATTCAAAAATAATGATTTCAGCAATATTCTAGGTTAAATTTGACGGCCATCTAGCCATCAAAAAAACTTCACCTCCCTACCCATTTGGATGTCCGTATAGTACAGACTAATGACAGACTAATGATGTGGTGCAATCAGATTGGTCTGTACAAATGACATGGTAGATGGGTAGGCATACAAAATGCTCAATTGGCAGGTGATTGTATGTATGTATGTTGATGTGGACAAGTGGGTGGCTGTACATATGTCTGCTAACTAGGCAGAACATGGGCACCGTACACCGATGTGTCACTGGTACAATAGATACGAAGGTGTCAGGTCAGACAAATAAATGAGTGCCATGTGGACCCTATGCTAAAGGTCATCGACAATGGTTTTTGAGGGAGCTAAAGTAGTCAGGGGGTGGTGAGTGCACAAAGACCAAACCGGGGTGCCAATGGTTGTGAGTGGAGCGGACCATGAGCAAAGCAACCAGACTCGCTAGAGAAGCCAACATAGGGAGTCGCCAGGGATGGAGCGGAAGAAATCAAACGTCGATGGGTATGATTATCCCTATGAAGACAGTATGAGCTTGCAAAAGTGATGCAGCCGAGGAGAGGTATGGGGGCTATGACCCCCCATGTATAATTATTATTATTTTTTTAATACAATTAAAGATACTTCTCCAGTACAATTAATAAATTGCAAATAAAAAACAATATCCACAAAATAAAAAAATAATATATATATTTTTTTTAAAAACATCCATACGAAATTAGACAAATTGGCAAAATTATACCTTCGATGCTCCAAAAAAATATTTCTCCAAATATAGATAAATTTATACTCATTTTTCATGGAAACAGTCTCCTGGATGCAATGGTGAGGTCAAAATCACCATAGGATGCACCTAAAATGAGAAACTCCCCAGATCTGAAAATAGAAACCTCCAAAATCTCTCTAAAAAGACTAATCATTGAAGCCCTATAGGCTTTGATACTATGTGAGAATTTGTTGAAAATAGCCAAGATCTAGGGCACAATTAATAGCACAATAGAGAGAAAAGATATTGATAAGAATAAATTGTATTTCAATCAATAGAAAATAGTGATCAACTCGATCATCAAGAGTTGTTACATATAATGTAGATGAGCCTTCTTATAAAGGCAAGGCTAAGAGACAAGATAGTACATAATGATGACATGTGGTTCAATGAGATACAAGGGTAGGTAGGGGTAGGTAGGAGAACTAATAAACTATTCCACATGAGGTGGATCACCCACTGAATGTGGAATTATCACTCCACAATAAGTGGATATGATAAAGTAATAACAATATCACACCATAAAAGGAGGAAATTCTCCTACATACACACTCCCAATGTAGCACATCTCCCTAAGTGTCTCATATGTAAACTACTATGTTATGCATGTACCTAAGTAAACTTAAGTAAAGTTTAATTATATCCAACATGAATAAATAATTACACCAACACCTTTCCACCTTTGATCTTGACAAGGCTGAGGATTTTCTTAAATGTCATGCATCTTGTTTACAATTTCCATTCTATCATAGCTTTTGGTCTTTATCCATTGGCTTGTTACAACCTTTTGTCCATATTCCTTGGCTTATTGCAACCTTCCGCCACTATATCTTAGCCTATTGCAACCTTCAATACATATCCCTTATCCATTTTTGATCTTGTTTATCATATCCATATCCTATCAATGTCCATACACTCTTTTCCATCACTTGATCTTGATTTGACATAAGGATGTAAAATGAAAAAAAAAGGTTTCAAAAACCTCTTGACATGTCCTTCATGCCACGTCATTGCTTTACATTGTCATATCTAGTCCCTTATCCCATCAGGTGATAGCCCTTGGAAATTGAATCCACTTTGTCTCCATAATAATTTGCCTCTGTCTTCCTCTATCCACCAATATTTTAGTAGGCTTTTTTATCCATTTTTCATATTCCTCACCTTCCTAGACATTGGGGGAAAAATCATAAAAATCAATAAAAAACAAATATAGTCCTAAAAAAATCAATAAAAATAAAATAAAGACTTGAAAAAATCAATAAAAATCAAATAATGTTTTGAAAAAATCAATAAAAATCAAATAATGTCTTGGAAAAATCAATAAAAATTAAAAAAATATTGAAATAATCTATTTTTTTTTTAAAAACGTCCTAAAATAAACTAAAAACATTTGAAAAAGGTCTTGAAATAATCCAAAAACATCGTAAAATGTCTTGAAAAATGTACAAAAAAATCAAAAAGTTCAAAACCCTAAAATTTTTAAAATGCCAAAAAACAATCGCTTTCATTTCTTCTTGTTAATAAACTTTCCCTCCTATACATAAACAAATATTTTAGTAGACATCAAACAGAAAACACAAAAAACTATACTTAACAAATCATGCATCAACAGATAAACTATTCAATCAACTAAACATTCACACTGATCAAAATTGTCATATTAATTAAACAAAATTAGAATCATTGGTCCTTTGTTAATTATTATGGGTCTTATACAGGGTGTGGTATACTCGAAACTAGACTATGTCCTATCTTAGAAGGGGTACTCCATTCCCCAAAACAAGGCAACATGATCGTCCTACCATCTAATACAACTTTATCAATTTTGACAATTAATATCAAAATGGTGGTTTGAATTGTTTGGATTGTGAGTCTTATCTTTCTTTGATTTATCTTCACCCATGTTCCTATGTTACTTGAGGATGTCATTGAGTGATTTAGAGTGGCTGGGATGGCTCATGGTCATTTTTGTTTTGTCTTCTATTTGTGGGGTGTTTCATAACATTCTGGGGCAAGTATGTCTTGGATGTCCATGTTGGCACGTTCACATTATGGTTGTCACTCCTCGACCTTTGACACACATGATGTCCTAGGATTTTTGAAATATTCCTTGTTTGCAACATGTCCTTTTTATGCAAAGGGATTGCATTGTCACCTTGGCCTTCATTGCCATGGTGTGTTGCATCCATTTTGCCATATCAAATAAATGTTCTCACCTACTATTTGTATGTGTGAAAGCAAGTTTTTCTTCATTATTACTCTTTCTTCATCTAATTTTCTCTTACTAACATTTCTTCTATCAGTTCTTGAAGTTAGTTTGGTCTAGTACTCTAGTACATAAAAACACTTTCATCCTACATTCATTAGTTAGCACATATGCATATCATAATCATTCATTGCATCATATATAAAAACAAAACAAAGCATTTGCATATTATCATTACCCATTGCATTACATAAAAGATAAAAACACAAAAACAAGTACACTTATTATTCATGGCATCACATAAAGAGAATATACAACATTCATACACAACATCATATGGACATAAGAAAAATGCATATCATAATCATAATTACATATCATATATATTATATTATCGGAGTACAAAATCAAACTATTTGTCTCAAGTATGGCCCGTAGACTCAGTACATCATAGTAAAAAGTGTCTACATCAAGTGAGGAAATATGTCTCTATCACTAGGTTCTCCCTCTATCCTCTTGACCTATATCCCATCTTGAGGATGAAGCTCCTCTCATGCCCTCTAGTCATCTGAAAGTGTGTACACATTCTCCAAGATGGTCCTCCACTAGAATGTTCACCATCCTGCTACAACCTCCTTTGCTCCAAAGCTCCAAATCTACCAAATTAGAGAGTAAAAATGATCCATTTTCACCCCTCTCACCTCCTTTTATAGCCTTTTGAGGTGTCTAGATGGATGTGCACCATCTCTTTGTTGTATTGGTTGTAGTCTTTTTCACCTTGTAATGCTTGTATCTTTTGTATTTGATCTTTGATTTTCATTCTCTCTAAGCCAATAGATTCCTATCATCACTGTCGATTAATTGGCCTCTTTTCTAGATTTTTCTTGCCAATACCTGAAGGGGGCATACATATACCTTATTATTGTGTGGGGAATATTTTTTGATTATTCTTTGAAACAATGCTTAGAATCGCATTGTCTCAAAGAGAGAGAAAATGTAGGCATCTAAAAATGGTCAATGCTTGCGGTACTTTAACATTTCCGTGTTACCTTCTTTTAGGGTTTTTGTGCGTTTACTAACAATTCATCTATGTTGCACATTTGATCTTTATCATTTGTTGGCATCATGTCATTCCTCTACATTCTTTTCCTATCTAATTTTATGTTCTCTCATTTCAACTATCTTGTTAATATCAATTTTGATTCCTATCAGTAATCGTGATCAACTTGTTGAATCGATTGGACATTATTTTAACCCTAATCAATGTAAATTAGGGTTTATCCTCAATCTTTGTCATTTGTAGTATTAATAATCCTTTGCTAAATCATTACACACTCTAATGGTATTTAAAGGTGATTGAAGGTGTTGTCATTGATGGCAACCTTGTAATCTAATGGCACTGGCCGGCACTAGCACCGATAGACTCTACACCGACAGATAGTTCACCGACAATGACAATAATGTTTACCAACATCTCAATCGACAGGATTTTGATTATTATATTTGTATTTAATTGTAATATCTTCTTGTAAGCCAACATGGCATATTGTAATAAGACTCGTATATAAGTATGAGATCTTGTAGATCATTTTGAGCGATACAACATAGAGGATAGATATGATGGATATGTAGAACAAATATTAAGGAAGATTTTGTTGAAGGGTTTATGGTTATTGTATGGGCTTAAACCGGTATTGAACCTGGCATAGCAGATGTTGTTTTGTAGAAGTACACTATATTGGATTCTCATAATCCATTTTGTAAGTCAGTGAGACTTACTTTTGTAATTAAGAAGTGAGCTTTAGGTAGTTGGCCTTCTTGCACGTGCAGGCCCCACTTGTAAGTAATATCCATTCATTGGCCAATGAGTGAATATTCTGGGTCACAAATCCCACCGAGGTTTTTCCCACACCGGGTTTCCTCGTTAAACATCTTGTGTTATGTTGTGCTTTCTATGTTATCTTTACTGTTCTTATTTACTACATTAATTCTTGTTTACCAGTACACTATTTTGGAATGCAAAATATTTAATAAGGTCAAAGAATCTGTTAACCAATTAGATACTAATTCACCCCCCCCCCCCCTCTCAGTATCTTTGGGACTATCATCAATCCTAACAATTGGTTTTAGAGCCTGGTCCTCTATTTTCAAAAGCCTAACAACTTGAGGAAGATTCTGACACTGGTACAGATGGAAAACTTGAGAAAGCAATTAAAAGGAGCTCTTACAGACTTTGATGCAAAAAAGTTGAAGAATACCAAACTTGAAGATGATCTGAGGACTGCATGGGAATTCATTCAAGGACTTCAGGATAATCTCACTATTGCTAGAAATAAAAGAAGGGAACTTCATGAGAAGATGCATAATGATGATGGTGAAAAGGAAACTCTTAATGAGTTTGTAAGCAAGATGAGGCAAGAAAACATGACCTTGAGGAATGAGTTGCAAGATGTGACTATGAGATTTTGTAAAGACATTGAAGATAGAAAGAAGAATGAAGATGACTTGACTAGGAGACTCAATGATGCTGGAAATGAAAATCTAAGAGTTGGACATGAAAATGATACGTTAAAGATAGATCTGATTCACATGGAATATGATAAAACTGAACTTATGAGATAGAAGGATTTTTTGGAAAATGAGTTGGCTACTGCAAATCAACATAAAGAGAAATTCAAGAAAAGTTCAGAAGAACTTGATGATATACTAAAAATTCAGAAACCTAATGGAGACACTAATGGACTTGGATTTGAAATTGGTGAAAGCTCTGGTATTGCAAACAATCATGATCATAGTAAATCAGTAAGACAACCTAATGCCTACAAATTTAATGGGAAATGCTTTAACTGTAACAAGTATGGTCATAGAGAAAACTAGTGTAGATCTAGAAACAATCAAAACACTAATGCACCCACTGGTCAATGTTCCAAATGCAACAAAATTGGTCATAATTCATAAAACTATAGAATGAATGTAACATGTTATGTTTGTGGAAGATTTGGGCACTTATCTAATCAATGTAGTGTTGGAAAATGCACACTCCAATGAGATATTGTAGGTGATTGAAGGTTTTGTCACTAATGGAAACCTTGCAATCATATGATACCGGCAAGACAATTTACTGACACCAGCAACAATAGACTCTACACCGACACATAGGACACCGATAGTAAAAGGAAGTATACCGGCACCCAAGCCAATAGGAATTTTGTCTATAATATATTTTGTAATTAATTGTAAAATCATTGTAAGCTGACTTGGCAAGTTGTAAAATGACTCATATATGTATGAGATCATTATAGAACATTTTATAAGGAAGTAGATAGGCAAAATAAGGCAGACCTAATATGCAAATTATAGGTTAAAGATTTATGTATCAAGAAGAGCTAAAACCGGTATTGGATCTGGCATAGTAGATGCTATTTTGAAGCAGTACAAGACATTGGATTTGCATAGTCTATTTTGTAAGTCAGTGAGACTTCCCATTTTTGTAATTGAACAGTGAGCTCTAGGCACTTGGCCTTCTTGCATGTGCAGGCCCCTATTGTATTAGTAATATTCTCTTATTGGCCAATAAGCGAATAGTGTGGGTCACAAATCCCATCGAGCTTTTTCCCACACTGGATTTCCTCATTAAAATACTATGTTATGATGTGCTTTTCATGTGGTTGTTGTTATCTTTGTTTACTGCATTACTTTTTGTTTACTGGTATACAATATTGATATGTTTTACATGTTTTAAGTTAAGAAAATTCTATAACCGGTTAGATACTGATTCACCCCTCCCCCTCTTAGTATCTTTGGGAATCCTAAACAATTGGTATCAAAGCTTGGTCCTCTATTTTCAGAAGCCTAACAGCTTGAGGAAGATCTTGACACCGGTAGAGATGGAAAACTTGATGAAGCAATTAGAAGCAGCTATCTTAGACTATGATACAAAAAAGTTGAAAAATATCAAACTTGAAGATGATCTAAAGGCTGCATAGGATATTATTCAAGCACTTCAAGAAAATCTTACCATTGCAAGAAACAAGAGAAGAGAACTTTGTGAAAAGATGCAAAATGAGAATGATGAAAAGGAAACTCTTAGTGATTTGATGAATAAAGTGAAACAAGAAAACATGACAACAAAGAATGAGATGTAGGGTATGACTATGAGATTTTGTAAAGAAATTGAAGATAGAAAGAAGAATGAAGAAGACTTGACTAGAAGACTGAATGATGATGCAAATGAAAACACAAGACTTAGTTATAAAAATGATATGTTGAAGATAGATCTCATGCACACACAAAATGACTCAAATGAACTTATGAGACAGAAAGAAATCTTGGAAAGAGAATTGGCTACTGCAAATCAGCACAAGGAGAAATTCAAGAAAAGCTCAGAAGAACTTGGTGACATGCTAAAGAATCAAAAACCAAATGGTGACACTAATGGCCTTGGCTTTGAAGCTGGTGAAAGCTCTGGTACTGCAAACACACATGATCATAGCAAACCGGTAAGACAACCTACTGCTTATAAATTTAATGGCAAATGATTTAACTATAACAAGTATGGTCATAGAGAAAATCAATATAGATCTAGAAATTATCATAGCACTAATACACCCACCGGTCAATGCTCCAAATGCAACAAAGTTGGTCATAATTCAGAAAATTGCAAAATGAATGTAAGATGTTATGTTTGTGAAAGATTTGGATACTTATCTAATCAATGCAGAACACACACCGACATAGGATATGGGAAATCTATTCAAAAAAACAATGTGAACTATTATGCTTGCAATAAGATTGGACATATTGCAAAATTCTGCAGAAGTAAGGCATCACCGACAAGTAATAATGGTGCTAGTTTGAAAGGTAAAGGAAAGGTTGAAGAGGTAAAGCAAGAATTCTCAAAACAATGGATCAGAAAGTTAGATCTAAATTTTGATAGAAATACTCCTCCACCAGTAGAACAGAGTAACACTCCACCAGCAGAACATAGTAACACTCCACCAGTAGAATAGAGTAACACTCCACCAGCATGAGACTCTTCATCAAACTAAAGAAAATTCCTTTGAGGGTTAAGCAACCAAATGTGAAACATGCTATTATTCCCTCAGTTGATGATGAGAAGTTGAAATTACTTCTATACCGGCAGATAAGTTAAGTCATTACTTAACTAGCAAGAATTAAATGTGGTGGTTGGCGAAATTAACAAGTGTTTTGGCTCCATTTTCATTTCACTAAGCATTCAAAACTTTGAGAGTGCAAAAATTCTGAGCAAAGGCATTCCAAGCAAAGAAGTGAAGTAATTCATCAAGAAATCATTCCCTAAGGTAGATAAAGGTATTTATAACCATGGCTTCTTCATCTGCTCCTAAATTCATTGCAAACCCTACTGTTGTCGAAGTTATTAAACACCCTAGACCCATATTCTAGTTAGTTCCTAAAATTGCCAAGAAAGATGATAACATTGGTGCATTTTCTAAAATTCCTAAGGGAGTAATTTTTGCTGAAGACCCTAGAATGTATATACATTATCATATAGATGAATTATGTGATGAGGAAATTAAGAATATGTATAAATTTGTAATTTGTGATGAATCCAGAAATATCAAACCTGAACATAAGATAGTTGAAACCCCAACTTTCACGAAAATTCTTAGTATCCTGTATTTTCCCAAGGATGTTATAAGGATAGTACTAAGCAGGGTACATGGTGAATTCTTCTAGTTGGACTCAGTTCACAAAATCACAAAAGAAACAATAAAGGTTGTTGTAGATAGGAATTTGGGAAAACATCAAAGCAATAGATATTAGACTAGCTCAACCACAAAAACTAGATTGCAATGATAAGAAATCCTAAAAACATTCAATAGAGATATGAAGACAAGATAATCAAACCAAATGCAAACCATTACAAAGGTGAATATCTCCTCCATAATTCTCCATTGTCCTTCTTTCTCCTTCAAATTACTTTGTTTGTGGATCTCACCTACAAGTGCAAAAGCATAGCATGAAAGCAAGATTGACAAGATGAAATGGCAACATAAGGATACTAGAAGCGTGATTGATTCCCCTTTTTCTTTTTTTGATTGAAGAAAATCATCCAATTTATAGACAAATTGGAGAGATGACAAGATTAGCATGAAGAGATTTGAAAGAAAATTTCAAATCAAGAATGACAAATATGACAAATTATGACAAAATTGACACTTTCTATGCAAGATTGATTGATTGACAAATTATGACAAATTAACAAAATTGAAATGCCATTCCCATGAAATTAGGGGAAATATTAGAAAAATTGAGGAAAATAGTAGAAATAGAAAATTAGGAATTAGGAGCAATTAATAAATAAGGTTAGAAATGATGAATTGGAAATTAGGAAATTAGAAATTTAGGTGAATTAATTAATAATTTTTCATTCATTAATTAATTCACAAAAGAGGGGGAATTAATTAGCCAATTAAATAAATATTTAATTGTGACAAGAAGACTTAGGATAAATAAATAAATTATTTAACCTAGAGGGAAAATGACAATCAAGATTAAATGAATAAATCATAAAATCCTAGAAAAAAGAGGACAAGGAATTAGGTCAAGACAACAAGAAATTAATGTCGATTTGATCATGATTTTGATTGACAAAGGACCAATGCTAATAAACGACTAGATTGGTTGACAAATTGACCAAGATTGATAAAGAGACCAAATTGATAGGTGCCGATTGACGAGGAACAATGACTAATTGATCCAAATTGACACGATTGAAAAGGACAACAATCGATGATGAATCGATCGCAAAATGACAAGATTGACAAGAGGACAAGGATCGATGATGAATCGATCGCAAAATGACAAGATTGACAAGGACAAGGATCGACCAAAATCATGACTGGAGATTGTTATCGACAAGACCAAATTTGAAAGCGAGAAAAATGAGCAATGTAGAAGAAGGACTCGATGCTCACAAATGATAAAGACCAAGTGCATGACATAGAAGAAATGTTAATGCGACGCAAAAACCCTAAAATAAGGCAATGCGCAAATGTTAAAGTATGACTCCGCAAGCGTTGACCATTTTTAGATGTCTACATTTTGCCCCTCTTTGAGACAATGCGATTCTAAGCGTTGTTTCAAAGAACAATAATGAAAATGCCCCAGACAATAATAATGACATATGCATGCCCCCTTGAGGAATTGGCCGGAAAAATCCAGAAAAGAGGCCAAGTGATCGATAAGAATGACAGAAGATGATGGGTTCGAACGGATTGCCAAGACTGATGGAAGAAATGTTAGTAAGAAGAAATTAGACAGAGGATAGTTAGAGATGAAGGAAAACTTGCTTTCACAAATGCACATAAGTAGGTGAGAACCTTTATTTAATGTAGAAAAGTCGATGTAGAGCATCATGGCATTGAAGGCTAGAGCTGAAACGCAACCCTTTTTGCAAAAGATAGACACATCGCACACAAGGAATGAGTGAATCATCCTAGGGTGCATTCATCAAGGGTCGAGGTATGTGTGGTGTTCACAAAGCAAACGTACTTATCACAGACACCCAATGATATAGTTGCCCCAGTTTGTGACAAACATTCCACAAACAACAAACACAACAAAAAAGGAAAGGGACCATGAACCATCCTGGTCACTCTAAATCACTCAGTGACATCCTCGAGCAACATAGGAACATGATCAAAGCCAAAGATAAATCAGTAAAAAGATAAGATGCACAAATTCAACCAAGTCAAACAAACAGTTTGATCGTCATTGTCAAAAGTGGAAAACAAAAATGATCATGCTGTCTGGTTTCAGGGAATGTGGTACCTTGTCTAAGATAGGACATAGTCTGGTTTTGAGTATACCACACCCTGTATAAGACCCATGATAGTGTTGACAAGGACCAATGGTAATGTTGATGCTATTTGGATTGATGTGACAACTGTGATTAGGTTGAATGCTTGCTTGGTCGAACAGTTCATCTGTTAATGTGTGATTTCAGTTAAAGCACAATGTTGTAACATGTTATCTGTTTGTTGTCTACACAAATGTTTGATCGATTTGTCATTGGATGTATGCTCAGTGATCTATCTATGCACAAATGGGACCATTTATTGACAAAATGCAAAATGCCAAAGAAATTTTGTTTTGGATTTTGATGTTTTGAAATTTTTTTGTTCATTTTTCAGGACTTTATTTGACTTTTTAGGGATTTTTTTAGGACATTATTTGATTTTTTTGGATTATTTCAAGACATTATTTGATATTTTTGGATTATTTCATGACTTTATTTGATTTTTTTGGATTATTTCAGGACTTTATTTGATTTTTTTGGTTTATTTCAAGACTTTATTTGATTTTTAGGGATTTTTTTAGGACATTATTCAATTTTTATGGATTTTTTCAAGACATTATTTGATTTTTTAGGGATTTTTTTAAGGACATTATATGATTTTTTTTGGATTATTTCAGGACATTATATGATTTTTAGAGATTTTTTCAGGACATTTTTCAATTTTTATGATTTTGCCCCCAGTGTTTAGCGAGGCAAGGCATATGACAGGTGAATAAATAGGCTTTCTGAAATGATGGTGGATAGAGGGAAGACAAAGGCCTTTTATTATGGAGACAATGCAGATGCAATTTTCAAGGGCTATTGCATGATGGGACAAGAGACTGGATATCACAATGTAAAGCAGTGACATGGCATGAGGGACATGTCAAGAGGTTTTTGAAAAATATGTTTTGCATTTCACGTCCTTATGTCAGATCAAGATCAAGGGATAGAAAGAGTGTATTGATAGTGATAAGATATGGATAGGATAAGAAAGACTAAGAATGGATAAGGGACATGGACTAAAGGTCAGGATTGGCTAAGGGATAGTGGCAGAAAGTTACAATAAGACAGGGAATATGGATGAAAGGTTTTAATAAGCAAATGGATAAATACCAAAAGCTATGATAGACTAAAAGCTGCAAACAAGATGCATGATGCTCATGACGATCCTCAACCTTGTCAAAATCAAAGGTGGAAAGGGAAACTGGACATGAGGGACAATAGGATATGAAGGGGTAATGACATGGTATGATAGGATAATGAAGGGCAATAGGATATGAAGGAGGAAACTTGCCCCCAAGTGTGGTGTGCAAGAAGTTCATAGATTACGCATGATGCCTGTTTGCTAAGTTTTTATCATGGTACTTGCCCAAGGCACTTGTTTTGCTAGGTTTTCACCAGTGGATGAATTATTTTTTCTTTACTATTTTTTTTTCTTTTTCTTTTTTCTCACTTTTTTTTTTGTAATTTTTTTTTTCACTTTTTTTTTTAACTTTTTTTTTTTTTTTTGTGTTTTGACTTTTTCAAGAGAAGAGGGACACATTATAGGGGATGGAAGAAGGACTCAAGCATCTTTCTTTTTGGGGAGGGGGGATAGTAGCCTTGAAAAAAATGGACCATGACCTTTAAAAGTATGCTCAAAGAAGTTGGTAGGATAAGGACATGGAAAATGAGGTGAAACTAAGGCAAGGATTTATGCAAAGGATGGGATCAAAGGGATCGAATGATGGAAAATATGCATTGGATAATGGATAGGGTATTGGAAGAATTGGGCGTCAGTGAATGAAAATGAAGGCAAGATCAACATTGGCACACACCTTGAGGGGTGATGGACTGATGGAGGAAAAATGTATTTTGGATATTGAGATTTTGACGGAGGAAAGGCTATGGATTTTGGTACATAAGGGCCCAAAATGGATGAAGAAGGTGATGGAGGAATAGACTTGGAAAGTTTAGATGGAGGAATAGCAATTTTAGATGCCAATTTTGATGTTTCTTTAGGCTTTTGTGCTTCAAGGAGCTGCTTAGGGATCCACATTGTTTTGGATTTTTCATGCTTTTGTTGTTCTTTGGAACACATAGCTTACACAAGGGATTTAGGAACCCATATATATTTTGACTTTTGTTTTTTAGCAATGGGCCTTTGTGGCCTTTTGGATTTTTCTTTTTCTTTATAGATCATATTGTTCTTTGTTTTGACATGTTGATTATATTGGACATGTTGACCCTTGAATACATGTGGATTTCTAGACTTATGACTTTTATGCTTGCCATCCAAATTGCTTGGAGGGGGAAAGGAATGCATGGATGGATATGAATGAAATGGAGTTCTTTTGGATTGATGAAATTTACTCAAGGATGTGTGCCTTTGTTGACCTTAAATAGAGGACGAAGGGATATAAGGACCTAAGATGGATGGAAGGTATGATGGGGAAGGTGTATGTTTTAATTTTGATGGAGGGATACCAACATCTTGAGAGTGAGTTGTGTAGACATGACCCTTAACATTTTCTTTCATATTGAGGAGTTCTTTCTCATAAAGGTCTACTCCTTTTCCTTTATGAATATCTTGACTTGTAGGATACTCTTATCTTTGGGAAGAAGATGTGAGTCCATTATGAGGTGGATATGATATGAGAGAAATAATGAGATCTTGAAGTGGATCAGATTGCACCAAAGTGGAAGAACCCATTATGCATGTCGAGGGTTCATGAACATCTTGCCCTGATACGCTATAATCATGAGGGGGATTAGGATCATGAGGGGAACTAGGATCGTGTAGTGGACATGGATCAATGATTGGCGCTTCAAGAGATGGAATGGGATAAATAATGGGATCATCAAAAGAAATATGATCTTGGAGTGTATAAGGAGCATTAAGACAAGGAGATGGAGGAACAAAAGGATGTTGTGGAGGATTTAAAGGAATAATTTGATCTTGACAAGGAGGAAGATCATTGGCATCCTCTTTAAAGTTTCTTTGCTCTGGACTTTTAATGGGATCATCAGAAAGGATGGAAGGGATATCTTGATCTTGCTTAGGAAGTAGAATGTCAATGGGATTTGAAAGGACATTTTTTTCATGAAATGGAAGGGGATCGTTGGATGGACTGGGATATCTTGATCTTGCTCAAGGAATGGAGTGTCAATAGGACTTTGGATAGGATGGACAAGAATAGGGGAATCATCATGAGTGTCTGGGAACATGGGGTCCTAGTCAACAATTGGATGGGATGATAAGGTTTAAGGATCTTGATCTTGATCTGTTTTAAGACATGTTTCTTCATGCTCTAAATTATCCTCTTGACATGGGGTTGGACTTTGGATATGCATGGGGGATTCTGACAAGGGATCAATGTTTTGGCATGAAGGAAATACACTTTGAACATTTGTGATGGATTCTAGCAAGGAATCAATGCTTGAACATGAGGAAGAGGGACTTCGAATGGGGTCCTCTAAAATAGGTAATGGCAATAAAGTGCATGGTTGAATTGGGTCTTGTATTTCTAAAACATGACAAGGATGTGCATCATGAATTGGATTATTTTGGCAATCAATTATGGATAGCGCTTGGATAATTTCATCCTTGGATGTATTATTTGATGAGGACAATATGAAAGGTTCTTGTGAAACTTCTAAAGGTGTAGGGATAGATGCCACTAGATAGTCAATTTGTTTATGGGGGGATGAGGCATTGCTAGACATAAGTGTATTATCTTGATCTTCCTCAAAGAACTCACTTGGTAATTTCCTTAAGATCTTTGCAATAAGGCCACCTTTCTTTCGAGGTTTTGACATGGTTGTATCTGGAATTTGAACTTGTTTGGCAAGGAGTTGGTTATGGTCTGATGTCATGTTTTGATTTCAAACTAGATGTTGATCAAATTGGTTTGACATGTTCAAAATTTGGCTTGGTGCATGTTGCAAGTTTTATTTTTGAATTTGTGATTGTAGTTGTTGATACTGAGTTATCCATTGAGTTTGTTGTTGATACTTGATAGACGGTTGGACATATTGTTGAAATTGGACCATTGGTTGTGTTGGTTGTATATGGTGGACCATTGGTTTTGTCTGTTGGAAATGTTTGAACTGTTGAATAATTGGTTGTGATGGTTGAAAATCTGATTGATAATAGACACCTTCTTGTTCTTGTTGTGAAGGCACGTAATGTTGTTGTCTCTTTTCTTGAAATTGTTTCATCATCTCTATTTGTGAGAGGAGAGCTGGTATGTCTGATCGTTCAATAAGAGATCTTACATCAATTGGCTCAATTTTTGAATTTCAACCTAGAAATTTTTGAAACATTTTGGACGTTTGTGATCTATTCTTCTCAATGTTTTTCACTTTTTGTTCCAAAATCTCCTTTTCTTGAGCTAGTTTCTCCTCTAGGTTTTGTATTTGGACATTTACATCATCATGATAAGTTTGATCCAAGCTCTAAGACATGTAGAGATTGGATTGACATGATTGATTTCTCAATTGTGATGACATGGCTTCGTAAGAAGGTTGAGACCTTATTTCAACAAACATGTCACTATGCAATGCAACTAATGGGATTGACGAATGCATCCTAAAAGGATGACAATGCAACTTATGTTTTTGGACTTTTTTGAATTTTTGAAATGACAACTAGATGCAACTAAATGCAATGAAAATGTGACCTTGTTTTGGACCTTTGAGTTTCTATGACTTGATAATGTTATGCAACTAAGTGCAACCTATTTAGATGAAAATGCAATCTATGGCAAGAATGCAACCTATGTTTTTGTTGTTTTTCAAGATTTGGACAAACTTTTGGAATGCAAACCTAAAGACTCAACCTTAGGAAGTTGAAATGAAGCCAAGACCTTAAAGGACAAAGGACCAAATGACAATAGGATGAATTGACAATGTCGCACCTATATGCTTGGATACTAAGCTAGGTTTGACAAAAATGATATTAATGAAAGGAAAAAATTTTAGATCAGGTCAAGACTCCCTACCAACAACTTAGGGTATCATCCAAAGTTTTGATTTTTCAAGTTTGACAAACCAAATTTTTGAGACTAAATGCAAGAGGGAAATGATTATGACAATGACTTAGGATATGACATGAAAATGATCTAAGGATATGATATGACAAGATGAAACCAAGACAAGATGACAATACAATGATAAGGATATGTGAAGACCAATGACTTGGAATATGCGAAATGCAACCTAGGCAAGACCTAATTTTAGCATGACAAGGATAATGCACGAATGTCACCTAAATGGAAATCTATCTTGGATATGACAATGAAATGCAAACTTAGGGAAATGATTTTGAGCCTAAGTGAAAAATGAGGATGGTTGCAATGAAAAGGACTAAAATGAAGGGAGATAACAATATGTCCTAGGACCTAAGTTGGACTATGCAAAACCTAGCCTAAAGTGACATGAATTTTGAAACAAAGATATTCAATATTTTTTGACAAGCCATGTTCAAATGTTGGATGAATACTTGGACAAATTTGGACTCTTGTTTGTATTTTTTGTTTTGAATTGAAGGTTGTTGATTTTAAAAACCCAAATTGATTATGGGCACTTTTGAAAGTTTGTTTTTGATTTAACCTTTGACAATCATGGAAGACAAAATGTTTGTTTGACTTTGACTCAAGACAATCAAGCACATTTACAACAAATCTTATGGCTGGCAAGGGCAATATCTATTGAATCCTCTAACCATAAAATACAACACTTAGCCGAATAGCTAGATGCTTGGTAGCACTGGCTCCCCCTTATAGTGCACTCACTTCTCGAGCATACCAAGCTTCAAGTTCAAGGGGCATCACTTCCCAAGAACTTGCTATCTCTAACTAAGGATTACATGAGAGGTGTCTTCAGCATGCATGTATCACAATGCTTGAGCCAACAAATAGAAGGATTTTGGCCTTTGAAAACAAGAGATTCTAGTAAGGGCTTCCGTTTGGGTGGGTATTGATCTAGCGAATAAATTATCGCAATACCATTCTAGCACCCGTTGTCTACAACTTTTGTTGCATCCACAGTTATTTAGAGTGGTTCAGAAGAGCTTGGTTTTAGCCTGTCACCACTTTGGGTCATTCCCTCTCACCAATGCCTATGCGAAGTGCCAGGCAAATCGGGAGGTAGGCCCAATTCTAAGGGTTAAAACATGCAATCAAACTAAAAGCAAACAAAGCATGCATGGTGTTCATTAACCTTTAAGAAATTAAATGTGCAACTACTTTAAAAATCACATGCAAGATGTTTTTAATAAAAGTCTTTGACCATGTCTTGCATAAGATTTGTTAGTAGTTTCATTTTCAGTCTTCGTCACACGTAACACCAAGGTGCTGCACAAAGAATTAGTACCAAAGAAAAACTAGAATATAAGAACAGAATGAAGACAAAATAATTTGCAAGTAAAAACACTGGTTTCACCTCTATTTTTGGCCTTACATAGGTGCAGAATGTCTCAACACAAGCACATAATGCCTTGACACAAGCGCAGAATGCCTTGACATAGGCGCAGATCTCTTTGACATAGGCGCGAATCCCTCCTACACAGGCATAGAAGTGTCCAGAAAGCCCTAAGTTGCCCTAAGTTGCCCTAATTCTTGGGTTTTCACCTGCAAATCAGCTCAAAAGCACTCAAAAAACATGGTTAAGGGGTTAGTTCAAGTCGGGTTCACAAGAAAATGTAGATAGAAATTTGGGAAAACATCAAAGCAATAGATATTAGACTAGCTCAACCACAAAAACTAGATTGCAATGATAAGAAATCCTAAAAACATTCAATAGAGATATGAAGACAAGATAATCAAACCAAATGCAAACCATTACAAAGGCAAATATCTCCTCCAAAATTCTCCATTGTCCTTCTTTCTCCTTCAAATTACTTTGTTTGTGGATCTCACCTACAAGTGCAAAAGCATAGCATGAAAGCAAGATTGACAAGATGAAATGGTAGCGTAAGGATACTAGAAGTGTGATTGATTCCCCTTTTTTTTTTCGATTGAAGAAAATCATCCAATTTATAGACAAATTGGAGAGATGACAAGATTAGCATGAAGAGATTTGAAAGGAAATTTCAAATCAAGAATGACAAATATGACAAATTATGACAAAATTGACACTTTCTATGCAAGATTGATTGATTGACAAATTATGACAAATTGACATGCAAGATTGATTGATTGACAAATTATGACAAATTAACAAAATTGAAATGCCATTCCATGAAATTAGGGGAAATATTAGAAAAATTGAGGAAAATAGGAGAAATAGAAAATTAAGAATTAGGAGCAATTAATAAATAAGGTTAGAAATGATGAATTGGAAATTAGGAAATTAGAAATTGATGAAATTAGAAAATTAGGTGAATTAATTAATAATTTTTCATTCATTAATTAATTCACAAAAAGAGGGGGAATTAATTAGCCAATTAAATAAATATTTAATTATGACAAGAAGACTTAGGATAAATAAATAAATTATTTAACCTAGAGGGAAAATGACAATCAAGATTAAATGAATAAATCATAAAATCCTAGAAATAAGAGGACAAGGAATTAGGTCAAGACAACAAGAAATTAATGTCGATTCGATCATGATTTTGATTGACAAAGGACCAATGCTGATAAACGATTGAGATTGGTTGATAAATTGACCAAGATTGATAAAGAGACCAAATTGATAGGCACCAATTGACGAGGAACAATGACTAATTGATCCAAATTGACACGTTTGAAAAGGACAACGATCGATGACTAATCAATCGCAAAATGACAAGATTGACAAGAGGACAAGGATCAATGACGAATCAATCACAAAATGACAAGATTGACAAGGACAAGGATCGATGATGAATCGATCACAAAATGACAAGATTGACAAGGACAAGGATCGATGACGAATCGATTGCAAAATGACAAGATTGACAAGGATGAGGATCGACCAAAATCATGAGTGGAGATTGTTATCGACAAGACCAAATTCAAAAGCAAGAAAAATGAGGAATGTAGAAGAAGGACTCAATGCTCACAAATGATAAAGACCAAGTGCGCAACATAGAAGAAATGTTAATGCGATGCAAAAACCCTAAAATAAGGCAATGCGCAAATGTTAAAGTATGACTCCGCAAGCGTTGACCATTTTTAGATGTCTACAGCTGTGACAGGGTTACCCTCCACCGGTAAAAGACCTGATAAGACAAAGAAGGTCTCAAATGACTAGTGATAAACCTAACCGGTGCAACATCTGATAAGAGATCTATAAGCATAAATGATGTAACGCATATCAATGTCAAATTCATCAGAATGATCTTAGGCTACAAAACTACACATGCAAATAGATTAAACTCAGTCTCTAGCCTATGCATTAAAAGTGCCTATGATATGATTAATGATAATGCAAGAATAGATGTGTGCGAATGGCTTAAAGATGAAATGATTGACAATTTGGGAAAGATAAAGAAAGACAAAAAGGGAACATTCAGATTTGGAAACGTACTTGTTTGTCTAATGTTGCACATAACCAAACAAGTACCTAGTATTGGTATTAGAAATTTTGGTTTTGATATACCAGTAGGCAAATAGTTGTTAGATTTACTGAACATGGGAGAGAACAAAGAAAAGAACATAAATGAGTATTTTCAGGCATTGAAGACCCGAATGAAGACCATAGTTAGATTGTCACAAGAAATTGTGGACAAGTATAAGGATGAAATCTATTTTGTAATAAAGAAGGATGAAATTTGGATGGAGGCAGTTATCCCAAGAACCATCTAGGTTACTAAAATGGGGTATGAAACTAATGACCACATAATAGAAACATATGTAAAAGCCCTCCTAGAAGCACCTAAGGAACCTAAAGAAGAGGTATTTGGCAGTGCTGAGACTATTGAAAAACAAATTCAATCCAAGAAAAATGTTAAAAAGGTTGAGGCAAAAGTTAGAAAAGGATCCAGGCAAGCAAAAGCTATTAAGGAAGATGTACTTAAACAAACTGGTATTACTAAAGATGAGTTAGAAGCACTTCAACCAGAAACTCACCTTTCACCGGTTGGAACTTCTTCAAAAAGTGACATACCAACTACATTCAAAAGAGTTGTGAGAAAAAGGAAATCTTCACCGGTATCTTCACCTTCCCCTAGAAGAACAAGACAGAAACAACAGGCAGTAAGGCCCCCAACTAAGAAATCAACTCTGAAGAAGAAAAAGGTGACTCCTAAGAAGAATTTCTATAGCTCCTATTGATAAATTACTAGATGAAATTACTGAGGATGATAAATTGAAAAATATTAGGAAAATGTATAACACATTATCAGATGATGACAAGGAGAAAGTAGAAAATAGTGTAATCCTACACTTAGATATCTACAAGAAATTTTTGATGCAAGTTGTTGATGAAATACCAACAGATCTCTACAATAGACTTGAAGCTAGGAGAGTAGGTATTATTGAGCTTGATAAGAAAATAAAAAATTAGAAAATTACTTGTTGTACATCTTGTCAACTCACCTAATGAGATATATAAATTGATCTCAAAGGCTAACCGGTCAATATTTTCAACTGCTCACTGGCATGTAGCACTAATGACAGGGAGAGTGAATGAGGTAACAGAAGAAACAACTAATGTATGGGACATATTCCTTGTAGAGAAGGAAAAGAAGGAAGAGTATCGAAGCCCTAAACCCATCAAGGTATATCAAAAGGATAAGAGAAAAGGAAAGGGTGGTGGACCACCCAGCATAAAAATAACAGATAATTTATCCCCACCACCTCTAGATACTCCACCAGTAGTTACTACTGACAATCAACTGACTAGTGAGAGTATGGACATACCACATGAGGACACAAATCCTGATTTTGAGGTGTTATATACAATGAACATTGACACTCAGAAAGTCAATATTTTGGTAGATAAGGAATCAATAGGGAAAATAGATGTGGCAACTGGGCCACCGACAATAGGTAGCACAAAAGAAGAACCGGCAGTGGACAACACTAAGAAATAGGCAGAGCAACAGGCTCCCTCACAGGAATAGGTTCATACAGAGACAGTGCCACCGACAACAGTTGAGCAACCCAAACCTTTTCTTAGAGAAATGCAAACACAAATTGACCTACCAGAGGTCACTACAAGCAAAGAAATTACTCACACTGGCGGAATATAGATTGTTGGTTCTTCCAATGCAGAAATCAGACCAACAAATGTGACAAAAGTTCTTTTGGATTCTATCAAGAAAATAACATATTATAGCTCACAAGCATACAAAGCTATCGATGATATAATCCCAATTTTGAAAATGATAGCACCCAAATGTAATGTGGATAATAAACATTCTTTGAATCAACTTGACACATTGTCTAAGTATATTACCGACAACATTGTGATAGTTGATCAAATAAATAAGGAAACATTCCAAGAGAAACTAGAGAAGGAAAAACACAAATTCTTTGAAGAGGAAATAAAGAAGTGCGTGAGACAATTTGACACTCTTTTACTGGCACTATGTAATACACTAAAAGAGTTTAAAACTTTGTACAGAGATACATGCAAAACAAACTTCTTGATAGTAGATATAGACAAGAAGATCAGCAAGGTATAGGAAGAAATAAGTAAATTAGCTAACAACTTCATTAATTCATTTGAACCATTATTAGTTTTTGAGCAAAAAATAACAGGTTTTGAGGAGGAACTTCTAAAATTGGAAACAAAGAAGGAAAGTATAAAAGGAAAGGCAAAAGATCTAAAATGGAAACTTAGTCCAAGATTGGACTACCTCGCCTCCTTAAGAAAAGAGATATCTGAGGCTCTAGTTTAAGGACAAAAAACACCTGAACAGCAAATGCCACACCTCACCAGTACAATTTAGAGGATAGAGGCTGCATTAAAGGATAGTTAACAGTTCACTCAGAACCCAAATCTGGTATTGGCAGACCTCTTTCATATTGTAACCAACCGGTTACAAGGATGAAGTTGGAAACCACACTCAATTGACACTTTGACAACCTTTGTCATTGATGCCAAAGGGGGAGTAGTGGTAATGAGAAAAATAATCAGCAAATGGCTCATCAGCTCAGGGGGAGCACATATTTTTTTTGGTACACAATTTTTGGTAAGACAATTCTGGCAGATTCTTTTTGGATGACACTTTTTGGATTTTTCTCATGAGTGTTGCCATCAATGCCAAAGGGGAAGATTGTTGGAAAATGCACACTCCAATGATGGCAACCTTGCAATCATATGATACTGGAAAGACAATTTACCGGCACTAGCAACAATAGACTCTACACCAGCACACAGGATATCGGTAGTAAAAGGAAGTATACTAGCACCCAGGCTGACAGGAATTTTGTTTATAATATATTTTGTAATTAATTGTAAAATCATTGTAAGACAACTTGGCAAGTTGTAAAATGACTCATATATGTATGAGATCATTATAGAACATTTTGTAAGGAAGTAGATAGGCGAAATAAGGCAGACATAATATGCAAATTATAGGTTAAGGGTTTATGTATGAAGCAGAGTTAAAATTGGTATTGGATCTGGCATAGTAGATACTATTTTGAAGCAATACAAGACATTGGATTTGTATAATCCATTTTGTAAGTCAGTGAGACTTCCCATTTTTGTAATTGAGTAGTGAGCTCTAGGAACTTGGCCTTCCTACATGTGCAGGCCCCTATTGTATCAATAATATTCTCTTATTGGCCAGTAAGCAAATGTTGTGGGTCACAAATCCCACTGAGGTTTTTCCCACATTAGGTTTCCTCATTAAACTACTGTGTTATGGTGTTCTTTTCATGTGGTTGTTGTTATCTTTGTTTACTGCATTACTTTTTGTTTAGCGGTATATAACATTGATATGCTTTACATGTTTTAAGTTAAGAAAATTCTATAACCAGTTAGATGCTGATTCACCCCCCCCTCTCTGTATCTTTGGGAATCCTAACATGGAGAACACAAACCAGCATAGGATATGGAAAGGATGTTCAGAAAAAATAATGTGACTTGTTATGCTTATAACAATATTTGACATATTGCAGAATTTTGTAGAAGCAAGACTTCACCGGAAAATAATAAAAGATCTAGTTTGAAAGGCAAAGAGAAGGTTGATGAGGTAAAGAAATAATTTTCAAGAAAATGGATTAGAAAGAGAGATCAGAATGTTGATAAGACTATTCCTTCCCCGGTAGAACAAAGTATTACTTCACCGGTAGGAGATTCTTCACCCAACTAAAAAGAAACCTTTTGGGGGTATGGCAACAAGTTGAAAATCATGCAAGTTACCCTCGGTTGATGGTAACAAGATGAACTTCTTCCTTTCCGGAAAATGTATTAAGTTTCACTTAACCAGTAGGCATTTATTGTGGTTGTTGAAGAAAACGACATTATAAATCAATGTTTTTCCCTCTTTTTCATTCACCGATCATTCAAAATTTCAAAGAGCGCAAAAAATCCAAGCAAAGGCATCCAAAGCGAGAAGTGAAGCAAGTTCTTTCAAGCATCCAAACCTATCAGGCAGATTAAGGTATTTATCAATTGCTTCTCCTCTGCTCCAAAATTCATTGCAAACCCTATTGTTATTGAAGTAATTAAATGGCCTAGGTCCATTTTCAATATTATCCCTAAGGTAGAAAAACAAGATGATACACTAGGTGCTTTTTCAAAAATCCCTAAAGTGTAAAGTTCTGATGCCAATAGAAAACAAGATGAGAGGGGGGGTGAATCATACAAACTTAATCTTCCATAAAATCAACAAATTCAACCTCGGTAACTTAAACTTCAACAATATAACCAAAAACTGCTAAACATGCAAACTCATAAACACATAATCATCATAACACATATAACACCAGATTTAACATGGAAACCCAATAGGGAAAAACCACTGTGGGATTTGGGAACCACTAATAAATATACTCTTCTAGAGTATGCTCGGTTAAAAGAAAATCCTATTAAAGATTACAAACACATTGCTAGATGTGACCCGATTAAGGGATTTCCCTCAGATCTGTTAGGATGTTCACTTTGTTAGAAGTGACCTTGTCAAAGGACTTCAAACACTCATTTAGAATGTTACCTTGTTAGAGGGTTTACAAATAAGACTGTTAAGTCCACTCGGTTAAGAGATTTTTTGTCAGTTACAAAGTAACAGTAATAAAAATACATCTGCAACTTCACATCTAAAATGTTAAAGAAGATTCTATTTTGCTCAAAACAATTTTGTCAAAGGACTTATCTTGTCCCTCTTCTGGGCTCCCTACTTTGTTATTCAAACAGGTCTTCAAGCTTATGTGCTCAGTAATCACTATGTAGCATCCCTGTACTTACAGTTACCCACATACATTGTTCATCAACAATTTCTTATTTATAAACAATTTGCTAACCGCTAAATCTCCTTGATCACATTTCCCATGATCAATCTTAGCCATCAAATCTTCAATCTTGACTAGGTTCAATTCATCCTTCGATCTGAAATTTTTTTACCTTGCCTTGGGACTTGCATTCCTTTCTTGGAACTTGCACAAGGTTATTGTAGTTCAATCTGAGTTGTAGATCTTCCTGCCAATCTTCCATTGTCATAGATCCTTAACAAACATCATGCATAGAATACCAATCATTTATACATCTCCAGCTCATCAGCATCCTTCATTAAATAATACTTTTATCCATCCAATGAGATCTATCATAACTCGGTTGCAACTCAGTAAATACTAAACTTTACTCGGTATACATTCTGCCTTCATTAACCGATATTGATAACCTTAGGGTTTATTGACTAGGTTCCTTAGGGTTTACCGACTAGGTTCTTTTGTTGGTGACATAGTATAGTATTAACCTTACAATCAACAACATATGTAGGATATCAAAACAATCTAAACATCATGATCTCATCATTGTCTAACTTAGTAATAGTTGCCCATTGAATAACTTATTTCTCACCTTATTCATCACATTCTTTCTGTGACTTTTACGGACATCTTAGTTCTCTTCAAATAAATCTTCTCAAGATATGGCAACATCATACTGAATCAGAAAATCAATTTCTTGACATCAATGACAAAATAATGTTATAAAGATAGTTATCATCCTTTTTCAGTTATATCAAATAATCCTCAACAACCTTCTCAGTATTGTTAATGAATATCAACAATCTCATTTCTATTGAAATGCCAACAATCTCCCCCTTTGGCACTGATGGCAAAACCAACTTTTAAATGGTAATACCAACAAGATATTCAAATTGATTTAGATTCAAATTGCTGTTAGACTTCTCCTATTATCCTTTAGCTATTAAAATCTCCTGAAGTCTTCTCGCTTTTTCATTAGGCTTCTAAGTTGTCTCGCATTTAGTCTTCTCCCTTTTGTAATCTTCTCCCCCTATCATTAGTCTTCTGTGATCTTCTTCATTTAGGATTTTACCATTTAATCTTCTCCCCCTTTGACAACAATGCCAAAAAGTAAAAGAACTAAATCATGATTTCTTCCTCTGTGAAGTGATTTGCCTTACTGTGTATCATCTCAGTCTTGGTTAGAGCAACTTGTCTCTATTCACTATTTCTTGCACACCTTTAGAAAACCTTCTAAAGTGTGTAAATCAGCATCAATCCACACATAATATTCTATAGATTCATCAAATTGATGCTTTCACCGAACTTTGTCAGTGAGTAGAAGATAGGGGTAGGACCCCTAACTTGCTTCGGAGATACTCAAAAGTGTCCCTTAGCAGTGGTTTTGTGAAGATGTCTACTAATTGCTCCTTTGAACTGATATATTCCAGCACAACTTTCTTCTCCTAACTTCTTCTCTGAGATAATGATACTTTATTGAGATATGTTTTGTCTTAGAGTGCATTACCGGATTCTTTGAAATGTTAATGGAACTTGTATTATCACAAACTATAGTTACTGGCTTGGTAACTTTCTCATTTATACCTTCCAATAGTTGTTTGATCCATGCTATATTGATACAATTCAATGCTGCAGCAACATATTCAGCTTCTGATGTTGACTGTGAGATACATCCTTGTTTCTTACTAAGCCAACTCACTAGTCTTTCTCCTAAAAAGAAAGCTCCACCACTTTTGCTTTTCCTGTCATCTATGTTGCCCACCTAATCAGTATCAATATAAACTTTTAAATCAAAATCATTTCTCTTTTCATATAATAAGCCATAATCTTCAGTGCCTCTTAGGTATCTAAAAATTCTCTTGATTGTTGTCATATGGGTTTCCTTGAGATCTACAGAAAATCTTGCAACAATACATATTGCATGTGCTATATCCGGTCTACTATGCACAACATATTGCAACTTCCCAATCATAGATCAGTAAGGTGTCTCATCAACAAATGTAGATTCATCATTCTTTGATAGTTTATAGTTAATAGTCATAGGAGTACTTACTGGTTTAGAATCCTCCATTCCAAATTTCTTCAAGATTTCCTTTATGTACTTGGATTGAGTAATGAAAGTCTCATCTTTCATTTGCAGTATCTATAAACCTATAAAATACTTTATCTCACCGATTAATGACATCTCAAATTCTTTGCTCATTTCATTTCCAAAGTTCTTGCATAAGGAGTCATTACCACAAAAAATTATATCATCAACAAATATGGCTGAGATCGGTATTTCATTGTCCTCATCACTCTTCATGTACATGTTGTTTTCACTTGTCCTTATAAAACCAATCTTGATTAAGTAAGAGTGTAGTCTTTCATACCATGCTATAGGTGCTTGTTTTAGACCATATAAAGCTTTGTTTAATTTACATACTTGATCTTTACTCTTGTCTTCAAAAAATCCTTCAGGCTGTTCAATATAAGCTTCTTCTTCTAGTATACCATTCAAAAATGCAGATTTAACATCCATTTGATATACCTTGAAATTTTTGAAAGCAGCATATGCCAATAATGTTCTTACTCCCTCAAGTCTAGCCATAGGTACAAAAGTCTCACCATAATCTATTCCTTCTTCTTGAGCATAACCTTTGCAAACTAGTCTTGCTTTGTTTCAAATGACCTCACCTTTTTCATTTAGCTTGGTTTTGAAAATCCAATTAGTACCGATTACATTTTTGTCCTTCAGTTTTGGGATTAGTGTCCATGTGTCATTCTTCTTGATTTGATCAATCTCTTATGTCATAACATTTACCCAATCTTCACTGTTAAATGCCTCTTTTACTATTCTCGGTTCAAATTCAGATATCAGACATGTGTTCTGTCTTAGTTTGTTTATTGTCATTACTGGCTCATCCTTATCTCCTATAATCTGACTTGATGCATGATGTCTTCTAACATATTTGGCTAATATAGGCTTGGTAGGTTTTGTATGATCTTCTTCATCACTCGATAACTGGACATTATTTTCATTTTCTTTAGCAACTTTCTCAGTAGGACTTCTTGGTTGAACACAAACAAATTCTTCATAATCTTCTGGTTCTTTGGAATTTCCTTCATCATTTCTTTCTACAAATTCATCAATTTTCACATTTGTACTTTCTACTATTTTGTTTGATGATTTGATCAGACATTTAAATGCTTTAATTCTAGAAGAATAACCAAGAAATCTTCCTTCTTCACTTTTCTGATCAAACTTTCCATTTCTATCATCTTTGTGAACATAGCATCTACTTCCAAAGATTTTAAAATAACTTACATTAGGTTTCTTGTCATTGCAGATCTCATATGGTGTCTTCATAGTTCCTTTCTTTAGTTGAACTCGGTTTAGGGTGTAAATTGTAGTGTTGATTGCTTCCCTCCAAAATGTTTGAGGTACCATTTTTTCTATCATCAGGGTTCTGGCACAATCCACAATTGATCTGTTTCTTCTCTCAACTATCCCATTTTGCTGAGGTGTTCTCGATGCAGATACTTGTCTTTTTATACCATGATCATTGTAGAATAAGTTAAATTCATCAAAAGTAAACTCTCCTCCTCTATCAGATGTAAGACATTTCAGTTGTCTTCCTGTTTCATTTTCAACTCTTGCCTTGTACCATTTAAACATTTCAAAAGCTTCTGATTTTTCTTTTAAAAACATAATTGACATCATCCTTGAGTAATCATCCACAAATAATATGAAATATTTATCACCATAATAACTTTGAACTTTCATGGGACCACAAAGATCAGTGTGTACTAGATCTAAAATTCCTTTAGAAGTGTAGGACTTACTTGTAAAGCTTGATCTTGTCATCTTACCCATCTGGCATCCTCAACATATAGCATTTTCAGGTTTTTCCAGACTCAGTAGACCTCTTACTCGGTGCTTCTTGCTTATTTTGATTAGATTATCAAAATTTACATGACAAAACCTTTTATGCCATAACCAGGTATCATCTATCTTTGCATAAAGACACTTATTCCGAGTTGAGTCAAGATGAAATGTGTTACCTTTTGTTTGTGTCCTATTAGCAACTAACTTTCCATGCTTGTCATGAACTTTGACAATTCCTTTCTGAAATTCTATTCGGTATCCTATATTGTTTAGCTGTACTACACTCAACAAATTGTATTTCAATCCTTCAACCTAGTATACATCATCACATTTAGCATTGTCAAGAAGTGTTATATATCCTTTACCTTTCACCGAACATGGTGCATCATTACCAAATCTTACATAGCCTCCATCATAGTCTTCTAATTTAACAAACTTGTGTTTATCACCTGTCATTTGATGTGAGCATCCACTGTCTATGATCCAAGAATCATTATTATTTATGTGAGATATTAGGGATTTTTCATCATACCTTTTTTCATCTGATTCATCTTTAGTAGCCACATAAACAACTTCCTCAGTATCAGTTTCATCAGATTTATCATCGTTAGATTCCTCATTAGCTACTAGGCATGTCTTTCTGTCTCTCCTTCTGAAGTCTCAGTGTCCTCTATATTGGTTGTCTTTCTGCCTATTATCTTAGTATTCTCTCTTTTCACTAGATTCTTTGTTAGGACAGTTAGAAGCCATATGACCTATTTTATCACAATTGAAACATTTTAAAGGTAGCTTTCCTTTATACTTACCTTTTCCTCTAGATAACCTTCTAGCTAATAATGCTTCAAACTCTTCTTGCTTCTTGATTTCCTCATATAGTTTGTGCACTTCTTCCATGTTCTTATGAAATCTTTCACTTGCTCCACTATGATTCCCTTTAGAGTACTTACTCATTCTATCATTGTAATCATCAGAATCACCAATATGAAAAGAACTGAATGCAGATTCTACTTTATTTACTAAAGACCCAATGTTATCAAAATTACTTAACTCAAATGCATGTAGCTTACCAATAGTAGCATCCAATGAAACTGGCGTGTTAGGTACAGACCTTACTTCATTGATTGCAGAGACTCGAATGGTATAAGCAGGTAGAAGGGTTCTAAGTGTTGGTGTAAATAATTATTCATCATGGATATTATTACACTTACTTAAGTTTACTTAGGATAATGCATTTCATAGTAGTTTGGATATGAGACACTTGGGTGTTTGTGCTACATTGGGATAGTGTGTGTAGGAGAAATTCCACCTCTTATGGTGTTGATCTTGTTATTACACTATCATATCCACTTATTGTGGAGTGATAATTCCACCTTCGGTGGGTGATCCACCTCATGTGGAATATTATATTATTTCTCCTACCTACCCACACCTATTTCCTACCTACCCTTGTTTCTCATTGAACCACATGTCATATTTGTGTGCTCATACATCCATATGGCCTTGCCTATATAAGCAGGCCTCTATTCATTGTATGTAACTATTGAACTATTGGATCATATTGTTGATCATTTTCTATTGATGAGAATACAGTTTATTCTTGTCTTATATTGTGTCTCTATTTTGTACATTTCATTGACCCCTTGATCTTGGCAAAATCTAACATGGTATCAGAGCCATTGGGGCTTCATTGATTCGTCTTGAAGAGGTATTATTGTGACATCAAGAGGCAGATCTGAGGAGCAGCATCTTTTGCAAGCATCCTAGACCAGATCCGACCTCTCCATTGCGTCCAGAAGGTTGTTTCCATGAATTTTGGTTATAAAGTCGGCCTATTTTGGTGAGAAAATTTTTTTTCCCCAATTTTGCTATAATCGTATGGATTTTCGGAATATTATTATATTTTTCGGGAAATTTTTTATTTTTATTTTCTAAAAAATATTTTTCAAAAATTGAAAAAAAAAAAAAAATTCGAAAAAATCAAAAAAAAAATTGAAAAAACAAAAAAAAAATCAAAAAAAAGGGATTTTTTGGGGGGTCCGCAAACCCCCCCCCGTGACCCCGTAGGTTGCAGGTCCGACACGTACCTGCTGCAGCGTGCTTCGAACCTCGCACCCGCCGCCTCGTTGCCGCCGCCGAAGCCCGCACCTGCGTCGTACCGTTCGCGTGTGCTCGCTGACCGCATGCCTCGGCTTCCGCTCCCGGCTCCGCACGTCGCCGCCGCCCGCCGGTTCTCTTCGCGTCCTCCCAGCTCCACTCCCCCGTAGCTGCCAGCTTCCTCTCTGCTCCAGCAGCGCCTCCTCCGCCATGCGGACATAGATTGGAGGAACCCGTGCCCGCCACATGGCAGGTGGCCACTGGCCTGCGGGTACACCCGTACACACAGTCATCCATACGACAGCCACATCATCCACCAAATTAGCCTGCCCAGTCAGTTTTTCATACAGTACGGACTGTACAGTCAACTGCCACGTCATCTATCCGTACATTACGGATGCCCAGTCAGCAGAGGGTGAAGTTTTGTGACGGTCATACGGCCATCAAATTTAACCTAGTGACTTGCTGACATCAGTGCCACATCAGCAGGGTTTGAAATTTTTGAACCCCCCTCTCATTTGCATTTTTGATTTTGCAGTTCAACTTCAAATGGCCATAACTTGCTCATTTTTGCTCCTTTTTGGGTGCAATTTTTTTTGAAATGGGCTAGAATTTCATGCTCTCTGCAGTGGTGAAGAAATTTTTTTATTTTGATGCATGGATTTTTCAGAAAATGTAGTTTTTGGTGACTGTACCTGAGTAATCTCAGTTTTTGCAACTTCAGAGGCTTCGTTTGGGGTCATCCGACCTCCTTTTTAGGTAAATTTTTTTTTGAAAGTGCGTATTTTTTTTTCTACTTTCACATGATGCTATCAGATTGATTTCATTGTAAGTAGAAATTGTACTTTTAGATCTTGGCCATTTTTGGCTCTCTTGGTACTTGTATATTTGCTTGAATCTCAGTTAGATTCATTGCACTATTGATTGAAGTCTCTTGTATCTCATTTGAGAAGTTGTAAAATTTGCATCATAAGTCCACTTTGCCTTATTTTGCAAGTGGCTCATTGTAATTGCACTAAGTATAAAGTGCCAAAATCATCACTTTAGGGGGGGTACTTTGATTGATTGAATTTGGGGGGTGTCTCTTGTGCTTTTGTGCTCTTGTGTTCCTTCCTTTTTGCTGCTATGGGTTCTTCTAAGTTTCCTCTCTTAACTCCACATAATTATGCTACTTGGAAAATTGATGCATGGAGTAAACTTATGGAAAAAGGACTCACTCATTACATTGATGGAACTATTGTTGCTCCTACTGATCCTAAGGTTGATCTAGCTGGTCACTTAGATTGGCTCACTAAAAATAACATGGCAATTGGTACCTTAAGAAAGTATGTATCAAAGGATCTCATTTTTCATATTGAGAAATGTACTCTAATCAAGGATGCTTGGCAAAAGTTTCAAGACTTGTATGGTCAAGTTGATGAGATTAGGGGATATCAAATTGATAGTGATCTCACCATGTTGGATCCCAAGAACTTTGATACTATACAAGATTATGTCACTAAGGCAAATGAGTTGAGGGCACAACTCAAAGATTGTGGCATTGATAAAAAGGATACTCAATTGATATTCAACTTGATAGGCAAACTTCCACAAGAATATGCAGCATTTGTTTCTAGTTTCCAAACCCATAGGATGACAATGGGTTCAAGATACAAAATGCCTACATTTGATGCTTTCAATGAAATGTTGGTGATGGAACAAACTAAGTTGATAAGCATGGGCATTCTTAAGGCTTCTAAGTCTCAAGCATTAGTAGCAAATCAAGGGAACAAAGGAAATCAAGGAAAGGACAACTCAAACAAGAAGAAATGGCAATCAAAGCCTAAGGAAAAAGCACCATCTTCTCCATAACAAGGAGATTCATCCTCTTCCAAGAGAGATAATTCACCAAAGAGGGAGAGACCTACTTGTGCTTATTGTAAAAAGATTGGTCATGAGGAACATCGTTGCCATTCTAAGAAGATTGATGAACTCACACATATCATCAAAAAGCATAACATTGATTTGCCTAAAGTCTACAAGAAGGATGATTCATGAACTTCCACTTCCTCACATTCAAAAGGAAAAGGGCAAGCATTCATGGCCTCTACAAGTGGGAAGACTCACTCTTTTGGAACAAGAAAAGGAAAAGCTCTATGTGCTACTACCAGTCATGATTCAGAGAGATGGCTTCTAGATTCAGGGGCTTCTCATCATATGGCATCTTCGTAGTCTATGTTCTCTACATTTGAGCCTTGCACCATGCCTCAGATTTTGATGGGTAATCATAAATACATGGATGTGATTGGGAAAGGATCTATTGACATTGGGGATAACTCCTTCAATGATGTGTTGTGTGTACCCCACTTGACAAACAATCTCCTTTCTATCTATCAAATCACACATGGCACAACTAAGAGAGTTGTGGAGTTCACACCTGACTCAGTTTTCATTAGAGACATGGAGACTAGAGCTATCATTGCGACTGGGGTGGTTGATCATGCATCTCGGTTATACTCCTTTTCAGATTTTGTTGATGATGATGATTTCACATTTGATGATTCTACACATTATGATCACACTTCTTGTGATGGTTCAGATTTTGAGGAGAACTTTGGACACTTGAACATGGGGATTCTCACATGTGACCCCATTCTTGAGTCTTGTATTTCATCTCCTCCTATTGATATCACATCACCTATTGTACCTGATGATGCAGATAGTGTGACAGTTTTGCCTTCATGTGATTCAGTGCAGCAGGATATTCATTGTCTTCCAGCTTCAGATTCATGGGATGATTACTTGACAGACATTGCAGGTTTGTTTGTGGAATCCTACATTGCAGATTTGGGAGACATCATTGATGACATTCATCTTCTCTTTGATGAAGAAGATCCTTCTTCGATTGTTGCGAGGGCACACTCTGACCCTCTTGTTCATTCTCTACATGATCATTCTTTTGAGGTAGACATGATTGTGGATACTTATGTACAGTAGTTGGAGGAGGTCTCTTTATGTTTTGAGGAGACACATGAGTCTTTGGGACATGTTCTACATCCATCTCCATTAGATCTTGGAGTGCCTTTTTCAGCAGTGTGGCACAGTTTACCACCTTTGGAAGGGGTATCTTTTAGCATCGACATGGGGACACTTGAGCAGTTTTTAGAGATTCCTTTCATCATGAGTTTTCTTTATACATCTTCCCTTCATGATTAGGGAGACTTCATGGATACACCTTTGGTTTTGTTTCTTCCTAAGGGGAGGAATGTTGTTCGACATTCGTGGAGCAGTTTCTTTATACATCGAGCTTCTTCCATTGGTACAGATTCTCCATTGAGGGGGGGTCACAGTTTGACTTCTCTTCTTCTCTCATATGGGGGGGACTTTTTCCTCACATGGGGTTTTGTTCCTCACATTCTTCTATGAGAGTTCTCTTGTATAGCTTTCATCTCTCTTTTTGGGGGAGGGTTTTTTCCCATTGGGCTTTTCTCTCTTTCCCCACTTTGTGAGAGATTTCATTGCATTGGTTTGCATGCATTTGCATTTGTTCATGGGTACCTAACATGGCCTCGTAGCCAGGACCCATCTTGCATTTCTTAGTTGCATTGTAGACTTAAGTGCATTCCCCTAAGTTGCACTTAAGGGGGGGTGTTGGTGTAAATAATTATTCATCATGGATATTATTACACTTACTTAAGTTTACTTAGGATAATGCATTTCATAGTAGTTTGGATATGAGACACTTGGGTGTTTGTGCTACATTGGGATAGTGTGTGTAGGAGAAATTCCACCTCTTATGGTGTTGATCTTGTTATTACACTATCATATCCACTTATTGTGGAGTGATAATTCCACCTTCGGTGAGTGATCCACCTCATGTGGAATATTATATTATTTCTCCTACCTACCCACACCTATTTCATACCTACCCTTATTTCTCATTGAGCCACATGTCATATTTGTGTGCTCATACATCCATATGGCCTTGCCTATATAAGAAGGCCTCTATTCATTGTATGTAACTATTGAACTATTGGATCATATTGTTGATCATTTTCTATTGATGAGAATACAGTTTATTCTTGTCCTATATTGTGTCTCTATTTTGTACATTTCATTGACCCCTTGATCTTGGCAAAATCTAACACTAAGCAACTTACTTGTTACATCCTTTTCTTCAATAGTTCCTCCTGCTCCTTTAATTTGGTTGATAGTCTCATTTAACCTTGTACTATATTTGGTTATGTTCTCACCTTCATTCATTCTCATGGATTCAAGTTGTCCTCTTAGATTATCTACTTTTTCTCTTTGAACATGTTCATCACCACCATACACAGATATGAGCTTGGTCCACATTGCTTTTGCATCATTATAGCCTTCTAGATCATTAAACTCTGAGTTGGTCAATGTTGATGTTATTTCAAGCATAGCTTGAATATGTTCTTGCTTTGCCTTTATCTCTTCCAAGGTCATCAGGTTGGTTCTTGGTAGTATGTAATCATTCTCCAAATAATATGTTGCATATTCTCCAATTCTGGATAAATGCAGCTTCATCCTTTTCTGCCATGTGGAGAAACTTGACTTGTTCATCTTTGGTGCATCCCTTTTATACATCTTCTGGATCTTTGCCTCAAGTACCTTTAAACTTTTTCCTCTGGAGTCCAAAGCTCTGATACCAATTGTAAATTTTTGATGCCAATAGCTAACAAGATGAGAGGGGGGGGGGTGAATCATAGAAACTTAATCTTTCATAAAATCAATGGATTCAACCTTGGTAACTTAAAATTCAAAAATATAACCAAAAACTGCTAAACATGCAAACTCATAAACACATAATCATCATAACACATATAACACTAGATTTAATGTGGAAACCCAATAGGGAAAAACCACTGTTGGATTTTGGACCCACTAAGAAATATACTCTTCTAGAGTATGCTCGGTTAAAAGCAAATCCTGTTAAAGATTACAAACACATTACTAGATGTGACCCGATTAAGGGATTTCCCTCAGATCTGTTAGGATGTTCACTTTGTTAGAAGTGACCTTGTCAAAGGATTTCAAACACTCATTTAGAATGTTACCTTGCTAGAGGGTTTACAAATAAGACCGTTAAGTCCACTTGGTTAAGAGATTTTTTGTCACTTACAAAGTAACTGTAGATCAGGAAATTGAAAATCATCAAAACAATAGCAATTAGGACAACCACAAAACCTAAAGCTTCTATAAAAGCAATCCCAATCCAATCAATGAAGACATAAAGACAAGATATTCAAATCAAATGAAATCAAAACAATACAACGTAGATATCTCCTTCATGTGGCTCCATTGTTCTTCTTTCACCTTCAAATTTGATGTGGTTCTCACCTACAAGTGCAAAATGCAAGTGGAAAGCAAGTTGTTGATGAAATTCGCAGTATAAGGTTACTCAAAAATGTGATTGATCTCCCTTTCATTGAAGAGAATCACCCAATTTATAGACAAATTGGAGAGAGGACAACATTAGCATGAAGAGATTTGAAAGGAAATTCAAATCAAGAGTGGAAAAATTATGATAAATGTGTGACATTTTCTATGCAAGGTGTATGAAAAATTAAGCACAAATTATGAAAATTTGCTATGCAAGATGTATGACAAATTATGACAAGATTGAAATACCATTCCCATGACAAAAGGGAAGAGAGAAAATAGCCTCCATGATTGCAACAAATGGAAGCATAAACATAGCAGAAAATGAGGGAATGAAATTAGGGGAAATATTAGAAAAATTAAAGAAAATAGGAGAAATAGAAATTAGGAATTAGGAGAAATTAGCAAATTAGAAAATTGAGGAAAAAGATGAAATAGAAATTAGGTGAATTAATTAATAGGTTTTCATCCATTAATTAATTCATGAAAGAGACCTAGGACTAAATAAATAGATTTATTTAACCCACAAAGAAGAAGAAAAGGATTAAATGAACAAATAATAAAACCCTAGAAATAAGAGGACAAGGAATTAGGTCAAGACAACAAGAAATTAATGTAGGTTCGATCATGATTTTGATTGACAAAGGACCAATGTTGATAAATGATTGAGATTGGTTGACAAAAATCAATGACAAATTGACCAAGATTGACAAGGAGATCAAATTGATAGGTGCCAATTGATAAGGAACAATGATCAATCGATCCAAATTGACATGATTGAAAAGGACAAGGATCGATGACGAATCAATGGCAAAATGACAAGATTGACAAGGATAAGGATCGATAATGAATCGATCGCAAAATGACAAGGTTGACAAGTTGATAATCACAAATGATTACTAACAAGCTAAAGATGATTGAAAGATTGACAAGGGGACAAAACCCTAATTCTATCATCGATTAGGATTGACGATGTCCAAAATGATGATAAGTGAGCAAGCACCATGATGCGATAGGATAAGATCGACCAAAATCATGATTGAAGATTGCTATCGACAAGACCTAATTCAAAAGAAAGAAAAATGAGGAATGAAGAAGAAGGGACTCGATGTTTGCAAATGATAAAGACCAAGGGCGCAACATAGAAGAAATGTTAATGCGATGCAAGTACCCTAAAATAAGGCAATGCACAAATGTTAAAGTATGACTCCACAAGCGTTGACTGTTTTTAGACGTCTAAATTTTGCCCCTCTTTGAGACAATGCGATTCTAAGCGTTGTTTCAAAGAACAATAATGAAAATGCCCTCGACAATAACAATGACATATGCATGCCCCCTTGAGGAATTGGCTGAAAAAATCCAGAAAAGAGGCCAAGTGATCGATAAGAATGACAAAAGATGATAGGTTCGAACGGATCAAAAATCGAAGGTCGGATGCACAAAGGACAAGCAGTGGAAGGTGCAAAAGACCATGACCATCATAAGATGGAGAGCATGCACATCGATCTAGGTACTGACAAAGATCTATATAGGAGACAAGGAGAAGGAAAAGAGTTCATTTGCACTGGCCAAAGTGGAGGACTTGATGCTCAGGAAAAAGGACCCTTGCAGAGAGATGGCAAACATTCCAATGGCAGATCACCTTGGGCAATGTGTACACATTGACAGACGACTGGACAACATGGGAGCAGCGACATGTACCTCAAAAACCCATATGTTCAATTTCATGAATTTTGCTTGATTGCGAGACATTGCGGGGCCCAGAGGGGAGGAAAAAAATGCAGATCTTCACCTATGTGGAGATGTTCTCTACCTGTGTAGAGATGTTCTATGCCTGTGTAAGGTACATAGGCATAGCTTGATGCTGCACAAGCACAAGACAGTGTGCACAAGTGCAATTGTGCACTTATGACTGAACTAGACTGAACGGACTGCCAAGACTAACGGAAGAAATGTTAGGAAGAAGAAATTAAACAAAGGATAGTTAGAGATGAAGGAAAACTTGTTTGAACAAATGCACATAAGTAGGTGAGAACCTTTATTTATTGTAGCAAAGCGGATGCAGAGCATCATGGCATTGAAGGCCAGAGCTGGAACGCAACCCCTTTTGCAAAAGACAGACACATCGCACACAAGGAATGAGTGAAGCATCCTAGGGTGCATACATCAAGGGTCGAGGTATGTGCAGTGTTCACAAAGTGAATGTACTTATCACAGACACCCAATGATATAGTTGCCCCAGTTTGTGACAAACATTCCACAAACAACAAACACAACAAAAAATGGAAAGGGACCATGAACCATCCTAGTCACTCCAAATCACTTAGTGACATCATCGAGCAATATAGGAACATGATCGAAGCCAAAGATAAATCAGTAAAAAGATAAGACACACAAATTCAACCAAGTCAAACAAACAATCTGATTGTCATTGTCAAAAGTGGAAAACAAGAATGATAGTGTTGTCTAGTTTCAGGGAATGCGGTACCCTGTCGAAGATAGGACACAGTCCGGTTTCGAGTATACCACACCTTGTATAAGACCCATGATAATGTTGACAAGGACCAATGGTAATGTTGATGCTATTTTGATTGATGTGACAATTGTGATCAGGTTGAATGCTTGCTTGGTTGAATAGTTCATATGTTAATGTGTGATTTCATTAAAGCACAATGCTTGATTGATTATCATTGGATGTATGCTCAACGATCTATCTATGCACAAAGGCGACCATTTATTGACAAAATGCAAAATGCCAAAGAAATTGTTTTTGGATTTTGATGTTTTTCACTTTGTAGGAATTTTGAGTTTTTTTACAATTTATTTGTTCATTTTTCAAGACTTTATTTGACATTTTAGGGATTTTTTTCAGGACATTATTTGATTTTTAGGGATTTTTTCAAGACATTATTTGATTTTTAGGGATTTTTTCAGGACATTATTTGATTTTTAGGGATTTTTTCGAGACATTATTTGATTTTTAGGGATTTTTTTTCAGGACATTATTTGATTTTTAGGGATTTTTTTTCAAGACATTATTTGATTTTTAGAATTATTTCAGGACATTTTTCAATTTTTATGATTTTGCCCCCAGTGTCTAGCAAGGCAAGGAATATGACAGGTGAATAAATAGGCTTTCTGAAATGTTGGTGGATAGAGGGAAGACAAAGGCCTTTTATCATGCAGACAATATGGATGCAATTTTTAAGGGCTATTGCATGATGGGACAAGAGACTGGATTTGACAATGTAAAGCAGTGATATGGCATGAGGGACATGTCAAGAGGTTTTTGAAACAATGTTTAAATTTTGCGTCCTTATGTTAGATCAAGATCAAGGAATGAAAAAGAGTGTATGGATAGTGATAAGATATGGATAGTGATAAGATATGGATAGGATAAGCAAGACCAAGAATGGATAAGGGACATGGATTGAAGGTCGGGGTAGGCTAAGGGATAGTGGCAGAAAGTTGCAATAAGCTAGGGAATATGGATGAAAGGTTATAATAGGCAAATGGATAAGGACCAAAAGCTATGATAGACTAAAAGCTGTGAATAGGATGCATGACACTCATGAAGATCCTCAGCCTTGTCAAGATCAAAGGTGGAAAGGGAAACTGGACACGAGGGACAATAGGATATGAAGGGTAATGACAGGGGTTCGATAGGATAATGAAACAATGAAGGACAAAAGGATATGATAGGATAAAACCTGTCCCCCAAGTATAGTATGCAAGAAGTTCATAGATTACACATGATGCCTATTTGCCAAGTTTTCATCATGGTACTTGCCCAAGGCACCTGTTTGCCAGGTTTTCACCAGTGGACGAATTATTTTTGCTTTACTTTTTTCTTTTGTCTTTTTTTTTTTTCTCACTTTTTTTTTGGGGATTTTGACATTTTAGTCGAAAATGGACACATGATAGGGGATGGAAGAAGGACTCAAACATATTTTTGTTTGGATAGTAGCCTTGAAAAAAAATGGACCATGACCTTTAAAAGTATGCTCAAAGACGTTGGTAGGATAAGGACATGGAAAAAGAGATGAAACTAAAGCAAGGATTTATGCAAAGGATGGGATCAAAGGGATCGAAGGATGGAAAATATGCATTGGATAATGGATAGGGTATTGGAAGAATTGGGCTTCACTAGATGGAAATGAAGGCAAGATCAACATTGGAACACACCTTGATGGGTGGTGGATTGATAGAGGAAAAATGGATCTCAGATTGTGAGATTTGGATGGAGGAATAGCTTGGGATTTTGGGACATAAGGGCCCAAAATGGATGAAGAAGGTGATGGAGGAACAAATTTGAGAGGGTTGGATGGAGGTATAGCAACTTTGGATGCCAAGTTGGATGTTTCTTTAGGCTTTTGTGCTTCAAGGAGCCGCTTAGGGATCCACATGGTTTTTTATTTTTCATGCTTTTTTGGTTCCTTGGAGTGCATTGCCAACACAAGGGATTTAGGAACCCATATAGATTTTAACTTTTTTTTTTGAGCAATGGGCCCTTTGTGACCTTTTGGATTTTTCCTTTTCTTTATAGATCAAATTTTTCTTTGTTTTGACATGTTGATCCTTGAATACATGTGGATTTCTAGACTTATGACTTTTATACTTGGTATCCAAATTGCTTGGAGGGGGAAAGAAATGCATGGATGGATATGAATGAAATGGAGTTCTTTTGGATGGATGAAATTTACTCAAGGATTTGTGCCTTTGCTGACCTTGCATAAAGGACAAAGGAATATAAGGACCTAAGATGGATGGAAAGTATGATGGGGAAGGTGTATGTTTTGATTTTGATGGAGGGATGCCAACGTCTTGAGAGTGAGTTGTGTAGACATGACCCTTAAGATCTGCTTTGATATGGAGGGGTTCTTTCTTGTGAAGGTCTAACCCTTGGTCTTTATGAATATCTTGACATGTAGGATACTTTGTGCTTTTAGAGGAAGATGCAAGTCCATTTTTAGGTGGATATGATATGAGAGAAATAATGAGATCTTGAAGTGGATCGGATTGCACCAAAGTGGAAGAACCCATTATGTATGTCGAGGGTTCATGAACATCTTGCACTGACACATTAGAATCATGAGGGGGACTAGGATTGTGTAGTGGACATGGTTCAATGACAGGCTCTTCAAGAGATGGAATGGGAAAAATAATGGGATCATCAAAAGAAATACGCTCTTGGAGTGTATATAGAGCATTAAGACAAGGAGATGGAGGAACAAAAGGATGTTGTGGAGGATTTAAAGCAATAATTTGATCTTGAGAAGGAGGAAGATCATTGGAATCCTCTTTAAAATTTCTTTGCGTTGGACTTTTAATGGGATCATCATAAAGGATGGGAAGGATAGCTTGATCTTTCTTAGGAAGTGGAATGCCAATGGGATTTGAAAGGACATTTTTTTCATAAAATGAAAGGGGATCATTTGGGATTGGATGGACTGGGATATCTTGATCTTTCTTGGGGAATGGAGTGTCAATAGGACTTTGGATAGGATGGACAAGAATAGGGAATGGAGTGTCATGGAGTGTCAACAATTGGATGGGATGATAAGGTTTCAGGATCTTGATCTTCATTTTCTTTAGGACTCATTTCTTCGTACTCTAAATTATCCTCTTGACATGAGGTTGGACTTTGGATATGCATGGGGGATTCTAACAAGGAATCAATGTTTTGGCATGAAAGAAATGCACTTTGAACATTTGTGATGGATTCTAGCAAGGAATCAATGCTTGAACATGAGGAAGAGGGACTTCGAATGGGGTCCTCTAAAATAGGTAATGGCAATAAAGTGCATGGTTGCATTGGGTTTTGTATTTCTGAAACATGACAAGGATGTGCATCATGAATTGGATTATCTTGGAAATCAATTATGGATAGCCCTTGGATAATTTCATCCTTGGGTGTATTATTTGATGAGGACAATATGGAAGGTTCTTGTGAAACTTCTAAAGGTGTAGGGATAGATGCCATTGGAGAGTCAATTTGTTTGTGGGGGAATGAGGCATTGCTAGACATAAGTGTATTATCTTGATCTTCCTCAAAGAACTCACTTGGTAATTTCCTTAAGATCCTTGCAATAAGGCCACCTTTCTTTCAAGGTTTTGACATAGTTGTATTTGGAATTTGAACTTGTTTGGAAAGGAGTTGGTTCTGGTTTGATGTCATGTTTTGATTTCAAGCTAGATGTTGATCAAATTGGTTTGACATGTTCAAAATTTGGCTTGGTGCATGTTGCAATTTTTGTTTTTGAATTTGTGATTGTAGTTGTTGATACTGAGTTTGTTGTCAATAATTAACAGTTGGTTGGACATATTGTTGAAATTGGACCATTGGTTGTGTTGGTTGTATATGTTGGACCATTGGTTGTGTCTGTTGGAAATGTTGGAACTGTTGAACAATTAGTTGTGATGGTTGAAAATGTGATTGATAGTAAACACCTTCTTGTTCTTGTTGTGGAGGCACATAATGTTGTTGTCTCTTTTCTTGAAATTATTTCATCATCTCTATTTGTGAGAGGAGAGCTGGTATGTTTGATTGTTCAATAAGAGATCTTACATCAATTGGCTCAAAGTTTGGGTTTGGACATTGAAATTTTTTAAATGTTTTGGACATTTGGGATCTAATCTTCTCACTGTTTTTCACCTTTTGTTCAATGATCTTTGTTTCTCGAGCTAGTTTCTCCTCTAGTTTTTGTATTTGGAGACTTGTTTCATCATAAAAAGTTTGACCAATATTGCCTTGTTGTTGGGTTGGATATAGTTGTGAAAGAGTTTATTCCTCATGTAATGTTTGAGTTTGAATTTCATGTTGCAAGTTCAGTTGATTCCAGTCAAAAGGTGCATTTTCCCTTGGCGTTGGTGGAACACTCCCATATCCCGGTTTCATGGGTACAAACACAGGCTCATATAATGGAGGTGGTCCAAGTTGAACCATTCCATATTGTGGTAATGATGTGTTTGACGAACCTTCAATTTGTAATGTTTGACTAGGTTGAAACTATGAGTTTGATACATTGTCAATGGATTGATATGTTGGTTCGCCCATCTTCTTAGATTTTGACCTTGTTTCAACAGGCATGTCACTATGCAAATGCAATATTTTTGGGATTTTTTTTTTTTTGATTTTAAAAGGATGCTGTATGATATGCAACTAAATGCCACCTAAATAGATGAAAATGCAATCTATGGCAAGAATGCAACCTATGTTTTTGTTGTTTTTTCAAGATTTGGACAAACTTTTTGGAATGCAAACCTAAAGACTCAACCTTGGGAAGTTGAAATGAAGCCAAGACCTTAAAGGACAAAGGACCAAATGACAATAGGACAAATTGACAATGTCTCACCTATATGCTTGGATACTAAGCTAGGTTTGACAAAAATGATATTAATGAAAGGACAAATTTTAGACAAGGTCAAGACTCCCTAACAACAACTTAGGGTATCATCCAAAGTTTTAATTTTTCAAGTTTGACAAACCAAATTTTTAAGACTAAATGCAAGAAGGCAATGATTATGACAATGACTTAGGATATGACATGAAAATGATCTAAGGATATGATATGACAAGATGAAGCCAAGACAAGATGACAATACAATGATAAGGATATGCGAAGACCAATGACTTGGAATATGCAAAATGCAACCTAGGCAAGACCTAATTTTAGCATGACAAGGATAATGCACGAATGTCACATAAATGGAAATCTAGCTTGGATATGACAATGAAATGCAAACTTAGGGAAATGATTTTGAACCTAAGTGAAAAATGAGGACGCTTGCAATGAAAAGGACTAAAATAAAGGGAGATGACAATATGCCCTAGGACCTAAGTTGGACTATGCAAAACCTAGCCTAAAGTGACAGGAATTTTGAAACAAAGATATTCAATGTTTTGACAAGCCATGTTCAAATGTTGGATGAATACTTGGACAAATTTGGACTTTTGTTTTGATTTTGTTTTGAATTGAAGGTTGTTGATTTCGAAAACCCAAGTTGATTATGAGAACTTTTGAAAGTTTGTTTTTGATTTAACTTTTGACAATCACGGAAGACAAAAATGTTTGTTTGACTTTGACTCAAGACAATCAAGCACATTCACAACAAATCCTATGGCTGGCAAGGGCAATATCTATTGAATCCTCTAACCATAAAATACAACACTCAGTCAGATAGCTAGATGCTTGGTAGCACTGGCTCCCCCTTACAGTGCACTCACTTCTTGGGCATACCAAGCTCTGAGTTCAAGGGGCATCACTTCCCAAGAACTTGCTATCTATAAATAAGGAGTACATGAGTGGTGTCTTCGGCATGCGCGTATCACAACACCTGAGCCAACAGATAGAAGGATTTTGGCATCTAAAAATAAGAGATTCTAGTAAGGGCATCCATTCAGGTGGGTATTGATCTGGTGAATAAATTGTCACAATACCATTCCAGCACCCGTTGTCTACAATTTTCGTTGCATCTATAGTTATTTAGAGTGGTTCGAAAGAGCTTGGCTTTAGCCCGTCACCACTTTGGGTCACGCTCTCTCACCAATGCCTGTGCAAAGTGCCAGGCAAATCGGGAGGTATGTTTAATTCTAAGGGTTAAAACATGCAATCAAATTAAAAATAGACAAAGCATGCATGGTGTTCACTATCCTTATAGAAATGAAATATGCAACTACTTTAAAAATCACAAGCAAGATGTTTTAATGAGAGTCTTTGACCGCGTCTTGCATAAGATTCATTAGTAGTTGCATTTTTAGTCTTCGTCACACGTAACGCCAAGATGATGCATAGAGAATTAGTACCAAAGAAAAACTAGAATGCAAGAAACAGAATGAAAACAAACAAATTTACAAGTAAAAACAACTGATTTTACCTCTGTTTCTGGCCTTGCATAGGCATAGAATGCATCAACACAGGTGTAGAACCAATCAACACAGGTCCATAAAAATTCAACATAGGTGCATAAAACTTCAACACAGGCACAAAAAACTCAAACACAGGTGCAGAAAACTTCAACACAGGCACAAAAAACTTCAACACAGGTGCAGAAAACTCAAACATAGGCACATAAAACTTCAACACAGGTACAGAAGTGTCCAGAAAGCTCCAAGTCACCCTGTTTCTTGATTTTTTCACCTACAAATAGCTCAAAAGCACTCTAAACATGGTTAAGGGGTTAGTTCATGTCGGGTTCACCCGAAAATGTAGATCAGGAAATTGAAAATCATCAAAATAATAGCAATTAGGACAACCACAAAACCTAAAGCTGCTATGAAAGCAATCCCAATCCAATCAATGAAGACATAAAGACAAGATATTCAAATCAAATGAAATCGAAACAATACAACGTAGATATCTCCTTCATGTGGCTCCATTGTTCTTCTTTCACCTTCAAATTTGATGTGGATCTCACCTACAAGTGCAAAATGCAAGTGGAAAGCAAGTTGTTGATGAAATTCATAGTATAAGGTTACTCAAAAATGTGATTGATCTCCCTTTCATTGAAGAGAATCATCCAATTTATAGACAAATTGGAGAGAGGACAAGATTAGCATGAAGAGATTTGAAAGGAAATTCAAATCAAGAATGGCAAAATTATGACAAATGTGTGACATTTTCTATGCAAGGTGTATGACAAATTATGCACAAATTATGACAAGTTGCTATGCAAGATGTATGACAAATTATGACAAGATTGAAATACCATTCCCATAACAAAAGGGAAGAGAGAAAATAGCCTCCATGATTGCAACAAATGGAAGCGTAAACATAGGAGAAAATGAGGGAATGAAATTAGGGGAAATATTAGAAAAATTAAAGAAAATAGGAGAAATAGAAATTAGGAATTAGGAGAAATTAGAAAATTAGAAAATTGAGGAAAAAGATGAAATAGAAATTAGGTGAATTAATTAATAGGTTTTCATCCATTAATTAATTCATGAAAGAGACCTAGGACTAAATAAATAGATTTATTTAACCCACAAAGAAGAAGAAAAGGATTAAATGAACAAATCATAAAAACCTAGAAATAAGAGGAAAAGGAATTAGGTCAAGACAACAAGATATTAATGTAGGTTCAATCATGATTCTGATTGACAAAGGACCAATGTTGATAAATGATTGAGATTGGTTGACAAAAATCAATGACAAATTGACCAAGATTGACAAGGAGATCAAATTAATAGGTGCCAATTGATGAGGAACAATGACCAATTGATCCAAATTGACATGATTGAAAAGGATAAGGATTGATGATGAATCGATGGCAAAATGACAAGATTGACAAGGACAAGGATCGATAATGAATCGATCGCAAAATGACAAGGTTGACAAGTTGATAATTGCAAATGATTACTAACAAGCTAAAGATGATTGAAAGATTGACAAGGGGACAAAACCCTAATTCTATATCGATTAAGATTGACAATGTCAAAAATGATGATAAATGAGCAAGCACCATGATGCGACAGGATAAGATCAACCAAAATCATGATTGAAGATTGCTATTGACAAGACCTAATTCAAAAGCAAGAAAAATGAGGAATGCAGAAGAAGGGACTCAATGCGCACAAATGATAAAGACCAAGTGCACAACATCGAAGAAATGTTAATGCGATGCAAGAACCCTAAAATAAGACAATGCACAAATGTTAAATATGACTCCACAAGCGTTGACCATTTTTAGATGTCTACAGTAATAGTAATACAAATATATCTACAAATTCACTTCTAAAATGCTAAAGAAGATTCTATTTTGCTCAAAACAATCTTGTCAAAGGACTTATCTTGTCCCTCTGCTGGGCTGCCTACTCTATTATTCAAATAGGTCTTCAAGCTTCTATGCTCGATAATCACTATGTAGCATCCCTGTGCTTACACTTGCCCACATACATTGTTCATCAAAAATTTATTATTTATAAACAATTTGCTAACTGCTAAATCTCCTTGATCACATTTCCCATGATCAAACTTAGTCATCAGATCTTCAATCTTGACTAGGTTCAATGCATCCTTTGATCTTAAAATGTTTTACGTCGCCTTGGGACTTTCGTTCCTTTCTTGGAACTTGCACAAGGTTATTGCAGTTCAATCTGAGCTGTAGATCTTCCTGTCGATCTTCCATTACCATAGATCCTTAACAAACTTCATGTGCAACATACCAATCATTTATACATCTCCAGTTCATCAGCAGCCTTCATTAAATAATGCTTTTATCCATCCAATGCAGTCTATCATAACTCGGTTGCAACTTGGTAAATACTAAACTTTTCTCAGTATACATTCCACCTTCATTAACCGATATCGATAACCTTAGGGTTTACGACTAGGTTCCTTAGGGTTTACCGGCTAGGTTCTTTGCTCAGTGACATAGTATAGTATTAACCTTACAATCAACAACATATGTAGGATATCAAAATAATTTAAACATCATGATCTCATCATTGTCTAACTCTATAATAGTTGCCCATTGAATAACTTATTTCTCCCCTTATTCATCACATTCTTTCTGTGACTTTTACTGACATCTTAGTTCTCTTCAAATCAATCTTCCCAAGCTATGGCAACATCATACTGAATCAGAAAAACAATTTCTTGACATCAATGACAAAATAATGTTATAAAGATAGTTATCATCCTTTTTCAGTTACATCAAATAATCTTCAACAACCTTCTCAATATCCTTAATGAATATCAACAATCTCCTTTCTATTGAAATGCCAACATAAAGGAGTTGCATATGCAGAAGACCCTATAATTTACATACATTGCCAAATTGAGGAATTAGGTTTAGAGGAAATCATGAAAATGTACAAAAATGTTATCTGTGAAGAAAATAGAATTGTGAAAACTGAACATAAGATTATTGAGACCCTAGGTTTTGTGGAAATCCTTGACATCCGAAAATTTCCTAAGGAAGTTGTAGGGATTGTGCTTAGCAGAGTTCGTGGTGAATTCTTTTGGCTAGACTCTATTCATAAAATCACTAGAGAAGCAGTTAAGGCAGTGACTAGCTTACCATCCACCGGTAGTAGGCCAGATAAAACTAAGATAGTTCCTAATAACATAGTGATGACTTTAATAGGTGCAACCTATGATAGTAGATCCCTGAGAGTTAATGATGTAAAGGATGAGAATGTTAGATTCATTAGCATGATATTAGGATACAAAACCACACATGCTAACCAACTGAACTCAGTTTCCAGTCTATGTATTAAAAGTGCATATGATATGGTTAATAGTGATGCTAAGATAGATATATGTGAATGGTTGAAAGATGCATTGATTGACAATCTGAAGAAAATCAAAGGAGATAAGAAAGGTACTTTCCTTTTTGGCAATCTTCTTGTATGCTTAATGCTATATCTTACAAAAGAGGTTCCTGGTATAGGCAAGAAAGACTTTGGTTATGACATACTGGTAGGAAAACAACTGTTAGATATATTCACCAGTATGGGGACAAACAAGGACAACAATATTACTGAGTATTTCCAAGCATTTAAAGCAAAAATGAAAAAAAGAGAAAGGCTACCACAAAGCATTGTAGACAAGTATCAAAAAGAAATTTGTTTTGTAATTAAGAAAGATGAGATCTAGATGGAGGCAATTCTTCCTAGAACTGTTTGGGTGACAGAAATGGGATATGAGGCTAATGTGAACATAATTGAAACATACGCCAAAGCCCTACTTGAATCCCCTAGAGAACCAGAAGAAAAGGTTTTGGGGAATGCACAATCAATAGAAATTGATGTACAAACATTGAAACAAAGGAAGAGAAGAGAAAAATACATAAGGAGTGCATCTAAACAAGTTAAGGAAATTAAAGAAAATGTAATTAACATAACTGGTATCAAGGAAAGTGACTTAGAAGAACTACAATCGGAGGCTCATCTCTCACCGGTTGGTACATCCTCAGAAAGTGAAATCCCTATAGAATTCAAAAGAGTTGATAGGAAGAGAAAACCCTCACCGGTATGATTTCCTCCTCCAAAGAAAACCAAGACATCAAGGCAGAAGCAACAAGCAATGAGGCCACCAGCTAAGAAGTTGTCACCTAGAAAGAGAAAGCAAAAACAAGTTATACCACCACTGGACAACCTACTAAATGAGATAACAGATGATGTAAACTTATCTAATGTTAGCAGATTATATGATACATTTATCAATGAGGAGAAAGAAAGTGTTGAAAATAGCATCATCTTACACCTTGATATTTATAAGAAAGTTTTAATAGAGGTTGTAGATGATTTGCCTAGTGATTTATATAGGTGGTTAGATGCTAAAAGGATAGCTATTATGGAACTTGACAATGACAAGAAAATAAAGATTGAGAAACTACTTGTTGTACATCCTATGAAATCAGTTGAGGAAATTGATGAATTTATCAGTGAAGCTAATAGAACAGTCTTTTCAAGTGGACACTGACATGTAAGTCTAATGGTTGATAGGGTTAATGAAATCTCAGAAGAGACAATTGACAAATGGGATATTTTCTTTGTTGAGAAAGAGAAACAAGAAGAACTGAACAAACCTAAAACATTCAAGGTATACTAAAAGGATCGAGACAAGGGAAAAGGCAAGGTAGGTGGACTACCAAATATAAAAGTTACAAATAATCTACCACCACCTTCAATTACTCCATCGGTATAGTCTAACTATACACTGACTACTAAGAATGTGGAGCCACCACATGAGGATACAAACCCTAAGTTTGAAATCTTGTATACTATGAACATAGATACTCAGGAGGTAAATATTGTAGTTGACAAAGAAAGCATTGAGGAAAAGAAAAATGATGTTGCTACTGAGAAACCGACTGATAATGTTGAGATTGGATCACAAGGAGAACACATTGAGATTGGGGTTAGTGAAATAGTTACTAACAATATTGTCAATGCAAGCATTGAAAAAATAACAGAGATAGAGTTATCGACTGCTGAGAATACATAGAAACCAATTGAGATACCGATAGTGAACAATGTAGAGGTACTGACAGAGAAACCGACAGTGGATACCACTGAAAAACCATCAGAAAAATTGGCTTACAATAATGTGAAATACATAGAGAAACAAGCAAAGAAACAGGTTGAGAAATAGGTATACATAGAGGCAGTGCCACTGAAAAGCCTAAACCTTTGCTAATAGAAGCATAGACACAAATTGACCCTCCAGAGGTTGAGGAAAGAAAAGTAATTTCTCCTATCGGCAGCACTAAAATTGTTAAGGTAATTGGACAGTCATCTAGCACTTCTATGATAGAATTCAGACCAACCAATGTGACTGAAGTACTATTGGATTCTATTAAGAAAATTACTGATTGTAATGCATTGGCTTATAATGCTATAGATGATACAATTCCCATTCTTAAGTTAATTGCACCCAAGTGTAATGTAGATAATAAGGATTCTTTAAGTTAGTTAGACACATTGTCTAGATACATAATTGACAATATACTGACTATGGACCAAATAAATGAAGAGACATTTAAGGAGAAAATGGACAAGGAAAAAGAGAAATTATTTGGAGAAACAATAAAGAAGTGCACAAAACATATTGATACCGTTTATCGGCATTGAACACAACTATTATGGAGTTCAAGGAACTATATAGAGATACTTGTAAGACAAATCTTTTGATAATGGATATTGATAAGCAAATCAGTGAAGTTCAAAAGGAGATAAATGAGATAGTTGATAATATCATTGGCTCACTTGAACCAATATCAGTTATTGAGTAGGAAATTGCTAAATTTGAGGACAAAGTGGAGAAGTTAGAGAAGGAAAAGGAAAGAATAAAGGGAAAAGCAAAATATCTTAAATGCAAACTCAGTCCAAAGTTGGATAACCTCATTTCTCTAAGGAAAGAGATCTCTGAGGCACTTAGTCAAGGGAAGAAGACACCAAAAGAGAAAATGCATCATCTCTCTGGTACTATTTAGAGAATAGAGGCAACATTAAAGGATAACAATAGGTTTACTTAGAGTTTGAACTTGGTGTTAGCAGACTTATTCCAGATTGTAACCAACCAATTACAAGGTTCTAGCTAAAAACTACACTCATTTGACAATTTTGACAACCTTTGTCATTGATGTCAAAGGGGGAGTAGTAGTACAGATAAAAATGACTTGCAGAAGAGATCATCTGCTCAGGGTGAGCACACAGTTTTGGTAAGATTTTTGGAATTCATTTTTGGGACAAATTTTTGGATTTTTCTCATGAGTGTTGCCATCAATGCCAAAGGGGGAGATTGTTGGCATTGCACACTCTAAGGGTAGTTAAAGGTGATTGAAGGTGTTGTCATTGATGGCAACCTTGCAATCTTAGGGCACTGGTAGGCACCATCACCGACAGACTCTACACTGATAGATAGTTCACTAGTAGCGACAATAATGCTTACTGACATCTCAACCGACAAGATTTTGATTATTATATTTTATATTTAATTGTCATATCTTCTTATAAGATGACATGGCATATTGTAATAAGACTCATATATAAGTATGAGATCTTGTAGATCATTTTGAGTGATACAACATATAGCATAGATATGATGGATATGTAGAGCGAATATTAAGGTAGATTTTGTAGAAGGTTTTATGGTTATTGTATGGGATTAAACCTGTACTAAACCTAGCATAGAAAATGTTGTTTTGTAGCAATACACTATATTGGATTCTCATAATTCATTTTGCATCAGTGAGACTTCCTTTTTTAATTAAGCAGTGAGCTTTAGGCAATTGGCCTTCCTGCATGTGTAGGCCCCTCTTGTAAGTAATATCCATTCATTGGCTAGTGAGTGAATATTATGGGTCAAATATCCCACCGAGGTTTTTCCCACACCAGGTTTCCTCATTAAATATCTTGTGTTGTGGTGTTCTTTCTATGTCATCTTTACTGTTCTTATTTACTGCATTAATTCTTGTTTACCAGTACACTGTTTTGGAATAAAAAATATTTAATAATGTCAAAGAACTTGTTAACCAGTTAGATACTGATTCACCCCCCCCTCTCAGTATCTTTGGGACTCTCATCAATCCTATCACAATCCTCAATCAATTTGGATTAGTTTACATCATTTATAATCTTCAATCATCAGTCAAATATCATTTTTGATCGATCTGTGATCGGTCTTTATCAATCTTTATCAAATCAACCTTTTGTCAATCTTTGATCATCTTGTCATCGATCTCAATTAGTCATAAATATTTCTCAATTTTGATCAATTCATCATCGATCCCTTATCAATTGACCTTTATCAAATTAGGCCTCGTTGTCAATTTTGATCAATATGTCATCAATTTCTATCAATTAGTATCATATTCTCATCAATCATTTTCTTGATCGCAGTCATCATCCTTTGTTTATCACATCTTGACCTAATTATGACCTAATTTATCTTTTGTTCTATCTTCTAGGGTTTTATAATTCTTTAACTACTAAATCCTACTAACATCCTGTTAGTCTCAAATTTTGATTTCCCTTCTATCCTTCCTGTAAGAAATAAATCAACTCTATCTGCATATGAAAAGATTAGGGAAATAGAACTCAAGAGTAACATATAACAAGGTTTTGAGACCTTCTACACTTTGAACTTATCCAAAGTTTAGGTGGGTATACCTTTTGTGAATATCTTCACCGTTTAAAACTAAGATCCATAGTAAACTAGTGCTAAAAAACCTATGGACTTCATCACCTTAATGAAACTGAAACACTAAAGGAAAAACTTGCGTTCATTTTTCAGTATTGATCTTCAAGAAAGATAGAAAGAAATCCTTCAATCTGATACAAGTGCCTTATCCAAGCTACAGAGTCACCTAAATCAAATAATAATTCTCAAAATGGAACACTCATATACATCTCATCATTTTAACTTTTTTGAATCCCATACATGCCTAACATATATATAGATCCTCTTCCATTCAACTAAAATAATTCATCAGATTCATAGCAACAAACAATAGACTTGCTGACATAAGTATTTCATGCAAATTTAATCCCTCTCCTGAAAAGAAAAGCCAGAAATAACATCTAAAAGATTGCCTTACAATCCATGTTCATTCGAACAACCCTATATTATCCAAATGAAACTAGCAAACTAAAGAATGCATACTAGAAGACAAAGGAATTTTAGGCCTAAAACTTTGATCTATATATTCATATTCATTCCTGAAAAAATATTACATAACTCAGAGAAATCTCTTTAAAACCAGAAAAGGTCCTAAATATTATTTGCCAAAGGTTCCTTACAAAATTCTTGTGATCATTTTTACACTAGTCCTGGTATCCATTTATAACATTATGGATGCATACAAGCTTTGGACATTCCTAGAAAGGTTTGTTACAAATCGTGATACTCTCCAAGAAACAGTTACAAGTATTTTTCAATATCAATGGCCTCTTCCATTTGTTATTCTGCTGCAACCTTTTCTATCTAATTAGAGTATCTTCTTGTTGTCTGATATATTTGTCCTTCCACTCCTGGAAAAAGCCATCACTTGGCCAAGAAAAGCTAATAATCTTCTGTTTCATCCCTTCTAGCCTTTTCCAAGTGACCCTTAACTACCCAATTTTTGTTTCTATGAAACCATAATGTGATTTCACCTGTTTGATTTCTTCAATTGTTTGGACAAATAAGGATGTGTCATCAATGTTAATGATTTCATTAACCCTTTGGGAGAATTTGTGGTCTAGCTCTTCTAGCCATGCCTTCTCCTCTTTCAACTGAATTGGACCAACAAAACCCACTAGAAACAATTCATATTTGTGATCTGAATATTCTTTTCTATATAGTTGGGATTTTCTTTCTACACCCGCCCTTTCCTCTAAGAGTATATTCATTTCTTTTATAAACTCACTAGTGGACCTAAGATTGTCATTTTCCTCTGCATCTGCATGGGATGAACACATGAGCTATAACTCCTTACCTCTAGGCATCCACTTATTAAGGATTGGTTCCAAGGTGGTTTCATCCTCTCTTAATTTAATTAGGATATTCAGGATCCTTTTCACAAAAAATGTGTACAATAGAGGCCTTGACTGAATCAGAAAACTTCAAAATTGTGGCTTTTACCTTTTCTTCATACTTGCTTGCAAACAAGGCTTGAGCTTGTTTCAACTTTTCCAACTCATGTTGGACAGTTTCAGCTGACTGGAAACCAGAAGGCATAGGAGAAGGGGTATATTCTATAATAGGATTGGTAGGTGGAGGTCTTCCTAGAGAGGAGGCTATCATGAGAGTAGAGGATTCACCTGGATGGTGCTAACCTGCCAACTAACTCTAAAGTTTAGCAATAATGTTGTCTCTATTGGCTACTCCTTCTTTGGCCTCATTGTAAGCCTTTAAGATGGTTTCCAATTTTAACTGGAGATTAGCCTTCTCTTTTACCTCCTTTTTTGCTACTGCCACACTGAACTTTGCAGTTTCCAAGACTGTGCTTGCATCTTCCACCACCCCTGTATCTTGGACTCTTTTTACAATCATGCCTCCTAGGAGGCTAGAATCTGATACACCTTTACTCCTTTTATTCTCATCTTTCTTCAGTGACCACATGACTAGAGCAGCATTATCCTTGCTGAAGGTCACTCCTCCCATGGGTTTTGTTTCCCTCCTTACTGCTTCAAGGATCAGAGCATCAACTATATCCCATTCAGGGAGGATTAAAACACCATCCTTAGACACCATCTCTCTTCCCTTGTCAAGAGTAATAGTTTTAAACTCTTCAATCATTTCTTGCTTTACCTCTTCTTCCACTTGAGTTACATCTTTGTGAGGCTGTTCACTCTTCCTTTGCTCACATCTGGCTTTGAATTGTTCCATATTTTTCTTCCACACAAATTGTATGAAAGCCTCTGTAACAAAATTACTATCAACCAGGAACTCCTCACTAGCTTTCTTAACAGTAAGGTCTAATTCTTTTCCCTTTATCTCACCATTAGTCAAGTTCATTTCAGCACTAGGTGGCTCTTCTAGCATCCCCTCTTAGGTCTCCTCATATGTGTAGGCAATCTCCTAGAGACTCCTAACTGTAACAATTGTTTGGCCACCACTTTCTCATCTCCTATGTGGATAGGGGACTGAGATGGAGAATACAAAGGCTCATTCATTTGCACTTCCTTTCCTACCCTTTTCCTTTTAGGGGATTCTTGGATGTCAATGACATCCTCAATTGCTCTTTTCCCTCTTGAAGTGGAAGGCTCACCTGTCACTGGCATCATCACACTGTACTTTGATTTCCTATGCTTCACATAATCACCAGGTGGGATAGCCTTAGCAAAGGTAGGATTAGCTAAAACCAATTTAACATTGTCAAGATCATTTTGCATTACAGCCTTCCTTTTTTCTTTCAAGGTTTGCATGAGGTCTTCAAAATAAAGAACCAAGAATTTGATTTTCTCCTCAAAGGGATTGAAACTAGAGAGAGGGTCATAATTGCTATCAAATAGATGAATGAAATCAAGAGCCCTCTTATAGGCAACCCACTTCTCTTTCCTTAGTTCTTGCTCATCCAAACTGAATTCATTTCTAATTAGATCTTCAAGGAACTGAAAATGGTGAGGCCTACCTTTACACACTGGCCTCTTTCTAAACATGCTGTTGAAAAAGTCCTCAAGGTCTACACATCTTGAAACTACAGTTGACAACCTATATGGCTGAAATAATTCTTCAAAATATTTCCAGCCACCTTTAGTGATCACAAACTGATGGGCCATGGTAATGGTTGGGAAACTAGTCCCTTTACCCCTATTTGTCAACTCTGCCTCTTGTACACCTCCAATTTGCCTCAAGACTTCTGCAATCCCTGTCTTCAATGGGACATGATAGGGCAATAGATAGGGAGTACCTCTGAAACCATACACTCTGAAAATAGTAGAAATAGGGTACAAATACATATCTCGCCAATTGTGAACAATCTTAATACCCTTAGTAAACTCTTTAGGCTTGAGGAATTCCAAGAGAGCCTTACGAATCCTAGGGTTTTCTATGAACAAAAGGAATCTAATCTTAGATGCAAAGCATCTATCAAACTTCAAATAGCTAGCATCCTCTCTATCCTAGGATAAAACAGTGCTCCAAAATTGAACAGGCATCTCTTCCTTATCTTTCACCTTAACCAAATGCATTTCCTTTGCAAAATAATTAGCACCTTTAAACAAAAACATGTGCATTAGAAGGGATTACCATCCAAACGGTTTGTCCACCTTACCATTTTTTATCCCTACTAGCCCTGCATGAATTGTATTAGTAAGGTATGGTGCATAATCAAATGTTATTGCCAGAGAGGGGTTTAGAATTTGTGCAATCATCAGCATGTAATGGGCTGGCATGTTTTTCTTAGCATCTTCTCCAAAAATCTAACACGGTGCCCAATACACACCCTTAGCTCTTAGAGCAAACAGATTGAAGGAGAAGGGTTCCATTGTACTGGGGCCTACAACTGTTAACCCTCCTATCTTGATAGAAAATTATTTCAATGGGCCACTCCTAAGGTGATCCCTTTGTGCATTATAGACCTGGGCTAATGACTCAAAATCAATAGGTTCTTACAGGTTTGAAGCTTCACTAAGCTTAAATACATTTCTAAATTCATCATCATTTATTTCAATAAGGGCTGATCCCTTCACATTCCTGATACATATAGCTATAGGATCATAATTTTGTGCAATCAGAGTCAACAAATCTACATCCATGAACACACCAGGAACAATAAGCTTCCCCACATCCAATTCCCATATGCTATTTAAAGGGGCAAGGGAATGTCTCTGACCAAAACCTACTTTGAATAATCCTAATCCTAACAGCCCTATTTGAGGATCCCTTAACCAATTACCTTTATCATATAAGCCATCCCCAATTCTTAGATGAGGGTTCTTTGGTACTAATTTTTTAGCTTTAGCCCCGGCATTGGTTGACATAGTTAACTGTTCCAAAAAATTACCACAAATGTTCCTATCCTGGTAATTCACTTTTCTTGTCAACTCCCTTCTTGGTGCCATCTTGATAATGCAACTATATCAATTGAGATTGCATAGACCTCTAATGAAACAATTCACACAACAATCACTGACTTCAAACTAGAATTAGCAAGAAAAAGCACAAAAACCTATTATTTGCTTGAAGAAAATTGCTCTGCACCAAATGCTCTGCAGCAAACTCGTTGAAATGATGCCAACATTCAAGTTGATGCAGACTCTAATACGGCAAGTTGTCATTGAATTTTAGAAATTAATCTCACATGCTTCGACCATCACCTCAGAATTGAATTTATAAATCGAATTCAAAAACGGTCTCCAACAGATCATAAATTCTCTGAGTATTTCCTTTGTTTCGTTGTTTCGCTATTTTGCAAAGCTTAAAACCTCTGCACCTTTTCTTTCATGAAACAATGACAACCGTTGGATCAAGGGAACTTTCACTGCTTTTATTTCGTCCGATCTTTCTGTGTTAGTGACGGGCCCCACCTACTTTTCGCTATTTCATAGGCCTTAAACCTTGTGCAATTTTCTTTCATGAAGCAACACTGGCCATTAGATCATAATCTACCTACCTAGTGTTTATCTCATACAATGACCATTAGTGTTATTAACTAACTGTGCACCACCTTGACAACTAACAGTTTTCGCCACTTCATGAAGGTTAGACCATAGGCATCTTCGAGCTACGAAACAATGCAAGCCATTAGATCAATCTTGATATGTATACTATTTAATATTCTCAAACCTTTAAGTGTGGGCCCTTTAACTGAGAGACCACTTGCTTTATCTCATCACCGATTAACAAACGCCACGTCGTGGTCGACCATTTTCTCATGAAGTTCCATTGGGTTCCATTCCAAAACCGCCACGTGCTTTACTTTACTATTCCCCACATAACTACCAGTTGAACCAAAGTGGACCCTCAACTACCCTTCAGAGCCATGCACACTTGACAGGTCACCATTACATTCCACGGAACAAACCATCTGTCTTGCCATGTCATGCCTTCATGTCCGCCACCTTAGCAGTTTGGTCTCAGTCTTTCAGTGGAATTTCTTCTTCGGTGAGTGGTCTATAGGTCTCATCGAATAGGCACTTTCATTGAAACTGTTGGGCCCACCATGGACTGCCACCTGAGCGCCATCAGACCCGCCACCTGTCTTTCACCATTTTGTGATCACTAATCTCCATTTGAATTGTGGCTGTGAAACCACAACAACCATCTAATCAAATCATATTTAATCAGCCTTTAACTTGATGACCTGCCTATCCTTTGGGCCAACTAGCCCCTTTCGCCATTTCGTAGAGCTTAAAACTCAGGTTACTTATCTTCGTGAAACAATGACAACCGCTGGATCATGGGAACTTGCTCATCGGTTACCCTTGCTATGACCACCTCGCTCGAGCCCACCACCTTTTTGTTACTTCACGAAAGGTAGAACACATGCATCTTTTGGCCATGAATCAACGCGAGCTGTTGATTTTTTCTAAACCGATCATCCTTTAACCAAAGAAGTCGCTTGCCTCTAGGACCCACCAAGTCTTTCGCTATTTTGTAGAACTTATATCATGTGCATCTCGAGCTAGTGAATCAATGTGAGCCATTGGATTTAAAGCACGATGCAAGCCTTTAATCTAATGGTCGATCCTCTAGTTGGGACTGGCAAGCCTTTTCGTTGTTTCGCAAAACTTAACTTGCTAGCATCTCTACCTAACGAAACAACGACAACTATAGGATTAACAATGAGTTGCATACTAATTAAGGAGCCTGACAAAACATTAGAACAAGACATAGGTGAAGGCATAAATTTTGAAAATATTAAGGGACCACCTAGGGAAAGATCTAAAGGGGGACACTTTTCATGATAGACTGACCCTTCTTTAAGTGGTAAAAGTAACTCAGAAATATAACATAAGGGTTTTTTGCAAACATAGGAAGGGTTAAAACTCAAAAACCTTAAACCCTCTTCTAACCGAACAAAAACAAAGGCAACAAGGTCATACTAGACACATTGTTTGTAGACTTCTAGCCAATTATGGAACAAGAATATCCAATTTTAAATAGTGATAAAGGTGATGAAGTCCATGATGAATACTAAGAGGGGGGGTGAATTAATATGCCAAAAATCTTTGAACTTAAACACTTTACAAGACTGACAGTAAACCGGTAAAACAATTTAGCAGACAAACCGGTTAGCACACATGCAAACCAATAGCAAATAATGCATTCACCCACAAAAGCACAAACACCATAACACATGAGAATTTGATGTGGAAACCCAAATGGGAAAAACCATGGTGAAATGAAACTCACAAGTAACTATCTACAGAATAGGAACAAGACCGGTTAAGGTCTTACAATGTTCTTTACTAGAACAGATCCTGTTAGGAATCTCAATCTCTGTTAGGAGATAAGTTCGAATAAAGACTACCTTGCTAGAGGATTTTAGATCCACAGATGTGATCCACCTTGTTAGAGGATTTACAAAAGGCTTTTGGTCCTACCCGGTTAAGGGCTATAGACTTGTCAAAGATGTGAGTAATCAACAAGTGATTGACCTAGCTAATAGCATAGACTACTTGGTTAGATCCTTGATAGCTCATTCCTAATGTATTCCATCATTACTTTAGTCTTCTACACATTCATACTCTCTCTAACTCCTCAACCACCTTAAACCCTAGCTACAATATCCACTATCACAACAACAACATTATCAACAACCTAAAACCCTAGACATGATGTCCTTATAAAGGAATCTGATTTCATGTCGGTCCAATAGGATTACATTACAATTTCCTAGGTTCAATGAACTTGGACATACTTGGTAACAAAACACAAAAAGCATCGTTAAAGTGTCGGCATCGTCAAACAATCAGTGGATGGTAACTCATCACAAAATGTTGATTGGTAACTCATCATAGAGTATTACCAGTTCATACAAAATACCAGTTCAAGAAAAATGTTGGTTGCTGGATTGACAAAAATGAAGACTGGGAAATATGTGTTCTGCCATGTTGATCCTTCGTGCCACTTGAGATCCTCGAACCGCTTGAGGTCTACATACCATTTCAGACCGGTAAACACATTCTGCAAAACACCAATAGTCTAACAACTATAATAAAACATACCAGTTGCAACATATTCTGGTTGAGCTTAGGCTCATACATATAAAGAAGATTCAATGCAAGTGTGTGTCCATTAATGACAATCACATCATAAACATCAAAAAATGCCAACAATCTCCCCCTTTGGCATTGATGGCAACACTTAGGAAAATAAAATTTTGACATCTAAGTGTTTTACAACAAAATCATGCCATTAGCAAAATTGCTCCCCCTAAGCATATACACTATCCCTTTGACAATACAATGTATAACAATTTTGCATATAGAGCATAAACATTGAGATATTCAGAGCATATATCAAAATTTTGATTACCAGATACTTCTCCCCTATACTTCTCCCAAATAGAATTCTTTTCCCCCTTTGCCAACAATGACAAAGTATAGTTGAACAACCCTGTTTTCATTTGATATTAAAATAATGAATGCTTATGACAATAAGGAATAATACTTGTCAAAAATAGATTTAAATCCTGCAAGAATTGTTTCATCGATAAAGACTAGGACTCAAGTAGGGAGGTGGCTACTTCTTTCTCTGTCTGCATCTAGGATACCTGTTCTTCCATGGCATTAATTGTTCTCATCTCCTATGTCATTGTTAAGGCATCTAAGTTTAGATAGCACTTCTAAAGAATTTGCAATCATGGGAGTAGAACCAGTTGTAGCTCCTGCAAATCTCTAGACTAGGTGCTGATCTCTTGCTCCATTTTTGTTGACTGGATGTGAAACCGGTGAACAGTTTGCCCATAAGTTGTAAAGGAATCATAAGGTAGCTTGAATGTGCTCATGTAGGACTACAAGTCTATTTGAAGCTTTTGCTTTTGAGCTAGCACATCATCATAGAATAGATGGGGTTGGCAGATCTTGCTAAGTAGCAGATTCCCCTCATCCAGAGCGTCCCTTATATTCTTTTGTTCTTTTTGCAGTTCAGATCGGAGCTCATTCAACTTCTTTACTAGAGCTATATTAAGAGCTTTTTGATGCTCTTTCTTGACATTTTCCTCTGCTGCCTCTTCTAGGCTCTGCACCTAATCATCCACTACTGTGCATAGGAGCTCGAGTTTAGCCAGTGATGATTCAGTGTTGGGAAGGTTGGTACTGGGTGTCAAACCGGTAAGAGTGTCCACAACTACTTGAATTACATCCTGCTCCTTCTTCCTCCATATGTTTTCAAGTCATTCTTGGGCAACTTTGATGCTCTGCATTAGCTCCATTTCACTTGTAGACTAGAGGTTGATAGGACTAGTGAGGTCAGTCAGTTTGGCTTGACTACTGGTTGCCTTCAGAGTCTCCATCTGGGTTCTCTTTGCCGCTTCTCTTTCCTTATCCTTTTCTGCTTTTTTCTTCTCCGCTTCTCTCCTCTTCTCCTTTGCTTTTTCTTCCTCAGCCTTTTTCCTCTTAGCTTCTATCCTCTTCTTCTCTGCTTTGTCTTCCTCTGCCTTCTTCCTTTCTGCTTCCTTCCACTTCTCCTCTTCTTTCTCTTCCTCTTCCTTCTTCTTTTTCTCTTCTTCTCGCCTCTTCTCTTCTTCCTTATCTTCCTCTTCCTTCTTCTTCCTCTCTGCTTCCTTCTTCTTCTCCTATTCCTTGTCTTCCTCTTCTTTCTTTTTCCTTTCATCTTCTTGCTTCTTTTTCTCTTCATCTTCTTTTCTTTTCTCCTCTTCCTCTTTTCTCTTTTCCTCCTCTTTCTGCTTCTCCTCATCTTCATCCTTTTTCCTCTGCTCTGCCTATTCCTTTGCCGCTTCCTATCTATCCTCGGCTTGCTTATCAACCTGTTTAGCCTATTGCTCCTATCTTGTTGCCTTAGATGGTGTTTCTTGAGTAACATCCTCTACATACATAGCATCGACATCAATGGTGTCGATCGACTCAACAACTGGGTTTCCTTCATCATCAAATGCTTCATCTGATTTTGTTATTACCGGTTCTTGCTCAACCTTCTGGTTGGCTTCAACCACTCAATGCATTTTCAGAGTTTCTAGAGAAAGGGTGTGTGTATTCTTGAGCACTTCCTTACCCTTCCCTTCAAGTAATAGGAGTCTTCTTCTTCTCATGAAGAAGAGGCCTTTGTATTTGTTCATCACTTCAAACAGTTCTGAATTTGATACATCAGGAAAATGTTCAGCAAAAACTTTTTCTCTCATTTCCTATTCCTTCTCTATGGCAATGCGCCATTTATTATCTAAGGATTTATACAAAGAATCTAGTGTCTCATATCTAATTTCTGAAGGCAACTGGTCATTAACACATAAATAGTGAATTATTTCTTTTTCCACCGCTTCCTTTTCATCATCATTAAAGTCATCAAAACAATCAGTTAAATCATTCAATACTTTTCTCCTAATGTTTTTGATATTTCTTTGACAATGTGTCAAAGGTTTGTAGGAGGAGATGTCAATATTTACCGGTGTCGATGACGCCGCTTCATTCTTTGTCTTTTTCTTTGCTTGATGTGTCTTTTTTGGTTTTTCCTCAGACACAGTTTCTTCTGAGTCTAGAGAGGTATTCCTTGTCTTCCTCTTTCTCTTAAACACTTTAGCAGGTGCCACTTCAGGTTTCTTTTTAGCCGGTGACCACTTGGTCACTGTAGGACTGGCTGTAGTAGCCGGTGCCGATGCTGAAGGCACTATTTTTGCCTTTTTCACTGAAGGTTCTTTTCCTTTCTTTGGTGAGAGTTCATCAACCGGTGTTATCCTTTCTAGGTAGGTGTCAGTTCTTTTTGCCTTTGGATCAAGTGGTGAGGCAATAAGAGTAGAGGCATATCCTTCCAGCATATCATTCATTATCTCATAGCTCATAGGCTCCACTTCCTCTTGTCTGGGCTCAACAGCCTCCATTATGCATTGATCCACTTTAATGGTGAAACAAATATCATCTTCATATTTCTTGACAATATCCCTTGATATTCTCACCCTCTGACTCATTTTGCATCTGAACTCATCAAAGTACTTGTTCAGAACTTCAAGGTAACCGGTTCCAGCTACTTGAATGCTTTCCTTGATTTGCTTGGATACCGGTTGGTCAGCAGACCATTGGACATCACCTACTCCTAGAAAGTAGCCTTGGAAGTAAAAGAATAGCCCAACCAGTAGTTGTCCAAACTTGAACCTTAAAGCATTATCCTGTTTGATAGATTTTAGATTCAATAGGAGTTGCCTTTGCATACTAGTGCATAGGTCAAATGATGCATCCTCCTTGATCATCCGGTAAGTGGCATTTACCACTGCAGTAGATACAAAGTTAATTTTGCTGGCTGAGAATGTCTGGTATCCAATCACCATACATGCATAATTCACCATATCATCCTTGATAAAATTGACGGTCATACCTCGTGAGTCGCTCACTAAACTGGTGAGCTTTGACATTTCGGTTTTGCTTACCATCCTTAGGGCTGGCACTTCCTCTGTATTGCAAAAACTGGTGATGACATGAATTGCTTGTGGTGTTATATCATGCGTTCTTTCCAAGTACATCTTGTCACCATGAACTCTACTCAGAATGATCATAATGTGATCATCTATGAAATCCTTCAGGAAATAAATAACATTGTGGATCTTCTTCTTCTCCAAGATACTATACTCCGGTTTGATCTTTTTATCTTGTCCATAGAACAAACCTAGCTGGGAGTGGATAGCTAGAGACCTTAGGTCTTCAATCTTGCAGTCCATGTAATCAGAAATCCCTTCTTCTACTATAACACCAACCAGAACTTGTGATAGGGCATTATACGTAGACTTGCATTGAATAAAACTTGCAGACTCGACAGATGCACTAGAACTGGTATGAGATGCGAAAGCCATGATAGAAACTTAAAAACTCAAGAAATACCTTTTAAAACACGTGAATTTAGGGCTTTCAGACTCTCCTTCACTTCACACTTCTTCGGTTGTAGAATCACTGCTTTGTGTTCTTCACTTGGCCGTTTGTAATTTGAATTTGAATCTCCTTCGCGGTTTCTCAATTTCTCAAAATCTCAGCACAAATCACCTTTTCTTCGCTCTACTCTTTGAAAAACTTTTCTTTGCTTGAAAACTAATAGTGAGAAATTATTTGAAAAATGCTTTTAAGCATATTCCTCACCTACCGCCATTAATGCTCCTCCATTAGGGCGTAAACCCTAATTTGCCTTTTACCATTTCCAATCTTCCACCAACTGATAGGTATCACATACCGGTTAAGGTCTTTTATTGGTGTAAACTAGGGGTTCGAAACATTTCGTCATTTGCTCCCCCTAAGCTTTTCTGAAGCTTAGTTTGCTGGTTCCGTGATTTCCACACTAGGTGCAGAAACTGGTTCCTCTTGTAACACCACTGGTTTCTTCTTCCAGGTTTTGTTCATGTCTTCTTGAACAGTGTCAACATCAATGTTTCCTTCTGGAGTGACCGATATATCATCAGATATGTTCTTTTTTGATCTACAGAATCTGGCAATGTGACCCGATTTGTTGCAATGATAGCAGACCAATCTAGGTGCTCTCCAAGGTCCATTGTTCATGTTCCCATTCTTCCTTTTGCATGTTGTAGCAGTGTGACCATGACCATGATAGACCATGCAGTTTTCTCTCCATCTGGTTGCCGCTTAATAGCCACCACTTCTTGACTGATGATTGAAGGCATTAAACCGGTTGTGATTCCGATTCACAAAAGGTTGAGGACCAACTCCTTGGGTCCTCTGAGGATATCTTCCAGTGTTATTCATAATAGACCTGCATTCAAATGCTCTATACCCAAACTTGTTGCATGCATAACAGTTACCATTAAATCTATAGGATCTAGGCTTATCATTTAGGAAATAAGGAAAATTGTTGTAAACCTTACTCCTACACACATTTGCAGTATGTCCTTCTTTAAGATAGTTAAAGCAGATAGGTTTAAACTTTTTTTTACCTTTATCCTTTGATGTTGGTTGTTTCTTTGATGTTCCAGCATTTGTACCAAAGGTCTCACCTTCCTCATGACCATAATAACCAGGTCCATTGGTATTCTTTGCCGGTTTGGCAGATTCAAGCTTTTTCTCTAGCTTGACAGTACTCTTGTTGAACTTAGCAAGTATTTCCTTTGACTCAGAGTGTTCTTTGGAAATAGCAGCATTTGTTTCCATCAAGTTTTCATTTTTAGAGATGGCAATGTTCAGTTCTCGTTGCATGTCTTCCTTTTCCACTTTGCTCGCATGGAGTTGAGCAGTTAGGGCACCGATCTCTTGTTTCAACTTGGAGTTTTCATGATCTTTGTCTTTGACCAGATCTTCAGCTTTCCTCTGGTTCTCAAGCTCTTGGCACATTCGAATAGTTAGTCCTTCCAATTCTTTTCTCAGGTTGGAATTGGATTCATTCAAATTTTCTACTTCTTGAATCAGGGCTTCCATGTTCGCTTCATCAGAGGAACTATTTTCAGATAGCTCCATCAGCTTTTCTGCATGTTCTCTCCTTTTTGCTTGAGATACCTTGTATTTGACCATAAGATCATCATAGGCTTTCTCAGACTGAGTGAGTCAATGAGTCAGTTCCCTCAATGTGTATTCCCCCATATCTCTTTCCAAGTGGTTAAACTTATAGAAAGGTAGGCTTTGATACCAATTCATGAATACTAAGAGGGGGGGTGAATTAGTATGCCAAAAATATTTGCACTTAAACACTTTACAAGACTGACAGTAAACTGGTAAAATAGTTTAGTAGACAAACCAGTTAGTACACATACAAACCAACTAGCAAATAATGCATTCACCCACAAAAGCACAAACACCATAACACATGAGATTTTGACATGGAAACCCAAATGGGAAAAACCATAGTGAGATGGAACTCACAAGTAACTATCTGCAGAATAGGAACCAGACCGGTTAAGGTCAGACCAGTTAAGGTCTTACAATGTTCTTTACCAGAATAGATCCTATTAGGAATCTCAATCTCTATTAGGAGATAAGTCCAATTAAAGACTACCTTGCTAGAGGATTTTAGATCCACAGATGTGAACCACCTTGTTAGAGGATTTACAAAAGGCTTTTGGGCCTACCCGATTAAGGGCTACAAACTTGTCAAAGATGTGTGTAATCAACAAGTGATTGATCTAGCTAATAGCACAGACTGCTTGGTTAGATCCTTGATAGCTCGTTCCTAATGCATTCCAGGATTACTTTAGTCTTCTACACATTCATACTCTCTCTAACTCCTCAACCACCTTAAATCCTAGCCACAATATCCACTGTCGCAGCAACAACATTATCAACAACCTAAACCCTAGACATGATGTCCTTATAAAGGAATCTAATTTCATGTCGGTCCAATAGGATTACATTACAATTTCCTAGGTTCAATGAACCTGGACATACTTGGTAACATGACACAAAAAGCACCGTTAAAGTGTCGGCACCGTCAAACAATTGGTGGATGGTAACTCATCACAGAGTATTATCGGTTCATACAAAATACCGGTTCAAGCAAAATTCTGGTTGCCGGTTTGACAAAAATGAAGACTGGGAAATATCTGTTCTGCCACTTTGATCCTTCATGCCACTTGAGATCCTTGAACCGCTTGGGGTCTACATACCACTTCAGACCAGTAAACACATTCTGCAAAACACCAATAGTCTAACGACTATAATACAGCATACTGGTTGCAACATATTCTGGTTGAGCTTAGGCTTATACATATAAAGAAGATCTCAATGCAAGTGTGTGTCCATCAATGACAATCACATAATAAACATCAAAATATGCCAACAATCCACAGGTTTTTTAGCATTGGTTTACTGTGGATCTCAATTTTAAAGTGTGAAGATATTCACAGAAGGTATACCCACTTGAACTTTGGATAAGTTCAAAGTGTAGAAGGTCTCAAAACCTTGTTATATGTTACTCTTGAGTTCCATTTCCCTAATCTTTTCATATGTAGACAGAGTTGATTTATTTGTTACAGGAAGGATAGAAGGGAAATCAAAATTTGAGACTAACACATCCTTCTTAGGTTAAATGAATTTATTCATTTACCCTATGTCTTGTGTCACAATTAAATTATTCATTTAATTGGCTAATTGTCCTTTTGTGAGAGAAATTAATAAATTAAAAAATATTAATTTTTCCCACCTTTTTCTCTCCTAATTTGCTCCACCTTTTTCTCCACTCATTTGGCTCCCCTTTTATGTGCTCAATCTTGTCATAAACTAATGAGCTATTTTTTCTCCAATTTGTCATAAATTATGAAGCTATTATTGAGGCTAATTTGTCATGAATCATGATGCATAATTTTCTCTCAATTTCTCATACCTTTTCATGGAAATTTGTCATCAAATTTGTCATAATTTATCATTCAATCATTGCCATTTTTGAATCAATTTTCTTATTTCAATTATTCATGAAAATTTGGTGAATAATTCTCCTATAAATTGAGCTCTTTTCAGCCATTTTAACAACCACATTTAGAGTATCCTTACACCGTTCAATTCATGTCATCTTGCTAGGGTGATCCCACAATACTGGGTTACACTTTTTGGCACATCCTGATTTTTATTGAAATCATACATTTTTTAGAAAATATAATGTTTAAGCTTTAGGAGGTCTCATTTGACATAATTAATTGAGGAGAGTTAGATCAAAGCCTCTTAGATCAATTATTTTTGGATATAACCTATCTACAAGTTTAAATCATACCTACTATGGAGTCTCACACCTATCAAAATGCTGATAAAAAATCACTTTTACATTATCTTTTTGGGGGCCAAATGAATTCATTTAGAAGTTTTTTTTTTAAAGTTCTTAGTCCTTATTATAAGCTTTCCAAATAGTATAATTTTTAATATATTTAATTTTATTAATATGTTTTATTTCTTATGAATGTAGGTTTTCCATCAAACATTAAGGATTGTGTTTCACATGTGGAAAATTTGAAAAATAGAGAATTTTTTTGTAAAAATATCTTTTTCCTAGGTATTGATATCCTCATTTCAACACAAAAAGAAGTAAATTCAAATGCATACAAAAAAAGTTATCCATTACGAGATACACCTCTGTCCAAATTACAATTACTCTATCTTCAAAAATTAATTTAAAAAATATATATGTAACAAAAAAATTATGAAAATATCCATTCACTAGATATTGGTGTGACATTTCTATATTTCAAAACTTAGAATTTCCTTAGATTGCTATAAAAAATGTTATGCATTACCAACTAAATGTTGACTATTATAAATATTGAGTCATTAAAAGTTACATAATAAGAAAAATTAATTTTTAATTATTTAAAAATATATATATTAGAATCAATATGAAAAATTTCACAAATTAGTAGTTTACTTAATCTTCAAATTCTTAATGGTTTAGCTACTATAGCTTTTAGAAAGTAAATATTTGATGCAAAATACCCATTTTAGTGTCAAGTTTGGCCAAAAAGTGTAACCCAGTATTATGGGATCACTCGCCATCAAGTTGCTTTCAATCACATTTTCATTTTGTAGGTGAAATCCACATACATCCATTTGAAGGAGAAATAAGAACAATGGAAGAACAATGAAGGAGATACCTATGTTGGTTTGTGTTTCTTTTTGAGTATTTTATCTTCATGCTTCTATTGAATGTGTTAGGGGTTAATTTCATAGTATTTAGTTTTGTGGTTGGATAATTTGTGTTATGATTTCATTATGCCTAATTCTTACCTCACAGACACATTTCAATGACTTAGACTTAAATTTTATATTTCAATGACTTATACCTAAAGTATATGTCTCTTTTCTTTGACTTAAAATTAGATTTAATATTTCATTTATATATTATTCTTCAAGGATTGCATGTAACTTGTGTCCAAATTGGTATATTCTCCCATTCACAACACCTCCTACAAGTTTTTCAATGCAAAATATTTGGGGCTTACCAAATTTAGTGCTAGCCAAATGGAAAAAGTCCAATTTTTAAATTTGGCACACGCCAAATAGGGAGAATGCATATTTGCCACATGCCAAATTATCAATATTGGGAAACACTAAAACTATTGGTTGGATTTTCCTTGGGCATCCAACCCAAAAGTTTTGACAACCATTTTAGGCCAGAAATGTGTTTTCATCAAAAGTTGAAAATTTTTACATATTTTTGGCCATGCTCTCCATCAAGTTTGAACGTGTCTCAATGCAACTAAAAAAACACATCATAATATTGTTAATCTCTCTCTTAGATATCCAACCATATGATTTGTTTCACATTTTGACTTTTTTAAGGCTTTCATCTTTAATTTATTTTGTTCTTGTGTTTGTTTTTGGTAAAAAAACAAACATGCTATTTTGGGCATAATTTTTTGCACATTCATCAAATTTCAAAGCAACTTACATTTTTAGAAAAAAGAATCCATTATACACACCTTGAAAAAAAGTTTTGATTGTTGATTAATTTTCAATGATTTTAAGTGGGAGCACACTCAAGTTTTTATTTTTCAATATTTGTCCAATTTGAAAATTAGTAAAAAATCATATACTCCTCAAGTCTTCTCTTTCTTAATTTTCTTTTGAATTGAATTGGTTTGATGTTAGAATAATCAAATTGACCTTTTCTTTATAGGCCTCTTCACTGTTGAATTCATTATTAATCAACTAGTTCTGAGTTAGCTTTTATTTCAAAAAATTTAAGTTTTGAATGTATATGAACATAATTTGAATTGCTTTTTTCTATTTTAGTTTGATTTGCAACGATTTTAAGTTCATTATAAAAGGGATCCAACTTGGAAAAAAGACTCCACCCTAGTGCCTACCTAGGGTAAAGAAAAATGGTGATGCATGTGTTGGCATTGTTTTCATTGATGTCAACAAGAGTAGTAGGGATGTCAAGAGGTTGTAGAGAAGCAGGTAGCAGGTGTGCATAACACGAAGGCAAGAGTGTTGTTAATTGACACTCAATTGGTTGGTTTCACTATGTTGTCATTGATGGCAACATGGAAACTTGTTTCAACTTCATATTTTGGTTCAGTTGTGTACCGACAGGCACTTCACAGACACTTCACCGATACTGGCAGGTTGAAAGGATTTCTTTGGTTACCAACAATACATGCCGACATGGTTTAAAATCAGGTTATCAGTATTGGAGGCTGAAATCTTTTGGATTCGGCATCGGCAATTATTTTTTATATTCATGTATTTATGTTGTTGAGTCAACATGTATATTCCAATTGTAAATATCTTTGTAAGCCGACATAAGGCATGATGAATTGTAAAGGGTATATAGGTCACTTGGTTAGATCACCTTGAAATATGTGATGGATGGATAGAAGAATATGATAATTTTATGTAATGTGAAATATATGAGAGAGATCATGTATGTGAGGATATTCGTGTAAAGGGGTATTCCGGTAAAGGATTTAAGGTTTCAGATCAGAACAGACAAATCTTAACCAGAACTATTTTCAGGCATAGAAGATGATACTTTTGTAGTTCAATCATTTCTCCAGATTGTAGTCTAGATTTGTATGTAGTCAGTGAGGCTCCTTTTGTGATTGAGTAGTGTGCTCTAGGCTGTAATCCTTCCTGCAAGTGTAGGCTCCTATATTTTGTAATATCTCTTCATATGGCCAGTGGATTGATATTGTGGGTCACAAATCCCACCATGGTTTTTCTCTTTGAGGTTTTCCATGTATAATTTTATTTGTTATGATATTCATTTATGTGATTGGCTTATTGGTTTCTTTACTTATTTCAATTCTATATGTACCGGTATACCAATTGGTGCATGCATGGTTTAATAAGGTTAAAATTGATCATTCTAGTAGAAAATTGATTCACCCCTCCTCTTAGTGTTCTTGGATTGCAACAATTGGTATCAAAACCTTGTGACTCGGAGGAAGTTTAATAGCTTGAGGGAGATCCCAAATCTAGAATCCATGGATATGAGTTTGGAAAAGCAACTTGAGGTAGCACTTGAAGATTATGATGGTGAAAGGATGAAGAACTTGAAGTTACAAAATTAATTGAATTTTTCTCATGAATTCATTCTTGTCTTATAGGAGAATTTGTCATTTGTTCAAGCTTGGAGGAAGGAACTTTTGCAAAATCAAGATGATGAAGAGAAAGATGCACTTAAAGAACAGTGTCAGAAGTTGATCCAAGAGAACATGGTCATGAGAAATGAAGTGCAAGCTATAACTATGAGAATGTCTAAGGAGATTGAAGATTGGAAGAAAAAGGAAGAATATCTTGCTGTGTCTCTAAAGAACAAATTTGAAGAATTTGGTAGGTTGGTTCATGAGAATGATATGTTGAGAACTGATTTAGTAAAATCCTAGAGTAATGAACAAGACCTTGAGAGACAAATGATAATTCTCATAGATGATCTGATTATTGCAAGTGAGTATAAAGAAAAATTCAAGATTAGTTCAGCACATCTAGATGAGTTATTAAAGAGACAAAGGAAGAATGGAGATTCTAGTGGACTTGGATTTGAACAAGGATAGATTTTCGGTAATACAAATGAAGATCAAAACCATAAGGCACTGGTAAGGCAGTTTAATGCTTATAAACTTAATGGTAGATGCTTTGTTTGTAATAAATTTGGTCACATGGCTAAGCAATGTAGAAATAGGAAAAATCAAAACCCTAATTCTGCTCTCGATCAATGTTCTAAATGTAATAAGTATGGACATAAGATAGAATATTGAAGAATGAATGTTAAATGTTATGCATGTGGAAAATTTGGACATATGGCTAATCAATGCAGGTCAAGCATTTACACCAGTTTTAGCAAAAAAATTCAAAAGAACAATGTTACATGTTATGCATGTAATGAGGTCAGACATATTGCTAAATTTTGTAGAAGCATAAATCCACTAGTTGGTAATGGAGGATAAAATGAGAAAGGGAAAGAAAAGGTTAATGAAATCCAACAAGATCATACTAGAGATGGGTCAAGAAATCAGTAGATCAATATGTAGATGGGAATTCTCTGGTTACTCAACTGATATAGGAGGTTGCTCCTGCACTGGTAGGAAGCTCAACCAGTAATTGAGGCAGATGCCTTAGGGGTAGGAAAAACTCATGAAGATGCTACATATTCCCTGAGAAGAGGTTCTGGAAGATGTTCCACACATTGGTGATGCTTATCCGGCATGGAGATGTTTTATTGAGATCCGGTATCTTCCACCAAAAGTCATTGATGTCAATAATGGATTAGGGTTTTTCTTAGAGGATAAAAGGTCAAATTCACTTCATTTTTTATCACTTTTCATTCAGAGTGATTCAGAAGAAGTCTAAGGTGAATTAGTGTGATTGATATCATCTTGAGTGATTTCACCAGTGATTGGAAGAGGTCTTTAGGGTCTTTCACTAGCAGTGATTCATAGATATTTATCTTCAATCATGGAAGCGATATCATCATCTATACCTATCTTTGTCACAAATTTGACTGTTGTTGAGGTTAAGGACCATCTCAAGCCGATTTTCAAGTGATATCCGCATGTTGCTACCCCTGACAATTCGGTTGGCGCTTTTTCTCATGTTTCTAGAGTTGTGTATGTTGAAGATGTAAGAGCCTACATTCATTGTCATATTGAGGATTTGGGAATGACTAATATCAAGAGCATGTACATGAATGAGTTAATGGGAGATTTTGGAAAGATCAAACCTAAATACCAACATATTGTTGATCTAGGGTTTACTAACATTCTGGATATTCTAGAATTTGAAGATGAAATTGTTAGGTATGTTTTGAGAAAAGTGCATGGAGAGTTTATTTGGTTGGATAGACCATATAAGATTATGAAGGAGGCCATTAGGGAAATCACCAATTTTCATAGGTTGGACAACATTTGGAGAACAAAGTTTCAAATTATCAGGTTAATAAGATTACCGATACAACATCAGACAGACGATCAATGAGAATCGGTACTATCACCAACACAGTCATCAGATTTAGAAGCATGTTCATTAGTTACAAGGTAACTCAATCGAACTAACTGGATTCTATTTCTAGCTCCTGCAACTCATAAAATGATGAGGGAGATTGTGAAGTTATATCTATGTGGTTGGATGTTGGATGAATTATTGATGAACCTAGGAAAGATTAAAGGAGAAAAGAAAGGAACATTTCAGTATGGTAACCTAATTGTCTGTTTAATGTTATTTTTTAATCAATGAGACTCCCAATTTTGGGAAGAGAAAATGGGCATTTGATATCCTTGTAGAGAGCCAATTAAACCAATCTATTGCAACATTGGGTAGTCAGAGTGATGACAAAGTATGGGGTTACTTTAAAGCATTTCAAAAGGATATGAATTATAGGATGAGGGTTCCTAAGTACATTGTTGAGAAATACTCAACTGACATATGCTTCATGGTTAAGAAAGATGAAACTTTGATGGAAGCTGTAAAACCCTAGAAGATTTGGATTGAGGAAATGGGTTATGAAGTTGATGTACATATCCTTGATGCTAATGCACAAATGCTAAATTATACACCAGTAGATGAAACTATCAAAACCTTTGGCACTGCTAAAAAGAAGAAGCAAGAGGTTGAAACTGAGTTCAACTAGAAGAAGAGAGAAAAGCAAGAAGGAAAGGCATGCAAATTTGTTGAAAAAGTTTCACAGGACATTAAATTATTGATTGATGTTGTCCTCGAGAAAGATAGGAAGAGGAAAGAACCAGAAACATTCATTGAGCCAATTGCAGTTGAGTCAACATATGATGATGACACACCCCTGGCATTCAAAAGGGTAATAAGGAAGAAAAGTGAAGAAACTGAGGTAGAGGCTAAGAAGCAACCAGTTAGGAAAGTTACTATCAAGGTACCAATATAGAAGAAAGCACCAAAATAAACACCTTTAGCCCCATCCAATACTAGAAGAAGGAAGAAGAAGGATGGAATTGACCTGGCAATTGAATATGCTAATGTAACTATTATTCCACCAAAGACTTGTGTAGAGTTAGTTGATGAAATTACTAAAGATGGTATGTTAAAGAATGTACAATTTTATTATGAACATTTAGAAAATAATGAACAAAGAGAAGTAGAGGAAGCAATTTTATTATATTTGGATATTTATAAGAAAGCTTTGTTAGAGATTGAAGACCAAATACCAGCACAGTTGTATGATATGTTAGATGCTAGAAGACTATCAACAATGCAAGAGGACAAGCATATAAAGATTCAAGAGTTGTTATCTATTTATGTTTATATTGCTCCACAGGAGATGGATAAGACACTTGAAGTTGCAGATAGGAAATACTTTAACAACAAGCATAGAATAATTAGTCTTATGTTAGGAAGGGTCAATGAGATAATCAAGGACCCACAAGGCATGGGTTAAGTTTTTTGAAGAGAACCATGGTTTTTATACTTCACCAAAATCTAAGACAGATACTACAGACATCCTAGTTGAAGGGAAGGGTAAAGGTATTATGGGCACTTCACCCTCAATTCTTAAAAACATTAAGATAGTGGGAATTGAGGCCCTGATAGATACAAATGTACAGACAAATGTTGAGATACCAACAAATGCAGAAAGTGTAAAGGTTGATAATGAATAGGTTACTAATGTTGAGGACAATGGTCCTTTGGATCAGATTGTATAGGATGAGGATAAATCTCCTAGGGAGGAACTAATAGTTACTAAGACTGTGTGCAAGTAAGGAACCTATAAAGGCTAAATCATCAGAGGAGAAGAAAGAGGAATCCGATAGGGAACCGATAGTGAGTCCATCATTGTTGTCAATTGACACCTCACATGTTGAAAAGAAAAGCATAACCGAGATGAGTTCTATTGAACTCATGATGATGGTTGCACAAAAAATAATGAAGGAAGGATCTATGGATAAAGGTGTTATTGATTAGTCTATCACTTGTTTGCATAGAATTGTCCTAGAGTGTAAATTTGGCAATAAAGCAAGCCCATCTGGGAAGCTTAAGATAATCACTGAACACATTTCAAAGGATTTTCAATCCTTGTAGAAGATTTCAAATTGGAAAGCATTGGAGAGATCCACACAGGCAAAAAGAGCTACATTTGATCAAATGATTGAGTCTGAAAGGAAGGAGATCAATGATAAGTTGAAATTGAAAGATAATGCATTGAGGCAGTATACTAATTTCTACAGAGTATGTTGTAATATAAGTTTTCTCATAGCTGAGATAGATAAAATGATTAAGGAAATTCAGGAGGAGATTGTAGGTATAGCCAATTGTTTTGATGGATTGGATTCATTAACTACATCTATAGATGGTCAGATTTTGGTTTTGGAAGCCCAAGTTTTTTCTCTTGAGAAGGAAAAATATAAAATCGTAAGGAGAGCTAGAAGTCTTAGAGGCTGGGTGAGTCCCCAATTGGATTCATTAAGCGTACATAAGAAGGAGTGTATAGATATGGTTGGTAAGCCCACACCTATAGAACTTAATGAGAAAGAGTCATTTGCCCAATTGCTAAATGGACTTGTATCTATTTCTGACACTTTCAAATCTAGTTGGGATACTTATTTAGAGCTTTTGAAGAAGGCCTATCCATAAATTTTCAAATATATTCAACTTCGGTAAGATATTTGGGTACATATTCATTGTATAGTCTTTCATTCTTCGTCTCGGTTTTTGGTATTCTTTTTGGAATTTTTTATGGTATTGATGTCAAAGGGGGAGTGATATAGATGCAAAAAACAAAAAAAGGAAGTTGTATACATTAGGGGGACTATAGGTGGAAAACTATGGAGGTATGGAGTATTTTGTATTGATGGATATTCGGCTTAGGGGGAGAAGGTTCAGGATGAAACCAACAGTTGGAAACTATGACCATTTTTCACATGATTGTTGACATCAATGCCAAAGGGGGATATTGTTGGAAATTGACACTCAATTGGTTGGTTTCACTATGTTGTCATTGATGGAAAAATGGCAACTTGTTCTAGCTTCATGTTTTGGTTCAATTGTGTACCGACAGATACTTCACCAGCATCGGAAGGTTGGAAGGATTTCTTTGGTTACTAGAAATGCAGGCTGACATGATTTAAAATTAGGTTATCAGTATTGGAGGCTGACATCTTTTGGATTTGGCATCGACAATTATTTTTGATATTCATGTATTTATGTTGTTGGGACAACATGTATATTCATATTGTAAATATCTTTGTAAGCCAACATAAGGCATGATGAATTGTAAAGGGTATATAGGTCAGTTGGTTAGATCATTTTGAAATATGTGATGAATAGATAGCAAAATATGATAATGTTATGTAATGTGAAATATATGAGAGAGATCATGTATGTGAGTGTAGTGTCTACCCTTGAATTGACTTGTTTTGACTAGAGTTGACTTGTAATTCATGCATGATAGACATTATTGGGCATAGGCTATTTCAGATGATTTATATGATGTTGATACTATCATTATTGATCTTGTGATTTATTAGACACTAGATAATTATTATGTGATTGATTATCGAAAGATTATATTGATCATGTGATTTGATGAGCATAAGTGTTGATGGATTTTACATGCCTTACTATAATCATGAATTATACTAATCATGCACTTGATGATGTTTTTATGTACTGACCATATTTAATGATTATCTATGATGAGTTTATCTTATGGTGTGTTTGATTTTTATATGACTGTCTTTGGGATAGAGACAATGCCACATCACTCATTGCGAACGGGATGTGTCGTTCTGATTCTCTAACCCTTGTTTGTTATAATATATATGCATATATCATATCGTCTCTTTATGGATGCAAGATTTCTAGGTACTAGCCACCGACTCCACCTAGCTCCACAGGTCTGAGTGTGTCTTTAAATCCCAATGGCATGTGATTCGGAGTTGGCACAAGTTCCCCTCACATACTCTAGGTCTAAGTTGTTCACTGTGAGTTGTCAGCGTCTTGGCGCAAGTCGCCATGTCAGTTAGTAAGCTTGATTTCTTTTGTGTTGTGAGTATGTTAGTATTGGTTGGTTAATTATATTATGCTGAGAGTGATTATTTGAGTATTGATGCGAGATTAAATAGTTAATAATGTTTATTTTAATTATTTTGGTTTATAGCGATTTGATTATTTGGTTATCTAATGTTTAATTTAATTTATCAGATTCTTGCCTTTTGGGTATTTAATTATTTGATATTTAAATATTTATTGTTTAGCTTATGTTGTGGTTTTATATTTATTTGTGATTTGACCTTTTATTGGTATTTAATTGTTTATTTATTTATTTAATTGTCTATGGTTTAATATTTATTTGGTATTTAATGCTTATCTAGTTCTTTAATTCATTTATGAGCGTTTGGTTTATTTAATTTAATTTATTTAATTGTGGCTCATGTTTTATTTATTAGTTTGACTTTTATATTAAGTGGGTTGTATAAATACACTTTAAAATAAAATAATAAAATATTCCCACCTAATTGTAAAAACATGATTTATATTTATCTTACCTACCCTCTTCTCTTATTGGCTGAATTTGAAAAGGGAGGTAAAATTTTATATATATATATATATATATATATATATATATATATATATATATATATATATATATATATATATATTTGATAGGTAATAGGTCGTAGCCGCAATATTTTGAATTATTATTATGTTTGATTAGATTGACCCAAGACCATCCCCATCCTATGGAAGGCCAAGAGTCACAGCTTAGAATTCCACTTTAGATGTCCCTATTGGGAATTAAACTTGGGTCTCCATAGTGAGAACCCAATGTTTTAACCAGTTAAGCTCAACTCCTTGGACAAGAGGTAAAATTATATTATATGGTGGGGTTGGTAAAATATATTATAGAACCAAATATTTTGATTAGTTGTGGTGGAGGCTAGGGTTTTTGGTTATTGTTTGGATTTTTTTATTTTGATTTCCGTGAAGTTTTTGGGAGTTGGCGATTCTCTTGAAATTTCTCCAGAAAATTTTCTTCCTTGGTTTTGGATTTCTTCACTCTTGGTTTTGGCTGGAGCTTGGTTGGATTTTGGTTTGGCTTGTGGGAGCTCTTCTTTAGCTTCTTCCCATCACACAGGTTGCAGGTTGGTGATATATTCTCCATTTTTGTATTTTGTTTTACAATTTCTTGTATGCCCCATGTCTGCAGATTGAATGTGTGAGCTTTGGAAAATAAATTTATACTTTATATGGTTTGGAAGGAAATATATAGATTCATTATTAAGTTTTATTCTATAGTTTGTGGGAAATATTTATATTTCTAGGATTGAACTGGTGTTTTTCTAAGTTTGTGTCGTGAATGGAGTTTCTTTTAAATCTTGGTTCTCAGATGTTTATTGTTTATTTCATTTGTGTCCTTTTAATCTATTGTTTTGGGTGACTTTGTATATATATTTTTCAAAGATTAATGTTATAAGTTTGACTTTTTTAATCTCTACCGAAAGTTTTGTGTTTTTTCATCCTTTTTATGTAAAAATTTTAATTCCGTATATGCGCTATCCTTCATTGTATTTGCGCCACCCTTTCATTCATTTGCATTGTCCTTTCATGCATTTGTGTTATCTACTGTTGTATTTGCATTGTCATTCGGTGTATATGTGTTGTCCTTTGTGTAAAAGTGATGTCTTTAACTGCACAGACGCTAACTATTAACACAGGCACTAATCTGCAATGCAAAAGCGCTAAACTTTAGTGCAAAAGAACTGTTCTGCTTGTCTTTGGTGTTTTCATTATTTTCCAGTCAGATTTGGATTCTTGAGTATAGTTTCATTCTAGAGGCCTTTTGGGGTTTTTTCAGACGTTTTCCAATTACTGTTATTTATCAGTTTGATGTGAATTTACATTTTCTATGTTGTAACATTCTTGACTTATTTATTGTTGAAGATTTGAGTTTTCTTGATATTGAGATATTGTTGTGGAGACAACAAGATGGTATTGCTATAAAGATAACAAGATGGTATTACTGTGGAGATAACAAAATTGATATGTATTATTGATGGAACACTTCATATTTGATATTCTACGGATTTCCACATTGAGGCTCATTTTTCTTTGTAATGGATTTAAGTCCTTTGCGCTCTTTAGCTATGGTTTTCCTTGTATGTTTATGTGTTGTTGGGATGCATGATGAAGTTATGGATCTCTTCTTGGAATTTGAATTGGAGCCTCTTTTATATTGTTGTTTTAGAGTATGATAGGGGGAGTGGGATTTCATGTGATGACTAAAGTCATGAGAGATAGGCGGTTAAGTTGGTAAGCTTTCCATCTAAACTACCAGGACACATGGGGCTTTTCCTTTGTTTAAACAAGTGATAACATTTATAATGAATTAATTGGGATGGGTAATTACAACTCATTTAAACAAGATAATGAATGGTTTTGAGCCTCATGGCTTATTCCTAGGGAGGATGTTTTAGGATAAGCATGAGAAGGCTGTGAAGACTATAAGTCAAATGTCCCTTGATTCTCTCATGGGTAGAAATGGCTCCACATGTCTATCAGGGTTGTGTCGTGAAGATTTGTGTTGGCAATATTATGGGGGAGGATAGAATGTGATGACACTCCGCTCCTACATGTGTCCTTTGCTTGAGATGTATTGACACCTTGTTGATTTGTGTGCCTCTAGGAGTTTTATATTTGTGCTTTCTTTTGACTAGATTTTGCTTGAGTGTCCTTGTATTTTTCAGTCTCTTTGGTTTTAAGTGTCAGTCTAGATGTAGAGTGTGTGTTGGGACCTTGTGTCATCTCCTAGCATGGGGGTGGTTCCTTTAGTTCCACATGGTCGGGTGGTTGGTGCTTTTTAATCATTGGGATGTTCCTATCTTTGGATTCTTCTTGCGTGGATGAGGATGCTTCTTCAAATAGTTCATGGATAATAATTACAACAATAATGTAAATGATGATGTGATTTATGTAATGAAATTCTTACGTAATGGTTTTAAAAGAAATCATGCTTATGAGAAATGACTATGTTGTTCTAGTTATAGTGATAGTTTTTCGTTATAGTATGTGATTGTAATGATGGACCTTGAGTTGTTTTGTAATGTACTCATATTAAATGAGATGTGGATAAGTAATATGGTTTGGAATTAAATGATGCAATTTTGTATTCTTGATGAGCCATTTCAAAAGGAAATAGTATAAATGTTATGATAATGGTAATAGTCTTGAATGATGTCTTTAACTAATTCTTTAGGTAGAAGAAATGCTATTCCTTGGTAGGATGTATGAGTATGAGTAATATTGAAAGATATCTTAGTACATGTTTATGAGTTGTGATTGAATAATTTGAGCTTATAGTATCATACTTCGTAGTTAGTGATCTAACGGTAGGATTGAAATCTTATGATGTTTGGGGATGTGGTTGAATGTTCCTTATGAAAATATTGTATGGATGTTCTTAATGAATGAATTACTAATATTATTAATGGAAATTACTAGTAAGTGTATGGGTAGACGGTAAAATGAAAGCTTGTCTTTTATGAAAGGATTAGAATGTATCATGTGTTATGGTTTAAGATTATATCTCCATTTGGTGGATGCTATTACTTGTTATGGAATTAGGATATTGTATCTTAGTTTGTGTTGTAGTTACTTAATTTGTAACAAGATGATTGTTGGTTAATTGATATAGTGTAAGAGATTTTAGGAGTATTAAATAAGCTATGGGTTAAATGTTTAGGAAGGCTTTGTGATTATTGCCTTACGTACTTTAGGAGTCATGATGAAGTAACAAGCATGCTAGGAGCATAGAATCATAAATTATTAATCATAAATGGAAATGGTGTTAATGCAATGTAAGGGTTAATCTTGGTATGTGAATGGTGATGTTTATAGTCAAAGGTTGGTTAATGGTAATAGGAACATTTGAACTTGGTGTATAAAATGAACATAAGAGAAAAAAAGAAATAGCTATGCATTTAAAGATATAATCTTATATTAAATGAATGATTAAGTAGGTTGCACATAATGAGTGTTAGGTATTGCTATGTTGCACCTATGTGTGTATAATGATTAAGATTATGAGGTATTGATCAGGAAGAAAGTAAATGGTTATTGCTTATGTAGGTAGATTAAGTAATGGCGTTGAGATACCCTACGGAGTTAGTAGTAATGATTTATTGTATTCTGCTTGCATAAATGTTTGAATAGATTGAGTGAATTATTCTATGTTCATAACACTTAAATGTTGTTGTGTGCTCACTACATTGCTTAAGTTATGTTATGTGTTGTATTGTAAAAAAAAATTAAATTAGTGTGTATTGAGCTATATTTCTCTAGGGTATTTTGGCAAGCATTACAGTGAGAATATTCATGTAAAGGAGTATTCTGGTAAATGGTTTAGGGTTTCAGACCATAATAGATAGAGCTTAACTAAAACTTTATTCAGGCATAGAAGATGCTATGCAGTTCAATTATTTCTCTAGATTGTAGTCTGGATTTGTATGTAGTCAATGAGGCTCCTTTTGTGATTGAGCAGTGTGCTCTAGGTTGTAAGCCTTCCTGCAAGTGCAGGACCCTATATTTTGTAATATCTCTTCATATGGCCAGTGGATTGATATTGTGGGTCATAAATCCCACCATGGTTTTTCCTCTTTGAGATTTTTCACCTATAATTTAGTGTGTTATGGTATTCATTTATGTGATTGGCTTATTGGTTTCTTTACTTCTTTCAATTGTATATGTACTGGTATACCAGTTGGTGTATGCATGGTTTAATAAGGTTGAAATTGATTATTCTAGTAGAACACTGATTCATCCCCCCTCTAAGTGTTCTTGGATTCCAACAAGGAGAAGCTCATAACTCACATGCTATGCAGTCATGCATAACACGTTGTGCTATGCTATACAAATGATGCAGGTTGCAGAGGTGAAAATCCCTTTGATGACAGTTTTTTGGTGAGACAAAGCTTCTACCTTAGTGAAGTTGTCTGCACTTCAGTGTAAGATGGCATTTTAGCAAGACCATTTTCTTGCCTCATCAAGCTTCATTGTTATACCAATAGAGTTCATCCTCGACATAGTGGTTGCCATGTCGAGTGGGCCCCCTTTCTTATGCACGTTGACATCCACTTGGCTATTGCTAATTGGTCTACCTAGGTTGTGACGTGTTTGTGTGATTTTTGTGTCTTGGCAGTGGTGGCAGCTTGCTACCTCATGGCATGTTGGAAGGTAGCCAAATGACCTTGTGGGATAATGTTTAAACAAGGAAAATATTACCGCGCATGACCTTCCAAGTGTTAAGTTTACTCATGTGGGCTAAGTGAGCTCAGTGTGGAAAGTGGGTTCCTTCTACCTCACATGGTCAAGGATAGAGTTGAAAGGGCACTACATGATAAGAAGATGTCATGAAGATGAAGGCGTTCCTACCCCACATAGGTTCAAAGCTTGTGAAATGTGTGGCGTAGGGGAACTTAAACACATACAAAGTCTTACCCCACATGGCTGATAGTAGTCTGAAGAGGGTGATGCAAGATAACTCAAAAGTGAAGTTAATGATATCACCGCTACCACATAGCATTGAAAGCGATGTGGCATAGGATAAAATGATGCCACAAGAAGTAAGGAAGCCCTTACTCCACACAAGTCCAAAACATGTGCACGATGTTGTGTAGGATAACAAGAGTGAACACGTATCTTGAAGATGATTTTTGTACATAGGTAAGATGTGGTCATAGATGATGATGCAGGATAATGAAGGGAAAGAAATGTTGAGAAGGGAGAAGCATCCCACTATCTCACAACATGCTAAAGGATGGAAATAGGATCCTATGGGATATGATAAATGGATGATTGTGTGCATCCCATAGACATATCTACGATGCACATAACATGAAAGTTAGTCATAGTATGGAGTTTGATATTTTTGTGCATCTCCATAGTCAATGCGGTAGATTGACTATAGTTGACCAATGTTGACCAAGCAATTTGAATGCCAAATCTGAAGATTGTGATGCATAATTTGCATGTTGGTAAAGATGACAATCAATGTGGTAGTTGACCAAGGTTTGTCTGATTGATTTGAATGCCATTTTGATGACGTGGTGCTCATTGATTGCACGCAGGGGAATGAGAATCCGATTCATCTGATGCGAGAGTTTGTTGCCGACTACCAACTAAAGATTTCTTTAATGTAGGTAGTTTTGATCGAATCAATCAGAACATGAGGATGGAGAATGCATTAATGGAGACCGAGTTGCTGGTTGTTTTTTGTGGCTCGAGGAATAATACTAGATCTCTTTGGGCAAAGGAAGGTTACTAAACTTAGTAATCTAAGTATAGAGGATGATCTAAAGAAAGAAAGGATGCATTTAATATAGGAAGCCAATCTAAGAACATATTTAGGATAGAGAATAAAATCTTGTGTAGTAGAAATCTCCAAGACAATAGAAGTGAATAAAATATTTGGATTTTAGCTTTGGATTAAAAATCTTAGGTGTACAGAGAAAATCAAATCATGCAACAAATTTAATGAGATTTGACAATGGTAGGTGTGGTTTTCGAGACAGAGGTAGAGATGAAAATAAAATTTTCATTTATTCTATTATGAGGGTGTGTGAAGTAGGGCGATTTGTCACCAAGAAAAGAAGAAGAAGCTATAGAAGCAGTAAGATAGAGAACACAGAAAAGAGATTTCAGCAAGGTAAAGGAGACAAAGAGAAACAAAGATGAAGAGAAGAAGAGGTAGAGAGAGGAGAAGACAACTAGACAAAGGAAAAAGAGGAAGAACAACAGCTGACAAAGTAATTCATTTTTAAGGTGTAAGAAGTTGTAAGTGTTACAATAATTTCATTTCTAACAAGGTGCATTATTTGTATTTGTAATTTATCTTATTGTATTTCTCCAAGTGCATTCTCAGAGAAGGGTAGGTTCTCCTTAAGTAGGTTCTCTAAATTAGGGGGTTGTGCTCCTTGAGTTGGTGCTCAAAATAATCAGGGTTTGGTCCTCCTTGGGTTGGTGCCCTAAACATATTGTAATCAGTGATTTTATTGGTGAGGCTGGATTGGAGTAGTAGACTCCAACATCTATTCTCATTGAGGTTTTTCCCACATTGGGTTTTCCTCATAAATATTTGTGGTTTGATTTTTTGTATTCTTAATTAATTTGAAGTTTTAGTATTTACACACAGATTAAATTTTTTATAATACACTGATTCACCTTCCCTCTCAGTGTCCATTTGTATTCTTCAGAGTGATAGGTGACATGAAAGAATGTAAGGACATGTTGAGCCCAACCCCTTGTTTGAGCTAGAAGTAAAATTGCTTAAGATCACTTCCCCATGTTTTAGACAGAAGTGAAATTGCTCAAGATCACTTCCTCATGTTTTAGCTAAAATTTTGATGTTAAGAACATGTTTGAGCTAGACAAAACCTTGGTGAAGAATTTCCTAAGTGAAAGTTGGTAATTTTGTCAATAAAATCAATTTAAACTTGTAAATATACAACTTATTTTGAATTACACTCCTTCAAAATGAATTTCACTTAAACAAACTAAAATAAAGTAAAACTAGAAAATACCTAAAGAAATTATTTTGGTTGATGAGGATCACACATGCACATGGATGTTCTCACATCAAAAATGAGCTAAATAGTTAACATGGACTAGTGATAGGGATTCGTGATTGAATCATCATTTACAAGATTAGAAATCCTTACAAGAAATTATATTTTATTTTTACTTTTCCAATCTAATTGTATGCATGTAATACCTCCATAGTGTCATGAAATTGTGACCCTTACAATTGTTGACCACATTAGGGTCCTCACGCATGTGATTCAAATCCTTAATCCTGATCAGAGACCGAAGACTTGCTCGACACCTACAAATTGCATTTTACTTGCCCTCTACTCTGCCTAAACTGCATCTTGTCTGGGAAAAAAGGGCAAGACAGGGGAGTTGCACATTGAGTGGTTAAACTCCCCTAGTGTCAGCTTGCAATGGGAAACCAGTCAATTAAACCTAATTGATTAGTATGTAAGTTGTATTTTCTCTCTCATTTGCATAATTTCAACAATCAAAAAAGTTGGATAAGTGATAAGGTGGGAATAAGTTCAAGCATTCAAGCATTGAGCATTCTCAAGTCTCCCTTCAAGGATAGTTGTTGCATTCAAGTCAAAGATTCAACCATTGAAGAGGAGATTCATTCCAACATTCAACATCATACAAGAAATTCTATCAACATTTCTATCACAATCTCCCTTGAGGTGATTTACAGTTCAGTCTTTCATTTACATTTACTTGCAAGTACTTTCTTTCATCATTTGGTTAATTCCAAAATTGGGGTTTGACCTAAAAGAAAACTCCCAATCCCAACCCCTTTTCCTCTCTTTTTTATGTGTAGGTTGTAGGTGTGCAACTATACTTTCAGATTTGGACTCCATTTGCAGAGGTGGAAAAACCCTTTTTGTTTCTCAAATTTTTTGGAGGACTGTGTACATTCCCGCCATGGTTTGGGCAATTTTTCCTCAAATTCACAGGGTGGCTTCATCTTGACATATTATTGCCAAATCCAGGTGCACAACTTCATCCTATGCTTCTATCTCAAGTTATAGTCATATATTTATTGCTTTTTCATTTGGTCCTAAGCACAAAATTCAATCAATTCAAATCTCAATCTCAAAAGAGGGGATTAACTTACCATTCTTCTATCACTCAGAATTCAATCTCCTTTTATAGAGGTTAAATCTAGACTATTTCCCCCCTCTTCTAATGCAATGTATGAAAAGTGTTTGAAGGGAAATCTGAAGTGAAACTTTCATCTCTTCTCGGAGGGAAGAAAAGCTTTCCTCTAGATCTCCATCATTCACCTTTTTCAACATTACATTTTGGTGAACCCAACGTCTTACATGCTTTATTCTGAAATTCATTGCATATTTTTCATTTGCAAGTTTAATTTTTATGCAAACTTAGTGGTTATTTCATTCAAAACCCTTGTTTTTAAAATTGAAATTGAACTTGTGTTTTGTAAAAATTGCTTGTTATTGCTTAAATCTGAAAATTGCTTTGTTTGTCAAATTCAATTTCTTCATTGCCTTGTTAAATTTACAAATCAATTTCCCAAAATTAAGAGGTTAATTATCAAAACCCTAATTTTCAAAAATGATATTGAACTTGTGCAAACATTGAATTTCCATTTAATTTTCAGATTTGTGACTATTTTCAGACTTATATTTTGTCCTACAATTCAAATTTTCAATTTCCCTCATTTTTCAAAACTCAAATTTCAAAAATTAAGTGGTTAGGCTATGAAACCCTAATTTTCAAATTTAATTCAATTTTGTGCAAATTTCAATCAATTTCAGTCAATTTCAGTTTTCTAAACATTCTCCAAGGTATCTTTCCCCTTTAGGTTTGACCCTTTTCAAATTTGTAAATCAATTCCTCTTTTTTTTCAAAACCCTAATAGGGTCATATTCTCACATTTGAACCTTAATTTTGCCTATCTCAAAATCGTAAAGTTCACCAATTTTTTTGAGTTAGCTTTAAAATCATCATAATATTCATCCTTGAAATTTTCAAAAAAAGTTGGTCAGACCATGTGCATTCCCACCATGGTCCTTAACATTTTTCCTAAAATTTTGGGAGACTGTTATGGCTGCATTTAATAACCTAAATCTAGAAGATTGGTTGATTTTGTTAATTTTTGATCCCTCTAACATCGAAAATACCTCCAAAATTCAAAATTTTAAATTTCAAGAAATTATTTAAAATTAAGAGGTTAATTATAATTTTCCCTGATTTTAATTTTTTTTGTTTTTATCAATTTTAAAATTATGTGGTATCCCCTTGGCCCTAATTTTAAAATTCCAATTTCCTTTGATTTATTTTGGAAATTGTGTCATTATGTTCCTCCAACAAAGTTCAAGTTTTTTAATCATTATTTTCTTGAATTTTGCATTACTCTATTTTGTAAGCTTTGTTCAAAATTCAAAATTTCAATTTTTCCTCTAGTGCATGAGTTTCCCCACTATTAGTCCTACCTACACTATCCCAATTAGATGAAGCATTAAACTTAAGGCCTCCCAAGGTTTAATTACCAAGGACATGGAGCCTAATCTGGGTGACTTCTTTAATGAGGATATTGCTAATTCTTCCCATCCTAATCATGTCCCTATTTATCCAATTGATGAATCCCATGATGAAGAAGAAGCTTTGACTAGAGATTCCATAGATCAACTTTCAAAATTGGACAATCAATTTTATAACTTTCAACAATGGATGTCCCAATAGTACCTTAATAGTGAATTTCTTCTATTAATTGAAGGCCTTAAACACATGATTTAAAGAGATAAGAATGGAATTGGTATATTGTGTGGCATTGCTCATATTGTTGATTCTAATGTCATGCCTATTATGAGTTGTACTGAGAACTTAGGTTATTCACAACCTTCATATCAAATCAATTCTTCTATTCCTTTGACCACTTCAATGGCTACTATTCCTACTTTCACTTCAAACATCATGGCTACATCAACTCAAAATGTCATTCCTACAACTATTGGTCATGGGGACAATCTCTCTTCTTCATTTAATCCTCCATATTTACCTATGTCTTCAATAAGTATTCCTATTATCCCTCAACCAATCAGTGTGACACAAGAGGGAAATTCATTCAACAATTTTATTCCTCTTTTAAGTGTCCCATTTCCCACTCAATCATCACCTATGCCCACTTATCATAATGTCCCACCACCTTATTCTCAATCCATGCCTTCCTTCAATAACATCACACCATCTTCTCAATCAACCATGTCTAACATCAATTCTTCTACCAAAGCAACCATTAATAATCTTGATCAAACCGTGTCTTCCTTACAATAATAAATTACTTCTACGTGTCAATCCAAGTTTAGTATGCCTACATTTGATGACACATGCCCACATCCCCTTGATATTGTTAATACTATTCCACCTAAAAATGTGGAGGTACCTCAATTAGAATGTTGGTATTTTGGATATGTTGATATGGTTTTGTCATTGATGTCAACACTTGTCAACACTTGTCAACACTTACCAGCACTTGGAGACCTTTGGTTATGTTCACTAACAAGTCAATGACTTATGCATAGTCACCAGTATTTGGTTCACCGGCACTTGGAATAACTTGGAAACTACCTAGTTATGTCAAAGACATTATTTGATCACTTGGTTTTGGCGATTTAGTTATTGATCTATTCGGGTTTACATATTTACTATTACCGACAAATAGGTCCAGGTTATGCACCGACAAGCATATCTATTCTAGATTAGCATGACACGTTATGGAGATGATTTATTATTATTGTAAATTCATTGAGCCGACATGATGCATCACATATTGATTTATTTGTAATTGATTTTATTTTAATATTCTTTGTAAGCTGACCTACACATTTGGTCTTAGCTTTCAATATATATGTAAGATCTCATTGTGAGATTGATATATGATTGGAAAAAGGATTGTAAGAAGGTATATGTGAAAATAAGTAGAGCTATACATGCAAACATCATTTGAAGATTGAAGGAAGGTTTCTGAGAAGATAATCAGAGCTTAACCGATACTGAATCTAGCATATGAAGATTCTATTTTAAGTAGTACATTATCATTGGATTTAACCATCCAATTGTAGTCAGTGTGACTCCCATTTTATGATTGAGCGGTGAGCTCTAGGCATCTGGCCTTTATGCATGTGCAGACTACATATTGTATACACATACTATCTGCGGTAGTATCATCTGATTGTGGGTAAGCCTTCCCACCATGGTTTTTCCCCTTACAGGGTTTCCACATACAAATATTTGTGTTATGTGTTGTGGATGTTATTGTCTTTCTATTTCATACATTAATCTTTACTGGTATTGCAATTAATTGATAAAACTATCTATCAGGATAAAGTTTGGTTTACCGACATTAAGCATTAAGTTTTGGTTAAGTGAATTTTGGTTTGAATTTATTGGACAACTGATTCACCCCCCCTCTCAGTTGTCTCTAGGACCCAATAATTAGTATCAGAGCCTAGTCCTCTTTTTGTAGAAGTTTAACAACTTGAGGAGATCCAATGTCTTCTAACTATTTCAGGAAGGACAGTCCTAAACTTGGTGGAACTAACTATGCCATATGGAAGATCAGGATGGAGACACATTTGAATTGCATTGGAAAGGACATATGGGATGTTACAAAGAATGGTTATATTGCTCCTAGTCAAGGTCAACCTAATCCACCAAACTTGGCTAAAGATGAGGAAAATGATTGCAAAGCAAGAGAAGCACTTTTGAGTGCATTGTCAGATCAGCAAATCATGGGGTTATCAGACTGATCTACTGCTAAAGCTATTTGGGACAAATTGGAAACATTGAATGAAGGAAATACCATAGTCAAAATTGCAAAACTTGAATGCTTCCGGGTTAGGTATGAAAATCTGAAAATGGAAGAAGATGAAAGAATTTATGCTTTTATGGAAAGAGTAAATGAAATTATTTTGGGTATACAATATTGTGGAGGAACCTTAAGTGAAGATGAAATTGTTTCTAAAGTTTTAAGAGCTTTGCCACCAGAATATAAAATGAAAGTTACTACTATAAATGAATTGAGAACAATGTCGAATGCATCAGTATCTAGAGACACTTTGGTTGGAAAACTTTCAGATTTTGAACTTGAGGAATTTGGTCCTGTTTCTACTATTAAGATAGATTTAGATTTTAAGGCATCATCATCATATGAGAAATCTGATTGGAAAGCTTTCTATGCAAGAGAACTTGAATAAATCAGAAAGGAGAATGAAGAACTAGAAGAGCTTGAAGCACTATTTGCAAGGAAAATGTCTAAAGGTCTAGTTGGAAGTAAGTATGAAGGTAAAGCACCCTTTAAATGCTTCAGCTGCAATAAAATTGGTCATATGGCTTCTAGGTGTCCTGATAGACATGCAAGATTAAGAGAAGAAGCTAAAAGAACATATAAGCCTAACCCTGATTGTTAGAGATACAAGTTTAAAGAAGAATAGAGACAAATCTTGTTATTATACCGATGAAGGAGTTACTGATGATTCTGATGAGGATCCGACAGACAATGGATGGGATTTTGTTGCTATAATAGAAGATCAACCGACACCTACTGTTCAATTGGTAGCAGGACCTGGTAGCTAAAATTGAAGATAAGGATGAATGGATTATTGATTCAAGATGTTCACATCACATAACTAGTGATAAGAGTAAATTCTTAACCTTTTAGGAATACAATGGAGGTCTAGTAAGATTTGGAGATGATAAAGCTTGTATGATCAAAGGAAAAGGAACTATATCTTTTGATGGTAAGCACAATACTAATAATGTTTACTATGTTGAAGGTTTGAAGCACAATCTTTCGAGTGTTAGTCAATTAGTTGAAAAAGGATTTCAGTTACAATTCAAGAATGGTAAATGCAAAATCTTAAACATAACTGGTTTAGAAATTGCAACCAGTAATCAGATTAGAGGTAATATCTTTCATTTGAATAACAATGAGAAAGCATGTTTGAATTCTCATATTTATGAAAGCTGGTTATGACATAAGAGACTTTGTCATGTAAATTTTGATTGCATTGTGAAAATTAGTACAACTAAGGTAGTAAGAGATTTACATAAGATTTTTAAACCTCACAATCCGGTATGTAAGGAATGTCACTTTGGAAAGCAAGTTAGAGCAACTTTCAAGAGTATTCCAGAGAAATCTAACAATGTTCTTGATTTAATTCATACTGATTTATGTGGTCCAGCAAGAACTAGAAGTATACAAGGAGATAGGTATTTTATGCTAATCATTGATGACTATTCTAGAATATGTTGGGTTACTTTTCTCAGGGAGAAATCTGAAGCATTTGGCAGATTCAAACTATTCAAAGTGATGGTAGAGAATGAAATCGACAAGAAAATCAAATGTTTGAGATCATATCAAGGAGGTAAATTCACATATAAGGAATTTAATACATTCTGTGAAGTGAATGGGATCAGAAGACAGTTATCAACACCCTGGACACCCCAGCAGAATGGAGTTGTGGAAAGGAAAAATAGAACTATCTTAGATGCAGCTAGAAGCATGATATCAGAAGAAAATCTACCTCATATATATTGGAGAGAAGCAGGCAATACAATAGTTTATACATTCAACAGAGTTCGCATCTAAGGTGAAACTGATAAGACCCCTCATGAACTATGGTTTGGCAATACTCCTACTCTTAAACATTTTAGAATATTTGGAAGTAAATGTTATATTAGAAGAGATGAGTATATTGGAAAATTTGATCCTATAAGTGATGAAGGAATATTTCTTGGTTATTCATCTAAGAGAAAAGTATATAGATGTTTTAACAAGAGATTGCAGAAAATTATTGAGAGTGTAAATGTGAAGATTGATGAATAGTTTAGAGGAAATTCAAGGTCAATGGACTCTGAACCGGCAATAGAGATAATCATAAATGAACCTACTATGAGTACACCGGTATAAAATGTTGATCTAGTTACACCAGCATCATCTGAGGATTCAACAGTAACTGAAGAACAACAAGAAGTAAAAACACCCCGGTATGTAAGATTGAATCACTCTAAGGATCAAATAATTGGAAATAAATTTTGAGTTATGACTAGAGGAAGATTGGCAAATGAAGAGGTATGTCTTATTTCTCAAATTGAACCTACATCAATTAATGAGGCATGTGAAGATAAATATTGGATTAAATCTATGGAAGATGAATTGGAACAAATTGAAAGGAATAACACTTGGTCATTAGTTCCCTGGCCTAAAGATAAAAATGTAATTAAAACTAAATGGGTTTTCAAAAATAAACTTAATGAATATGGAAAGATAATCATAAAAAAACAAGAGTAGTGTGTAAGGGATATTCACAGAAAGAAGGAATTGATTACAATGAAACCTTTGCACCGGTAGCTAGAATTGAGGTAGTCAGACTATTATTGGTTTTTGCAGCTCACAAGAACTATAAAGTATATCAAATGGATGTTAAATGTGCATTTTTGAATGGAGATCTTGAAGAAGAAGTTTATATTGAACAACCTGATGGATTTTCTTTGACAAATGACAAATATATGGTTTGCAAGTTAAGGAAAGCTTTATATGGACTAAAGCAAGCTCCTAGAGCTTGGTATGCTAGATTGGACAAATATCTTTTGAAGATTGGTTACACTAAAGGTAATGATGACAAAAATCTATACTACAAAGTGACTAATGATGACATCTTGGTTATTGAAGTTTTTGTTGATGATATAATCTTTGGAGGAGAAGATGGATTGTGTAAAGACTTTTCTAATAAAATGCAACAAGAATTTGAAATGTCTATGATTGGAGAGATAAAATTCTTTTTAGGATTGCAGATTTCACAGACTGATAAAGCTATATTCTTATGTCAATCTAAGTACTTGAAGGAATTACTAAAGAAATTTGGCATGGAAACCTATAAACTAGTAAGCACACCTATGACTACAACTGATAAACTATCTTTGAAGGATGAATCAACACCTATTAATCTGACTAGATACAAGTCTATGATAGGAGGTTTATTGTATTTGACACAAAAAAGACCTAATATTATGAATGCAATATGTATTGTCTCAAGATTTCAGAGTAATCCTAAAGAAAATCATGAATCAACAATAAAAAGGATTTTCTGGTACCTACAAGGCACTACAAATCTTGGTCTATGGTATCCTAGAGATGAAAATTTTGATTTATGTGGATACACAGATGCTAATTGAGCAAGAGATGTAGATGACATAAAAAGCACCACTAGCGGAGCATTTTTTCTTGGTAGTAGACTAATTTCATGGTTGAGCAAGAAATAGAGTTGTACATCACTATCAACAACAGAATCAGAATATGTTGTAGCAACAACTAATTGTACACAGGTATTATGGATTAAACAAATATTGAAGGACATAAAGGTAAAATTCAAGGAACCTATAACTATTTACTATGATAATATGGCAGCAATTGATATATCGAAGAATCCGACATTTCACTCAGAAACTAAAAATGTTTCTATCAAATTCAATTTTTTGAAAGAGAATGTTGAAGAAAAAGAAGTGAAATTGGTTTATGTGAATACTAAAGAGCCGATTGCAGATATTTTTACCAAGCCTTTTCCTAAGGAGACTTTTGAATATCTCAGAGAACAACTTGGAGTCCTACCCCCACCGATAGAGACTTAGATAGTTGATTTTTGTCATTAACCGACAGAATTAATAGAGAAATCTTTTATTCTGGCTTTGATGAGGAGAGCTACTTCTCAGGGGGAGTAGTTGGTATTTTGTAATGAGTTGGTATTTTGTATTTGAATCTGATTTTTGTATTGCTTTGGCATTTGATGTTAAACGGAGAGAGATATCTATGGAAAAACACATTATCTTTTGGGAGAGATTATTCCTAGGGGAGAGACATTATGTATTTTGATTTCTGGTTAATGATCTCTTTGGTAGATTTTTGGTTTTTTCATTTTTCGTATTTCTATTTTGGCACTTTGATGGTTTTTCCATCTTGTGTTGCCATCAATGCCAAAGGGGGAGATTGTTGGTATTTTGGATATGTTGATATGGTTTTTTCATTGATCTCAACACTTGTCAACACTTATCAGCACTTGGATCTCTTTGGTTATGTTCACCGGCAAGTTCAGTGACTTATGCATAATCACCGGTATTTGGTTCACTGATAGGTTATATTGTTCACCGACACTTGGAATGACTTGGAGACTACCTGGTTATGGCAAAGACATTATTTTATAACTTGGTTTTGGCAATTTGGTTATTGATCTATTCGGGTTTGTATATTTTCTGTTACCGACAAATAGGTCTAGGTTATGCACCGACAAGCATATCTATTCCAGATTAGCACGACACGTTATGGAGATGATTTATTATTATTGTAAGTGCATTGAGCTGACATGATGCATCGAATATTGTTTTATTTGTAATTGATTTTATTGTAATATTCTTTGTAAGCTGACCTACACATTTGGTCTTAGCTTTCAGTATATATGTAAGATCTCATTGTGAGATTGATATAGGATTGGAAAAAGGATTGTAAGAAGGTATAGGCAAAAATAAGCAAAGCTATACATGCAGACATTATTTGAAGATTGAAGGAAGGTTTTTGAGAAGATAATCAGAGCTTAATTGGTACTTAATCCAACATATGAAGATGCTATTTTAAGTAGTACATTATCATTGGATTTAACCATCCAATTGTAGTCATTGTGACTCCCATTTTGTGAGTGAGCAGTGAGCTCTAGGCAACTGGCCTTTCTGCATGTGCAGACTCCATATTGTATACACATACTATCTGCAGTAGTATCATTTGATTGTGGGTAAGGCTTCCCACCATGGTTTTTCCCCTTATAGGGTTTCCACGTACAAATATTCGTGTTATGTGTTGTGGATGTTATTGTATTTATGTTTCATACATTAATCTTTATCAGTAGTGCAATTAACTGATAAAATTGTCTAATGGCATAAAGTTTGGTTTACCGACATTAAGCATTAAGTTTTGGTTAAGTTAATTTTGGTTTGAATTTATTTCACAACTGATTCACCCCACCTCTCAATTGTCTCTGAGACCTAACATAGAACTCTATAATGGAAAAGGTGATCCTCTCATACATGTCAAAACATTTCAAACATTGTGTATTGATTTTGATCAAAGATTGCTTGTGAAATTATTTACAAGACCATTAAGAGATAAGGCTTTACAATGGTATTTCTCTTTGCCTTCTTATTCCATCACTTCTTTTCAACAACTAGCAAATGCTTTCATCCAACAATTTCAAAATAACATTGGTCCTAAAATCACTTTGACTGATTTCAATGGTAGATATAAGCATTTGTGTGCTCAAATTTCTTTTCATGTACTTGATAATGATATTCAAAGAATTTTCATTTCTAATTTGCAAAAAGATATAAAGGAAAAGCTTATTTTGTCTGAGTTTACATTCTTTTCACAATTGTGCACAATATTCCACAATTATCAACATGCTGTGAGTCAAATGGAGAAATCCACTCCTATGGCTCTAAGTGATAAAGGGGAGACTGGTCAACAACCATTTGTGAAGTTCAAACTAGCAAAAAGATTCATCAAGTTCAATTATACAATCAACTACAACAATGTGAATGCTACAACATGTGTTCCTTCTATTTCTTAATTTTTCAAAAGAGAAAGACAATTTACTCCTTTGAATGAAACTTTACATAGTATTATTGTTAGAGACAATGTGCCACTGAGAGGGGGGGTGAATCAGTGGTTTCCAATTTCTTTTCTCTTAAACTTCTAAGTATGTGTACTGGTTAGCATCCTAATACTTAGTAGGCTTGCTGATAAGATAAACCAAGACAATGCAATGCAAGCATACACAAGGGCACATCACATGACACCAGTATATATGAGGAAAACCCTAGATGGGAAAAACCTTGGTGAGAAATGCTGCTAGACTCTACTACTCCAATTCAGCCTCACAATGAATTTCTAATTACAATGTTTTGGGCACCAACCCAAGGAGCACCAATCCTCGATTTAGGGCACTAGCACTTGATTTAGGGTACCAACCCAAGGAGCTACAATGCTTGATTTAGGGTACCAACCCAAGAAGATACAAACCCTACACCTATTGGAATCCAATAACACTAAGAGGGGGGGGTGAATCGGTGTTATACTAGAATTGTCAATTTTAGCCTTATTAAAACATGCATACACCGACTAGTATACTGGTACATACAAAATTGAAAGAAGTAAAGCAATCAATAAGCCAATCACATAAATGAACACCATAACACACAAAATTATATGTAGAAAACCTCATAGAGGAAAAACCACGGTGAGATTTGTGACCCACAATATCAATCCACTGGCCATATGAAGAGACATTAAAAAATATAGGGGCCTGCACTTGTAGGGACACTTACAACCTAGAGCACACTACTCAATCACAAAAGGAGCCTCACTAACTAGATATAAATCGAGACTACAATCTAGAGAAATGAATAAACTGCAAAGATAACATCTTGTATGCCTGAATATAGTTCTGGTTAAGCTTTGTTTGTTCCGGTCTGAAACCCTAAACCAATTATTAGAATAACCCTTTACAAAAACATCCTCACATACATGATCTCTTTGATATATTTCACATCTCATTCATTATTTCCTTCCAATTACATATTCACATGATGATATCAAAAATGATCTAACCAACTCACCTATATACCCTATACAATTTATCAGGCCTTATGTTGGCTTACAAAGATATTAACAATATCAAAATACATGTCAGCTAGATAACATAAACACATGAATATCAAAAACAATTGTTGATGCCGGATCCAAAAGATGTCAGCCTTCAATACCGATAACATTATTCTAAACCATGTCGGCCTGTATTGCTAGTAACAAAAGAAATCCTTCCATCCTACTGGTGTCGGTGTCGGTGTCGATGAAGTGCTTGTCAGTACACAACTAACCCAAAACATGAAGTCAAAACAAGATACCACATTGGCATCAATGAGAACATAGTGAAACCAACCAATTGAGTGTCAATTGCCAACAATATCCCCCTTTGGCATTGATGGCAACACTCATGTGAAAAATGATCATGGTTTCATCTGTCGGTTTCATCTAGAACCTGCTCCCCCTAAGTTGAATATCCACATCAATACAAAATACTCCATATCTCCATCTAATGTATACAACTCCCTTTTTATTTTCACATCTATATCACTCCCCATTTGACATCAATGCCATCAAAATTTCCAAAAATAATACCAAAAATCCAAAACTGGGATGAAGAATGAAAAGACTGTACACTGAATGTCTCAAAAATACCTTACCGAAGCTTAATATATTTGAAAATATACTAGTATGCCTTCTCCAATAGCTCAAGATAAGTATCCCAACCAAATTTGAAAGTGCTAGAAATAGATATAAGTCCATTTAGCATATGTGCAAATGACTCTTTCTCAGTTAACTCTGTCGGAGTGGGCTTACCAACCAGATCCATACACTCCTTATGTACACTGAGTAAATCCAAACAAGGACTCACCAAACCTCTAAGACTTCTTTCCCTTCTAATGATTTTGTCTTTTTCTTTCTCAAGAACATAAATTTGTGCTTCCAAAACCAAAATCTAACCATCAATGGATGTAGTCAATGAAGTCAATCTATCAAAAGAATTGGGTATACTTACAATTTTCTCTTGAGATTCCTTAATCTTCTTATCCAAATTAAATGTTAGAACATCTGTGTTACAATATACTCTGTAAATATGTGTACAATTATCTAAAGAATTGTCTATCAATTTCAACTTTTCATTAATCTTCTTCCTCTCTGACTCAATCACATGATCAAATGTATCTCTTTTTATGTGTGTGAACCTCTCCAGTGCTTTCCAGTTGGAAATCCTTTGAAATATGCTCTATAATTATCTTAATCTTGCCAAAACGGCTCGCTTCTCTATCAATCTTGCACTCCAGGACTATTATATGCAAAATAGTGATAGACTGATCAATAATCCCTTTATCCATATATCCCACCTTCATTAATTTTTGTGTAGCCATCATCATGAGTTTAGTAGAGCTCATCTCGGTTATTCTTTTCTTTTCAACCTGCAAGGTGTGAATTGACAACAATGATGGACTCACTATTGGTTTCTTGTTGGATTCCCCTTTCTTCTTCTCTGATGATTTTTCCTTTATAGCTTCCTTACTTGCACCGATGGCTTCACCACTTGGTACAGTCTTAGTAACTATCAGTTCCTCCCTAGGAACTATAACCTCAACTTATGCATCTATATCCAGAGGACTGTTGTCCTCAATATTAGTATCATGTACATCATCAACCTTTACAATCTCTGTATTTCTAGTATCTAAATATTTGCTTGTACATTTGTATCTACTGGGGGCTTGATTTCCAGTATCTTAATGTTCTTCAAAATTGAGGGTGAAGTACCCATAATACCTTTTCCTTTTCCTTCAACCAGGATTTTTGTAGTGTCTATTTTTTTATTCTGGTGAAGTATAAAAACCACAGTTCTCTTCAAAGAACTTAACCCATGCCTTGTGGGTCTTCTGGATTATCTCATTTACTCTCCCTAACATAAGACCAGTTATTCTATGTTTACTGTTAAAGATTTTCTTATCTACAACCTCAAGTGTCCTATCCATTTCCTCTGGTGCAATAGAAACACAAACAGATAACAACTCTTGTATCTTAATATGTTTATCTTCTTGCATTGCTGATAGTCTCCTAGCATCTAACATATCATACAATTCTGTGAGTATTTGGTTTTCAATTTCTATCAAGGCTTTCTTATAAATATCCAAATATAACAATATTGCTTCCTCTGTCTCTATTTGTTCATCATCCTCTAAATTTTCATAATAAAACTGTACATTCTTTAACATAACATCCTTAGTAATCTCATCAATTAATTTTGCACAAGTTTTTGGTGGAATGATAGTCACATTACCATATTCAATTGCCAGATCAAAGCCAACCTTCTTCTTCCTTTTTCCAATACCAGATAGATCTGAAGGTGTTACTTTTGGTGCTTGCTTCTATGTGGGTAACTTTAATGTAACTTTCCTAATCGGTTTCTTTTTAGCCTCTACCTTGGTTGCTTCTGTTTTCTTCCTTATAACTCTTTTGAATGCTAGGGGTCTGTCATCTTTAGATTTAGACTCTGATGCTATAGGTTCAATAAATACTTCTGGTTCTTTCCTCTTCCTACCTTTCTCCAAGACATCAGTCAATGCTTTGATGTTCTGTGAAACCTTTTCTACAAATTTTCTTGCCTTTCCTTCCCGCTTCTCTCTCTTTTTCTAGTTGAATTCAGTTTCAACCTCTTGAGTCTTCTACTTAGTAGTACCATAGGGCTTCTCATCTTCATCAATAGGTGCATCAATCAACATCTTTTCATAAGCATCAAGGATCTCTGCATCAACTTCGTAGCCCATCTCCTCAATCCAGATTTTCTAGGGTTTGATCGATTCCATGAGTATTTCATCTTTCTTCACTATGAAGCATATGTCAGTTGAGTATTTTTCAACAATGTGCTTAGGAAACCTTTCTCTAGATTTCATAGCCTTCTACAATGCCTTAAAATAACCCCATACTTTCTCATCTCTCTGACTTCCTAATGAAGCAATTGACTATTTCAGCTATCTCCCTACTAGGATATCAAATGTTCATTACCTCTTCCCAAAACTGGGAGTCTCATTCATGAAAAATAGCATTAAACAAACAATTAGGTTACCATACTGGAAAGTCCCTTTCTTTTCTCCTTTAATCTTTACTAGGTTTATCAGTAGTTCATCCAACATCCAACCACATAGATCAACTTTTTCATTTTCTCTCATCATCTTATAAGCTGCATAAATGTAGAAGCTAGAAATAGAATTCTATGGGTTTGATTGAGTTCCCTTGTAACCAATGACCATGCTACCAAATCTGATGTCTTTGTCAGTGATAATACTTATTCTCATAGATCACTTGTCAGATGTTGTGCCAGTAATCTTGTTGACATGATCATTAGAAACCTTCTTATCTAGACGTTGTCCAACCTGTGGTAAACTAGTGATTGCCTTGATGGCCTCCTTTGTTATCTTATAATTTCTATCTAGCTAGATAAAATCTCCATGCACTCTACTTAAAATACACCTAATGATTTTATCATCAAATTTTGGAATGTCCAGAATGTCGGTAAACCCAAAATCCTCAATGTGTTTGTACTTAGGTTTAATCTTTCTACAATCTCCCATTAGCTCACTCATGTACATGCTCTTGATATTAGACATTCCCAAATCCTCAATATGGAAATGAATGTAGGCTCTTATATCTTTGACATACACAACTCCTTCTAGGATACGGGAAAAAGTGCCAACCAAATCATCTAGGGTAGCCACATGCGGATATCACTTGAAAGTGAGCCTGGGATGGTCCTTGACCTCAACTACAATTGAATTTGCAACAAAGATAGGTACAAATGATGATTCCACTTCCCTAATTGAAGATAAATACCTGTGAATCACTACCGATGAAAAACCTTAAAGACCTCTTCCGATCGCTAGTGAAATCACTCAAGAAGATATCTAATCACACTGAATCACCTTTAATCTCTCTGAATCACTCTGAATCACTTCTAAATGCAAGGTGATCAATAATGAAGTAGATTCAACCTTTTATCCTCCAAGTAAAAAGAAAAACCCTAATCTTTCATTGACATAAATGACTTCTGGTGAAAGATACCAAATCTCGATCAAAACATATCCATGCTAGATAAGCATCTCCAATGTTTGGAAAATCTTCCAAAACCTCTTCCTAGGGCATATGTAGTATCTTCATGAATTTTTCCTACCCCTAAAGCATTTGCCTCAATTACTAGTTGAGCTTTGTGTTGGTGCAGGACCAACTTCCTCTACTGGATAAGTAACTGGTGCATTCCCATCTATAGATTGTTCTTGAGTCTTCTTGACCCATCTCTAGATATGATATTTCTGGATTTCATTAACCTTTTCTTTCCCTTTCTCATTTTATCCTCCATTACCAACCGGTCAATTTTTTCTTCTATAGAACTTACCAATGTGTCCAACCTCATTACATGCATAACATGTAACTGTTGTTCACAAAATCTGGTTAACCCAAGTACACCTGCAATTGATCTATGAAATGGCCAATTTCAGTCTATGAAACACATCAGGGCTTGGACAACATAACATAGGACCCTAATTGATCCTCCTACACTTCAGGTTCTGCTAGACCTAGGGGGACACCCTTTTGATGCATTGAATCAAACTTATTTACTCACCATGACAACATCAATGAAGCAGATAGAGCATTCCACAAACTCACCCAATTTAGAAACACACTACAGATTGGCTAGATCTGTATAAACCATAAATGAAAATAGATCTTGGAATGAGAAGAACACACCCCTAAACATAAAGGGAAATAAATTTTCTTTTAAAATATATATATCTGAAACCATCCCCAAATCTGTTAAAGACCAGTGCCTTGCTCATTGGGCAACAGAGTCACACACACAGAAATACAAAATATCAATCACAGCTGCAAATTCATTTTCCTTACAAAATATCCCTACATTAATACCTTATACTAATGCATTACTCAATCCATTCACAAAATTATAAGATCTGGGACACATTCCATTGTTTATGACTGATTATAGAATTTAAACTCTTCATTGAAGAATGCCTACAAACAATCATACAATCTCCTTGAGATGACAAATTATAAGCCTCCTTGAGGATTCAATTCATAACAATGAAATACATGCATAGAGATAGTATCATGGGAAAATTACTCATGCCTGACACAAGTAAGACCTACAACTAGAAAACAATCTGTCATCCTGCAATGTAGGCTCTATACCCTGAAGAGATCCATAGAACTTTACAAGTTTGGGTCAAGAAATTTAGAAAATGGAAGCCATGAAAACTGGAGCCACTCTCACAGAATTTTAAAACCCTTGCAATGAGAAGAAAATTGGAATAAGAAGGAAGAGGGAAAAGATTAGGTTTCATCAAAATTGCCAAGTGTCTCTTTTCCAACTGAATTCACTTTCTTCTTCTTTCCCATGGAAACTTCTCTCGAAATATCTGATCTTTGTTGAAACAAACTTCATAGCTGCATTTCTCATCTTGAGAGCTTTTCGGCAATATATAATACTTGTCATTTTGAGTAAAAATAGAGCCCTGGGTGAATTAATCATTATGTGGCTCTGTCATTTAAATTTTTCAATTTTCTTATATAGTTTCAACTATATATTAAACTGAATTTAACTTTGATTTTTGGCTCTTTTTATTCCCTGACGCCTTGCCATGTGGCTGCCCCTAATTGGCTTGTAGGGTCCATTAGGTGCCACCTCAGCTGACACCTCATCACCGCCATGTGTCCGCTTGCTTGTCGGCCACCTTAGCACCACCTCAACGCCAACTGTGCACCAACTGCATGCCACATCACCACCACCTCGGTCGACCTATGAGTTGGACCGCCATGTCACACTGCCACTTGGATTTTGCTACTTCGCGATGGGTAACAGGCGAGCAACCTTAGGCTCCAAAATCACGTGAGCCGTTTGATCATCTCCATGATGTGCGATCTTTACCTCCTCATTTTTGCTGCATTTTCGGCCTGAGTGTTTCGCCATTTCGCAGCCCTTAACTGGCAAGCAACTTTGGGCTGCAAAATTGTGTGCACCATCAAATCAGCTTGAACCTACATGATCTTTACCCTACTCAATTTTCATGGATGCTTTTTGCCATTTCTCCTTTCACCATTTCACAACCTTTAACCGGCAAGCATCTCCACCCTGTGAAGTTGCGCTAACCGTTGTACCTCCCAAAGCTGCATGATATTTAACTCACTCCTTCTTTGCAAAATTTGCCTACCTCAGGATCTGTGCTTACGTGGGGTCCAACCTGGGTCATCGCTCAGCCTTCTTGACCACCTTGGGATCCGCACCCATGCATGTGGGGTCCACCTGGGTGCCCAATGGGCACCATCCATCAAAAGCCTTGAGGCTTTGACATATTAGATGTGTGGAGTTTTTGATATAAATATCAAAAAAGTTCATTTCCTAGCCAATGTGGGATAATGTGCTTTGTCTGCAATGCATTTTTTGGAAGATTTTCCTAAATGTCTTCATTTTCTTCTCACATGTCATGTCATTGCATCATAGAGGAACACACCACATTGCTTGCTGCTGTTTGGAATTTCATCAGTATTATGGACTGGTTCATCATTTACAACATCTGGCTGATCATTTATTTTTTCATACAAAGGGTTAGAAACCAAATGAAAAATCCCTTTATGAACATTATGGCACTGAAGTAGTTGGTCTGTATCTATATCAACATTGAATAAAACATTAGAAAAATTGCTAAAGATACCATCTGCCCTATCATCATGATCATCTTCATCAAACAAAGAAGAAATTGAAACTAGGCTGGAACAATCCTCAGTGTTCCACGTTTCACATCCATAAGATTTCATCCTATGACCATCATTCTAAAAATCAAGATAATCATACTTATCTTGCCACAACTGATCTTCTTTACCAATAGAACACTCATCATCAACCAAAGAACAAAGATGAAAATTGCTGCCATTTACTTCATTTGATGAGTTTTCAGCATGTTCACTAAAATTTTCTGTCATAAAACCATCTGTTAGATCAGCATGTTGTTCGTCAAGTGTACAAGCATTCAGTTCACAATCATTTTCTAAAGAATCCTCTTCACCATATTGCAGAAGGTCTTCATTAACAACTCGAAGGCTCTCGAACATTTGAACCTTCTTGTCCACAATTTCAAGAGCTTTCCTAAGTTATGCAATCTTCTGGAATTGCATTGCACTTTGTTGTTCCATGTGAGAGTCCATAAATATTTGTCCATCCATGTGTGCTATATTTTCATTGCAATCATGTGTACCATTGAGATTTTCTGAATTAACTTTATGCATAACTTTCAAATTAGAAAGATCATCAACATGATTATAAGAAGTGAAATCTAAAAATACCTTTCCTTCATCCTCAACACAATTGACATTATCAATATTTAAGTGAGGATCAACTATTGTTTGCACTAAACAATTCTGATTTTCATCATATTGCACATTTTCATTTGCACAAACAACACTTGGTAATCCCTCTGTATTTGGTATTTCAACATCAAATACATCAGTAGCATGTAAAAATCGATGGTCATCACCATCATTATTTTCATTAGTATTATCCTTGAGAGATGCATGATTCACTTGGTAATTTGCAATCACATAGTCAGCATAACCGACATACAAATCAAATGGTACATATCCCTTGTATATATCTACCTCTGTACCAACATTTTCACAACACTTCCCACTGATTGTTCCATCATTACTATGAGAGACAACCAGCATTAATAACATAGATTCTTGACTCTCATTCAAATTTGAATCACATACATCAAGAAAACCTTTCCAAACTACAGAGCTTGATGCACCTAGACAAGGAATGATTTGCTCAGCTTCACATGGTATTTCACCATTGAAGGTACTTTGGCATGAAACAACAGCAAACATGAATCTCTTCAAGATCCCATACTTCAAGTTATTTTCCATATCCCTAGCTATATTAAATGCTTCATACAAAGTCTTGGGTTCTTTGTTTCTCAATAAGAAACTCATCTTCTCATCAAATGCACTCATATAAACATTCAGACATACTTTATCATCAAGTTTATACTTTCTGAAAATTTTAGACAAAGCTTGTGAAAATCTAATATTAAATGTTGGTACCAATTCATCTTCCCTGATTTGTATATAAGTGAATTCTTTCAGCAAATCACAATCACTCATCTTTTCATCAAATTGGTCTATGAAATCTGAAACTAATTCTTCCCATGAGGAAATACAATCTGCCGGCAAAAAAGAGGACCATTCTCTTGCATCGTCTTTCAATGACTAAACAAACAATTTCATGCATACATCTTCTTGGCAAATTTCAAACTCTCCTATCAAATCTGAAAATCTTTTCACATGTTGACATGTTGATTCTGATTTCTTCCCACTGAATATAGGCAAATATTTTCTAATTTCCATGGGTATGGGATTTGGGTAACCTGAAATACCTTCAAAGTTTAGAGAAGCATAGTATTTCATACTGAAACTTTTCCCATTATACAGTTGTGACACTTCACCAGGCATGGTTCTATGTGGAAATACACAAGGTTGAAAAACTTCACTATTCATTCCTTCTTACTCCCACAAATGATTATACAATCTTGGACAAAAAAACTTCAAGCACATATCATCATACTGGTCTATTCATAACATTTCTTGACACAAATCTTTCCCAAATTTGCATACTATAACAGAAGAACATAAACACTGGATATTTCAGCAGAACAAATATGCAAACTAATTTGAAAACCTCTCTTTCCCTCTTTACTAGTGTTGTTCACTTAATGAGAAAACTACATTACACATTCAAAATTTCAGAAGAGATATCTTGCATTTAAAACCTCTGAAAATACCTGGAGATTTGCAGTTGTAAGACTTGTAGATTTGAATATTTACTTCACATTTCGGCACTATCTTTACCTCAGAGTCGCCACCTCTTGCATAGAGGACATTTTGAACAGCAAAATACCATTCAATCACAAATTTAAATTCTCTATTTCTCTTTCAATCTCGCTACAATAAACACTCTTCCAGGCTATTTAACATTGGTATGAACCACAGAGTCACCACCCAAATAAGGAATCGTGGATAAGTTTGCATACAGCTGCAAGGACTTCTTACAACTCTCAACAATGATTTTACTATTACTCCTTTATAAAATATGACATGAAAAACATATCATTCTACAGATCCAGAACAAGGAACATTCTCTAACTCTGTGCATACACAATGGACAAACTAGCTGGAAATGAAATTGATAGGATGAGGGATACATTCAACTTCTAACCTTATCAATCAAACTTTTGAATCCGTTCGATCCCCAGCAAAGTCACCATTTTTGTTGTTCACCAAATCTGGTTAACCCAAGTACACCTACAATTGATCTATGAAATGGCCAATTTCAGTTTATGAAACACATTAAGGCTTGGACAACATAACATAGGAACCTAATTGATCCTCCTGCACTTCAGGTTTTGCTAGACCTAGGGGGGGACACCCTTTTGATGCACTGAATCAAACTTATTTACTCACCATGACAACATCAATGAAGCAGATAGAGCAGTCCACAAACTCACCTAGTTTAGAAACACACTATAGATTGGCTAGATCTGTATAAATCATAAATGAAAATAGAGCTTGGAATGAGAAGAACACACCCCTAAACATAAAGGGAAATAGATTTTCTTTTAAAATATATATATCTAAAACCATCCCCAAATCTGTCAAAGACCAGTGCCTTGTTCATTGGGCAACAGATTCACACACACAAAACTACAAAATGTCAATCACAGCTGCAAATTTGTTTTCCTTACAAAATATCCCTGCATTAATACCTTATACTAATGCATTACTCAATCCATTCATCTAGCTGTGCTGAACTAAACTTGAATTTTTCTTTATACTCATTGCAATAGTTAGATCTTCTTTCAGAATTATCATTTGTCTCTCAAGCTCTTGTTCATTACTATGGGATTGTACTAAATCAGTTCTCAACATATCATTCTCATGAACCAACCTACCACATTCTTCAAATTTGTTCTTCAGGGATACAACAAGATTTTCTTCCTTTTTCTTTCAGTCCTCAATCTCTTTAGACATGCTAATAGTTATAGCTTGCATTTGATTTTTCATAACCATGTTCTCCTAACTCAGCTTTTGACATTTTTCCTTAAGTGCATCATTCTCTTCATCATCTTGGTTTTGTAAAAGTTCCTTCCTCCTAGCTTGAACATATGACAACCTCTCTAGTAGGATAAGAATGAATTTCTTAGCAAAATTCAGTTCATCTTGTAGCTTTAAGTTCTTCATCCTTTCAGGATCATAAATCTTCAAGTGCCATCTCAAGTTGCTTTTCCAAACCCATATCCATAGATTCTGGATTCAAGATCTCCCTCAAGCTATTAAACTTCCTCTAAGGCACAAGGCTTTGATACCAATTTTTGGAATCCAATAACACTGAGAGGGGGGTGGAGGGGCTGAATCAATGTTATATCAGAATTATTAATTTTAACCTTATTAAAACATGCATCCACCAACTGGTATATCGGTACATATAGAATTGAAAGATGTAAAGCAATCAATAAGCCAATCACATAAATGAACACCATAACACACATAATTATATGTGGAAAGTATCAAAGAGGAAAAACCATGGTGGGATTTGTGACCCACAATATCAATCCACTGGCCATATGAAGAGATATTATAAAATATAGGGGCCTACACTTGTAGGAAGGCTTATAGCCTAGAGCACACTGCTCAATCACAAAAGGAGCCTCACTGACTAGATATAAATCCAAACTACAATCCGGAGAAATGAATGAACTACAAAGATAGCATCTACTATGCCTGAATATAGTTTCTGATTAAGCTCTATTTGTTTCGGTCTGAAAACATAAACCCTTTACCAGAATAACCCTTTACAAAAAAATCCTCACATACATGATCTCTTTGATATATTTCGCATCTCATTCATTATTTCCTTCCAATTACATATTCACATGATTATATGAAAAATGATCTAACCAATTGACCTATATACTCTATACAATTTATCAACCCTTATGTTGGCTTACAAAGATATTTACAATATCAAAATACATGTTGGCTAGATAACATAAACACATGAATATCAAAAACAATTGTCGATGCCAGATCCAAAAGATGTTGGCCTCCAATACCAATAACCTTATTCTAAACCATGTCGGCCTGCATTGCTAATAACAAAAGAAATCCTTCCAACCCGCTGGTACACAACTAACCCAAAACATGAAGCCAAAACAAGATACTATGTTGCCATCAATGACAATATAGTGAAACCAATCAATTGAGTGTCAATTGCCAACAACACTGAGATCCAGCTTAGTGATCTTCAATAAACATAATCAATTACAAAATTAATAGCCTTGTTACAAATGAACTTTATAATTCTTCTACAAATCTATTCAATGGATATTCTGTCTAGTTCACTGTCGATTCTCTTCTTAGCCTTTCATTGTTGTAGCCTTATCTCATGCTGCAACCTTACCAGTTCAGCCTTTTCTTCTTCTCTGCCAGTTCTTCTCTCTGTTGGTTATGCTCTCTATCAAAGCTGCTCTCTGTCAGTTCTATGTTCTACACTGCATCTCTCCACTAGTACTAAACTCAACTATATATCCACTATATGATTACTATCGATTCTCAGCTTACCGATTCTCTTCAATCTTCTGCAACTCTCTTCTCTCTCGGTATGGTCACCATTGGTTTACTCCTTTGTCAGACTCATTGGCTGACTACCATTTGCCTCATAATTTCCAGTTGAACCCTTCAACCAAATTATCTCTTTCTTATACTCAGTCTCTTCTTAGATTATATTTTCTGCCCTTAACTAATTTCTCTTCTCACATGTAGCAACAATCTCTCCTTCAACAACAACCATCATTGATTTTGGCTTGCATATTTATAAACTGGTTTTCCCACCAAAAACCAATTCAAACTTTGGGTGGTTAGGGTTTCCTCATCGACCTTGAGGCAAACCAAATCCAATCACATTTGATCTCCTTGATTGATGAGATGTAACTAATCAATCAAACCCACCATTGGCTACCTTCCAGAACATGCCTTCCTCATTTAGCAACTTCCATTTAACCTATCCATGAGTCTCTTGGTCGATCACCAAGAATTGTTTTGCGGTTCGCTTTACTTACCTTGATATGCTCAACTGTTTGTTCTGGATCTCTATTGTCCATCTAACCTCAAGCCGCAAACCAATGTTGCACATCCTGCAAATCACGTGGTCGACATGTCACCATCTACCTCGCCGCCAGATAATTCACCAACTCAACATCCCTACTTGTACATGCATGCCACTTCACCTCCACATGGCCCCTTTGTTGAAATCCACTTTTTCTTGGTCATTTGTGTCAATTTGAATAGGATCAACAACCAACTCCTTTTTTCAGGTTCATCTACCAGCTCACTAACCTTGCCGGTTATACCCTAACTAGTCTGTCATCACCTTGCACTCTGCTTCTCTTCCGGTGGAACACTCACCTAGTCAACATACTTGCTACCCAGCCTTATGAACATTTTCATTAGATGGGAGTCTTTTGCATCTGCACTTTGTCCACATTACTGGTAGAAATACTTATAGGTAAACATCTTGATGACACCATGTCATCAACCTTCAAGTGTTTCTATCATAGGTAACTGCATACCAGTTGCACTCTCTATCTGCAACTACTGGACCTTGCCTTCTTCATCATCAACCCAAACATCATCTCAACTAATTTGTCAAGGTGACAAACCCATCACTTCTTTACTCATCCTTCTCTATCCTAGTAGCACAACATGCCAACTCTTTCTAATCTGATGGACATCTCTAATTTCATGCACCTGAGACATCCTTTTGTTTCACTGGTAGATCCAATGTGAGCCATCAATCACCTACTTTTAACTCTTATCTCGGTGGACTATGATGCATTCTATGCATAAAAGGAGATAAGCTCCACTTACTGGTGGAAGTGGATCCTTCCCATCTGCTTCTGCCATGCACCAATGTGGCTTCCTTGTTTGAGCAGCATATCTTCAAACAAGTCCACGTGATCTAGTTGGGGAACATTCACTATCAATCATCTCTTCAATTGGTGATTGCATTTTTATCCTATAGGAGTCCTATTGTTCTTCATCCATACAACATATCGGTGGCCTGTACAACCTTTACCTTTAATGTTGATGTGATTTAGATAACATTCCTCCTCTTCATCACAATCAATTGACCAACATCTTGCTCTCTTGCAGATGTCACTATTTACTAGTTGTTATATCATACCAGTCTCCTATCCATATATTCAACACAAGTCAAACACTAACTTGTGTATTGGCAACTCTAATGGCAATTGTGCTAAATGATATTCTCTCCCTTACTGGTGACCTTCTAAGCTAGGTGACATCAAAGACATCACATCCGGTATGCACCAAATACTAGTGCACATGCATCTTTTATACAGGTAGCCATCCTATACCAATTGACATCAATGACAACACAATGGCAACAATCTCCCCCTTTGGCATTGATGTCAAAACATGTAGTATCTGACATACTACATAGTCTCTCTCCCCTTTTGTGTGATTCATGGATTCTCACACATGTAGTATGCAGTATACTACATAATCTCTCTCACCGTTTAACAATAATGGCAAAGGGCACTATCAGGATTTTTCTCCTCCATGTATCTACCAGGCACTAACAGAGATTTTTATCCCCTTTTTTCTCTACCAGGTTCTTCTCCTCCTTTAACCATCATTAGTTACATCTTCTCAAGTCACAACACTTAAGATGGAGGGCTCGACCATCAACTAACACCAATTTTTCAGCAACTAAGTATATATGCAGATCGGAAACATATGCATGTATAGTACTAAAACCAATTGAAGGCACATGTGTTAGTGAATACAATATACCTGCCGGTCAACCATCATCATCACCCTTCTAATACCAATTATTCTTAAGAATCAAATGTGATTGTACTATGAGTGCCACCAATTGGGAGAGTAGATACCCTTAACTAATTAAATTCTTTTGGGTATTCCTACAACAATCTCCATCATATTTAGTTGAGGCAGCTAGTATCCTCACAAGTTCAAGCATGTCAGTTTAGTATTATGAACCCTTGAACTCCCCTTGAGTCATACATCTCAAGTTCTTATTGCCTATTAGGTTCAAAAACCAGAGTCAACCTACCCTTTATATCGGTTAAGCTTTGCATATGTGATCACTCTGATGATCTTTTAGTTCCACAATTTTCATCACAACATATGATATGATCCTAGGTGCACACAAAGCCATACAATATCATTATCATGCCATAAATCAAATCAGTTAGCCCAAAAACATGCATGTCTACATGATCAACAACCGGACCAACATATGTCATTCAGGTCTTCATAAACACCACTCAAGACATAAAATCCTCATTCCATGTTACCAGAGTTAATGCAATGATCTCTAACTTCATTGTCTTACATAACCTACAAGTACCTGTTAGCATTCATACCAGTAACATTCTGCACATATCAGTTTCTTGTATCGGTCCATCATCACTACCGAAGCACCAATCTATAACTCCTGACATTTTGTATCACTTTGCATCTGATCCCAATTTCAAATTTTCCAACCATTGACACATGCAATAGTGATTAATCTTCCATCTATAGGTGTGTAGCCAAGGCAACCACTACATAAACATATCTTCTCATTTCCTTCTTTCTTATCGACAACAACTTGTTCTTCCATGTGTCCTTTTTCATTGAGGGGGTGAATGATAATGTAAGTGTACTACTCCCCCTAAGGTCCTACATCTCCTTTAAGCCTTAGGAGATATTACCTATGCATTGAATGCGTAGTTCTGGTCCAAGGTCCTACTCTCCTCTTTCTTCCTCCATACCTGGATGACTTCACTTTTCTTCCCAATTTCAGTTTTGGGAGGAGGTCTTGCCTTCTTTTCCTGATGGGTCCTTCCATTTCTAGATTCTACCACATAACCGAAAGTAGTGCTATAGTAGAACATAATATCCATACCAATCTCATGATTGGGGAACCTTCTAACATACCAGTTTGCTCTTACTTTCTTGATCATGCCACTATAGTCAGCTGTTAGTCTCCATCGATTCCTTACATGCATAGGTACACTTCTCATCTTGTTCCATGTAGGTCTTTGTCATTCATATGATCTATATACATTTCTATGTTAAGCATAGCTTCTATATCGACTTTCAAATGACTACAGGTCCTTCTTCCTACATTCAAACTCTCTATGGCCAAATCTATTGCAGTTATAACAAACCTTATTTGCATAACCAAGAGAGGAGATATGCATGTTTCTACTCCTTGATACATTTTTCTCACATGCATGATAGCTATGAGATTCTATATTATTTCTTCTAGATCCCTTTCGACATTCTTTTGCCCTATGGCCATAACCATTACATTCAAAGAAATAATCAGAGAAGGAAGGTTTATAACTTACAAACTTATTCTACCATGCATGGGGAGATCTTACTGGTCTGGTATCTCCATTTCTACTTCTCCGAGGATGGATCCTAGGTTGTTCATTCCCTGCAACTCTTCCATCCGATCTCTTCTTTTCCCACACCTGGTTTGTCTTGTGGGTGGTAGCATTTCCTTGTCCTCTACTAGTAGGAAGTCTTCCTTGTTGTCTTCTTATATTTTTTCTTGCAATGAAGTTGTCTTCTCCCATCTTCCCTTTTCCTTTGGGATCTGCATTATTCCTCCTTACAACATCTATCTTCATCCTTGTCTGCATGTCTTCACCGATTGTGGTTAGATCAACCTTCTTCCGTGAAGTATTATGGACAGTGAAGGTGTTAGTCTCAAATTTTGATTTCCCTTTTATCCTTCCTGTAAGAAACAAATCAACTCTATCTGCATATGAAAGATCAGGGAAATGGAACTCAAGAGTAACATATAACAAGGTGTGGAGACCTTCTACACTTTAAACTTGTCCAAAGTTCAGGTGGGTATACCTTCTGTGAATACTTTCACACTTTAAAATTGAGATCCATAGTAAACCAGTGCTAAAAAACCCATGGACTTCATCACCTCAATGAAACTAAAACACTAAAAGAAAAACTTGTATTCATTTCAGTATTGATCTTCAAGAAAAGATAGAAAGAAATCCTACAATCTGATACCAGTGCCTTATCTAGGCTACAGAGTCACCTAAATCAAACAATAATTCTCAAAACGGAACACTAATATACATCTCATCATTTTGGCTTTTACAAATCTCATACATGCCTAACATATATATAGATCCTCTCCCATTCAACTAAAACAATTCATCAGATTCATACCAACAAACAATAGACTTGTTGAAAGAAGTATTTCATGCACATTTAATCCCTCTCCTAAAGAGAAACGCCAAAAATAACATCTACAAGATTTCCTTACAATCCATGTTCATTCGAACAACCCTAGATTATCCAAATGAAACCAACAAACTAAAGAATGCACACCAGAAGACAAAGGAATTTTAGGCCTAAAACTTTGATCTGTATATTCATATTCATTCTTGAAAAATATTACATAACTCGGAGCAATCTCTTTAAAACCAGAAAAGGTACTAAATATATTTTTCTAGAGGTTCCTTACAAAATTCTTGTGATCCTCTTTTACACTAGTCCTAGTATCCATTTATAACATTATGGATGCATACAAGCTTCAGACATTCCTAGAAAGGTTTGTTACAAACCGTAATACTCTCCAAGAAATAGTTACAAGTCTTTTTCAATATCAACGACCTCTTCCATTTGTTATTCTACTGCAACCTTTTCTATATACTCTAGAGTATCTTCTTGTTGTTTGATATATTTGTCCTTCCACTCCTGGAACACATCATCACTTGGCTAAGAAAAGATAATAATATTCTGTTTCATCCTTTCTAGCCTTTTCCAAGTGACCCTTAACTGCCCAATTTCTGTTTCTATGAAACCATAATGTGATTTCACCTTTTCAATCTCTTCAATTGTCTGGACAAAAAAGGATGTGTCATTAGTGTTAATGATTTCATTAACCCTTTGGGATAATTTGTGGTCTAGCTCTTCTAGCATTACCTTCTCCTCTTTCAACTGAATGGGACCAACAAAACTCCCTAGAAACAATTCATATTTGTGACCTGAATATTCTTTTCTATATAGTTGGGCTTTTCTGTTTACACCTACCCTTTCCTCTGAGAATATATTGATTTCTTTTATAAACTCACTAGTGGACCTAAGATTGTCATTTGCCTCTGCATCTGCATGAGATGAACACATGAGCTCTAACTCCTTACCTCTAGGCATCCACTTATTAAGGATTGGTTCCAAGGTGGTTTCATCCTCTCTTAATTTAATCAGGATATCCAGGATCCTTTTCATAGAAATGTGTACAATAGAGGCCTTGATTGAATCAACAAACTTCAAAATTGTGGCTTTTACATTCTCTTTATACTTGCTTGCAAACAAGGTTTCATCTTGCTTCAACTTTTCCAACTCATGTTGGATAGTTTCAGCTGACTGGAAACCAGAAGGCATAGGAGAAAGGGGGATATTCTATAATGGGACTAGTAGGTGGAGGTCTTGCTAGAGAGGAGGCTATCATGAGAGTAGAGGATTCACTTGGATGGTGTTGACCTGCCAACTAACTCTGAAGTCAAGCAATAATATTGTTTATGTTGGCTACTCCTTCTTTGGCCTCATTGTAAGCCTTTAAGATGGTTTCCAATTTTAACTGGAGATAAGCCTTCTCTTTTGCCTCCTTTTCTACTACTGCCACACTGAACTTTGCAGTTTCCAAGACTGTTCTTGTAGCTTCCACCACCCCTGTATCTCTGACTCTTTTTACAATCATGCCTCCTAGGAGGCTAGAATCTAATACACCTTTACTCCTTTTATTCTCATCTTTCTTTAGTGACCACATGACTAGAGCAACATTATCCTTGCTGAAGGCCACTCCTTCCATGGGTTTTGGTTCCTTCCTTACTACTTCAAGGACCAAAGCATCAACTATATCCCATTCAGGAAGGATTAAAACAGCAACCTTAGACACCATCTCTCTTCCCTTCTCATGAGTAATAGTTTTAAACTCTTCAATCATTTCTTGCTTTTCCTCTTCTTTCACCTGGGTTACATCCCTATGAGACTGTTCACTCTTCCTTTGCTCACATCTGGCTTTGAATTGTTCAATATTTTGCTTCCACACAAATTGCATGAAAGTCCCTGTTGTAACAAAATTACTGTTTGCTAGGAACTCCTCATTGGTTTGCTTGACGTTAAGGTCTAACTCTTTACCCTTTAGCTCACCATCAGTAAAGTTCATTTCACCACCAGGTGGCTCTTCTGGCATCACCTCTTGGGTCTCCTCATATGTGCAGGAAATCTCCCCGAGACTCCCTAACTGTAACAATTGTTCAGCCACCTCCTGCTCATCTCCTATGTGCATAGGGGACTGAGATGGAGAATATAAAGGCTAATTAGTTTGCACTTCCTTTCCTACCCTTTCCCTTTTAGGGGAGTCTTGGATGTTATAGACATGCTCAATTTCTCTTTTCCCTCTTGAAGTGGAAGGCTCACCTGTCATTGGCATCATCACACTATACTTTGATTTCCTATGCTTCACATAATCACTAGGTGGGATAGCCTTATCAAAGGAAGGATTAGCTAAAACCAATTTAACCTTGTCAGGATCATTTTGCATTATAGCCTCCCTTTTTTCTTTCAAGGTTTGCATGAGGTCTTCAAAATAAAGAACCAAGAATTTGATTTTCTCCTCAAAGGGATTGAAACTAGAGAGAGGGTCATAACTGCTATCAAATTGATGAATGAAATCAAGAGCCCTCTTATATGCAACCCACTTCTCTTTCCTCAGTTCTTGCTCATCCAAACTAAATTCATTTCTAATTATATCTTTAGGGAACTAAAATTGGTGAGGACTACCTTTACACACTACCCTCTTTCTAAACATGTCGTTGAAAAAGTCCTCAGGGTCTGCAAATTTTGAAACTATAGTTGACAACCTATATGACTTAAAGAATTCTTCAAAATATTTCCAGCAACCTTTAGTGATCACAAAATGATGGGCCACGGTAATGGTTGGGAAAATGGTCCCTTTACCACTATTTGTCAGCTCTGCTTCTTGTACACCTCCAATTTGCCTCAAGACTTCTGCAATCCCTATCTTGAATGGGACCTGATAGGGCAATAGAGAGGGAGTACCTCTGAAACCATACACTATAAAAATAGTAGAAATAGGGTACAAATACATATGTCCCCAATTGTGAACAATCTTAATACGCTCAACAAACTCTTCAGGCCTGAGGAATTCCAAGAGAGCCTTAGGAATCCTAGGGTTTTCTGTGCACAAAAGAAATCTAATCTTAGATGCAAAGCATCTATAAAACTTCAAATAGCTAGCATCCTCTCTGTCCTAGGATAAAACAGTGCTCCAAAGTTGAACAGGCATCTCTTCCTTATCTTTTAACTTAACCAAATCCATTTCCTTTGCAAAATAATCAGCACCTTTGAACAAAAACATGTGCATTAGAAGGGAATACCATCCAAACGGTCTATCCACCTTACCATTTTTAATCCCTACTAGCCCTACATGAATTTCATCAGTAAGGTATGGCACATAATCAAATTTTATTGCTAGAGAGGGGTTTAGAATTTGTGCAATCATCAGCATGTTATGGGTTGGCATGTTTTTCTCAGCATCTTCTCCAAAAATCAGACACAGTGCCCAATACATACCCTTAGCTCTTAGAGTAAACAGATTCAAGGAGAATGGTTCCATTATACTGAGGCCTACAACTGTTAGCCCTCCTATCTTGACAAAAAATTCTTTTAGTGGGCCACTCCTAAGGTGATCCCTTCGTGCATTATAGACCTGGGCTAATGACTCAAAATCAATAGGTTCTAACAGTTTTGGAGCTTCATTGATCTTAAATACATTTCTGAATTCGTCATTATTTATTTCAACCAATGCTGATCCTTTCACATTCCTGATACATCTAGCTATAGGGTCATAATTTTTCATAATCAAAGTCAACAAATGTACATCAATGAACACACCATGAACAATAAGCTTCCCCACATCCAATTCCCACATGCTATTTAAAGGGGCAAGGGAATGTCTCTGACCAAAACCAACTTTGAACAATCCTAAACCTAATAGCCCTATTTGAGGATCCCTTAACCAATTACCTTTATCATATAAACCAACCCCAATTCTCAAATGAGGGTTCTTTGGTACTAATTCTTTAGCTTTAGCCCCAACATTGGTTGACATAGTTAACTGTTCCAAAAAATCATCACAAATGTTCCTATCTTGGTAATTCACTTTTCTTGTCAACTCCCTTCTTGGTGCCATCTTGATAATCCAACTTTATCAATTGAGACTTGCACAGACCTCTAATGAAATAATTCACACAACAATCACCAAATTCAGACTAGAATTAGCAAGAGAAAACACAAAAACCTATTATTCGCATAAAGAAAAATCGCTCCGCACCAATTGCTCTACAACAAACTTCATTGAAATGATGCCAACATTCAAGTTGATGTGGACTTTAATACAGAAAGTTGGCATTGAATTTTAGAAATTAATCCCGCATGCTTCGACCATCACCTCAGAATTGAATTCACAAATCAAATTCAAAAACGGGCTCCAACGGATCATAAATTCTCTGAGTATTTCCTTTATTTCGTTGTTTTGCTATTTCGTGAAGCTTTAAACCTTCACACTTTTCTTTCGTGAACCAACAAAAACCATTGGATAATGATCTACTTGTCTGGTCTTTACCTCCAACAACGACCATCAGTCTTATTAACTAACCGCACATCACCTTGACGACTAATGGTTTTTTCTATTTCACAGAGACTAAGCTGCAGGCATCTTCGGGTTACGAAACAATGACAACTGTTGGATTGACCACAAGATGCACACCTTTTAACATGCTTTAGACCTTTCAAGTGGGCCCTTTATCTCGGAGATCACCTACTTTATCTTGTCACCGGTTAACAAACGCCATGTGGTAGTCGGCCATTTGCTCAGGAAGTTCCATCGGGTTCCATTCTAAAACTGCCACATGCTTTACTTCACTATTCTCCACATAACTGCCAGTTGAACCGAGGTGAGCCCTCAACTACCCTTCAGAGCCACGTGCACTTGACAGGTCACCATTACTCTCCGCAGAACAAACCATCTATCCTACCATGTGTCTGCCACCTCAGCAGTCTGGTCTCAGTCTTTTGGTGGAATTTCTTCTTCGGTGAGCGGTCTATAGGTCTCATCAAACGGGCATTTTCATCAAAATTGTCGGGCCCACCATAGACTGCCACCTAAGTGCCATCAAACCTACCACCTATCTTTCGCCATTTCATGATCACTAATCTCTGTTTGACTTGCGGCTGCGAAACCATGACAACCATCCAATCAAATCATACTTAATCGACCTTTAACTTTATGACTTGCCTGTCCTTTAGGCCCACTGGCCTTTTTTCTACTTCACAGAGCTTAAAACTCAAGTTACTTATCTTCGCGAAAAAATGACAACTACTGGATCACAGGAACTTGCTCTTTGGTTACCCTTGCTATGACCGCCCTGCCCGGGCCCACCACCTTTTTGCTACTTCATGAAAGGTAGAACAAATTCATCTTCTAGTCGTGAGTCAACGTGAGTCATTGATCTTTTCTAAACTGATCATCCTTTAACCAAAGAAGACGCTCGCCTTTGGGACCCGCCAAGTCTTTCACTATTTCACAGAACTTACATCACGTGCATCTCAGGCTAGCGAATCAACGCTAGCCATTGGATTTGAAACAATATGCAGGCCTTTAATCTGATGGTTGATCCTTTGGTTGCGCCCACCAAGCCTTTTCACTATTTCACGAACTTAACTTGCCTGCATCTCTGCCTAACGAAACAAAGACAACCATAGGATTAACAACAAGTTACATACAAATTAAGCAGCCCGACAAAACATTATAACAAGACATAGGTGAAGGCATAAATTTTGAAAATATTAAGGGATCGCCTAGGGAAATAACTAATGGGAGGACACTTTTCATGATAGATCGACCCTTCTTTAAGTGGTAAAAGTAACTCAGAAATAGAACATAAGGGTTTTTTGCAAACATAGGATAGGGTAAAACTCAAAAACCTTAAACCCTCTTCTGACTCAAGAAAACAGAGGCAACAAGGCCATACTAGACACATTTTTTGTAGACTTCTAGCCAATTATGGAACAAGAATATCCAATTTTAAATAGTGATAATAGCGGCTTTAACTGGGGATGGTTGATTGCAAGATCAACACAAGAATTCAGAAACTCTCTGGAGAATAGACCAAACACAAGTCTTGAAAACAACAACAAAAGCAAACCTAAATATGTACAGACTAAGACCTACTATGCATGGACATGAAGAGAAGTAGTGTTTCAGGAATTGTCCATGCACTAGAAATTCCTATACCTCATCATTCATATTTTGTAAAAAATATGAATCATTTCCATTAAGATCACAAACCACAGAGGGGCCTATCTATAGTGACTCAAATTTTTTGTGTTTTCCCTTATCTTGTCCTTTTGCATTCCATTGAAGAACCACATCACCAAATTGAAACTTTCTCAATGAGGTCCTTTTGTCAAATAGATATTTTGACTGCAATTGGATCTTCAAATTCCTCTTGTAAGCCAAAGTTCTAATTTCTTCTATCTCCACCATCTGAATCATCCAGTCTTCCATAGGTTCAGATAACTCCATGTCTCTAGCTTGTAGGAACTTATACACTGGAAGAAGATTATTGACCGGCATCCTAGATTGCATACCATAGACCAACTCAAAAGATGAGACACCAATTGCTCTCTTAACAGTAACCCTATCTACCCAAAGGGATAATTTCAACTTCTGGTCCCAAGACCTTTTATTTTCCTCCAGGATTTTCTTAATAATGTTCAAGAGGCTCTTATTACTTGATTTAGCTTACCCATTACCCTAAGGATGATAAGGTGAAGAGTAGGACATAACTATTCCATGGCTGGTGCAAAATTCAACAAACTCTTCTGACCTGAAACTCATGGCATTATCCATCACTAGTTTACAGGGACTCTAAATTTGGTTATGACATTATCCATCAGGAAGTTAATAACAACCTTACTTGTGGATCTCCTAGTGGGTATAGCTTCAATCCACTTGGTAAAATAATCAGTAGCTACTATAATCCACCAATGATCTCTTCTTGATTTTTCAATGATTTCTCCAATAAAATTAATGCCCCATTGGACAAAAGGAGCTTCCACTATGACTAGGTTGAGGGGTAAAGCTCCCTCATACTTCAATTTTCATGAAAACATCTGGCATGGGTCACATCTCTGGACATGCTCATGGGCATCTTTAAACAAAGTGGGCCAATAATATCTAGCCCGAACTATCTTACCAGCAGTTGTCTTGGCAGAGTAATGACCTCCACACACTCCATCATGCATTTCAGTTAACACTCTCTTAGCCTGGGATTTATCCAAACACATTAGCAATGCCCCATCTCTATTCCACCAAAATAGATCACCCTGAATGAGGACATATTTCTGTGACTTCAACTTCAAAGTTCTTCTCTATTAAGGGTCATTCCTTTTGAAAATGTTGCATCTCTTAAAAAATGTACTATCTCTGAGTACCAAGGATGTGCCTCAATATTGGTGACTAGGATGTTCTCAACTTCAATATTATTCACTTCAACATCAAGAAGTTTTGATTCAGCCATAAGCTTAGCAAGGCCTAAACCTCTCACTAATTTAGTGATCTTAATTTCTAAATCAAATTCCTGGATTCTTGTTATCCATCTGCATCTTTTACCTGTGACCTCAGACTAGGATAAAATTGTTACTACTTATCAAGTTGCCATTAGTTTTTATATTCAAAGTCATACTATATACTCTAGTCGGTTAACACTACTGAATCATGCAGTCGGTATACACAGAGAAGTCAGTATGCATAGTCTAGTTGGTTACATAAGAAAGCAGTCATAGAACGCAGTATACACCGAGCTTTCTACTGAGTATCTTTTTATAGCTACCAAGAAGCAAAGATGACACACTGAGTTGATATACACCGAGTGAAACATGTTACTAGATACATTGAACCTGGACATGCATATGAAAACGTGTTACAAGATCGAGGCACATCTAACCATTATCACATTGGAAATTGCACTAGAAGATTGTGTATGATTTTGAGATCAATCTAACAAATGAAATATTTTGTATAGCTATTCATTCAAGAAATCTTGTTTGTAAGATCGAAGCAATGAAGTAGATCATCATCTTAAGAGATCTATTTATATAGCATGAGTTAAGGGTGTATGTATGAGTGTAAGAAGACTATTATAGAGACACAGAGGTCACCGAGAAGGTTTTCAGAGAACAATTGAAGAACAGAGTAAATAGAAGGGTTTACCGAGTTACTATATGGGTTACCAAGGTATGCTATAAGCAAGGTAATCTATTCTGAGCACATAGAATTTTCTATAACATTTCAGATGTAAAGTTGTAGATATTTGTAATAATTTTATTGTAATATTGTGAAGTTGTAAGAGAAACCTTTAACAGGGTAAAAGACTCTAATCAAGTCTATAAATTGTAAAGCCTCTAACCAGGTGTAGCATTCAGAATAAATGTTGTAAAATCCTTTAGCAAGGTAGATCTAACTGAGTACTCTTTATTATTACAGTAGTGAAGTTGTGGGTGCCATCCCCACCACAGTTTTTCTCTCTAACCAAGAGTTTCTGCGTAACCAAAATATATGTGTTATGGAGTGAATCATGTATGATTGTTATCTATTTGTTTTAACTTTATTTTATGTTACTGCACTATTTTGTTTATGCATAATAGTAAAGTTATTATTCAAGAAAAGTTTTGGAGTACTGATTCACCCCTCCCCTCTCAGTACATTAACTTTCCATATTGGGCCTAACAATTGGTATCAGAGCTTGAATCTTGGAAAAGGGTTTAACTACCTAAAGAGAAAGATCTTATCAATGGAAGGCTACAAACAATCTCAGAGGATTGTGTATCTGCAAGAAGAGCTGGATCATGCTAACCAAGTGATTGCACACATGCAAAGGCAAATGCAAAAATCTCTGAAAGTAAGAAGAATATTATCTGATGACTTGCAGGATTCTCAAGAGTTAGTGGAACAAATTGAGACATCATTTGAGAACAGTATATCTAAAGAGACTGAAGAAATGATTGGGGTATTGAAAGAAAAGAACAAAGCATTGGCTGATCAACTAAAAGCAATGAAAAGAGAACATGAACATTTCAGCACATAGATGACTGAAAATCTAGATGCATTAAGGATAGCTGAGGATAAAGCAAGAGATCTAGAAAGAGAGAAACAACAACTTGAAGTCTTAGTATCTGATAAAAATGATGAAATCATAAGGTTGACTAGGATTCAACAACATATGGCAGATCAACTATGTTATGTACATCATGAAGCAATTCTGAAGAATGATGAAAATCAAGCATTAAAACTCAAAGTATCAAGGTTGACCAATGAACTTGAAACAGAGGAGAAATCCAAAGAAACACTGAAGAAGAGTTATGAAGCATCAAAGATGTTGGATGAGCAACTGAATACAAGAAGACCCAACAAAGATGCAGGACTCGGTTACAAAGGAAAAGACTCTACCGAGAAAGGAATTCATACTACTGAGAGAGGAGAATCATCAAAGCAAGTTGGAAACATGAATAACATCAAAAGAAAGAAGCCTATTTTCTACTATTGTGGAAATCAAGGTCACACTGCCAACATGTGCTAAATTAGAAAAGGTAAGCAACTGAATATCACTAAGTCCAATGGATATTGTTACAATTGCAATAAATATGGTCACACATTTAACCAATGTACGACAAAGTCTGTTAACAACTATCAGAAGGCAAAATACAAAGGGTTTTGTAGAAACTGCAATAGATATGGACATAGTACTAAGAAGTGTTGGCTTAACCAAAAGAACTACATGTGGTCTGCACACCGAGCAAACACTAGAGGTTACCGAACTTACACAGATCCTTATCGACAATATGCAACAGTACCATGGGATTACAATACAAGGATATGGTGCGAATGTTGTGGAAGATATGGACATATTAGTGCCAACTATTTTATAAGGTTTGGAACAAACAACCGAAGATCATGGAGAAATCCTAGTATGGCATGTTTTCATTGTCACAAAGTTAGACATTTAGCTGGAGATTGCAGAGATCAACCTAGAGGAGACACTGAAGAAATAAAAGAGAAATTAAAGATGATTTGGAAAAAGAAGGAAATCATGTCAAATGAAGAAAGCACCTTACCTACCAAGTTAGGTGTACCTATTCCAAATTAATCAGAAAAGGTATTAAGGGACTGCATTCTCTGAAGGTTAAAATCATAACAGTTCCTATTCTATTATGTACTAAATTCAAAATATGCATAGTCAAGATGCATTAATAAGTTTGAAATTCTATCAAAAGTACTTTACAGGAAACTTGTCAAGTCGGTGAATATAGGAAGCCTATCAAGTTGAAAAATGAAGGAAATTTGGTTACTCAATTAAAATGAAAAAAAAAAGGAGAGTAAATCGGTTAAAGGTGAACTGAGCGCATTTAATGTTTTTGACCTAACCCACACGGAGCCCGATAAGGTATTTTGTGTACTTAAAAGTATTTTTGTGGTCATTTACACTTACCAAGTTTTTGAAAGAGCAGAGCAGAGTGAATCAAGGCGATCAAACCTCATTCAAAGCAAATTCAAGGTATTTACATCAAATCTCATTGCATTGTTAAGCTAGCTTACCGATCTTATCAAATTGTTATTATTTGCTAAGTGTGAAGCATCTACCATTTGTAAACTGTCAAACCCTAAGGATAGTTTGCTAAGTTTTTACCTGAAATCTTAAATGGTGCCCAAGATCCAAGATCCCATAGTTGTCAAGAATGTAGAGAAGCCCTCACTGAAATACTCTTTGACTCCTAAAGTTGCCTCCGAATTGGATGACAAAACTGCCCTTTCACTCATCCCGGATTGAGTTTTGTTAGTCGAAGATATGAGATTCTTCACCAAATGCCATGTTGAAGAACTTAGTTATGTTGAAATAAGAGACACCTATGATGAACTATGTACTGATGGTGTATTAAACAACAAGTATGAACACAACAAAATCAAAGGATTGACTAAAGCCCTAACCTATCCTCATGTGTTCAAGCCCCAATGGGTCAAGCTTGTTTTGAGCAGAGTTCATGATGATTTCATGTGGCTAGAAGAGAAACCATTTAAAATCACTAAGGAAATCATTCATGTGATCACCGGTTATCCTATCTATGATCATGCACGAGCTCAAAAGATGATATCACACAAGGAATTAATCAGTTTAACTAGAGTAGAATCTGATTACAGAGGACTCAAACTGAACAATGTCACTGATGCAGAACTTAAGTTTGCCATTAGAGTAATCGATTACTGTTTCTTCCAATCAGCAAGGGAAAACAGTGTACCCTGTGCAACAATTGACATAGCTTATAAAATTGTGAAAAAGGGAATAAAAATTGACTTATGTGAAGTGTTACTGAAGAACCTGTTTGAGAATCTGAACACAATAAGGAAGCAAAAGAAGAACAACTCGGCAAATACACTAAAGTTTGGTTCACTTTTTGTATGCATGTTTTTCTACTTTGAAAAATTCTTTCCATCAGTCAGTAAAGTAGTTTGGGAGCTACACCGACCAATCACCCATCAGATTAATGACTTTATCAAGAAGCTAGGTGATAATTTCAATGATATAATGGATGATTATTTCAGTAAATTTCAAGAGAAAATGCACAACAGGTACTGGATTCCACCCTAGCTAGTGGAGAAATATAAAGATGATATATGCTTTGAGGTAGACACTGACTACTATTATGTGAATGTTGTGGAACCAAGAACTCAATCTTTTCCACCTATGGGTTATGAGATTGACTTTGATATCACACAACAACAAATTGATGCATATCTTATATTACCAAGGCATGCTACCGAGCTAAGGTATGGAACCTATGTAGAGGTGAAGGGAAAAGTAAAAATGAGCATTGTAGTACCCAAAGCTACAAGAAAAGAAACAAAGATGATAAAGGTTTTAACAAAGAAATTCAGAGAAGATTCTTCATCCACACCTGTCAAAGGCACTCTTGCCATCACCGAAGAGGAATCAGAAGCTCAAGAGGCAGCTATAACACTAAGCACCAAATTGCCTAAGGGTAAAGTGTTGAAAAGAAAGAAACTGGACACTTCAAAGGCATTACCAACTCCTCCAACAAGGAGACCTAATGCAAGAGCATCAACAACATCACCAAGTAAGAAACAAAAGAGTGTTACTATTCCCAAGGTAACCAAGACATACAAGAAATCTACTCGGAGACTCATTTTGGGAAAAGAGTCTAGTGATACAGAATCTGAGGATGCCAACAAATTCTAGATTGTCAAGAGCAAGAAGGTAAATATACATAGTGTTGAAAACTTCTGTGCCAATCTGAAAGAATATGGCGGATTTGGTTCATTTAGATATGTCAAGTATGAAACTAGAAATAATGATGAGAAGAGATAGATTGAAGAAGTTGTCATCTGCAGACTTCTAAAGTTCTGGTTAGCTCCATTGGAACTAGTAAAGTCACTTCCAAATGAACTTTACTTACATATTGATAATAGGTGGAAGTATGCAATGGACTCAGAGAAACAAATCAGAGAAATAAATCTAGTCCATCTATTTCTTGATATGTCTATAGCAGAAATAAAGGAACATTTGACAACCTACAATTCAAAATTTCTTGTCAAACAAAGAGCCTTAAAACTGATGAATGGGCTATATATTGACATAGAAAATGAGACAAAAGAAAAATGACAGGAAATCTTCAAAACTAAAGCTATCAGTGAACAATCTACAGCTGAAATTGTTGATGTCACCAAGCACGATCCTGATGTCACCGAGCGAGGTCCTGATGTTACCAAACACCTGGCTGACACTATTCAAATAGATGAAGATGTCATGGATACAGAGGAACCAGAACAGGAAATGATAGAAGGCACTACATATGCAAAACTTGTATCTAGTGAATCCGTTTTAGAACAAGTTCAACCCTATCCACTGATCAATTCACCTATCTCTATCGAAGATCCTTAGGATACAACACAAGACACCAAAGGTCACAAGTCTACAATAGGAGAAGATACTACTCTAGAACAGACCTCTCAAGCACCTTCGAGCACCGAAAATGTAGCAGCTGAGACACCCAGTATTGAGACACCAAAATACACCACAACAACTATAGGAACTGACCAAAGTGTTGCCTCTACCGAGCAACCTACCGAGGGTCAGCAAGTCTCTCAAGCTATTGTCTTGGTCCAGCCAACCAAAGGTAAAGAGAAGAAAGTGAAAAAGCATAGTTTCAAAGTTGATTTATCTAAACCAATAGTGTTGCCCAATGTGGATATATCAAAATTAAAGGGGTAAGCACTCATTGATTTTGGTGAACTATGCAAAGCAAAGGCAGAACAAGAAAAGAAGATGGCCATACAAAAGAAGAATAAAGTACTTCAGAAGGTGAAGACACTGCTATCAGATATGCTACCTACAACTACAGTGTCAATCAATGCAGCCATCCACATTCAACTGGATGAACTCCTTAATCAAATTGAAACATCCAAAGTTGATGCATCTAAATATTTGAGCAAGCTAAAAGACAAGGAGCTTACTGCAAAAATGATAGAAGAGGTATAGAAAGCTCTCGCTATTGGCAAAGTCAAACTTGTCAAGTTCATTGTTGAGTTGTCCCCTCAACTCAAGCATATTCTTTATTTATTTCAGAAACTCTGTACATTTTCTATATTCATTAAAGATATCAAGAATAAAATTGATAAAATTGAGAAAGAGATCACCAATCTCTCAAATAAGTTGACTCCAAAGCCCAATTCAGTTCAGAAATTTTATACCAAGCTTCAACAGCTCATGGCTCAACAATTAGAACTAAGAAATGAAGAACATAAGATCAGGATGGATATAATGACACTCCAGACATTATTCCTTCCTCATCTTTCATTAGTTCAAGAATAGATTAACTGAGCCACATGCCTATCTACTACACAAGAGGGAAGCACTCTTGATGGCTTAATATCACTATTGGCTGATATTCAAGCACAAAATTATTTAATGGAAAGTGTAAAAGATGCCCTCTCTATCACTCTCACCGATGCCAAGACAAAGTACAAATCTATTCTTGACCAGTTATCACCCTCGGATGGAAATTAAGTTTTTGATGTTTGTCAAAAAGGGGGAGTAATATGATAATTTTGAGAGTGATACAGTTTTGATATAGTATTCGGAGTATTGTATACAGGGGGAGTATACCGAGCTGAGTATGTAGAGTAAGAAGAGCACACAAGCACAAAACCAAGCATGCAAAATCAGAGTTATGTACAATATATTGATAAGGGGAGTATATCTGAATATACTATTTCATTGACTATTGTATATACTATCATCAAGTATAGTCATTTTGCAAAGTATATAGATTTTTGAGTTATGACTTTGAAAGTAGTTTTTGTTAAACATCTCAACTAATGTCAAAAGGGGAGATTGTTACTACTTATCAAGTTGCCATTAGTTTTTATATTCAAAGTCATACTATATACTCTAGTTGGTTAACACTACCGAATCATGCAGTTGGTATACACAGAGAAGTCGGTATGCATAGTCTAGTTGGTTATAGAAGAAAGTAGTCATAGAATGCAGTATACACCGAGCTGTCTGCCGAGTATCTTTTGATAGCTACCGAGCAGAAAAGATGACACACTGAGTTAATATACACCGAGTGAAACATGTTACCAGATACATTGAACCTAGACATGCATATGAAATGTGTTACAAGATCGAGGCACATCTAACCGTTATCACATTGGAAATTGCACTAGAAGATTGTGTATGATTTTGAGATCAATCTAACAAACGAAATATTTTGTATAGTTATTCATTCAAGGAATCTTGTTTGTAAGATCGAAGCAATGAAGTAGATCACCGTCTTAAGAGATCTATTTATACAGAATGAGTTAAGGGTGTATGTATGAGTGTAAGAAGACTATTATAGAGACACAGAGGTCACCGCGAAGGTTTTCAGAGAATAGTCGAAGAACAAAGTAAATAGAAGGGTTTATCGAGTTACTATATGGGTTACCGAGGTATGCTATAAGCAAGGTAATCTATTCTGAGCACATAGAATTTGCTATAACATTTCAGATGTAAAGTTGCAGATATTTGTAATAATTTTATTGTAATATTGTGAAGTTGTAAGAGAAACCTTTAATAGGGTAAAAGACTCTAATCAAGTTTATAAATTGTAAAGCCTCTAACCAGGTGCAGCATTCAGAATAAATGTTGTAAAATCCTTTAGCAAGGTAGATCTAATAGATCTTGTTACTCCTAACAGCGTAAGCTATCAGAAATAGCTAATATGTAGCTCTAACCGAGCACTCTTTATTATTCCAGTAGTGAAGTTGTGGGTGCCATCCCCACCATAGTTTTTCTCTCTAACCAAGAGTTTTTGTGTAACCAAAATATATGTGTTATGGAGTGAATCATGTATGATTGTTATCTATTTGTTTTAACTTTATTTTATGTTACTGCACTATTCTGTTTATGCATAACAGTAAAGTTATTATTCAAGAAAAGTTTTGGAGTACTGATTCACCCCTCCCCTCTCAGTACATTAGCTTTCCATATTGGGCCTAACAAGAATATCTTTGACAACTACATGTGGGACATAAGCAATTACTCATGCATTTACAAGATATGGCCTAAAAGATTTGACAACGTTAACCAAAGCATATGCTTGCTTCTCCATAATTTCATACTTTAACTCTACAGCCTATAAAGATTTGTTATAAAAAGCTATAGGATGTTCATATCCTTCATTATCCTTTTGTAAAAGAACTGCAACCACTGTGTGATATGAAGCAAAAGAAAACAAAGAGAAAGGCTTACTATAGTCAGGGGACTTTAACACTAGTGCCTCCTGAATAGCCTTCTTGATTTCATCAAAAGCCTTTGAAGTTTCTTGATCCCAGTAGAACTTTGTATCCTTTTTAAGTAGTTTAACAATGGGCTTGACTATCTCTAGAAAATTTGCAATAAATCTTCTAACAAAATTAACTTTGCCCAAGAAAGATTGGATGCCTTTAACATTTTTTGGCTCAGGCACATTGTTTATAGCCTCAATTGTTTTAGGGTCTATCCTTACCCCTTCTTTGAAGACAATATGCCCTAGTAGCTTCTCTTCAGTAACAACAAAATGACACTTTTTAGGATTTAAGGATACTCCACATTCCAGAGCTTTATTAAAAACATGTTCTAAGTGTCCACAACGGTCATCCGCCCTTTTGGAGAAGCATGTCAAATCATATTGATATACTACCATCATAATATTGATGAATTCCTTGAAAGCTACATCCATTGCCCTCTGAAAAGTAGCTCCTGCATTTTTCAAGCCAAAAGGCATTCTGACATACACGTATGTTCCCCAAGGGGTGGTAAAAGAAGTTTTGAATTGTTCAGATTCTTTTACTAACACGTAGTTACACCTTGAGAACCCATCCATCATAGACAATAGGTCACAACCAACTACTCTTTGCAACATTGCTTCCATATTAGGAGAACAGTAATTATCTTTCAAGGAAGCAACATTTAGGTTCCTAAAGTCAACACAGAGTCTAATGTCCCCATTCTTCTTTCTAACTGAGACCAAATTTGAGACCCATGATGAATACCTTATAGGCTTAATAATTCCCCCTTCCCTTAACTTGGTCAATTCTTGCTGCATTTTAGATTCCAACAGGGGGTTGATAGGTCTTTGTTTTTGTTTGAAAGGCTTAGCATCTGGAAGCAAAGGGACTTCATGTTGAAACAGATCCTATCTATATGCCGTCAGATCTTCATAAGACCAAGCAAAGACATGCTTATATTTCTTTAATAAATTAATAAGGTTTATTCTGACATGAGGAGGCAAAATTTTTCCAATATACACCAACTTAGGGGATGATTCTGTCCCCAAGTTTACTTCCTCTATTTCATCTAGCTTAGTGGTTGATTGCTGGTGCAGATGACTATCACTGTAACTAAACATACCTTCCAGTTTCACCAACCCTTTAGGTATTTCATTAGTTTCTAACTGAACTAGGTCATTTCCAAACATAGTTTCTCTATTTTCAACCACTTCCACCAATGCATTGCAATCAATTTTTTGTCCATCATAGTCATCAATGCATTGTATAAACCTGAGAATATCTTCATCATCAGCAAACACTTCCCAATTATATACATTGTTAGGAATGGCAGGCCTAGCTTTTACCTCAACTGTGTTGCATCATCATTCTTTAATGCAACATTTGCTAAGAAATCCACCATGATATTCTTAGATCTTTCTATCCAATTTATAGAGAATGCACTAAAATGCTCAATCACATCCCATACTGCATGCTTGTATCTTTTCAATCTATCATTCTTAGATGCATACTTAGCTCTCACTTGAGAAACAACCAATTTTGAATCTCCTAACACTCTTAACAATTGAATCCCATGCCTTTTTGCAACTTCAAGCCCTAATAGCAAGGCTTCATATTCAACAGTATTATTTGTACACTGAAAGGCCAACAAGAAGGAATACTTGAAAGTTATACCTAATGGGGATACAAAGAGAACTCCTACTCCAGATCCTTCTTTAGAGAAAGCTCCATAAAAAATACATGTGCCACAAACCATGCTGTTGAGATTCCAATTCAGTCATAGTAGAGTCAGTATTCTTCAATTGAGGTAAAATTGGCTGTAATCTAAAATTGTCAAGATCCACTTCAATCATATAGTTGAGCATACTAGGATCTACTTTCTCAATTACCCTAGGAGCACATGGTTCTCTATACAATTTGACTTGGTTTCCATTAATTGGGATAGTAGCATATGACAAATCCAACTAAACATTTCCACCTACTGTTGCAACCCACTGTCTAGACAACAACATGCCATAGTGAGGTTTGGTGTCAGTTACAATGACATCCATCTTGTATGTTACTTCAGGGAAGGCTGCTATTTTTACTTCAACATCTTTCATTGTACCTATCACTAGCACTTCTCTGTTATCCATAGCATAACATTTCCCATACACTGTACTCACTGACAATCCTAATTCTTTCATGACACCATAAGGCATTACATTTGTAGTTGCACCAGAGTCTATCATATAGTTTTTAATTAACCGGTTATTTACTAACAAAGTAACATAGAAAGGATCAACCTATGAGGGTTCTTGTGTAATAGTTGTTCCAACATATACCTCTGGCATTTGTAGCTCCTAATCCTTTTCATCCTTAGTTGAACCAAAAGGTAAAGTTGTGTTACTGTCAGATATTTTAGAAAATATAGATAAAGCATCTTCTCTATGTTCCTTTATTTTGAATAATTCTATCAATGGGACAGTGACCTTCATCTGGGTAAGAGCTTAAGTCATATCAAATGTGGAATTATTAATCAACTCAGTATTAGTCTTAACTTTCTCTATCTTAGGTTGACTTGCCTTCTTCATTGTGGCAATTCCTTGTATATCACTAGTAGCTTTATCATCCATAGTTTTAGCTATATCCTTTAATTTGTCATTCCCCTTTTCTTGACCTTCTTGAGGCAAGGTGGTATTACTTGCTGCTTTCTTCTGGGATACTTCTTTTATAAACATTGAGCCAGGTTCACCTTGATCCCCATCCTTCTTAGTACTTCTCAATTGTAGTTGTGCTTGGCTTTGGCTATGGCAACCTTAGTGAGATTTCTTACTTCTTCATCACTGGGTCTTCTGAGATGAACTTCTTCATCTTCAATTGTTACCACATTCAAAGTGGGATGCCAATCAAGTGACAACTATCCTTGGTAAGACCTTTTACTATTCAACACATCACATTCACTAAGTTCACTTTGTAATGACTCATCATCACTTTCTATGATAGTTTCAAACATATTTATGTCAGGCTCAGCCTCTTGTCTCATGGATTCTTCAAGGGCTTGAGCTACAACATATTCATGAGGAGAATGTGGTCCATCACAAGCCATGCACCACAGAGTATTGTCCATATTATGAACATTTCCTCCTTTTAAAGGATCTGGGGTATCCTGGTTCTGAGTATTCTTTGGCTTCTCAGTTTGAGGCTTGCCATCCTTCCAAGTAGTGTTGTAAGGCATGTCATGCAACCTAGGAGGCCTATCTTGCCAATTGTAACGAGGCTTATCATTTTTACTCACCTAGGCAGTAAGATCCTTCACAGCAGTCACTAATTTTTCTATTATGTCTTCTTCTTTAGCAACTTTATTAGGTTGTTGTTTTGATTCTTGCCAAAACCTACCATTAGTTCTTCTCCTTATTTTCCCAGATGCTTTCCTATTACTCTCCACATTAATGGCAATTCTAAATGCATCTCTCAGACTATGCGGATTTTTATCCCTAGGAATATATGCCATTTTAGAATCAAAGGCATTATAATAAGTATTCAGGCACATATTGTCATCTAACCTCATTACCTGATATAGCCTATGCATTACTTTCTGAAATCTGGCATTAAAATCTGTGACAATTTCATTGTCAGACTTTCTGATATTGTTGAACTCATTGAGCATGAAGCTCACATTTGTTTTGTCACCATACTATTCTTGAAAGCAATTTTTAAAATCTTCCCAAGACCCAATGCTATTCACAGGGAGACCTCTATACCAATCCCTTCCATCATCTACTAGAGACTATACAAATAATTTCATGATGACATCTTCATCTACAATTTCATAGTCATTTATTAAGTCATCAAAAGATTTCAAGTGTTCTTCCGCACTGATTGCATTATTCCCAACAAATTTGTGAAGTCTATCCCTCAATTCCATAGGGACATGGTTAGGGTACCCTGGGATTCCATCAAAAAAGAGTTGCCTATAAAGTTCTAGATTAATAGGTCTTTTCTAGAATTGGTTAGCAACAAGGTTATTTCCCATGTTCATTCTTACATTGGGGCTTTGAGTCAAAGAGATCTGGTTACCTTGGTTAGTAATAGGAGCTTGATTGGTTATGGTAGTGCTAATAGGCAAGGTAGGCTGAATTTTAACCAGAGGGAGTGAAGCTTACTGAGGAACAGGTTTATTTATGTCAACTGAGGGAAAAATGATAGGAGGAGCCTTCAGATAGCTAATCTTTCTTTTAATTTTCTAATTGGCTGCTTCTAATTTAGCCTTTTCCAACTCCATTTGCAAATATTCTTTCTCTTTCCTCATCCTTTCCATCTCTCTTTCATGTGCAGATAGCATGTGAGAGATCTCCGTTGTAGTCTAAGATCTAGACCCACCTTCCATGCATTTCTTCTTTCCTTTGTCAACATTATTTCTAACAGGTTGTGGGTCAGTAAGGACTTCCCTATTTGGCTACACTACTGACTTATATGCAGGTTTGGTCTTGGGAACTAAGATTTCTTTGATCATTGGACCTTCATCCTCACTCTTGGCCTTTTCTTGGGTAAATAGCTCAAGGTCAGCAATTTGTCTTAGAAGCCTATCTCTCTCCATCGATTTTGCTTTTACGTATCTCTCTTTATCTACTTCCTTTTGTTTTCTTAAGGAAATTAAATGATGGACTTTTCTATTCAGTACTTCAATTTCTTGGGATACCTTATCATCATCAGGGAAGATTTCTTCAAAGTCTGACATATTGACTTGGTCAATATCAATTAAACTGATGTTTCCATCAATTGTCCTAGGTACAGAATCTCTCTTAATGTTTGAACTACTTCTATCTTTCCTAGAAAAACTAGCATGGCAGATCCCTTGATTTGAAACTTGGACATCTTCAATATTCCCAAACAAACTAGAATGGAAACCTAAAATATCATGCTCAGATTCGCAGGAAGAAGAATTTAAATTTGCATAGATGTGTCTCTCAGATGAATTACCCGTATTGATGCTCTTCTGTACCCAAGATGCATTAGATGGCTCATGTACAACTGATCTTTTCTGGCCTCTCTGTGACTGTTCAGGTAGTCCCTCTTGCAACGTCTCATGAGGATGCTTCTTCATGAAAGACCTGGTGTTCCTTGCTCTCTACATTATGCTTGTTTTCTTAAAAGAATTTCACTTATTTAAAAGGACTGGTTATACTTGTCAGAGTCGCCACCCACAAAGACTATGGGAAATAAGAAAACAAGCTTTAAACAAAAAACTTGCCAATTTTTTTAAAAACAAAAATCATGAAGATTTTCAAAGAGACGGACAACACAAATAAGAGATCAGGCAATTTTCCATAGCATAGATATCTGAATAACTTCTGAACTAATTTAGGCACCAATCTATAACATACATACACACTATGAATCTCCCTAGCAGAGTCACCACTTTTGTTAGTCTCAAATTTTGATTTCCCTTTAATCCTTCCTGTAAGAAATAAATCAACTCTGTCTGCATATGAAAGATTAGGGAAATGGAACTCAAGAGTAACATATAACAAGGTTCCAAGACCATCTACACTTTGAACTTGTCCAAAGTTCAGGTGGGTATATCTTCGGTGAATACTTTCACACTTTAAAATTGAGATTCACAGTAAACCAGTGCTAAAAAACTTATGGACATCATCACCTCGATGAAACTGAAACACTAAAAGAAAAACTTGTATTCATTTCAGTGTTGATCTTCAAGAAAAGATAGAAAGAAATCCTGCAATCTGATACTAGTGCCTTATTTGGGCTACAGAGTCACCTAAATCAAACAATAATTCTCAAAATGGAACACTCATATACATCTCATCATTTTGGATTTTACAAATCCCATACATACCCAACATATATATAGATCCTCTCCCATTCAACTAAAACAATTCATCATATTCATAGCAATAAATAATAGACTTGCTGATAGAAGTATTTCATGCACATTTAATCCCTCTCCTGAAGAAAAAAGCTAGAAATAACATCTACAAGATTGCCTTACAATCCATGTTCATTTCAACAACCCTAGATTATCCAAATGAAACTAGCAAACTAAAGAATGCACACTAGAAGACAAAGGAATTTTAGGCCTGAAACTTTGATCTGTATATTCATATTCATTCTTGAAAAATATTACATAACTCAGAGCAATCTCTTTAAAACCAAAAAAGGTCCTAAATATATTTTGCCAGAGGTTCCTTACAAAATTCTTGTGATCCTATTTTACACTAGTCCTGGTATCCATTTATAAAATTATAGATGTATAGAAGCTTCAAACATTCCTAGAAAGGTTTGTTACAAACTACGATACTGTCCAAGAAATAGTTACAAGTCTTTTTCAATATCAATGACCTCTTCCATTTGTTATTCTGCTGCAACCTTTTCTATCTGCTCTGGAGTATCTTCTTGTTGTCCGATATATTTATCCTTCCACTCCTGGAACATGTCATCACTTGGCCAAGCAAAGCTAATAATCTTTTGTTTCATCCTTTCTAGCCTTTTCCAAGTGACCCTTAACTACCCAATTTCTATTTCTATGAAACCATAATGTGATTTCACCTTTTCAATCTCTTCAATTGTCTAGACAAATAAGGATGTGTCATTAGTGTTAATGATTTCATTAACCCTTCGGGACAATTTATGGTCCAGCTCTTCTAGCCATGCCTTATCCTCTTTCAACTGAATGGGACAAACAAAACCCCCTAGAAACAATTCATATTTGTGATCTGAATATTCTTTTCTATATAGTTGGGGCTTTTGTTTTTACACCCACCCCTTCCTCTGAGAATATATTCATTTCTTTTATAAACTCACTAGTGGACCTAAGATTGTCATTTGCCTCTACATCTGCATGAGATGGACACATGAGCTCTAACTCCTTACCTCTAGGCATCCACTTATTAAGGATTGGTTCCAAGGTGGTTTCATCCTCTCTTAATTTAATTAGGATATTCAGGATCCTTGTCATAGAAATGTGTACAATAGAGGCCTTGACCGAATCAACAAACTTCAAAATTGTGGCTTTTACCTTCTCTTCATACTTGCTTCCAAACAAGGTTTCAGCTTGTTTCAACTTTTCCAACTCATGTTGGATAGTTTTAGCTGACTAGAAACCAAAAGGCATAGGAGAGGGGGGATATTCTATAATGGGATTGGTAGGTGGAGGTCTTGCTAGAGAGGAGGCTATCATGAGAGTATAGGATTCACCTGGATGGTGTTTACTCCTTTTATTATCATCTTTCTTCAGTGACCACATGACTCGAGCATCATATCCTTGCTGAAGGTCACTCCTTCCATGGGTTTTGTTTCCTTCCTTACTACTTCAAGGACCAGAGCATCAACTATATCTCATTGAAGGGGGATTAAAACACCAGCCTTAGACACCATCTCTCTTCCCTTCGTAGGAGTAATAGTTTTAAACTCTTCAATCATTTCTTGCTTTACCTCTTCTTCCACCTGAGTTACATCCCTGTGAGGTTGTTGACTCTTCCTTTTCTCACATCTGGCTTTGAATTGTTCCATATTTTGCTTCCACACAAATTGCATGAAAGTCCCTATTGTAACAAAATTACTGTCTGCCAGGAACTCCTCACTGGTTTTCTTGATATTAAGGTCTAACTCTTTGCCCTTTAGCTCACCATCAGTCAAGTTCATTTCAGCACTAGGTAGCTCTTCTAGCATCCCCTCTTGGGTCTCCTCATATGTGTAGGCAATCTGCCTGAGACTCCCTAACTGTAACAATTGTTCGGCCATCGCCTACTCATCTCCTATGTGGATAGGGGACTAAGATGGAGAATATAAAGGCTCATTGGTTTGCACTTCCTTTCCTACCCTTTGCCTTTTAGGGGAGTCTTGGATGTCAATGACATCCTCAATTTCTCTTTTCCCTCTTGAAGTGGAAGGCTCACCTGTCACTGGCATCATCACACTGTACTTTGATTTCCTATGCATTACATAATCACCAGGTGGGATAGCCTTAGAAAAGCCAGGATTAGCTAAAACCAATTTAACCTTGTCAGGATCATTTTGCATTGTAGCCTCCCTTTTTTCTTTCAAGGTTTGCATGAGGTCTTCAAAATAAAGAACCAAGAATTTGATTTTCTCCTCAAAGGGATTGAAACTAGAGAGAGGGTCATAACTAATATCAAATTGATGAATGAAATCAAGAGCCCTCTTATATGCAACCCACTTCTCTTTCCTCGGTTCTTGCTCATCCAAACTGAATTCATTTCTAATTAGATCTTCAGAGACCTGAAATTGGTGAGGCCTACCTTTACACAATGCCCTCTTTCTAAACATGCCATTGAAAAATTCTTCAAGGTCTGCACATCTTGAAACTGCAGTTGACAACCCATATGGCTTAAAGAATTCTTCAAAATATTTGCAGCCACCTTTAGTGATCACAAAATGATGGGCCATGGTAATGGTTGGGAAAATGGTCCCTTTACCCTTATTTGTCAGCTTTGCCTCTTGTACACCTCCAATTTGCCTCAAGACTTCTGCAATCCCTACCTTCAATGGGACTTGATAGGGAAATAGATAGGGATTACCTCTCAAACCATACACTCTAAAAATAGTAGAAACAGGGTACAAATACATATCTCCCCAATTGTGAACAATCTTAATACCCTCACCAAACTCTTTAGGCCTGAGGAATTCCAAGAGAGCATTAGGAATCCTAGGGTTTTCTGTGCACAAAAGAAATCTAATCTTAGATGCAAAGCATCTATCAAAATTCAAATAGCTATCATCCTCTCTATCCCAAGATAAAACAGTGCTCCAAAGTCAAATAGGCATCTCTTCCTTATCTTTTACCTTAACCAAATTCATTTCCTTTGCAAAATAATAAGCACCTTTGAAAAAAAGCATGTGCATTAGAAGGGAATACCATCCAAATGGTCTGTCCACCTTACCATTTTTTATCCCTACTAGCCCTGCATGAATTGCATCAGTAAGGAATGGTGCATAATCAAATGTTATTGCCATAGAGGGGTTTAGAATTTGTTAAATCATTAGCATGTAATGGGTTGGTATGTTTTTCTTAGCATCTTCTCCAAAAATCTGACACAGTGCCCAATACATACCCTTATCTCTTAGAGTAAACATATTCAAGGAGAAGGGTTCCATTGTACTGGGGCCTACAACTGTTAACCCTCCTATCTTGACAAAAAATTCTTTTAGTGGGCCACTCCTAAGGTGATCCCTTTGTGCATTATAGACCTAGGCTAATGACTCAAAATCAATAGGTTTGAAGCTTCACTGAGCTTAAATACATTTCTAAATTCATCATCATTTATTTCAACCAAGGTTGATCCTTTCACATTACTGATACATCTAGCTATAGGTTCATAATTTTGCATAATCAAAGTCAACAAATCTACATCCATGAACACATCATGAACAATAAGCTTCCCCACATCCATTTCCCACATGCTATTTAAAGGGGCAAGGGAATGTCTCTGACCAAAACCAACTTTGCACAATTGTAAACCTGACAGCCCTATTTGAGGATCCCTTAACCAATTACCTTTATCAAATAAGCCATCCCCAATTCTTAGACGAGGGTTCTTTGGTACTAATTCTTTAGCTTTAGCCCTGACATTGGTTGACATAGTTAACTGTTCCAAAAAATCATCACAAATGTTCCTATCCTGGTAATTCACTTTTCCTGTCAACTCCCTTCTTGGTGCCATCTTGATAATGCAACTATATCAATTGAGACTTGCACAAACCTCTAATGAAACAATTCACACAACAATCACCAAATTTAGACCAGAATTAGCAAGAGAAAACACAAAAACTTGTTATTCGCCTGAAGAAAAACCACTCCGCACCAATTGCTCTACAACAGACTTCGTTGAAATGATGCCAACATTTAAGTTGATGTGGACTCTAATATGGAAAGTTGGCATTGAATTTTAGAAATTAATCCCGCATGCTTGGGCCATCACCTCAGAATTGAATTCACAAATCAAATTAAAAAACGGGCTCGAACGGATAATAAATTTTCTAAGTATTTCCTCTGTTTCGTTGTTTCGCTATTGTGGGAAGCTTAAAACCTCCACACTTTCCTTTTGCAAAAAAATGACAACCATTGGATCATGATCTACCTGCCCGATCTTTATCTCCAACAATGATAGTTAGTCTTATTAACTAACCACGCATCACCTTGATGGCTAATGGTTTTCGCTATTTTGCAGAGACTAAGCTACATGCATCTTCGGGCTACAAAACAACAACAATTGTTGGATCGACCATGAGATGAACACCTTTTAACATGCTTTAGACCTTTCAAGTGGGCCCTTTATCTCGGAGATCACTTGCTTTATCTCGTCACCGGTTAACAAACGCCACGTGGCAGTCAACCATTTTCTCAAGAAGTTCCATTGGGTTCCATTCTTAAATGGCCACGTGCTTTACTTCACTATTCTCCACATAACTGCTGATTGAACCAAGGCGGGCCCTCAACTACCCTTTAAAGCCATGTGCACTTGATAGGTCACCATTACTCTCCATAGAATAAACCATTTGTCCTGCCATGTGTCTGCCACCTCAGTAGTCTGGTCTCAGTCTTTCGTTGGAATTTCTTCTTCAGCAAGTGGTCTATAGGTCTCATTGAATAGGAATTTTCATTGAAACCGTCAGGTCAACCATAGACCTCCACCTGAGCACCATCGAACCCACCACCTGTCTTTCACAATTTCATGATCACTAATCTCCATTTGACTTGCGGCTGCGAAACCACGACAACCATCCAATCAAAGCATACTTAATCAGCCTTTAACTTTATGACCCGCCTATCCTTTGGACCCACCCGCCTTTTCATTACTTCGTAGAGCTTAAAACTCAGGTTACTTATCTTCGTGAAACAATGACAACCGCTGGATCAGGAGAACTTCCTCATCGATTACCCTTGCTATGACCACTCTGCTCGGACCCACCACCTTTTCACTACTTTGCAAAAGGTAGAACACATGCATCTTCTGGCCATGAATCAACGTGAGCCGTTGATCTTTTCTAAATCGATCATCCTATAACCAAAGAAGATGCTCGCCACTATGACCTACCAAGTCTTTCATTGTTTTGCAGAACTTACATCACGTGCATCTCAGGCTAGTGAATCAACACAAGCCATTGGATTTAAAGAGAGATGTAGGCCTTTAATCTGACGGTCGATCCTCTGGTCGGGGCCCGCCAAGGCTTTTCGCTATTTTGCGAACTTAACTTGCCAACATCTCTACCTAACGAAACAATGACAACTACAAGATTAACAATGAGTTGCATACTAATTAAGGAGCCCAACAAAACATTATAACAAGACATAGGCGAAGGTGTAAATTTTGAAAATATTAAGGGACCGCCTAGGGAAATAACTAATGGGGGAACACTATTCATGACCGACCGACCCTTCTTTAAGTGGTAAGAGTAACTTAGAAATAGAACATAAGGGGTTTTTGCAAACATAGGATAGGGTAAAACTCAAAAACCTTAAACCCTCTTTTGACCCAAGAAAACAAAGGCAACAAGGCCATACTAGACACATTTTTTGCAGACTTCTAGCTAATTATGGAACAAGAATATCCAATTTTAAACAGCGATAACGGAAGGTATGTCCCTTGTTATTTCCATTAGAGGAGACAAATAGAATGTCATTATGGGGGACATTCTTGCTAGTGGAGCATTCACCGAAACCACTTCCTAATCCTTTGGTTTCCTTTACATGCTTTTGATTTTTCAACATTTTATCCAAGGCATCACTACTACCATCAAACTGGATTCTCACCTTGAGCTCATCCTGACACTTCTCAAGGTCATTTTGGAGAATCTCCATTTCTCCAACCAACTGCTGATATTATTTATCTTTTGTCTCTAGCTCAGATGCTATATATTTACACCGACACTCTTTGATGTCTTCTTGTTGAGTCTTCAACTCTAAGATGCATTTCTCAGATTCTTCAAGGCAATTGATCGACTGGTTTTTCTCCATAATTGCAGCATTCTTGAATAACTTGTACTCGTTTCTTAATCTACTGAGTTCTTTAAGTGCATTTACAATTTCTCCTTCAAGATCAACTTCTTCTTGTTCTTCTTCTTCTCCTTCACTATCAATTCCAAATACATCTTTCTGGTAGGACTGATCTCCATGATCATTCTTAGATGTGTGCCTCTCATCTTTTGATTCTTGAGCCATGAAGAGGTGGGCTCCTTCTTCATCATTGTTGTGGCTTCTATCAAATATGCCTTCATCATCTGCAGATACATGAGGTGCATTTCTCATTCTTCCTTCACAAGATGGTTCTATAGTAGTAGGCTCATTTTCATAATACTTCTTCAGTCTATCCCATAAGCTTTTTGCCGATCTGCATATGCTCACCTATGAAGGAGACATCATCTAGTAACCCATAGAGTATAGCCTTCATTTCTACTTCATTGCACTTAGATCTTCTTTTTGGTTCAAGATCGGTGAGAGGACTCACTTTACTAGGGCAGCCATTTACAACCAACATCCACACATCAAACCCTAGAGAGGATAGGTAGATTTCCATTCTACAACTCCAAATGGAATAGTTTGAACCATCAAATACTAGAGCTAGTATTGACACTAAATAGACCATTGTGTCCTTAAGCCAGAATCTACCCAAGCTAGAGAAAGCTTTGTTGGAAATTGATACTCAATTGGTTGGTTTCACTATGTTGTCATTGATGGCAACATGGTATCTTGTTCTGAATTCATATTTTGGGTCAGTTGTGTACCAACAGACACTTCACCGATAGGCACTACACTGACAAGATGGAAGGAATTCTTAGGTTATCGACAATGCAAGCTGACATGGTTATCGGTATTGGAGGCTGACATATCTTGGATCCGGCATCGGCAATTGTTTTTGATATTCATGTATTTATTTTATCTATCTAACATGTATATTGATATTGTAATTATCTTTGTAAGCCAACATAAGGCATGATAAATTGTATAGGGTATATAAGTAAGTTAGATTAGGTCATTTTGTGATATGTGAATGTGATAGGATGCAAATATGTATTAAGAAGGAAATAATGAAGGAGATGTGAAATATATCAGAGAGATCATGTATGTGAGGATATTTATGTAAGAGATATTCTAGTAAAAGTGTTTAGGGTTTCAAATCAGAATAGACAAAGCTTAATCGGAACTATATTCTGGCATAGAAAGATATTGTCTTAATAGTTCACTAATTTCTTTGGATTGTAGTTTGGATTTATATGTAGTCAGTGAGGCTCCTTTTGTGATTAAGCAGTGTGCTCTAGGCTATAAGCCTTCTTGAAAGTGCAGGCCCCTTATATTTTGTAATATCTATTCATATGGACAATGAATTGATATTGTAAGTCACAAATCTCACCATGGTTTTTCCTCTTTGAGGTTTTCCATGTATAATTCTGTGTTATAACTTATGGTTCTTATTTATGTGATTGGTTTATTGGTTGCTTTACTTCTTTCAATTGTTTGTGTACTGATATACCGGTTAGTATATGCATGTTTGAATAAGGTTAAGATTGATCATACTGGTAGAAAACTGATTCACCCCCCCTCTCAGTGTTCTTGGATTAAAACAATTGGTATCAAAGCCTTGTGCCTCAGAGGAAGTTCAACATCTTTAGGGAGATCCTAAATCCGGAATCCATGGATATGGGTTTGGAAAAGAAACTTGAGATGGCACTTGAAGATTATGATGCTGAAAGAATGAAAAACTTAAAGATACAAGACAAATTGAATTATGCTAAGGAATTCATTCTTGTCCTACAAGAGAGGCTGTCATCTATTCAAGCTAGTAGGAAGGAAATTTTGCAAAATCTGGATGATGAAGAGAAAGATGCACTTAAGGAACAATGTCAAAAGTTGAGTCAGGAGAACATGGTTGAAAAATGAAATGCAAGCTATAACTATGAGAATGTCTAAAGAGATTGAGGACCGGAACAAAAAGGAAGAAAATCTTGCTATATCTGTGAAGATCAAATTTGAAGAATGTGGTAGGTTGATTCATGAGAATGATATGTTAAGAAATGATATAGTAGAATCCTAGAGTAATGAACAAGAGCTTGAGAGACAAATGATAATTCTGAGAGGTGATCTAACTATTGCAAGTGACTATAAAGAAAAAATCAATATTAGTTTTGCACAGCTAGATGAGTTATTGAAGAGACAAAGGCAGAATGGAGATTGCAATGGACTTGGATTTGAGCAAGGATAGAGTTCTTTTACTACTAATGAAGATAAAAACCATAAGGCACTGGTAAGGCATTTTAATGCTTATAAATTTAATGGTAGATTTTTTGTTTGTAAGAAGTTTGGTCACATGGCTAGGCAATGTAGAAATAGAGAAAAACAAAACCTTGATTCTACTCCCGGTCAATGCTCTAAATGTAATAATTATGGTCATAAGACAAAAAATTGTAGGATGAATGTAAAATATTATGCATGTGGAAAATTTGGACATATGGCTAATCAGTGCAGGTCAAACAATTATACCAATTTTATCAAAGCAATTTGAAGGAATAATGTTACATGTTATGCATGTAATGAGGTTGGACATATTGCTAAATTTTGTAGAAGCAAGAATCCATTGGTTGGTAATAGAGGATCAAATGAGAAAGGGAAAGAGAAGGTTAATGAAATCTGACAAGATCATACCTAGAGATGGGTTAGGAAGACTAAAAAACAATCAACAGATGGGAATGCACTGGTTACTTATCTGACAAAAGAGGTTGGTCCTGCACTGGCAAGAAGTTGAATAGGTAATTGAGGCAGATGCCTTAGGGGTAGGCAAAATTCATGAAGATGCTACATATGCCCAGGAAGAGGTTCTGGAAGATGTTCCAGACATTGGAGATGCTTATCCAGCATGGATATGTTTTGTTCAAGATTTGGTATCTTTCACCAGAAGTCATTGATGCCAATGAAAGATTAGGGTTTTTCTTGGAGAATAAAAGGTTGAATCTACTTTATTTTCGATCACCTTGCATTCAAAATGATTTAGTGTGATTAAGAGTGATTCAAAGTGATCAAAGGCAATTAAGTGCGATCAGATATCTTCTTGAGTGATTTCACCAGCGACTAAAAGAGTTTTAGGTTTTTCACTGGCATCAATTAACAAGTACTTATCTTTAATCATGAAAGCGGGATCATCATCTGTTCCTATCTTTGTCATAAATTCGACTGTTGTTGAGGTCAAGGACCATCCCAAGCCAACTTTTAAGTGATATCCGCATGTGGCTACCCTGGATGACTTGGTTGGAGAATTTTCCCATATTCTGGAAGGTGTTGTGTATGTCAAAGATGTTAGGGCATACATACAGTATCACATTGAAGATTTGGGGACATCTGATATAAAGGGCATATACATGAGCAAGCTAATGGAAGATTTTGGAAAGGTTAAACCTGAATACAAGCACATTAAAGACTTAGGGTTTACCAACATTCTGGACATTCCAAAATTTGAAAATGAAATCGTTAGGTATGTTTTGATCAGAGTAAATGAGGAGTTTATCTGGTTGGATAGACCATATAAGATCACTAAGGATGCCATTAGGGCACTCACCGGTTTACCACAGATTTGGCAACAACCAGATAAGAAGGTTTCTAATTATTATGTCAACATGATTATTGGCACAACATTAGATAGGCGATCCATGAGAATCAACACTATTACCAACATAGACATCAAATTTGGTAGCATGGTCATCAATTATAAGGTAACTTAGTCAAACTGATTGAATTCTGTTTCTAGCTCCTGCATTTTTGCAACTTACAAGATGATGAGAGAAAATGAGAAAGTGGATCTATGTGGTTGGATGTTAGATGAATTATTGATAAACTTAGGGATGATTAAAGGAGAAAAGAAAGGAACTTTCCAATATGGAAACTTAATTGTTTGTTTTAATAAAAATTTTCATCAATGAGACTCCTGATTTTGGGAAGAGACAATGGGCATTTGATATCCCAATAGGGAGGCAATTAAAACAGTCTATTGTTACATTAGGTAGCTAGAGAGATGACAAAGTATGGGGATCTTTTTGTTGGTATTTTGGTTATACTGATATGGTTTTTTCATTGATGTCAACACCTATTAACACTTATCAGCTCTGGCACTTTGGAGAATTGGCAATGGTAACCGACAAGCAAGTGACTTATGCACAGTCACTGGTATCTGGTACACTGGAAGGATATATTGTTCACCGGCACTTGGAATAACATGAAAAACACTTGGTTATGTTGAAAACATCATTTGGACACTTTGTCTTGGAGATTTGTTCATTGGAATATTCGTATTTGCATATTTGCTGTTACCAGCAAATAGGTCTAGAATAAGCACCAGAAGGCTTATCTATTCCAGATCAGCATGACACGCTTTGGAGATGATTTTATTGTTATTGTAAATGCATTAAGCTAACATGTTGAATCAGATATTGCTTCGATTATTGATTTACTTGTAATTTTTTTATTGTAATATCTTTTAGAGCTGACCTACTAAAATTGGTCTTAGGTTATGGTATATATGTAAGATCTTATTTGTAAGATCGGTATGCGATTGGAAAAAGAAATTGTAAGAAGGTATATGCGAGATTAAGAAGAGCTATACACACAGACATCATTTGAAGGTGAAGCAAGTTTTTTGTAAAGGAATATCAGAACTGAAGTGGTATTGAATCCAGCATATGAAGATGTTATTTTTAATAGTATATCATTATTGGATTTAACCATCCAATTGTAGTCAGTGTGACTCCTATTTGTGTTTGAGCAGTGAGCTCTAGGCACTTGGCCTTTTTGCATGTGCAGACCCCATTTGTATACACATACTATCTATAGTAGTATCATCTGATTGTGGGTAAGCTTTTCCCCTTACAGGGTTTCCAAGTATAAACATTGGTGTTATGTGTTGTGGATTTTATTGTCTTTCTATTTCATGCATTATTCTTTACCAATACTATAATTAATTGATAAACTATTTACCGACATAAAGTTTGGTTTACCAGTATTAAGCATTAAGGTTGGTTAAGTTGTTTTTGGAGTGAATTTATTTGACAACTAATTCAACTCCGCCCCTCAGTTGTCTCCAAGGCCTAACAATTGGTATCAGAGCCTAGTCCTATTTTTTTGCAGAAGTTTAACAGCTTGAGGAGATCCAATGTCTACTAACTATTTTAGGAAGGACAATCCTAAACTTGATGGAACCAACTATGGCATATGGAAGATCAGAATGGAGATACATCTGAATTGCATTGGAAAGGACATCTGGAAAGTTACAAAGAATGACTATATTGCTCCTACTCCTGGTCAGCCTAATCCACCTACCTTAGGAAAAGATGAAGAAAATGATTGCAAAGCAAGGGAAGCACTTTTGAGCACATTATCAGATCAAAAAATCATGGGATTATCAGATAGGTCTACTGCTAAAGCTATTTGGGATCATTTGGAAACATTGAATGAAGGAGATTTCACAGTCAAAATTGCAAAACTTGAAAGCTTTTGAGACAGGTATGAAAATTTGAAAATGGAAGAAGATGAAAGGATTTCTTCTTTTATGGAAAGAGTAAATGAAAATGTTTTGGGTATTAAATGTTGTGGAGGAACATTAAGTGAAGATGAAATTGTTTCAAAAGTTTTAAGAGAATTGCCACCAGCATACAAAATGAAAGTTATTGCTATAAATGAGTTAAGAACAATGCCTAATACATCAGTAACTAGGGACACATTGATTGGAAAACTTTCAGCTTTTGAAATTGAGGAATTTGGTCCTATTGCTACTATAAAGATAGATTTAGCTTTTAAGGCATCAACATCATCTACACCATCATTTGACAAATCTGATTGGAAAGCTTTTTATGCAAGAGAACTTGAAGAAAGCAGGAGAGAAAATGATGAACTTGAAGAACTTGAAGCACTATTTGCAAGGAAAATACCTAAAGGTCTAGTTGGAAGTAAGTATGAAGGTAAAGCACCCTTTAAATGTTTTAACTATAATAAGATTGGTCATATGGCTTCAAGATGCCCTGATAGACACGCTAGACTAAGAGAAGAAGCTAGAAGAACATACAAGCCTAACCCTAAATATCAGAGATACAGATTTAAGAAGAATAAAGATAAATCTTGTTATCTTGCTGATGAAGGAGTCAATGATGATTCTGATGAGGATCTGGTAGATAATGGATGGGTTTTTGTTGCTATAATAGAAGATCATCTGGCACCTACTATTGAACTGGTAGAGCATGCCCTAACAGCTAAAATTGAAGTTAAGGATGAATGGATCATTAATTCAATATGTTCACATCATATGACAAGTGATAAAGGTAAATTCTTGAACTTTCAGGAGTATAATGGAGGTCTGGTAAGATTTGGAGATGATAAAGCTTGTTTGATCAAAGGAAAAGGTACTATATCTCTTGATGGTAAGCATAATATTGACAATGTCTACTATGTAGAAGGTTTAAAGCATAATCCTTTGAGTGTTGGTCAATTAGTTGAAAAAGAATTTCAGTTATAATTCAAGAATGGAAAATGCAAAATTATGAACAAAATTGGTTTGGAAATTGCAACCGGTAATCAAACTAGAGGTAATATCTTTCATTTGAATAACAATGAAAAGACATGCTTGATTGCACATATTGATGAAAGTTGGCTATGGCATAAGAGACTCTGTCATGCAAATTTTGATTGCATGGTAAAAATCAGTACTACTAAGGCAGTTAGAGATTTACCTAAGATTGTTAAAACTCACAATCTGGTATGTAAGGAATGTCAATTTGGAAAACAAGTTAGAGCATCTTTTAAAAGTATTCTAGAAAAATCTAGTAATGCTCTTGACTTAATTCAAACTGATTTATGTGGTCCAGCTAGAACTAAAATCTTACAAGGTGATAGATATTTCATGCTAATCATTGATGACTATTCTAGAATGTGTTGGGTCACTTTTCTCAAAGAAAAATCAGAAGCACTTGGAAGTTCAAACTATTCAAAGTGATGGTAGAAAATGAAACTAGTACAAAAATCAAATGTCTAAGATCAGATCAAGGAGGTGAATTTAAATCTAAAGAATTTAATGCATTCTGTGAAGTGAATGGAATCAAAAGACAGTTATCAACACCTCGGACACCGCAACAGAATGAAGTTGTAGAAAGGAAAAACATAACTATCTTGGATGTAGCTAGAAGTATGCTATCAGAAGAAAATCTACCACATGTATATTGGAGAGAGGAAGTAAGCACAATGGTCTATATATTCAACAAAGTTCACATCAAAGGTGAAACCGGTAAGAGCCCTCATGAACTATGGTTTGGTATTACTCCTACTCTTAAATATTTCAGAATATTCGGAAGTAAATGCTATACTAGAAGAGATGAGTATATTGAAAAATTTGATCCTAGAAGTGATGAAGGAATATTTCTTGGATATTCATCTAAGAGCAAGGCATATAGATGTTTTAACAAAAGATTGCAGAAAATTGTTGAGAGTACAAATATAAATATTGATGAACAATTTAGAGCAACTTCAGGGTAAACGCACAAAGTTAGGTCCCAATCCCACAAAAGTCTGCGGATTGGAAAATGAGCCCGCTAGAAACGGGTGCTTGATTTGTGCCCGAGCCATAAAGAAATGGGTGTCTGTTTAGCAACAGGTGCCTGAAGCTAAACAGGCACCCGTTTTCTAAATGTATTTATTTTTTTTTTAAACTATTTTCCATCATTTTCACTGTTTGGAAAATGGGTAGGCATTTCTGAGGAGCACCAGTACCCATTTTTTTCACCCCAGCTGATCCCCTAGACCATTTTTACCTCCTTCTAGGTATTTAGTTTTATTTTTTATATTCTATTTTATTTATTTTTATTGTTTTTCATAAAAAAAATGTTAATGTGTTGTTATTTTTTAATTTTTATGTTTTAAAGTTTGAAAATCATCTTTTATTTTATTTTATTTCATGTTTAAAATAGTTTTTAGTTTTCAAATATTGCAAAAAACTTGAATAGTAAAAACCGTAAGAAAAAAACAAAAAACATGAATAGTATTTAAATCATAGGAAAAAACAAAAAACAAAAACGTAAACGAACAATAAACATTAGACACAAAAAACAGACAATAAACCATGAACGGAAAAATGAACACTAAGCCCTAAATAGAAAAAAATGAACACTAAACCCTAAATAGAAAAAAACGAACACTAAACCCTAAATAGAAAAAAATGAACAAGTTCCAGGAGAAATTTGACTATCTTGGTTGATTACGTGGTCAATACAACATTGGATTAAGATTCAATAGTGGCAATATACCATGATTCCTAGCTCAAGAAAACATTTAGAGTGACATGTATGTTATCAACCACCTTAAGCATTCGTAATGGTGGCTATATTTAGTTTCAGAAATTTTAACGTTTTCATGTCCTAAGCAATTGAGTTGGACACCATGGATTAACGTTCCTTAACTATTATTGAGGTTTGATAAGGATTCTATTAAGGAGAATTATAAGTTTTAAATAAATGGTTTTAATTTCATTAGATTAGTGTTCATTTTGTAGAATACTAATTTAATGGATTAACTTAATAAAGGTGGTGCTATAATATTTGAAGGGGTGTTATTGGTGCTTATGGTATTAAATGGTGCATAGTGATCAGTGCTTTTCCTAGCAGTGGTGTATCAAATGGAACATATATTTAGTTTTTAATTGGAGCTTTTAAAATTAAATTTAGTTTTTTTGGTTATAGGAGAGTGTATTTTTCCATTGGATTGGATGATAAGTATAATAAACATAGAGAAAGGAAAGGATCAAAAACCCTATAATAATTTATTTTACAAAAGGTTTAACCAAATCTTTATTTACAAATCAATATAAACTCTAGGATTCATGAAAGTTGTACTAGAAGAGACAAGTATGGATGTAGGTAACATCACAAAAAATTTTATCTAAGAGGGGTTTTTCTTCAACCTAATTATGTTCATTATTAATGTAGGCTTATGAAAATGGATCTTAAGACTCCTTTTGATTATGGACATGAAAATTGTTAAGGGAGAATCAAGGTAGGGTTGTCTAAGAAATGTTTATTGATTTCTCGAAAGGATTGGACTTAGTGACCTACTTGCCTTAAATGGAAAGCAAGAAAGTATAAATAGAAGGCGTACATCAAGAGTTTGAGGTATTGCAATCTTATTGTAGCAATATTAGTAAAGTGTTGGTTGATTTGCAAAATGCACATGAAAATAGTAGAGTGTGTGTTGGAAGTGAATGTATTATATTATGTGAAAGCATTAATTGAAATAGTAAAATAAGAACCAACAAGAAGGGAGAGTTTAGGGTGGTGTCTATATAGGGTAGATGAGTTATGTATTTTTTTTCCATTTGTATCTTATAGGAAATTGTCCATATCTTTTCTTTTATAAAGAAGCATGTTTTTTATTAGTACGTATTTCACATATTTTGTTTACAACACATAGATATATAGCAATCTTGTGAGTCACGATCCTTAATTTATATGGTAAGATAAAATACCTTATTCTAATATATGACAAATTTTCTTGGATAGGTTTAATTATAAACCCCACTAAATTACTTAAAAATTTATACTTCTATATAAATATATTTTGCCAAGTATATATTAAATTAAAAAATTGATTATATATTTATATGTGTATGTATCATTTTACATTTAGAATGAATTGATTCTAAATTTTTATGATAATTGCTTGTATTTCAAATTACCAAATGTTTATTCTAATTGATATAATTGATGTACATAATTAAAATATATTTTGAAAATTATTTAATATGTAAATAAAAGTTGATCTTAAGTAAATAAATTATTTAATATGATATAATAAATTTCCTCTTAAGTATCACCATCGAAGGGTATGTGATCTTCATCTACAAAGGGAATGAAACAATCTACAATAGGATCCTCTAGGAATGGAGAGATATGTGGGTCTCTATGGATCTCCTAAAGTCTATTCCAAAGTGTGTGGGGGAAATCAATATCCAATGCAATACACATAGAATCATGATCTTGATACTAAATCAAATCACCCCTACATGGTCAATGATGTTACACCAAGATTATATAATTTCTAGTGTTTCTAGTTTAGGTATGACTCCATACATAAAAGAAAAATGATTACACCACCTAAAACTTATCAAGATACCATTTACAAAAGAATCATAGTTATCCCTTTCTAATTTTACCACAAAAGGATGAATAGAGAAACCTATGATACCTCCTCAAATAAAAACTTAAAAGATCAATAAAATCAATAAATATAAAACATATCAAACAAATTCATCTCATGTAAGATGGTCATTTTCAAGTGCCAAGATGTCCAAGTAAATGACTAGAATGTGAAATCACAAAAAATAAAATATAAAATACGAGGGAATATTCTAGAAAATAATTGTGTGATCTATGAATATTTATGAACCACCTTTTCAATGCCACATGAAGCATAAAAAAATAAGAATCAAATATAGATCAATACAATTTTTTTTTGTTTTAACTCCTCCAAGAGTAGAGAACCTACTATTTATTCAAGCTTCAACTTAGTGTAGTACTACTAGTTGCAATCACTAAATCATCCAATGATTCTAGAAAAGAACACAACAAAGTAGTACATGTATTGACAAGTTCATAGATATAACTTAAATGACTTTAACTTATGATTATTTTTATGATTTTGATGGAACTTATCCTAATTCATCTTTAGATGTTAAAAAGTATTGTTTGAGTTGCATGAGCATTATGATGTTTTATTTTGTAGAATTTTTCTTATACTTTGATTTAAGTGGATAATATTTCTTAAATGATTCTTATTATTACCCACCTATTAATAATATTATAGATCTATGTGAGTTTCCTTTTTTTATATTTAAGTTGCTAAATTGTATTTAATTATAAGTTTTTTTGGAAGGTGAAATGTAAATTAAATAGTTTGTAATTGTAAATTTTCATGTTTGTAATTGTATTTGTAAATTTTCAAGTTTGTAAATTTTCATGTTTTTAATTGTAATTGTAAATTTTCATGTTTGTATATATATGTAGATTATTTTCACATGATGCATGAGTTTGAGATAGATGAACTATTAGGTCTAGTACCACCTCCACCTCCACCTCCACCTCCATCCAATCAGTTGAGACAGACAATTAGGATGAATATTGATGCTTTGATTAGAGATATTCATACTATTAGGTGTGAGCCTCATCCACCTCCTTAATTGTTACACCTTGCAGATAGTATGCAAGGTATTGTACAATCTATGTAGGAATTAGATAGCGAGCTAGATAGCTATCATAGTTGGCATAAGGGATTGCATGCATTTTACGTTGATGGCCTCACATACAAACAAGTTAATGAATTAAAAATAACAAAAATGGATTTGAAAAAATATTTTGTGAACCCTAAGATGGGTGAGGAGATAGATCCAAAGAAGCCATGGATCTCTATTTGATGGTGTAGGCACCTGAGCATTGCTAGCCACTTTTGGGAGCGGTGGTGGATGGTCTTTGACCATCCACCACACTCCAATCATGAGGTCCTGATGTATTTTTTGAAGAAATTATGGGCCAAATTTGAATTGGGAAAAAAGCCCAATTACTTTGATATTAGATCATTTCAGGGGGTTGGGAGAGGCATGCCCCAGGATAGGCCAGGAGTGAAATTGAGTGACAGGGTTAGAAACCGTGTGCGTGATGATCCATTGGTTCCTCTTCCATCACTAGTTGTTCCAGCACCTACCCATCATCGAGTAGTGGATTCTGCTCTAGGTTCATTGAGTGCCCTATCTGGCAATTTGGTACAGCAGTTGCGGGAGGTGAGGGCTGCCCCCAGCTTAGCACATGTTTGCATGAGCTATGGGGATGTATGTAGGGGTCCACTGAGTTAGGCTACCCCTGGAGGAGATGATGATTTTGATGATGTTGATGCTGCCCATGGTGGTTATGATGATGCCGAGGAGGCTGCACATGCTGATGCTATCCATGGTGGTTATGATGATGTAGAGGAGGCTGCACATGCAGATGTTGTCTCTTCATATGTTGATCTCTTGTGGGCAGACGATGATCAACCTACAGAGGTACAAATTTATTTGTATAATTTACAATGCAATATTAAATTCCTTATATATACACATGTGAACCATAACATGAGTCAATTTTTTCTGAATAGAGGATGGATCATACCACATCATTAAGGAACTGACAACATGTTACCTCAATACCTAGAGATGTTGGTACCCCATTTACGGTATGCACTTTCATCTAGATACATTGTATTGATATGTACATTTAAAATAAACAATAATTTTTTTAATGTAATGATGTATATGATATGTTTTTTCAATTTTGTAGGGTGCTTCGTGTAGCACTGAGGTGGGTAGTTCTTCACGTAACCCATGGACCACTGAGGCTCAGCCTCATATACCACTAGTATGTTTTTCATCCATTAATTTGAAGTGTTTACATGCTTACTATTTTATGTACAACTTTGATTCATGTTTGTTATTTTTTGCAATTGTAGGCTTCTGGATTGTTTGATGGCACATCACATGTATGCCTTTGACCATCAGTTACTTTGTCTGCATCACATGTATTATTTTTTGTGATAATCTTGTAGTCTATATATATACTTTATAATTTATGTATATATACAAGTTTGATTCATGTTTTATATATGTTGTTCAGGTCAATACCACTACCAATATTGGTATGGCTATGGGATTGAGCCAGATGCAACCATCGACATTATCATTTGAGGTGATGATTAGAAAAATAATTTCTAATTTGTTTATACTATGTACCTAGTTTTTATAGGGATTATCAAAATTAATGTACAATATTTTTTTTTGCAAGACTTGACTATGACCACTTTTCTTGTTCATGATAGTGGACCTCCACATACTAGTGAGGGCATTGTAGAGCATGGTCGTATGGTAATTTATTTTACATTTTTTAGTATTTAATTACTTTATAAGTGAATTATGCAAGTAACTTCTTCTCATGTTAAATATTCTTCTCATGTAAAATCTTTTAATAATGTACAGGAGGGTGCAGACACTGATACTGCACATGAGGGTGGAGTCATTGATACTGCACAAGAGGGTGGAGACACTGATATTGCATAGACACATGATGGTGCATCTCAGGACCATGTGCAGCAGGATGATTCATCTCAACCACCTTCACATGGACTGAAGAGGACTACAGATGAGATGCATGCGAGTTCTTAGATTGTATATTTTAGATCATGTCATGTTATTGTATTGTGGACTTTTTATGATGACACTTTTTATGTTATCCCGGGACTTGTTATTATGTGATTATATATAGGACTTGTTGTTATGTGATTATATATAGGACTTTTTATTAAGTCATTTCCTTGCTATTATGATATCAGGTTGTGTTATGTGATTTGTCGCACTCTAGTGATTATATATGTGATACATTATTTCATTATTATGTTGTTTATGAAACCAAAATTGTATCAAATGTAGACAAATACAATGTTAAAGGGACAAAGAAAAATAATTATCATGATTAAATATTTAAAAGAGGTCACACAAGTAACACAAACTTACATCCATATAAATTTGATATGAAAATTATAAAAGGATTATTAATTATAAATGAATCTCATAGAGGAATCCAATAGATTGATGGAACTAAGGCTAGAAACAAAATTTTGTGATCCTCTTTTGTACTATCTGATGCATGCCTATAGACAATATGGACAAAAATCGATACTTGCACTGAATTGTAGTATTGTGATTGGACCTCATCTTGTGGTGCAAGTGTGTAGTTCTCTACAAAGTCAACAACCAAAAGTATACTACCAACAAGAAATGTATCCTTACATATTCGAAACTGATCATCAAGCCATCTATCATTTTGAGTGTGTTTAACATATTTAGGTACGATGTTACTCTTGAATTCATTCATAAATGCATGAACACTAGCCTTTTTCAGTGATTAGATCGCATCGTTTTCCAAACTTTCCATCATTCAGTGGATACTCAACAGTTTTAAATCTTTTAACATCAACTAATTGTTGTCCAAAATCATTTGAAATATTTTTATGCAAACATTCATCCGACAATGCAGGATTGCCACATATATCACATACACCAAAAACACATGCATTAAAAATAAAATTTTGTTTATTTAGTGGGTTGCAAAACAAACTTGAAATAAACTCCTTTATAGTTTCAAGTGGTATATTTATACCACATTCTTGGAACATTCCATTACTATGCATGGTAACACGTATATATCAAAATACATCATAATGGTAGCGAAATTGAACATGAATTTTGCAACAACATGTGACTCTTTCCTTGTTAATTCGAACATACCAAGGTTTACACTTTTCAAAAGACCTTTGACAAATGCTAATAGTCAACACCTTATCATCCAAAATTTTTTTATACAATTCAGTTTGAGTCATGTCCAATAGGTGTTTTGGATGTGGATCATGAATTTTTGACCCAACTCTTAATTTAAGAACATCTCTAACATTAGGTGATACTCTCATATTATCATGCTAGAATTTTTCGATCAAATTTTTGACTCCACTAGTAAGTTTCATATTAGACCTTGGTAGTCTACCACTAAAAGTCCACAATTTGTTTGTCGGATCAATTTCAAAATTAACTCTTCTTTTTACAGCTCTTGACAAAGTTTTGCGATGAATATTAAGATATCCACTTATGTTACTCATCATTCTTTTATTAGAAGTTGTTTGACTTACTAAAGTTGTTGTTATTGCCCGTCATGCCACATTTTTATCTTTAGAATGACTTTTCTTTCCAATTGTATCAAAGGCACTAGCAACAGTCGATACAACTTGTTTTAAAGACTTGTCCTTCTTCTTGGGTTTGACATAAAAGCCTAACTTCTTCATCACTTTTCACATTTTAGTCATTTTAATTAGTTGTACCATTAATTGACTTTGAAACCCAAATTTCTTATTATAAAAAAAATGTGTAAACAATCTATTTGCATGTGTCCTAATCTGTCTCCATGAAACCAAGCTAGGAAGGTTGTCTAGTACATCAGTTTTAATTTCAAAATTTTCAAGAACATGATTATCATTCAAACATGTTTCATTTTCAATTGGTGTTTCCATGTCTACATACACATTATTGGTTTTAGTTGCAGGTGGATTTTCAATTTCATTTGGAGTTTCAAATTTGGTTTCAATTTTAGTTTCAAGTTGAGATCTAGTTTCATTTGGGGTTTCAATTTAGTTTTTAATTTCAGTTTCAACTTGAGTTCTAATTTCATTTCGGGTTTGATTTTCAATTATAATTTCATTTAATAAGTAACCTGCTTCTACTAAATCACCAATTTCTTCATGAGAAAAAAATATAGGGCTGTGAAGACATACATATATCCAATAATGGATCATAAAATGCACCTGAATTAAATGGTTCTATTGTGTTTCCTTCATCTGCATTTATGGTCTCATTGATGTTCTCCTCTTCTAAAACGATCGTGGAACTTGAAGCTCCTTCTCTCATTCTTGATCTTCTCTCTCGTTGACGCATTGCCTCCTTCTCCCTATTTGCTGCAATCTCCTCAGTTGTCAGAACCTTCCTTTGCCTCTTCCTGCATTGATTTGATCCCATGGCTACACCAAAATTTGAATTTGAATCAATTTCCTTACCAAATCGACAATAAGACAAATAAAGAGAATGATTAATCAAAACATTCTCTTTGTAGATCGTACCTATCAAGCAATGATTGAAAAGTCATTCAATCATTGGGATTTGTGCTTGTGGGCTAGATTCTGGCCCAACGGATCTGTTTAGAAATGGGTGCCCCTTATTGAATGAAACGGGCACCTATTTTTGAAAACAGGTGCCCATTTTAAAAAATGGGCACCCATTTCGCTTTCAATGGTACAAAGCGAAACAAGCACCCGTTTTTTGAATTTAAAAAATGGGCGCCCGTTTGTTAAAATTAGGGGTGGGAAACAACCCTTAGCTTTGTTTTTTGCTTTGGGATAGGCTTGGTGAGATAAAGCCTATGCTTGGACCTCCAAAAAAATGACTAAGGTAAAACGACATTAGATTTCTATCTTGGCCTAATTTTTTGAGGGCCTTTTTGATTGAATTTTTTGACAAAACAAGAACCCATTAGATTTTTCAACGTCTTAATTTCAGAAATATAGATTTCATAGTGATAAGATTACTTTTACTATTTTTTTATTATTTATTAATCAAAAGTGGAACCTAAACCTAAAATACCAAGGTTCACTAAAACTTTAATAACTTTTTTGTTTTGAGGATTTTAGAAAAATAAATTATATGACATCAATCTACATACAATTCTTTTGAATATTAAAAAAAATAAAATTAAAAAATATGAAATTTTCATCAAATTATGGTAGTCGTACACTCGATGTTTTGAAAATATACTTTATTGTCAGTTAAAAATTAATAAAAAAAAAATATTCAATAAAAAAATAAGCAAAAATATTCTCATCAATATTTGGTGTCTTATGGATCATTTCTCAAAAGGATTTGCAAAAATTCATTTATTTGCATAAAAAAAGGGTGGTCGTACACATGTGTGGTATGGTCCTGAAACAGGCATTTTGAAATACTGGGTTTTAAACATGCCTACTAAAAAGGGATTTCTAGCATGTGGGTATTAAAATAAATTACATGTTTGAAAAGTAGACTCTAAGCACTACATTTTCTATTATTGAAATTTTTTGAGATTCAATCTCTAAGTTCATCAAATTTTGACATCAATCGACAGAAAATTTGAAAAATAGAGAAAACACTTCCACTTTTTGCCCAAAAGTGGGACTCAACTTCTTGCAGCAACCCTTGAAAGTATATAGACTCTGAACCGACAACAAAGATACTGACAAATGAACCTACATTGAACCCACCGGTACAGAATGAAGATCTAGTTACACCGGTATCATCTGAAAATTCCACTGTAATAGAGGAACATCAGTAAACAAAGACACCCCGGTATGTAAGATTGAACCACTCAAAAAATTAGATAATTGGGAACAAGTATCAAGGAGTTATGACAAGAGGAACACTAGAAAATGAAGAGGTATGTCTTATTTCTCAACTTGAACCATCATCAATTAATGAGGCATGTGAAGATAAGCATTGGATTAAAGCTATGGAAGAGGAACTAGAACAAATTGAGAAGAATAACACATGGACATTAGTTCCCCAGCCTAAAGACAAAAATATGATTGGAACAAAATGGGTATTCAGAAACAAACTAAATGAAGATGGTAAGGTAATCGAAAATAAAGCAAGACTAGTGTGTAAGAGATATTCTTAGAAAGAAGGAATTAATTATAATGAAACCTTTGCATCGGTAGCTAGAATTGAGGCAGGCATATTATTCTTGGCTTTTACAACACACAAGAACTACAAAGTATATCAAATGGATATTAAATGTGCATTTTTGAATCGAGATCTTGAAGGAGAAGTCTACATTGAGAAACCTGATGGATTTTCTTTGACAAATATCAAAGATATGGTTTGCAGGTTAAGGAAAGCTTTGTATGGGTTGAAGCAAGCTCCAAGAGCTTGGTGTGCTAGATTGGATAAATATCTTTTGAAGATTGGATTTTCTAAAGGTAATGCTGACAACAACTATAAAGTGACTAATGATGACATCTTGGTTATAGAAGTTTTTGTTGATGATATAATCTTTGGAGGAGAAGATGGTTTATGTAAAGACTTTTCTATTGAAATGCAGCAAGAATTTGAAATGTCTATGATTGGAAAGATAAAATTATTTTTAGGACTGCAGATTTCACAGACTGATAAAGGTATATTATTGAGTCAATCCAAGTACTTAAAGGAATTACTAAATAAATTTGGGATGAAGAACTCTAAACCAGTAAGCACACCTATGACTACAAATGACAAATTATCACTAAGGGATGAATCTACACCTGTTAATCCAGCTAGGTACAAATCTATGATAGGAGGTTTACTTTATTTGACACAAACAAGACCTGATATTATGAATGGAATATGTATTGTTTCAAGATTTCAGAGTAATCCTAAAGAAAATCATGAATCGACAGTAAAAAGGATTTTTCGGTACTTACAAGGCACTACAAATTTTGGTTTATGGTATCCTAGAGATGAAAACTTTGAATTATGTGCATACAGAGATGCAAATTGGGTAGGAGATGTAGATGACAAAAAAAGCACCACCGATGAAGCATTTTTTCTTGGAAGTAGATTAATTTCTTGGTTGAGTAAGAAACAAAGTTGCACATCTTTATCAACAGCAAAATTAGAATATGTTGCAGCAGTAACTAATTGTACACAGGTATTATGGCTTAAGCAAATGTTGAAGGACATAAAGGTAAAATGCAAGGAACCTATAACTATCTATTGTGATAACACTACAGGAATTGATATATCTAAGAATCTGGTACTACATTCTAAAACTAAACATGTTTCTATCAAATTGAATTTTCTGAAAGAGAATGTTGAAGCAAAAGAAGTAAAACTAGTTTATGTGAATACTAAAGAGCACATTGTAGATATTTTTACTAAGCCTTTGCCTAAGGAGACTTTTGAATATCTCAGAGATCAGCTTGGGGTCATACCCCCACTGGTAGAGACATAGATAGTTGATGTTTGTCACCCACCGACAGAATTAACATAGAAATCTTTTACTCCGACTTTGATGATGAGAGCTACTTCTTAGAGGGAGTAGTTGGCATACTGAATTGGTTGGTATTTTGTATTTGAACCTGGATTTTGTATTGGCTTTGGCATTTGATGTCAAAGGGGAGAGATTGATATGGAAAAACACAAAGAAAACACATGTTACTCTCAGGAGGAGAGATTGTTATTGATTACTCTCTGTATCTGAATTTTGATTTCTGGTTATAATCTCTTTTGGGAGATTGTTGGTTTTTGGTTTTTGGCATTTCTATTTTGGCACTTTGATGGTTTTTTGATCTTGTATTGCCATCAATGCCAAAGGGAGAGATTTTTGGTATTTTGGCTATATTGATATGGTTTTGTCATTGATGTCAACACCTATTAACACTTATCAGCTCTGGCACTTTGGAGAATTGGCAATGTTCACCGACAAGCAAGTGACTTATGCATAGTCACCGGTATCTGGTACACCGGCAGGATATATTGCTCACCAACACTTGGAATAACATGAAAAACACTTGGTAATGATGAAGACATCGTTTGGACACTTTGTCTTGGAGATTTGTTCATTGGAATATTCGTATTTGCATATTTGTTGTTACCGACGAATAGGTCCAGAATAAGCACCCATAGGCTTATCTATTCTAGATCAACACGACATGCTTTGGAGATGATTTTATTGTTATTATAAATGCATTAAGCTGACATGTTGAATCAGATATTGCATCGATTATTGATTTACTTGTAATTGTTTTATTGTAATATCTTTTAGAGCTGAGCTACTAAAATTGGACTTAGGTTATGGTATATATGTAAGATCTTATTTGTAAGATCGGTATACGATTGGAAAAAGAAATTGTAAGAAGGTATATGTGAGATTAAGCAGAGCTATACACACAGACATCATTTGAAGGTGAAGCAAGGTTTTTGTAAAGGCATATCAGAACTGAACCAGTACTGAATCTAGCATATGAAGATGCTATTTTGAACAGTACATCATTATTGGATTTAACCATCCAATTGTAGTCAGTGTGTCTCCTATTTGTGTTTGAGCAGTGAGCTCTAGGTGCTTGGCCTTTCTGCATGTGCAGACCCCATTTGTATACACATACTATCTGCAGTAGTATCATCTGATTGTGGGTAAGGTTTCCCACCATGGTTTTTCCCCTTACAGGGTTTCCATGTACAAACATTGGTGTTATGTGTTGTGGATGTTATTGTCTTTCTATTTCATGCATTAATCTTTACTGGTACTGTAATTAACTGATAAATTGTCTTCCGGCATAAAGTTTGGTTTACTGGTGCTAAGAATTAATGTTGGTTAAGTTGTTTTTGGTTTGAATTTATTTGAGAACTAATTCACCTCCCCCCCCTCTCAGTTGTCTCTGGGACCTAACAATTTTAAGGCATTCCAAAAGGATATGAAATCTAGAGAAAGGGTTCCTAAGAACATTGTTGAGAAATACTCAACTAATGTATGCTTCATTGTGAAGAAACATGAAACACTTATGGAAGCGGTTAATCCCTAGAAGATCTGGACTAAGGAAATGGGCTATGAAGTTGATGGACATATTTTAGATGCCTATGTAAAGATGTTAATTGATGCATCGGTAGATGAAATTTTCAAACCTTTGGCACTGCAAAGCAAAAGACACAAGAGTTTGAAACAGAGTTCAACTAGAAGAAAAGAGAAAAGGAGGAAGGAAGGGCAAGTAAGTTTGTTGAGAAGGTCTCACAAGACATTAACGCATTGATTGATGTTGTCCTAGAGAAAGGTAGGAAGTGAAAAGAACCATAAGTGTTCATTGAGCCTATGGAAGTAGAGTCTACATCTGAGGATGACACACCCCTGGCTTTCAAAAGGATTATAAGGAAAAAATAGAAGAAACCAAGGTAGAGGCTAAAAATCAACCAGTTAGAAAAGTTACATTCAAGTTACTGGCACAGAAATAAGCTCCAAAAGTAACCCCTTTAGCTCCATCCAATACTACAAGAAGAAAGAAGAAGGCTGACATTGATCTGGTAATTGAATTTGGTAATGTAACTATCATTACACCAAAAAAATTATGCAAAATTAGTTGATGAGATCACTAAAGATTGTATGTTAAAGAATGTACGGTTTTATTATGAAAATTTAGAGGATGATGACCAAAGAGAGATAGAGGAAGTAGTTTTGTTATATTTGGATATTTATAAGAAAGCCTTGATAGAAATTGAAAACCAAATACCGACAGAATTGTATAATATGTTAGATGCTAGGAGACTATCAGCAATGCAAGAAGACAGGCATATAAAGATACAAGAGTTGTTATCTACTTGTGTTTCTATTACTCCAGAGGAAATGGATAAGACACTTGAGGTGGCAGATAGAAAAGTCTTTAACAACAAAAATAGAATAACCAATCTTATGTTAAGTTCTTTGAAGAGAACCAAGGTTTCTTTACTTCACCAGAATCAAAGACAGACACTGCAAACATCCCGGTTGAAGGGAAAGGAAAGGGTATTATGGGTACCTCACCCTCAATTTTGAAAAACATTAAGGTAGTGGAAAGTAAGCCCCCGGTAGATGAAAATGTACATGCAAATGTTGAGATACCGACAAATATAGAGAGTGTAAAGGTTGATGATGTGCATGATTATAATGTTGAGCACAATAGTCCTCCAGATACAAATGTACAAGATGAGGTTACACTTCCTAGGGAGGAACTGACAATTACTGAGACTGCACCAAGTGGCGAAGCCACTGGTACAAGTGAGGAAACTATAAAGGATAAATCATTAGAGGAGAAGAAAGGGGAATCTGTTAGGGAATTGGTAGTGAGTCCATGATTGTTGTCAATTGACACTTCATAGGCTATAAAGAAAAAACATAACCGATATGAGTTCTACTGAACTCATGATGATGGTTGCACAAAAATTAATGAAAGAGGGATCTATGGATAAAGGGATTATTGATTAGTCTATCACTATTTTGCATAGACTATTCCCGGATTATAAGTTTGACAGAGAAGCGAGCCCATCCGACAAGCTTAAGATAATTACATATCACATTTCAAAGTATTTCCAATCCTTGCAACAAATTTCAAACCAGTAAGCACTAGAGAAGTTCACATAGGTTAAAAGAGCTACATTTGATCAGATGATTGAGTCTGAGAGAAAGGAAATTGATGAGAAATTGAAATTGATAGATAATTATTTGAAGTAGTGTATAAATATATACAGAGTATGTCGTAAGATAGATGCTCTTACATTTAATTTAGATAAGAAGACTAAGGAATTCTAGGAGAAAATTGCAAGTATAGCTAATGCTTTTGATGGATTGAATTCATTGACTACATCTTTTGATGGTCAAATTTTGGTTTTGGAAGCCCAAATTTTTGTTCTTGAGAAAGAAAAAAAAAAAATCATAAGAAGAGCCAGAAGTCTGAGAGGTTTGGGGAGTCCCTGGTTGGATTCACTCAGTGTACATAAGGAGTGTATGGATATGGTTGGTAAGCCCACACCAGCAAAGTTAAATGAGAGTCATTTGCACATATGCTAAATGGACTAGTATCTATTTCCAAAACTTTCAAATCTGGTTGGGATACTTATCTTGAGCTTTTGGAGAAGGCATACCCAAATATTTTCAAATATATTAAGCTCTGGTAAGATATTTTTTAGATATTCATTGTACAATATCTTTCATTCTTTGTCCCAGTTTTTGAGCTTTGGCATTCTTTTTGGAAATTTTGATGGCATTGATGTCAAAGGGGGAGTGAGATAGATGTGAAAAAGAAAAGAGGGATTTGTATACATTAGGTGGAGTGTGGGGTATTTTGTATTGATGGATATTCAACCTAGGGGGAGCAAGTTCAGGATGAAATCGACAGATGAAACCATGATCATTTTTCACATGTGTTGTCATCAATGCCAAATGGGGAGATTATTGGCAATTGACACTCAATTGGTTGGTTTCACTATGTTGTCATTGATGGCAACATGGTATCTTATTCCAACTTCATATTTTGGGTCAGTTGTGTAATGACGAGAACTTCACTGGCACCGACACTAGCAGGATGGAAGGAATTCTCAAGCTACTAGCAATGCAGGTTGACATGGTTATTGGTATTCGAGAACGACATCTCTTGGATCTGGCATCGACGATTATTTTTTATATTCATGAATTTATGCTATCTAGCTGACATGTATATTGATATTATAATTATCTTTGTAAGCTGACATAAGGCATGATAAATTGTATAGGGTATATAGGTCAGTTGGATTATATCATTTTCTGATATGTGAGATCATGGAATATGTGAATGTGATAGGATGCGAATATTTATTAAGAAGGAAATAATGAAGGAGATGCAAAATATATCAGAGAGATCATGTATGTGAGGATATTTATGTAAGGGATATTCTAGTAAAATGGTTTAGGGTTTCAGACTGGAATGTACAGAGCTTAACCAAAACTGTATTCTGGCATAGAAAGATGTTGTCTTAGTAGATCACTCATTTCTCTGGATTGCAGTCTGGATTTATATGTAGTCAGTGAGGCTCCTTTTGTGATTGAGCAGTGTGCTCTAGGCTGTAAGCCTTCCTGCAAGTGCATGCCCCTTATATTTTGTAATATCTCTTCATATGGCCAGTGTATTAATATTGTGGGTCACAAATCCCACTATGGGTTTTCCTCTTTGAGGTTTTCCATGTATAATTCTGTGTTATGGTTCTCATTTATGTGATTGGCTTATTGGTTTCTTTACTTCTTTCAATTATTTATGTACCGGTATACCAGTTGGTATATGCATGTTTTAATAAGGTTAAGATTGCTCATCCCGATAGAACACTAATTCGTGCCTCCCTCTCAATATTCTTGGATTCCAACAAGCTTATCAACTGAGAACCTATGCTCTGATACCAATTGTTAGACACAATGTTCCACTGAGAGGGGGGGTGAATCAGTGGTTTCCAATTTCTTTTCTCTTAAACTCCAAAGTATGTGTACCTGTTAACATCCTAATACTTAGTAGGCTTGTCGATAAGATAAACCAAGACAATGCAATGCAAGAATACACAAGGCAATATCACATGACACCTGTATATACAAGGAAATCCCAAGATGGGAAAAACCTCGATGAGAAATGTTGTTGGAGTTATTGCTCCAATCCAGCGTCACAATGAATCTCTGATTACAATGTTTAGGGCACCAACCCAAGTAGCTACAACCCATGCACTGAGCTCCAACTTAGTGATCATCAATAAACATAATCAATTACAAAAGTAATAGCCTTGTTAAAAATGAACTTTGTAACTCTTTTGCACATCTATGCACTAGATCTTCTATCCAGTTCATTGCTAGTTATTTGCCTAGCCTTTCACTGTTGCAGCCTTATCTCCTGCTACAACCTTACCGGTTCAGTCTCTTCTTCTTCTTTGTTAGTTCTTCTCTCTTCCAGTTCTCTCTTCTACATTGGTACTCTCCACCGGTACTACACTCAACTAGATATCCACTATCTAATTACTATCGGTTCTTAGCTTACCAGTTTTAGTCTTCTGCAACTCTCTTCTCTACCGATATGGTCACCATAGCTTTACTCCTCTATCAAACTCATTGGCTAACTACTGGTTGCCTCACTATTTCCAGTTGAACCCTTCAACCTAATTATCTATTTTTTACACTCAGTCTCTTCTCAGATTGTCTTTTCCACCATTGATTGATTTCTCTTCTCACATGCAACAACACTCTCTCCTTCAGCAACAACCATCATTGATTTTGGCTTGCATATTTATAAACTAGTTTTCCCACCAAAAATCAATTCAAACTTTGAGTGGTTATGCTTTCCTCATCAACCTCAAGGAAAACAAAATCCAATCAGATCTCATCAGATCTAATCTCCTTAATTTATCAATCAAACTTGCCATTGTCATGCCTTCCAGAACACACCTTCCTCATCTAGCAACCTGCATTTTACCTATTGGTGGATCTCTTGGTCAATCACCAAGAATGGTTTCACGGTGCCCTTTACCTGCCTCAATCTTCTCAACTATGTGTTTTGGATCTTTGTTGTCCATCTGACCTCGATCCGCAAACCACTGTTGCACGTCCCATGAATCACGTAGTCGACATAAATGTTAACCTATCACCATCTACCTCATCACTTGATACTGCACCGAATCAATATGCCTACATCTGCATGCATGCCACTTCACTTCCATGTGGCCACTTTGTCGGCATCCACCTTTGCTAGGTCATCTGTGTCGGTCTGTATAGGATCACTGACCAACTCCATTTCTGGGTTCATCTACTGGCTCACTAACCCTACTGGTCATACCCTAACTAGTTTGCCATCACCTTGCACTTTGTTTCTCTTCCGATGGAACAGTCAATCAATCAACACACTTGCTACCCAACCTTATGCATATCTTCATCAGATGCGAGTCTTCTACATCTACATTTTGTCCACATTACCGGTGGACATACTTACCAGTAAACATATTGATGACACCATTTCATCAACCTTCAACTTTTTCCAGCAGAGGCAACTACATACTAGTTGTACTCTCTATCTGGAGCTACTAGATCTTCCCTTATTCATCATCATCTCGGACATAATCTCAACTAGTTTTTTAAGGTGACAAACCCATCACTTTTTTACTCATCCTTCTTTGTCCCAGTAGCACAACATGCCAACTCTTTCTAATCCGGTGCACATCTCTTATTTCATGCACCTGAGGTATCCTTTTGTTTCCCTGGTAGATCCGGTGTGAGGCATCAATCACCTGCCTTTAACTCTTCCCTCTTATCTTGGTGGACTATGATGCATTCTATGCATAATAGGAGATAAGCTCCACTTACCAGTGGGAGTGTATCCTTGCCATCTTCTTCTGCCATGCACCAATGTGGCTTCCCTATTTGACCAACATATCTTGAAACAAGCCCATGTGATCCAGTTGGGGCACATTCACTATCAATCATCTCTTCAATTGGTGACTGCATTTTTATCCTGTGGGAGTCATGTTGTTCTTTATCCACACAGCATATCGGTCGCTTGTACAACCTTTACCTTTGATGTTGATGTGATTTAGATAACATTCCCCCTCTTCATCACAATCAACTGACCAACATCTTGCTCTCTTGTAGATGTCATCATTTATTGGATGTTATATCATATTGGTCTCCTGTCTATATATTCAACACAAGTCAAACACTAACTTGTGTACCAATGACTCCAATGACAATTGTGCTAAATGATATTCTCTCCCTTACCGGTGACCTGCTAAGCTAGGTGACATCAAAGACATCACATCCAGTATGCACCAAATACTGGTGCACATACATCTCTTATACTAGTAGCCATCCTATACCAGTTGACATCAATGACAACACAATACCAACAATTATGTCTTAGTTGATGCAAAGAAATGTTATCAAACTTCCTCCTATAAGGCAAGTTGATCCTTCTAAACTTGCAACCCCTTATTTTCATAAAAATTTCTTTTGTCAATTTCATCGTCAGCCTGGTCATGATACTGAGAAATGTTTCACATTGAAAAGTAAGATTCAAGATTTGATTGATAATAATACTATATTTGTGGCAGGTGTGAATGACAAGGGAAATAAATCTGTAGCTCCTCCTAATCAAAATCTTAAAATCTTTACTGATCCCTTGCCTTCTCATACCTCTAACGTGACTGAGACAGAGTATACCTTTTTCTCCTCAAAGGAATTCAGTTCTATGGCTTTGAACTTGGTAAATATGGTAGAAAAACAAGATACGCCTAAGGATTCTTGTATTATATTTGACCCTAGTGAGACCATTAGAGAAGCTAATGGCCCTTTATACATAGTTGCGAAGGTTATGGATATCCCTTTCTATGGCGCTCTTGTTGATCCCTCTTGCATGGTTAACATCATCACTAAGGAGTATCTTTTCACTTTATGATTGCATAAACCAATATATGATGCCTCTAATGTAATTTTGAAATTATTTGATGGCTTCTCTTGTCCTACCATTGTCTCTATCACCCTTCCTATTGAAGTTCATACTAAATCCATGGATGTTGACTTTTTTATCATACCCTCTTTCGAGAAATTCCATGTGAAGTTGGGCTATCCTTGGCTATATTCCATGAAGGCTATTGCTTCTCTAATCCATAAGTGTTTGAAATTTCCTCATAATGGAGAAATCATAACTATGAACCATATCTTATCTAGACCATCTGAAAGAAGCCCTAGCATTCCTATTGATTTCTTTTGGCCTAAGCAATTTGAATCTCTTCCATCAAGGAGAGGTTCTCTTTTTCAATCTTATCAAAAAAGGAAGAAAGATATGATCTTATCCTTAAATCAACCTAGATCCCAAACAATTGACATTCCTATCATACTTGAAAATGAATTTCTTTCCCTCATGGATAGAACTAATCTCCCTCCCAAGGAAGATCATCAATCTATTCCTATGGATGTGACTATGCATTCTCTTAAGAGGAACAACAATATTCCTCCTAAGGTTCGACCTGTACCTCCTCCTCATGATGGACTTGGTCTTCTTCCTACACCTAAAATTCCTCCTTTATATGGTGCAGTTCCACCTCCTTCCTCTTATCGAGAGAAGAGGCCTATTTCTCCTCTTATCCAGCCTAAAAAACCTCAACCAAAGATTTCAACTATCAAAGAGGAGTTTATTCCTCCTTTCATAATTATTCCTCCTCCTTCTTAGTCCTCCACTAAGACTCGATGAAATCATTGTGTGAGAGACCACCGACGAAGGTATCATGCTCGAGATCATGAAGTTGTCCCTAAAACTATTCCATCTCCTAAAACTCCAATAGTTGATATGATTCCCTTTTGTCCTAAGCAAGATGTTCAACCTACATCTCCAAATCATAAGTTGCACAAAACATGTGATGGTTTTACTCCTATTCATGTTTGTGCTCCTCTTTCTCTAATTTTTAATGAAGAAATGAGTGAAAATTTTATTCATGATGGCAATACAACTCCTAATGCTTCTGATAGTAATTATGAATATGTTGATGTGGACAAGCATTTATCAAATAAATTTTCACAAACCCTAATCCTAGCTCCTAGAATCAAACAAAGTGACTTACCACATGAGCATAGTTCTTATTTGGATCTTGTGATAGCTCCATTTGCTATGCTCAATGTCGCTCCTCTAGCATGTTGCTTGCCTTCTTGAAATAGTGATCAACAAGACTGGGAGGCAGATGTGGTGCTATATTAGAAATATTAGCACTGTAGATCTTCTCTCTCTCTTCTTTCTTGCTCTTTTGTGACCATTCTTCTATGTGTATCCCTGTTCTTCTATTGTTCCCTTAATGTCTATTTGGGGATGATGCAAAGCATTGAGATCTCTTTTGGTCTCTTTCATGTTGACTCGGAAGACATCCTCTCTTCCCTTTCTTCAAAGGTAGTGTCCTTTGGGGAATGACGATTGTTATATGCATATAAATATATGATATACATGAGTTATCATACAACATACTGACCCCGAGGAAAGCAAAACTACCTTGTGCTTCATGTTTTGTGTTCATTATCCTTGCGATAACATGCTCCCTCTCTTCTCTCTCTCTTGGGTGTATCCTACATTAAATAAAATGCCCCCGATAAGGTGTGTGCGATTGCTTTAATGTGGGGGCATACACTCTGCTCATATTTTCCTTTTCAATACTTTAATTATTTAGTGAACTTGGATTTTCTTTATAATTTTGGTATCATTTTTGTGACTCATAGTGAGGGGAACCTTGCTACCTGCAGTCATGGTTTTTTTTTCTTGATCTTCCCTTTTACTTTATCAATCGATGTCGTAAGATCCTTAGTCCACTGGGGGCTTGGTGCTCTTTCCTCCTTGACATGGTAGAAGTCTTTCAATCTTGTTTCCTTATACTTTACCGACAGTATTGGCATACACTTAGACTCCCGCTAAAGTTAGAGCTAAATGTAGTGTCATGAAATTGTGACCCTTGCAATTGTCAACCACATTAGGGTCCTCACGCACGTGATTTGAATCCCTAAGCATGATTAGAGACTGGAGACTTTCTCGACACCTGAGAATTGCATCTTGCTTACCATCTGCACTGCCTAAATTGCATCCTATCCTATAAAAAAGGGCAGGATAGGGGCATGATGCCCCTGTCCCTGTCCCTTTTTGGGGCAGGGCCCTTTCCAATTTTGCATTGGAGGTTGCACATTGAGTGGGAAAACTCCCCCAGTGTCGGCCTGCAATGGAAAATTAGTCAATTAAACCTAAACTGGTGTTTGAACTGAAGAGAAACCCCCAATCCCAACCCATTTTCCTCTCTTTTCTATGTGTAGGTTGCAGGTGCACAACTGTTCTTTCAGATTTGGACTCCATTTGCAAAGGTGGAAAAACCCTTTTCATTTTGCGGATTTTTTAGAGGACCATGTACATTCTCGCCATGGTCCAGACAAATTTTCCTCAAATTCACAAGGCGACTTCACCTCGACTTATTATTGCTAGATCAAGGTGCACAACTTTATCCTATGCTTCTATCTCGAGTTATAATTAGATATTTTTCACTTTTTCATTTGGTCCTAAGCACATAATTCGATCAATTCAATTCTCAATATCAAAAGAGGGGATTAACTTACCATTCTTATATCACTCAAAATTCAATCTCCTTTTCTAGAGGTTATTTCTAGTTTATTTTCCCCCCTCTTCTAATGTAATGCGTGAAAAGTGTTTGAAGGGAAATCCGAAGTGAAACTGGTGCAAAGCACCTTCCACTACACCTCTATTTCAAGCACATGGTGGTGTTTACATGTTAATTTGTGATTTAATAATGGGTTGGATCAATGATCATCCTTGATTTGATTGAGTGCCTATTTGTATGGTCAATAATCTCTTAGGTGAGCATATAAACCTAGAGATCTATTAGGCCATGAAGGCTTGGAATTTGGATTGTCAATGTTGGTGTCTCTAGGATGTTGTCTAGGATGTTGTCTTAGGTGTTTGGAGTCCAAAACTAACAAATAATGACCTTGGATGTGTTTCCATAAGTTCTAAGGGTTAATAACCAATGTTTTCCTAAGTTGCAAAATGTTGCATTTGTTGTCAAGCAACTTTTCAAAGTTGCCGATAGGATGCCAACTACTTCTCCGAAAGTCCTAACTATTCAAAAGTTATTTATGGACATTGGAAAAGGTTTATATAAGCTTGGAAACCCATGGGAAAGAGAGAGTAGAAATTTTTGTAAACTTTGGTGGAGAAAGTGAACAGAACAAGTCTAATTTTGCCATAATAGTGACATTTTTCCGTACTGTCTATATAGGGCATGAGATCTATTGATGAATTTTTTATTTTATTAGAAAGAGCTCTAATATACCCTTCCAATGCATTTGGTTTGACCTCTTGAAGTGAATTTTAGTGGAAGTTATAAGCGTTTTACACTCTGTAGGTCTGAAACCCTCCATTTTCAAGGGTTGCAATGCAAATGGGACCCTAACTTGCAATATAATCATTGGGATCCAATGGAAATTGGTAGAATTCAAGTTAGTAGCATGTATTTTTAGATTCTAGAGGGGCGAGGTCAGAGGAGTTGGTTGGTAACCATACCATCAAGCCCTAGTCTAAACTGTTTGAGGGTTTAGATTAGAATAGATGAGTTTCAGTGAGCATACTAGGAGTAATGATGAGGAGATGAGTTGAGTTGATGGAATTGGATTATTTGAACATATAAGAAACCTCCTGAAGAGTTGGAACCTTCCTGTGATCCCATTCTCATATACCTCCTTTATAAAACTGGTCTAACCTGATCAATTAGGCCTATGATGCAATGGGTGTTGAAGAGTGCAAGAATAGGGTAGAATTACAATATTTTGGAATCTAATAGTAATCCCAAAAGGGTGTCTGAAACCTAAATTTTCTTAGAGTGTTGTTTGGTATAATTTGAAGGAAAATCCAAAAAGGCAGTGAAATAGGGCTACTAACCAGTAGGCATGTTAAGCCTCAAAAGACAATATTTGCCTTGTGCTCCAAAGTATCATTATGGAAGGTCTTAATAGGACTTAGGAAGTGCGTAGAATTTTTGTCCCATCCCTTGTTAGGGGTAAGAGTCTAATTTCACACTTGAGGTGTGGTTGTAGCCTTGAGAGAGACTCAAGGGATAGAAGGCCAAGGTGTGTAGGTGGGTTTATCACCTTACTGTTGCCAACCTCTGAATCAGAAAATTTCATCTCTCCTTGGAGGGAAGAAAATATTTCCTCTAGATCTCCATCATTCACCTTTTTCAACATTACAACCTCTTACAAAACTAGTTGAGCTACATCAAACATAATAAAACTATAAAATTGAAAGGATGTAGGTAATCTATGAATATTTTTGGGCATTATTCTTATGATAAAAAAATAAGATATAATTATTATAGGATCTATAATGAATAATTGATTACATAAATTATGGATATATAGTTTCAATAAACCCTAAAGAATTTGTGATTTAATGTGTTTCTTCGATAATACATAAAAAATACTATAAATTTTATAAAAAATGAAAAACTTGATGGGTATAGTCAACTATCTTGAGGAAAGATGCGTTTTTTGTGAAAATTGTTTCCAATATCATATATCTCTTTTTTTTATACAAACAAGTGTGGAAAATCAAAAGTGTGGGAAAAATGGAAATTTTAGCCATATTTGATGGTTGCATTATTTTGTTTGTTGTATCAAAATTGGTTTTGTTAAACTTCCTTGGACATATGTTCATATTGTAGCCACCACATGGTTGGTTGTGTCAAACATCTATTTTACCAATGGTTCAACAACTTTATGCTTTTACCTTTGACCATTCGAATGCCAAGACCTAGGAAGTCTAATTGACTTTGAAGCACTCTAAGATGAAGTAAAAAATATATTTACACACCTTTTATACAAGATAATTGTATTTGATAAAAACTTCTAATTATAGTATAGATATTAAACCTAACTCAATGATTTCTTACAAATATCGTAATAAAAATGGTGTATGGTCAAAAGTATCAATAAAATAATCTTAGAATTTTATCCAAGTGGGGTGCCATTTTCCATATTGACACATTTTTTAACAAATGATAAATAATTGAAATAGACTTAGGACATGTAAGGTGTACACCACCTATCCATAGCATTGCATCTCCTTGTCTTATAAAAATTCTCTAATTTTAAATAACCAAATGCAACATGAGAAGAGAATATCATTAATTTATACTCTAGAAAATAGAATTGAGAAACCTATAAATGAGGGTCTAAGACCTTCAAACTATTTCTAAAATAGATAACATAACTCACAAAAAATAATGATATATAAATATGTATCATCAACTATATAATAATTGTGGGCAATAAAGACAAAAATAGGTGAACATGATGTCTTAAAAGAGAAAGAGACTACTAAGGGAAATGGTAAGGGCCAAAGGAGAGTAAACGGGGTTTTGGGAGTTAAAAGGTCATAAAGATGAAAATACGAGGGAAGATAGGGGATAAGTGTTAGGAAAAAAATATGACACAAATTGAAATATGAGTAATAAAATAATAATAACACAAACCATCGGAATCCTCAATTGGAAGGTTGATAGATGCATAACCTTGATAAAATATAATATAACAGATAAATTTTTAGGTATATTTAGTAACCATATTTTAAATATACATATAGTAGTTCAAGAAACAATACTTTTGTTGAGAAAGGATTGTTCGGGCTCTCTATTGGCTATCATTTTTGTCCTTCAAGGGTGGACCTATTTTCTGTTGAGTTAGAGACATGGTTGATCATATTTTTCTCTATTTTGGGAAGTCCTCCTTTAGAGATAGAGGAGCCTTTTCTTTGCTAGTCCATGACTGTAATGTGTGGTCTTTTGGGTTGTGTTTTTCCCAGCCTTTCTAAGGTGTCCCTTTCTCCTATTGAGGCAGAGGTTTGGTGGTTGGGAGTGGTCGGGTTTCTACTTGCTACGAGAGAGTTTTTCAAGGCTAATGATCCGCCTTCTTTCTAGTCCTATTGAGGTGGACCTCTTCCCTATTGAGGTGGGGAAATGGTGTGAGAAGGTCTTTTGGGTGAGTTTGTTGCTCGAGTTGCTAGCTGAGGCCACCTGCCATTACTTTCTTGTGGATCTTCATGGTTAGGTCTGGTTTTTTTTATCCCTATTGTCCAGACTTTTTGGGGGTTTGAGGGAGCCTTCCAAAAACCTCCTAGTGTATGTCATGATGGTTAGGGGATCCTTTCAAAACCCCCATGTGTGTTGGTTGTGGGAGCCTTGTTCACTCCACATGCAAGCCAGATGCTAGCAATTTTAAAGGGCCCAGTCTGGCCAGTGATGGTTTTTGGTTAAGGGTTAGTTGTGTTGTTGGCAACCAAATGACTTTTTTACAGGTTAAGGGAGCCTAAGAAAACCCTTGGTTGTTGGTTTTGGGAGCCAGTTAAAACCTTTGATGAAGGTTAGGGGAGCCTTTCATAACCCTATTAGGCCAAATTGTGAGTATATGTTGATCTATTGTAATCTGGTATAGTTGAAGGTGAGGGGTGTCAGGATTCACCCATGGAAACATCTATAGGTTAAGGGAGCCTTGTAAAAACCTTGTTTATGTATTAGGGATGATTTATGTCCAGTTTGTGCCTTGGGTGCTGGTATGTTGATGTTCTTTTCTTTTAGCAGCGTTGTAATGTGAGTTCTAGATCCTAGTAAAATTTGAGTGTTTTGGGTCCCTTCAAAACCTGTGGGGTTTCGGGTCCCCTCAAAACCTGTTGTTTGGGGTTTCTGGTCCCCTCAAAATCTGTTTACCCTTAATCAAAAACAAAACTTTTGCTAAAAATATGGAACCAAGTGAAAGGTGAGTAGAAAATAATACTAACACAGACCATCACAATCCTCACTTGGAAGTTTGATGGACCTACAACCCTAAACAAAATAAAATATAAAGTCATTTTTAGGTAAAATTATAATTATTCTTTAAATGTACATATTTTAGTTTAGAAATAGTACTCTTTGTATTTTAAATATGTTACAAAACAAAAATTATTTAATATTTATAGTATTGATGACAAATTAGAAGTTAAAATAGTGATGTTTTATTAGCATGAGGATATTTGAGTGTTAGAAGGCTGAAATGAGGAGTATTTAGGGAAATTGAGGAGATAAGTGTTATGAAAAAATGTGTACAGCAAGGGAAAGATGACTAAGCCAATAATGAAAATTGTTGACACCTCTTAATAAGTGCTTAACATAGATCATGTAGAACATGTCTGAATCTTAATTTGGAAAGTTGATGGACTCACATATTTCAATACAAATAATTGTTTCTAGATGAATAAACTATCCATTATTTCTAAATAAACCTGTATAAACAACACTCTAACTAGTTTTGGATACCTCACAAAAATATTGAATATTTCTACAAGAATAAAATTATAGTTTTGAAATTATTGCTTAGTTAAAGAATAATGGGCTTAGAAAATAATTATAATTAAGTGAAAAGATAACATAATTTATTAGTCAATTAATAGACAAGGTCCATAATTATGATAGGTAGTGAAGATGTTCAAAATATTCTTGATTTGTAATATATGAAGACTTTGTGACTCTATAATCTAAAATGTTTAACTCTTATGTATACTTTCTTTTTAAATAATTTTATTTTTATATTAAACTAATAAATATTTTTGTAAGGATGACAAAAACTAACACAGAACAATCTAAATTAATACTTTGATTTTTCACAACCTTCATAACTACTTTTTTTTTAAACTTATAATTCCCAACATTATTCAATTAAAGAAATTGAAAAATACTTCTATATACAACCCCACTCACAAGAGTCCATTCATACTAAACCACCCAAAATTCCATTGCTATTAACAAGGATTTATTCCCTTTCATAACATGGCGACCACAAAACTGTAGTCCTTAACTTTTTTCCCATTCCAAAGCAAGTAAATGGGCTGAGAATCTTCTGCTCCGTGCAAGATAAATAGATGAGATCAAAGAGAAACAATATGAGCACTAAATCTTATAATACTACTTGTTTTATTCCAAATAGAATTTTTGCTATATAAGAACCTCTAATTATTTACACCACAAAATCTTTAACAAGTAATTAAGTATAATCAGTGTCCCCTGGTTCATATGGAATGTAAGAGAACTTGAAATCTTAAAAATATATTGAGCTATTCATAGCCATTATTATAAGCCCTGCAATATGATTATGGAGATCTGTTATTGGTAAGAAATATACGTAAGCACATGCAAACTTTTTATCTTTTTCTTAAGAAGAATATAACAGGTTGAATCATGGGTCATTTCTTACTTTCATGCTCTCAATAATATAATGGATTCCCTGCTATATTCCAATCTACTTTGACGTTGATGTGCTATAGTTAATAGACAATTAGTTCAGAATGATTAAACGATTTTCTTTTTTTAAAACCCTAAAACTTGTCCTTACGTGCATTTTTTTCCACGCCATCTTTCACCATCTTTCTTTTCAGAAAAAAAAACCCTAGTGGGATGTTTAAGTAATCCAGCTTATAAACTACTAAACATCTTGTCTAGATACAAGGGATGGTCTATACAGAGATTTCCATGGTAGTTGAAGTTGGCCATGATTGAAAGCTTTCCAACAAACTTTCCAAACAATAATTACATGCAAAAGGCAACGTCTGATAATCCAGTTGTTGGACTCTACTGATCATATGTAGCTTTTGGGGTGAGTGCAACTTTTCATCATACAATCATTCCTCATCATCTTATGACTTGGTTGAAGTTACATAACATAAAAAAATTAGCAGACTATTTATATATATATATATATATATATTTTCTTCTTATTCCTTTGAAACAACGAATTCTGAGCATTCCTGTCACATTTTTTGTTTTGTTTTATCCTTTGTTCTTCCCTTGTCCATTTCCTAGTCCAAGTTGCTAGCTGGAAGAAAGAAAAAGCTTAAACAAAGCACTTATTCAGTCCTCTACTCAATGCCCAAAAAACTTATTTGGGATTCTGTGATCTTAAAAGCAAATCTCGTTTGGCTCCTAGCCCCACTAGAATATATATAGATTTCTGTTTGAGGCATAAGAAAAGGAAAAACTTCTGGAATAAGGAGTTATTCCGTGGCTACTAGTCTTTCATCTTGTCCCCCCCTTGAATATCATATATCAATAATAACAACAATTGATTTGACCAGGAGAAAACAAAGATAAAACATTGGGATGTGAAAGGTAAGTATATTCAAGTACAGAGAGAAAACAAAGAGAAAACCACATGGCTACAGCGTAGCATATATTCCCTCATTCTTTTGTGCCTTGAAATAAGGTTCCAGGAATGATTTTATACAGGAAAATATATTTAGGCTAGCTAAGCAAGATTTTTTTTTCCTTCTGACTCTTCAACTTGCTGTGTGAACTGATTACAGGATATTAATGGCAAGATTTTATTTTCTTCTGACTCTTCAACTTGCTGTGTGAACTGATTACAGGATATTAATGGGTTTTTTTCATAGATTTTTAAGCTTTTGGGGGAGTTGTAGAAGCTGTACACGTTTCTGCCTCAGTACGGATCTCACTGGCTCTCCTCCACAGATTTCTGAGGGTGACCTTTTCCTTCCATTTGGCATTTCTTTTTAGGCTGGGACTTTTTTATTGTTATGGTGTTTGGAGTGAAAGTTTATTTTAGGAAGCTTCATGGAATTAGATTGAATAGATGGTAAAATAATATTCTTTAATAATTTTAAAATGATATCTAAGAATTTTTTTTTTTTTTTTTTTTCCAATCTACTTTAACATTCAATTTTTCAAATTATTTATACTTCTTTCATATCATGTCATAAATGACTCATATGATGTAGAATGTGATGCTAATAATCAGATTTGAAAGCACTTTAAGTACTTTATAATTTATTTTTCTAAAAAAAAGTAAATATATTGTTTATTGAAATTGAATTTAATCTAAAATGGTATGTGTTTTATATAAAGATAATATGAAAAAACCAAATTAACATAGATTTCTTGTCTTTTTTTTCCAAAATTCTTTATATCCTTATTTAATGAAAACAAAATGGAACAAATAAACTTCAATCTTATGAATGTGAATATGGCGTAACCATTCTGATTTTTATTTAGTTTTTAGATTTTTCTTAATGGAAAACTTAATATGATTATCTATCAATAAGTGTGTACTTTTGTGTAAAATTAGGTTTATTTTAGAATATGTCACTCCTTTCCATTTACAGTCATTCATATACATTTAACTCTCTTTTGTCCATGTTTGCACACATTCCTATACTTTAATTATTTATTACACATATCCTTATATACATTTCTTGCACTCCTTCCCCAACATGATACTAGCACTTCCATGTCCTAGGTCAATATTTTGGTGTGTGGGATTACTCTTGCCCAATGCATAATTGACTTAAAATTTTAAAATTCAAAATGAAAAATTTGTGTTAACTTCTACTTATTCCATTAGCCATTATGAGTAGACTTGGTATATGTTTGTTCAATTAAAATTATTGTCTTGGTATTTAAAGGCATTAAAATTATTGTCATGGTATTTAAAGGCATTGAATGTACATTAATTCACAAACAAGGATTTCTTTAATAATTTTAAAATGACAAGAATTTTATTTTGTTTTTTTTCTATCTACTTTACATTGAATTTTGCAATTTATTTATAGTTCTTTAATGTCATAAATGACCTAGATATGATGTAGAATGTGATGCTAATAATTATATTTGAAAGCACTTTAAGTACTTTATAATTTATTCTTCTAATTAAAATAAATATATTGTTTATTAAAATTGAATCTAATATAAAATGGTATGTGTTTTATATAAAGATAATATGAGAGAACCAAAATTCATATTTTCTATATCCTTAATTAATAAAAACAAAATGGAACAAATAAACTTCAATCCTATGAATGTGAATATGGCAGAACCATTCTGATTTTTTTTTAGTTTTTAGATTTTTTTTAATGGGAAAACTTAATATGATTACCTATCAATAAGTGTGTACTTTTATGTAAAATTTGGTTTATTTTAGAATATGTCACTCCTTCCCATTTACACTCATTCATATACATTTAACTCTCTTTTGTCCATGTTTGCACACATTCTTATACTTTAATTATTTATTACACATATTGTTATATGGATTTCTTGCACTCCTTCCCCAACATGATACTAGTACTTCCATGTCCTAGGTCAATATTTTGGTGTGTGGGATTACTCTTGCCCAATCCATAATTGACTTAAAATTTTAAAATTCAAAATGAAATATTTGTGTTAACTTCTACTTATTTCATTAGCCATTATGAGTAGAATTGGTATATGTTTGTTCAATTAAAATTATTGTCTTGGTATTTAAAGGCATTAAAATTATTGTCCTGGTATTTAAAGGCATTGAATGTACATTAGTTCACAAACAAGGATTTCTTTAATAATTTTAAAATGACAAGAATTTTATTTTTATTTTTTTCTATCTACTTTACATTAAATTTTGCAATTTATTTATAGTTTTTTAATGTCATAAATGACCTAGATATGATGTAGAATGTGATGCTAATAATTATTGTAGACGTCTAAAAATGGTCAACGCTTGCGGAGTCATACTTTAACATTTGCGCATTGCCTTATTTTAGGGTTCTTGCATCGCATTAACATTTCTTCTATGTTGCACACTTGGTCTTTATCATTTGCGAGCATCGAGTCCTTCTTCTACATTCCTCATTTTTATCACTTTCAAATTAGGTCTTGTCGATAACAATCTTCAGTCATGATTTTGGTCGATCTTTGTCCTTGTCAATCTCGTCATTTTGCGATCGATTTGTCATCAATCCTTGTCCTCGTCAATCTCGTCATTTTGCGATCGATTCATCATCGATCTTTGTCCTTTTCAATCATGTCAATTTGGATCAATTAGTCATTGTTCCTCGTCAATTAGCACCTATCAATTTGATTTCCTTGTCAATCTTGGTCAATTTGTCATTGATTTTTGTCACCCAATCTCAATCATTTATCAACATTGGTCCTTTGTCAATTAGAATCATGATCGAACCTACATCAATTATCTTTTGTCAAGACCTAATTATCATCCTTGCATTTCTAATTCATCTTCTAGGGTTTTATGATTTATTCATTTAATCTTGTTTGTCATTTTCCCTCTAGGTTAAATAATTTATTTATTTATCCTAAGTCTTCTTGTCACAATTAAATATTTATTTAATTGGCCAATTAATTCCTCCTCTTTTTGTGAATTAATTAAAGAATGAAAAATTATTAATTAATTCACCTAATTTTCTAATTTCTCCTAATTTCTATTTCTATTTCAAATTTTTGTCATACATTTTGCATAGCAACTTGTCATAATTTGTCATAATTTGTCATACTCCTTGTATAGAAATTGTCATACACTTGTCATAATTTTGCCATTCTTGATTTGAATTTCCTTTCAAATCTCTTCATGCTAATCTTGTCCTCTCTCCAATTTGTCTATAAATTGGATGAGCTTCTTCAATCAAAGAATCAAATCAATCAATCACATCTTCAAGTAACCTTATGCTACAAATTTCATCAACAACTTGCTTTCCACTTGCAAATGCACTTTGTAGGTGAGAACAACATCAAATTGGAAGGTGAAAGAAGAACAATGGAGCCACATGAAGGAGATATCTGCATTTGGTTTGCTTTGATTTCATTTTGAATATCTCATCTTCATGTTTTCATTGATTAGATTAGGATTATTTTCATTGCAGTTTTAGGTTTTGTGATTGTCCTAATTGTTATTTGCTTTGATGCATCCTCAATTTCCTGATCTACATTTTGGTGAACCTGACCTGAAATAATCATTTAACCATGTTTTGAGTGCTTTTTGAGCTGTTTGTAGGTGAAAAACTCAAGAAACAGGGCAACTCAGAGCTTTCTAGACACTTCTATGCTTGTGTTGAGGCATTCTACGCCTGTGTAGAAGGGATCTATGCCTGTGTAGATGAGATCTGCACCTGTGTAGGAGGGATCTGCGCTTGTGTTAAGGAGATCTGTGCCTGTGTTGATGATATATGCGCCTGTGTAAGGCCAAAAAGAGGGGTAAAAATTAGTTGTTTTTCTTGCAAGTTTGTTTATTTGCAATTTGTTTCTTGCATTAGGGTTTTTCCTTGGTACTAATTCTCTATGTAGCATCTTGGCATTACATATGATGAAGACAAAAATGCAACTACTAACGAATCTTATGCAGGACGCGGTCAAAGACTCACATTGAAACATCTTGCTTGCAAATTTTTAAAGTAGTTGCACATTTCATTTCTTAAAGGATAATGAAGACCATGCATGCTTTGTTTGTTTTCAATTTGATTGTATTTTTTAAGCCTTAGAGTTGGGCCTGACTCCTGATTTGCTTGGCACTTCGCACAGGCATTGGTGAGAGGGAACAACCCAAAGTGGTGACGGGCTAAAGCCAAGCTCTTTCGAACCACTCTAAATAACTGTGGATGCAATGAAATTTGAAGACAATGGGTGCTGGAATGGTATTGTGATGATTTATTCGTCGGATCAATACCCACCTGAACGGATGCCCTTACTAGAATCTCTTGTTTTTAGAGGCCAAAAAGCTTCTATCTGTTGGCTCAGGCATTGTGATACACGCATGCCAAAGACACCTCTCATGTACTCCTTAGTTAGAGATAGCAAGTTCTTGGGAAGTGATGTCCCTTGAACTCGAAGCTTGGTATGCCCGAGAAGTGAGTGCACTATAAGGAGGAGCTAGTGCTACCAAGCATCTAGCTATCCAGCTGAGTGTTGTATTTTATGGATAGAGGATTCAACAGATATTGCCCTTTCCAGCCATAGGGTTTTTTGTAAATGTGCTTGATTGTCTTGAGTCAAAGTCAAACAAACATTATGTCTTTCGTGATTGTCAAAAGTTAAAATCAAACTTTCAAAAGTGCTCATAAATCAACAACCTTCAATTCAAAACAAAATCAAAACAAAAGTCCAAATTTGTCCAAGTATTCATCCAACATTTGAACATGGCTTGTCAAGACATTGAATATCCTTGTTTCAAAATTCATGTCACTTTAGGCTAGGTCTTGCATAGTCCCACTTAGGGCCTAAGGCATATTGTCATCTCCTTTCATTTTAGTCCTTTTCATTGCAAGTGTCCTCATTTTGCACTTAGGTCCAAGATCATTTTCCCTAAGTTTGCATTTCATTGTCATATCCAAGCTAGATTTCCATTTAGGTGGCATTCCTACATTATCCTTGTCATGCTAAAATTAGGTCTTGCCTAGGTTGCATTTTGCATATTCCAAGTCATTAGTCTTCGCATATCCTTATCATTGTATTGTCATCTTGTCTTGGCTTCATCTTGTCATATCATATCCTTAGATCATTTTCATGTCATATCCTAAGTCATTGTTATAATCATTGCCTTCTTGCATTTAGTCATAAAAATTTGGTTTGTCAAACTTAAAAAAATCAAAACTTTGGATGATACCCTAAGTTGTTGTTAGGGAGTCTTGACCTTGTCTAAAATTTATCCTTTCATTAATATCATTTTTTGCAAACCTAGCTTAGTATCCAAGCATATAGGTGAGACATTGTCAATTTGTCCTATTGTCATTTGGTCCTTTGTGCTTTAAGGTCTTGGCTTCATTTCAACTTCCCAAGGTTGAGTCTTTAGGTTTGCATTCCAAAACGTTTGTCCAAATCTTGAAAAACAACAAAAACATAGGTTGCATTCTTGCCATAGATTTCATTTTGATTTATTTAGGTTGCATTTAGTTGCATATCATACATCATCCTTTTAAAATCAAAAATCCCAAAAACATTGCATAGTGACATGTCTATTGAAACAAGGTTCCAAGCACCAATGATGCAACAAAGTTTGACGTATCAACCGACAATGCAATCAAATTTTAATCCAAGGCAATCACAATTATATCCAACCCAACATCAAGGCAATATTGGTCAAACTTTTTATGATGAAACAGGGCTCCAAATACAAAAACTAGAGGAGAAACTAGCTCAAGAAAAAGAGATCTTGGAACAAAAAGTGAAAAATAGTGAGAAGATTAGATCCCAAATGTCCAAAACATTTAAAAAATTTCAAGGTCCAAACCCAAAATTTGAGCCAATTGATGTAAAAGTTCTTATCAAACGATCAGACATACCAGCTCTCATCTCTCAAATAGAGATGATGAAACAATTTCAAAAAAAAAGCACAAATTTCAATCAAGTCCCAAATCAAAATTCATTTGGTCAAATTTCATTCAATCAAATCTCGAATCAACAACATCTACAACCAATGGTGGAATATCAACAAGTTCAATCAACATATCAATGTCAACAACCACAACCAAACATTCAAAAACAAAGGTTGCAGCACACACCAAGCCAAATTTTGAACATGTCAAACCAATTTGATCAACACCAAGTCCAATATAAAAACATGACATCAAACCAAAAACAAGTTCAAATTCCAGATTCAACTATGTCAAAACCTCGAAAGAAAGGTGGCTTTATTGCAAGGATCTTAAGGAAACTACCAAGTGAGTTCTTTGAGGAAGATGAAGATAATACACTTATGTCTAGCAATGCCTCATCCCCCCACAAACAAATTGACTCTCTAGTGGCATCTATACCTACACCTTTAGAAGTTTCACAAGAACCTTCCATATTGTCCTCATCAAATAATACACCAAAGGATGCAATTATCCAAGAGCTATCCATAGGTGATTGCCAAGATAATCCAATTCATGATGCACATCCTTGTCATGTTTCAGAAATACAAGACCTAATGCCACCATGCACTTTATTGCCATTACCTATTTTAGAGGACCCCATTCGAAGTCCCTCTTCCTCATGTTCAAGCATTGATTCCTTGCGAGAATCCATCACAAATGTTCAAAGTGCATTTCCTTCATGCCAAAACATTGATCCCTTGTCAGAATCCCCCATGCATATCCAAAGTCCAACCCCATGTTAAGAGGATAATTTAGAGCATGAAGAAATGTGTCTTGAAATAGATGAAGATCAAGATCCTGAAACCTTATCATCCCATCCAATTGTTGACCAGGACCCCATGTTCCCAGACACTCACGATGATTCACTTATTCCTATCAATTCTATCCAAGAACACAATGTCCTTTCAAATCCCATTGACATTCCACTTCCTAAGAAAGATCAAGATATCCCTTCCATCCTTTCCAATGATCCCATTAAAAGTCAAGAGCAAAGCACCTTTAAAGAGGATTCCAATGATCTTCCTCCTTGTCAAGATCAAATTATTCCTTTAAATCCTCCACAAGATCCTTTTGTTCCTCCATCTCCTTGTCTTAATGCTCCATATACACTCCAAGATCGCATTTCTTTTGATGATCCCATTATTTCTCCCATTCCATCTCTTGAAGAGCCTGTCATTGAACCATGTCCACTACACAATCCTAGTCCCCCTCATGATCCTAATTCCCCTCATGATTCTAACGCGTCGGTGCAAGATGTTCATGAACCCCGTATATGCACAATGGGTTCTTCCACTTTGGTCCATTCTGATCCACTTTATGATCTCATTATTTCTCCCATGTCATGTCCACCTAATAATGGACTTGCATCTTCCTCTAAAATCACAAAGTATCATACAATTCAAAATATTCATAAAGGCAAAGGGGTATACCTTCATGAGAAATAACCCCTCCATATCAAAGAAGATCTTAAGGGTCATGTCTACACAACTCACTCTCAAGACGTTGGTATCCCTCCATCAAAATCAAAACATACACCTTCCCCATCATACTTTCCATCCATATTAGGTCCTTATATCCCTTCGTCCTCTATGGAAGGTCAGCAAAAGCACACATCCTTGAGTAAATTTCATCCATCCAAAAGACCTCCACTTCATTCTTATCCATCCATGCATTCCTTTCCCCCTCCAAGCAATTTGGATGCCAAGAATGAAAGTCATAAGTCTAGAAATCCACATGTATTCAAGGATCAACATGTCCAATATAATCGACATGTCAAACAAAGAACAATATGATCTATAAAGAAAAAAATATATCCAAAAGGCCCACTGAGCAAAATAAAGAAAAGTCAAAATATATATGGGTTCCTAAATCCCTTGTGTAAGCAATGCACTCCAAGGAACCACAAAAGCATGAAAAATCAAAAACCATGTGGATCCCTAAGCAACTCCTTGAAGCACAAAAGCCTAAAGAAACATCCAACTTGGCATCCAAAATTGCTATTCCTCCATCCAAACCTCTCAAATTTGTTCCTCCACCACCTTCTTCATCCATTTTGGGCCCTTATGTCCCAAAATCCCAAGCTATTCCTCCATCACAATCTCAATATCCAAAATACATCTTTCCTCCATCAGTCCATCACCCCACAAGGTGTGTGCCAATGTCAATCTTGCCTTCATTTCCATCCGCTCAAGCCCAATTCTTCCAATATCCTATCCATTATCTAATGCATATTTTCCATCCTTCCATCCCTCTGGTCCAATCCTTTACACAAATCCTTGCCTTAATTTCATCTCTTTTTCCATGTGCTTATCCTACCAATGTCTTTGAGCATACTTTTAAAGGTCATGGTCCATTTTTTTCAAAGCTACTATCCAAACAAAAAGATGCTTGAGTCCTTCCATCCCCTATCATGTGTCCATCTTCTATTGAAAAAGTCAAAATACAAAAAAAAAGTAATAAAAAGACAAAAAAAAAAAAAAAAAGTAAAGCAAAAAATAATCCGTCCACTAGTGAAAACCTGGCAAACAGGCGTCTTGGGCAAGTACCGTGATGAAAACCTAGCAAACAGGCATCATGCGTAATCTATGAACTTCTTGCATACTGTACTTGGGGACAGTTTTATTCTATCATATCCTTTCCTCCGTCATATCATATTGCCCTTCATTATCCTATCATACCATGTCATTACCCTTCATATCCTATTGTCCCTCATGTCCAGTTTCCCTTTCCACCTTTGATCTTGACAAGGCTGAGGATCATCATGAGCATCATGCATCTTATTTTCAACTTTTAGTCCATCATAGCTTTTGGTCTTTATCCATTTGCTTATTATAACCTTTCATCCATATTCCCTAGTTTATTGCAACTTTCTGCCACTATCCCTTAGCCTACCCCGACCTTTACTCCATGTCCCTTATCCATTCTTGGTCTTGCTTATCCTATCCATATCTTATCACTATCCATACACTCTTTTTCATTCCTTGATCTTGATCTGACATAAGGACGTGAAATGCAAAACATGTTTTTCAAAACCTCTTGACATGTCCCTCATGCCATGTTACTGCTTTATATTGTCATATCCAGTCTCTTGTCCCATTGTCTCCATAATAAAAGGCCTTTGTCTTCCCTCTATCCACCAACATTTCAGAAAGCCTATTTATTCACTTGTCATATTCCTTGCCTTGCTAGACACTGGGGGCAAAATCATAAAAATTGGAAAATGTCCTTAAAAAAATCCCTAAACATTCAAAAAATGTCCTGAAAAAATCCCTAAAATTCAAATAATGTCCTGAAATAATTCAAAAAAATCAAATAATGTCTTGAAAAAATCCCTAAAAATCACATAATGTCCTAAAAAAAATCCCTAAAAAGTCAAATAAAGTCCTGAAAAACGAACAAAAAAATTGTAAAAAACTCAAAATTCCTACAAAGTGAAAAACATCAAAATCCAAAAACAATTTCTTTGGCATTTTGCATTTTCTCAATAAATGGTCCCCTTTGTGCATAGACAGATCGCTGAGCATACATCCAACGCCAATCCATCCAACATTGTGCTTTAATGAAATCATGCATTAACAGATGAACTGTTTGACCAAGCAAGCATTCAACCTGATCACAGTTGTCACATCAATCAAACTAGCATCAACATTACCATTGGTCCTTGTCAACATTATCATGAGTCTTATACAGGGTGTGGTATACTCGAAACCAGACTATGTCCTATCTTAGACAGGGTACCGCATTCCCTGAAACTAGATAGCATGATCATTCTTGTTTTTCACTTTTGACAATGACAATCAGATTGTTTGTTTGACCTGGTCAAATTTGTGCGTCTTATCTTTTTACTGATTTATCTTTGGCTTCGATCATGTTCCTATGTTGCTCGAGGATGTCACTAAGTGATTTAGAGTGACCAAGATGGTTCATGGTCCCTTTCCTTTTTTGTTGTGTTTGTTGTTTGTGGAATGTTTGTCACAAACTGGGGAAACTATATCATTGGGTGTCTGTGATAAGTACTTTCGCTTTGTGAATGCCGCACATACCTTGACCCTTGATGTATGCACCCTAGGATGCTTCACTCATTCCTTGTGTGCGATGTGTCTATCTTTTGCAAAAGGGTTTGCGTTCCAACTCTGGCCTTCAATGCCATGATGCTCTGCATCTGCTTTGCTACAATAAATAAAGGTTCTCACCTACTTATGTGCATTTGTAAAAGCAAGTTTTCCTTCATCTCTAACTGTCCTCTATCTAATTTCTTCTTACTAACATTTCTTCTGTCAGTCTTGGCAGTCCGTTTGATCCGTTCGAACCTATCATCTTCTGTCATTCTTATCAATCACTTGGCCTCTTTTCTGGATTTTTCCAGCCAATTCCTTGAGGGGGCATGCATATGTCATTGTTATTGTCTGGGGCATTTTCATTACTGTTCTTTGAAACAACGCTTAAAATCACATTGTCTCAAAGAGGGGCAAAATGTAGACGTCTAAAAATGTCAACGCTTGCGGAGTCATACTTTAACATTTGCGCATTGCCTTATTTTAGGGTTCTTGCGTCGCATTAACATTTCTTCTATGTTGCACACTTGGTCTTTATCATTTACAAGCATCGAGTCCTTCTTTTGCATTCCTCATTTCTATCGCTTTCAAATTAGGTCTTGTCGATAGCAATCTTCAGTCATTATTTTGGTCGATCTTTGTCCTTGTCAATCTCATCATTTTGCGATCGATTTGTCATCAATCCTTGTCCTCGTCAATCTCATCATTTTGCGATCGATTCATCATCGATCTTTGTCCTTTTCAATCATGTCAATTTGGATCAATTAGTCATTGTTCCTCGTCAATTGGCGCCTATCAATTTGATCTCCTTGTCAATCTTGGTCAATTTGTCATTGATTTTTGTCACCCAATCTCAATCATTTATCAACATTTCTCCTTTGTCAATCAGAATCATGATCGAACCTACATCAATTATATTTTGTCAAGACCTAATTGTCGTCCTTGCATTTCTAATTCATCTTCTAGGGTTTTATGATTTATTCATTTAATCTTGTTTGTCATTTTCCCTCTAGGTTAAATAATTTATTTATTTATCCTAAGTCTTCTTGTCACAATTAAATATTTATTTAATTGGCTAATTAATTCCTCCTCTTTTTGTGAATTAATTAATGAATGAAAAATTATTAATTAATTCACCTAATTTTCTAATTTCTCCTAATTTCTATTTCTATTTCAAATTTTTGTCATACATTTTGCATAGCAACTTGTCATAATTTGTCATACTCCTTGTATAGAAATTGTCATACACTTGTCATAATTTTGCCATTCTTGATTTGAATTTCCTTTCAAATCTCTTCATGCTAATCTTGTCGTCTCTCCAATTTGTCTATAAATTGGATGAGTTTCTTCAATCAAAGAATTGAATCAATCAATCACATTTTTGAGTAACCTTATGCTACAAATTTCATCAACAACTTGCTTTCCACTTGCAAATGCACTTTGTAGGTGAGAACAACATCAAATTGGAAGGTGAAAGAAGAACAGTGGAGCCACAGGAAGGAGATATCTGCATTTGGTTTGCTTTTATTTCATTTTGAATATCTCATCTTCATGTTTTCATTGATTAGATTAGGATTATTTTCATTGCAGTTTTAGGTTTTGTGATTGTCCTAATTGTTATTTGCTTTGATGCATCCTCAATTTCGTAGTCTACAATTATATTTGAAAGCACTTTAAGAATTTTATAATTTATTCTTCTAATAAAAGTAAATATATTGTTTATTAAAATTGAATCTAATCTAAAATGGTATGTGTTTTATATTAGGATAATATGATAAAATCAAAATAACATAGATTCATCTATTTTTTTTCAAAAATCAATTTTTTTAATGGGACAACTTAATATAATTACCTATCAATAAGTGGTTTACTTTTGTGTAAAGTCAGATTCATTTTATAATATGTCACTCATTTTCATTTACACTCATTCATATACAATTGACTCTATTTTGTCCATATTTGCATAGATTACTATAATTTAACTATTCATTACACGTATCCTTATTTACATTCCTATGCACTCTTTCCTGAACATGTTATTAGCACTTTTATGTCCTAGGTCAATATTTTGGTGCATGGGTTTTATCTTACACAATGCATAATTGACATAAATTTTTAAAATTAAAAATATATAAAATTTTGTCAAATCCTACCTATTTCATTAGCCATTATGAGCAGACTTAATACATGTTTCTTCAAAAAAATAAAAATTGGTATTTAAAGGTATTGAATGTGCATTAATTCATAACACAAGGATTTCTAATTCGTGTTCACAATTACAATGAAATCATTCTAGGAATCTTTCAACTTGGAGCAATAAAAGAAACCCAAATAATACACTAGCATCCAAATAAATATGTAAAGTAAAGAGTGCTTTCTTTGATCATTTCCACAACTATTATATTTGTCTAATCATGGAGGTATACCTAAGAGAAAATTACCCTTTTAATTTGGTCTAACTTCCTCAAGTATTTTTAGATCCAAATGATCCTTAACAATTATTGCAAAAAAGATCGAGTTGATTCTAAAATTTGATATAGTATCAAATCAATTATATGTGACAAATCATTTCTATGAGAAGTTGGATTGGTCTTACATAGTTGTTGGGAAATAAATAGGTTGAATACAAAAGATTGTGAAGATTAATATTTATTCAATAAAATAATCAAAGGATGAGATTCAAGGCTTAGATAGCAGAAACATGAAAATATAAAACTCATATGCAAAAATAATAAGTAAATTACCTTAATTGTGAAAAACCCATGATTAGATCCTTTTGCTTTATAATGCCTAAATTCATCTTGTTAACCATGCCTAATAAACCTATCTTACATGAACTTATAACAAAAATCAATAATGATTAACATCAATTTAAGAAAACAACAATAAGGTATAAATCAACAACATAAAATACACACATAGCACAAGATTTATGTGGAAAAAATCATGCAAGAAAAAACTACTCCAAGAAGAGAGGACAAGATTGTATTAATAACAATAAAAGTGCTTACAATACAATCACCTGCATTCTCCTCTTTGCCTCCACCATTGTAGCACCTATGTACTATTGGATTGGTTGAAGGGATAGAAATACTGAGAGGGGGGATGAATCAGTATTCCCATAGAATCTAAAACCTTGTTGCAAATCTTAAACCATTTACTAATATGTCAGTTTCATTAAGCACATTAACATCAAATAGCAAATGCAAAATAAACATGAAAGCACAATCACAAATGGAACGCGAAATTTTATACATGGAAAAAAAAATGGGAAAAACCACAAAGAGTGTTAGCTCTCAAGAGAATATAACTAGTTATATGGTGTTTATGAAATGGGGTGGCTCATTGCTAGATTACAAAAGTGGCTCACTACTAGAATGTTTACTACAACAGGTGTAAAATGAACTAAAGAAAATTACATCTCCACATGCATAAAATCAGTTCCAAGTTAAGCTCATATTACAATTCACTAAACCTACAACAGATCTGGTGAAAGATATCTCTACTACTGAACACAATCACCTACAACAAATCCAATGAAGGATTACTGCATTCACACACTACTTCTTACCACTCATACCTCATCACTAATCTATTCATTCATATACTTATATATATATATACTGGAAAGCTTACACACTGGGATAATGTGTCGGCCAAGCCCAAGTAATACACTACTAGGATCAACACATTATCCAATAAAGTCTTAAACATAAGAAAGATAACCAAGTCAGCCTCCACAAGATCTCTACATGCTTTCCTTACATAATTCATTCACCGATGCATATACCTTAATTACCAGAATGGGACAAGAGTCAACTAGACCCATAGATGTTGATCTATAAACACAAAATAGCAACTCCAGACTTAAAAAATACAACTTCCACAAATAACACAAATACCAAACCATGAGACATGAAAAATACAACTGACATAACCAAAATAATTGATACCAAAACACATAATTGATACCAGGACCATAATAAGAATAACTCAGGATTTCGAAGATGAGGATCTTTTGGAGATGACTCTAGAAGATTATCTGCACCTTATTGTACATCATATCCCATAATAGTATGAAAACTGCACACCTCATCTGGATATACATATATCATTTGCATATATCATATGCACATACCATTGATACCAAACTAGATAACTGATTTGACATCAATGACAACAATGACAATATTCACACAAGTCTAATGATCTTCCTCTTTGTCATTAATGGAAAAACATCTCAAAAAGAAAGAAATGTATATGCACACAACTCCCCTAACTCATATATCTCCAAAACCTACATTTCTCCAAATTCTTTTCTCCCCCTTTGACATCAAGGACAAAGGGTGCCTTTGACAAAAAAGAAAAAGAAATAAAGATGAATAAATTCCAACGGCAAAAAGAATGTCAAAAATGAGTACCAACCCAAGAGAACTTTCAATTACTCTTCTCTAGAAATATTAGCCTGTACTTCTCCTTCAGATCTGGAAGAAGAACCTCCCAAGAGTTCATAGCCAGTTTAATGCTAATTGACAGGCTCTTTCACTCTACTAGAAAATCAATAGCATGGGAAACATTGTCTAGAGTAGATGGATTCTACTCATACTCAACTACACTATCAAGCAAGGCTAAAAAGTGATCCAATTGTGCCTCAAAAATTTCTTTCTTTCCAAAAAACACTTATGAAATCTTCTCTTTGCCTCTGCAAATTCAAGAATTCATCTTGAAGAGAATTTATCCTTTTTCTTTTCTCACCATCCTTGTCATTTAGAAAATCAAAAGATTTACAAATTGAACTTAGTTCATCTTCAATGGCATCAATTTTAGCTTTGTTCTTTACTCCAATTGTTGACCATGAGATATAATACATAAGACTCTACTTGCACTATGGATACAGTCTCTCAACTTGCCAATGCATACAGATGGGGCTCTCTTTGTGTCATCACAATCCTTCAATAAAATCTACATATCAACACCTTTCTCTTCTGAAACATTAGTCTCAACCAATTTCTCAAATAATTTATCCTTGACAACCTCATATAGGGATTCCAAAAGTATATTACTCACATCTTCAATATTGATGTTGTTTCAGACCAAATGATTAATCAAAACATTTTCAATTCATTCTGACTCAACAGAAGTCAGCCACATCTTTACTATTTTTTTGATTCCATCAATGTTAGGCTCGCAATGATTTCAAATAGATTGGATTCATCACCAGGTTCCTTTGCTTCAACAACAACTAATTATCCTTTAGCTATAGGAGACTCTAGATCCTCAATTATTACAATATCTTTCTCTTTTTGATCCTTCTTTCTTTTCTTTGATTCTGGGATAGTCATGCATAAACTCTCTTCTTTTCCTCTTTCTGGAGGAAGAACCTCCTTTAGGAGAACTCGTAGCAGGGGATACCAGAATGACACTCCACATATCTAAGAAGGATTTGAAATATGAATTTCATACATCCTCTTTACTATGTAAACTGTATAGATATATAAATATTTTCCATGCAACCGGAACACCAGACTCCCATATCACATTTTATTTGGCCAAAAGGGATCTTAGGCAATACATGACTAAGAAAACAAGAAACAATATAAACCAGAAGGGATAATTTTTCTCTTTTGGCATTTTAATGTTTTCTAACAATAATTCACACAAGTCGAATGATTTGCCTTCCATCACAAGCATATGTGTCATATACACAATAATTGTCAAAGTTTCACCTTCTCTATTCCTGAAATAGACCTTATAGGAAATGTTGTATGCACCATACCTCACAACAAGATTGATGATTTTATCAATGATTAAAGCTCATTGATCACCCTTTACGTCGGTTAGGGTTTCCACCTCTTTGTTCTTTATTGACTTCTTAGCCAAAACATCTCCATTGTCACACAAACCAGTGATATCCAAGATAATCTCCTTTATATTTGGATAGGGTTTATCCAACATGATGTTGTCATTCGACACACAATTAAGGTGTTAGGGTTTTGGCAGATCTAGAGAAAATACAAATTAACAGTTATATGTAGATTAGAATACATGAAGATGAAGAAAAATACATAACATAGAGATTTAATGTGGTTTACCCAAGATGAGCTACATCCAAAAAACACAACCATCTAATCTTTTTCTTATTATCTAATAAAATAGTACAACATGTTTCTACATTCTAACTGCTTATAATACGTAATTTTAGAGCAACATACAAAGTCAACTAAAATCAACCCTAACCCTAAAAGAATATTCTCATAATATTTTCCTCGTACTCATATTCTCATATAATCATACATGTATTCTTCTATTCTCGTACACATATTCTCATACACGTACGAGATAAGGTTAATCCAAGCTTAATTAAGAGCCTAGATGAAAGTTTTTTCTTCAATTTTAAGCCTTATGTCCTACAAATCTACTTTTCAACTTTTTCAATCAAACCCTACATGTGAGACAAGACAAATTGAATAGGCAATCTCTTTAACCAACTGTGCAATGCATAGCACAGCTATGCAGTATTTTGGACCAACTATGTAGTGTATTGAACCAATTGCATAGTATTCTCAACCAACTACATAGGACTGGGTTCCAACTATTGAAGACCGATGTCAAGTACAAAAACCAAGGTTCTTCAATCTTTTGAAACCTACATTTGATCAAAAATCTTATAAAAGATGTCAAATTTTTATGTGCTTCACATTGGATTCACTAGAAAACCTAAACATTCATGCAATCTACTTAAGTTAATCACAAAAACTCATATTGCAAGCTAACTTTCCTAATCCTACCAACAAAGTAACTGAAACAAAACACAAAGTAAATGCAAACCATCCATTGCGCTTCTTCAATTAGACCTTGTTTCTCTTCCTTTCATCTCTAATGGAGATATGTGGCTCTCGAGAGGCCAGGTGCATGAAACAACGAAAGAGAAGGAGATAGTATGCGATACTTACTAAGAATATGTAATTAAAAGTGACTACTATTTACTAACTACTGATGATTATCTGGAAAGAATATCATTACTTAATCAAGATTATTTCTCAAAAAATTAACAGAGTGAAACTACTCAAAAATTAGATTATTTGATTGAAGGGGAGTCCTCAATTATAGAAAAGTGAAAAATCAATAGACAAGCACGATAGAGAAGATTTTTGGTCGAGTGTACGGATGAGATCAAACAAACAACAAAGTTGTCATTTGGGGAAGGATGAAGGAGATGAAGGAAAAGTGATGAAAAAGAAAAAAGAAAATTTGCGGGGATGCTTACGTCATTTTCGAATTAAAAATTGAAAAACAATGAGATATTAAGATTTTCGAAAATCAAAGATAAATCTTGAGAGAAAGTTGCCATTTTTGAAAATTATGAAGATATTTTCAATTAAAAATTTAAAAAAGCAAATATTATCCTCATGCGAGAAGATAATTAGGAAAATTAAATACATAAATATATTTATTTAATTCAAAGACATAATTAGATAATTGAATAATTTAAATGAATTATTCAACTATATATTAAAATAAATGAACCTTTAGTTAATCAATTAATATTATTTAATTAAAGGGGGTAAATTTAAATTAATCAAATAATGCAATATTATTTAATTAATTTTAAAAGAGGAAGAGGTTTGATGAAATGATGATTAAAAAAGGGCTTAATTAATTAAACCTAACTAGGAAAATTAGTCAAACTGATGTCCGAGGACCTTAAAGGGGTCAAATTGAGTCACTTTGGGTCAAAATAGATTAAATGGGAAATGAGATGATTTGAGTGAAAAACTGCAAATTAGGGCAAACCAAGTAAAAGCAAGCAATATCGAGTAACTAAGTCAATGTGGGTCAACAAACGGAGAAGGGACAAATGCAATGCCATGGGACTAGAAAAGAGGTCAAAATGCAACTTTTCCATATGGATAGGAAGGAGAGGGGATCCAACGGGATTGGAAATGAAAGGCGGGAAGCACAAAACCCTAAAAAATAGGCCTAAAAACCCTAAAATTGAGATGGAGAAAATGGTTAAAACAGACACTACCAGAGTGAGAGAGGAAAAATCCAATGCAAGGGGGCTGAATCAGAGGTTGAAATGAAAATTTTGCACAAGGATTCAGAAGAGAGGGGAAGGATCTGGATAGGAATGGAAAAGGCTTTACGAAAGGACCAAATTAGGGGCAAAAAACCCTAATTGGGACGTAATTAGGAAAAACATCACTACAAGAGTGACTAGAGAATGATCTAATGCAAAAGGGATGAGGTTAAGGGTAATATAAAATGTCAAATGTGAAATGGTAAGGCAAGGGAACAATCTGGATAGGACGAGATAGGATAGCACAATAAGGTTAAAAACAAAGAATGAAGGTCATGCAGATTTTAAGTGTCTACAACAACAAAGCATATATATGTAATAATTTACCCATTTGTCATTGATGGAAAACAACCAAAAATGTTCTCACAACTTAGACAACTCCCCCTAATTGTAACAATCCTCCAAATAAAATAGAAATTTTTTTTCATGTAAATCTTCTCCCCCTTTGCCATCAAAGAAAAGGCTAAATCACAAAGTGTCATAATACAAAATATTCAGAATTACCCAACCAAATATCTTTGAACTGTTTCTTCAACCTGGTCACTGAAGCATTCTAGGTATGAGCAACAGTAGCCAGAATCCTTCTTTGACATTCAAAGTCAATATATTTGTTCACCTCATCATCAAAAGATTCCATATTTTGAGCATCCTTCTCAACAATCTCTACATCAAACAATAATCTAGAGTAGGAGAAAATTTCTAGCTCAATGTCAGCTCACAACTCTCCAAACATCCTTATGTAGTCATCTCTTTGACTCCTTCTCAAAGATAATTGAACATTCAATTCTTGAGCCTTATTTATTTTTTTACCAAAAAACATTTGAAGAGACTTTATAATTCCTAGCCATTTTCACTTATTGAGACTCAATTCGATCAATTTCATCCTTGAATTTATGTGTGGCAGTAGGCCACCCCAAACAGAATTTGTACAACATTTCTACAACTTCCAATGATTTGCTAAAATTCATTAAATTAAGAATCAACACCTGATGTGCTTTTTTGCACTTTTCTATCATCTTTTCTTGTAGATTCGCTTCTACAAATTCTTCCTTAGACCATCTCTTTTAGCCATTTTCTCCACAAGTATCTCCACAAGCTCCTCTGGAAGACAATCATCAACATCAGTAGTAACTAAATTATTTTCAACCAAACATTTCATGAATGATTTCTCAATAACATCTTACTCATAGGAAACATGATTGTGATAATAATCACCAATAGTCTAGACACCGTTAGGCTTTTTGATCATTTCAAGCACCTTTTCTTCTGTAATATCATCCTCATCTTCATTAGAATCTTTCTGCTTTTTTTTTTGCTTCCCCTCTCTAAGCAACACTTTTTTATACCTTCTTCTTCTCCTCTAATTCATCATCACTATCAGTAGTCACTAGTTTAATGTCCTTCTTCTTTGGAACCTTTTTACCACTCTTGTGAATCTTAGAACTAGAAACAAAAGCCTCTATAGATGACTTCCTTGATTTCTTTTCTCTTTTCTACAAATTCATTACTTTAGACTGTTGACCCCTTTTTTCAACCTTAGCCATGGTTATATCCAGTCTAAGAAATTTTTTTGGCTAACTTGATTGTTATGCACATGTTGTTAACCTTATGTGTTATGTGCACTACATTGTCTACCAACAAGAGGAAGTCCTTTATTCTTTCGGGGCTCCAAAATTCTATTTTTATGTTGACCACTCCAACCAGTCAAATCACTTAAGTTCCTACTAGCTAGAGGGTCCTTAGACATCCCAGGGCCAATTTCCCCTTTTCCTTTTACCATCAGGTAAAGCTCCATGACTATCACCATTTCGTGGAGTGGGAGGCTTATCATTTTGTTCTCCCCACAAAACCACAAGGAGAAAACATTTACCACAATGAATTATTGCCATTTCACAATGGTATGAGATAATGACGTGTCTTGGTTGGTGAAATAGCAATAGATGGGATGAGGTAGTGATAGTCATGGTGGACCCGGTCTACCATGTTACGTGATTTGGGCTGTGGAATTTTACTAAAGGGTCATAAGACAACTACATTTTAAACTATAGTTGGGCCTTGGGGGTGACTATAGGGAGAGATCTTATGCATCCATCTTCACATGGATCTCTCAAATCAATGGCCAATATTCAAACTTGCAACCGTTGAGAAATTATAACTTTGTCCATGGGTGGTTGTTGACCCAATGGTTGAGATTTTTTTCTCGATCGATGCCCCAAATCTGATTAGATTTTAATCCATCTCTTAGATTTCTATACCATTACTTCAGACATGACTTTGTGAAGCAGTCACCGGTGAGGAGGGACCTCAAAGAGATCAATTTGGACTGGTCAGCAAGAGTAACACAATGGAAACACAAATATATGATGGAGGCAATGCAGAACAGATTGTTTTATTTCATGAAAAATTGATTACAACCAACCGGTAACAACCAGGTTATAGCATAACCAGCTCATAGGCTTGGTAGAACATACATAATAGGTCACAAGCGAGACCTTGAATCTTAGGATCTATCTTCTATGCATAGTCTAGCTACTTTATTATTCGATCAATCATATTCTAATGAGTAATTATAATTATATATATCAATCCAAAGGATCCAATTGGCCCAAAAGGGATCAAAAGCCAAAGAACAAGACCTAACATGTAAAATAACAAGGTCAACCTCCACCAAGAGATTCCTCCATAAAATCCAAAGGATGAAACATAGATTGTGGAAAAAGGTCAGCCAGACACCAAGGAACATCGAAATCAATGCCCAAGGCTCTACAACCTTTGGAAGGGGTTCTGGTAGATCACCAAAATAGGTCTAGGCAACCAGTAACAAGAACTGTCAACTGGTAACAGGAAACTGTAAAAGAAACCGATAGCGATATCTTGCTGCAAAATGATCCAAATGTGATGCAGTCATGAAATAAGAAAGATGATCAAGTCTTCAAGTAGAATCCAACTCCACAGGATCCCGTGAGCCAAAACCAGAACACATAGAAAGAAAAGTTGAAACTACAAATAGAAAGACAATGTTTTTGGTTGATGCAAGATTGCTATGAACTGGGGATGCTCCTGCATCAAACATCCGGGGTTATTGAAAAAGTGAGCCTCTCACTTTGTTGAGGTCAGAGGAAAACCAAGGTGGTCTATCTCTGACTGAGAAATCCAAGATGAATCTTCAACTAGTTTTTCCTTCCTCTTCACAAGATACTCCTTATACTGAGTGCTCCGGGTACTAGGCCCAATCCTACTGTCCAAAATCTCTTCAATTTGATACGGTTCCTTTTGGGGAAACTGTTTCTCCAAGTCTGCAATATTATCCTCACTGAATTCTAGTTCATGATACTCCTAAAGATTGACAATGTTAAACATAGGTGAAATACTCAAACTATCTAGTAACTCCACTTCATATGCATTTTTAGAACCGAACTTCCTCAAAATCCTACAAGGTCCAAAATTCTTCATTTTCAACTTGTTATAAGTTCCAACCAGGAATATCTCTTTTCTCAGATATACCATCACTTCATCACCAACTTAAAATTCCTTATGTCTCATTTCCTCATCTGCCTTCTTCTTATACTTGTTGTTCATGTCTTCCAAATGCTGCCATGTGATCTGCAATGTCTTGTACTTCTTAACTTCTCTGGTTTTCACTACTAATGTCTCTCAATTCTGATATACTTCTAGGATGCACTCTGGTAACAATCTCAAAAGGTGTTCTTCCAGTACTTCTATTCATTGAATTGTTGTAGGCAAACTCTACTTGTGCAAGGATCAAATCCCAACTTTTGGTTTTATCTCCAACTAAAGATCTCAACAAGTTTTCCAAGCTCTGATTAACTACTTATGTCTGTCCATCAATTTGTGGATAAAAAGTAGAACTGAACTTCAAATTTGTCTTCATCTTCTTCCAAAGTGTTCTCCAAAAATAGCCAACAAACTTAGTGTCTCTATCTGAAACTATTCTCTTAGGCGATCCATGCAATCTCACTACTTCCTTGAAAAATAGGTTTGCTACATGCAATGCATCTGATGTCTTCTTACAAGGTATGAAATGAGCCATCTTCGAGAATCTATCCACTACCACAAATATAGAATCATTCCCTCTCGGTGTTTTAGGCAATCCAAGTATAAAATCCATGCTTATATCCTCCCAAGGTCTTACCGGTATTGTCAAAGGTTTATACAATCCTACATTCTGACTACTACCCTTTGTAACTTGATAAACTCTACAACTTTGCACATATCTCTTAACATCCTTATGAATCTAGGGCCAAAAGTACTACTCACTCACCAATGCTACTATTTTGTCAATACCAAAATGTCCAGCTAGTCCTCCACTGTGTTTCTCCTTTGTCAGATTCTCCCTCATAGAACTCTTAGGTATGTGCAATTGAACTCCTCTGAATAACATCCCATCCTAAATGAGGTAATCCAACCACTTGCTTCTATCTACCATAATTGGTTCTCTACATGCTTTCCAAGGTTCTGCAAAATATGGGTCATCATCATACAAGGTATTCAAATCTTCAAATCCTAATACTATCACTCTCATCTTTGTTAGCAAATTCCTTCTCCTACTCAATGCATCAACAAATTTGTTAGATTTCCCACTTGTATGCTTTAAAACAAAGGTGTAAATTTGCAATAATTCTACCCATCTCATATGTCTCTGATTCAACTTACTCTAACTATTCAAATACTACAAATCTTGATGATCTGTATACAACACAAACTCCTTAGGCAACAAGTAATGTCTCCACTTCTTCAAGGCTTGAACTATGGCATAAAACTCATGATCATACACTAATTATCTCCTTCGGGCATCATTCAATTTCTCACTTAAATAAGCTACTTCTCTCCCTTCTTGACTCAAGGCTACTCCTATTGTTGTTCCACTTCCATCACAATCCACTTGAAATACTTTGTTGGAATCCAGTAAAGCCAACACAGGCTGCTCAGTCACTTTCTACTTCAATAGTTCAAAAATTTTGTTTGCTCTGGCAGTCCACTTGAATTCCTTCTGATCTCCTCTCATGGTCTCAGTCATAGGGTTACAAACTGAACTGAAATTTTTGATAAAATTCTGGTAAAAACTAGCCAATCTATGAAATGATCTTACCTCTCCAATGCTTTCCGGTGTAGGCCACTCAAAAATTGCTTTCACTTTCTCAAGGTCCATTTTAAAACCATCCTTAGATATCACAAATCCCAAATAGACTAACTCATTCTTCATGAAAGTACACTTCTTAATGTTGATCAACAACTTCTCTTCTCTCAATCTCTACAAAACTTATCTCAACTGCAACAAATGCTCCTCTTTTTCCTTATTGAAAATCAGAATGTCATCCAAATAAACAATAACAAACTTACCCAAGAATTTCTTCAATACCTCATTCATCAGCCTCATTAAAGTACTCAGTGCATTACTTAATCCAAAAGGAATCACCAACCATTCATATAGTCCTTCATTTGTCTTAAATGTTGTCTTCCACTCATCTCCTTCTCTGATCTTGATCTGATGATATCCACTCTTAAAATATATCTTTGTAAAGTATTCTTCTCCACTCAAACAATCCATTATGTCATCCATCCTAGGCAAAGGAAACCGGTATTTCATTGTGATCTTGTTTATTACTCTGGAATCAGTACACATTCTCCACTCTCCATTCTTCTTAAGTGATAATACTGTTGGTACTACATAAGGGCTTAGATTCTCCCTAATAAAACCTTTCTTCAACAACTCCTACACTTATTTATTTAGTTCTTCATTCTCTATTGGTGTTAACCAGTGTGCAGCTTTGTTAGGCAAACTAGCTCTGAGAACCAAGTCCATGCAATGACTAATACTTCTATTAGGTGGCAATCCATCAAGTACATTATCTGAAATGATGTCTTCATATTCTGTCAGCAAATATTTTATCTCTTTTGGGTGTTCTCCTTCTGGTTTGATGGGATGGGGTTAGGGATAGACTAGCCTAGTCTATGCTCATGGATCCTTTCCTTGGATCACCTGGTGTTCTCCACACACCCTAGAGTCTCTAGGACTTCCTTTTATTGAGGAGTCCCTTGACCTTAACCAATCCACCCACCAATAAGTTGCAATGCTTCTACTAAGCTCTCACCTACTCATGAGACTAAAAACCCCTTACTATGGCTAATAAGGACTAGGCTTGTTCTACACCTTCCAAGGTCTTAGCAAGGTTATATCAGGTCTAATTTATGGTCTTTCCACCCATTCATGTGCCCCCAAGAAGTTTCAAGACTCCAACTCCTTACCGATTTCACTATTTTGTGTTTTTGCTTACAAAATAGGGCTACAAGGATTAGGACCAATTAAGCCTCCTACCCGGTCCTTTAGGGCTCCCTCTCACAAATGATGCACAAACAACCCAAACACCCAAAATTGACTACCATTCATTTGGCAAGGGCTCAAGGATTTTCTAGGTTTTAGGCCTCCAAGTGGTCGTACAATGCCCTGGGTAGATTTTAAGGTTTTTAAGGGTTTTTAGGAGGGCTTTTAGGACCTGCTAGGGACACAGTGTAGGTTTTCTATTCTTGCCACCTTGTCTGGATTGGTGGAAGCTTCTCCTTCAAACCAATGGTCCTTCACTCACCCCTCTCCAACTCCTCCAAAGGGTGTTCTCTTCTCTAACCAACCTTGCTCTCCAAGACCTCTGCAACTTAACCCTTCCTAGTCGAGCACTGTTCAGTCTCGCCTATGATTGGGTCTCTTGATGGCCTCCTTGCATTTTAAAGGGCCCTTCTTGTTTTGCAGTATGGTACAAGGTTTTCACTCTCATTCCCCATGGTTTCATGGTGGTTCCACAATGGGGAAAGGAGTTATGCAGCCATTTACACAATCATGTCCAAAACTGGACAGTAAGAAGACAACTTATGAAATATTTTCAAGCACACCACACTTATAAACTAAAACCTAGTCTAAATGCTTGAAATGAAAGTATTTACACCATAGAATACAATCCACATAGTTTTTCACGTAAATCAATCCTTTAACCATTTCAGTTGCTTCATTCAAACTGACTGGTAACCAAAATACAGTCACAGCCAGGTCTCTTTGCTTAGGTCGTACACTATCTAACATCCAACCCACTCATTTAGGGTTTGCAAATAATTATACTACCCATACCTTGGTCTGTGTGCCCATACTAGGGTTTTCCATGCTAACCTAAATAATTTGACATCATGGTGGAAAAGTTGCTTGACAACTTTTAAAAGTTGTTATGCAACTTTTGCAACTTTCCCAATGTTGCTTTTCATGACTCCTAGACCCACATTGGGCATACCTAAGGACACCACCATGCTATAAAGGACCCCTAAACACCTCAAAGGCACACATACCCTCAATTTTTAAGAATTCCTCAATCTTGACTTATAACCCTTAAGACCTCAATTAAGACCCTAACTAGGACCTATGAGCACATGGCTCATTATTTTATATACAAAGGCTTCAAAAGAAGCATAACACCAACAAAACAAAAAGGAGGGAGAACTTGGAAGGGTGCTCCTGCACCATACTTCCCCTCTATACACAACTAAGAAATAGAAGAAGAGATGAGAGTCGGGTCTATGCCAAGTGTCTTGAACCTGCTCTCTTCAACCCAGGTAGCTTCAGACTCAGGCTGACCTGCCCACTTCACCAGGTATTCCATGTAGACCTAGTGTGTGGTATACTTCTTCACTCTAGATTGCAAGATCTCCTCTGCTATTGGCTTCTTCACCTATGGAAAGGCATTAACATCTAGGTCCTGTAGTACCTTGACTTGATTCTCAGTCTGCCCTTCTATCTCACCCTTGTACATGATCAGATCAGCAATGTTAAAGACTGGTGATATAGAAAAATCTGAAGGCAGGTCAACCTTGTAAGCATTCTTACCATATTGTGATAGGATTCTACAAGGTCCTACCCTTCTCATTTGCAGTTTGGTAGGCTCGCCTCTTTGCATCCTAGCTTTGCTCAAATGGACCATCACATAGTCACCCACCTTAAACTGAACTTCTCTCCTTTTCTCATCCATTTTTGCTTTTAGCTTTTGAGTGGATTCAAGGATGGCCTTCTTAACTTGCTCTTGGACTTCCTTGATGGTTTGAGTGAAGTCCTCTACTTGCCCACTCTTCATTTCCAAACTACCAAGGTCTCTCAACTCACACACTCCCCTTGGATGTCTGCCATACACAACCTCAAAAGGACTTTTACCAGTGGTCCTATTCACACTATCATTATATGCATACTCTACTTGAGGAATGATTAGGTCCCATGTCTGCCCATACTCCCTAGTTAAACACCTCAACAAGTTGCCTAACACCCTGTTGATAACTTCAGTTTGACCATCTATTTGTGGATGGTAAGCTGAGCTAAATGACAAGTTAGTTCCTAGTCTCCTCCATAATGTTTACCAAAAATGGCCCATGAACTTGTTGTCCCTATTTGAAACAATTCTTAAAGGGAGTCCATGAATTCTAATAATCTCCTTAAAGAAGAGATGTGTGACATAGCTTGCATCATGTGTAGTCCTACATGGGATGAAATGGCTCATCTTGGAAAATCTATCTACTACCACATAGATGTTGTCCATACTTGTCTTTGTCTTGGGAAGTCCTGCTACAAAGTCCATGCTTATGCATTCCCAAGGTCTGTTTGGGACCGGCAATGGTTGATAGAGACCAGCATTGCTTGATCCTCCCTTTGCTCTTTGACACACACCACACTTCTCCACATACCTCTTCACATCTCTTGGCAACTTTGGCCAATAGTAGTACCTTTGTACCAAATCCAAGGTTTTGTTGACTCCAAAGTGTTTCTCTTGGATGAGGATTTCCCTCATGGATTGTCTCGGTACACACAACTGATTACCCTTGAACAAGAGACCATTTTGGAGAGTGTAATTTGCATACTCACCATGGAAATGGTTCTCAAACTCCTTGCAAACTTTGTAAATTGATGAGAAGTCTTCATCTCCTTCATAGAGGTCTTTCAAACCTTCTATTCCTATGCTCTGCAACTGTAATTCTTGAACTGTCAACTACTTCCTGCTTAATGCATCTACCACTTTATTAAGTTGCCCCTTCTTATGCTTGATGGTGAAGGTGAAGGATTGGAGATATTCCATCCATTTCAAGTGCTTGTTGCTAAGCTTCTCTCGAGTGTTAATATAACTCAATACCTGGTTGTCTATGAACACCACAAATTCCTTTGGGAGTAGGTAATGCCTCCATTTCTTTAAAGACTACACTAATGCATACAACTCTAGGTCATAGGCTGAGTACTTCTTCTTTGCTTCATTAAGCTTCTCACTGAAAAATGCCACAGGTCTTCCCTCTTGACTCAATACATCACCTACTGCAATTCCACTTGCATCACACTCCAATGTGAACAGCTTATCAAAAGTAGGTAGGAGAAGGATAGGTTTTGTGGCTATCTCTTGTTTCAACAATTAAAATGCTTTGTTAGCTTGCTTAGTCCATTTAAACTTAGTTTTAAGGCCTCCTTTAATGATGTCAAGGACTGGTGCACATATGCCACTGAAGTTCCTCACAAATTTCCTATAGAATTGAGCTAATCCATGGAAACTCCTTACCTCAGTCCCTATTCTAGGTGCAGGCCAATTCAAGATTGCCTCCACTTTGCTTGTATCCATCTTCAAGGTTCCCTTAGACACCACAAATCCTAAGTAGACCAGCTCTTGCTTCAAGAAGTCCCACTTCTCTAGGTTGATGGATAACTTCTCCTCATGCAACCTTTGTAAGACTAACCTCAAATGCTCAAGGTGCTCCTCTTTGGTTTTGTTATAGATGAGAATGTCATCTAGGTACACCACCACAAATCTACTTGTGAAGTCTTTCAACACCTCATTCATCAACCTCATGAAGGTGCTTGGGGCATTTGTAAGCCCAAATGGCATCACAAGCCATTCATACAATCCTTCTGTGGTCTTGAAAGCAGTCTTCCACTCATCACCCTCCTTAATTCTCATCTGGTGATAACTACTTTTAAGGTCTATCTTGGTAAAATACATAGCACCTCCTAGACAGTCCATCAAATCCTCTATTCTAGGAATAGGAAACCTATACCTTATGGTGATCCTATTGATTTCCCTTGATTTAGTGCAAAGTCTCCACTTGCCTCCCTTCTTTGATGCTAGCACTACCAGGACTACACATGGGCTGATGCTCTTCTTAATCAGTCCTTGTTCCAATAACTCATGCACTTGCCTTGCTACTTGCTTATTCTGATCAAGTATGAGCTTATATGCTACCTTGTTAGGTAGGGATGCCCTGGGAACAAATTCTATCTGATGGCTTATAGACCTTCTAGGTGGGAGTGTTGCAGGTGCTCCATCACTTACTATGTCCTTATACTCTTGCAACTTTTGCTTCACCTCCTTGGGTACTTCTGCCTGCAACTTGTCTACTACCTCCTTTGGTTTCACAAAGATGGCACACTTCACTATCTCGTCCTCATGTAGTAAGTTTAAGAACTCTTTACCAGTAGCCATTAAGACACTAGGTGTTCTTGAAGTGCCCTCTTCATTCTCTGTCAAAGACTGAATCTTAAAGGTCTTGCTATCCTTCTTGAATGATATGGAGTTCTCCTCTCCATCATAGATCACCTTGCTATCAAATTGCCAGGGTCTTCCTAGTAGCAGATGACAAGCATCCATAGGCTACACATCACAAAGGATCTTATCCTTGTATCCTCCAATAGAAAACTTTACCCAAGTCTGTTCATTGACTAGCACACTTTGCTCATGATTCAACCATGTCACCTTGTATGGGTTAGTGTGGGGTATCCTTGTAAGTTTCAACTTTTTGGTTGCCTCCTCTAATATTATGTTATCAGTCGACCCTGAATCAACTATCACCTTGCACACTTTACCAAGTATCTTGCATCTCACCCTAAACAATGCTCTCCTATGCTTAGGTTCACTCTTGACTGGTTGTCTTATCAAGACCCTATTGAACATCAGATTTTCTCCACTCTCTGATTCAATATGGTCCACCTCACGTGTCTTGTTGCTTGATGAGTTTTCATGTGCATAAGCAACCCTCTTTCCACTGTTTGATGAGGTAGGCTTGTCAGGGCATCTATATGCCGGGTGTCCCAATTGTCCACAATTGTAACACTTCATAGTTGCAAAGTAGGAGTTACCTCTACCGATACCTCTACCCCTACTTGGACCACCTGGTGCACCTCTTCCTCTAGAATGTCCTCCTTTGAGACTGGTTTCATTGCCATGCTCAGTCAACTTGGCTTCTCCTTGGTTTCTCTGCTCATTTTCTTTGCTTTGGTAACCACCTCAGTGATTCACTTGTTCTCTACCTCTACCTTTACCCCTGTTATTAGAGTCTCCTTTCCTTTTGTTCCTCTCTTCCACCTTGATAGCAAGTTGATGACATTCTTGAACAGTAGTAGGAGTCCATAGGCTTATCTCCTTTTGAATGTTCCACTTTAGGCCACTTAGATACCTAGCCACCTTAATAGATTCATCTTCCTGGACTTTGGATCTAAGACAAAGTTTTTGAAATTCTTTGGTGTAGGAGGTCACATCAAGGTATGTTTGCTTCAAACCCTATCTCTTCTTATGAAGTTGAACTTCATAATCCTCCGGTAAGTAGTTCTCCTTGATCTTACTCACCATGGCCTTCCAATTAGAAATAGGTAGCTTCCCCATGCTAACTCTTTCTTCTTGCAGGTACTTCAACCATGTTAAAGCTGCTCCCCTTAATCTTGATTTGGAAACTTTACCCTTTTGAGCCTCTATCACTTCCTCACACTCAAAGTGGTTTTCCATGCCCTCAATCCATTCCATAATAGTGTCTATGTCCATTCTTCCACTGAAATGTGGCAATCCTTCAAAAGCTTTGGTGTTCAAAGCCTTAATAGCCTTTACAAAAGGTTCTTCATTAAACAAGGGATCTGGTTCAAGAATAATATCATCTAAGTCAATGGTTTTCTTGCCTCTATCTTTGGTGTCTTCACCCCAAGGTTCTTGTGTCCTCTGATCCAACACTACCTACAACTTATCCCTTATCTCACTCATAGCTTCTTCAATGAGTCTATTCTTCTCCCTCTACTCTTCTACCTCTCTAGCCAACTCTTTATTAGTAACCATTCTACTCTCCCCTACTAATTCACCAGTATATAGAGACATACACAGTCCAACAAATCTTTAACTCGCTCTAATACCAATCTGATGGGATGGGGTTAGGGATAGACTAGCCTAGTCTATGCTCTTGGATCCTTTCCTTGGATCACCTCATGTTCTAAACAAACCCTAGGGTCTCTAGGACTTCCTTTGCTTAAGGAGTCCCCTAACCTTACCCAATCCACCCACTAATGAGTTGCAATGCTTCTGCTAAGGTATCACCTACTCATGAGACTCAGAACCCCTTACTATGGCTATTAAGGGCTAGGCTTATTCTACACCTTCCAAGGTCTTAGCAAGGTTATATCAGATCTAATTTATGGTCTTTCCACCCATTCATGTGCCCCCCAAAAGTTTCAAGAATCCAACTCCTTACCGATTTCACTATTTTGTGTTTTTGCTTACAAAATAGGGCTACAAGGATTAGGACCAATTAGGCCTCCTACCCAGTCCTTTAGGTCTCCCTCTCACAAATGATGCACAAACAACCCAAACACCCAAAATGGACTACCATTCATTTGGCAAGGGCTCAAGGATTTTTTAGGTTTTAGGCCTCCAAGTGGCCGTACAATGCCCTAGGTAGATTTTAAGGTTTTTAAGGGTTTTTAGGAGGGTTTTTAGGACCTGCCAAGGACACAGTGCAGGTTTGCTATTCTTTCCACCTTGTCTGGATTGGTGGAAGCTTCTCCTTCACACCAATGGTCTTTCACTCACCCCTCTCCAACTCCTCCAAAGGGTGCTCTCTTCTCTGACCAACCTTGCTCTCCAAGACCTCTGCAACTTAACCCTTCCTAGTCGGGCACTGTTCAGTCTCACCTATGATTGGGTCTCTTGATGGCCTCCTTGCATTTTCAAGGGCCCTGCTTGCTTTGTAGTATGGTACAAGGTCTGCACTCTCATTCCCCATGATTTCATGGTGGTTCCACAATGGGGAAAGGAGTTATGCAACCATTTACACAATCATGTCCAAAACTAGATAGTAAGAAGACAACTTATGAAATATTTACAAGCACACCACACTTACAAACTAAAACCTAGTCTAAATGTTTGAAATGAAAGTATTTACACCATAGAAGACAATCCACATAGTTTTTCATGTAAATCAATCCTTTAACCATTTTGGTTACTTCATTCAAACTAACTGGTAACCAAAATACAGTCATAGTCAGGTCTCTTTGCTTAAGCCGTACACTATCTGACATCCAACCCATTCATTTAGGGTTTGCAAATACTTATAATACCCATACCTCAGTCTATGTGCCCACACTAGGGTTTTCCATGCTAACCTAAAGAATTTGACATCATGGTGGAAAAGTTGCTTGACAACTTTTAAAAGTTGTCATGCAACTTTTGAGCAACTTTCGCAATGTTGCTTTTCATGACTCCTAGACCCACATTGGGCATACCTAAGGACACCACCATGCTATAAAGGACCCCTAAACACCTCAAAGTCACACATACCCTCAATTTTCAAGAATTCCTCAATCTTGACTTATAACCCTTAAGACCTCAATTAGGACCCTAACTAGGACCTATGAGCACATGGCTCATTATTTTATATACAAAGGCTTCAAAAGAAGCATAACACCAACAAAACAAAAAGGAGGGAGAGCTTGGAAGGGTGCTTCTGTACCATGGTTCTAGTTTCTCAGTCTTCTTAGATCTGTTCCAAAAATTGGAGAATTTGAGGCAAAAGGAATATAGTGTGAAGGAGTACACCGAAGCATCTTACAAGTTAAATATCAGATCTAGACATGTTGATGATGAAGTTGAACAAGTTTCAAGATATTTGAATGGATTGTGGATGTCTATACCAGATGAACTCAGTTTGATCAAATTGTAGAGTGTTGAAGAAGCTTACCGGTATGCCCTGAAATAGAAGAGAATCTGAACAAAAGACATGAGAAAAGACAGAGAGGTAGAGGTGGAAGGTTATTTGGAGGAAAGTTTCAAGGAGGAAGAGGATACACCAGAGGTAGAGGAACCTGTACAGATTAGAACAAGGACAAGGAAGTGAGAAAAAAAGGTAATTCATACTAGAAGGATGATAGAAATTTTTATTGGAGGAGAGAACTAGATGAATACCAGAATGAGACATTTGGAAAAGATGACAGAAGACAATACAAGAGAGTGTTACGAGGAACTTGCTATAAATTTGGAGGAGAAGGACATCATGCTTTCAAATGTAAGAAAATAGAGAATATCGTAAGAACAATAGTGGTGGAAGAAATCCCCACCAGATCAACTAATAAACTAGAAGATGGAGAACTATTGATGATGAGGAGAGTGTTGTGTCATACTAGAGGAGGTGAAAAGCCCTTGCAGAGGAAGAATTTGTTCAAGACCAATTTTTTTGGCTAGTCGGTTAGCACCTACTTGGGATTCGCGACATGGATTCCTCCCACCTCTCATGGATCCTTGTCTCTGGCCACTCTCCCATTCACTAACATCTCAAGTTTTTTGCATAACAACAATGATGATTTCAAAAATTGGTATTAGAGCACTAGGTTATGGGTTCAAATCCTAGGAGGTCACCCTGTGGTCTCCTTAAAAGAAGTTTGTGGAACCCTAGTTGGTGCTGAGGGGGGGATTTTTGGCTAGTCGGTCAGTACCTCCTTGGAATTCACAACATGCCTTCCTCCCACCTCCCATGGATTCTTTTCTCTAGCTACTCTCCTATTCATTGACAGCTCAGGCTTTTGGTATAACAACAATGGAGATTCCAACAATTGGTATCAGAGCATTGGTTTATGGGTTTGAATCCTAGGAGGTCATCCTATGGTCTCATTAAAAGAAGTTTGTAGAACCCCAGTCAATGTTGAGGGGGGGATTGTTGGCTATTTAGTCAACACCTCCTTGGGACATGCGACATGGCTTCCTCCCGCCTCCCATGGATCCTTGTCTCTGGCCGCTCTGCTGTTCACTAACAACCCAAGCTTTTGGCATAACGACAGCGGTGATTCCAATAGATGTAAAGTATCTGGTAAGTGTTCTACAATTTTTATTAATAGTGGTAGTTTGGATAATCTTGTTTCAGAAGAGATGGTGAATAAGTGGAATTTGGAAAGATTGAAACACCCTAAGCCTTATCAAATATCATGGATTCAGCATGATCATAAGTTGTTGGTAAGTGAGCAATGTTTGGTGAAATTGAAAATTGGGAATTATCATGATGAAGTCTTATGTGATATTATGCCTATGGATATTTGTCACCTTTTGTTGGGTAGACCTTGGCAGTTTGATAGACAGGAAATATATGATGGGAGAAAGAATACATACACTATTATGGCCAATGGGATGAAGAAAACCTTGTTGCCCTTGGAGGAGCCTTTGAAGAGTGAAGTCTGTATGAATGCTAGAATCTATTTGGTGGATGGAAGGAAATTCCTAGATGGAATGAGACATGAGAATGTGTGTTTTCCCTTAGTTCCTAAGAATATTGAGAACCCAAAGCATGAAGAAGGAAAACTGGAAGAGATAAAAGAGTTGCTAATAGAGTATGAAGACATAATTTCAGATAATGTGCTTGATGGATTACCACCTATGAGAAGCATCAGTGATTGCATGGACCTGATTCCCAGAGATAGTTTGCCTAGAAAAGTTGCACACCGGATGACATTGGTAGAGAATGAAGAGTTGAATAGACAAGTGTAAGAGTTGTTGAAGAAAGGTTTGATTAGAGAATGTTTGAGTCCTTGTGTAGTACTAGTAGTATTAGCACCTAAGAAGAATGGATAATGGAGGATGTGTATTGATTCCAGAGCAATAAACAAGATCATAGTTAAGTACCAATTTCCATTGCCTAGGATGTATGACATAATAGACTGCTTGAGTGGAGCCAAATACTTTACAAAGCTAGACTTGAAGAGTGTATATCATCATATTAGAATTAGAGAAGGAATTGAGTGGAAGACAACATTCAAGACAAATGAAGGACTATATGAATGGTTGGTCATGCATTTTGGGTTGCCTAATGCATCGAGTACTTTCATGAGGCTGATGAATGAGGTATTGAAGAAATTCTTGGGTAAGTTTGTTATTGAATATTTACATGACATTATGATTTTTAATAAGACAAAAGAGGATCATTTGTTGCATCTAAGACAATTTTATAGACGTTGAGAGAAGAAAACTTGTTCACTTATAGGAACATATTCTACCTTCACTTCTTGCTCTGCAACCTTCTCTCTGATAAAGTGGTGTTTGATAGAAATGTGGTTTCTCCTTGAGTGCATAACCGGATTCTTTAAAATGTTGATGGCACTTAAGTTATCACATCAGATTGAAATAGGGTCAGACATTTCTATCTGAATATCCTTGAGAGTCTACTTCAGCCATAACATCTGAGAACAACATGTAGCAGTAGCAATATATTTTGCCTTGGTGATAGATAAGAAGATTGAATCTTGCTTCTTGTTGTGCCATGAAACTAACCAGTCACCTGAAAAGAATGCACCACCGCTTGTGATTTTTTTGGTCATCAATACATCCTGCCCAATCATCATCAGTGTAGGCTTGTAAAGTGAAATATCCTTTCTTTGGATACCATAAATCATAATTAAGTGGTCCTTGTAGGTACCTGAACATTCTTCTAACTGCATTCTCATGTGATTGTTTAGGTATAGCTTGAAATCTCGCCAGCATACATACTGCCTGCACAATATCCAATCTTGAGGTAGTAAGGTATAACATACTACCAATCATTGATTGATACAGGGTCTAATCTACTTCTGGTGACTCATTAACCTTTCTCAACTTGCATCCGGTCACTATGGGGGTACTTATTGGTTTTTTGTCTTCCATTTGAAACTTCTTCAACATATCGCTAGCATACTTGGTTTGAGAGATAAATATTCCTTTATCTTGTTGTGAAATTTGCAAACCAAGAAAATGTGACAACTCTCCAAGCATTGGCATCTCAAAATCTGATTGCATCTGATCAAAAAACTCTTTATACAAGATATCCTTGTTTCCTCCAAAAATTATATCGTCCACATATACAACAACAATAATCAAGTGATTTCCAACTATTTCTATGCATAGATTACTATCTGCACTTCCCTTTTTGAAACCTCTCTTCTTAAGATAATTATCCAATCTTGAATACCATGCTCTTGGAGCCTTCTTTAAACCATACAATGCTTTTTTCAACTGGCATACAAAAGTTTCATCATCATGCATTAGAAATCCTTCCGGTTGTTCTATGTAGACTTCTTCTTCCAAATTGCCATTCAAGAAAGCAGACTTAACATCCATTTGATATACCTTATATCCTTTTAAGGCAAATAATGCTAAGAACATTCTAATAGCCTCAAGTCTTGCAACCGGTGCAAATGTTTCTTCAAAATCAATTCCTTCTACTTGAGAAAACCCTTTGCACACTAACCTTGCTTTATCTTTGAAAATATTACCTTCTTCATTCATCTTGTTCTGGTAGACCCATTTAGTACCTATGACATTCTTATCTGCTAGTCTAGGAACTAATTCCCAAGTCTTCTTCTTTTCAATCTATTGTAGCTCTTCTTCCATTGCATCCATCCATTTGTCACTTTTGCTGGCCTCATTGAATTCTTTGGGTTCCATTTTAGTCATGAAGATAAAATTCACTTGTTCATTGTTTTGGGCAAGTCTTCTTCTTTTTTGTACACTGTCACTTTTATTTCCTATAATCTGTTCTTCTGGGTGATTTTTCTGCACATATCTATTAGGGGTCTTTTTGGGTGCTTCTCCTAGTTCATTTTCTGATTGAACTTCATTTTTATCACATGAATCATCGTATCGGTTTATATGTGCTTGTCTGTCTTTATGAAAATCTTCATCAACTCTTACATGCACACTTTCAATGACTCTTCTTAGTGTTTTATTATAGCATTTGTAGGCTTTGATGTGAGTATAGTAACCCAAGAAGATGCCTTCATCACTCCTAGAATCAAAACCACCTAAAGTATTTGTATCTCTCTTGATGGAGCATTTAATTCCAAACACTTTGAAATATTTAACTAATGGCTTGCAGTCATACCATAGTTCATAAGGTGTCAATCTACTATTTGTTCTCAGTTGAACCTGATTCAATGTATATACAATAGTATGTACTGCTTCCTTCCAGTACATATCCGGTATGTTTGCCTCATTCAACATAGTTCTTGCCATCTCCTTGACAATCCGATTATTCCTTTCTACAACACCATTTTGTTGTGGTGTTCTTGGGGTTGAATACTATCTTCTGATTCCATTCCTTTCACAGTAGTCTACAAACTCATTTGATGTGCACTCACCACCCTGGTCTGATCTCAGACACTTCAACTAGCATCCACTTTCCTTCTCAACCATCTTCTAGAATATTTTGAACCTCTCATATGCTTGTGATTTGTCATGTAGGAAAGTGACCAATGTCATTCTTGAGAAATCATCAATGAACAACATGAAGAATCTTTCACTGGCTAAAGCTCTTGTTCTGGTTGGACCATATAGATCTTTATGCACAAGTTCTAAGGGCCTTGAGGTATTATGTTCTTTGATCTTGAAGGTTACCTTAGCCTGCTTGCCTCTTAGACATTCATCTCAAAAAATTACTTGTCAGTTTGATAATTAGGGGTATATGCCTCACATAACCTTTCTTGCTCACCTTAACCAGATTATCAAAGGTTATATGGCCTAATCTTCTGTGCCACAACCAGCTCTCATCTACTTGTCCCATCATGCATTGGGACTCAAAGAATTCCTTCAGATTGTACACATTTCCATCTGTCCTTTTACCTTTTGCAATAATCTATCTGGTATTATCCTTCCTTATCTGGCAACCAGTAGAGTTAAATGTGAATTTGTATCCTTTATCACACATTTGACTCACACTTACAGAATAATGCTTTAGTCCTTTCACATAGTATACATCATGTGCTTTTAAATTTCCATCTATGTTCAAAGTACCTTTTCCTTTTATCTTGATGGAAGAGTTGTCTCCGAACCTCACCGAACCTCCATTCCAGTCATCAAACTTGATGAGCTTATTTTTGTCTCTAGTCATGTGATTGGAACATCCATTGTCTACAACCCATAAATTTATTCTTTCTGCATGTAGGTTAGTCTGCACATTCAAACTTGATTCTACTTTATTCTTATCCTTCTCAACCCAAACCAGGCTGGCTTCCTTCTTCTTGTTAATTGCAATTTTCTGCTTCGGTTTTTCTTCCAGTTTCTAATCCGGTACTGTTTTCTTTTTCTTAGAAGTCCTGAGTTTGCAATGCTTTGCAATGTGGCCAAAATTTTGATAATGATAGCATTTCACATTGACATTAGAAGATGAATTTGAAAAACTATTGTAAGATACTGGATGACTTATCCTACATTCATAACTCTTATGACCAAAATTATTACATTGATAACAAGTGGCATTCATCTCCCAGAGAGAAGCAAACAAACTTCTACTTTCAAAAAAAGTAGGGGGCTTATGAAACAAACTACAATCAGCAATTCTATGACCAAACTATTACACCGGTAACAATAACCATGGAATTTGGGTACATACGAATCTTGATGCATTGGACTAGAAAACCTTTGTCTCATTGGATGTTTTCCTCTCATGCTATTGAATTTAGTGAACCCCTCTTCATCAATCTTGAACTTACCTTTAGGGTTTTCATTCTGGTACACAGAGTAAGCCTTCCGGTTCTGAGTATTCTAGTTCATAGGTAGATTTATTGTAGCTTCAGCATAGGTCTTCTTCTTAGTACCTTTGTTGATAGTAAAAGTTTGTTTTTCTTTACTCTCACTTGAAGAAGTAAAATGTATCTCCTTGTCAGATGTGTATTTTCTAATTAAACTTTTTCCTTCTTCAAAACCTAAAGCTCTAGTATCTTTTGAGTGTTTTTTATTACTCAACATTTTGTCCAAGGTCAGTGATGCCCTCATACTTGCTTCTCATCTTCAATTCATCTTTTCTCTTTTCAAGCTCCTTTCTAAGCCTTGCAATTTCTTCTTCTAGATTTTGATACTCCTCTTTCTTTATCAAATCAGTGGATGTAACTTCACATATCCTTTTAGCCTCTTCCAACTGGAGTGTCAAATCAAAAATTGTTTTCTTGGACTCATCCAAGGATTTCTTCAAATGGTCTTGTTCTTTAGAAGAATCACACTTAACCTTATTGAGATCTCTTCTTGTTTTACTTTACTCCTCAAGAGCACTTATGAGCTCACCTTCTAGATCCAATTCAACTTCAATGTCTTCATCTTCATTATCTTCATCAACCGGTTCATCTAGTGCCATAAAGAGATTGGTATCCCTTTCATCCTCACAAAAGTCATTTTTTGAGGCACTTTCTTCATCTGTGGCATCATCTTCAATAGTATACAGGTTTTATGCTTCTGTTCCTTTTTTTATCTTGTCAGTAATCATTCTTCTTTTTATCCTTACCCGAAGGTCTGCTGGTGCTTTGTTTCTCTTCTCCAGCATTCTCACTACAGGGACATTTTGAGGGAAAGTGACTTATTTTACCATAGTTAAAACATTTGAGAGGTAAAACATTTTACTAGCATTCTTTGTACTTATCGGATCCTCTTTTAAGATTCCTTACAAATTTTTCTACCACTATGTCTGAGTCTTCACTAGAATCTCCATCAATAATTTCTTCCTTACCCTTTTTGATGGAGTTGAAAGTAGACTCTTTCTTTGAAGTTCCTTCACCAATTGCTCTCATCTCATAAGAAGTTAGGGACCCAAATAACTCATCCATTGAAAAGGTTTTTAGATCCTTGGCCTCTTCTATTGTAGAGAACTTTGTGTCATACTTAGATGTGAGTGATCTAAGTACCTTTTTGACAATCACTTCATCAACTATATCTTCTCCAAGTCCTCTAATAGTGTTCATCATTTCATCAATTATGTGAAGATAATCAACTATCTTCTCTTCATCTTTCATCGTCAAGCCTTCATCCTAACCTCTTAGTTTTTACATTTTATCCTCCTTTTCCTTGACATCTCCTTCAAATAATCTTTTCAACTTATCCCAAGTTTCCTTAGCGGATGAGCAGTGCATGACCTTAACAAACTCATTATCAGACAACCCACTAATAATAGCATGCTTGGCCTTGGCATTGTTTTCATAATTCTTCTTATCATCTGAACCTATAGGAGGATTATTAGGGATAGTATACCCAATGTGCATAGACATCGAAACATCAAAACCTAGGGAGGACAGATAGGTTTCCATGCTTCTGCTCTCGAAGGCATAGTTGGTACCATCAAACATGGGAGCTTTGGAGGAGGAGGATTCATTCCTTTCCATTGTATTCCTAAACCAGAATCTACCCAACCTAGAGAAATATTTTGACAAATAGGGAACCTAATGCTCTGATACCAATTGTAGAACACAAGATATCACTGAGAGGGGGGTGAATCAATGACTATAAACAATTTCAAACAATGTGTGCAACTGGTAGGATAATGGAAGCACTAACAAGTAATCACACACAAGAGAACATCACATAACACCAGATATATGAGGAAAACCCAAAGTGGGAAAAACCTTGATGAGAAAAGTTGTTGGAGATCTACTGCTCCAATCCAGCCTCATAGTAGAATAACAAGTTTACAATGTTTAGGAAAACAACCCCTAGAAATTTATGGGCACCTTCCCAAAGGAGAACCAACCCCTATTCTATTGTGAGCACCAATTCAAGAGCACCAACCCCTGCACCAAGCACCTACTCAGTGAAATATAATGATAAACACTTGGTTACAAATAAGTTTTATAACACCCATAAACTATTCACTCTGTCAGTTAAACTTCTTTTTTGTATTACAGATTCTTTGTTCTACCGGTCTTTTATTCTTACTCTTTGAATCCTCTATCAAATTAGTTTCAGCCTTGCTATATCTTCACTAAAACTCACTTTTCTCTCCTTCACTCTCTTCTACTCTCTTACCGGTTCAAACACTATTGGTTTAGTAGACTGTTATACTCTGTAACAGTTTACTGGTTACATTAACCCTTGTCAGTTAAACCTTCCTTACCAGTTCTTCTCCAACACTCAGTCAATTCAATGTTTTCTATCTCACTCAGACTGATCAACTCTTTCCTCACAGAGATTCTCTTTATCATAAATCTCTCATCAAGCATACTCTCTCCCACATACTAGAGTTTTTGATTTGCATATTTATATATATGCTTTCTCGCCAAAATAGAAACTCAAATTTCACGTGCTTAGGGTTTTCTTCACCGACCTTGATCCATATCGAATTAAATCTCATCTTTATTGAATTGACAACCTACAATAGTACAACAAAAAAGTTGTTTCCTTATTTTTATTGTTTCCTTATTTTTATTCTTCCTATGATCGTTTACTATATTTAGCAAACTGAACTTTGTTCATTAGTCTTAATTTTATTGATCACTAAATGATCTACCAGTCTCTTTCTTAAGATCAACTAGAGGAACACATATCCTACTTTGATCATGATGTCAAAGAATCATATCTCTGCCCTTCGATCTGCTTTGAGCCACAATCCTCTGTAACTAATCCATGATTTTCACAGTCAACATTAATACAGACTTAGTCGGCAACTACCTTGTTGACGCACCATTCACCTACCCAATGCATGTTTGCCACTTGGATTCCACATGACATCTTTGTCAGCATCCATCCCACTTGATTCTGTCAGTTCAACTTTGGTCACTGACTGAACATGCTACCAAAATATACTAATAGGTTAACCTTCATATCGTGTACTTCACTATTCTGTCGATTAGGTCATGTTATATCGGACTACACTTACTAGGTTTTCTTTCTTAGGGGTTTACATCAACATGCCAACAATCTCCAATGTTGGTAACAATATCTTGCATACCGGTTTACATACTTACCGGTTGACATCAATCACAATATAATGCCAACATTTCAAGTGGTCGTCAAATGAGGAATATGTTGAATGGAGTAATACTTATTTGAAGGATGAATGAGGATATCAACTAGTTAGTTAACTAACTATGTGATGTGGAAGTCTGGTTGACAATTTTGATTCCTTGCAGCAGTCATGTTCTAGATGTGAGCAATAAGAAAGGTGGGCCCGTCCCAAATCTTCATCAACAACAGCAAAAGGGAAAAAGGGTGCATAAAATGTTATGATGAATCAGTTGCAAATATTTGGTCTTGGTTGTGACAGTTCTTAAATGGAATCTTTTGTAACTAAATTATGGGTAACCGGTCATTTTTCAATGACAGGTGTCTCCTTTGGCCTGTAGCTTGTTTTTCTCCCTTATTTCTATAAAAGGGAATTCAAGTCCAAGAGACAGGGTTCTGAATTTGGTCTCTGCACTTAGTAATTTAAAAAAAATTCAAATTCATAAGGTTTGTGTAGCAAGTTTTAGGTGGAAATGAGCAATTGTAAGGGTTTTGCAAGGCAATAGATAAAATTCTTATGTCTAGTTTCTTGCAGGTTCTTGAAGGAGTTATATGTAAATGGCCTTTATGAGAAAAATATCAAATTAATATAAAGGAAATATAATTATGCTTTATTTCTCCCCATTGTGCAATTCTATCATCTTTTGAATGAAATGTGATCAAGGATTTCTTTCATTCAATGCACTATTATGGTGTATGTGTTTTCTATTCATGCTTTGATCTAAGGGGTCAATTAAAATGCTTGAGCAGAATTATAGAGTGATAGGGATTATTTATGGATTTGATAAGTATTCTAGATCAGGGTTGTAAATAGAAAAGATTGTAAGACAATGTTTTCTTAAGATCTGCATGCTATTAGATTAATTTTGTTGTAATTCATTTATGTCTTTTTGAAGTCAAGCGCCCATTGGAAGAAGGCACTGGTCATATTTTTTTATGAGAACTTACAGTCATTTCTTTTCTATATTCATTTGTATTTGTTACGCAATTGATTATTATCAGATTGCATTTCATTTTATGTATACTATTCTATGTTTCGACCATCTCAAGCTCCATTGTCATTGAAGGATTTGTCATCCTTGAGTATTCTCCCTATTGTTGAGCCTATATTTGAGATTTACTGCTTCATTTTGGTGAAAGTATAAGTATGGCATAGAGATTATAAGTTCATCAAGGGATTACCCTCCCAGGTTTTGCAGAGCCCAAAGTGTAGAAGGATTAGAAGAATCCTTGTCATATGTTGGTCCAAGTTCATGGAGATTTTGATAGTTGGATTTTTCTTCTCCTCAGATAAATCTAAAGAATCAACTTGGTTTTTGTCTGCTTGCAGTGTAAACCCCATTCTAGGGGACCAACAAAAATGGTGACTCTGCTAGAGAGTTTTCAGTATCTCTGGTAAATAATGGAGCTATAATTGGTTTCCACATTGACCCATCCGAGCCACCAACAAAAATGGTGATTCTGATAGGGAACAATGTATATTTGTAGTCAGTTGTATCGTCAATTTGGGAAATTGCGTTGAAGTTAAATTGTGTTTCTATAATTTGTCAGTTGAGCCCATATTTATGTGTTTTCGGTTTCTGTCCTCTGATTTAAGGGGTGTTCTGCATTTTCTTGAGAAAAGGAATTTTATTTTGTAAACAAGGATTATAAATATTTTTCAAAGATTATCGAATATTGTTTCATTTGGTATTCCAAAGTAATATGGGTGACGACTTTGAAGTCTCTATGCCAGTGCGTATATTTTGAAAATATTTTGTCACTATGAGTAAGTCTAAGAACACCAGAGGTTACATGAGGTTGCATCCTGAAGAAAAATTGGAAGAGCTTCATGTAGCCCTATAGAGGAGTGGAATAAGGAGAAACACAAAGAAAATCTATGCTCCCTCGTCATGGAAACTGAAGCATAAGAATGCAAGTAAGTGATCTTTGCATCTTGTTCCTGAAATTCATGAAGCTTCTTCTAAAATTTTGGAGTTAGATAGCTTGGGATATTTTGATTCTCTATTTGACACACCTGTACAAGAAGAAGTACAATAACAAAATAAGGAAGTTACTCAAGTTCAATATTCAGAAAGGAGAACAAGTCAGAGTAGAATTAGAAGTCATCAAAATAGTATTGTTGGTGTACCTCCTCTTGTCCCTACAACAAAATTTATTTATAATTTTGAGTCAACTCAAGAACGAGGAGATGCAAACATAATAGATTTAGGTGATACTTTTGGGTCTAAAATTACTTCGTCAGATCCTGGAGAGGTTTTTAGAGACATAAGTGTATTAAGGAAAGAACTCCAAGAACAAATTGATTTGAGAAAGAGAAAAGAAAAGGACAAGGAACCTGAAGTTATTAATGTTGTGATTGATAGGGATAGCTTAATGAGGTAGTTGGCTACACTCAAGGCTTTGAATCATGAACAAATTAAGTCTAATGTTGAGGGTCATGTTCTAAGAGAAGTGTAGATAGGAAATGTGGAAATCATCAAAGCAAATCAATAGTAGTCTAGTTCAATCACGAAAACTCAATTGCAATGACAAATCCTAATTACATTCAATGAAAACATGAAAACAAGACATTCAAGATTGAAAACTAAGCAAACCAAATGCAGATGTCTTCTTCATGTGGCTCCATTGTCCTTCTTTCTCCTTCAAATAGCTTTGTTTTGTGGATCTCACCTTCAAGTACATAAGTATGATGTGAAAGCAAGATTGACATGACGAGATGACAACATAAGGGTACTAGAAGCGTGATTGATTCGACCAGGGACCTTGATTGAAGAAATTCATCCAATTTATAGACAAATTGGAGAAAAGATCAGATTAGCATGAAGAGATTTGAAAGGAAATTTCAAATCAAGAATGACAAATATGACAAATTATGACAAATTTGCACTTTCCATGCAAGATTGATTGATTGATAATTTTGACAAATTGCTATGTCAAAATTGATTGATTGTCAATTATGACAAATTATGACAAATTTGCTATGTCATTCCCATGAAATTAGGAGAAATATAGGAGAAAATTGAAATTAGATGAATTAGAAATTAGGAAATTAGAAAATGAGGAAATTAGGAATTAAGAAATTTAGAAAATGAGGAAATTAGGAATTAAGTGAAGTAATTAACAATTTTTCATTTATTAATTAATTCACAAAGAGGGAAGAATTAGTTAGCCAATTAAATAAACATTTAATTGTGACAAGAAGACTTAGGATAAATAAACTATTTAACCTAGAGGGAGAAAGGACAAACAAGGTTAAATGAATAAATCATGAAACCCTAGAAGATGAATTAGAAAATGCAAGAATGACAATTAGGTCTTGACAAAGGATAATTGATATCGATTCGATTTGATCATCATTCTGACTGACAAAGGACCAATGCTGACAAACGACTTGGTTGATAAATGCGCCAATTGACAAGGAATAATGACAAATTGATCCAAATTGACATGATTGAGAAGGACGATGATCGATGTCAAATCGATCACAAAATGACAAGATTGAAAATGACAACAATCGATGACAAATCGATCACAAAATGACAAGATTGAAAATGACCACGATCGATGACAAATCGATCGCAAGATGACAAGATTGATAAGAGGACAAAACCCTAATTAGGATTGACGATGTCCAAAATGATGACAAATGAATACACACATTGATGCGACAAGATAAGATCGACCAAAATCATGACTGAAGATTTGTTATCGACAAGACCTAATTTGAAAATGAGAAAGATGAGGAATGCAGAAGAATGACTCGATGCTCACAAATGATAAAGACCAAGTGAGAATCATAGGAGAAATGTTAATGTGATGCAAAAACCCTAAAATAAGGCAATGCGTCAATGTTAAAGTATGATTCCGCAAGCATTAAACATTTTTAGATGTCTACAAGAAGTATTAGATAGGAAGTCCAAGCATACTATAAAATAAAATCTTAGGAGCCATGTTGATAGCCAAAATTTAGTAGATCCTAGTCAACTAAATACTCAGATTCCCAAATCACACCAAGACAAGGAAAAGAAAAAGATGTTCAGTGTCAAAATAAATGATCAAAAATCTTCCACTCTCCTGGATATGAGTCATGGGTTGTCTCAAGCAGACATTGAATTAGAGAAGGCTAGGATAGAAAGTGGAACTCTTGCAAAAGAGTTAAAAAGAATTGAGATGGAAGCTTGAATAGCATAAATGAAGATAAAAATTGATTTCCTGAAAAATTTCATCATTGAATAATGCTTCATTCATTGTTGGCCCATCTAATACTAAATCTATCTCTAGTTTAGCCCCCACAATAGTACAAATGTCAATACAAGTACTCCTGTTCAAAATGTTCAGGGTACCCAAAGTGATGGAGTTGCAACCATTGGATAGAGGGATCAAATGATTACTCAAAATGTTCAAGCCTCTAAATTACCTGTTGGGGCTAACACTGGAACAAAAATGACTGGAACTATTGCAATTAATAATGTTATAGGACAAGTTGTTACTAGGTAATCCCAGAAAAGACTTATCCATCTAGAAAGGTATAGGCAATTGTGTTTTGATGGGATACCAAGGTATCCTAACATAGTCCCAAATGAGTTGAGGGACAAGATAAATAAGTTTGCAAGAAATAATGATATCATGGGTGAGGAACATCTGAGATCCTTCATAGATAAATTAAATGACTATGAAGTAGAGCATGAAGATGTTGTTGTGAAAAAAATTATACAATCATTGATTGAAGATGCCAGGGATTGGTATAGAGGGTTACCAATTGCGAGCATTAATTCTTGGGAAGAATTCGAAAGGATATTAAAGAGAAAAATGGTGACAAAAATAATGCAAGTTTCATGTTGAATGAGTTCAACAACATCAAGAAGTCACCAAATGAAGTTGTCACTGATTTCAACATCAGATTTCAAAAGGCTATGCATAAGTTATTTCAAGTTCTAAGGTAAGACGATAATGTTTGTCTTACTACATATGTAAATGCATTTGATGCTAAAACGATATATATCCTCAGAGATAAAGATCCTCAGAATCTGAGAGATGCATTTAGGATAGCCATAAATGTTGAAGGAAATAAAAGAGCTTCAGGCAAGCTTGGGAGAAGAGAAGATCCTAGATTCTTCAAGATTGCAAAGGATAAAATGGAAAAACCTTTGGTATTAAAGCCAAAGGAAGAAGACAAGTGGGACAAGGTGCTCAATACCTTAAAGGATCTTAAATTGGTTATTGCAAAGAATGATAAGGGTGTTGCACTAGAAAGGAAACAACTCAACAAATTTAGTACACCTCCAAGGTTGCAGGATCATCCTTACAACACATATTGGAAGGATGGAAAGTCATTTCAGCAACAACAAAGGAATAAATAGGAGCAGCAAACTCCTAATCCATTGCAAAAACATACAGTGAATATTGTTGAGGATACACCTTGGTGTATTTCTTGTCAATCACCTCATTTGCCTAAGTATTGTGATGTTGCACAATTTATTTCTACCAAGGACGAGATACAAGAAGAAGAAGAAGAAACTTTTGAGGATGCAAATGTTGTGATAGTTCTGATACTTAATATAAGTACAGATCCAATAGCCAACAAGATGAGAGGGGGGGGGGGTGAATCATACAAACTTAATCTTTCATAAAAACATCAGATTCAACCTCGGTAACATATATATCAGTAATATAACCAAAACTGTTAAACATGCAAACTCAAAAGCATATAAACATCATAAACCTCATAACACCAGATTTAACGTGGAAACCCAAATAGGGAAAAACCACTGTGGGCTTTCAGACCCACTAAGAAATATACTCTTCTAGAGTATGCTCAATTAAAAGCAAATCATGTTAAAGATTACAAACACATTGCTAGATGTGACCCGGTTAAGGGATTTCCCTCAGATCTGTTAGGATCTTCACCTTGTTAGAAGTGACCTTGTTCAAGGATTTCAAACACTCAATCAGAATATCACCTTGCTAGAGGGTTTTACAAATAAGACTGTTAAGTCCACTCGGTTAAGAGATTTTCTATCACTGTCATAAAATAATAGTAATAAAATCTATCTGCAACTTCACATCTAAAATGCTAAAGCAGATTCTTATTTGTTTAATACAATCTAAACATAGAACTAATCTTGTCTATCTGTTGGGCTTCTATACTCTGTTATTCAAACAGATCTTCAAGCTTCTGTGCTCGGTAATCACTATGTAGCATCCTTGTGCATACACTTGCCTGCATACATTGTTTATCAATAGTTTCCTATTTATAAACAATTAGGTAACTGCTTAATCTCCTTGATCACATTTCCCATGATCAATCATAGCCATCAGATCTTTGATTTTGTCCAGGTTCAATGCATCTTTCGATCTGAAAATGTTTTACCCCTCTTAGGAACTTGCATATATTTCTTGGAACTTGTGTCAGGGTATTGCGGTTCAATCTGCGCTGTAGATCTTCATGCCAACTTTCTATTGCCTTAGATTCATTAACAAACTATATTAATGGCATACCAATCATTCAATTAGTTCCAGCTCATCAGCTTCCTTCATTAAATAATGCATGCAAACATTTAATGCATTCTGTTATAGCTCGGTTACAACTCGGTAAATACTAAACTTCACTCGGTAGACATTCTGCCTTCATTAACCGATAGCGACAACCTTAGGGTTTACCGACTAGGTTCTTTGCTTGAAAACATAGTATAGTATTAACCTTTAAAATTTACAACATATGTATGATGTTAAAACAATCTAAAACATCATGATCTCATCATTGTCTGACTCGGTAATAGTTGCCCATTGAATACCTTATTCATCATATTCTTTCCTGTGTCTTTTACCAACATCTTTATAATCTTCAAATCATACTTCTCAAGATATGGAAACATCATACTGAATTAGAAAATCAATTTCTTGACATCAATGACAAAATAATAATATCAAGACAGTAAACATCCTTAATCAGTTATATCCATAATCATCAACAACCTTCTCAATATCCTTATTGAAATGCCAACAATCTTTCATTGTCTTTTATAATGTAATATTGCCAACAATCTCCCCCTTTGGCATTGATGGCAAAACCAATTGATTTGACCTTAAAAGATTTGGATTGTCGTGATTCTGAAATGGTGAAATGCTCTCCCCCATACATTAGACTTCTCCTATTTTCTTCAGTTTTCTTTCCAATCTATAGTCTTCTCAGCTTTCTTTAAGTCTTCTCCCCCGATATTAGTCTTCTCCCCCTTTGACAACAATGTCAAAAAGTAAAGAACTAAAACATAATTTTTGTCTGTATGAAGTGATTTCCTACTGTTGTGTATCAATTCAGTCTCGGTCAGAGCATTTTGTCTTCAATTCATGTTCCCTATATTGTTTCCTGTACACCTTTAGAAAACATCCTAAAGTGTATAAATCAGCATCAACTCCCAAAAGATATTCGATAGAGTCATCGGATTGATGCTTTCACCGAACTCGGTCAATGAGTAGAAGATAGGGGTAGGACCCCTAACTTACTTCTAAGATATTCAAAAGTGTCCCTTGGTAGTGGCTTGGTGAAGATATCTTCTATTTCTTCCTTTGTGCTAACATACTCCAACACCACTTTCTTCTCTTGAGCTTCTTCTCTAAGATAATGATATTTGATAGAGATGTGCTTTGTCTTAGAGTGCATAACATGATTCTTTGAAATATCAATAGCACTAGTATTGTCACAGAATGTAGTTACTGGCTTGGTAACTTTCTCATTTATACCTTCCAACAATTGTTTGATCCATGCAATGTTGGTACAATTCAATGCTGCAGCAACGTATTCAGCTTTTGTTGTTGACTGTGAAACACATCCTTGTTTCTTGCTAAGCCAACTCACTAGTCTTTCTCCTAAAAAGAAAGCTCCTCCACTTGTGCTTTTTTTGTCATCAATGTTGCCTACCCAATCAGCATCAGTATAAACTTTTAAATCAAAATCATTTCCTTTCTGATATACTAAGCCATAATCCTTAGTGCCTTTCAAGTATCTAAAGATTCTTTTGATTGCTGTCATGTGTGTTTCCTTAGGATCTGCAGAGAATCTTGCAACTATACCCACTGCATGTGCTATGTCTGGTCTGCTATGAACAACATATTGAAGTTTTCCAATCATGGATTGGTAAAGTGTCTCATCAACAGATGCAGATTCATCATTCTTTGATAATTTATAGTTGGTAGTCATAGGAGTACTTACTGGTTTTGACTCCTCCATTCCAAATTTCTTCAAGATTTCCTTTATGTACTTGGATTGAGTAATGAAAATCTCATTTTTCATTTGCAGTATCTATAAACCTATAAAATACTTTATCCCACCGATTAATGACATCTCAAATTCTTTGCTCATTTCATTTCCAAAGTTCTTTCATAAAGAGTCATTTCCACAAAATATAATATCATCAACAAATATGGCTGAGATTAGTATTCCATTTTCATCATTTTTCATGTACATATTGTTGTTCTCACTTGTCCTTATAAAACCAATCTTGATCAAATAAGAGTGCAATCTTTCATACCATGATCTAGGTGCTTGTTTCAAACCATATAAAGCTTTGTTCAATTTACATACCTGATCTTTATTATTGTCTTCAACAAATCCTTTAGGTTGTTCAATGAAAACTTCTTCTTCTAATATTCCATTCAGAAATGCAGATTTGACATCCATTTGATATACCTTGAAATTTTTGAAAGCAGCATATGCCAACAATGTTCTTACTCCTTCAAGTCTAGCAATAGGTGCAAAAGTTTCACCATAATCAATTCCTTCCTCTTGAGCATAACCTTTGCAAACTAGTCTTGCTTTGTTTTGAATGACCTCTCCTTTTTTATTTAGCTTGTTTCAGAAAATCCACTTTGTACCGATTACATTTTTGTCCTTTGGTCTTGGGATTAGTGTCCATGTGTCATTCTTTTTTATTTGATCAATCTCTTTTGTCATAGCATTTATCCAATCTTCACTGTTAAATGCCTCTTTCACTATTCTCAGTTCAAATTCAGATATCAAACATGTGTTGTCTCAGTCTATTCCTTGTCATCACTAGATCATCCTTATCTCCTATAATCTGACTTGGTGCATGATGTCTTCTAACATACTTGGCTAATACAGGCTCGGTAGGCTCTGTATGATCTTCTTCATCACTCGGTAACTGGATATTCTCTTCATTTTCTTCAACAATCTTCTCGGTAAGACTTCTCGGTTGAACATAGAAAAATTCATCATAGTCTTTTGGTTCCTTGGAATTTCCTTCATCATTTCTTTCTACAAATTCATCAATTTTCACATTTACACTTTCTACTATTTTGTTAGATGATTTGATCAGAAATTTAAATGCTTTTCTTCTAGAAGAATAACCTAGAAATGTTCCTTCTTCACTCTTCTGATCAAAGTTGTCGTTTCTATCATCTTTGTGAACATAGCATCTACTTCCAAAGATTTTAAAATAACTTACATTAGGTTTCTTATCATACCATATTTCATATGGTGTCTTCAAAGTACCTTTCTTCAATTGTACTCGGTTCAAGGTGTAAACTGTTGTGCTTATTGCTTCTCTCCAAAATGTTTGTGGTACCTTCTTTTCAATCATTAGTGTTCTAGCACAATCCACAATAGATCTGTTTCTTCTCTCAACTATTCCATTTTGTTGTGGAGTTCTCGGTGCAGAGACTTCTCTTTTAATACCATGATCATTGCAGAATAAGTTGAACTCATCAGATGTGAACTCTCCTCCTCTATCTAATCTAAGACATTTCAGTTGTCTTCCTGTTTCATTTTCAAATCTTGCCTTGTACCATTTAAAAATTTGAAAAGCTTCTGATTTTTCTTTTAAAAACATTACTGACATCATCCTTGAATAGTCATCCACAAATAATATGAAATATTTATCACCATAATAACTTTGAACTTTCATAGGACCACAAAGATCAGTGTGCACTAGATCTAAAATTCCCTTAGAAGTGTAAGACTTACTTGTAAAGTTTTATCTTGTCATCTTACCCATCTAGCATCCTCGGCACATAGGATTCTCAGGTTTTTCAGGACTCGGTAAACCTCTTACTCGGTGCTTCTTACTTATTTTGATCAGATTATCAAAATTTACATGACAAATCCTTTTATGCCATAACCAGGTATCATCTATCTTTGCATGCAAACACTTGTTACGAGTTCAGTCAAGGTGAAATGTGTTACCTTTTGTTTGTGTCCCGGTAGTAGCTAACTTTCCATTCTTGTCATGAACTTTGACAATTCCTTTCTGAAAATCTATTTGGTAACCTGTGTTGTTTAGCTGTGCTACACTCAACAAATTGTATTTCAAACCTTCAACCCAATAAACATCATTGCATCTTGCATTGTCAAGAAGTGTTATAGATCCTTTACCTTTCACCAGACATGGTGCATCATTACCAAATCTAACATAGCCTCCATCATAATCTTCTAATATAACAAACTTGTGTTTATCTCCTGTCATATGATGTGAGCATCCACTATCTATAATCCAAGAATCATTAGTGTTTATGTGAGATATTAGGGATTTTTCTTCATACCTTTCTTCATCTGATCCATCTTTAATAGCCACATAGACTACTTCCTCTATATCAATCACATCTGATTTATCATCATTGGATTCCTCATCAGTTATTAAACATGTCTTTCTATCTCTTCTTCTAAAGTCTCGGTGTCCTCTGTAATGATATTCTTTTTGTCTGTCATCTCGATAATCTCTCTTTTCAATAGAATCTTTGTCAGGATAGTTAGAAGCCATATGTCCTATCTTATCACAATTGAAACATTTCAAAGGTAGTTTTCCTTTATACTTACCTTTGCCTCTCAGTAACCTTTTGGCTAATAGTGCTTCAAACTCTTCTTGCTTTCTAATTTCCTCATACAGTTTGTGTACTGCCTCCATGTTCTTACGAAATCTTTCACTTGTTGCACTATGATCTCCTTCAGAGTACTTATACTTTCTTTCATTGAAATCATTAGATTCATCAAGATGAAAAGAACTAAATGCAGATTCAACTTTATTTACCGAAGATCCACTGTTATCAAAGTTACTTAATTCAAATGCATGTAGTTTACCAATAGTAGCATCTAAAGAAACTGGCATATTAGGTACAGACCTCAATTAATTGATTGTAGAGACTCAGATTGCATAAGCTGGTAGAAGGGTTACTTACTTGTTATATCATTTTCTTCAATAGTTCCACCTGCTCCTTTGATTTGATTAACAATCTCCTTTAGTCTTGTACTATACTGAGTTATGTTCTCACCTTCATTCATCCTCATAGATTCAAGTTGTCCTCTTATACTATCTACTTTTTCTCTTTGAACATGTTCATCTCCTCCATATACTGATATGAGCTTATCCCACATAGCCCTTGCATCATTGCAACCTTCTAGATCATTAAACTCTAAGTCGGTCAATGCAGATGTTATTTCAATCATTGCTTGAATATGTTCTTGCTTTGCCTTTATCTCTTCCATAGTCAATGGATAGGTTCTTGGTGTAACAAAATCATTCTCCAGATAGTATACAACATATTCTCCAACTCCTGATAGATGTAGCTTTATCCTTTTCTGCCATGTTGAGAAACTTGACTTGTTCAGCTTCGGTGCATCCCTCTTATACATCTTTGGAGCTTTGACTCAAGTGCCTTTAAACTTTCCTTCTGGAGTCCAAAGCTTTGATACCAATTGATAGTTCTGATACTTAATATAAGTACACATCCAATAGCCAAAAAGATGAGAGGGGAGGGGTGAATCATACAAACTTAATCTTTCATAAAAACATCAGATTCAACCTCGGTAACATATATTTCAGTAATATAACCAAAATTGTTAAACATGCAAACTCAAAAGCATATAAACATCATAAACCTCATAACACTAGATTTAACGTGGAAACCCAAATAGGGAAAAACCACTATGGGATTTTGGACCCACTAAGAAATATACTCTTCTAGAGTATGCTCGGTTAAAAGCAAATCCTATTAAAGATTACAAACACATTGCTAGATGTGACCCGATTAAGCGATTTCCCTCAGATCTGTTAGGATCTTCACCTTGTTAGAAGTGACCTTGTTAAAGGATTTCAAACACTCAATTAGAATGTCACCTTGCTAAAGTGTTTTACAAATAAGATTGTTAAGTCCACTTGGTTAAGAGATTTTCTGTCACTTTCACAAAATAACAGTAATAAAATCTAAGTGCAACTTCACATCTAAAATGCTAAAGCAGATTCTTATTTGTTCAATACAATATAGACATAGAACTAATCTTGTCTATCTGTTGGGCTTCTATACTCTATTATTCAAATAGGTCTTCAAGCTTCTGTGCTTGGTAATCACTATGTAGCATCCCTGTGCATACACTTGCCTGCATACATTGTTTATCAACAGTTTCTTATTTATAAACAATTAGTTAATTGCTTAATCTCCTTGATCACATTTCCCATGATCAATCATAGCCATCAGATCTTTGATCTTGTCCAGCTTCAATGCATCTTTTGATCTGAAAATGTTTTACCCCGCCTAGGAACTTGCATATATTTCTTGGAACTTGTGCCAGGGTATTGCGGTTCAATCTACGCTGAAGATCTTCATGTCAACTTTCTATTGCCTTAGATTCATTAACAAACTATATTAACAACATACCAATCATTCAATCAGTTCCAGCTCATCAACTTGCTTCATTAAATAATGCATGCAAACATTTAATGCATTCTGTTATAGCTCGGTTACAACTCGGTAAATACTAAACTTCACTTGGTAGACATTCCGCCTTCATTAACCGATAGCTATAACCTTAGGGTTTACCGACTAGGTTCCTTGGGGTTTATCGACTAGGTTCTTTGCTTGATAACATAGTATAGTATTAACCTTTACAATTTACAACATATGTATGATGTTAAAACAATCTAAAACATCATGATCTCATCATTGTCTGACTTGGTAATAGTTTCCCATTAAATACCTTATTCATCCCCTTATTCATCATATTCTTTCCTGTGTCTTTTACTGACATCTTTATAATCTTCAAATCATACTTCTCAAGATATGGCAACATCATACTGAGTTAGAAAATCAATTTCTTGACATCAATGACAAAATAATAATATCAAGACAGTAAACATCCTTAATCAGTTATATCCACAATCATCAACAACCTTCTCAATATCCTTATTGAAATGCCAACAATCTTTCATTGTCTGTTATAATGCAATATTGCCAACATGTTGATTGTCTTATGACTACTTCTTTCCTAGGAGGAGCGGAATAATTTTCTGACACTGAGACTCGCGACTTGGATATAGATTACCAAAGACAAAGAAGTGAGTCATACCACCAACAACTTTTCTCTGATAATGTGTTGTGTGTTGATGACCAAATGTGTAACCCTAAGCAAGGAAAGGATGATATATCCTTAAAAAAACTTCAAATTGATAGATTACTAGGATAACAGTTGCCATGCTAGCACAAGTCAAAAGTAATTATCAATTGAGAAAAAAAAAAATTGGTGAAGATCAAGGCAAGCCTGCTGGCCTATTTATCAAAAAAGTGAAGAATAAAGGTAAGGAGGTCAAAGAAGACAAACCAAAGAAGGATGCAATCAAGATCAAGGAGGTCAAGAGAAAAGAATGGGGTAAGAAGGCTAAAATTATAAAGCCCAATGAGGAAACTGATTTAGCTAAAATAAAGATAGATGGTTGCTAAATCTACTGTACCTATGGGAGAAGACTTGAAGTAGAAATAAAACATTGAAAGCAACAAGATGAAGAAAAATGAAGAGAAATCAGGTATGTCTCTTGACTTACTAGATTACACACTTGTTGATATGTTTCAGTTACTTTCTCAGATTATAGCTAAAGTTCCTTCTAACTTGGAACATAAGGGTGTCTCTCATGATGTAAAGGAATATGTAAATATAAATGAAACAAAGGAAAAATAATTAGAAGGATTGGTTTCTCAGATTCCCCAAATCTACTTGGAAGACATAGTAGATGAGAGCTTAGAGAATGTGGATCCTTTCTTTTTAAGTGTTATCATAAATGAAGGGATGCTAAAGAATTACATGATTGATTCTAGAGCTTCAAGCAATGTTATGTCAGTGAGGATAATGAGAGCTATGGGCTTAAATGTAGATATCCCTCAAGGAAGATGTTGTGCTATGGATTCAATGGAGGTAACTATGATAGGTACTATAAGGGAATTTCCCTATAGAATTTCATCTTACCCAGAGAAGGAGTTAATTATGAGTGTCTTAGTTGTAGATATCCCACCAAATTATGGGATGTTGTTGTCAAGAAAGTGGAGTGCTTCTATTGTAGGAAGTTTGCAATCTGATCTATCTTATGCAACCTTTTGTATTGATGGTAAGAATGTGAAAATTGATAGAGAATCAAGAGTACCATATATGATAGTACATGAGAAGGACCCTCATGAAGACATGACATATTTCATTGATACAGACATAAATGCATTTAGTGTTGAAAATCTTGCAATAGAAAAGAGAGTGCAACCTACACCACTGGAAAGGGAAGTAGAAGAATTATTAGGTGATGACAACTTATGGACAATGTATTTTGATGAATCTGTCTCTAAGGAAGGCTTTGATGTAGGAGTATTATTCATCTCACCTAATGGAAAGAATTTTAAGTTTTCTTTTACTTTGTCCTTTGCATGTACAAATAATGTGGCAGAGTATGAGGCATTATTATTAGGTTTGAGACTAGCTAAGAAACATGGGATAAATAATCTCAAGGTCATTGGAGATTCTGAGTTACTCATATCCCAAATCAGATCAAAATATGCATCAAAAAATAAAAGCTTGAAATAGTATAGGAATGATGTGTGGGATAAGATTGAAATTTTTGATGCACTTAGCATTGACTAGAAAGAGAGAAGCCATAAAAGGATGGTAGAATTGTTGGATAACATTTCTTTAATGCCAGGGGACATCTTTTTCAAGAATCTCAAAAATTGAGTTTCAAACCAAGCCTTTAGTCCTTGAAAGTATTGAAAACTGGTGGGTTTTCAATGATGACGATGATATTCTAAAATTTCTAACTTTCATAGAACAATATGAGGGTCAGGAGATTGATTTTGGTTCCTTTGTACAAACAGAGGATGGGAAGGAAACAATATTTGGGAATAAAGTAATCCAATTAAAGATAAATAAGATTCCCAAAGGCTTGGTTGTATTGGAGAGGGTGTTTGTTAATCAAGATAAAGAAAAGATTGCTACTACTACCCCACACCTTGAAGATTTAGAAGAAATTAACCTTGGGATAGAAGGAGACCCAAAGAAGGTGTACATTGGAAAGAAGATGTCACTAAAGGTAAGAAAAATGTTGATTGATTTATTAAGAAAATATAGCCATGTCTTTTCTTGGTCGTATGATGATCTAAATGTTGGCATTTTGTTAATGATGTCAACCATTATAACATAAAGAAAGACAACCAGTATTTGTGAATAGTTGATATGTTGTTATTGCTATCATCCAATAGTGTGGACAGTGAAGCCACCAGGTAAGCATGTTGGAGTAACCGGTTTACATATCAGTATTGGGAAGAAGGAACCAGTTTGTGAGTATGCATGTTGATGTTGAACAAGCATGATAGAAAAGTGACCATTAAGTGATGAGAACCTGAAAGTGTGTGACCTATACAACTCACTACAGTATGATCTAATGAAGGGTTAGCAGTGCAAATGGTATGCTAGTGTGAGGTCATCTGGAAAAACTCCCACCGGATGAAATGAAGGTTGAAAGAAAGTGTGTTGCTTCAATGAGAAAATATGACATATGGAAAAGGTACTAGGACATATGTCAAGTTGGAGATGTATCCTCTCTTTAATGAAGTCACATCATTACTGACGGGTGACATAGATCTTTCTCCACCAGTGTTTAGCAATTGAAGTTCATTTGTTTATTCCTCCCCTCGGTAAATAGTAATACCTTGCTTATCCCACAACATACATGACATACATCATGACTCTTTGAGATAAGTTAGTCAGAGTAAACAAAGGCAAGAGATTGGATGCATAGACTGGATAAAATAAATTGAAAAATGAGGATGACTCCAGAGGATAAGATCTAAGATGAACACTAGATCAACATGAGAAGTCAAGATCTGTTGTAGGGACAAAGAAGAAAGTGTTGAGATGATGGGTTTGCCATCTTGGCAAATCAATTGAGAAGGGTACTGGTCAGATGAAGATGAATCTATGCAGTTACAAACTTGGAGTTACCAAGGCTTAGGTGGAGATTGTTGTTTCCACCGATGGAGATGGTTGTAGGTTGACAACATGAAGTTATCTAGTGTCCCAACTGGTAAACAAAGTTACCAACATGCAACTAAGTTAACTGAGAGACAAATGTGAATTGTTGTCAATCTGAATAAGGTGCACATGATGAGTCATCCTAGATTGTTGCTAAGGACCAACATGGTTGATGTTTAGCTAAATGTGATACAACTACAAGACATAGATAATGGTGGAAACAATGGAAATTGCTAAGGTGAGGTGTAGCGGTAGGGTTAGATGTATGGTAGGTGTGCACCAGTTAAGTGTTTGGTCGATCATCCTATCTGAACTGACATAGAGGTCTAAGCTGAGATGGATACCAACAGGGGTGCCACATGGATTTGAAGTGGAAAGCATGCAGAGTTCAGTGAAGTGTCATGTCTGTGAGGTTGTTGGCATTTGGTCGACATTTAATATTGATTGCGACAATCACGGGAAATTGCAGAAAAGTGCAGCTCAAGGTAAATCAAAGGAGACCCCTAAAGGAGTAGATCGAAGTAGGAGATCTGATCAACTTATCATTATGGTAAAGATAACTGTGAGACCATTTATTGTGATGGATAGAAGGGGATCAGTGATTAGTCTATCATATTTGCTAAACATAGAAAATATGCATTGGAAGCCACAAGATTGGTAGCAATGGATGACTTGTTGCAGGTCCACAATATCAGAGAAGAGATTTTATTAGATCTAGTACATCAATTTTGTCAGTGAAAAAAACCTAACACGCCTAATTTCAAACTCACGTTTTGGTGGGAAAGCATATATACTTATGTGGATCAAAGATTGAGGTGTGGTGATGTGGGTTGGTGAAGGAGAGTGATCCTGAGAGAAGAGATTAGATAAGACTAAGAAGAGTCAAGGAACTTAGCATATGAAGAAAAGAGATAGTAGGGAAGGTTAAACGAGTGAGAGGGTTTAATAGTGGCTTAACTGGCAAGATCAGACAAACCAACATACTGCAAAGTGAGTTGCAGAGGTAGGAACTAGCAGTGTTCAAACCAATAGGAAGGTAGTGGAGAGTGAAGCAGCTACATGTGTGTATGGGAGAGAAGATCCAGTAGGTAGAACCAGTGTGTGCCAGCAGTAACTAAAGGTGAGCAGAGAGATTGAGAGAGAGATAGAAGAAAGAGTAGAATTCAATCAGTGAGGCAAAGGAGGTGAGAAATCAATAGGGTAAAGTGTATGGAGTGGTTACAAGATTCACTTGTAATCAAACTATTACTTTTGTAATTGATTATGTACATGATAGATCACTAGGTTGGAGCTTAGTGCAGGGGTTGGTTCTTCTTGGGTTGATGGCATAAAATTAGGGGTTGGTTCCCTATAGAAATAGTGGCACTCCTTGTGTTGGTGCCCTAAATGATTGTAACCAAAGGTTTTCATTGTAAGGCTAGATTGGAGCAGTAGAATCCAACAACACTTCTGACCGAGGTTTTTCCCATCTTGGGTTTCCTTGTATATCTCGATGTCATGTGATGTGCCTTTATGTTATTGCATTGTGAAGTCTTAAGAGGTTTGGAAACCACTGATTCAGCCAGCTCTCAGTGACATATTATGTTCAACAATTGGTATCAGAGCATAGGTTCCTAGTTAATAAGCTTTCTCCAGCTTGGGTAGATTTTGGTACTGTAACACAATGGTATGTTTAGTGTCACCCTCTACTCTAGTGTTTGATGGTTCAAAATTTTCTATTTGGAGTCATAGGATGGAAGTCTACATATCCTCTCTTGGGTTTGATGTATGGATGTCAGTAGTAAATGGCTTCCCTAGTAAAGTGAGTCCTCCCACCAGTCCTGAAGAAGAAAGAAGAAACAAATGTAATGATGAAGCTATGGAGGCCATAATCAATGCGATATTTGGTGATGTCTCCTCATAGGTGGATAGATGTAGATCTACTAAAAGCCTATGGGATAGATTAAAGAAACTTTATGGCAATGAACTTTGCACTGTAGAACCGGTTTGTGAAAACAAGAAAATAAATGAAGCACGTGTGTGCAGATGATGAAGAGGAAACTCACCTCTTTATGGCTCAAGAATTAGAAGATGAGAGGCACACATCTAAGCATAATCATGCAAATCACTCCTACTAGCAAGATGTGTTTGGGAGTGATAATGAAGATAAATTCGAATTTGATCTTGAATGTGAACTAGTAAGTGCACTTGAAGAGCTACAAAATATTAGAAATGAATTTAAGAGGTACAAAGATTAAATTCATGAAGAATGCAAAAGGTTGAGAACATGCCTTGAAGAATCAAATAATAATATCTATATATTGACATCTCAACTAGAAGAGGCAAAAGGATTGGCTGATGAATTGAAATCAATTTTTGATGCTAAGGAGAGAAGATGTGAGGAACTGGAGCTAGAAGTGGAGACAAAGGACAAAGAATGTCAGGACCTAAAAGGAGAAATGGATAACATCAGGAAAGACCTTGAGAAGTGTCCAAATAAGCTCAAGGTAAGGATCTGGTATGATGGAAGCACTAAGGCCTTGGATAAAATGTTGAGTAAACAAAAACACTCCAAGGATATCGGAGGATTAGGATATGCTATCGGTGAATTCTCCATAAGTGAGGATGTCTCTCACAAGGACATTTAGTTTGTCCCCTCTAATGGAGATAACAAGATTCAGACCTTCATAGTCTAAAGTGCACCAAGAAAGAAGGTTGACCTAGCTACAACCGGTGAGGACTTGAGGCTAAAAATGAAGACAGGTGTAGCAAGAAGAAATAATGAAGATCCTAAAGGAAAAAGAAAGCTGAGAGAAGATAGGTTCACCAGAAACAAGAATGCAAGAAGGAAGCCTAAGAGATTCCCCACCAGTGGGATACAAAGAGATGCAACACCCCAAAGAAGTAGAAGTGGAGAAGCCAAACCGATCAGATTACCTCATGTTTGGTAGAATGAATTTTTAAGTAATAAGTCTCCATTCTCTAGTTACTATTTTTCTTGTAAAGGATATGGCCATAGGGCAGAGGAATGCAAAATGATGTCTAGGAATAGAAAAGGTGTTTTTCCTAGGAATAGCAATTCAGTTTGTAAAAGATGTAATTTATTTGGGCATAAAACATCATAATGTAGAAATGTGCCTAAGCTCACCCTCAACTATGCTAACCAAAGTCCATTTGCTGATTCAAGAAATATAAATTATATATGTTATAACTGCAATGGATATGGCCATAAAATTAATGTGTGCGGGAAGAAGATGATTGATGCACATGGAAACCAACACAATAGCTATGCCCAAAGGAGAACCGTACCTGCAATATCAAGAAGTCAGTTGAAACTGGTAGCTAGCTATAATAGCATAATCAGAAAAGGAAAACGAAACTGGTATGTTAGAAGGGCCCCAAATCATTTGATTGGCATGAATGATGCATGCTACTATAGTAATTTTTCCAATCATGCTGTAGAATTTGGTAAATTAAGGTCCAATGAGAAGAAGAAGGTCAACACTACTCCAAGGACTGCAAATGAGGAAAGGAAAGAATCCAAGAATGTATGTAGGAAGAAGGATGAAAATATGACTATGGACCAGCACTGTGCATTCATTGCACAAGTGATATCTCCTAAAGCTTAAAAGGAGATGCGAGACTAAGGGGAAGCTAAATATTGATCAGATCATTCACCCCATGCTTGATAAGGACAAAGGAAAAGCTAGGTTACTGACAATAAGAAGGAAAAAGGTGAGATAGGTGTGTGTGTGGTTGCTACCTTGACTACACACTCATACTTGTGTCAATGTATAGTTCAAAATGTAACCAAGATAAGATATAAGTGACACAAGAAGACAAAGGCTAATGGATAATGTGTCTTGGTGAAGATGGTGAACTGGTAGTGTAAACCAGTGTGTGAAGTGTGTTACCGGTATGGATATAATCGGTATAGTGGTATATGCGAGTCAATGTGTCCTGGTTGTGTTGTAGTGGCTCTAGTGGCTTGGATAGATGAATTTATATCTTTGATGATATTAGAAGTTGTCCTAAATAATAGTGTGTTGAACCAGAAGTCAATCCCATGTGTATGAGACATCATGATATCAACTAGTGTGAGAGTTGACATGGATTGAATGTGACTTGGCATTGTGGTCAGGTATGATTTTTTCACAAAGATGGGATGGATGTCATGGAAGTGAAAGACCATCAACACTCATAGATGCTCACTTCCAATAGTTCATGTGAAGTTTGGGGTAGTGGTTTAGGAATTGACAGAAAAATGAAAACCAGAGGGCTATGATTCAAGGGGAGCTCACAGTCATATCTTATGATTGGTATCTGATACACTTGACACAGGAGGAAATCAAGTGTCATTGTTGTTGCACAAGGGACTAGTATATAGGGAGATGTGAACAAAGATATGAGCTACCTGCATAGGGGGAGAATATGTCGAACAGATTGGTGTCAATTCTCCAGTTCAAGTGTTTCTAGTTGAGAGGTTGTAGAGCATAGTGATAAAAATGGAACAAGAAACCAGTACAAAAGGGGAAGAGAGAGCTCACAGTATACTGGCTATCAAGACCCTTTTCCATTGTTGTCAAAGGAGGAGAAAGAATCTGTAGTATATCGAATACTACATGTGTTGACATCAATGCCAAAGGGGGAGATTGTTGGCATTATGTTGTCATTGATGTCAATCAGTATAACATAAATAAGTACAACCAATATGGGAGAATAGTTGATATGATGTTAGTGCTATCAACCGGTAGTGTTGACAGTGAAGCCACCAGGTAAGCATGTTGGAGTAACCCATTTACATATCAGTATTGGGAAGAAGGAATAGGTTTGTGAGTATGCCTGCTGATGTGGAACAAGCATGATAGAGAAGTGACCAGTGAGTGATGAGAACCAGAAAGCATGTGATAGGAAATGAAAACTTTAAGAAACCCCCTCTCAAAAATTGTATAAAATCTTGGCGAATATTTAAATTTTTAAAATGAAAATAATAATTTTTATTGGCGAATGTTTCCTTTTTTTAATGAAAAATATTAATTTTATTGGTGAATTTTTTATATCAATTTTTTTGGTAGAAAATATTGGCGAATATTGAGAAATAATAAGAGTATGAATTAATTACTATTTAAAATCCTTTCATTTAAAAAAATATTGTTTTATAGAAAAGTAGAGGCCTAAAGGTGAAAATCATTAATGAGTTTAAGGGGTAGACTCTTATTTATTTAGTTTCTACCTTTAATTTAAAATAATCTAATAGCCCTCTTTGTATTTTGTGAGATAAAATGTACCAACAATTTGTAACACTCATGGGGCCAAAAATTGCTTTTAGACAATAATTTTCATTTAGGTCAACAATTCAAAAGAAATTTCAACTCCCATGAGCATTACAACTTGTAGGTACAATTTACCTCGTGGAATACAATGAAAGCTACTAGATTATATTTTAACTCAATTATGGCAACTAAATATTGTTGATATAGAACTAAAGTAACTAATAATTATGATATATTATTGGTGAATTAATTCAGATTTCTACAATAAATTACAAAATATTGGCGAATTTTATCCAATCATGTATCAAATATTGTTGCGAATCTTTGAGTTAAAAAAATTAATTAAATAAATTATCTAGTGATTTAAATGACACTAAAATTAAAATTTGTAAAAATGGGGCAATTTGAGTCACCTTAAAAGTTGAACTTATTAGCCAAATTTTGATTCCCAAATTTCGAAAAATAGCCAATTGGTGAATATTAGCCACTAAAAATTTCATTGGTGACTGGTAGAGCTCACTGCAATACGATCTAATGAAGGATTAGCAGTGCATCCGGTATGCTAGTGTGAGGTCATCTAGCAAGACTCCCACCAGATGAAATGAAGGTTGATAGAAAGTGTGTTGCTTCAGTGAGAAAAGATTACATAAGGAAAAGGTACTAGGACATATGTCAAGTTGGAGATTTATCCTCTCTTCACTGAAGTCACATCATTACCGGTAGGCGACATAGATCTTCCTCCACTGGTGTTTGGTAGTTGAAGTGTAGTTGTCTATTCCTCCCCCTGGTAAATGGTAATACCTTTCTTATCCCACAACATACATGATATACATCATGACTCTCTGGGATAAGTTAGTCAGAGTAAGCAAAGGTAGGTGATTGGGTGCATAGACCGGATGACTAAAGTGAAAGATGAGGATGCCTCTAGAGGATAAGATCTAAGATGAACACTAAATCAACATGAGAAGTCAAGATGTGTTGCAGGGACAAAGAAGGAAGTGTTGAGATGATGGGTTTTCCATCTTGGAAAACCAGTTGAGAAGGGTATCGGTCAGATGAAGATGGATCTTTGTAGTTACACACTTAGAGTTACCAAGGCTCAAGTGGAGATTGTTGTTGCCACTGATGGATATTGGTGGAGGTTGATAGCATGAAGTTATCTAGTGTCCCAACCAGTAAACAAGGTTACTATCATGCAACTAAGTGAACTAAGAGATAAATGTGAAGTGCTCTCAATCTGAAGAAGATGCACATGATGAGTCATCTTAGATTTATGCTAAGGACCGACATGGTTGATGTTCCAGTAAATGTGATACACTAGCAAGACATAGATGGTGATGGAAAGAAGGGCAACCGGTAAGGTGAGGCATACTGGTAGGGTTAGATGTTTGGTAGGTGTGCACCAATTAAGTGTTTGGTTGGTGATCCTATCTGAACTAACACAAAGTTCTAAGTTGAGATGGATACAAATAGGGATGCCATGCGGAGTTGAAGTGGCAAGCATGTAGAGGTCGGTGAAGTTTCATGTCGGTGAGGTTGTTGGCATTTTGTCGATATTTAATGTTGATTGCGACAATCACAAGGAATAGAAGCAGGTCAGGAGATCTAATCAATTTATCATCCTAGGAATGATAACCGTGAGACCATTTAATGTGATGGATAGAAGCAGGTTAGTGATTAGTCTATCATATTTGCTAAACATAGAAAATATGCATTGGAAGCCAAAACATTGGCAGCAATGGATGACTTGTTGCAGGTCCATAATATCAAAGAAAAGATTTGATTGGATCTAGTATGCCAGTTTGGCCATTGAGAAAACCCTAACACGCCTAAGTTCAAACTCATGTTTTGGCAAGAAATCATATATACTTATGCGGATCAAGGATTGAGGTACAATGATGCGGGTTGGTGAAGGAGAGTGATCCTGAGAAGAGAAGAGAGTAGATAAGACTGAGAAGAGTTAAGGAAGTCAACATCTAAAGAAAAGAGCTAGCAGGTAAGGTTAAACCAGTGAGAGGATTTAATAGTGGCTTAACTAGAAAGATCAGACAAATTAGCATAATGCAAAGTGAGTTGTAGAGGAAGGAACCGAGAGTGTTCAAGCAAACTAAAAGGTAGTGGAGAGTGAAGAAGTTGCATGTGTGTATGGGAGAGAAGATCTGGCAGGTAGAACTGGTGTGTGTTAGTAGCAGCAAGTGAAGGTAAGCAGAGAGATTGGGAGAGATAGAAGGAAGAGTGGAATTCAACTAGTGAGGTAGAGGAGGTGAGAAACCGATAGGGTAAAGTGTATGCAATGGTTACAATATTCACTTGTAATTAGAGTATTACTTTTGTTATTGATTATGTACATGATAGATCACTGAGTTGGAGCTCAGTGCAGGGGTTGGTTTTACTTGGGTTGGTGCCCTAAAGAAGGAGTGTTACTCCTTGGGTGGATGCCCTAAATGATTGTAACTGAAGGTTTTCATTGTGAGGCTAGATTGGAGTAGTAGACTCCAACAACACTTCTCACCGAGGTTTTTCCCATCTTCATTTTTTCTTGTATATCCCGGTGTCATGTGATGTGTCTATGTGTGTTTGCATTGTGAAGTATTGCATTATCTCACCAGTAGGTTTACTTGTGCTTGTTTTACAAACTAGTACTCTCTCTTAGGATCAAAAGATTAATTTTTGGAAACCAATGATTCACCTCCCTCTCATTGGTACATTGTGTTCAACACTAAAATCTTATAGGGAAGACTTGTTTCAATATGAAATCCCTTTGAAGGAAGGTACTAAGACTTTCAGACAAAAGAAAAGGCCAATTAATTCAACCTTGGTGCCCAAGATGCAAGAAGAACTGGTTAAGTTAAGGGACACCAGAATCATAAAGCGTATTAGACATTCATGGGTGTCTAACTTGGTTCCTATGAGAAAGAAGAATGGAGATATCAGATTATGTGTTGATTTTAGGAACTTGAATATATCTTCATTAAAAGATAACTATCAATTACCCAATATGGAAGCAATGTTGCAAAGGGTCATAGGTTATGAACTCTTGTCTATGATGGATGAATTTTTAGGTTACAACCAGGTAATGGTTAAAGAGTTAGAGCAGTTCAAAATAAAATTTACCACACCATGGAAAACCTATGTTTATGTAAGAATGTTGTTTGGGTTGACAAACACAAGAGAAACATTCCAAAGAGCTATGGATGTTGCATTTTCTGACATCATAAATATTTTCCTAGTTGTATACTGAGATGATTTAAAATCATATTCTAAGAAGGAGGGTGATCATAGAGATCATCTAAAGAAAATATTTAAACCCAAAGAAATGTGTTTTTGGGGTGACTGAGGGTAAACTAGTGGGCCACATTAAATGAAAAGATGGTGTGATAATTGACCCAAAAAAGGGTAGTAGCAATTGATAAGGTCCCTCAGCCAAAGAATGTAAAAGGTATCCAATCATTCTTTGGGAAAATTAATTTCCTTAGAAGGTTTGTTACTAACTTTGCAGAGATAAGTAGACCCATCTCTAAATTGTTTAAAAAGGGTGCAAAGTTAGAATGGGAAGGGGAGACAACCAAGACATTCCAAGAGATCAAACAGGCTATTAAAAATGCACCTATTTGAAAACACCTGATTATAGCAAACCTATGCAAATATTTTAATTTGCATCTTTTCATATTGTTGCTGTAGTACTATTACAGAAGAACTCAGATGGTTTTGAACAAAACATAGCATTTTTCAGCAAGTGTTTGCAAGGTATAAAGCTAAAGTATGATATAAATGAAAGAAAGGCTTATGCACTAGTGAAGGCAGTAAAATCTTTTAGGAGTTACTTGATGGGAGAAATAGTGGTTGCATATGTGCCTAGTGTTATAGTCAAAGACAACTTCACACAACAGGAATTATCTAGAAGAAGATGCAGATGGATCAACAAGATCTAAGAATTCAACATTGACATCAAACTTACTAAGTTAGTAAGAGGACAAGGATTGGCCAAATTAATGGCTCAAAGCAATTTGGATGTCAATCAAATTACTGTTACATAAGAGGAGCAAAGGGCTTATCTTTGTGACATGGATAATTGTGAATGGTATGTAGACATAATATATTCAAAACAAAAGATGAAGTGTCCTGAAGCTATGAATGACAACAAAAGGAGGACACTAAAGTTGGATGCTATAAAATATGTCATTGTAAGTGGCAAGCTCTGTTGGAAAAATGATGATGGTGTCATGTTGAAGTGTGTGAATCAGGATCAAGCTCAAAAATTGCTAGCAGAAATGAATAGTGGGGTTTGTGGATGGTGTTATATAGACAGAACAACTGCACATAAAATATTAAGAGTTGGGTTTTGGTGGCCAACACTTTTTAGAGATACACATTAGCTAGTTAGAAAATGTGATCCATGCTAGAGGTTTTCTGGGAATTTGAAATTTTCATGAAATTTGCCATTGAAACTTGTAAATGTGTAGGCTTTGTTTCAACAATGGGGTATAGACTTTATTGGGGAATTAGAATGTAAATGCAGTGGTGGTCACTCTTGGATCTTAGAGGTCATGGATTATACCAACTAGGAGGGAAACAACCAAAGTGGTGATTGATTATATCACTGATAATATATTGACTAGATTTGGGTGTCCAAAGAGAATAGTTTTTGACAATTCTATGAGTTTTAGGTTAGAGGATTATGAAGATTTCTGCAATAAATATGGTATCCAAATCTCATATTCATCACCTTACCACTACCAAGGAAATGGACAAGCTGAATCAAGCAATAAGAGCTTGATGAAAATCATCAAAAGAATCCTAGACACAAACAAGAAAGCTTGCGATTCAATGTTGAAATTGGCAGTTTGGGCAGATAGGGTGACGGTTAAAAAGGCAATATGATTTGCCCCTTTTTGACTTGGTATATGGCATACATGCAAGGTTGCCCCAAAATAATCTAATGGAGAGGTATAAGTTTGTCTAGACTTATGATGAGGATATAGATGATGATATGCAACTAAGAGTTGAAGCTTTGATCAAGCTAGATGAAACTAGAAGAGAAGCTAATGCTAGAAATGCAAAATTTCAAATGCAAGTAGAGAACTTGTATGATAAAATAAAAGTTGTAAGAAATTTCCAGATTGATGACTTGGTTTCAATGTGGAATGCCAGGATAGAAGATAAAGGAAAATGTGGCAAGTTTCATGCCATTTGGCTCAATCCATATTTGATCTAGAGTAAGTGGGGAGAAGATTCATATTTTCTCCAAGATATAAATGGTGAAGTTCTTGAATTGCTTGTTCATGGATAATTCTTGAAACTCTACTTTTCCTAAGTAGTTCTTTTCCATGACAATTAGATTAGGTTTTGTATATAAGTAGAATATATATCTTTCTTGTTTGAGCTGCCATTTCTAGGTAGTTTCCTTTTTGGTCTTCTTTGTAGCTAGTCTACTCCACCTGAGATTTTGAATCCTTGTATCATCCCACAGTGATGATCATCCCCAACCAAAGCCACTAATAGTTAGTGAAAATGACCTAGCAAAAATTTTCATGCCTTAGACAAAATGCTGATTTTTTTGGATCAATTTTTGTGTTTTGCCATGGTTCAGGCTTAGGGTTTAGGGTTTTTGTGTATTTTTGTCTAAGTATTGGTAAGATCCCCTAAACTTGTTATAAACTTGCATTACTTTTTCACTTAAATCTGAGGGTTCTAGTAACGTTGGCGGGGGATTTTTTATGTCCTAGGCATTTATTTGTTTGGTGGGTATTTTGTTTTATCAAGTCTATGCTTTGATTTTCCTAAGCAGGTCCCCTTTAAGTATTTCATCAACTTCGAAAATTCTCCTAAGTCTAGCCTTAAGTTTGTTTCCAACGTATTTGTGATAACAGTTAGGCTACTAATGTTTTCCATTATTTGTACATGTGTTAATGGATGGAGATCTTTTAACCGTGATCAGAAAAATGCTCAGTCATTAAATGACTAGAGAAGGTGCACATAGTGGCTAGCAGTATAAAGTTCAGACAAATCTAATGTTTCTCACTACCTCACAGTAGAATATTCTTGAAGGTTAATTATCGTGGCATCATGGGATGATGCCACATGTTTAGGGTGGGCTGAGATAGGCCAAATGGTGGGGGCTACTAACAATAATGAAGAGGGTGAAGAGTTGGAGATGCCATGTCATGGTTTCGACGTGTCCTCTTGCCACATGAGATGGTTAATGTCAGATTGACTAGTGTTGATTGTTCAATGTGTCATCATGGAAAGAATCAATGATCTAGTTTTAAACTTGCTTCAAATACAAATTTGAGTCATTTTCAACTTGCACAAGTAGTAATGGCAGACAAGACAGTGATGCTACATTCTAGGATTGTAATAAAAGCCTTTTCAAAATTATTTTGATTCACAAAGAGATTCAGAAGTAACTAGAAGGTGATGCTAGGAATGAAGAAGATCTGAGCGAGCTCCTGTAGTACAGAATTGAGGTTCACTCAATGTATATAAAGCAGTAAGTTGTCAAATTCCCCTTTTGTGTTTTCAAAACCTTTGAAAGATGTGAATGGTGGTGAAATTGTGGTGAAAGGGTTGTGAATTGTTGTAGGGTTAAAAATCTTGGTATAAAATGGTGGCATATGCACACTCCAATGAGACATTGTAGGTGATTGAAGGTTTTGTCATTGATGGAAACCTTACAATCCTATGACACCGGCAAGATAGTTCATCGACACTAGCAAGATCAAAATCTACACTGACACTCAGACCACTGGTACCGAAAGAGAAAGGAAGCATACCGGCATAGAGGCCAACAAGATTTTTGTTATATTATATTTTGTTTATTATTGTAAAATCTTTCTAAGCCAACTTGGCATCATTGTAAAATGACTCATATATATAAGAGATCATTGTAGAACATTTGAAATGAAAAAAAGGAGATTGTAATTAGGTGAAATTAGGCAGACCTATTATGCAAAATATAGCTTAAGGGTTTATGTAAGAAGCAGAGTAGAAACCGGTACTGGATCTGGCATTATAGATGCTATTCTGAAGTAGTACAAGATAATGGATTTATATAATCCATCATTGTAAGCCAGTGAGACTTCCCATTGAGCAGTGAGCTCTAGGCACTTGGCCTTCCTGCATGTGCAGGCCCCTCTTGTAAGTAATATTCTCTTATTGGCCAGTAAGTGAATATTGTGGGTCACAAATCCCACCGAGATTTTTCCCACAGTGGGTTTCCTCATTAAAACATTATGTTATGGTGTGTTTTTCATGTGGATGCTTTTAATTCTATTTATTGCATTATTTCTTGCATACCAGTACACTGTTATAATATGTTCTACATGTTTTAAGTTAAGAAATTCAATTCACTGGTTAAAAACTAATTCACCCACCCCCCTCTCAGTATCTGTGGGAATCCTAACAATTGGTATCAGAGCTTGGTCCTCTATTTTCAGAATCCTAACAGCTTGAGGAAGATCTTGACACCGGTAGAGATGGAAAATCTAATGAAGCAACTAGAAGCAGCTCTCTCAGACTATGATGCAAAAAAACTAAAAAATATCAAACTTGAAGATGATCTAAAGGCTGCTCAGGATATTATTCAAGTACTTCAAGAAAATCTTACTATTTCAAGAAATAAGAGAAGAGAACTTTGTGAAAAGATGCAAAATGAGAATGATGGAAAAGAAACTCTTAATGATATGATAAACAAGCTAAAACAAGAGAACATGACAACAAAGAATGAGATGCAGGATATGACAATGAGATTTTATAAAGAAATTGAGGATAGAAAGAAGAATGAAGAAGATTTGACCAGAAGACTAAGTGATGCTACAAATGAGAACACAAGACTTAGCTATGAAAATGATTTGTTGAAGACAGATCTGATGCACACTCAGGATGACTCAAATGAACTGATTAGGCAGAAGGAAGTCTTAGAAAGAGAACTAGATACTGCAAATCAACATAAAGAAAAATTCAAGAAAAGCTCAGAAGAACTTGGTAACTTCCTGAAGAATCAAAAACCTAAAGGTGACACTTCTGGAATTGGCTTTGAAGTTGGTGAAAGCTTTGGTACTGCAAACACTCAAGATCATAGCAAACCGATAAGGCAACCTAATGCTTATAAATTTAATGGAAAATGCTTTAACTGTAACAAGTATGGTCAGAGAGAAAATGAATGTAGATCTAGAAATTATCAGAATATCAACACACCCACTGGTTAATGTTCAAAATGCAACAAAGTTGGTCGCAACTCTGAAAATTGCAGAATGAATGTGAGATGTTATGTTTGTGGAAGATTTGGACACCTATCTAATCAATGTAGAACACATACTGGCATAGGTTATGGGAAAGCTATCCAGAAGAATAATGTGACTTGCTATGCATGTAACAAGATTGGGCATATTGCATAATTTTGTAGAAGTAAAGGATCACCGGCAGACAACAAAGGCTCTATTTTGAAAGGAAAAGAAAAAGTTGAAGAGGTTAAGCAAGAATTCTCAAAACAATGGATCAGGAAATCAGAAATGAATGTGGTAGAACCAAGCACCATTCCACCGGCAGGATAGAGTAGTGCTTCACTAGAAAGATAGAGTAATACTCCATCGGCAGGAAGCTCTTCACCAAATTGAAGAAAATTTTCTTGAGGGTTTGGAAATCAAATGAGACATATGCTATAATTTCGTCGGTTAATGGTGAGAAGTTAGAAATTACTTCTATACCGGCAGACAATGTTAAGTGACTACTTAACTGACATACATTAAATATGGTAGTTGGCAAAATAAACATTATAAATTTGTGGTTTTGGTTCCATTTCATTTCACCGAGATTTCAAACATTTGAAGAGCACGAAATTTGCAGAGCTAAGTCATTTCGAGCAAAGAGGCAAAGCACATCAGCAATCAATCCATCCAAAGGTAGAAAAAGGTATTTATCATCATGGAATCCTCCTTTGCACCTGAATTCATAGCAAACCCTACAGTAGTCGAGGTTATAAAACTCCCTAGGCCTATATTTCAGCTAGTTCCTGAGGTAGCTAAGAAAGATGACAATATAGGTGCTTTTTCCCAAATTCCAAAAGGAGTTGTTTTTGCAGAAGATCCTAGAATATACATTCATTGCAACATAGAGGAATTAGGAGATGAAGATATTAAAAACATGTATAAGATTGTTATATGTGACAATTCCGAAAATGTAAAACCTAAACATAAAGTTGTTGAAACCCTAGGATTCACTGAAATCCTCTGCATTCCTGAATTTCCCAAGGAAGTGATTAGGATAGTTTTAAGAAGGGTACATGGTGAATTCTTTTGGCTTGATTCAGTTCACAAAATTACAAAGGAAGCTATGAAAGCAGTAACAGGGTTACCTTCCACCGATAACAAACTAGACAAGACTAAGAAGATCTCCAATGACCTAGTAATGAACTTAACTGGTGCAACATCAGACAGAAGGTCTCTGAGGGTTAATGAAGTGACTGATATAAATGTGAGATTTGTTAGCATGATTTTAGCGTACAAAGCAACTCATGCAAATAGACTTAACTCAGTTTCTAGTTTATGCATTAAGAGTGCTTATGACATGGTTAAAGACAATGTAAAAATTGATGTATGTGAATGGTTAAAAGATGAGTTGATTGATAACTTAGGCAAAATCAAGAAGGATAAGAAAGGAACTTTTAGATTTGGAAATCTACTTGTATGCTTGATGCTACACATAACCAAACAGGTTCCTGGTATAGGAAATAAGAACCTTGGATTTGATATACCGGTAGGAAAACAATTAACAAACCTATTCAACAACATGGGTGAAAACAAAGAAAAGAATATTCATGACTATTTTCAAGCACTAAAGGTTAGGATGAACAAAAGAATCAGACTATCACAGAAGATTATCAATAAATACAAGGACGAAATATGTTTTGTGATAAAAAAGGATGAGATCTGGATGGAAGCAGTCATCCTAAGAACAATTTGGGTAACAGAGATGGGTTATGAGACTGATGACCACATCATTGAGACTTATAATAAAGCACTTTTGGAAGCACCAAATGAACCAAAGGAAGAAGTATTTGGTAGTGTTGAGACCATAGAAAGTCAAATTCAATCTAAGAAGAGAGTGAAAAAGGTTGAAGTAGTTGTGAGAAGAGGTTCTAGACAGGCTAAGGCTATTAAATAAGATGTACTGAAACAAACCAGTATCACTGAGGATGAGTTAGGAACTCTACATCCTGAGACTCGCCTATCACTGGTAGCTACTTCTTCGGAGAATGACATGCCTACAACTTTCAAAAGAGTTGTAAGGAAAGGGGATCCCTCACTGGCATCCACACCCTCGCCTAGAAGGACTAGACAAAAACAACAGGCAGTGAGGTCTCCAGATAGAAAGACAACACCAAAGAAGAAGGAGACTAAAAAAAACATGGCCCCTCTTGACAAATTGCTAAATGAAATCATAGAGGAAGGGAAACTCAAGAATATAGGAAAGGTCTATGATACACTTTCAGCAGATGAAAAAGAACAAGTTGAAAACAGTGTTATTTTACACCTGGATATCTATAAAAAGTTTTTGATGGAAGTTGTAGATGAACTACTAGATGAATTATTCAAGAGACTAGAAGCAAGAAGACAATCTGTTGTAGAAATTGACAAGAAAATCAAAATTGAAAAATTACTTGCTGTCTACCCAGTCAACTCTCCAAAAGAAATAGATGATCTAATTGCAAAGGCCAACCGGTTAGTATTCTCTACTACACACTGACATATTGCACTAATGGCAGGAAGAGTAAAAGAGGTAAGAGAAGAAACAGAAAATGGATGGGATATATTCCTTGTTGAGAAAGAAAAACAGGAAGAGTACAAGAACCCCAAACCAATAGAGGTATACCAGAAGGAGAAGGGAAAAGGAAAAGGAAAGGTTGGTGGACCTCCGAGCATCAAAGTAAAAGACAACTTACTCCTACCGCCTCCAATTACATCACCAGTAACAACTACTAAAGATCAACAGGCAGATGAGAGTATGGACATAGAGGATACAAATCCTAACCCTGAGGTACTATACATAGTTGATGTTGATACACAAGAGGTCAACATTATAATAGACAAAGATACAACCGACAAGACAGATATGGCTAGTGAGCCACTGGCAATTGACATCATTGACAATACTGAAAGAAAAGTTGAAGTTGATAACATAGAGCAACAGGTAGAGACTCAGACTGAGACTGAAACAGAGCAACAGGCTCTGGAATAGGAACAGATTCACATGGAAACAGTTACACCAGAAATAAGAGAAGATCAAAAACCATTGCTTAAGGAAATGGAAATACAGACTGACCTACCAGAGGTCACTACAAGCTTGGTTACTTCCTCCACCGACAGAATTCAGAATGTTGGCTCCTCCTCAATAGGTTACAAATCAACAAATGTAACTGAAGTACTTTTGGACTCCATCAAAAGGATAACAGATTGTAGTTCACAGGCTTATAAAGCTATAGATGACACAATCCCAATTTTGAAGATGATAGCTCCTAATTGTAACATAGACAATAAGGATTCTTTAAGAGAACTTGACACTTTGTGTAAATACATTACTAAGAACATAATGACTATTGAACAAATAAAGGAAGAGGCATTGAAGGATAAGTTAGAAATTGAAAAGAAAAAATTCTTTGAAGATCAGATAAAGAAGTGTACTAGGGAGTTTGGCACACTTCTACCGGAACTATGTAACTTATCGAAGGAATTTAAAAATCTGTACAAATATACTTGCAAGACAAACTTTTTGACAGTAGACATAGATAAGAAAATGAGTAAGGTACAGGATGAAATCAATAAACTTGCTGACAATTTTGTTAACTCACCTGATACATTATCAGTTTTTGAACAAAGGATAACATGTTTTGAGGAAGAGTTACTTAAGTTAGAAAGAGAAAATGGGAGAATAGTGAATAAAGCAAAGAATTTGAGACTAAGACTGAGTCCAAGATTGGACTATCTAGCATCATTATGGAAGGAAATATCTGAGGCACTAGTACAGGGATAGAGAACACCGGAAGAGCATATGCAGCACCTCACCGGTACAATTCAAAGAACAGGGACAACAATAAAGGACAGCAAGAAGTTTATGGAAAGTATAAGCTTGATTTTGGGAGATCTTTTTCAAATTGTAACCACCGAGTTACAAGGTTGAGACTACAACTCTACGGACATCTTGACAACCTTTGTCATTGATGCCAAAGGGGGAGTAGTAATATGAGAAAATAACCGGCAAAAGACTTATCTACTCAAGGAGAGCTCTTAAGCTCTTATATTTTTGGTAACATATTTTTGGAAATATTTTTGGATTACAAGTTTTGGATACACTTTTGAATTTTCTCATGAGTGTTGCCATCAATGCCAAAGGGGGAGATTGTTGGCATATGCACACTCCAATGAGACATTGTAGGTGATTGAAGGTTTTGTCATTGATGGCAACCTTACAATCCTCTAACACCGGCAAGATAGTTCACCAACACTAGCAAGATTAGACTCTACACTAGCACTCAGACCACAGGCACCGGCAAAGAAAGGAAGCATACTGGCACAGAGGCCGATAGGATTTTTGTTATATTATATTTTGTTTATTATTGTAAAATCTTTGTAAGCCGACTTGGCATCATTGTAAAATGAGTCATATATATAAGAGATCATTGTAGAACATTTGAAATGAAAAAAAGGAGATTGTAATTAGGTGAAATTAGGTAGACCTATTATGCAAAATATAGGTTAAGGGTTTATGTAAGAAGCAGAGCAGAAACTGGTACTAGATCTGGCATTATAGATGCTATTCTGAAGCAGTACAAGATACTGGATTTATATAATCCATCATTGTAAGTCAGTGAGACTTCCCATTGAGCAATGAGCTCTACGCACTTGGCCTTCCTGCATGTGCAGGCCCCTCTTGTAAGTAATATTCTCTTATTGGCTGGTAAGTGAATATTGTGGGTCACAAATCCCACCGAGGTTTTTCGCACAGTGGGTTTCCTCATTAAAACATTGTGTTATGGTGTGTTTTTCATGTGGATGCTTTTAATTATGTTTATTGCATTATTTCTTGCATACCGATACACTGTTATAATATGTTCTACATGTTTTAAGTTAAGAAATTCAATTCATCAGTTAGATACTGATTCACCCCCCCCACCCTCTCAGTATCTATGGGAATCCTAACATAAAAGCGGTGAGAATTTTCAATTTTCTGTGTCAAGATTTGATGCAGGAGCATCCCTGGTTTATGAGCAATCTTGCATCGACCAAAAATATTTCCTTTCAGTTTAGTTCTTGTTTCGTTCATTGTGTAGTTTTCTATGTTCCTACTGGTAGGTGTCGGTCATTGCTTTATTTTCATTATAGATCCTATTTTCAGTTTCTAGGCTAGTTCATGTGCTTAATTCCATATATTCAGTCCATTTGGGTTCTTTCCCACGTAGTTATCACTTCCAGTTGACTGTTTCTAGGTTCCAAGATAGTTCTTGTGCTTACCGATTGGTTTTCCTTCATTTCCAGAGTGGTTTCTTGGCATGTGGATCTATTTGGGGTCTTGTCCAATGTTCTTTGGTGTGTGGCTGACCTTCCTAGTGATCGACACTTCTTGGTTGTTATTTTTTGGAAAAAAATATTTCATTCTTAGGGCCAACCTAGTTACACATTTCATTTTCCTGCATTCGTAAATGTAATCTTTTGTGGTCTACCCATATATGTTCTAGAGGGTATATATAGGGTATTGTGTAATAATTTGTAGGACATAAGAAATAGAAATCAGAATAAGGATTGAGATTTGTGATTAGTGATCTGGTTGATTCTGAGAGTCCCAGATGGATTGTATCTGGCTTGTATCCTGCATGTAACCGGTTGACTACTGGATGTTATATGATGATTGTATGATGATAACTAGTTGGTTTTTGGAGGTTCTAAGACAATAATATGATTTGTTTCTGTAGTCTTTCTATGTTTTATTATTTCTTTCATTAAGTTACTCTTGTTGCATAAGTTGATCAGTTCTCTTTTGAGGGTTTACCGGTTATGGCTACATCAATTGATATCAAAGTTGGTTATGAACTGGTTGGTGGAAGAGTTGTTTGTGACCCTTAAGGCATTCCTTTGGGTGGATAGATCGCCGATTGGAGGCAAATTGCGCATGTGTTCAATACATCATCAAGTAAGAGGTAATTGAAACTAGTAGTCAAATCATTGAGTTGAGGCAGTTCATCGGAGCAGAAGAGGAGATGCCACCTAGAAGGATGATCCCCTGAATGGTAGACCAGATGATGGAGGACTTCAATAATGAGGTGAGGAATAAAATCTAGAATGCATTGGTTGGTTTGCAGAGGAACCTGAAGTTTGAGGATGAGTATGAAGAAGCTAGTGAAGAGCTTGAAGCAGAAGAGACTGAAGGACCGGAAGATGAAAGAGATGAAATATTCCTGAGAACAGTGGCGCAAGCGAGTAAAGTTCATAAAGTGAAAGTTTCAAAATTTTCCAAAATGCTAAACCCGGAGGATTTAATTGATTGAATCATAAAGTTGGAGGATTACTTTGAGTATGAGGATCTCAAGGACCCGCAAAGAGTCTGATTGGTAGAGACTAAGTTGAAAGGGCATGTTGCCTTATGGTAGAAATAATTGTATAAAGAAAGAGTGGAGAATGGAGAAATGAAGATCACCCGGTGGAGACAAATGGTTACAAGATTGAAGGCTAAGTTCATACCGGGAGACTATGAGTTGGAATTGTTCAAGAATTTGCAGAACCTAAAACAAAGAAATATGACTATGAAAGAGTATACTAAGTAATTCTACAAGGTGATGATTAGATCTAGACATAGAAAGATGGATAGAGAGTAGGTGGCGAGGTGCATAAATGGACTTTCATTTAACATTCAGGATGAGATGAGTATGTTGAGGGTTTCCACAGTTGTTTGAAGGCTAAGATTCAAGGGACAGATGAGTATAGAGAAGCAGAATGGTGAAGAGGAATCAAAACCTAAGTTGAGTAAATAACTAAAAACAAAACACAAAGGAAAGGTAGTGGTAGTACTAGCAGATAATTTCCCGGCAAATTTTTCAAGTGTGGAGAAACCAAACATAGATTTAATGAATGTAACCAAGCAATGGAAAGAAGTAGTGTGGAAAATGAGGAACTGGAAGGTGAAGTTACCGAAACTGACTATGCACCAAAGAAAGGACAATCCCTTATGCTTAGAAGAGTCATGATGGAGCAGAGCAGTGAAGATACTGGATCTACTCAGAGAAAGACTCTTTTCTAGACTGTGTGCAAATCAGGTGGTAATTGTTGTAAGGTTATTTTGGATAGTGGAAGTAATGATAATTTGGTATCTGAGGAGATGGTACTGAAGCTTGGATTGAAGAGGCTTGAGTACCTTTTCCTTACAAGGTAAGCTGGTTACAAGATGATCAAAAGTTAGAAGTAAAGGAACAATGTTTGGTGAATTTTAATATTGGGCCTTTTAGGGATGTGGTCTTGTGTGATGTTGTATCTATGAGTGCTTATAATTTCTTGTTGGGAAGACCTTGGCAAATTGATAAAGGAGATATTTATGACTATAGAAGAAACCTAATCACTATTGAGAAGGATGGGAATAAGTTCACATTGACTTCTTTGATGGAGAAAGAGAAGGAGGTGAAGAACTTGAATCTTGAGAAAAGTTGTAGTACTAAGAAACCAGTTGTAGGGGTTATACTAGAAGGTGGCATGAGTTTGCAAAAGGATCTGATAAATAAGATTGATGGACATATAGAACCAGATGACAAAAAGATTGTGATGGCAAACCAAATGAAGTCTTGTGGAAAAAACAAATCCTAGTTGTAGAAGAAAGAGATCAATAAACAGAGACAATGTGTAGATCTGAAGCAAAGGAAGAGAAACAAAGGGAGTTAGGGGTTAGAGAATCCAGTTGAGATCCTAGAGGAGCTAGAGAAGAGGTTTGCAAATAAGGAAGATGTTTGGATCAGAAATGAGCATGGGGTCTTTATCCCGAATCCTTTTCAATGTTCATGAGTTGCCTCTCATGGAACATCTCTCTCTACCTGGGGTGTTTGATGCAGGAGCATCCCCGGTCTATGAGCAATCTTGCATCGACCAAAAATATTTCCTTTTAGTTCAGTTCTTGTTCATTTCAGTGTGCAATTTTCTATGTTCCTACGGGTAGGTGTTGGTCATTGCTTGATTTTCATTGTAGATCCTATTTTTCAGTTTCCAGGTTGTTTCATGTTCTTAATTACATATTTTCATTCCATTTGGGTTCTTTTCCAGCTAGTTATCACTCCCAATTGACTGTTTCTGGGTTCTGGGACAATTCTTATTCTTACCAGTTGGTTTTCCTTCATTTCTAGAGTAGTTTCTTCACATGTGGATCTATTTGGGGTCTTGTCCAATGTTATTTGGTGTGTAGACAACCTTCTTGCTAATCCACACTTCTTGGTTGATATTTTCTAGAAGAATTTATTTCACTCTTAGGGCTGACCTAGTTACACGTTTCATTCTTCTACATTGGTAAATGTAATCTTTTTTGGCTAACCCGGATATGTTTTGGAGGGTATATATAGGGTATTGTGTAAAAATTCATAGGAAAGAAGAAGTAGAAATAAGAATAAGGATTCAGATTCGTGCTTAGCAATTTAGTTGATTTTGAGAGTCCTGGATGGATTGTATCTAGCTTGTAGCTTGCATGTAACTAGTTGACTATCAGATGTTCTATGATAATTGTATGATGATAACTAGTTGGTTTTCGGAGGTTCTAAGACAATAATATGATATTTTTCTATTGTCTTTCTATGTTTTATTGTTTCTTTCATTGTGTTACTCTTGCTGCATAAGTCAGTTAGTTCTCTTTTGAGGATTTACTGGTTATGGCTGCATCAAGATTCTTAAATCTTGGGTTGAGCCCTAGTTTCCTCCTCTATCTGTCAGTAATTGTAGAAAAGGCCCTAATATGATAAGATGGCTCCCTCACAGAACCACTCGAGATAGATAAAGTATTTGAAAAGGAATTTGTTTGATGACTTTCTTGACCAATTGAAACCCTCAACGAATGATAAGTACCAAGGGCAGAGGTTCATTCAAGGCAAAGGCCTTGGGGAACAATTGTTTGATAAAATATATACTATTTTGGATGCTAGGGTACCCATGACTAGGGTGGATATGTTTAAATTGTGGTATGGGAAGAGGAATTTGTAGTCTCCATTCTCAAGTGCATGACAATATGATTTGGGAAAGTTAGTGGTGCCCAATGTATTCATGGGCGTTGACCTTCTCAAGGTAGTTGCAGACAGATTTGATCCTGTTTCAAGAGTAATAAGGGGGAATGGTGGAGAAGTTGTATTGACAGCTCAAAGGGAGGAGTTCCAAGAAATTTTTGATTTATATTAACCCTCTGCCACCCTGTTTCAAGTGGATTTGAATGAAATAAAGGCCTAGTACTACAAAACAAAAGGTTTTATTAGATCCAACCTTCTCCTGGCCCATTTGGTGAAAGAAGGAGAAACAACATACCACATTGGCCCAAGTTTAGTGGAGCCTTTTCCAATTGGTGCTTTCTCCAAGTATTTATAGGCTAGTTTCTTTTCTCTATGCCAGGTTTTAGGTTTTAACCATATCAAAATAATGCCATAGGATTTCATGTATATGGCTATTTAGATTTAGCAACTTGATTGTGCAATGGTTTTTTATTTTGCACTGTATCTTGAAGATAAGATTCATGAGGGACTATTTGATATTAAGAATAATTTATTAAGCACTAACTTCTATTGGTACTCATTGTTGATGCATATGTTCTTATATAGAAATGCAGATTATTTTGAAGGTACCATGAATCTCAGAAGAACAGTTGATAATGTTGAAATACTAGTGCAGCTATGGAGTATGGATATGTCATAGGACGGGCAAGAGGCCAATTTTATAAGATTTGATAATGGTTTTGCTTCTAGATTAAGGCAAAGATTGATAGTGAATCCACCAAGAATTCCTATGTAGCGGCACGATTTTATGAGACCAAAGGAGACGCTGCCAATCATGAAAATTGAGCAGAATTGGGGGGATATTACCCCTATCCAATCAGCACAGTCATTAGAGTTTATGGTTTCCCTAGTCAGCCATATGTGCTACCTTTTAATGTCCCTTTGAGAATGGGTTTTGTCGAAGCAATCTGGCAAATAGGTTGTATTCATGATAGGGAATTGAAAGGTAAGAGCAAGGGAACTATCTTCCCTGATTATGTTGTTATTAAATACTTTGCAATCATGAAAGGGGGATATGTGCATTATGATAAACGCTTTGCACCATATCACCTAGGGGTCAGCATAGTCAAGCACAGTGACCCAAATGGATTCTAAAATATTTTTAGGAAAAGAATAAAGGGAGTTGCATTACCTCATCAATAGAATTTTCCTAAAGATATAACTAAAAATGAATTTGATCTCACTACTCATGATTGGAGGAAGGAAATGTGGATAGCTTTCAAGAAGCTATGGACAATGGTATAGAAAATGGATCCTAGTTATGATCCATTAAGAAGCTTCACTCCATTCATTGCCAAAATTGATTTTATTATGAATAATTTTAATGAGGTGATTTTTTCATTGAGAGAGAAGACCAAACCTGAGGAAACCCACGGTCACCAAGTTGAGACAAGAAGAATGCAATAGCCTATACCTATTGCACCTGAAGATGCAACTCTAATTTTCCAAATGGGAATGAAACAACCATGCTCACCTCCACCTCTACCTCATAGGATAGATGGGATAGAAGAAACTAGACCTAGTTATTTGCCCCCTCCAAGGGGTAGTATTGTGATAAAAAGAATAAGGGATGAGGAGAGTAGTGAAGAAGAGAGTGGCAGCAGTAGTGATAGTGGGAAGTTGGTGAGGACAAAAGGAAAGAAAGTAATGAAAGTAGAGACAAACCCAAAGGTTTAGGTTAGACCTTCAAAAGGAATCAAGATTATTGATCTTGAAGATTCAGACAAGAGTCCCTCACCCCCAGTTGTTTTTCTCTCACCTCTTGGGCAAGTTGAAGAGAAGGGAGAGGAGCAATATATGTAGGAACAACAAGATGAGGATACCATTGAAATTACAAATGCGGATATGAAAATTGGTATTCTTCTTGTGTCACCCACTCTGGAATGATATCACTCCTCTGGATATTTTGGGAATAGCTTTTACGGATGCTAGGAAGGAGGCATGTGACAAATCCCTTGAGGATGAAGCTTTTGTGAAAAGCCTGACCTTGTTTCAAATGATGTGGAAGGTGAAAATAGATGAATAAAAGAAGAGAAGTGTTGAGAGAATAGCCCAAAGGCTAGACAAGTCTGACGAAGAAAATCAAGAAGAGGTCAAGACTGAAATGATGGAGGAATTTATGTTAGGATTCTAAAAGATACTGAGAGGGGGGGGGGTGAATCAGTATCTTGGCGGTTAATGGATTTTCTTAACTTATTAAATAAATTCCATCTCAAAATAGTATACCAGTAAACAATAATTAATGCAGTAAATAAGAACAACAACCACAACATAGAAAGAACACCATAACACAATATTTTTAACGAGGAAACCTGGTGTGGGAAAAACCTCGATGGGATATGTGACCCACAATATTCGCCCACTAGCCAATAAGTGAATATTACTAATACAATAGGGGCCTACACATGCAAGAAGGCCAACTGCCTAAATCTCACTGCTTAAATACAAAAGAGAAGTCTCACTGACTTAGAAAAATGGATTAAGTAAATCCAATATCATGTACTGCTTCAGATCAGCATCTGCTATGCTAGGTTCAGTACTGGTTTAAGCTCATGCAACTTCCATAAACCTTATTCCAAGCTCTGCCTTAATATTCACATATTACTTCTACAATAATCTTGTTGGCATTTTGATGATTTTTTAATTGTCATTGATGGACACACACTTTCTTGATGTATGAGTTATGCTCAACCGGTATTGTGTATTATTGGATGTATAGTCTTTAGACTATCGATGTTTTGCAAAAAATGGTTTACCAATAATAGATTGTATGAAGACCAGAAGTGATATGAGGATCCCAAGTGGTTCGAGGAGCTCAAGCGGTACGAAGGAACCAAGCGGTAGTTAACTTTTGATCAGAACACTACGATCTACCAGTCTTCATTTTTTACAACCGGTAATCAATATATTGTATTAACCGGTATTACTCTGTGATGAGTTACCAATTGGTATTACTATAATGTGTGATGAGTTATCATCCACCGACACTTTGGCGGAGATTTTGAGCCGTGTTACCAAATGTGTCTAGATGCACTAAACCTAGGAACTTGTAGTCTACTTTTATTGGACCGACATGAAATCAGATTCCTTTATAAGGACATCATGTTTAGGGTTTGCATGTATGAGATAGAGTATGAGAGATAGAATAGAAGAGGTTATGTGTGATCATTGAAGAGAAGATTAGGTCTATGTGAAGAGATAGAGTGTGGAGAGATTGAAGACTGAAGTAATGTTGAGATGTATTAACAATGAGTTGTGAAGGATCTAACCAAGCATACTGTGGTATTATCTAGATCATTCACTTGTTGATTACTAATATCTCCGACATGTCTAAAACCCTTAACAAGGTAGGCCCAACAAAGCCTTTGTAAATCCTCTAACAAGGTGGTTCACAACTATGGATCTGAAATCCTTTAACAAGGTAGTCTTTAATAGGACTTATCTCCTAACAGAGATCTAGATTCCTAACAGGATCTATTCTGGTGAAGAACATTGTATGACCTTAACCGGTCTGGTTACTATTCTGCAACTTGTGAGTTTATGCTCACCGTGGTTTTTCCCATTTGGATTTCCACGTCAAATATCTTGTGTTATAGTGATTGTGCTTTTGTGTGTGAATGCTTTGTTTGCTATTTGGTTTGCATTTATCGTAACCGGTTATCTACTAAACTGTTTAAAAGTTTGTTTAAAGTATTTTTTGGTATACTAATTCACTCCCCCTCTTAGTATTCATCAATTGGTATTAGAGCCAACCTTTCTATAAGTCTAACCACTTGGAAGGAGATATGGGGGAATACAGTGTGAGGGAACTTACTCATCATCTCACTCAGATTGAGAGAGCCTATGATGAACTCAAAGTCAAGTATAAAGCCTCTTTGGCCAAAAGAAGAGAGTATGCTGAAAAACTGATGGAACTTTCTGAAAATAGCTCTTCTGATGAAGCTAACATGGATGCCCTAGTTGAAGAAGTTGAAAAACTGAATGAATCAAAAGCCAATCTAAGAAAGGAGTTTGAAGGACTGACTATCAGAATGTGTCAAGAGCTTGAGAACAGAAGGAAAGTTGAATATCTGGTAAAAGACAAAGATCATGAGATCTCCAAGATAAACCAAGAAATCAGTACCCTTACCACTCACCTCTAAGAGAGTGAAGTGGAAAAAGAAGAAATGCAAGGTGAATTAAACATGGCTATTTCTGAGAATACAACCTTGATGGAATCCAATGCTGCTATTTCCAAGGAACTTACTAATCAAAGGAGATACTTGCCAAATTCAATCAAAGTATTACCAAGCTAGAGCAAAAGCTAGAATCAGCAAAGCCAGTAAAGAATACCATTGGACTTGGTTTCTCTGGGTATGAGTAAGGTGAGACCTCTACAACAAAAGTTGAAGCATCAAAGAAGCAACCGACATCCAAGGATAAAGGTAAGCAAAAATTTAAACCTGTTTGCTTTAATTGTCTCAAAGAAGGACATACTACTAATGTGTGTAGAAGCAAGGCCTACAACAATTTTCCTTATTTTCAAAACAATATGCCTAGATCTAATAGATTTAATGGAAATTGTTATGCATGCAACAAGTTTGGGCATAGATCATTTGAATGCAGGTCAGTCTTGCACAACACTGGGAGATATCCTCCAAGGACTCAAGGAGTTATCCCAGAATTTCCTGTGAACCAAAATCCCAACCAGTACAATACCTATGACCATCAGTCAAGTGGTTATCAAGCAGAAACTAGTTGGAGAGAAACCTATTTGATCTATCGTGGTAGCGGCCACACTTCTACAACATGTAGAAGAAAGAATGGAAGTATGAATAATGGACCATGGAGAACACCTGGAATGGTATGATATCATTGCAACAAACTGAGACACACTGCCAAAACTTGCAGACTGAGAAAGAACCTATCAGATCATATACCAATCACTCCATAAGGGGAGATTGATTTTGAAACCATTCAAACGGAAATGAATAAAACGTGGAAAAATAAATCAGAAGAAGAGTCACAAAATGAACCTGTTTCTGCACCTAGTGTGGAAGTCTCTGAACTAGCAAATTGAGCTTAAGAAAAGCTTAGAGGGAACATATCGGTGAAATATTTTGAACCCCCAGTTTATATCGGTAAAGACCTTAGCCGGTATATGTTACCTATCAATTGATAGAAGATTTGAAGTGGTAAAAGGAAAAATTAGGGTTTGTACACTAGCAGTGATGCATTTATTGTGGTATGTGAGAATTTGTTTAAAAGGGTTTTCATCATCATTTTCACTTATTTGTTTTTGAAAGAAGATTTTATTTTAAGAGCAGAGCAACCAAAGCGATTTGTCTAGCAATTGACCAAATCTTGTGCGAATTCTTGCAATCATCTTCAAGCAGTCAGTGAAGAGCTCTAAGTGGTAAACTTGCAACCAAAGTGGTGTTTTGTGCACGACATTGGAAAACCTAAATTTTAGTTTGTGAAGGTATTTTCCTAAAAAATTTCTTATCATTTGATCATGGCTTCTGCATCGCACTCTAGTTCTAGTGCACCTAAAGATTCAGCTGAATTTCTTCAAAAGAAAATAAAATATAATGCCCTATCTCAAATATTGGCTAGAGTTATTATTGAGGGAGATATTTCAAGGTATATAGACTGTAAATTGGAAGACCTAGGATCCCTAGTGATTCATTCCCAACTAAGTCTATTATGTGGGGATGATAAGAAGATCAAACCTAAGTATAGTATCCTTGAGAAGATGAAATTGCACAATGTGGTATATTTTTTGGAAGAGTTCATAGGAGAACATATTCATATCATCCTTAGCAGAGTGCATGGTGACAAGATGTATCTTGAGCGGACACATGACACAACACCGGAAGCCATTTATGTCATCACTGGTTTGTGTAATATTGGAGAGGTACCAGGTATACGAAAGGTCACCAAAACTGAAATGACAAAGCTCACTGGTTCTGTGAGTGAGCAATGAGCGATGACCATCAACACCATCTTTGATGATCTGGTTAAATATGCTTGCATGGTGATTGGTTACCAGATGTTTTATGCTAGAAGAAGTAACTCTGTCCCTGCTACTGCGGTGAATGTCGCTTACAGAATGATCAAGGAAGACACTACATTTGACCTATGTACCTATCTACGGAAGCAATTGTTGTTAAATCTGAAGTCCATCAAATAGGACAATTCTCTAAGGTTCAGGTTTGGCCAACTTCTGATCGGTTTATTCTTTTATTTTCAAGGTTATTTCCCTGGAGTAGGTGATGTCCAATGGTTTGTTGACCTACTAGTTTCTAGAAAAATTAAGGAAAGTCTACAAGTAGTAGGAACTGGATATCCTAATGTTCTGAATAAATATTTTGATGAATTCAAGCAGAAGATGAGCCAGAGAATGAGGATATCTGATGATATTGTGAAGAAGTGTGAAGATGACATATACTTCACAATAAGGATAGATGATTGCATAATAGAAGTAGTGGAACCGAGAAAGGAAGTAGTTGGCCCTATGGGGTATGAAGTGATGAATGACATGTTGATCGGGTATGCCTCTACCCTACTTGCCTCACCACTAGATGCAAAAAAAAGAGAACCGGTACCTACGTGGAAAGGGTTTCACCAATTGAAGAACCAAAATAAAAAAAAGGCAAAGCAGTGCCATCGGTATCTGCACCGGTTACCTCTGCCAGTCCGAAAGTGACCAAGCGGTCACAAGCTAAGAAGAAACCTAAGATTATTCCAACAAAGGTACTCAAGAGGAAGCAAAAATCCAAGACTCACTCATTGGAGTCATAGGACACTGAACCAGATATTCAAACAAAGAAGACAAGGCAATCAAGCAAAAAGCCGAAGTCTACTGGTAATGTTCCTGCAACTCCAGCACTGATAAATAAAGACATGTCCTCTGATAAGCCAATGACACATTGTCAGATGACAATAAAGAATATTAGGAGAAAAGTGCTTAATGATTTAAATGAGTATTTTGATGATTTTAATGATAATGAGAAAGAAGAGGTAGAACAAGAAGTCATTAAATACTTATGCATTAATGATCGGTCGCCATCTGAGATTAGATCGGTTACACTAGATTCTTTGTAAAATTCTTTGGATAACAAATGGCGCATTGCCATTGAAAGAGAATAGGAGATTAGGGAGAAAAATTTTATACAATACTTTCCTGATGCTTCTAATTCTATATTATTTGAAATAATGAATAAGAATAAAGGCATCTTCTTCATGAGAAGGAGAAGACTCGAGCTACTAGAAGGTAAAGCTTCTGAAGTGGAAAAGGGTAATCACATACATGTGAAAGCTGCTGTCAATATGCACTGAGTATCTGAAGCTGCTAAGCGGGCTGACCAAGCAACAGACCTATCCTTAGACAAACCAGATGAGGTGTTTGATAGTCAAGGAGAAAGAGTGATAGAACAAATTGAAACTATTGATGTTGATGCATTAGATATTGAGGATGTCACTCTTGACAAAGAACAAGCTGAGATAGAGAAACAAGACAAAGAGAAAGCCAAGAAAGAGTAAAAGGAAAAAGCAAGGCAAGAGGAAGACAAGAGAAAAGAGGAAGAGAAAAAGAAAGAGGAAGACAAGAGAAAAGAGGAAGAGAAAAAGAAAGAGAAAGATAAGAGAAAAGAGGTAGTGAAGTATAAAGAGGAAGAAAAGAAGAAAGAGGAAGAAAAGAAGAGAGAAGAAGACAAGAGAAAAGAAGAAGAGAAGAAGAAAGAAGAAGACAAGAGGAAGGAAGAAGAAAGGAAGAAGGAGGAAGAGAAGAAAAAACAAGAAGGAGGAAGGAAGAAGAAAAGAAGAAAGAGGAAGAGAAGAAGAGAGAAGAAGATAAGAGAAAAGAAGAAGAGAAGAAGAAAGAAGAAGACAAGAGGCAGGAAGAAGAAAGGAAGAAGGAACAAAAGAAGAAAGAAGAGGATAAGAAAAGACCAGAAGAGGAGAAGGAAGAAGAGAAGAAAAAACAAGTGGAGATCAAAACAAAAGAAGGAGGGTAGACTCCTAAGGCAACCAGTGATCAAACCAAACAAGTTTATACCACCAGTCCTATTGTTCTAACTCTTGCAAGTCTGACTCAATCAATAGATGAGTCTGAGCTACTATGAAGCATCAAACTTGCACAGGAGAGACTGGAAGAATTGCGAAGGAAGAAAGAACAGGATTTCATACAAACTGCGGTTGACACCCTTACCAATCTAATTCCCAGTACCAACCTCCCCAGTACCGATTCCTCTCTATCCATGCTCAAACTTTTTTGCACTATAGTGGAGGACCACGTACAATGCTTGGAAGATGTTGCTGAAGCAACTGCAAGGAAGAACCATGAAAAGGCACTCAATGTTGCCTTAGTCAACCAAATGAATGAACTACGGACACAACTACTAAAACAACAAAATGATATCAGTGTTGCAATAGGTGAAGGTAAATTACTGTTGAGTAGATTCTACCAACCCCATCTATTTTGTGACGATGTGCTTAAACAAAAAGCTCAACTCCAATCGGAGTTATAGGCATATATCAGCAATTTCAAGATGCCAGATGATTCATTCACTACCTATGGACAAATCGTTCATCGTTATCAGCAGCAGACTACCAAGATCGACTTAGAGATTAGGAACCGGACTCAAGATTTGCAGGAGCTTCAACTACTCCTATTGCCAAGACTGCAGATTCTTTAAAAATGTTTTCTCAACCTAGAAGCTATCACAGTAACTCAAGAGTTGAGTACTATTGATGCAATGGAAGAACTAGCATTCCAGATGAAGACTGAAAGTGAGGTTACTACCTCATTACTTGAGTCATGGACATTGGCTATGAAAACTTTTGTGCTGGAATTTAAATCTATTTTTGAGAAATTTCATTCCTTATTGTCATGAACATCTACTCTATTTTATTAAATATGCAAAAACGGGTTACTTTGCATTACTTTGTCATTGTTGGCAAAGGGGGAGTAGTGTACATTAAAATTTTGGTGAATGTTACCATTTCATGTACTTTCATGTTACCACTTTGGGGAATAGTGTACATTGTAATTTTTGCAAAAGGAGTAGTGTATATGCTTAGGGGGAGTAATTTTTATTATGGCATTTTTGTTGTAAAAACAGTTAGATGTCAAAATTTTCCTAAGTCTTGCCATCAATGCTAAAGGGGGATATTGTTGGCATTTTGATGATGTTTTGATTGTCATTGATGGACACACACTTTCTTGATGTATGAGTTATGCTCAATCGGTAATTGATCCAACTGGTATTGTGTATTATTGGATGTATAGTCTTTAGACTATCGGTGTTTTGCAGAAATGGTTTACCAGTCATAGATTGTATGAAGACCACAAGCGGTATGAAGACCCCAAGTGGTACAAGGTTCCCACATGGTTTGAGGAGCTCAAGCGGTATGAAGGACCCAAGCAGTAGTTAACTTTTGATCGGAACAATACAATCTACCAGTCTTCATTTTTGACAACCGATAATTGGTATATTGTATTAACCGGTATTACTCTGTGATGAGTTACCAACTGGTATTACTATAATGTGTGATGAGTTATCATCCACCGACACTTTGGCAGTGATTTTGAGTCATGTTACCAAATGTGTCTAGATGCACTGAGCCTAGGAACTTGTAGTCTAATTCTATTGGACCGACATGAAATCAGATTCCTTTATAAGGACATCATGTCTAGGGTTTGCATGTATAAGACAAAGTATGAGAGATAGAATATAAGATGTTATGTGCGATCATTAAAGAGAAGATTAGGTCTGTGTGAAGAGATAGAGTGTGGAGATATTGAAGACTGAAGTAATGTTGAGATGCATTAACAATGAGCTGTGAAGGATCTAACCAAGCATAATGTGCTATTATCTAGATCAATCACTTGTTGATTACTAATATCTTCGACAAGTCTGAAACCCTTAACTGGGTAGGCCAAACAAAGCCTTTGTAAATCCTCTAACAAGGTGGTTCACAACTGTGGATCTGAAATCCTTTAACAAGGTAGTCTTTAATAGGACTTATCTCCTAATAGAGATCTAGATTCCTAACAGGATTTATTCTAGTGAAGAACATTGTATGACCTTAACCGGTCTGGTTACTACTCTGCAGATAGTTACTTGTGAGTTTCTGCTCACTATTGTTTTTCCCATTTGGGTTTCCATGTCAAATATCTTGTGTTATGGTGATTGTTCTTTTGTGGGTGAATGCTTTATTTTCTATTTGTTTTGCATTTATCTTAACCGGTTATCTACTAAATTATTTCAAAGTTTGTTTATAGTATTTTTTAGTATACTAATTCACCCCCCCCTCTTAGTATTCATCAAATATAACCATATCCACATCTATGCTAAATGATCTACAAGATCTCATACTTATATGAATCCTATTACAATTCGCCTTGTCGGCTTACAAAAAGATTTTACAAATAAATACAAAATACAATAGACAAAATCTTGTCGGCCAGGGTGCCGGTGAACATCTTTGTTGTTGCCGGTGCCGGTGTCTGTCGGTGCCATAGGATTGTAAGGTTTCCATCAATGACAATACCTTCAATCACCTACAATTTCTCATTGGAGTGTGCATTTTCCAACAATCTCCCCCTTTGGCATTGATGGCAACACTCATGAGAAAAAGCCGAAAAGTGTATCCAAAACTGTTGTCCAAAACTGTCTTACCAAAACTATCAAAATTGTGTGCTCCCCCTTAGCAGATGATCTCTTCTGTCATACATTTTTCTTATCCTTATTTCTTTTTCTCATCCTCTATTACTCCCCCTTTGGCATCAATGACAAAGGTTTTCAATTAATGTCAATTGAGTGTAGTTCCTCTTTTTAGCCCTGTAACTGGTTGGTTACAATCTGATAAAGATTTGCTAAAGCAACATCAGACTATTGGAGAATTTTTCATTGTCATTTAGTGCTGCTTCAGTCCTCTAGATTGTACCGGTGAGAAAGTGCATTTTCTCTTCTGGTGTCTTAAGTCTTGGAACGAGAGCCTTAGAAATCTCTTTTCTCAAAGAGATGAGGATATCCAATTTAGGACTTAGTCTACACTTAAGTTCTTTTGCTTTAAACTTTAACCTTTCCTTATCTTTTTCAAGTTTTTCTATTTTCTCTTCAAATCCGGTAATTTCCTGTTCTACTACCGATATTGAATCCGATGAACCTATTAATTTGTTAGCAATATCACTGATTTCCTTTTGAGCTATGATGATCTCTTTATCTATATCTTCTATCAAAATGTTTGTTTTGCATGTATCTCTATACAATTTCTTGAAGTCCAAAATTGTCTTGCCTAGTACCGGTAATAAGGTATCCATATGTTCCTTATTTTTCTTGACTGTCTGCTCAAAGAATTTTTCCTTCTCTTTATTCATTTTCTCTTTGAATATCTCCTTATTGATTTGATCAATTGTTAGTAGGTTGTCGATTATGTACTTAGACAATGTGTCTAATTGGCCTAAAGAATCTTTATTCTCTATTTTACACATGGGTGCAATCATCTTCAAAATTGGTAAGGTGTCATCAATAGCCTTATATGCTAGTGCATTACAATCTGTTATTTTCTTGATTGAATCTAATAATACCTCTATCACATTAGTTGGTATAAATTCAGTCATAGAGGTTCTTGATGACTATCCAACTACCTTCACAATTTGTAATCCGTCAGTGGTGGTAATATCTTTTCTTTCCTGTTTCTCTGGAGGGTCAGTTTGTGTCTGCATTTGAGCTACCAAAGGTTTAGGTTTTTCAGTTGTAGCTGGTGGTACTATTTCTGTATCTACCTATGAATCATGTTGCTCTACCTATTTTGTTGTACTCTCTACTGATGGTTTCTCTAATGGTGCCTCTGATAATTTTTCAGTGATATCCACTGCCGGTTTTTCTGTTTGTGACTCTGTGTTTTCTACTGGTTTTTTTGTGCTTACTCCTTAAATGTCTACAACTGGTATCTCAACATATTTTTCATTGCTATCAATTGCTGGTTTCTCAGTAGATACATCATTATGTACACCACTGCTATCAGTTGTCTATTCAGTTTGTTGCTCACTCCCAATTTCAATGTCTTCAACTGTATCTTTGACATTTGTCTCAATTTTTGCATCTTCTACTAGTGGCTCAGTTGCCACATATCTTTTCTCACTTGATTCCTTATCAACCACAATGTTTACTTCATGTGTGTCGATATTCATTGTGTACAATATTTCTGAATCAGGATTTGTATCTTCATGTGTTGTCTCCATACTTTATGTTGCTGGTGGAGTATCAATAGTTTGTGTCGATGGAGTATCAGAGGAAGGTGGGGGTAAGTTATCTTCCACCTTTATGCTCGAAGGTCCACCTACCTTTCCTTTCCCCTTATCCTTGTCCTTCTCCTTTTGATAGACTTTAAAAGTCTTTGGTCTTGTAAGCTCTTCTTGTTTCTCTTTTTCAACAAAGAATATATCCCAATTGTCTGCAGTTTCTTTTGATATCTCGTTAACTCTTCCTACCATTAGTGCTACATGCTGATGACCGGTTGAGAATACTGTCCAGTTTTCCTCACTTATTAATTCATCTATCTATTGTGTTGAGTTCACTGGGTGAACTGCAAGTAGTTTTTGTTTTTTGATCTTTTTATCCAATTCAACAATTGATACCCTTCTTGCTTCTAACCTTCTATACAAGTCATTGGGTATATCATCTACAACTTCCATCAAAAATTTCTTATAGATATCAAGATGTAAAATAACACTATTTTCTATACTTTCTTTTTCATCATTTGATAGTGTGTTATACAACTTGTTGATGTTTGACAATTTGCCATCTTCAAATATCTCACTCAAAAGTTTTTCAAGTGGAGGAACAACTTGTTTTTGTTTCCTCTTCTTTGGTGTCAACTTCCTTGTCAGTGGCCTAACTGCCTGTTGTTTCTGTCTTGTTCTTCTTGGTGTAGGAGCAGGTGTCGGTGAGGGTTTTCTTTTTCTCTCTACCCTTTTCAACTCTACTGGTATCTCACTGTCAGAGGAGATAGCAATCGGTGAAAGATGTGTTTCTGGTTGTAGTCCTTCCAAGTCACTCTCATTAATACCAGTTTTATTCAATACATCTTCCTTGATTGCTTTTGCCTGCCTTGTTCCTTTTCTAACTATCTGTTCAGTTTTCTTTATTCTTTTCTGAGACTGAATACTTGCTTTCAATTGTTTCTGCATTTCCAAATATTTTTTCTATTGGTTCTTTAGGGGCTTCAAGGAGGGCTTTTGCATAAGTTTCAATTATGTTCTCATCTGCCTCATATCCCATTTCTATAGCCCAAATAGTCCTTGGGACCACTACCTCCATCTAGATTTCATCTTTCTTAATTACAAATCATATCTCCTTTTGATATTTTTCAACAATAGCTTGAGATAGCCTTATCCTAGTTTTCATTCTAGCCTTTAGTGTTTGAAAATGTTCATTTATATTCTTTTCTTTGTCATCTCCCATTTTGTTGAGTATGTCCAGAAGTTGTTTTCCTACTGGTATGTCAAAAAAAAAATCCTTTCTTCCAATACTGGGAACTTGCTTGGTAATATATAACATTAAACATACAAGCAGGTTGCCAAATCTCAATGTACCTTTCTTATCACCTTTTATCTTCCCCAGATTGTCTATCTGTTCATCTTTCAACCATTCAAAAATATCAATTTTTGCATTGTTGTTTACCATGACATAGGCACTTTTGATACATAAGTTGGAAATAGAGTTTAATCTGTTGGCATGTGTAACCTTTTATCCAAGAATCATGCTTATGAACCTTATGTTGATATCCTTAACATCATTTACTCTTAGGGATCTCTTATCAAAGGTTGTGCTAGTTAGGGTTATTACAGTGTCATTTGGAACCTTTTTAGTCTTGTCAAGCCTGCTATCGGTGGAAGGTAAGCCTGTCACTACCCTAACTGCTTCTTTGGTTATCTTATGAATTGAATCTAACCAAAAGAACTCTCCATGTAATCTGCTTAGCACAATCCTTATAACATCCTTCAGAAAATCAGGGATACTAATAATTTCCACAAAACCTAGGGTTTCAATTATCTTGTGTTCCGGTTTAACATTTCCATTTTCATCACATATAACCGTCCTTTACATGTTCTTAATCTCATCATCTCCTAGTTCATCTATATGAAAATGTATGTAGATTATAGGATCCTCAGCATATACAACTCCTTTGTGAATTTGTGAGAATGCTCCTAGGGTATCATCTTTCTTCGCAATTTTGGGAGTGATTTTAAATACAGGCCTAGGGTGCTTAACAACTTCAACTACAGTAGGATTTGCAATGAATTCAGCTACAGAGGAGGAAGCCATTGTTATAAATACCTTAATTTTCCTTTAGGTATGAGTGCTTGAATGATTTGCTTCACTTCTCATTGTGGATGCCTTCGCTCGAGATTTTCGTGCTCTCAGGAAATCTGAATGCTCGGTGAATGGAAAAAAGAGCCAAAACACTTGCTTTATAGTGTCATTTCCTTCAATTGCCACATTTAATATCTGTTGGTTAAGTGAAAACTTAACTCATCTATTGGTAAAGAAGCATTTCATCTTTGAGAGTAAACTAGCATGTTTTACATTTGTTGCCATACCCCCAAGGGATTATTTCTTAGATAGATGAAGAATCTCCTGTCGGTGGAGTGGTACTCTGTTATGTCGGTGGAGGAGTATTCACATCAATATTCTGATCTGACTTTCTAATCCATTGTTTTGAAAATTTTTGCTTTACTTCTTCAACCTTCTCTTTACCTTTCAGGCTCGGTCCTTTGTTATTTGTCGGTGATGCCTTCTACAAAATTTTGCAATATGTCCAATCTTGTTACAAGCATAATAAGTCACATTGCTTTTCTAAATAGCTTTTCTATATCCAATGTTGGTATGTGTTCTGCATTGATTAGATAAGTGTCCAAATCTTCCACAAACATAACAGCTTACATTCATTCTGCAATTTTTGAATTATGTCCAAGTTTGTTGCATTTAGAACATTGATCGGTGGGTGCATTGGTGTTCTGATAGTTTCTAGATCTACACTAATTTTCTCTATGACCATACTTGTTATAGTTAAAGCATTTTCCATTAAATTTATAAGCATCAGGTTGTCTTATCAGTTTGTTGTGATCATGTTTGTTTGCAGTGTCGTAGCTTTCACCAACTTCAAAGACAAGTCCATTAATGTCTCCATTAGGTTTCAGATTTTTCAGCATGTCATCAAGTTCTTCTGAACTTTTCTTGAATTTCTCCTTGTGTTGATTTACATTAACCAACTCATTTTCCAAGAAATCCTCCTGTCTCATGAGTTCAACTTTATCATGTTCCAATTGAATCATATATGTCTTTAACATATCATTCTCATGACTGAGTCTTATATTTTCATTTGCAGCATCATTGATTCTTCTAGCCAAATCATCTTCATTCTTCTTTCTATTTTCAGTGTCTTAACAAAATCTCATGGTCATGTCTTGCATCTCATTTCTCAAAGACATATTCTCTTGTTTTAGTTTTCTTACCAGATCATTAAGAGTCTCTTTTTCATCATCATCACTCTGTATCTTCTCATGAAGTTCTCTTCTTTTGTTCCTAGCAATAGTGAGATTCTCCTAAAGTCCTTGAATGATTTCTTGTGCAGCCTTCAGATCATCTTCAAGTTTCATATTTTTCAACTTTTTTGCATCATAATCTGCAAGAGATGTTTCTAGTTGCTTTCTCAGATTATCCATCTGTATCAGTGTCAGAATCTTCCTCAAGTTGTTAGGATTTTGAAAATAGAGGACCAGGCTCTGATACCAATTGTTAGGATTCCCAAAGATACTGAGGGGGGGTGAATTAGTATCTTGTCAGTTAATGGATTTTCTTAACTTATTAAATGAATTGCATCTCAAAATAGTATACCGGTAAACAAGAATTAATGTAGTAAATAAGAACAAAAACCACAACATAGAAAGCACGCCATAACACAATATTTTTAACGAGGAAACCCGATGTGGGAAAAACCTCGGTGGCATTTGTGACCCACAATATTCACTCACTGGCCAATAAGTGAATATTACTGATACAATAGGGGCCTGCACATGCAGGAAGGCCAACTACCTAAAGCTCACTGCTTAAATACAAAAGAGAAGTCTCACTGACTTACAAAAATGGATTAAGTAAATCCAATATCATGTACTGCTTTAGATCAGCATCTGCTATGCCTGGTTCAGTACTGGTTTAAGCTCATGCAGCTTCCATAAACCTTATTCCAAGCTCTATCTTAATATTCGCATATTACTTCCACAATAATCTAACCATATCCGCATCTATGCTAAATGATATACAAGATCTCATACTTATATGAATCCTATTACAATTTGCCTTGTCAGATTACAAAAAGATTTTACAAATAAATACAAAATACAATAGACAAAATTTTGTCAGCCAGGGTGCCAGTGAACATTTTTGCTACTACTGGTGCCGGTGTCTGTGTATGTGTCGGTGTCTATCAGTGCCATAGGATTGTAAGGTTGCCATCAATGACAATACCTTCAATCACCTACAATTTCTCATTGGAGTGTGCATTTACCAATAGTTTAAAGCAATCACTATAGATGAAGGTAGGATGCTTGCAAATCAGGTTGGTGTTTTAATTCTGCCAGAGTGGAACATAGCTGATGTAGTGGCCTTTGATACGATCCTAAAATCAAGAGACCAAGAGATCAGTTTAGAAGAAGAAACAAGGTTTCCATTAAAATGATTGGATTTTATAGATGATTATGCAACCTTGGCGATATGGTCACTAGAATAGGGGCCTAAGAGGCCTGATATAAATCCAAACCTAAAAGGAACCCTCAATATAAAGAGAGCCTCTGATACATCAAATGTTAAGGCCTCAAACTTAGTTGTTAATACAACCAAATTGCCCCATGATATTGTGAAAAGGGAGGCTAAAGAGACGCAGGAATTAATGAATAAAGTTGATAAACTATTTAATGATTATAATGTAGTTCAACAAAAATGTATGGAGCTATAGACTAAAGTTCAACTCCTTGAATAGAGACAACTAGGAGCACCTTCTTCAGTTATTTCCATTGCATCTAGGTCTCCACCAGTCTCACATATAGATGCGTCAATTCCATTTGACAATGAGACTGATACTCCAATAACACCACTAGTACCATATGTTAATGATGAACCTGAGCCCACTAGATCTACTAACCCAACAAGAGCTCAAATTTTGTAAAAAATTAATGAGTTGGAAAAAAAGCTAAAGGAGTCATAAGATCAATTTTCCATTAAGAAAAGGGAGATAGTCATCTCTATGTTGACTCATTTAAACACGAAAGTAAATAGTAGACTGAATAGTATTCATTCATTGTATCCTTTATTGTTTAATGCTATTCAAAGTTTTGATAAAGATAAAGAGGTAGCAATCCCTTTAGTCACAAAGTGTTTATAGAGGAGAAACGAGCTCAGGATAATGTCAATGGCCTCAAAGTACCATGCTGAGAGGCCAGCTACACTTCAACCAACTTATTTATTGGTAAAATTAATACAAGAAGCCCAAATGCTACCAGACAATATAGAAAGAAAAATAAGAGAGTTGATGAGGACTTTTGGTGACTTGAATGAGACACTTATGCCTAGTATTGAGAATGAAAATGAGGAAATTAATCCCTTACAATTATGGAAGGAAGAGGCAAAAAGAGTCATCAACACATAGGTGGACATGAATTGTGATTATTTAGATACGACCATGTTGGAGGACAACATGGATAAAATAATATGCATGAGAATATTTTTTGAAACTTTTGAAAGGGAGGCAAATCAGGTGGCAATTAAGTACACTCCTTATAGGGAAAAAGTTGATGAGGTTATGAATTTGAAATGGCCGTCAGGTGAGGAATATGTTGAATGGAGTAATACTTATTTGAAAGATGAATGAGGACATCAACTAGTTAGTTAGCTAACTATGTGATGTGGAAGTCGGGTAGACAATTTTGGTTCCTTATAGCGGTCACTTTCTGGATGTGAGCAGCAAGAAAGGTGGGCCCATCCCAAATCGTCATCAACAATAGCAAAAGGGAAAAAGGGTGCATAAAGTGTTATGATGAATCAATTGCAGATATTTGGTCTTGGTTGTGACATTCCTTAAATAGAATATTTTGTAACTAAATTATGGGTAATCAGTCATTTTTTAATGATAGGTGTCTCCTTAAGCCTGTAGCTTGTTTTTCTCCCTTATTTCTATAAAAGGGAATTCAAGGCCAAGAGATAGGGTTCCTAATTTGGTCTCTGCACTTAGTAATTTTGAAAAAATTTAGATTCATAAGGTTCTTGTAGCAAGTTTTAGGTGGAAATGAGCAATTGTAAGGTTTTTGCAAAGCAATAGATAAAAGTCTTGTGTCTAGTTTCTTGCAGGTTCTATCCTCTTTTAAATGAAATGTAATTAAGGATTTCTTTCATTCAGTGCATTGTTGTGGTGTATGTGTTTTATATTCATGCTTTGATCTAAGGGGTCAATTAAAATGTTTGAGTAGAATTACAAAGTGATGGGGCTTGTTTATGGATTTGATAAGTAGTCTAGATTAGGGTTGTAGATAGAAAACATTGTAAGGCAATGTTTTCTTAAGATCTACATGTTATTATATTAGTTCTATTGTAATTCATTTATATCTTTTGAAGTCAAGTACCCAATGAAAGAAAAATTTGGTCATATTTTGTTATGAGTCCATATAGTCATTTATTTTCTTTGTTCATCTATATTTTTCACAAAATTGATTATTATTAGATTGAATTACAACTTAGTAAGAAGCCATTGAGATAGCCTAGAGAAGAGGCCGACATATTGAAGATGTGAGTGATGATGAAGGAGAAGAAGCCCTGGTAGTACAAGTAAACCCATTGGCGATTGATCTGGTTGTTGAAGATGACAAAGATGAATACATTGAAGCTAAAGTGGATCTAGATGGTGAGCTCATAAGTGCACTTGAGGAATTAAGTAAGAAAAGAAGAGAACTCAAGAAGGTCAAGCTTTCTCTAGCAAAAGAACAAGATCTCTTGAAGCAATCCCTGGATGAGTCCAATCAAGTTATTTTTTACTTGAAACTCCAGTTAGAAGAATCCAAGAGGATATGTGAAGTTACATCCTCTAATTTGATGAAGAAGGAAAAGGAGCATCAAGACCTAGAAGAAGAAATAGTGAAGCTCAAAATGGAGCTTGAAAAGAGTAAGGATGAACTAAAAATGAGGAGAAAATATGAGAGTAGCACAAAAGCCTTGGACAAGATGTTGAGAAAACAAAAGAAATCTAAAGATACCAATGGCTTAGGATTTGAAGAAGGACAAAGTTCAAATAGAAAAGATACATTTGGTAAGGAGATATAGTTCAGTTCTTCAAGTGAAGCTGAAGAGAAGAAAACATTCACAGTAAGCAGGGATACCAGTAAGAAGACTTATGCAGAAGCTGTTAAAAACCACCCCACAAACTAATATACACAATCAATGAACCGGAGGTCACACTCAATGTACCAGAATGCAGATCTTAGGATCAAAGAAAAGGTTGATGATGAAGGGTTCACTAGAGTTAGTAGCATGAAAGGAAGACCCCCGATGAGATAGATGTTTGCAGGACCAAGGAAACCAAACCAATATGTACCAAACTTTCATGGTTATTGTTACCGATGTAACAAGTTTGGTAAAAGAATTGAAGATTGTATATTGATGAAAAATCTCCCTATTAGTTTTTCAAGTAGAAATCCATTTAATGCACTCTAGGATATGAATGTTGTCTATTATCAGTGTAATGGATCGGTTCATAGGAATTATGAGTGTAGGAGAAGTCAACCGATTTCCTACAATAATTTCTCATACTCATCACTTTAAAATGAATGTAAAGTGTTATAGTTGTCATGAGTTTAAACATATTGCAAAGCATTGTAAAAATAGAAAAATCAATTAGAAGAGGACAACTCCTGCACAGGAACCGGTAGCCAAATTGGAGTAAAAAATTGTAGTTGACAAGGAGAAGGAAACTCAATCGGTTTGGGTTGAGAAAGAAAAGGACAAAGCAGAATCAAGTCTGGTAGTGCAGACTTCCCTACATGTAGAAAGAAGAAACTTGTGGGTTGTAGATAGTGGTTGTTCTAATCACATGACCAGTGATAAAAAGAAATTTATCAAGCTTGAAGATTGGAATGGTGGCTTAGTGAGGTTTGGAGACAACTCATGTATCAAGATAAAGGGAAAAGGTACTCTAAATATTGATGGAAACTGAAAGCACATGATGTATATTATGTGGAAGGCCTGAAGAACAATTTGCTAAGTGTGAGTCAGATGTGTGACAAAGTTTAGAAATTTAACTTTCATTCTACCAGTTGCCAGATAGAGAAGGAGAGTACCGATCAGGTTGTAGTAGAAGGAAAGAGGATAGATGGAAATGTATACAATCTGAAAGAATATATTGAATCCCAATGCATCTTGGGACAAGTGGATGAAAGTTGGTTGTGGCTAGATAATCTAGTTGCAGTAAGAAAAAAGGGATGTGTGAGAAATATACCACCCATCATCAAACTAGTAAGCATATTTTGTGATGAATGTGTGAAAGGAAAGCAAACTAAAGTGAGCTTCAAGACAAAAGATCACAACACCTCAAGACCACTTGAACTTGTACATATAGATATGTGTGGTCCGACTAGGACAAGAGATCTCATTGGTGAGAGATACTTTATTCTCTTCATTGATGACTATTCAAGAATGACATGGGTCTCTTTCCTACAAGATAAATCACAAGCGTTTGATAGATTCAAGATCTTCTGAAAGATGGTAGAAAATGAAAGTGGATGCAAGGTGAAATGCCTAAGATCTGACTCAGGTGGAGAGTTCACATCAAATGAGTTTGAAGATTACTATGAGAGAGATGGAATCAGAACATAATAATCAGCCCCCAAGACACCACAACAAAATGGTGTGGTAGAAAGGAATAACATGACAATCAAGGAGATGACCAGAACCATGTTGAATGAGGCAAGTTTTTCAAATATGTATTTAAAGGAAGTGGTTCATACTGCAACATATAATTTAAACCAGGTTCAATTGAGAACAAATAACAATATGACACCTTATGAATTGTGGTATGACCGGAAACCATCAGTCAAATACTTCAAAGTATTTGGGAGTAAATGTTTTATCAAGAGAGACATGGATGGTCTAGGTATTTTTGATTCTAGGAGTGATGAAGGGATCTTAATTGGTTATTTCACTCACATTAGGACCTACAAATACTACAAAAAAGGACTAAAAAGAGTCATTAAGAGTGTGCATGTAAGAGTTGATGAGGATATGCATAAAGGAAGACAAGCACAAGTGGACTGGTATGATGATTTTTGTGATGAAGGTGAAGAAGCTCAATCAGATAATGAACCAAAAGAAGCATCCAATAAGGTCCCTAACCAGTATATGCAAAAAAAGCATTTAGAAGAGAAGATTTTAGGTAATAAGAGTGATGGTGTGCAAACTAGAAGAAGAATTGCCCAGAATGATGAACAAGTCAATTTCTACCTCATGACTGAAATGGAACCTAAGACATTCAATGAGGCCTACAAAATTCAGAAATGGATGGATGCAATGGAAGAAGAGTTGTTGTAGATTGAGAAAAACAAGAATTGGGAATTAGTCCCCAAGCCAACAAACAAGAACATCATTAGCACCAAATGGGTCTACTAGAACAAGATGAATGTAGAAGGTAAAATTGTTAGGCATAAAGCTAGACCTGTGTGCAAGGGTTACTCTCAAGTAGAAGGCATTGATTTTGAAGAAACATTTGCACTGGTAGCTAGACTAAAAGCAATTAGGATGTTTCTAGCTTTCTTTAGCCCACAAGGGTTATAAGGTATATCAAATGGATGTAAAGTATGCCTTCCTCAATGGAAATTTGGAAGAAGAAATATACATGGAACAAGCAGAAGGTTTTCTACTACATGATAATAAAACCTTTGTGTGTTGGTTGAAGAAAGCCCTATATGGTTTAAATCAGGCTCCTAGAGCATGGTATTCAAGGCTAGATAGGTACCTAAAGGAGAAAGGATTCAAAAAGGGGAGTGTTGATAACAATCTATACATCAAGGCAGTTGGAAACCACATGATTATTGTGGTTGTGTATGTGGATGGCATCTTTTTTGGAGGTAACAAGGACACTCTATGCAAGGACTTTGTTGATTAGATGAAAATATAATTTGAGATGTCCATGATTGGAGAGAGGTCATTTTTTCTTGGTTTGCAGGTCACGCAATGAGACAAGGGATTTTTTGTCTCTCAAACCAAGTATGCCTGAGACATGATGAAGAAATTCCAAATGGAAGACAACAAATTGGTAAGTACCCCCAAGGTGATCGGATGCAAGCTGAGCAAGGATGATGAATCATCGGTAGAAAATCGAACATTATATAGATCCATGATTGGCAGCTTGCTATTTCTTACTTCTTCTAGACCAGATATAGTTTAGGTAGTATGCATGGTGGCTCGATTTCAAGAAGCACCCAAATAGTCATATGTAAATACAGTCAGGAGGATATTTTGATATATACAAGGGACACTTGATTATGGAATATGGTATCCTAAGTAAGGGGATTTTATCTTACATGCCTACACTAATGGTGATTGGGAAGGCTACATTGATGACTAGAAGAGTACAAGTGGTGGTCCATTCTTCCTAGGTAACCGGTTGGTCTCATAGCATAGCAAGAAGTAGGATTCAGTTTCTCTATCTACTGTTGAGGTAGAATATATTGTTGCAGCCACATGTTTCTCTCAGGTGATATGGATGAAGCAAACCCTTAAGGATATTCAGGTAGAGATGTCTGACCCCATTTCCATCCAGTGTGACAATTCTAGTGCAATTAAAATATCAAAAAATCTGGTTATGCACTCGAGGACAAAGCATAGTTCCATCAAATATCATTTTGTTAGGGAGAAGGTGGCAGATTAGGAAGCCAAGGTAGAGTATGTCCCTATAGGTGAACAAGTGGCTGATATCTTCACCAAGCCTCTACCGGTAAGCATTTTTGAGTATTTGTGACACAAATTAGGAGTGGTGTCACCTACTTCATGCACTTAAATGTGTATGAAGATCTATGGTTTAGGGGGAGTTCATTGTAAAATATCCTATCTCTTGGACCATATGTTGGACACAGGGGCAGATCAAGTGATTATGTTGCAGTACCAGTATCCTTGAGCTCTTGGGTAGTACTCATTGGTCCTCATTTGAAATTTCTTTCAATGTCTATTCAATTTGTACTTTAATAAAAATCAATTGGACTAGCAGGTGTAAGGAACAATAGATAGGTGTACCGGAAGAATAAACTGCAAAAGAAGGGAATTTTTATAGGAATACCCAAAATAATTTCATGATCATGGGAATCTACTTTCCCAATTGGTAGCATTCATAGTACAGTCACATTTGACTCTTATGAATAATTGATGTTAGTTGGTGTCTCTATCCTCCATCTTATATGATGTTGGTTGAGCGAATAGTGTTCAAAGGGGGAGAATACACTGCATAACCGATGAAGAATGAATTAGATGGAGGAATTCCCGGACGCTTTGTCATTGTTTACAAAGGGGGAGAATGGTCCAATGGGCTATGTGAAGGAACAAAGTGTGTTAATATCAATGCCAAAGGGGGAGATTGTTGGCATTATATTGTCATTGATGTCAACCAGTATGGAATGGTCATCGATGAGTAAGTAGTAGTGACAGGTATGGGTGAAGTAAGTAATGATGTCAATCAGTATGAACGATGGAGTGTGTAAGTGTAGTGTCATAAATTGTACACCCTTGCTAGGGTGGTACAATTTCACACTTAGGTTAGCACCCGCCTTAGTGTGTCTTGCATTTCGCATCTTGCATTTCTAATTTCCCTTTAAGAAATTAATTAATTAATTTAATTAAATCTAAATTCATATTCCATCACTTCATACATCATAAAATTGGGCCCTCTACCCTAAGTGTGCCCCTTTTTATTTTATTCCTTCAATAAATCATTTAATCATAAACCTTAATTATGTCCTATTTCGACCTTTAAGGCTCGATTTTCCATATCAAAACACCTCAAAATTAGCTATAACCTTGGGATTTTATCTAATATCATCATATCTAACAACCCTAAAAATTTGGTGAAAAGTTGGTCGGACCATGGGCGTTCCCGCCACGGTCATTGAATTTTTTCCCAAAATTTAGGGAGCACAATTCTATGATATTATAATGCTTAACCCCAAAAGATTGGCAAGAAATTCAATTCCTAGTTTGTCCTAAAGGCAGAATTAAGTTGAAATTAAGATCTAGGGTTTCATACATAAGAGCTCTCTTTCATTTGAAGGGATGGATGGATCTTTCTAAGAATCTAAGAGCAGGTTTTTGGAGCATAAGGAGCCTTTTATGTAGTGAAAGATAAGGCTATGTGGAGTCTTAAACCAAATTCAACAAAATTTCATCAAGCATTTGTCAAGCATTCATCATCAATTAGGTGCCTTGAAGACATTGAAGAGTAATAGGAGATCTTGTGGCAATATCTCTCCCTTGGGGATTGGTATGATTTCATGTTATTTTCATGTCTTTGTATGAGCTTCTTTACATCAATTTTCATATTCACATTCATGATTTAGATCATTTATCATATTTTCTTTGAAGCATGGTTATTTATATTTAGGGTTTACTCTCATGCATAGGGTAGCTCTAGTTTCTTTCATTTTAGGATCTAGCATACACACAAGGTTCTGGCACACACATTTTCAGTATATTATTTGCTATTTGTGGAGGTGGAAATAACCAAAATAGGGGTTTGACTAAGGAAAAACCCTATATAGACACCCAAACATTTCCTTTTTAGTTGCAGGTGCAGAAACAGGTACCCAAAAGCAGTTTCAGATCTGGAAAAGGCATCAACACCACTCAGAAGTCTCAAAAGTGTAGAAATCTATCCAGAATAGGGGCGTGGAGCCCTGGTCCTACCCAGGATAGGGGCATGGTTCCCTGGTCCCTCCACTTTGGAGTGATTTTTGGTAGGTTGCAGACTCAAGACCTCCAGTTTGCAGTGTTTTAGTTGTAGCCTCATGTTTGCAGAAATGAGACAGTGGCATGGCACCCTGGTCTAGATCAATTTTGGTGAAATTACAACATTAGGTACACATCCAAAATCCTCTTCCTTTCATTATTTCAATATCTTAGTTTCAGATCTACAAGTTTGTGCAATTCCGAGTTCATTTATGCTTCATTCTTTATCTCCTACCCTAGTTAATCATTCAAACCCTAGTTTTTCTCATCATTTGTAACAAGAGGAATAGAAACCCTAAGAGGTAATCCTTGGCTCTCTCTTTCTCACAAGAAGTAGCCAAAGTGATCTATCTCCCTAGGCTCTTTCATATTTCCAATGTGTTGGCAAAAGTGGGCTTAGGCCCTAGTCACCCGATCTCGCTTTTCCCACCACCACAATAAGTAAATAGAAAAGGTATGTTACCAGTACGCATGAAGTGCAACATCTACTGGTAAAGAAGGACCATGGGCAAGCAAGAAAAGAAGCAAAAAGAATAGAGGGATATGATCACCAATAGACAAATAGAAGTATAATGCAATTGATAAATGGACTTAGTGGATGAAATAACATGTTTGATGGAATACTAAGTTAATCCACCGACAGAGAAGAGGTCAACAAGTATGAAGGTCCACCAGTGAAGTTAAGTTATATTGGTAAGGTGAGTTCAACCAGTAATGAGTCTTAGTCGGTGAAGGATGTCAAAACTGACTTTGTAGTCTGAGAATAGGTGGATGTCGACAACGATGATAGGTGGTAAGCATGAAGAGGTCAGTGAAGTGTCCATCGATGTGGTAGATAATGAGAAGGTCGACTTTAAATAAGGAACCCGTAAATCATGGATCAATGACAGAAGAAGTGTGGCTCAAGGTGAATCAAAACGTAAAATATTTTTGGTGATGTGAACCAAGAAGGACAATCCGATCTTTTTGCTCGTTGGTCAAAGGAAAAAGCTGAGACATTAATGGTGAATGACAGAGCAAGGCCAAAAAAAAAGTTGTAGGATGCCTAACAATAGAAAATGTGCAATGGAAGGTAAGGATATGGTGGTGCTAATTGATATAATGTAGATCATCATTCTAAAAATACATAACCAATCATATTTGATATAGATTGAGTTGGTAGAGGAAAACCCTAGCACATCACTATTTGAATGTTGCTTTTGGCAGGAACCCTCAAATATAAATATGTGAAATCAAAGACTAAAGTGATTGATGTTGAATGTGAGTTGTGAGTGAAAAAAGAGATTGAGAAAGAACAAAGACTATACATCTGAAAGTTCCTTTCATAGAGAGTTAGAATGTGGAGTTAGCAGGCTAAACAGGTGAGAGGTTCTAACCGACAGAGACAGAGTAACCGATGAACTGTTATAGTCTTAATAGTCAAGTGTATCGATAGAGATTGAATGATTAGGAAGGAATCCAAGTGTGGTACTGTGTAGGGTGAGGTTCTGAGAAAGAGAAGAAAGGAAGAGAGTAACCGATAAGTGATTAGAGAGATCAATCTAATAACTAGCAATAGAAAGACTGGTGGAATAGAGGAAGGTGATAACCGACAGATGTCAGTTGATTAGCTATTTCAGAACTCATTTGCAACTAGGTGCTATCATTGCATTAAAATTGTATTTCATTGTATTACACTGAGTTGGTGCTTGGTACAGGAGTCGATGCTTCTTGGGTTGGTGTCCTAAATCAGTAGGGTTTGGTTCTCCTTGGGTTGGTGCCCTAAATCAGTGTAACCTATTGTTTTATTGTGAGGTTGGATTGGAGCAGTAGACTCCAACAACATTTCTCACCGAGGTTTTTCCCATATAGGGTTTTCCTTGTACATCTGGTGTTGTGGGTTATGCATTTATGTGTTTGATAACCTATCATATCTTACCGGTTTGATTGCTTAGTGTTTAGGTTGTTAACCGGTACTCAAATATTGGTTTAAAAAGAAAAGGTTTTTAGGAACCATTGATTCACCCCCCTCTCAGTGGTACATTGTGTTCAACAAAAAAATTGAAATTTGAAAACAAGTAGAAAATAACCTAAGTCGAGATGTCAAAACAGGTATGCAGAGATGTCGATTTAGCTTTTACAAGCAAACAGTTAGCTTTGAAATTCAAAAATTTAAATACAGAAACAAGATGGGAAAATAGAAAGGCAAATATGTTGATCTATAAGCACAGATGTCAAAACATCTGCATAGGTGCCAAAATGTCTATGCAAGTGCCGATGCATAGACCACCAAAAGGATTAATGAAAAACACCTTAAAATGTTAAGATTATGATAAAAAATTGAAAGGAAACTCTTTAGAATGAATGCTTAACATAAACCAAATACTCTTGTTGTGTTTTTATAGCTTACATGTGAATTTTAATTTTTTGAATTTTTCAAATATTTTATGATAAAACACAAAAACTACAAATAAAATATATATATAAATCGAGACATCAATGTAACCATTTGGAGATGCCAAAATAGAGGCAAATACATTGATTTAGAAACATAGACATCGATCTGTAGATTATTGCACAAAATGTTAGGTGAGAAATGAAAATTTGAATATAGACGTCGATTGATCAACTTAGAGACACTGAAACTAAGGCAGAGATGTCAATTCATAGACAGAGACATTGATCCACAACATGGGAAAAAATTGTACACAAACACACAAAAACATGAAATTTAAAGGGACTTGGTGTCCCGCCAAGCATGCTAGAATGAAGAGGGAAAAAATCTAAGAATAATGGTTAGTGCATAATCCAATAAAATACAAAACAACAATGCATTCAAATACACAAATAAGCCATTATACCTTGATTTCTCACTTATTCCTCCAATCAAGTTTGATGAAATGGAAGATGTGCCCTTGCTCCACTTGATTTTATTTTCTCTTTAAAGGGAGATATGTGAATTACTCTTCACTACACAAAGATATGGATTGAAATGCTAAGTATGGATATGGTGGATTGGTTATGACAAGATTTTGGTATTAGGATGGTATGATTGAGGATTTTTATTCTCAAATGAGTAGTAAGATAATGCATGAAAGATGGATGATTTGTGAGGAGTGGAAACTACAATTTATAGATTGGAGAAGGCCAATATTGATTTGAAATGGATGGCTAGGATTGAAAGAAGGTGGAGGAAGATTGAAAGGACAAGGTGTGGGATCCAAGAGATATTCCATAAAGGCATTTCCTATCTCCACATCCCACAATTGCATGGGGAAGAGTTCCCCAAGTGCCTTGGGAAGATGAAAAAGGAATATAAAATTCCTTAGGGGGAGGGAGGACGAATTAAAAATTCCAAAATAGAAGATTGTGTGGGGAGAATAAAGGCGTAAAGGAATTAAAAATTCCTAGGGAAGAGGGGGCATGGGAATGTGCAAGGATTTGACATTCCTTGGAAGAGACAAAGTTGGTGCATTTAATTTTTGGAGGGTGATAGAAGAAATCCATTTATGACAAAGAGTTGGCTCATTCTTGATCAAGGTGATTAGGAATGTGAAAGTGATTAGGAGGTGTGATTAGGTGGCTTGATGAGGGATTACATGCAATTGGGAAAGCTAGAAGGATGTGACATGAGGAGAGAGAATGAGTGGAGGAATATAAAATTGGAGGAAATGATAAGCATGATTAGAGGGTGATTAATTAGACTAGATGATAGGATTAGAAAAGGTGATTTGTAGGAATCACATGATCAACTTAGTTAATTGAAATTAATCAACTAATAGAGGTTTAGAAGAAATAATGATTGAAATGAATTACTAGAATGGGAAATAATTGATTTATTGATAAAATAATTATAGGGCTATAGTGATAAGATTGATTAAATCTGATTTAATTAATCATAGGAGGAAGGGGATCGACACAATTAAATTTAATATGGAAAGGCTTAAATTAATTAAATATTAATTTAATTAATTTTAGACATCTACAAATGATAGCATTGGAAAGAGTGTTTAATGGAAATGATGGTCAAGTAGTCAAACCTGGTCTAGTTAGCAAGGAAGACTTGGAAGAGATCAATTTGAAGACTGGATCATCTCCCATAAGGGTGTACATTGGGAAAAATATAGTCCACAAATTAGGACAATGTTGATAACACTATTAAGGATGTATAAATGTTTCTTTGCCTGGTCATATGATGAGATGAAAGCATATAGAGAGAACTTATTTCAGCATAAGATTCCTTTAGATCTTAAGGTAAAACCTTCTAAACAAAAATAGAGACAAATCAACCCAATGTTGAGGCCAAAAATGCAAGAAGAACTTATAAAACTCAAGGATAGTCGAATCATAAAGCCAATCAAACATTCAATTTGGGTTTAAAATTTAGTCCCCATTAGGAAAAATAATGGGGATAATAAGATTATGTGTTGATTTAAAATATTAGAATATGTATTCATTAAAGGATAATTATCTATTTCCAAACATGGAATTCATGCTACAAAATTTGATAGGATGTGAATTGATGTCAATTATGGATGGCATTTTTGGATGTAATTAGGTGAATGTTAAAGAATCTGAGCACTACAAGACATCTGTTAGGACCCGGAGGCAACTAAGAGGGGGGGTGAATCAATTGTCTAATAATTTCAACCTAAATACTACTTAACCAAACTTGATACTTAATACCGGTATACCAAACTTAATGTCGGTAAATAGATTAACAGTTAATAATAGTATCGGTGAAACTTAATGCATGAAACAGAAAGAGAAATAATATCCACAACACAACACAAAGATTTGTATGTGGAAACCCTGTAAGGGGAATAACCACGGTGTGAAACCTTAGCCATAATCAAATCATACTACTGTAGATAGTATGTGTTTAGAAATGGGGTCTGCACATGCAGAAAGGCTAGTTGCCTAGAGCTCACTGCTCAAACACAAGATGGGAGTCACACTGACTACAATTGGATGATTAAATCCAATGATAATGTACTGCTCAAAGTAGCATCTCCAATGCTGGATTCAGTACTAGTTAAGCTTTGATTGTCTTCTTCAAACCTTCCTTGAATCTTCAAATGATGTCTACATCAGTAGCTCTGCCTATATTCGCATATACCAAATATCATAACCTTACAATGTCTTATTACATACCACCACCATATTAATCTCACAAATGAGATCTTACATATATACCAAAACCTAAGACTAAATTTGTAGGTCCGCTTACTAAAAATAATACAATAAGATCTATTACAAGTATGTCAAGATGCGATGCATCATGTTAGCTCAACAACAATATTAATTGATTAAACCATCTCCATAACATGTCGTGCTGATCTAGAATGGATAACATGCGTCGATCCATAACCTAGACAAATTCGTTGGTAACAACAAATATGTCAACCCGATTAGACCAATAACCAAATCATCAAAACCAAATATCCAAACCATGTCTTTGACATAACCAAGTGATCTCCAGATGATAACAAGTCATCCTTAGTGCCGGTGAACAATATAACCTTTCGTTGAACCAAATATCGATGACTGTGCATAAGTCACTAAACTTGCCGGTGAACAAAACCAAAGATCTCCAGAAGGATAAGTGTTGATAATTGTTGACATCAATGAAAAAACCAATGCAACATATCCATAATACCAAAAATATCCCCCTTTGGCATTGATGGCAACACAAGATGGAAAAACCATATAAGTGCCAAAGCAGAAATGCCAATAAACAAAAAACCATCAATCTCCAGAATAGATCAATACCAGAAATCAAAATACAAATCATCTTTGCATTTGTATAATCACTTCCCCAATGAATAATCTCTCCCAAAGGATAATGTGTCATTCCATAGATATCTCTCCCCCTTTGACATCAAATGCCAAAGCAATACAAATACCAGATACAACCAGTTCATAGAACCAATTATAAATACCAACTTATCCAACTACTCCCCCTAAGAAGTAGCTCTCCTCCATCAAAGCCAGAAAAAGGTTTCTCTGTAAATTCTGTCAGTTTGATGCCAAGCATCAACTGTCTAAGTCTCTACCAGTGAGGGTATGACCCCATACTACTCTCTGAGATATTCAAAAGTCTCCTTAGGCAAAGGCTTAGTAAAGATGTCTACAATCTACTCTTTACTATTCACATAAACCAATCTCACTTCTTTTGCTTCAACATTTTCTTTCAGAAAATTATATTTGATAGAGACATGTTTAGTTTTAGAGTGAAATACTAGATTCTTAGATATATCAATTCTAAGTTGAATTATCACAATAGATGATTGTAGGTTCTTTGCATTTTACCTTTATGTCCTTCAACATTCGCTTAATCCCTAATACCTGAGTACAATTGGTTGCTTCTGCAACATCTTTTGATTCTACTGTTGATAATGATGTACAACTCTATTTCTTGCTCAACCATGAAATCAATCTACTACCAAGAAAGAATACCCTACCTATGGTTCTCTTTCTACCATCTACATCTCCTGCCCAATTAGCATCGGTGTATGCACATAACTCAAAATTTTTATCTTTAGGATACCATAAACCAAGATTTGTTGTGCCTTGTAAATACCGGAAAATCCTTTTCATTGCTGATTCATGATTTTCTCTACGATTACTCTGAAATCTTGAAACAATACACACTGCATTCATTATATCAGGTCTTGTTTGTGTCAAATACAATAAACCTCCAATCATAGATTTGTATCTTGTCGGATTAACAGGAGTTGAATCATCCTTCAATGATAGTTTATCAGTTGTAGTTGTTGGGACTCATTAAATTTGAGTAATTTGAGAGGCCCATTTCAAAAAAAAATTGCTATTTCATTCTTAGAAAGACCACCTAATCTCATCCAGAGTGGCCTAGTTAGAGAGAGGGTAAAATGGAGCTAGTTGATTGTCAAAGGGTAAGGCTTGGTAAATGTGTCCTATACCTTTCATTTTTCCTATGAAGTGTTTTTCAACTTTCAAAATTCAGTTTGGATCAATTTATCAGGTACCCATTTCAAGGGGTGAGCTGAAAGTCCATGTTAGGTGCAAATGCAAATTTTATTAAGTAGCCTACTTTGAGCTCCTATAACTTTTTCCCTGTTGATAATCATAGTGCACTGAATTATATGCATAAATGTGAGTCAACATGCAAAATTTTAAGTCCTTGTGAATCCATTTGCTTAGTTTGGCAAGCTCAATCCATTTGCAGTTTGTACTATTTGCATAAGTCCCTGTTTCAACAGCTAGTCAGAGCCTCACTTTGCACATTTGTAAAAGATGCCCCGGTGAATTTCATGTAAGAATGTTTTTTCTGGGCTATTGCTGGTATAAATGACAATCTATGTTTCCAGTTTCAAGCTCCTGCCGATCTGTTTGATCAGCTTTCAAAAGGGTTTCTTGAGCCTCCTTATTTAGTGTTCTGTACTTTCATTACTACATCTTTTTAAGTGGCTATTTTCATGAGTGCACTATTTGTACCCTATCAGCTTCCTGGTCGAACTGAGCATTCTAAGTTTTGATTTGTACTTCAAGGTACCTATGCCTTAGATTTGAGGGTCTAAGGAGATTGTTGTGATTGTTTGCAGGAATTCTTCAAGGAAGAATTTAAATTCTATAATAAATCATGAATAATGAAATGTATTTTCAAGATTTGATGATTTTGTGAATGAGCTGAGTAATGCATTTTTGTAAGGCATTAATGCAGGGATAGTTAATGATGAATGTGGATTTGCAGTAGAAGTTTTCATTTACAGTTTGATGTATGACTCAGTTGCCCTTGGATAAGGCACTGGTCTTGCAATTCTGGGGATTCTCAGAGATCTTAAAATATAAAATCAAAATATCTTTCTTTGTTTTCTGTTTTGTGGAAATGTTCCACCTATCTCATGCTTCAACTTAGTTGAGACATCAATGTAGATCTAGCCCATCTGTAGTAACCTCCTAGTTGTTAAGCCTTATGAGATCTGTCCATTTTTATTGATGTTGTCATATGTGGGTAAATGAGTCTGATTCAATGCATCAAAGGGTGTCCCCCCCAGGTCTAGTAGAACCTGAAGTGCAGGAGGATCAATTAGGGTCCTATGTTATGTTGTCTGAGTCCTGAAGTATTCCATTGTTTGAAACTGGCTATTTCATAGAATCAATTGCAGGTAAACTTGGGTTAACCAGTTTTGGTGAACAACAAAAATGGTGACTCTATTGGGGAAATGATGTCAAAAAAATCTATTATAGTGAAACCCATGAGTCTAGCCAAAGTCATTTGGGGAAGAGTCTTTGAAGTTTATAAAACTGAAAGTCATTTTCAAATTTGAAAGTGTGTCCTAGAAATTTTTGTTGCTAAGAAATTTGCAAATATTATGTGACTCTATTGTGTGTGGTGAGACCTAGAAATTTGAAAGTGTGTCAAAGTGAAGATCAGTGGTAAGAAAGGCATCATGAGTTCGCTGCACATTGACTTTATCAGGTCCGTAGTGCTGACAAAGCGAGTTGGTCATCTTTGACCATTAATATTTCTTCACTCCAGATTTGTCTTGAGAAATCACTTGGCAGAGTTCATATTCATATATCAGAGTACATGCCTATCAGTTTGCAAAGTCCAGAAAGGTGTTCTAGTCAGTTTGAAAATTACATCTTTGCGATTAAATGCCTAAAAGTTGCAAAACTCTGTTTAATGATCACAAAACTATGCCGATCAACGCTAGAGGTATGTTTAAGGTTCGTGAGGCATTTCAAAGGTCAGTTGAATGAAAATGAATTTTTTTTAGTCGAGCCCACTTTGGGGCCCAACCTGGCTCATGCTCGTGCATTGATTTTATTGGCGACTTGGTTCACTGGGAGAATTTTAGAATATTTAAATGTGGATTGGATCACGAGACATGTCGTAAGAGTTCAAGATGCTAATAGAACTCTAGGAAATTTCAAATTGGCGATTTTAATGCCAAATTTTCCTTCAGCGACTGAGAAGAGACATAAAAAAATGCATTTGGCACAATTCTTGAACAACGATCCATCTTATACTTCATGCTGCAAGAGCACATGTCATAAGAAAGTTTTGAACAAATGTGTAATTAACTAATCCATCCATGCCCCTCCATTCACATTTCTCTAGTGTGAATTCAACAGGAACAACAATGAAAGTAAGCTAGATTAGCACGGACAATAAAACACAATATGTTCAATTATGGAATGATCAAATGGGTTGAATCCACAAACGCAAATTAGAAGGCATGGCCATTGTAGTTTTTGGCAAATGCCTTGGCAGCCTAAAGAAAATTCCATGACTTCTCCTGCAGCCTCTCCATGTGAAACATTGCCAGGCCTAAAAACTCCAAGGTAAATGCACATTGGCTGGTGTAAAGTTAAAATGTCCTCCCTGCTCTATTGTGGATGTTAGGAGGCATTGATATTTCAGAATGCTGATTTGAGTAAAACATGATGTTGTTTGGGAGGTTTTAAAATTCAAAACAAATGCAATGGCAGGTGTTTTGCCAAGTAACTCTCCTGTTGCACATAATGTTGTTGGAAGGTATTAGAAATATTTAAGCATTCATCCCTCTATAGGTGTCCCAGGTCTGCGTGGTTTTTGGGAGGCATGGAGAGTTTTAACAAGTGTAGATCTGCAGTTCCAAGCCAAAGCCTTCCTTATTGTGCACGTGAGTGGTGGAGAAATTCAACAAAAAGGTTTTCAAATTGCATTGCCAGGTGTATTGCCCTCCCTACTGTGTGTGGTATGGGAATGGTGGGCACATTAAACTTCCAAGTAGCACGCATCAAGCCAAAATGTCCTGCCTGCTATTTGTGGTGGTTGAAAAGATTTAAAAAATATTCAAACAAATGCATGTGGCATGTGAAAATGCCAAAGTTCTCTGTTTTCGCTGGAAATGGGCAACATTAAAAACTTAAAACAAATGCCATAATCTCCAACAAATCCCATTTGGCATGACAAATGAAAAGGGAATTAAAATCTTTTAAAGCAAATGCATTGGCAGCCATTAAAACTCTCAGGAAATTTTCAAAAAATGCATTCCCAGGCATAAAAGCATTAATCCCACATTGACTGGGCAGGGACAAATTTTAATATTTAAATGTAAAGCTCACCAAGGTGGCCGGAGGTGAGTAGCTGGCAACCAGATGGACCTCACATGTGCACGATTCCTGAGGCAAATTTTACAGCAAAAGGATGGATTAACTAGCGAGCAGGTTCATCGCGATCGGATGGTGGTCATAGTTTCGCAAGCCAAAGATGCTTGGAAGTTTCCCTTTGCAAAATGGTGAAATGTTAAAGATCGTGCAAGTTTGGTGGTGATCTACGATCGGTGTTGTTTCATGGAGTGAAGATGCGCACCAGTTACCCTTCGTGAAATGGTGAAAGGTGATGTGGAAGGTCCAAGTGGCAATCTGGTTGGTGGGTTTGAGTGAGGTGGAAATGATGTGGTAGATAGGTGGCGACAAGTAGGTAGTCCAGTGGCGATCCAAGTGGCCGACAACTGGCAGATAGATGAGGTGTCATCCCAGGTGGTGACAAGCAGGCAGTCTAGTGGCGATCCAGGTGGCCGACAACTAGCGAATAGATGAGGTGTCATCCCAGGTGGCACCCAATGGACCCTCCTGAAAAATCACAAGTCACCACGTGGTAGGGCGTCAGGCCAAAAAATTGAGAAAAATTAAAGTTAAATGATATAGTTTCAACTATAAGAGAAAATTCGAAAAATATAAATGACAGAGGTGCATAAAAGATTAATTCGCTCAGGGGTTGTTTTTTGCCTGAAATGGCAAGTATTATATACCGTTGGAAAGCCCTCAAAATGAGGAATTAACTTCTGCAATTAGTTTCAATAGATCTGAGAAATTTTGAGAGCAGTTTCAATGGGAAGAAGAGGAAATATTTTTGCAGTTAGGGAAAAAGGGACACTTGGCATGTTCTGATGCATTCTGGTCTTTTCCCTCTTCTTCTTATTCTCAATTCTTCTCAATTGTAAGGGTTCCAGATTTTTGTGAGCAAGGCTCCATGATCTTGGTTTCCATTTTTATGCATTTTGATTTTCTAGGTTGTAATGGTTGATGTTCTTATTTTGTTGTCATGGAGTAGATATATTTTGCAGGTTGTATCTTAGTTTCAGGTCACATATATGTATGGCATTTATGCAGAGGAGTAGATTGTCTTCAAACATTTCTTCAATTTCAATAAATTCAGTCTTCAAGGAAGTTTGGGTTTATCTTCTCAAAGTGAGAGTTTGCAGTACTTTCCTTATTGTTGAGCTATGTCTAATATTTCTGCTTTAATGGTGATGATGTGTGTGAGTTTAGACTATATTTGAAGTTCATCACAGGTAAACCCACCTAGTCCTTGCAGAGCCTAGAGAGAATAAGGATTAAATATCCTTATTTAAGTTGGTCTAGTTAGTCTTTTGAAATCATAGTTGAGGTTGGGTACCTTTCAAAATTTGGTTGTAGATTATACTGGTTGTTGATTTTGTTGTTCAACATAAAAAGGAGCCAACAGTAGTCATAGGAGTAATTAATGGTTTAGAGTTTTCCATACCAAATTTCTTCATTAATTCCTTCAAATACTTCGATTGACATAAGAATATACCTTCATCAGTCTGTCAAATCTGCAATCCTAAAAAGAATTTTATCTCCCCAATCATAGACATTTCAAACTCTTCCTACATCTTGTTAGAAAAGTCTTTACACAATCCATCTTCTCCTCCAAATATGATGTCATCAACAAAAACTTCAATAACCAAAATGTCTTCATTAGTCACTTTGAAATATAAGTTGTTGTCAGAATTACCTTTAGTGTAACAAAGCTTCATAAGATATGTGTCCAATCTAGCATACCACACTCTAGAAGCTTGCTTCAATCCATATAAAGCTTTCCTTAATTTGTAAACCATATCCTTATCATTTGTCAATGAAAATCCATTAGGTTTTTCAATGTAAACTTCTTCTTCAAGATCACCATTCATAAATGCACATTTAATATCCATTTGATATACTTTATAATTTTTGTGTGCTACAAATGCAAGAAATAATCTGACTGCCTCAATTCTAGCTACCGGTGCAAAGCTTTCATTGTAATCAATTCCCTCTTTCTATGAATATCCCTTACACACTAATCTTTCTTTGTTTCCGATTACCTTACCATCTTCATTAAGTTTGTTTCTAAATACCCATTTAGTTCCAATTATATTTTTATTTTTAGGCCAGGGAACTAATGTCCATGTATTGTTCTTTTAAATTTATTCCAATTCATCTTGCATAGCCTTAATCCAATGTTTATCTTCACATGCCTTAATGACGGATGTTGGTTCAATTGGAGAAATTAAACATACCTCTTCATTTTCTAGTCTTCCTCTTGTCATAACTCCTTGATACTTATTCCCAATTATCTGACTTTCAGAGTGATTCAATCTTACATACTTGGGTGTGTTCACTTGTTGTTGTTCTTTAGTCACAGTGGAATTCTCTGATGATGTCGGTGTGATTGGATCAACATTCTATACCGGTGTACTCTATATAGGTTCATTTGTGATTATCTCAACTATCAATTCAGAATCCATAGACCTTGAATTTCTTCTAAAGTGTTCATCAATATTCACATTTGCACTCTTAATGATTTTTTGCAATCTCTTATTAAAACATCTATATGCTTTGCTTTTAGATGAATACCCAAGAAATATTCCTTCATCACTTCTAGGATCAAATTTACCAATATACTCATCTCTCCTAATGTAATATTTGCTTCCAAATATTCTAAAGTACTTAAGAGTAGGAATATCACCAAACCATAGTTCATAGGGTGTCTTACCGGTTTCACCTTTGATGCGAACTCTGTTGAAAGTGTAAACCATTGTATTCACCTCTTCTCTCTAATACACATGAGGTAGATTTGCTTCTAATATCATGCTTCTAGCTGCATCCAGAATAGTTCTATTCTTCCTTTCCACAACTCCATTTTGTTGAGGTGTCTAGGGTGTTGATAGTTATCTTCTGACTCCATTCACTTCACAAAATGTATTGAACTCCTTAAATGTAAATTCACCTCCTTGATCTGATCTTAAACATTTGATTTTCTCTCCAATTTCATTCTCTACAAGTGCCTTGAATAATTTGAATTTCCCAAAAGCTTCTGATTTCTCCCTGAGAAAAGTAACCCAACACATTCTAGAATAATCATCAATGATTAGCATAAAGTATCTATCTCCCTGTAGACTTCTTGTTCTTGTCGAACCACATAAGTCAGTATGAATTAATTCAAGAACATCATTGGTTTTCTCGGAAATACTCTTAAAATATGTTCTAACTTGCTTTCCCAGTTGGCATTCCTTACATATCAGATTATGAGGTTTCACAATCTTAGGTAAATCCCTTACTGCTTTAGATGAACTAATCTTCACAATGCAATCAAAATTTACATGATAGAGTCTTTTATGCCATAACCAACTTTCATCAATGTGTGCAATCAAGCATGTCTTTCCAATGTTATTCAAATGAAAGATATTACCTCTAGTCTAATTACCGGTTGCAATTTCCAAACCACTTCTATTCATGATTTTGCATTTACCATTCTTGAATTGTAATTGAAATCCTTTTTCAACTAATTGAGCACCACTCAAAAGATTATGCTTCAAACCTTCAACATAATAAACATTGTTAGTATTGTGCTTACCATCAAAAGATATAGTGCCTTTTCCTCTGATCAAACAAGCTTTTTCATCTCCAAATCTTACTAGACCTCCATTGTATTCCTAAAAAGATAAGAATTTACTTTTATCATGAGTCATGTGATATGAACATCCAGAATCTATAATCCATTCATCCTTTTCTTCAATTTTAGTTGTCAGGGCCTGCTCTACCAGTGGAACAGTAGGTGTCGGTTGATCTTCTATTATTGCAATAAAAGCCCATCCATTGTCTCCTGGTTCTTCATCAAAATCATCAGTAACTCCTTCACCAGGATAGTAACAAGATTTGTCTCTATTTTTCTTGAATGTGTATCTCTGATATTCAGGGTTAGGCTTATATGTTCTTTTAGCTTCTTTTCTCAATCCTCCATGTCTATCTGGACATCTAGATGCCATATGACCAATTTTATTACAGTTAAAACATTTAAAGGTGCTTTACCTTCATACTTACTTCCAATAGGACCTTTAGGCATTTTCCTTGCAAATAGTGCTTCAAGCTCTTCAAGTTCTTCATTTTCCCTCCTGATGTCTTCAAGTTATCTTGCATAAAGTGCTTTCCAATCAGATTTATCAGCTGATGATGAAGATGTTGTAGATGATGATTGTTTGAAAGCTAAATCTGTCTTAATTGTAGCAATAGGACCAAATTCCTCAAGCTCAAATGCTTAAAGTTTTCCAACCAAGGTATCTCTAGACACTGATGTATTAGGCATGGTTCTCAACTCATTAATAGCAGTTACTTTCATTTTGTATGCTGGTGGCAAGAATCTTAAAACTTTAGAAACAATTTCATCTTCACTTAAGGAACCTCCACAACATTGTATTCCCAAAACAATTTCATTAACCCTTTCCATAAAAGAAAAAAATATTTCATCTTCTTCAATTTTAAAATTTTCATACCTGGCCCGAAAGCATTCCAGTTTTGCAATTTTGACAGTGGTGTCTCCTTCATTCAATGTTTCCAATTTATCCCAAATAGCTTTAGCAGTATATCGGTCTAATAATCCCATTTGCTAATCTGATAAGGCGCTCAAAAGTGCTTCTCTTGCTTTGTAGTCATTCTCTTGATCCTTAGCCAATGTAGGTGGATTAGGTTGACCTAGTGTAGGACCAACATAACCATTCTATGTAACATCCCATATGTCTTTTCCAATGCAATTCAGATTTGTCTCCATTCTAATATTTCATATACAATAGGTAGTTCCATCAAGTTTCACACTATCCTTCCTCAAATAGTTAGTTGCCATATAATCTCCTCAAGTTGTTAAACTTCTGCAAAAAGAGGACTTAGCTCTGATACCAATTGTTGGGACCTAGAGGCAACTGAGAGGGGGAGGTAAATTAGTTGTCTAATAATTTCAACCCAAATACTACTTAACCAAACTTGATACTTAATACTGGTAAACCAGACTTAATGTCGGTAAGCAGATTAACAGTTAATAACAGTACTGGTGAAATCTAATGCATGAAACAGAAAGAGAAATAATATCTACAACACATAACACATAGATTTGTACGTGGAAACCCTGTAAGGGGAAAAACCACGGTGGGAAACCTTACCCACAATCAAATGATACTACTGCAGATATATGTGTTTACAAATGGGGTCTGCACATGCAGAAAGGACAATTGCCTAGAGCTCACTGCTCAAACACAAGATGGGAGTCACACTGACTACAATTGGATAATTAAATCCAATGATAATGTACTGCTCAAAGTAGCATCTCCAATGTTGGATTCCGTATTGGTTAATCTCTGATTGTCTTCTTCAAACCTTCCTTGAATCTTCAAATGACGTCTACGTGAGTAGCTCTACTTATATTTGCATATACCAAATATCACAACCTTGCAATGTCTTATTACATGCCACCACCATATTAATGTCACAAATGAGATCTTACATATATACCAAAACCTAAGACTAAATGTGTAGGTCGGCTTACTAAGAATAATACAATAAGATCTATTACAAGTAAGTCAAGATGTGATGCATCATGTCGGCTCAAAAACAATATTAATTGATTAAACCATCTCCATAACGTGTCATGCTGATCTAGAATGGATAACACGTGCCGGTCCATAACCTAGACCAATTTGCTAGTAACAACAAATATGTCAACCTGATTAGACCAATAACCAAATCATCAAAACCAAGTGTCTAAACCATGTCTTCGACATAACCAAGTGATCTCTAGATGATAACAAGTCATCCTTAGTGCCGATGAACAATATAACCTGTCGGTGAACCAAATACCAGTGACTGTGCATAAGTCACTAAACTTTCCGGTGAACAAAACCAAAGATCTCCAGAAGGATAAGTGTTAATAAGTGTTGACATCAATGATAAAACCAATGCAACATATCCATAATACCAACAACATCTTTCACAACCCCTTGGGGAACATATTTATATGTGAGAATGCCATTCAGATTGACCAATGTTGGTGCTACATTTCAAAGAGCTATGGATGTGGCATTCTCTGATCTGATTGACATTATAATGGTTGTTTATCAAGATGATTTGACTGCATTTTCAAATCAATAAGAAGACCATTGCCTTAATTTTGAGAAGATATTCACCAAGTCTCGTGAGTATGAAGTATAATTTTTTTGTTGTAGGCATCTAAAAATGGTCAACACTTGTGGTGTCTTACTTTAACATGTATGCATTACCTTCTTTTATGGTTTTTACTCAGATGAAAGTGAATCCTGAAGGAGGGAGGAGCAATGTCTCTACGCATGGCGCTGATGACCCAGTTTTCACCATGGTACTTGCCCAGGGCGCCACCGAAGTGGTTTTCATCGTTGGACGAAATTATTTCTCTTTTCTTTTTTTCAATTTTTTTTTGTGTCACAAGGCGCCTGTTTGCCAGGTTTTCACCAAGTAACGATTTTTTTGTTTTATAATTTTTTTGTATTTTTGAATTAGGATATTCCGATGAGCTATGTGTAGAACCTGCGAAGGTGCATGTTGTTGATAGGATCCTCCAAAGGTTCACCTTCTATAGTAGAGAGCTGATATGCCCCAGATCCATATACCGCTGTGATGATGTAAGGACCAAGGCATCTAAAAATGGTCAACACTTGTGGTGTCTTACTTTAACATGTATGCATTACCTTCTTTTACGGTTTTTACTCTTATTAACACTTTCTTCTATGTTACACATTTGATCTTTATCATTTGTTGACAGCATGTTATCCATCTGCATTATTTTCCTATCTGATTCCATTTTCTCAAATTTGAATTAGGTTTTATCAATGTAAATCTTGATTCTTAACTAGTGGTCGTGATCAACTTGATGTATCAATTGGACATCATTTCAGCCCTATTGATGTTAAGTAAGGTTTGTCCTAAATCTTTGTTATTTTACGTATCAATCATCCTTGGTCAATCATCAATCACTTTGGATCAATTCGCATCATTTTCAATCTTCAATCATCAGTCAATTATCATTTTTGATCGATCTATCATCGATCTTTATCTATCTTTATCAAATCAACCTTTTGTAAATCTTTGATTGATTCATCATCAGTCATCAATCTCTATCAATTTTGATCGATTTGTTATTGATCCCTTATCTACTAATACATTTGGACTAGATTTTGGACTGAGGTTTCCATTGGAGAAGGTATATTGTGGCCAAATTTGATTTTTTTTTGAAAAAATGCCCGCATTCGTTGTAGTTCCGATGGCAATTTCCCATTTGGTTTTGATGAAGAAGGCATTAGCAATGAGAATTTTCTTTTTTTCAAAAAAGTGCTCGAGTGCGTCGTAATTCCGACAACAACGGCCATTACTTAAAAAAAAAGAAGAGGGGAATTCATTTGTGCATTGCAATCCCGCGTAGGCATCCATGGTGAATTCAACCCCCAAGAACATCAAACCCATGTCAAAGGCATTTGTGGCATTGCTTACAATCCTGTGCAAGAGGTAGATTCAAATTGCCCTAGTTTTTAATTTCATGTTGCAAAAAATATACATGTGGTGGTTAATTTCCCTAGGTTAATTGCGTAAAACCATAGAACTATGATTGAGGAATGAGCATTCAATTTTGTAGCAACAATCCCTTCCTCCCATATACGCGCATGTTGATTGTTCACATGAGATCACATCTCTTTGTGGCATCGTATCAAACAATTCATGAGCCTTGTCCATGTTTCCACATTTTGCATTCATGTCAAGCAGGGCATTTGCAAGTAACACCTAACAAAATTCCTCTATCCATTATGCTTTGATGAATGTTCATACCCTGTTCCAAAGCTCCCATTTTTGCACAGGCAGGGAGGATGTTGGCAAAGGTTGTGGAATTTGGCTTTATGCCTTCCAATTTCATTTGCTTGGAAGTGTCTAAAGCCTTTTCGACAAATCCATTTTGTGCATATCCAACAATTGTTGCAGTCCATGAGACAACATTTCTTTTAGCCATTCTATCAAATAGTTCATGTGCCTTGTCTATGCTTCCACATTTTGCATAAATGTCGACCAGGGTGGTTGCAAGTAAAACATCTGACAAAATTCCTCTATCCTTTATGCTTCGATGAATGTCCATACCCTATTCCAAATCTCCCATTTTGGCACAGGCAGGGAGGATAGTAGCAATGGTCGTGGAATTTGGCTTTACACCTGCCGGTTGCATTTACTTGAAAGTTTCTAAAGCCTTATCAACAAATCCATTTTGTGCATATCCGTAAATCATTGCAGTCTAGGAAACCACATTTCTTTGAGGTAATCCATCAAACAATTCCCATGCCTTGTCTATGCTTCCACATTTTGCATACATGCTAATAAAGCAGTTGCAACTACATTTGACAAAATTCCTCTATCTTTTATGCTTTGATGGATGTCCATACCCTGTTCCAAAGCTCCCATTTTGGCACAGGCTGGGAGTACGCTAGCAAACGTAACTAAAGAAATGCAATGATCAACTCCAAAGACATCAAACCACTACTAACAAAACCAAGAGTCTAAAATATGATAGGGAATAGTGTGAGCTGTCTTGAAATAAAATATTTTATTTTCAATTTCAACTAAAACATAATTACTCAACCATTTAATGTTATTAATAAGTGTTTAATTTATGAAAGAGATAAATGGTTCGCCACAAGTACATGAGTTACTAAATGCACACAAATAAGTGAATTTGATATTCAAAACTATCTACAATGAATTCAATTCTTGTCCATTAGTCATTTATGTTTGCAATAAGCATCTTTCTTTGTTTTTCTTAATCTTTATTCATAGTTATGTGCATATTTCACATTCTATAATTAGGATATCAATTGCTATGGTTGAACACTAGCATGATGTTTGTGTTGTGGTATAGATGCATGGAAACATAATTATGGGATTGTTATATTATAGAGATCATAAATCTAGATATCGCATATTAGTTCTAGCTCTTCCTAGATTGATTCTAAAGTTGACATACAGACATAAAGCCATTATTAGCAGATCTATCCATTTCTAGTAAAGACAATTGAGAAAGTCATTTTGATATTGAGAGTTTCTTATCTGTTTACCTATTGATCATTATTAAGCCATAATATTTAGGTCTATTTATCTCTCTTGCAAAACCTCTGGAAGTGTCCTAGATTGTCCCTACTTCTCACTCTTCAATGAAATAGTGGAGTTCTAAAGATTTGTTTCACAAGATCATGTTGAATGTATCAACAAGGCTAGCATGGAAGGCATGTTCAAGCTTCCACTTGTACAACTTGCAACAAATGATTTGTTGATAGAAGAAATTCTTCAAATAGGGATACAATCAATAGACAAGTGAGTACATACAAACCTCCTCAGTTGAAAGTAAAATTTGTGTATAAAAAGAGTACATTGAATCCCAATCCATAAACACAATAGAGATACTGATGGAGACTTAATTGGATGTAGCATGTCGCACCAAAGTTGTTAGAGTATGCTAAGCTAGTACATAATGTTTCCTAAAGCCACATTAGTATTTTACCTAGATCATTATCTACCAGAACTAACTATAGTAATCCTTTTGAGGGTTGATTTCATGGTGCTAGATCTTCATTTAGTTCCACTTCTTGTTGGAGAAAAGAACAGTTATTTCTTGAGGTAGATGAATATCCCATCAACAAAGGACAAGACCCTTTCTAGAATATAACAAATTCTACTCCAACAAAAGATCATGAGGGTTTCACTAGAGATATTGAATAAGAGATAGACTTCTACTACTGCATTAAAAGCATTGGCATGTTCTTCATTTATTGATGTAAACTCTCTATGATGCCACCACAACCAACAAAGGTGTAAAAAGTTGTTTGCAATGCATGTATTTTTAGGATTGTCCTTTGAGAAAACAAAATTAACGTATGGAAGCAGGATCTGCCAGCTCCTGAGGGAACCTTGATGAAAAATAACTGTAAAATATTTGGGTGAGGTTATATGCAAAAACTCATGCTTCCTAATGGGTTTATGTACATAAATAAGCACGAATTAAGTGGTAAAGGGGCTTCTGGAAACAAGTGGGACAGAGAGGCAGTGGAAGTGAAAACTTCTAGTGTTGTGTCTGCTCCATCTTAGAATGGGAATGGCGAAGGTGTTGTAAGAGGAGCTAAGAAGGGTGTTGGAAGAAGTGGGGGTGTTTACATTCCCCCATTTAAGCTGGCTCAAATGATGAAAGATGTGGAAGACAAGAGCAGTGTGGAATACCAGCGCATGACATGGGATGCCCTTCGAAACAGTATCAATAGGTTAGTAAACAAGGTAAATGCATCTAACATCAAGAACATCATTCCAGAGTTGTTTGCAAAGAATCTCATCCATGGGAGGGGTCTATTTTGTAGGTCTTGTATGAAATCCCAAATGGCATTCCCTGGATTTATAGATGTTTTTGATGCATTGGTTGCTGTGGTAAATACAGAATTTCCTATAGTTGGCAATTTGCTTTTGTGAAGAATTATTTTGCAGCTTAGGAGGGCATACAAATGCAATGAAAAGAACATGTTGATAGCAGCAGCCAAATTCATAGCTCATTTAGTGAATCAACAAGTTGCACTTGATGTTTTTGACTAGTTGTCATAACCTCTGACTTTGATGCTTGTGCCTTAATAGAACTAGATGTTTCTTGTATGCATACTTGGTCAAGGACTACATTATGATTCTATAGGGCTACAAACTAAGATTATTTATTGTATTGAGTTGCACATTTGACATGAGTTGCCCTATGACTACTATGCCTCTTGAGGTTATAAGGTGTTGTTCTTATCAAGTTTTGACAATGCTGCAACAATAATGTGTTATTTGTTGTTAAGGTTTGAAAAGACCTTTTAGAAACTTATACCCTGCTCTTTTTCACTCAGTAGACTTGATTACTATCATTTTATTTAGTACTAGGCATGACTACCTACTAGCTTTACTGTAGACTGCAATCTCTCTAGACTGTATTTTCTGAGTGTTGTTGTTCTATACTTGACCATCTATTAGGAAAACAGAGCTTGAAATGTCCAAAACAATTAATGAATGACTGCACTATCACCAATCTATCTTGAAGATTTGACTGCTCTTTAGATTATGATTATGACTGTCATGATATTTCATGAGATTTCTCTATCCCCATATGAAACCCTTTGTTCCCACAAATCAATGCTTTGAACTTGACTACAACTTTATAGTGATCACTGTCTTTGTACAGTAAGCTTGCAACTTTCTCAACTTTTGATATATTGGAGGCTCCTAGGATGGTTTCTATCTTATAGTCACAATACCTTGCTATAATTTGCATTTCAGATCACTGCTCAATGATCATATGATGTCTTTGGCTTTTGAATTTGACTCTCGAGCTTGCTCTATTTCTTGACCTTTTGAATAATTTTGGGCCACTATTCATTACTTTTATTACCCTATACGTAAAAGACCTTGCTCACTACTTCCCGTACTTGATCTTTATCTGGTTTGTGCCAATCCTACTATTGCACCTTTTCTATTTATGATTGAGATTTGTTTTGGGATTAAAAACTCTTGATGATTTCACTAAATGACTTTTGCATGACTGTACTTTCTAAGCTATCCTAGGGAACAAAAGAGACCTAGGGATTTTCTCACTTCAAGGAAAAAGAAAATCTACCAAGACAATCAACCCTTTTAAATAATATGTGGAACCCTTATGGTGAGCAAGAAAGCATTGACAAACTTATAGATGTTGTCATAACTCAAAGCTGAAACTATATTATTTTTTATAGATAATCGGATTTCTACTTTAACCCGACTTTTGCTTGAATCATTATTGTAGGCGTATCCAATGCATGATTTAAACAATAAGATACTAAAAATTCTAAAATAGGGTTTTGAAAACCCTACCTCCAAATGTGGATATCTACTGTTATGACTATGATAATTTCTCTCTAGAAGCTTTGATGCTAACTTCTATCATGCCTAAACTCTACATGTGGTCTGCATGGTGTTGGCATGAGCTGCTTTGTTAATGTCCTTATTGATTCTCTTCATATTTTTATGAAAATACTTCATCAAAGAGGCAAACCTCTCATTAAAACTTTGAAGTAACCCTTTGACTGTTGCATGCAGTCCTTTTCTTATAAACCTTCCTCCTTGCAGTGACATGCTAGGACATAAACTGAAGGTGTAGCTTGTGGAACCTATTGAGCATCAAATCTGAATTAAGTAAAATATCTTGATTTGAGAGATTAAATCATAGAAGCCATCTATCTTTGGAAGAAATCATCATTTTCATTGATACCATAATAACCCATAAGTTATCGAACAAGTCTAATAGCATTATATCGAAATATCCAAAATTCAAATAGTATTGATGAGACCCAGGGATGTCTCATCGATATAAAAAGGGTATTGAAGGAAAGGTAACACAGATGAAATCTAAAAGGGACTCATCAAAAGCAATGATTCCACCGAAAGAGGACATCGAAGAAAGCAGAGACGGTTTTCATCGACGGGAAAAGGCTTCCAAGGAAATAATACCATTGGCGCAACGTGAAGGAAACTTACCGAAAGAAATGTTCTTATCGAAAGAATGATATCAATCAAACAAAAGGAAGCTACATCGATAAAAGATATTGATAAGGATATGAGTTTCGAGGAGGCTAAAAGGCATGTTAGTGATATGTGTGGTTTTACCGATGCAACTTTATCGAGGAAGATTACTAATGAGCTCATCAATGAAAGATGATAGTGGAAGCAAATCATCAAAAGAAAGATGGCCTCGATGAAACAATAGACCCATTCATCGAAGGAGTGTAGTGATGTCAATAGAAAAAGTGTTTCGATGGAAGGATAAAGGAAGTTACTGAAGCCCAAGGTTTCTTCGACATGAAACCCGATGGACATCAAATATATATCGATGAGGAAATAGGTTTCAAGGAGGCTAAAAGGCATGTCTCTGATATGCATTGTTTTGCCGATATAACTTTATTGGTGGAAGATGACAAGAGAGGATAAAGAAAGGCTTTGGTGAGAGAATAGATCCATTCATCGACGGGGCATAGTGATATCGATGGAAGAGGTATTTCGGTGGAAAAATAAAGGAGGTCACTAAAGCCCAAGGTTTCTTCGACATAAAAACCCGATGGATATCAGATAGGTATCGCTGAGGAGATAGTGTTGGTGTAAATAATTATTCATCATGGATATTATTACACTTACTTAAGTTTACTTAAGATAATGCATTTCATAGTAGTTTGGATATGAGACACTTGGGTGTTTGTGCCACATTGGGATAGTGTGTGTAGGAGAAATTCCACCTCTTATGGTGTTGATCTTGTTATTACACTATCATATCCACTTATTGTGGAGTGATAATTCCACCTTCGGTGGGTGATCCACCTCATGTGGAATATTATATTATTTCTCCTACCTACCCACACCTATTTCCTACCTACCCTTGTTTCTTATTGAGCCACATGTCATGTTTGTGTGCTCATACATATCCCTAGCCTTGCCTATATAAGCAGGCTCATCAATAGTGATAATCCAGTTGGTTGTTGATCATTTTCTATTGATGAGAATATAGTTTATTCTTGTCCCATATTATGTCTCTATCTTGTACATTTCAATGACTTCTTGATCTTGGCAAAATCCAACATGGTATCAGAGCTATTGGAGTCTCATTGATTCGTCTTGAAGAGGCATTATTGTGACGTCAAGAGGCAGATCTAAGGAGCATCATCATTTGGAGGCGTCCTAGACCAGATCCGACCTCGCCATTGCGTCCGGAAGGCCGTTTCCATGAATTTTGGTTATAAAGTTGGCCTATTTTGGTGAGGAAAAAATTTTTCCCCAATTTTGCTTATCGTATGGATTTTTCGAATATTTTATATATATTTTTCAAAAAAAAATTTCATTTTTCCGAAATTCGTTTTCGAAAAATCAAAAAATCAAAAAAAAAAATTGAAATTCGAAAAAATCAAAAAAATTGTAAAAGAAAGCAAAAAAAATCAAAAAAAAACTTTGCTTTTTGGGGGGTCCGCAGACCCCCCCCCCGCATGATCCGTACGCTGCAGGTACCTGTCTGCACGAGAGTACCTGTCACGGCCGTCCATCGCCTGCCAACGCTCGTACACGACCACGCGTACCCCTTCTCGCTGACCGCGCCGCTCCGCCTCGCGGCAGCTTCCACCTCCTCCCGGCGGCCTCCGCAACATCTCCTCCCGCTGAGCACAGGCGCCGCTGCCGCGTCTCCTCCGCACTCGGCGCCCTTCGCTCTGCTACTGGTTCTCCTCGCCTCCAGGTGCCTCCCCCGCATCCCCGCCTGGTCTGCTGTCCGTCTCCGCCGCTCAGCCAGCGGCGTCCCTCGGCTTCACAACCTCTCATCCACCAACCTGCTACAGACTGTGCGTTGTACCTCCACTCCGGCCTGTGCGTTGTACCTCCGCTCCGGCCTCCGCACCGCGTCTCCACGCTACCCCCGGTACGCGCCGCTCCACCTCTCATCCTCCAACACGTCATCAACCGGGAACCTTCTGCCACGTCAGCGAGGCACGCGGATTTCCGTATGCCAACAACGCATCGCCACGCGTAAACCATACAGCCCTATCAGCAACTTCCGTATGACACGTCAACCATACGGACGACACATCAGCTCTGCACAGTCAGCAATTCCGTACAGTACGGAATACACAGTCGGCTGTCCACGTAATATGTCCGTATGGTACGGACGCCCAGTCAGCCAGGCAGCGAAGTTTTGGTGACGGTCATACGACCGTCAAATTTAACCCACTGTTTTGCTGACATCAGTGCCACATCAGCAGGGTTTGAAATTTTTTTGACCCCCTCTCATTTGCATTTTTGATTTTGCAGTTCAACTTCAAATGGCCATAACTTGCTCATTTTTGCTCCTTTTTGGGTGCAATTTTTTTTGAAATGGGCTAGAATTTCTTTCTCTCCGCAGTGGTGAAAGAATTTTTTGATTTTGATGCACGGATTTTTCAGAAAATGCAGTTTTTGGTAACTGTCCCTGAGTAATCCCAGTTTTTGCAACTTCAGAGGCTTCGTTTGGGGTCATCCAACCTCCTTTTCATGTGTTGTTTTTTTTGAAAGTACGTATTTTTTTGTCTACTTTCACATGATGCTATCAGATTGATGTCATTGTAAGTAGAAATTTTACTTTCAGATTTAGGCCATTTTTGGCTCTTTTGGTACTTGTATATTTGCTTGAATCTCAGTTAGATTCATTGCACTATTGATTGAAGTCTCTTGTATCTCATTTGAGAAGTTGTAAAATTTGCATCATAAGCCCACTTTGCCTTGTTTTGCAAGTGGCTCATTGTAATCGCACTAAGTATAAAGTGCCAAAATCATCACTTTTGGGGGGGTACTTTGATTGATTGAATTTGGGGGGTGTCTCTTGTGCTCTTGTGCTCTTGTGTTCTTTCCTTTTTGCTGCTATGGGTTCTTCTAAGTTTCCTCTCTTAACTCCACATAACTATGCTACTTGGAAAATTGATGCATGGAGTAAACTTATGGAAAAAGGACTCACTCATTACATTGATGGAACTATTGTTGCTCCAGCTGATCCTAAGGCTGATCCAGTTGGTCACTTAGATTGGCTCACTAAAAATATCATGGCAATTGGTACCTTAAGAAAGTATGTATCAAAGGATCTCATTTTTCATATTGAGAAATGCACTCTAATCAAGGATGCTTGGCAAAAGTTTCAAGACTTGTATGGTCAAGTTGATGAGATTAGGGGATATCAAATTGATAGTGATCTCACCATGTTAGATCCCAAGAACTTTGATACTATACAAGATTATGTCACTAAGGCAAATGAGTTGAGGGCACAACTCAAAGATTGTGGCATTGATAAGAAGGATACTCAATTGATATTCAACTTGATAGGGAAGCTTCCACAAGAATATGCAGCATTTGTTTCTAGTTTCCAAACTCATAGGATGACAATGGGTTCAAGCTATAAAATGCCTACATTTGATGCTTTCAATGAAATGTTGATGATGGAACAAACTAAGTTGATAAGCATGGGCATTCTTAAGGCTTCTTCTAAGTCTCAAGCATTAGTGGCAAATCAAGGAAACAAAGGAAATCAAGGAAAGGACAACTCAAACAAGAAGAAATGGCAATCAAAGCCTAAAGACAAAGCATCATCTTCTCCACAACAAGGAGATTCATCTTCTTCCAAGAAAGATAATTCACCAAAGAGAGAGAGACCTACTTGTGCTTATTGTAAAAAGATTGGTCATGAGGAACATCGTTGCCAGACTAAGAAGATTGATGAGCTCACACATATCATCAAAAAGCATAACATTGATTTGCCTAAAGTCTACAAAAAGGATGATTCATCAACTTCCACTTCCTCACATTCAAAAGGAAAAGGGCAAGCATTCATGGCTTCTACAAGTGGAAAGACTCACTTTTTTGGAACAAGAAAAGGAAAAGCTCTATTTGCTACAACAAATCATACTTCAGAGAGATGGCTTCTAGATTCAGGGGCTTCTCATCATATGGCATCTTCACAATCTATGTTCTCTACATTTGAGCCTTGCACCATGCCACAGATTTTGATGGGCAATCATACATACATGGATGTGATTGGGAAAGGATCTATTGACATTGGGGATAACTCCTTCAATGATGTGTTGTGTGTACCCCACTTGACAAACAATCTCCTTTCTATCTATCAAATCACACATGGCGCAACTAAGAGAGTTGTGGAGTTCACACCTGACTCAGTTTTTATTAGAGACATGGAGACTAGAGCTATCATTGCGACTGGGGTGGTTGATCATGCATCTCGGTTATACTCCTTTTCAGATTTTGTTGATGATGATGATTTCACATTTGATGATTCTACACATGATGATCACACTTATTATGATCAACAACTTACATACAATGTAGATGAGCCTTCTTCGATTGTTGCGAGGGCACACTCTGACCTTCTTGTTCATTCTCTACATGATCATTCTTTCGAGGTTGACATGATTGTGGATACTTATGTACAGCAGTTGGAGGAGGTCTCTTTATTCTTTGAGGAGACACATGAGTCTTTGAACATTGTTCTACATCCATCTCCACTAGATGATGGAGTTCCTTTTTCAGCAGTGTGGAGCAGTTCACCACCTTTGGAGGGGGTATCTTTCAGCATCGACATGGGGACACTTGAGCAGTTTTCAGAGATTCCTTTCATCATGAGTTTTCTTCATACATCTTCCCTTCATGATTGGGGAGACTTCATGGATACACCTTTGGTTTTGTTTCTTCCTAAGGGAAGGAATGTTGTTCGACGTTCGTGGAGCAGTTTCTTCATACATCGAGCTTCTATCATTGGTGCAGATTCTTCATTGAGGGCTGATCACAGATTGACTTCTCTTCTTCTCTCATATGGGGGGGACTATTTCCTCGCATGGGGTTTTGTTCCTCACATTCTTCTATGAGAGTTTTCTTGTATAGCTTTCATCTCTCTTTTGGGGGAGGGTTTTTTCCCATTGGGTTTTTCTCTCTTTCCCCACTTTGTGAGAGATTTCATTGCATTGGTTTGCATGCATTTTCATTTGTGCATGGGTACCTAACATGGCCTCGTAGCCGGGACCCATCTTGCTTAGTTGCATTGTAGACTTAAGTGCATTCCCCTAAGTTGCACTTAAGGGGGGGTGTTGGTGTAAATAATTATTCATCATGGATATTATTACACTTACTTAAGTTTACTTAGGATAATGCATTTCATAGTAGTTTGGATATGAGACACTTGGGTGTTTGTGCCACATTGGGATAGTGTGTGTAGGAGAAATTCCACCTCTTATGGTGTTGATCTTGTTATTACACTATCATATCCACTTATTGTGGAGTGATAATTCCACCTTCGGTGGGTGATCCACCTCATGTGGAATATTATATTATTTCTCCTACCTACCCACACCTATTTCCTACCTACCCTTGTTTCTTATTGAGCCACATGTCATGTTTGTGTGCTCATACATATCCCTAGCCTTGCCTATATAAGCAGGCTCATCAATAGTGATAATCCAGTTGGTTGTTGATCATTTTCTATTGATGAGAATACAATTTATTCTTGTCCCATATTATGTCTTTATCTTGTACATTTCAATGACTTCTTGATCTTGGCAAAATCCAACAGATAGCCATAGTGACCGAATACAATATTTCGATGAAGGGAGAAAATACCTAGTCGAAGTAATGTTCAAAACAAAAGTATTAGTTGATGTTTATATGTTGAAAATCCATGACGCTTTGTGATCATGTATACTCTCATATAAATGAGGGAGATTTTGTAATATGGAGGAAATTAAGAGAAAGGAGTAGTTTATAGCCTCAGGCTTACCACTGTACTATTTTGGTGAATATATATAATATAATCAGTGTTTTTTCCTCTGCATATGTGAACTTTTAGTAGTGGGGAAAGGAGGAAACAAAGAATGTTCCAGATTATCTTCTATCATAGTCGTATTTCCTTCCTCATTTCCTCTCACATCAGGTATGTATCTATTTTATATCCAATTGAAATGCAGAGGTTAATCGTGTATCACTAATTGACTGTGGAAATATTACTCATTAAAAGAAAAAAGTAAAATGAATTGAAAAGAATCTTGCTCTGATAGCTGTGAACATACTATCATGCCTAACTGTGATTATTCTATCTTGCATAGCCATGTAAATTCCACCTTCAGTAGCCGATGTATAGCTATTGCATGTTCATGATCTTTCTTGTTAAGATAAATTGTAGAGCCTAAATGATTTACTCATTCATTATCAAGTCTTGAACTTAAGGAAGATAAATTTATTCACAGATATAAATCATGACGATATTCTGTTACTTTTCATCGAATACACTGTCTTACCTTATTCATAAGAAAATTAAATACTACATTCATATCTTGTGCATAGTATGGTTGAGTAGCAACCTCAGAGAATTCACTATAGATTATGATTGGTAGCCCACGAGGGCATAATAGCTGAGTATTGCAGATATTCTATGTTTATTTGTTTTCCACTCTTAACTCATAGTTCAACCGAATATGGTTCATCTTGGAATCAATGCACATCGGTTATAATCAAATTATAACTAGTCTCCATGGTTGCAAGACCTGAATAAGGATTCTTATCATCAATTAGAAGCATACTTTTGGGAATATACAAAGACAAAAAAATATATTAGAACCGTATTTTTTGTTGAGTCATAATATGATGTTAATTTAGCTAAATAAGGGAACCAATGTTGTATTAGGTTTAATTCCATGATGATAGTTGAAGCTTGTTAGAGATAGGGGATTTGTAGCAGTTGGCTTGTTAGGTTATGTCACAATCCCATGAAGGTCCTTGTAAACCGTTAATGTCAGTAGACATGAGACTGTTATGTAATGAATTGGATCAGCTAAACCTAGAATTTCTATAACCAATGAATCAATTGACTCAAGTGTATGTTAATTATCTTATGATGGTCATTTATGACCGTTATTCTTAGTAGACATTAAGCAGTTCGCTAGATAGTTGGTTAGTAAACCAGTGAGTTAGTTGGCTCAAGTGTATGCTATTTATCATATGATGGTCATTAATAACCATTATTGTTAGTACACATTAAGAAGATGGCTTGTTTAGATGGTTGGTAACTAGTGAGTTTGTTGAGCTCAAGAATTGGATGTACAAGTTGAGCAAGGGAGGTGAACACTAATAACACATTGGTGCTTCCAATGTTAAAACCTTGGCCAAGATGGTGATTCTTTATCTAAGTGATTGTTAGATCGCATGAACTAGATACACCTACTAGTCAGATGGTCATAGTAGTTAGGGGTTACCTATAGTGTGTGACTGACTAGTTGCGTGTAGGTTTTGAACACCAAGATCAGATGGCCAGATGTAAAAGAGACCCAATCCTTAGAATGCACCCTCATGAAGGGTTGGGTCTCTTCCAATTGGAAGGGGCATGGGAGACTGGCAAATCTTTGTACAATTGAATGGAGAAGCCCTTGATGATGCTCTCCCTATTCCAAACTATGTTGAGGCTTGATACAAAAAGTTTTAGTTGGAAAGTTAAATGAATTGTAACCTCTGAACCTTTATCTCTTCCCTCAAAAATGAAACTTGTCATTTGAATTCCTTTCTCATATTGATTAGCTTAATAATATTTGTTCAATGTTTTTTATCATTAAAAGATTACCTTCCTTTTAGATAAATTAGTTAGATTCTTAATATGTTGAAGAACGTTTAGTTAGTTTTCTCCTTCAACTGAAGTAGTTATGTTTTATTTTGAAATGCTCAATTTTTTATCTTAATATAGATCACAATTTATTTTCTTTAAGTATAGAATTAATGGAATATTACATATGGAATAAGAGAAACCACGTTTGACATTGAACCTCAGGCTTTCCACCTATAAACAACAAGGTAGAAAACTGAAATAAAGCATTTTAGTGAATCCTGGAAGTGGATTCGAACCATTGCGGATTATTGCATTTTTTTGCAGGCAGTTGCTTGTGATATTATCTAAAGGAGATAAGGTTACTTGTGTTCTTCTAGTAAAACTTTGTGTTTCATATTGTAGATTTGAATAAAATATTTACTTGTGAGTTGTAATTGTTCCTCGTATTTCTTCCTTGGATGGTCTCTTAAGGTTAGAGTTAAATTCATTCAAGCAATTTACAATAAAGACATCGAAGTAGAGCTCATAAGAAACAGTAATTGACAAACTCATCGAGAGGGGGTGGGTTTAAAAATTGTCTCATAAGTCTACATAATAAGTCCTAAAGAAATATAAAGACTTTTTAGCCCAAACAACAAAGAAAGGCACTGGTCATCTATAAAACACAACCCATCAATTCATAATTTCACATAAAGAATAATAGGAGTAGTTGAGTAGGAATTCTAGGGTAAATTGGCAATAGTGTATATATAAATTTCAAGCACCAAGATCGAATAGCTTCTACAACAACAATCTTGAACTCATCTACTATATCTCCATTCTAGGAACTAATGCCATTCTGAGATAGGGGGAAGTCAGATCAAGACACTAAATCTGCTATAAAAAGCATTAGTTGAAGGAACAACTAGTGAGTAGGTATACCCGCCTAGGTCCTGCAGAGCCTAAAGTGTGAGAGTTAGTAACCAAATAGATTCACTCTATAATTTGGCCAAGTCAATTGGAGGGTTTGATCATAGGAATTGGCATTTCCTTAGAACCTATCCAATCTATTGATTTGAGACCCAACAAAACCCTAGCATAACTTCTAAAAACTGGCTATAAATGGTTCTTTTCATTTGAAATAGAATGCAAACCCTAAAATCACATGAAAGCTTATACTTTTAGCTTTCTATTTCCCTCCAAGTTATGCATGAAATTGATTTTCTTGATAATCACATGGAAGGAAGCCTTTAGAAAACTTTTGTAAATAAATAAAGAATTTTATTTGTCTTTACATCTTTTGAATTAAAATGCCTTTTCAAGTGAATTATTTTCCCTCCAAACCTTGCATTGTGAAATCTCATCCTTTTAAATAAGCTCAACCTTATAGACACCTTCAAGGTATTTAATAAATCCTTTCTCTAAACTTTCCTAAATTCATGATAAGACATGAGGTATATAATAATTCTATTTTTTATCTCCTGAAGTCAAAAAATTGGTAACAAAGTCACACCTTCAAACCTTAATTTTTAGATAGTTAAATGTCCATTTTACATTTCTAAAAAAATTGGAGGTCTTATGATATTCCGCGTGATGGCTACATGTTGACAAAGTTACCCCTCACAACTACTGGTCCCTCTCCCTAATAGGGTATTTGCATGAAAACCCAAGTCCAGCTATGTCAAACCTGAGTTTGACTCCTTCAGACTCAAGTTAATCATTGGTCACATGTAGAACATGCATTTGAAGACTTGAATGACCTTCCCTCCAAATTATTTTCTTTTGGAAAAAACTTTTGCTTTCATGAAGTCACATGAATGTGCTTCTTTTCTAAAGTTTTTACAATATAATCATAAGAATATAGCCCTTCTTTTCATTTATAAGGTAAATTTGAAACCTTTTGGAGCCTTTTAATGAGATTTCCAAAACAACAAGGACCTAGAACCTTAGAAAAGACTGGAATAAGCTTTAGGATATTAAAATTTAGACTCAAAGCATGAAGATGCTAACAACAAAAAAAACCCCTATTAAATGCAATTGACATATAAATGAAAATTGGATAACAAAAATAAATAGGGATATAACATTAGGTATTATAATAATATCATATGTGAAAACAACCAATAATAAAATCAAACCAAATGATATATAGGATTTGGTCATATATGTATATGTAGATATATAGATATATACATAATATGTATATGTATATGATGCTCTGCAAAAAAAAGGATAGTTAGAAAAACCTATTTGATTGCTACACACACAAAGAGAAGCACAAGAAACAAATGTTAGTCATTAGGGTTAGCAAATGAAAGATTAAACACTATCCTAATCAAGCATATCAAGAATGACACTACACAACAAATAAAAAGCTTAATGAATCTAAGAAAAGTTGAACTCTGTGGTCTAACTACCAGAGATAGAAAGAAACTCTCCAACCAAAGCAGGGGAGACAAAACCAACAATCTCTACTTAGGGAGGAGTTTTAGACCCCAAATCTGAAGAAAGAAATAGAGCTAAAGTACGTGAATTGGATAACAACAAGAATGTAAAGTGCACCCCTGATTTTCTAACCAAAATGCTCAAAATTAAATGAAAATCTTTAATGAATACACAAGACTATATACATATGTAGGTGCACCATGGTTGAGATGGTCCAGCTCCCTAGTCTCACTCTACGACTAAGCTCATGCCATATCTAAATCAAAGACATCTCAAATACATCATCAGTGGAAAGCTGCAAAATGCCATTTTCATACATAAGCAAGACATACATAATTGGGCACAATCACCAAGAGAACAAAGTGTGTTTGAGATCATTGTCCTAATTGTGGTGTGGTCACGAAGAGGTTGACAAATTTACGGTGATCTCTTCGTGACCACACCACAATTAGGACAATAATCTCAAACACACTTTTTACCATTCTCTTGGTGATTGTGCCCAATTGTGTATGTCTTGCTTATGTATGAAAATGGCATTTTGCAGCTTTCCACTGATAATGTATTTGAGATGTCCTTGATTTAGATATGGCATGAGCTTAGTCATAGAGTGAGACTAGGGAGTTGGACCATCTCAACCATGGTGTGCCTGATCATATTAGCTTAAAACCATGTGCCTCATATTAGCCTCAAACCTGTGCCCCTACTGGTAGGTGGTGAGGATAGAATATCACTTGCTATACATATCAATGACTGGATAATAATTATTATTTTTTGATAAAAATTATCATCGTCGGAATTACAATGAATACCAAGCTTTTGACCGACGATGTAATTGGTGGACATACAACGTTCTCGTCGGTGAAATGTTTTGGAGTCGTCGCACTTCCGACTCAAACCACACAAACATCTGACGAGGATGTTGTACGTACGACGACACTTCGTAGTCAGATAGTCGTCGATGTCTCCAAATGAACCGACGACACAAGTGTTAGATAAACAACATCACCATCGGTGCGAAGTTCCAAATTGTTGTCGGCTTTGCGACGAAATCTACTAATTCTGATGACTTCTTTGACCATTGGTGGAGTCCATTGGATTGTCGTATTTTCGATAGGCATGGCATCATCGACCAATCTGACGTTGATTTTTCAATGGTTGATTTTGTTGGTACTCCGACAAAAATTCGTCACAAACCCGACAAATGGCCTTGGGAAATCAGCTCCGAATGTACTAGTGATCAATTGTCATTTATCAAATCAATCTATTTGTTATTTTTATCGATTTATCATCGATGTATGTCAATCAACTTTAGGTTCTTGTCAATTATCTCCTTCATTACATCATCCTTTTCTTATTGCATTAATTGTGTTATGACCTAATTATTAACTAATTCATCTCTTTTCTATCAATTTGTCAATTATTAGGAGAGACCAATTTTTCATGACTCATGAAGCATGATTTTCTCTCAATTTGTCATACCTTGTCATTGAAATTTGTCATCGAATTTGCCATAGTTTGTCATTCAACCTTGTCATTTTTGAATCAATTTTCCTTTTTCAATTATTCATGCCAATTTGGTGATTAATTCTCCTATAAATTGAGTCCTCTTCTCATTCAATTAGAACCATAGTTTTGAGTGTCCTTACACTATTGTATTCATCTCATTTTGCTTTCAATTTTCTTTCAAATACACTTGCATTTTTGTAGGTGAAAAACACATACATCCATTTGCAGGAGAGAGAAAAAAATGGAGGAGCAATGAAGGAGATACATGTAGTGGTTTTCATTTCTATTTTAGTATTTTGTTTCCATGCCTCTATTGATTGTGTTAGGGTTAATTTCATAGCACTTAGCTTTGTGGTTGGAAAATTGATGTCAAGATATTTATACCTAATTCCCTATCTACAAATGTCATTGAAGGTAAACTCTTGGGTCATATTGTTTCAAAAGATAGGACTAGAATAGATATAGAAAGAGAAGCAAAAACAAACAAAATACCCATTCCAAAGACTGTGAAATCCATTCAATCATTCTTTGGCCAGATTAATTTTGTCAGAAGGTTTTGTATCCACTTAAGTTTCACCTCAAAGATTAAACCTGCAAACTTATTAGTCTATCAGGCAAATATAACTCAAGCTTCAACCAATGAAACAACATGAAATGAAAAAGAAAATAAAAGATTATACCTTCATGATTTATGTCTAATTGTGTCCTAACCTCATTGTTCTTGGTTGCAGATGTTTTTTCTCTCAGACAAGCACCGGTAGCTTCCAAGATGGCAAGTGTGGAATGGACTAATAATTGATATGATATGCAAAGACAAACTATGATAATGATTTATAATAAATTGCTTAAAAAAAACTAAAAATGCTAAGCACATGAACTCACATATGCAAAGATAGAGACTCCTAGAATGACTGTAAGATTAGTTATTAGTTTCAAAAATGGTTTAGGAGACCTCTATTTATAGATTTTTGAGTGCATAAGCTTAGGTGGCAGAGATTAACAGTCACAATTAAATCTTTGCAATTTGAATGGCTATCAGAAAGAGGTTGAGATGTGAGAGAGAAAGGTCGAAGATGTTACTCCTACACCTACATGATGGAGAAAACAAATGGAAGGAGAAGCCAAGTGTTATTCATCTCACCTTGACTAAGAATGCAGACTGAGAGAATATAGGATAGTTGGAGAAGATTTAGGAATAAGAGGACAAGTGGACTCAACTTCCTCCAAATATGTAGGAAGGTTGGAGAGAATATAGGAGGTTGAGGAATGTGTGTACGTACACATTATTTGAAAAATAGAATGAATGTTGAAGATAATGATGCATATTAATATTAAAAAAAATATTAATATCTTTAGCCACGTGATGGATGAGTTGGCAAAGAAGAAGTGATGTGGAGATGAGGGGAGTTGGAAAAGGGAGATTAAATAATTAAGAAACTATTTAATTGATGAGACTATAAGAGAGTGGATAGAAGAATAGTTAAACATTATATATTTAATTAATTGATTATAAGAAAAGCTAAATGAATTAATAAATAAAATGTTTCAATTAAATTAATTAATAGAAGAATATGAAATAAATTAAATAAATTAATCTTTTAAAATTAACTATTTAATAGAAGAATAATTATTAAATAAATATAAAATATTTATTTAATTACTCATACCCAATTTTATGTGTACACATTTTGCCCCTCTTTGAAATGATGTTGAGACAACATTGTTTCAAAGATTAAATCAAGTCTCGATAATGCGCCCAATGAAGATAAAAATCCTGATTGTGTGCCCCCTTTGGGAGATTGATCGGGAAATTGTTGAAAATTTTTGATTGAGCGATTGGTCTCACGATAATTGATTGAAAAGACTTGATTAAACATAGGCCTCTTAATTTAATTCATTTTTGGAAAAAAAAATAATTCACCCTTTTAAAATAATTAATTACCCCTTAAAAAATCAAAAAAGGTATTAATAAAATTAACCTAGGTCAATTTTATCCTCATTTTCAAATTTGTCAGCTTTTGGAGAGAAAAGAAATTAGACTGCTGAGATGGAAAAATGGTGATCCCATTCAAGAGCCATCGATTGGAATGTGTCTATCGATACCAAAGACTTGCTGAGTATGGCCCACTGGTGAGTGACCTATCTTGGTCTTGGTTTTTTTATTATTTTCGTATGATTTTTCGTGATTTACGCATCATTTAGAATAGATGTAAAAATTTCCAATTTTCACACTTAGGTTTAGCTCTTTTGCATTGTATATTAGTGCATTTATTGTTTTGGGTAGCGCATTTATTAGTGTAATGCATGCACATTGAGTGCTCACTCAATCGCTCTTGATGTTAGTGCAAATGTTAGGTTAGCGCAAATGATTGATGAGTTCATGCAATCGTGTGATAGGGTAGCGCATTTGTGTGATTTTAAAGCCTGTGCACATAGGTTTAGCATGTTTGAATTGTTGGATAGCACTTATGTTTGAAATGAGCTTGTTGAATTGATTCAAATGTTTAAGTCTAGTCTGTTTGATTGATTTGATGTTTGATACTTGAATTTGATAGATTGATAGACGATTGATGTCTGATTCATAGAGGATTTAATAAATTTGATCAATAGGATAGATGATTGATTGATAACATAGTTGATTGATTGATTGACAGCCTAATTTGCTTGATAGAAAACATTTGATTGATAGAATAGATGATTAATAGAAAAATTGTCTAATTAAATAGGAGAAACTAGATGTTCTCCAGTGTCGAGAAAAATTCTCGGCAATGCACCATTTAGTCCTAGAGTTGACTCAGGATGAGATTAGACATATTGATTCCTATGGATTATGTCACCTCTTATACATGCTAGATATTACACATAATAGGGGTTTATTGACTGCATTAACTGAGAGATGGCACAGTGAGCATAACACATTTCACCTACCCACTAGTGAGATTAGTGTGATGCTCGAGAATGTCTATAGGATCATCCACATCCTTGTGATTGGAGAGCTTGTCCAGTATGACTATCAAGATCTTGGTGGGATCAAGGCATGCAGGACAATATTCAGTGATGAGAGCATTGATGGGGGAGAGATTCAATGGGAGGACATGATCATGCATTATGAGACTCTCCCAGTGGTTCTTGCAAGCTTGATTGGTGGGTTTATTTGTCCTAATAGGAGATCTCAAGGTTTTGTCATTGGATGTGGAGGGATCTTGCATAGCATGATATAGTATCGTACTTAATATGCATGGGGTATGTGTATGCTTGCACATTTATATCATGATCTACATCATGTTGTTTATGATGGCAGAGCTAGTCTCTCATCTGGATGCACACTGCTTCAAGTCTGGTACTGGGAGCACATTGTTCTTACCCAGCCTATTCATGATAGAGTTCATGGTGATGGCCATCCATTTGTATATTTGTATAAAGGTATCATTACTCAGCCTAAGCTAGGTAAGCTTGAGTATTGGTGATGGGTTTTAGATTCTATGGACACTATGATTTGGAGACCATATATTGATTGTGAGGCTTGGTTGGAGGACACTCGGATGTTGCCATTGATTTTGCAGAGTAGGTATTTTATCGGCTACACTCCTTATATCATTAAGAGATAGTTACTTGGTCGCATTTTGAGATAGTTTGGTATTATTTAGCATATGCCTTCTGGTGTCACCATGTATGCATGGTGATACAAGGATAGGCGACATTGGGGGCCTTCATTATCTTTTGAGATAGCATATGGAAAGTTTTTGGTTGTTCCTATTGTAGCATATGATTTGAGATCACACATTTTGGATGCAGGAATTATAGAAGGTTACGCTCAATACCCTCTTGCACACCCCTTTCCATGAATTATTGATCCTACTAACCCCCATCCTAGCACAGGAGATGAGGAGGATGATTTAGATGGTCCTATTGTCTGACGGTGGTGATAGAGGTGAGAGATTAGAGATGCATGTGAAGCCAAGGGAGATGGGGGGATGAGGGTGGAGATGAGAGAGGAGGGAGACAAGGATGGAGGGGAGGTCGGGTGAGAGTCCAAGGAGGACCTTTTGGATAGGTTGGGAGAGTTGGGAGGCCACTTCCTATGACAGGGAGAGACACAGGAAGAGGAGGGTTTGGAGCAACGAGAGTATTACCCTCTCCAAGACTAGGCAAAGGTGGAGGATTGGATAGAGGTTAAGGGAGGGATTGATTTTGGTCAGATCCATCCAGATCTAGGGGTTATTGCAGCTTGGGGTGATTGGGATGAGGGGGATGAGGATTCAGAGGATCATGTGCCCCTCTTTCAGCGATGAATTATGAGAGCTACTCAGGTGGAGACTCTAGAAGGTGTAGAGGGAGGTGGTCATGATGTCATGCAAGATATACCTCAGTAGGATGTGCCATAGTAGGAGAGCATAGATGACCTTAGAGCATAGATTGATCAGCTTAGGGAACAAGTTCGGACGCTCACTATTGAGAGAGATAGAGTTGTTAGGAGATACTGAAATACATAGGCTACTCTGGATCATATTCAGCAGGTTGGTTCTGGAACTCTCTGATACTATAAGAGAATTATATCATGCTAGGAAGGAGATAGTGTATTAGCAACGACGATATGAGGATCTCGTCTCTGAGATCCATATAGTAGGGAGCTATGCAACTACTCTTATATTCGATAGGATGGATACTAGTAGTGGTGGGGTTATGGGGCCTCCTTAAATGAGTATGGATCAAGGAGTAGGGCCATCTAGAGGATATTCTCTCTCACAACCATAGAGATGGATAGACTTGATAACTTAATGATGAACAACAAGTACCAAATGGGTACTGAGAGGGGGGGCTAAATCAGTACAGGCACAAAAAATTTTCCCAAACCAGTTTGACTGCAAATACTACAAATGTTTGACAGATAGTAACACCGGTCTAAAACAAAGTGCAACTAGTAAAACTAAGAATGACTATGACAATCATTAACCAGTTAATCACTTAGCTTTCCACTCAACTTAATACTACACTTCCATTTCACCCTTATGCATGAATAGGTAATCTATCATCAGAAATATAATAGTAGCTAGCTCAACATGATTTACCTTCAGACACAAATCACTTAAATCATCACATGAAAAATACTACACATGACACACAGATTTTTCACATGGAAACCCAACTGGGAAAAACCACGGTGGGGATGAATACCCACAAGCTGCTTTTGAACTCTTTAGAAGTCTGCTTTGTTAGGAGCCTAGTCCGGTTAGAAACTATTACAATAGGTTCTACTAGGAACCAATCCTGTTAGAGATCACCCGGTTAAGGGATGGCTAAATACCCAATTAAGGGTTAAACCCTATTAGAGGTTACCTTGTTAGAGGAATTCAAGAACTCAATGAGTTTGAGTCACCCTGTTAAAGGATTTACAGGAAGATGGTTAAGGCTACCCGGTTAAGGGATTTTCCAACTGTTGAAGTGGTTAAAGATCAACAGGTATTACAATGATCTGATAATAGCACTCAATGCCTAATGCAGATCCGCTTAAGTTCCTTCCTTCTACACACATATTATGCAGGAATCAATCCTCTTATCTCATCTGGTCTAGCAAGAATCATGCATCTCTACACTTAGATACACACACACCATTTTCTAATAGCCTAAATATGAAACACAACATCAACCTTATAGAAAATAGATAGATTGGTAGCATAAACCCTAAACCCTAAACATTTAGGTTTACCAATATAGTCGATTCAATCCTAACTGTTAATCATATTTCATTGAATACAATGGTCTTGAACAGATCTCAAGACATTCTCCATCATTCGTTCTTCACCGCTTCATGAATGTGATAACCCATCATGCGTTCTCCACCTTTTACAGAGACTTCACACATTCCCGAGGTAGATAGGAATGATCTACTTCATGCAAGATCCTTCATGCACTCAAGCTAATGTGGCAACATGATCTGATCTTCATTACAATGCTAACTCATCACACAATCTTGGAACACTTCAACCGGAAACCCTGAAGTTGAGAGTACCAACCGGTAGTCATGCAAAACCTTCATATACCAGTTCTCATACCAACGTACCAGTTTACCTCAAACAAACATACCACTTCACCTTTTCACATATACCGGTTCACAATGTTATACCGGTTCTCGGTATCATACCAGTTCTCTTTGCTTGTTGCAAACTTCAATATACCGGTTCACTCTTTAGCATATTGTCATCAATGACAACATACAATATCATTATGTCAACATATTCTACACAAATGCCAACAAGACTCAGGTGGGATTGGTACAGGGCAGCCATGAGACTTGATTTGATATCATGAGACATTTCTATGTTATTGATTATTTCTTTGATATCATTGTATACTTGGAATTTTTATTGTTTTATGATGATATACAGACATGGACACTATATGATACTAATGATTCATGGTTTATTATGTATGCTACTATGATGGTGATGACCTATATGCATTCATTACATGGATGATGCTTTACTGATCTATATATGTAGTGATTTCATGGATGATGTAATGATGATCTTTCCTTTCCTTTATATTCCATGATGTTATCTTGATGATATGATAATGATCTATATGATGTGATGATGATATTTATATATGCTTGACATGATCTATATGAAAATGATGAAAATATGAAATGATTTACTTGACCTATATGAAAATGATTATATATGCAAATGGATGTTTATTTCTATTCCTTGATGTATATGCATGTGATGATAAGATGATGAAATGATTTACTTGAAATGTATTTGATTTTTTATTTGATGATTATGGATGTAAATGTAAATGCCTATAATCATTAAATGATGAGATAAATAATGATCAAATAATAATAGGATTAATGAAAAATGAAACTAATGATAATTGGATGCAAAAGATGATAATGATGAATCTAACTAATAATGATATGGTGAATGCAAACCTATTATGATTGAAATGAATGCATCTAATAAATGATGAATAGTGAATGACATGATGATTATGATAACATGCAAACCTAATGATTTAAAAGATGAAATGAACCTAATTAATTAAATACAATCTAATGCAATTTATCTTGATCAATGCAATTTTTTTTGTTTTTTGGTCCAAATATACTCAATCTTTATTTTTGACCATTAATCTCGAATGAAATTATTATAATGCAAATGATAAATGAATCTAAATGATCTAACTAAAATGATACTTTCATTCCTCACATGCTTTCTTGTACTAGTGCTTGATTTCATCATTGAGATTTTAAATGTTGTAAGAAAATACAACTTGCCATAATGATTCAAGCTGACCTGAGTGCTTCTTACATGGACTTTGATATAGCAAGTTTATACAAGCAAATTGATATAATTAATCAAGTTGACATGAGTATTTCTTGTAGAACAAACAAGAATTATCCCCTTTCATGCATGACTCGAAACGTCCTTCATGATCTTTTGCCAATCATATCCTTAGACAAGTACATACCTTACTAAGAGTTCAACCACAGATAGCAAACAAAGAAAAATAATCATGCCCCATCATAGCTCCTATAGTCTTGGACATCATCGAGCTATGTAACCTACACATGATTAACGAAAATCAAGATATAAACACTGAATCTTGTGAGTCATACATATGTTCTCATGGTCATTAACTGATATAATCATCTTGATGAATGATCATTGATAATCCTTCATTAATTGTTGGTTGAGTCTTTGTATTATAAATTTCACAATCTAGTTGTTACAAATGCCTTGATCTTCATTGCCTTGTTGTTTATCATTTGTTTCAAAACCCTAGGTGTTTTTGGTTTTTCTAAGTTTTCCAAATGTTTTTGGCTTTTTAAATATTTCCTTAGCAAAAGGAGTTTAGGATTTTGCCCCCATTTTTTTTATTATGGATGTACGAAGAATGATCCAAACCCTAGTGAGATACAACAACAGATTAATGGATTCTGATAAAATCCAAGACTGTGACTACGATAAGTATATCAAAGGATGATAATTGTTTGATAAGTTGCATATTTCTTGGTAATGGTTCAAAAAAATGAATGTGAAAGATAAGATGGATACACAAGGATGGATGGATAGATGTGAAAAGAGATCTCATTGATGGAAGAGCCTACTTTTAGATAGCGCACGTTTACCAGGTTTTCACCATCTAAATTTATTGTATTTTTTCCATATTTGATTTTTTTTGTAATTGTTTTCACTATTTTTTTTCTCTTTGGTATTTCATGCTAATACTTTTAAGCATATATTTTTTTAGATGCATAGTTTTAATGGGCTCATCGAACCAATCACCTTCTGGTGTAGGCAATTTGTATTCTCTTGAACCATATGCTACTACCACGACAAAGGGACCTAGCTAGTTTGGCTTAAATTTACCTTTATTTTCTTGATCTTGCTAATTTTGTGGATTTTCTCTTAAAACTAGATCTCCAATATGAAAAATTATTGGCTTAACTCTATGATTATAACTTCTCACCATTCTTTGTTTATATGCCTTCAAATGATCTGAAGAATTTTGGTGACACTCCTAAATCAGCTCAAGTTCTTGAAGTCTAGAGACTCGTTGTTCTTCCTCTGGAATAAGACCTTTCAAGGATACTTGTAGAGAAGGTATCTCTACTTCTACTTGTAATATGGATTCTAATCCATAAACTAATAAATATGGAGTTCCCCCCATTGGTGTGTGAATTCTAGTTTGATATGCCCATAGAGAAGGATTGTCTTATTCAATGCCTCAGCTTGACCATTTCCTTGTGCATAATATGGTGTAGAAAACATATGTTTGATATTAAATCACTCACACAGTTCCTTCACGTCCTAATTTTTAAATGTCCTCCCATTATCAGTAATGATGGTCATAGGGACTCCATAGCAACAGATCATGTAATTCAGGATGAATGATGATATTTGCTTTCATGTCACCTTTGTCAAAGGCACTACTTCAATCCATTTAGTGAAATACTCAGTAGCAGTCAAAATGAACTTATGTCCATTAGAAGATGAAGGATTTATCTTACCCACTAAGTCAACACCACATTGGGAGAATGGCCAAGAACCTACCATAAGATGCAATTCTTGTGTTGGTGTGTCGATGATACTCCCATGAATCTGGCATTGTTTGCATTTCTTGGCATATGTAAATTAATCTCTCTCCATAGTAGGCCAATAGTAACCCAATCAAATAAATTTATTATCTAGTGTTAAACCACTTGAGTGCGTGCCACAAATATTTGCATGGAATTCATTAAGAACTTTCTTAGATTCCTCTTGTTCAAGACATCTCAGTAGATTACTATCTAGACCTCTTCTATATAAGGTATCAGCAATAATAATATAGTGGGATGAATGGTGGATAAAATTTCTTCTCTTATTGCAGGATTGATCAGGAGGAAGGATATTCTCTTTTAAGTATCAATAGATTTGGCTATATAAAGATTGATTGGTTCCAGATATATGGCAAATCATGTGGGTATTTTGGGATTGAATAGTAGGACTCAAGATATCTTCCACCAAGAATTCATAACATTGTTCATTTTCTTGATTCTGCAAAAGAGATGCTATTGTAGCTATTGCATCTGCTACTTTATTCTCAAATGACATTTCTTCAAAGTGCTCTTTAAATTCTTCAACTAGTTGTTTATAGGGAATCATCTTCTCATATTTAGTTTTATAATCATCATTTATCTGGTTGATTATAAGTTGTGAATCACCATAAACATGCAATTCCTTGATGTTCCATTCAATGGCCATTTTGATCCCAATAATCAATACCTCATATTTTGCAGTGTTGTTTGTGCATGGGAACCGCAATCTATATGATTTTAGAATTGTGTGTCCTTGATGTGTGATGAACAAAATTTCAACACCTAATCCATGTTGTGTAAGGAGCCATCAAAGTACAACTCCCAAAAATTTATGCTAACTATTAGAATGTCTACATCAGGAAATTCAATATTCAATGGTGTGTCATCTTGTAGGGGTACTTCATCTAGTTGATCAGCAATGACTTGTCCTTTGATAGCTTTCTGATAAATATATTATATATCAAACTCAATTAGTATCATAACCCATTTATCTAATCTTCCTGTCAAAGTTGGCTTGCTTAACAAATATTTCAGTGGATCTATTTTTGCTATCAATTTTACAGAATGAGTCAGCATATAATGTTGCAATTTCTAAGTTGCAAATACAACTTCTAGACATGTCTTCTCAATTGATGTATAATTTAATTCATAGCCTACAAGTGTTTTGCTAATGTAATACATTGCTCTTTCTTTTCCTTCTTCATCATGTTGTGCTAAGAGAGCTCCTAGTATTACATTTGTTGTTGAAATGTAAGCCAACAATGGTTTCCCTTTTATTGGTGATACCAGTATTGGAGGATTTGCCAGATATTCCTTGATTCGCAAAAAAGATTCCTCACACTTCTGATCCCATTTGAATGGAACATTCTTTTGTAATAGATGAGTGAAGGGATGACATCTATCTTCTAATTGAGAAACAAATCTTCTGATCGATTGCAATCTCCCTTGTATAGAATACAATTGACTTATGTTATTAGGTGACTTCATTTCCATGATAGCATTAACTTTTTCAGGATCTACTTCAATTCCATGAGCTGATATAATGTACCCAAGAATTTTCCCAAAGATTACTTCAAATTCACATTTCTTTGGATTCAATCTTAACTGATATTGTTCAATCCTGCCAAAGATCTTACCCAAGATGTTAAAATGTTCTTTCCTTGTATGAGATTTTACAAGTATGTCATCTACATAATCTTCCATAAATGTATGCTTCATCTCATGAAAAATTGTTGCCATGGACCTTTGATAAGTTGCTCCTACATTTATAAGCCCAAATGGCATGGCATTCTGTTAGTAGGTACCCCATGCACAAGTGAATTTTTTCTTTTCTTGATCTTCTAGGGCGATTCTTATTTGATTATACCCCAAGAATTCATCCATTAGGGAAAACATATCATGTCTTGCTAATAAGTCTATATTTACATCAATGTTGGGCAATGGGAAATCATCTTTAGGACATTCTTTATTCAAATCTCTGAGGTCAGTGCAGACTCTTATGCTTTTATCTGGTTTGGATACTAATACAATACTTGAAACCCACTCTTGATAAGTGACAAGTCTTATGAAACCCACATCTAGCTCTATTTTGACAAGAAGAGCGATATGTGGATGCATCTTCCTTAGCTTTTTCTTAACTGGTTTTGCTTTGGGATCCACATTGAGATGATGTGTGATAAGATCTGGATCAATTCCTGGCATGTTTGCATAGGACCAAGCAAAATTTATCTACCTTTGTTTTAGAATTCTATGTAGTCTTTCTTTTCTTTATCTGATAATGATGCAGCATGATGAAGGACCTTAGGATCCTTTTGTGTGCCAAAGTTAATTACTTCTATTAGCTCTATCAATATAGCAGATCTCTCTTAAAAAATATACAGGGAGGGTGTGATTTTCAACTTTCCATCTTCTGGCACCTCGAGGAGGTTTTCACTATCAAATATGTCCTTTATTTATCCTATTGATTCATCTAGTGCTGCCATGAAATGGTTTTCAGCACTAGGCCTTTTGCCTGTTGGCATTACAATAAGTTTGTTGGTATGAGGATATTTAGAAGGTTGTTGGAGATCGATGATATAATTGATAAAGGTTGATTACTGTCTTAATAATATTATTTTGTCATTGATCTCAAGCAATTGATTTTCTGATTCAATATGATGTTGACATATCTTAAAGAGTATGATGAGTATAAAGATGTCGATAAGTGACCCAGAAAGAATGTGAAAATGAAGGGGAGTAATAAGTTATTCAATGGGAAACTATTACCAAATTAGACAGTGATGAGATTATGATATTTTGATTGTTTTGATATCCTATATATGTGTATTCGAAAACTGAATAAGAAGGAGAAAATATTTCATGCAATAGAATGAGTAAAGGTTTGATACTATTCTGTTTTACCGAGCAAGGAGCCAGTCAGTAAATTCCAAGGTTATCGATGGCGGTTAAAGAAGAAAGAAGTCACCAAGTGTCATCAGCAAGCAATGCTACTGAGATAGTAACCGAGACAAATACAAAATGTCTATCGAGTAAAGTTCAGTATTTATCGAGTATCAACCGAACAGTAACAAAATGCATTGGATGAATAAATACATTATTAAATGAAGGATTCCAATGAGCTAGAGATTTATAGAAGATTGGAATGTCATGCAAGAAGTTTGTTAAGGATCAACGACAATCAAATTTCAAGAGTTAGATCTACATCACATATTGAACGGTCATAACCAAGCACAAGTACCAAGGAAGGAATACAAGTTTGAAGACAAGATAAAACATTTTTTAGTTCGAAGGATTCAATGAACCTAGTCAAGTTTGAAGATATGATGGCTAAGATTAATCATGGGAAATGTGATTAAGGAGATTAAACGGTTAGGAATTGCTTATAAATAAAGAAAAGTTGATGAACAATGTATGCAGGCAAATAGAAGAGTAGTGATACTGCAGAGGTGATTACCAAGTATAGAAGATTGAAGATCTAATTGAGGAACAGATTGAGAAGCCCAGCAAGGAGGAAGATAAGTCTTATGACAAGATTATTTTGAGCACATACAGTCTGCTTTAACATTTCAGATGTGAAGTTGTAGATATATTTTATTATTGTTATTTATTTTTGTAAGTGACAGGAAATCTCTTAACCGAGTGGACCTAACAGTCTTATTTGTAAATCCTCTAGCAAGGTAACATTCTGAATGAGTATTTGAAATCCTTTAACAAGGTCACTTCTAACAAAGTACAAGATTCTGATAAATCTGAGGGAAATCCCTTGACCGGGTCACATCTAGGAATGTGCTTATGTAATCTTTAATAGGATTGGCTTTTAACCGAGCATACTCTAGAAGAGTATATTTTCTTAGTGGGTCCAAAATCCCAAAGTGGTTTTTCCCTATTTGGGTTTCCACGTTAAATCTGGTGTTAAATGTGTTTTGATGTTTCAAGTTTATCAGTTTATGAGTTTGAATGATTTACTGTCATAGTTGCATATCAAGTAAGTTCTACCAAGGTTGAATCAGAAGAATATTTTGTATTGTAAGTTTATCTAATTCACCCCTCCTCTCATCTAACTAATATTGCCTTGTTTTATTTCAATTTTGTGAATGGAAAGTTTGGCACTCTCTTGAATGCAAGAAGTGTTACTTGATTCATCGATGGAAGATATCTTAGTTGTGATTGGTTCAACGATATTAAGATATACGGCTAAGTCATGATCATTGGAAAAGACATCCAATTCAGGGTTTTCTAAGTTATTCCAATCAATCAGTTCTGGATGAAGCGGGGGTAGGTAATAGTCATTGTCATCATTGGGTATTTCAAGGTTCATGGTGTAATAGTCATAGTTTGGTGTAGAATAAGTTATGTCATAGATAGAACTCTCTTGAGGATAATCTCTCCCAAGTGCTCTCCAATTAGCTCTAATGAAATAAGGATTGGTATTTTGTGATTTTCTCTCAAGTGACTCATCATCTAACGTTTGGCCCTCAAACTAATGGATTATATCAACACATACATCTTTGATACTATAGGTAACTTCTTGGTCACTTTAAATAGATTTATTTGTGGATTGAAGTTGATATAATTGTGCACATGGCATAGATGATTTTGTCACTATTTTCTTTGCTATCTTCTACCTTCTCTTGAACTCAGCTTCTTCTGGACTAATAGTCATTCTTTCTTGACTTTCTATTAGTTCTTCTATATTTCTTCCATACCTTGGTATCTCTTTCTCAATGTTTGATACAGATCTTATATTCTATGTTTCCTGTGTTGTCATTTCTTGATCCTTCTCATTCTCTTTTCTTTTCTACCTTTCATATGCTTCTTTCCTCTAAATTATGATTTCTTCTTGTCTTCTTTCCATCTCTATTCTTTGTTTTGTGAAAAGTGTGTCCTCACCTATAACAACATCTTGTTCCTCATCATTTTCTTCACTTGATACATCGGATGATGGATCTGGACCTCATTCATATTCGTTTGAATCTATTTGTGAATCATTGTCTATAATCACACCACTATACCTAACAGGAATGTTATATGGTGAGAAAATTTCTTTGATTTTTTCCATCTATTCTTTTACTGATTCTGGAATATCTTGATCAAGTTCCATGTTTGCTTGTATTCCTTGGATGTGTTTGCAAGATTACTCTTCTCTTTTGATAGCAAGTTCTTCCTGTTGTTTCTCATATTCTTCTTGATTATGTTTGCTAGCTATTGTTTTTGTTGATTGATGTAGCTTTTTTTTCCATGGTTCTTCTTTAGGGATTGCTTTCTTTTGCCACTTTGGATGTTGATAATCATGGTGCCTTTGCTTTGATTTAGAAAACCCAAGTCCTGATTTATCTTCCTTAGATTGTGTATGAGGATAAATGGGTTCTAAAATACCTTCTTTTTGATTGCTAATTGGTCCTTTTCCTTCATATCCCATCCTTTGCATGATCTTGTAACCATTTCCATATTGTCCTATGGGAATATTAACTTATGTAGTTATTGCTATGGTTTCATTTTCATCTCTGTACAACCAACTAAGAATGTCCTTGTCTTCTATTTCCTCTGCAGGTCTTCCAGCTCTAACAAATGCTCCATCAAACATTTCAACTAATTTATGTTGGATACGTGGTTGAGCATTCATAGGTTTTCCATATGATTTTGGTCAAAGTGGTAAGTTATGCAAAGAATACTTTCCCATTCCTTAATCATTTAATTTGACCTTTTTCTTAAATTTTTCCCATAATTTTCCTTGAGTTTCTTTAGTGGGATAGACTGCTTCTTTGTTATGTGGAACTTTTGCATCTTGTGTTGGTTTCAGATTATTGCAATATTGATTCAAGTCTACTGCTATAGCAATTTCTTGTCCATTATGAGGAAATTTTACACACTGATGATAGGAAGAAAGAATGGATTGCATGTCATGAATCCATGGTCTTCCAGAAGAATGTTATAAGATAAATTCAAGTCTAGAACTTGGCACAATGTATCTTTTTCCACAGGTCCTATTTTGATTGGTAACACCACAATCCCTTTAGAAGAACTCTCTTCCTCATCATAAGCCTTAATAGTTATTTTCTTCTTTGGATCCACTACATTTTCTGAATATCCCAAAGCCTTTATTAAACTTAATGCACAAATGTTAAAGCTAGCTCCACCATCTATGAGTACACATTTGATACGGATTTTATGAATTGTGACTTCAATATGTAGGGGAGCATTATGAGGGTTTTGTAAGGATGTGTCATCATTTTCAGAAAAGGATAAGCAATGTGGGGTTATGAGGTGTCCCACCATGTTTTGAAATTGATCCATATCCAAGTCTTTTGAAATAGTTGTTTCTGCTAAATATTTTTCCAATATTTTCTTATGCATAGGTGAAACTTTTAGGAGCTCCAAAATTGAAATTTGAGCAGGTATCTTTTGTAATTGTTCCACTAAGTTTTATTGTCTTGAAGTGGATGTCGATTCATTTGCTATACCCAGAAATGTAACCTTCACTTTGCTTCTTGTAATGACGTTGATTGGTTCTAAAGGTATTTTGTCTTTGACAATAATGACATTTACCACATCATCATATGTGTAATTATAAATTACCTTATCTTTGAACTTATCATCTTTTGGTTTGGATTTTTCACCTTTTTCATAATTTGGGAGTGGAGTTTTGAATGCTATATGCGATTCATTAATTTTATGACCATCCACTATGATAGTTCTATTATCGATTAAATATTGAATAAGGTGCTTCAATCTTTGACAATCAATGGTTTGGTGTTCTTTGTCTCAATGATAATTGCAAAAATGATTATCATTCCACCAATTGGGTTTGACTTGAGGCTCATAATTTCTTGCTTCTGGTAAGGTAATCAATTTATTCACAAGAAGAGTCTTAAAAGATGATTCCAATGGTTCCCCAATGTTTATGAATTTCTAGTGACGATTAGAGAAGAAAGACTTGGATTTACTGTTCTCTTGATTGTTGTTATTTGGTAATTTGACTTGATAAGTTGAAGATTGGTTGTTGTTTGGTAGCATTTTTATCGTCATTTCCTCCATTGGTAACATTCCTATTCTTTGACCAAAATTTGGGTTTGTCATTGTTATTGTTACCATTGTTGTTGTTGTGATTGTTGTGATTGCTGTTATTGTTGTAATTGTTGTTGTAGGAATTGTTGTAGAGTTTTAACTCTCCTTTATTTACCATTTCATCCTCTATCTTTAGACCATTTTCAATCATTTTAGCAAAAGAAGGATGGCATTGCATTTTAAGACACTAACTCATTTCAATGGTAAGGTTGTCAATAAATATATCCATTTTCTCTTGATCAGGTACATCTCTTGGATATCTATTGAACATTCATCTCCATCATTGTAAAAAGACCATGAAAGGTTCATCATTCTTTTTCTTGATGTTGCATAGATCTAGCATTGTTATCTCAGGCCTTATGCTGTAGGAATATTGTGAGATAAATCTATTCACAAGTTCTTCAAAAGATTTAATCTTAGATGGTAGTCTTGAGAACCATTCCATTGATTGTCCACTTAAGCTTCTAGGAAATAGATGCATTAAGTAAGTTTCATTGTGTGCAAACTTCATAATCATAGTGCAAAACTCCCTAATGTGATCTTGAGGATCAAATTTCCCATCATATTTATCATATTTAGGGATTTCACAATGTTGTGGGAATGGTATCATGTTTAAATTCTTGTCAAAATGATATGGACAAATATCCTTCAATGAATATTTCTTAGAACTTGTTCCATTCTACATATCCTATATTTGTTGTTGCAAGGTTTGCATTTGTTGAGCGAGAGTTAACAAATGATTATCAACGCGGGCTCTTCTATCACTATGCTCACTTCTTGTATCATCTTTATTTATTACATCATCATGGTCTCTTCTTGTTCTATCTCCTCTTGTTTACTCATGATTTACTCGATTTACATCCTCGTTATTGATATCATCAATTATTTGATTGTTACTTGTTCCTACATCTTGTTTCAAACCTTCTACATTAAAATCTTGTGGCAATTCAGCTCCTAAATTTGCCAACATTAGGATGTACTTTTCCTTTTATATTTCTAATAAATTTTCCATTAGTTTGTCAAATTTATAATCTTGTTCAAGGTCTCTAATGGTATTATTTACTTCTTCTTCATCAACATCTATGTATCCAAATTGATGAAACATTGGATTTTGCTCTTCCATTTTTTTTTGTTGTCTTATGAATTGTTCGTGTTGAGCTCTAGTCCAAACTGGTATGTGATTGATTTGAACTTCCCAAGTTTTTAATTTTCTATATGAAACTGAATAGATAATCACTGGTCTAGGAAGATAAGCTTTGTTGATTTTACTACCATTATTAGTGCATTTTGATAAGGAGTCTTTTTGCTGAAATGCACATGCTTGCAAAAGTTTTCCATCAAACTCTGATCCATACGCATGTAAATAGTGATGAAAATGGTGTAGGAATGTTCTATGTTTTAGCAAGATTTTTTTATTGATGTATAAGAATTTCCTCTTCTTCAAGATAGCCTTCCAACTTGGTTTTCTCTTCTTGAGGTGATATCTAAAAGTCTTATAAGCATCTAATGATTTTCAAGTTGTTTGATTCCAATGTGAGTGAAATCTTGATTCTAATAAAACCTAGGTTCAAAGAGGAATGATATATACAAGATAATGAACAAAGGTTGATATGATCAAGTTTTGAGATAAAGGATTTGATATATCTTGATATGAAACTGATAATGATGTTGATTTGCGCTTGAGATGGTTGAATCACTAACTTGTTTGATATTTTATGTTTATAAAAGCTTTTAGAAAAAAACCTATTTAATTAATAAGTTAATTGTTTGACTAGCTTGAAGGCCTCTAATAGTTGAAGACAAATCTACTCGAAAAAGGGAATCTGAAGATGATGTTAAAATGTTGGTCTTATATGTGGAAGTGCTCACTATTTCAAATGCGAGAAAACAAATTTGCCAACCTTTTTCTCAAAAGCACTAACCTATGCGACAAATGCACTACTCTATTGAATGGAAGCGCTGCTTTACATCATAAAAGCGTTAAACTAAGGTGCAAAAGCACTATTTTAGTTGTAAAAGAATTGTTTTGTTGAGAAAATGTGTGATTTTAAAGGTCAAAAGTGTTGTACTATTGATCAAAAGCATTGTTCTGTGCAACAAATGTGCTGTTCTGACTGTATTTAAAGAATTTCTCAGTTTTCCAGCAAGTCAGATTTTTCCTCATTTCAGGATGATGATTTATTTATTTTAAGTTTTTGACCATTTTGAGAACATTTTGCAGACACAAAAGACACAATGTTTAGAAATCAAAGTACAAAAGAAAGAACAAGTCCTATGGTAGGCCGAGGCAATAATTGTTGAATCTCACATAGGGTTTCTCCCAAGGCTACAATATTAAAAGCGGATATTTAGGTGCTTGACCCCACTAGCTCCACCCTTGGTACTCATTTTTCCAGGGAAGCCAAGCACTAGTTTCCATGAAAAGTCCTCATGGAAAACTTCATATCTCTACTAATAACTTTTTTAGTAAGGTCTTTCTATAGCTAATACAAATGGTTTTTAGTAAGGTCTTTCGGTCATGTGGCACTCTACACTCTATAAATATAGAAGGTTCCCAACCTATAGAGGTTACGCTCCATAGGGTTTATGGGGAAACATAGTGTCAGTATGAACTAATCAGCACATGTTGTCCATGACTTTCATCATAGACATGATTTATTTAGAGTGGATTAGAAGGACTCGGTATTAGCCCATTTACACTTGGGTCATTCCCCTCTCACTGGCCCCCTCAAGGCAGCTCGAGAAGGTAGGCCCTCTAAAGGTAAAACATGAAAAATGAAAGCAAGTCTAGTTTTTTTATCACTGTATTAAGGTGAGAGCATACTCACCTACTACTTTCAAACTAGCATGGTAGACATTAATGGTTCTTTTACCCTGTATATTACCTATGTGCAACTACCTTACTGAAAACACATGATGCAAGTTGCATGCTATTAATTTACCCCTTAGTTAAACTACGTGAAGCATATTTGATTTTTTACTTCCCAAAGTACTCGTATTTAAACTAAGTGAGGAAATGCATGGAAAATTGCTCAAAATAAACCCTGCATGCACACAAGTCAGTAGCTTTCTGAAATCTGGTCTTGGACAGTTGACCTTGTAAAAGTATGTTAGCTGAAAGATTATAAAATTTCAAAAAAATTGCAGATTGATAGAAAAATGATGGCCTTATAAAGCACTAAGACGGGGGGGGTGAATCAGTGACACGAAAAACAATACTACTTTAAAAAATGACCGGTAGATATACTTAACAAGTTTGTTAAACACTATGCATGTTATCCAGAATGATATAAAAGCATCCACAATAAGTAAAGCATCCACCATAACACAAGTGTTTATACGTGGAAAACCCAAATGGGAAAACCACGGTGAGATGAGACTCACAAGTTAACTATCTGTAGTAATAGGTAACTAGTCGGTTAAGGTCTACAAAAATGCTCTGCTAGGAGCGAATCCTATTAAAGATCCCAAAGCTTTGTTAAAAGCTATACCCTGTTAAAGGTAGTATCTTGTTAGGAGTAACCTTAGTAGATGATTTTTGAATCCAAACTAATGGATCACCTAGTTAGAGGATTTGTACAATGAAGCTTGTTAGAGCTTATCTGGTTAGGGGATTTGACTATTGCAATGATAAGAAAACAACAGGTGGTGTAATCTAGAAGTAGCACAACTTGCTTGAATAGATCCTCTTTTTAGCACTCAAAACTTCATTACCAACATATTCTGCAACTTAACACTTCTATCTTCGCATAAAATCATCTCATATCATATCTCATCATACACATAAAATAGTTCATCGTAATGTCAATATATAGACATTTAGATTTCATGTCGGCCTTAGAAATTATATCACAATTTCTCAGGTGCAGTGTATCTGGTCAATCAAACATAACTCATCATAAAATACCACCAAAATTTGTCGGTTAGGATAACTCATCACCATTGGTGATAACTCATCACACAATCAATGAATATCAGTTGGAGTTAGCCATATCAACATATAAACCGATTGTCCTTCAGTGCTCCTTTGATAATCTCCACTGGATCTTTAGGTTGATGATGGGTCATTCTTTTATATTCATATACATACACATCGGTTGTCTACATGTACCAGTTTGATATTCTCTAATCAAAACTTCTCGTACCAGTTGCAATATAATACAAATAACTTTTAAGTAACATCAGTAGATAATGTGATCATATGTGTGTGTACATGTTCCATCAATGACAATATATGAAGTTATTCATTACAATCATCATCAAGCCAACAATCTCTCCCTTTGGCATTGCTGGCAACACTTACAAAATTTGACAGCTATACAACTAAGTGTACTTACAAAAAAAAATTATACACATACATTTCTACTCCTACTCCCCCTTACTTCATACAAAATTTTCACAACACACATACATATTTCTACTCCCCCTTTGACAACAATGCCAAATTGAAAAGAAAAATACATATATATAGAAAAATTTGTATCAAATATTTTACATATACAAAAACTTGAAAATCTGAATCAAGATGTATGCAGTGAAATCATCAGAAAAAGGTCACTAAAGTTACTCTTCAATTGAGAAAAATCATGTTCCCATGTCTCCAACAGGTTTTGAGTGATCTCAATTGTGGTTATAACCTGAGTACAAAACTCTTCCATTGAATCAAGTGTACATGTCTTTGGAGTAGCCAAAATTGGTTTTGCATTCTTGTAGGATCTTTGTAATATGTCTACTTGGGGTTTGATTAGATTCTTCAACTCCTTCAGGGATAGAAGTCTTTTTGCCTTTTCAAAATCATAGGTGTCTAACCATTTTTGCAAATCATCCAAAGATTTTCCAAAAGAAAAAATTAAATCTTGTAACAGTACATAGGCATTACATATCTTTTCTAGTTCTTGCTCTGTTTGTGTGCACCTTTGATTCATATCAGTATAAAATAATGAAACATTAGATGTAGATGCAAGAATTTTCCCTCATGTTTCAATAGCTTTTCTTAATAAATCTTTATTAAGGAGAAATTCTTCATGTATCAATATCTGTCATAATTTGTTCTCCATGCTTCTTTTTGTAGCTCTTGTTGTCATAAGTCTGCACTGCTTCTTCTAGAAACTTAAGCTAGTCAGATGCATCAGCAACCAACTAGCCAAGCTTGCCAATGGGAGTTGACAAGTGCCTTATAGTAGTTTCTGGTAGTAGACTTGTTAGAATATCCATGATATTTTGAATGGTTTCAGCTTCCATTCTCTATTCTTTAAGCCTCTTCTTTTGTGCCTTGAATTGCATGAAAGATGCAATCTTCATTAATTCTTATGCACTCATGCTATCAACATTTATAAGCCTTGTGATGCCTAATGAGTCATCATCATCTTCATCAGTCTGTTGTATGACTAATTCTTTTACTGGTTCAGTGGATGTCTCCTTATTAATCTTCTCTTTCTCTTGTTCTTTCTCCTTCTATTCAAAGATCTATTTATCAACTTTTTCAGCAGGTTCCTTATGAGTATCCTGTGAAACCGATGGGAGTTGGGGTTTCACTAGTTGTACTTTTGCTAGTGGAATATCCACTCTTGGTTGTGTTTCCAGTATCTTAGCTGTATAAACTTGTGAATCTTTAATTGTTGGTGGCTTGTTATATGGTGCAATAATGTTTCTAGATAGATCGATTGCATCATGAATATCATCAACAAATATGACCAGTTGGGAAATAGTGTCATCCTTTATCTTGATAGGATAGACAACATCAACTTGCATTGTTTCTTCCTCATCCATTTATTCAAAAGAATAGTATATAAAGAATCAGAAATATCTTTCTCAAGATCATGAGGTATAACTGATTACCTGTTGAACATTTTTTTCCTTTTGATCTTCATTAAATGAATCAAAATGTTCTTTGACATTATTAAATCTATTTCTTCCTAATGTCTTTACCATTCTCTCAAAATTAGTCTCAGGCTTGTAAGGTAAGATATTAATAGGCACAGTTGCCTTTGGCACTTTTTTCACTGGTTTGGCTATTTTACCAGTTCATTTTCTTGGGTTCCTCCTCAGTGTCAATATCTTCAGATTCTTCTGACCTCTTTTCTTTGCTGTAGTATGCTTCTTTATGTATACTTTAGGTGTTGGTTCCTTTTTAGTTTGGAAAATTTGTGTCACTCTAGTACTTTTTGTTACCAGAGGTGCTTCCTCGTCCTTCTTCCTCTTACCTTTACCACTACTGGTTGGAGCACTACTCATTTCATCTTTTGCAGTTTGTTCTTCAACAATATCCAATCTTGTCTTCTTTTTGTCTACTGGAGATGCCAACAAGTTATTGGCATAACCAATCAATAAGTCATAATTGAATTTATAGCTCATGTCTTCCATTTCATCTTCTCTCGGCTCAATAGCTTCCATCAAACAGAAATCAGTGGTGACTGTGAAAATGATGTCCTAGCAATGTTTTTCACCACTTCCTCAAGTAGCCTTACCCTCATACTCATTTTCTTTTGAAATTCATTGAAATATTTATTCATTGTATAAGAGAAGGTGTTCTTCACAACCTTAATGTTGTTCTTGATCTGGGCAGTTACCGGTAGATCTTTAGACCATTCAAGATCACCAATTCCTGGTAGGAAATTCTGGAAATAAAAGAATAAACCAATCAACAACTGGCCAAATTTAAACTTTTGACTACTGTCCTTCTTGATACACTAAAGATTCAACATTAATTGGCTCCTTATGGCCTCGCAAAGGTCATAATCTGCATTTTCAGCTATCATTTTATAAGCAGTATGCACTATTGTAGATGGTACAATGTTCATTCTACTGGAATAGAATATCTAGTAGCCTATAACCATAGTAGCCAGTTTAATCACTGGGTCCTTAATGTTATTGATAGAAAAAGAATGCCCATCAAAGGTTGATGAGATTAAAGTGTTTACTGTCTCTTTTGAAATTTGCCTCGGCTTAGGTACTTCACCGATTGAGCAAAAACTAGTCATTTCTTGAATAGCCTCCTTGTTTATACTATGTTTCCTTTCCAAATACATATTTTCCCCATGAACATGACTTAGAATGATTTGGATATGTTCCTCTTCAAAATATTCAAGAAAATAAGCTACATTATGAAAACCTTTCTCATAAACCCTAATATACTCGGGTTGAATCTTTCTTTTCTCATCACAAAGGGATTTCAATTGAGAATAAATTGACAATGATCCTAAATCTTCAATTTTACAATCAATGTATCTAGACAAATCTCCTTTTACAATGACTCTGTTAGGAACTTGAGATAAAGCATTATAAGACACAATTCGTTTCGATTTCTCAACCTCCATAGGTTTTGATGTGATCATCAATCTCTCTACTTTGCTTAGATGATGAAGTCATTTCAAATAAACTAGATTCGAAGTAGGATTTACAAAGAAATACTTCAATTTACATGTGCTACCATGGTTATCGGTTGATTACTCAAGTGCACACCAGTTCAGCCTTCACTAACCTTTGAATTAGCTTTGATCACGCAAATCACAATACAATTCTGACTAAAATCAACTAGCAATCCTTTCTTTGCTCTACAAGTGCTCAATAAATCTCTCTCGAATGTATTTAGGGTAAAAATAACAAATTAAAACTCGCTTTTATCCTTTTTACCTACTGCATTAAATGCTCGTCCACTAGGGTTACAAACCCTAATACACCACTTAACGATGCATACAATATTGACAGATAAAAACTGGTTGATGAACTTTTGAAAAACCGATTGACAAAAGATATCAAGATTTCACACATAACAACTTGAAATTCAAACTATCTTGCCACTCTTCTTTCAAGGGGTCTGGAAGTGGATTTACCACTATGCTCCCCTTAGCCCTATTGAAAGGATCAGTTCACCAATGTAGGATTCTCCACACTAGGTGAAGGATTATTTTCTTCTGTAGGTATATCATCACTCTTCTTTTTTCATATTCGGTTCATCTCTTCTCTGGTTTCCTCAATATTTACCTTCTGCTTTCCTTTCTGGTCATTAGAATAATTGATTGGTTTGTTCTCTCTGGATCTACATAACTTTTCCATGTGTCTTGGTTTATAACAATGATAGCAAGCCATTCTAGATGATCTCCAAGGTCCTACATTGCCTCTTCCAGTTCTTCTTCTGCAATTCATAACCACATGACCAAAATTGTTACAAATGGTGCAAATGACATTCGTTAGCTTTTCCATCTCAAATGGACTAAACCGGTTGACATAGGGTCTCTGCCAATTCATGTTACCCCAGTTATCATAGGTTCTCATCTAGTTGCCATTAGGTCTTGGATCCATGTGAGGTATTGGATTATTTTCTCCATATCTGCATTCAACTGATCTATCTCCATACTTTTTGCATGTGAAACAATGACCTTCAAATCTCTTAGATACATACCTAGTTTTTGCATTGTAACTAGTATTTCCACTGGGTTTTCTTCTACACACATTTACAGTATGTCTAGGCTTATGAAAAACGAAGCAAATAGGTTTAAAAGCTTTCTTACCAGTAGGCTTGTTAGCATTAGGATCAATTTTGTCCTTATGAATGTTGCTCTTTGTACTGGAAGACTTTCCTTTCTCAGATGTGTTAAAACCAATTCTAGAAGTATCACCTTTCATCCTTTGTGATTGAATCTTCTCATCCAGCATGGTAGAAATTTTGTTGAGCTTTTTCAGCTTTTCGTTAGCTTCAGTGAGTTCTCTGGTAAAATCTTCATTGTTTTTTGAAAGAGTCTCTCTTAAGGATGATGCCATTTCAAGATCTAGCTACAAAGTCTCTTTCTCTTCTTTTTTAGCATGCCAAAGCTCATACAAGGTTGCATTCTCTTGTTTGATCTTTGCAATCTCATGATCTCTTTCTTTGATAAGATCTTTAGCTCTTGATTCATGCGGATAGTTAGGGCTTCTAACTCTCTTCTTAGATTTATCTTCTCAGCATTTAATTTTTCAACCTCTTTGGCTAATGCATCAATATTAGCTTCATCTGAAGAACTATTATCAGATATTTCCAATAGTTGTTCAATTAGCTCTCTCCTTTTGACTTGCGGTGCTTTGAATCTAACCCTTAGGGTTTCAAGCTCATATTTAGTAGCTTCAAGCACTTTATTAATCTCAAAGTAGCTCATATCCCCCATGGTGGCTTTAGGAATTCCTTCCAAGCGATTAAGCCTTCAAAAATTTAGGCTTTGATACCAATTGATGGACTTATAAAGCATTAAGAGGGGGGTGAATCAGTGACATCAAAAATAATAATACTTTAAACATTGACCGGTAGATATACTTAACGAGTTTGTTAAACACTATGCATGCTATCTAGAATGATATAAAAGCATCCACAATAAGTAAAGCATCCACCATAACATAAGTGTTTATAACATGGAAAACCCAAATGGGAAAAACCATGTTGAGATGAGACTCACAAGTTAACTATCTGTAGTAATAGGTAACTGATCGGTTAAGGTCTACAAAAATGCTTTGCTAGGAGCGAATCCTGTTAAAGATCCCAAAGCTCTGTTAAAAGTTATGCCTTGTTAGAGGTAGTACCCTATTAGGAGTAACCTCAGTAGAGGATTTCTAAATCCAAACTAATGGATCACCTAGTTAGAGAATTTGTACAATGAAGCTTGTTAGAGCTTACTCGGTTAGGGGATTTGACTATTGCAATGATAAGAAAACAACGGGTGGTGTGATCTAGAAGTAGCACAACTTGCTTGAATAGATCCTCTTCTGCACACTCAAAACTTCATTACCAACATACTCTGCAATTTAACACTTTTGTCTTTGTATCAAATCATCTCATATCATATCTCATCATACACATAAAATAGTTCATCGTAATGTCAATATATAGACATTTAGATTTCATGTCGGCCTTAAAAATTATATCACAATTTCCTAGGTGCAGTGTATCTGGTCAATCAAACATAACTCATCACAAAATACCACCAAAATTTGTCGATTAGGATAGCTCATCATGACCGGTGATAACTCATCACACAATCAATGAATACTGGTTGGAGTTAGCCATATCAACATATAAACCTATTGTCCTTCAGTGCACCTTTGATAATCTCCACTGGATCTTTAGGTTGATGATGGGTCATTCTTGTATATTCATATATACATATCGATTGTCTCCATGTACTGATTTGATATTCTCTGATCAAAACTTCTAATACCAGTTGCAATATAATACAAATAACTTTGAAGTTACACTGGTAGCTAATGTGAGCATATGTGTGTGTACGTGTGCCATCAATGACAACATATGAATTCATTCATTACAATCATCATCAAGCCAACAAATAAAAGTACTAAAATAGAAAATGCATGATTCTAAACTCTAAAATTGTTATTCTACAAAATAGATGTGCTTCCCTGCATCACAAATGTGCTATTGCACTGCTTAAATGCATGATTTCAATAATAAAAGCACTAACCTATTAGCATATGCATTAACCAAAGTAGTAAAAGTGTTGTCCAATTAAGTAAATGTGCTTCCAGATTGCACATAAGTATGAAACTGGCTTACAAATTCATTAAATTGATTTCTATGAGAATAAGACACAATATTAGAAGGATATGTGTGAGGCACCAAAAAAATGTATCCACTTAAGTTTCACCTCAGAGATTAAACCTGCAAACTTATTAGTACATCATGCAAATATAACTCAAGCTTCAACCAACGAAACAACATGAAATGAAAAAGAAAATAAAAGATTATACCTTCTTGATTTATGTCTCATTGTGTCCTAACCCCATTGTTCTTGGTTGCAGATGATTTTTCTCTCAGACAAGCACTGGTAGCTTCCAAGATGGCAAGTGTGGAATGGATAGATAATTGATATGATATACAAAACTAAACTATGATAATGATTTATGCTAAATTTCTCAAAAACAACTAAAAATGCTAAGCACATGAACTCATGGATGCAAAGATAAAGACTCCTAGATTTAGGTATTAGTTTCAAAAATGGCTTAGGAGACTTCTATTTATATATTTTTGAGTGCATAAGATTAGGTGGCAGAGATCAATGGTCATGATTAAATATTTGCAATTTGAATGGCTATGAGCAAGAGGTTGAGATGTAAGAGAAGAAGGTGGAAGATCTTCCTCCTACACCTACAAGATGGAGAAAAAAAAGGGAAGGAGAAGCCAAGTGTTATTCATCTCACCTTGACTAAGAATGAAGACTGATAGAATATAGGATAGTTGGAGAAGATTTAGAGATAAGAGGACAAGTGGACTCAACTTCCTCCAAAGATGTAGGAAGGTTGGAAAGAATATAGTAAGGTTGAGGAATGTGTGTACGTACACATTATTTGAAGAATAGAATGAATCTTGAAGATAATGATGCATAAATATTAATATCTTTAGCCATATGATGGATGAGTTGGCAAAGAAGAAGTGATGTGGAGATGAGGGGAGTTGGAAAAGGGAGATTAAATAATTAAGAAAATATTTAATTGATGAGACTATAAGATAGTGGATAGAAGAATAATTAAACATTAGAAATTTAATTAATTGATTAGAAGAAAAGCTAAATGAATTAATTAATAAAATGTTTCAATTAAATTAATTAATAGAAGAATATGAAACGAATTAAATAAATTAATCTTTTCAAATTAACTATTTAATAGAATAATAATTATTAAATAAATATTAAATATTTATTTAATTGTTCATAGTCAATTTTATGTGTATACAGGTTTATTTCTGACTTTGTAGAAATTGTAAAGCCCATTTCTAAGATGGTGAAGAAGGTACCAAGATTAACTAGACTATTGAAGTAATTGATGATTTTGTGGCCATCAAAAGAGAAATCAAAGAGGCTCTCGTGTTGAAATATCCAAACTTCAGCAAACCTTTCCAATTTTTCTCTTTTTCCTCCTTCCATTTGTTGTAATTGTTATGCTTCAAAAGAATGATGAGGTATATGAACAACCCATATCATTTTATAGAAAATCCCTCTAAGTTGTTGAAATAAAGTATGACATAGTAAAAAAGAAAGCATATGCATTAGTTAAGGTTGTTAAGAATTTCAGACCTTATCTTGTAGGAGAAAAAGTCATTGCTTATGTGCCTAATGCAGTTGTTGTGAAAGATATCTTTGCTCAATTAGAAGTAATAGGGATAAGGAGTATATGGATTAACAAAATCTAAGAGTTTAACATTGATATTCAAATCACCAAATTGGTTAAAGCACAAGGATTGGAAAAGCTTATGGTGGAGGAGAACTTGGAAGTTTTACAAGCAAATGCTCTCTTTAGCTCAGAGGATAACATATGTAGTTTACAACATACTCCATGGTATACAAATATACTATATTTTTTAAAGCACATGAAGTGTCGAGAGGGTTTGACAAATAATTAAAAAAGGACCTTAAAACTTCAAGGTCAAAATTATGTCTTCATTAGTGGATATTTATATATTTTGGATAGGGATTTTGTCTTATTGTTATGACTTGATGAGCATTAAGTTGAAGTTGTGTTTAAAGGAATGCATTCAAGAGTGTGTGGTGGCCAGTTTACAACAAATACTACTACCCATAAAATTCTTAGGGTAGGTTCTTATTAGCCTACCTTGTTTGCTAATTCTCATTCTGTTGGAATCCAATAACACTGAGAGGGGGGATGAATCAGTGTTATACCAGATGAATTAATTTTAGCCTTATTAAAATATGCATACACCAACTGATATACAAATACATACAAAATTGAAAGAAGTAAAGCAACCAATAAGCCAATCACATAAATGAGAATCATAACACACAAAATTATACATGAAAAGCCTCAAAGAGGAAAAACCATGGTGGGATTTGTGACCCACAATATCAATCCATTGGCCATATGAAGAGATATTACAAAATATAAGGGGGCCTGCACTTGCAGGAAGGCTTACAACCTAGAGCACACTACTCAATCACAAATGGAGCCTCACTGACTACATATAAATCCAAACTACAATCTAGAGAAGTGTTGAACTGCTATGATATTGTAGCGTCCTAAAATTGTGACACTTGCAATTTCGACCGCATTTGGGTCTTCACGATGGCGACGCAACACTGAACCTGAATGGAGACCCCGAAACTTGCTCACGACACCAAAAACTGCATTTTTCCAGCACCCTGGCCTGATCCTCCTTGCACTCCGTTGTCCAGGGAGGTGGGACCAGAGCGCCCAGCGCCCTGGTCCCTGGCCCTATTTTGGGCCCGGTCTCCTATGGGACTTTGGACCTTTTTGTTTGCAAATTGGAAAATAACATTTCCTGGTCGGCCTAAGGTCGGGAAAATCAGTCTTTTAACCCTAATTGGCAAGTATACAAACTACTTTTCCTCTCCCATTTTGGGGGTCGAAAGGAGGAAGGACATATGTGTACAAGACGTGGAAACGACATTCAAGCATTCAAGCATTCAAGCATTCCTTCAAGCAATTGATCATTCTAAGTCTCCATTCAAGGCTAAGTGTTGCATTCAAGACAAGGATTCAACCATTGAAGAGGAGATCACTTATTACATGCTACAACATACAACATACAAAAAACAACAACATCTATACCTTCGCATATAAGGATACAAACATCCTTACAACAAGGTATTAGTACTTGTTTTACATTACATTTACAGCATTTCTCATTTCTTGGTTAATTCCAAAACCGGGGCTTGACCTAAGGGCAAACCCCTAATCCCTAACCCCCCAATCGTCTTTTCTTTTCTGTGTGTAGGTTGCAGGTACGCGACTGAAATTGAAGATCTGGAATCCTTGTGCAGAGACGAACAGATCCCCCTTCGTTTCGCAGATTTTTCGGAGGACCGTGTGCACGCCGGGCGCCATCGTCCCGTCAACTTTCGCTCAAATTTGTAGGACAGCGCCGTCTCAACATTTTACTGCTAATTCCAGGTCCGCAGCTTCATATCATATTCCTATCTCTGTTTATAAGTGAATCTTTCCTACTTTGCATGCATTCCTAGTTCAATCTTTCTATCTACATTCTTTACAAAAGAGGGTATCCTTGCTATCACAACCCTTGAAACTCATTTAGAATCCAATCTTGCATTGTGTGGGATTGGATCTTGTGGGTTTCAACCCCTCTTTTGAATGTAAAGTCTCCCCTAAGTGAAAACCATCAACCCTAGTGACTCTCCCTTCTCTCTCCTTGGAGTTGGGGAGGGGAGAACGACTAGGGTTCAATTTTTCCGCTTTACAGATATCATCTTCTATGCCAGAATACAGTTCTGGTTTAAGCTCTGTGTGTTTCAGTCTAAAACCCTAAACCCTTTACTGGAATAACCCTTACATAAATATCCTCACACACATAATCTCTCTGATATATTTTGCATTATATCACATTCACATATCCATCACCATATCTATAGAAAAATGATCTAATCCAATTGACCTATATATCCTATACAACTTATCATGCCTTATCGGCTTACAAAGATAATTACAATATCAAATTACATGTCACTAGATAACATAAATGCATGAATATCAAAAACAATTGTCGATGTCGGATCCAAGAGATGATGGCCTCCAATACTGATAACCATATGCTAAACCATGTTGGCCTACCTTGTCGTTAACCAAAGAAATCCTTCTGTCCTGCCGATGTCGGTGCTGGTGTAGTGTCTGTGAAGTGCCTGTCGGTACACAACTAAACCAAAACATGAAGCCAAAAAAAAATATCATGTTGCCATCAATGACAACATAGTGAAACCAACCAATTGAGTGTCAATTTCCAACAATATCCCCCTTTGGCATTGATGGCAACACTCACGTGAAAAATGGTCAAGGTTTCATCTACTGGTTTCATCCTGCCTTCTCCCCCTGAGCTGAATATTCATTAATGCAAAATACTCCATACTCCCATATCTCCATATCTTTCCCTAATGTATACAACTCCTTATATTATTTTTCACATCTATATCACTCCCCCTTTGACATCAATTCCATCAAAAATTCGATAAAGAATGTTAAAGATCCAAAAAAAATTATACAATGAATATCCCAAAAATATCTTATCGAAGCTTAACAAATTTTAAAATTTCCGGATAAGCCTTCTTCAATAGCTCAAGATAAGTATCCCAACTAGTTTTGAAAGTGTCAGAAATAGATGCAAGTCCATTTAATATATGTACAAATGACTCTTTCTCACTTACCTCTATCGATGTGGGCTTTCCAACCATATCCATACATTCTTTCTTATGTACACTAAGTGAATCCAACCGGGGACTCACCAAGCCTCTCAGACTTCTAGCTCTTCTTATTATTTTGTCTCTTTCCTTCTCAAGAACACAAATTTGAGCTTCTAAAATCAAAATTTGACCATCAATGGATGTAGTCAATGAAGTCAATCCGTCAAAATAATTAGCTATATTTGCAATTTTCTCTTGAAATTGTTTTATCTTCTTATCCATATTAACTGTAAGTATATCTATGTTACAACATACCCTATAAATATTTGTACACTACTTCAAATAATTATCTATCAATTTCATCTTTTCATCAATCTTCTTCTTCTCAGATTCAATCACCTAATCAAATGCAACTCTTTTAGCGCCTGAGTGAACCTCTCCAGTGCTTGCCAGTTTGAAATCTACTGGAAGGATTGAAAATCCTTAGAAATGTGCTTAGTAATTGTCTTAAGCTTTCCAGATGGGCTCGCTTCATTGTCAATCTTGCACTCTGGGACTAGTCCGTGTAAAATAGTGATTGACTGATCAATAATCCCTTTATCTATAGATCCCTCCTTCATTAAATTTTGTATTGCCATCATCATGAGTTCAGTAGGACTTATCTCGGTTATGTTTTTATTTATAACCTGTGAGGTATCAATTGACAACAATGATGGACCAACTACTGGTTCTCTGTCGGTCTCCCCTTTCTTTTCCTCTAAGGATTTGTCCTTTATAGCTTCCTCACTTGCATCGGTGGCTTCACCACTTGGTGCAGTCTCTGTAACTATCAGTTCCTCTGTAGGAATTGTAACCTTAACCTGTACATTTATATCCAGAGGAATGTTATCCTTAATATTAGTATCATGTACATCATCAACCTTTTCACTCTCTATATTAGCTGGTATCTCAACATCTGTCTGTACATTTGTATCTACCAGGGGTTTGATTTCCACTATCTTAATGTTTTTCAAAACCGAGGGTGAAGTACCCATAATCCCCTTTCCTTTTCCTTCAACTGGGGTGCTTGCATTGTCTATCTTTGATTCTGGTGAAGTAAAGAAACTTATGTTATCTCCAAAGAACTTGGCCCATGCCTTTTGAGTCTCCTTTATTATCTCATTTACCCTTCCTAGCATCAGACTAGTTATTCTATGTTTGCTATTAAAGACTTTTCTATCTGCCACCTCAAGTGTCCTTTCCATTTCCTCTGGAGAAATAGTAACACAAACAGATAACAACTCTTGAATTTTAATATTCTTGTCTTCTTGCATTGTTGACAGTCTTCTAGCATCTAACATATTATATAATTATGTCGGTATTTGGTTTTTAATTTCTATTAAGGATTTCTTATAAATATCCAGATATAATAATATTGCTTCCTCTACCTCTCTTTGTTCATCATCCTCTAAGTTTTCATAATAAAATTGTACGTTCTTTAACATGCCATCCTTATTTATTTCATCTATTAAATCTACACAAGTTTTCGATGGAATGATAGTCACATTACCAGATTGAATTGCCAGATTGATGTCATTCTTCTTCTTCCTTCTTGCAGTACCAGATGGAGTTGAAGTGGTTACTTTTGGTGCTTGCTTCTGTGTTGTTATTTTGAATGTAACCTTCCTAACTAGTTTCTTTTTAGCTTCTACCTTTGTTTCCTCTATTTTCCTCCTTACAACCCTCTTGAATGCCAAGGGTGTGTCATCCTCAGATTCAAACTTTTTCATAATAGGCTCAATGTGTACTTTTGGATTCTTCCTCTTCCTGCCTTTCTCTGGTACAACATCAATTAATGCAATAAAGTCCTATGAGACCTTGTCAACAAATTTGCTAGCCTTTCCTTCCTACTTCTCTCTCTTCTTTTGGTTGAGCTTTGTTTCAACCTCTTGTGATTTTTGTTTGGTAGTACCACAAGGCTTCTTTGCCTCATCAATAGGTGCATCAATCAACATTTTTGCATAAGCCTCAAGGATTTGTGCATCCACTTCATATCCCATTTTCTCAATCCAAATCTTCCTAGGCTTAACTGCTTCCATAAGTGTTTCATCCTTCTTCACCATGAATTATATGTCAGTTGAATATTTTTCAACAATATGCTTAGGAACCCTTTCCCTAGACTTCATAGATTTTTGGAACCCCTTAAAATATCCCCATATTTTATCATCTTTTTGACTGCCTAAAGTAGCAATTGACTATTTCAATTGTCTCCCTACTAGGATATAAAATTCCCATTGCCTCTTCCCAAAACTGGGAGTATCATTCATGAAAAATAAAATTAAGCAGACAATTAAGTTGCCATACCGGAAAGTTTCTTTCTTTTCTCCCTTAATCTTTCCTAGGTTTATTAATAGTTCATCTAACATCCAACTACATAGATCCAATTTCTCATTTTCTCTCATCATTTTGTACGCTGTAAAAATACAAGAACTAGAAACAAAGTTCAGTTGGTTTGACTGAGTTACCTTATATCTAATGATCATGCTACTAAATCTAATGTCTGTGTTGGTAATAGTGTTTATTCGCATAGATCTCATGTCCGATGTCGCATAGGTGATTTTATTCACATAATAATTTGAAACCTTCTTGTCTGGATGTTTCCCAACCTATGGAAAATAAGTGATTGCCCTGATGGCTTCCTTGGTGATCTTGGTCTGTCCAACCAAATAAATTCCGCTTGTACTCTTCTCAAAACATACATAATTATCTCGTCTTCAAATTTTGGAATGTCCAGAATGTTGGCATTCTACACTCTAGTGAGAAATGATGGTGTTCTCATTGATGGCAACCACCCGACATTCATCTACTAAAGACACCAACAAACACCGGCACTGACAAAAACCTCACTGGTAGCGGCAACAATGCATACCGACACCCCAGCCGACAGGAATAAACTTTTGTTTATTGTATTTAATTGTAAATATCTTTTTGTAAAGCCGACATGGCATATTGTAATAGACTCATATATGTATGAGATCTTCTAAATCATTTAAAATATGATGATGATAGATGATAGAGGATGGAATAGGAGATAAGAATGAGCAAATAATAAGGGCAGATTCTGTATAAGGTTTATGGTTATAGTATTAGCTTAAACCGGTACTGAACCTGGCATAGTTGATGTTGATTTGAAGCAGTACATTGTATTGGATTTTCATAATCCATTTTTGTAAGTTAGTGAGACTTCTATCTTGTGATTGAGCAGTGAGCTTTAGGCAGTTGGCCTTCCTGCATGTGCAGGCCCCTCATTGTAAGTAATGTTTATTCATTGGCTAGTGAGAGAATATTGTGGGTCACAAATCCCACCAAGGTTTTTCCCACACCGAGTTTCCTCCTTAAACATCTTGTGTTATGGTGTATTTTCTATGTTGTCATTATTGTTCATGTTTACTACATTAACTCTTATTTACCAGTACACTATTTTGGAATGCAAAATACTTAATAAGGTTAAAGAATCTGTTAATCGGTTAGATACTGATTCACACCCCCTCTCAGTATCTTTGGGACTATCATTAATCCTAACACAGAATGTCAGTAAACCTTAAGTCTTCAATGTTCTTGTATGTCAGTTTGATCTTTCCAGATTCTCCCTTTAGCTTGCCCATGTAAATTCCCTTTATTTAAGATATTCCCGAGTCCTCAATGTGATAATGTATGTATTCCCTAACATTTTCAACATAGACAACTCCCTTTGGAACATGAGAAAATGCTCCAACCAAATCTTCCAGAGTAGCCACATGCGGATACTTCTTGAAAATTGGCTTGCGGCGGTCCTTGACCCCTACTACAGTCGAATTTGCAACAAAGATAGGAATAGATGATGATACCACTTCCATGTTTAAAAATAAATACCTATTGATAGCTTTCGATGAAAACCCTTAACAAATTCTTCCAGTCACCAGTGAAATCGCTCAAGAAGAAATCAGATTGCTTTGAAATGCCTTTGATCTCTCTTAGTCACTCTTAATCACTCTGAAATTGATTTGAATGCAAGGTGATCAATAATGAAGTGAATTCAACCTTCTAACCTTTGAGAAAAACCCTAATCTTCTATTGACACTAATGAGTGCCGATGGAAGATATCGGATCTCGAACAAAACATATCTATGTCGGATAAGCATCTCCAGTGTCTAGAACATCTTCCAAAACCTCTTCCCGGGGCATATGCAGCATCTTCATGAATTTTCCCTACCCCTAAGGCATTTTCCTTAGTTACCGGATGAGCTACCTATTGGTGCAGGAGAAACCTCCTCTGCCAGATAAGTAACCAATGTATTTCCATCTGATGATTGTTCTTTAGTCTTCCTAACCCATCTCTAAGTATGATCTTGCCGAATTTCACTAACCTTCTCTTTCCTTTTCTCATTTGATCCTCCATTACCAATCGGTGGATTTCTACTTCTACAAAATTTAGCAATATATCCAACCTCATTACATGCAAAACATGTAACATTGTTCCTTTGAATTGCTTTGCCAAAACTGGTGAAATTGCTTGACCTGCAATGATTGGCCATATGTCCAAACTTTCCACATGCATAGATTTAACATTCATTCTTTAATATTTTGTCTTATGACCATACTTATTGTATTTAGAACATTTACCAGGAGCAGAATCAGGGTTCTGATTTTCTCTATTTCTACATTGTCTAGCCATGTGACCAAACCTATTGCAAATAAAACATCTACCATTAAATTTATAATCATTAAACTGCCTTACTGGTGCCTTATGGTTTTGATCTTAATTAGTAATACCAGAACTCTATCCTTGCTCAAATCCAAGTCCACTGGAATCTCCAATCTTCCTTTGTCTCTTTAATAACTCATCTAGTTGTGCTCAGCTAATCTTGATTTTTTCTTTATACTCACTTGTAGTAGTTAGATCTTCTCTCAGAATTATTATTTGTCTATCAAGCTCTTGTTCATTACTCTAGGATTGTATTAAATCAGTTCTGAACATATCATTCTCATGAACCAGCCTACCACATTCTTCAAATTTGTTCTTCAGGGATACAACAATATTTTCTTCCTTTTTTCTTCAGTCCTCAATCTCCTTAGATGTTCTCATAGTTATAGCTTGCATTTCATTTCTCATAACCATGTTCTCCTGACTCAATTTCTTACATTGTTATTTAAGTGCATCTTTCTCTTCATCATTCTGACTTTGCAAAAGTTCCTTCCTCATAGCTTGAACAGATGATAGCCTCTCTTGTAGGACAAGAATTAATTCCTTAGAAGAATTTAATTCATCTTGTAGCTTTAAGTTCTTCAACCTTTCAACATCATAATCTCAAGTGCCATCTCAAGTTGTTTCTCCAAACCCATGTCCATGGATTCTGGATTTAGGATCTTCCTCAAGTTGTTAAACTTCCTCCAAGGCACAAGGCTTTGATACCAATTGTTGGAATCCAATAACAACATTGAGAGGGAGAGGTGAATCAGTGTTATATCAGATGAATTAATTTTAGCCTTATTAAAACATGCATACACCAACCGGTATATCGGTACATACAAAATTTAAAGAAGTAAAGCAACCAATAAGCCAATCACATAAATGAGAATCATAACACACAAAATTATACATGGAAAACCTTAATGAGAAAAAAGCATGATGGGATTTGTGACCCATAATATCAATCCACTGGCCATATGAAGAGATATTACAAAATATAATGGGGCCTGCACTTGCAGGAAGGCTTACAGCCTAGAGCACACTGCTCAATCACAAATGGAGTCTCACTAACTACATATAAATCCAGACTACAATCCGGTTTAAGCTCTATTTGTTCTAGTCTGAAACCCTAAACCCTTTTCCAAAATAATCCTTACATAAATATCCTCACGTAGATAATCTCTCTAATATATTTTGCATTATATTTTTGGCAATTGGCCAATGTCCCTCTCAAGGATTCATGACATGGTTTAACAGCCTCATCTAGATTCTATAAGTCTAGTGGTTGTATTGAGCATTGACAGGTTGATCTTTTGGTGCAACACCAACCCTAGCTTGTAACAAGTGGTATCAGAGCTTGGTCACAGGTTTGAATCACGTAGGCCATGGTGAGTGACATTGCGAGGGGGATTGTTGGTAGTGGGCCAACATCCCTCATGGGGATTCATGACATGGTTTAACAACCTCCAGTGAATTCTATAAGTCTAGTGGTTATATCGGGCATTGACAGGTTGATATTTTGGTGCATTGACAACCCTAGCTTGTAACATATATCACATTCACATATCCATCACCATATCTATATCAAAATGATCTAATCCAACTGATCTATATATCCTATACAACTTATCATGCCTTATGCAGACTTACAAAGATAATTACAATATCAAATTACATGTCGGTTAGATAACATAAATGCATGAATATCAAAAACAATTGTCAATGCTAGATCCAAGAGATGTCAGCCTCCAATACTGATAACCATATTCTAAACCATATCGTCCTACATTGCCGGTAACCAAAGAAATCCTTTTATCCTTCTAGATCCCATGTCGGTTTCGGTGTAGTATCTATGAAGTGCCTATCAGTACATAATTGAACCAAAACATGAAGCCGAAATAAAATACCATGTTTCCATTAATGACAACATAGTGAAACCAACCAATTGAGTGTCAATTGCCAATAGATTCACATGTCAGAAAATCTGAAACTTGTCAAAAGTTCCTTAGAATGTTGAAGTATGCAGGTGCACTACCTCTTAGGCCTATGCAAGTTGAAGCCTCTTTTCATCAATAGGGTGTTGATTTTATTGGTGAGATGACTAAGAAATGTAGTGGTAGACACAAGTGGATCCTAGTTGCCACTTATTATTTTATAAAATAAATAAAAGATATCCCAACTAAGCAAACAACTAGCAAGGTGGTTATTGATTTTCTGATAAGTAATATTATCATTAGATTTGGAACCCCAGTGAGATTGATAATGGATAATGCCATGTGTTTTACATTGTAAGAGTTCACTGATTTCTATGTCTTATCCAGCAAAAGCATATCATACTCATCACCATATCATCTGGAAGGCAATAGACAAGATAAATCAAGCAACAAGAGCATTTTGAAAATCATCAAGAGGACAATTGAGAAAAATAAGAAGGCCTACTAATAATGGCATTGTGGGCTGATAGGATTACCATCAAAAATTTAATAGGGAAGTCATCATTTGAGCTGGTATATGGAAGACAAAATAGATTCCCTATGAACTTGTTGCCACTGTACAAATTTATCTAAGACAATTACTAGGGTCTACCACAAAAAATGGATGAGAGAATGGAGAAAATAGCAGAGTTGGATGAGGTTAGAAATGATGCCCATCAAAGAAACATAAAGTTGCAGTAGAAAAATAATTATCTATTTGACAAGAGTCTCTAATAGGAAGTTTAACATTGATGATTTAGTACTGATATGGAATGCAAGAGGTCAGGACAAAGGTAAGCATAGAAAGTTTGAACTTTTTGGTTAGGACCATATGTTGTTGTTGATAAAGAATGGACAAGATTTTTATTTCTTAAAGGATATGGAAGGCAAAATTCAAGAGTTAAAACATTTAATATCTTAATCTCTTCTCCATGCACAATAGGTTAGTGTACATTTTGTATATATTCCTTGTGTTTTTGTTGGTATGATCCCCTTAGATATTCTAGATTCTTGCTTTGATCTAGGTGATTTGTCATCCCCAACTAGACCCACTATTAGGATTGTCAAAAATTCATTATTTTTTGTCAAAAAAGGTTCTCTCTATATCCCTTATGGGGTTAGGGATTTTATAATTTTTCATATGTTGAATGAAATGTCATTGGCCTAAGCGTTTCCCCTCCTTTTAAATTTTTTTTGTGTTGATCAAAGAGCTCATCGGTAAGATTCTTAGTCACAATATTAAGCCATCTATGCCATTCAATGACCGGTCCCTTGTGTTAGGAATTAAATAGCTACAACGGTTGAAATGTTGTCCTAATGTTTCCCAAGTTATATCTCAAGTTTAAATGTCCTAGCAACCAAATCCTCATGGCCCCCCGACCCTTAAGTGTTGACTTAATTAATGATGTGCTTAATTGTTCCACTTAAGTCACACTCTTCCCCTCGTCCCTGTGTGGTCTTTTTCAAGACCCAGAAGATGCGGGGTGGTGGGGAAGCATCTGGCAATCACATGTTATGGCTATCCCTCTACCTCATGGGGATGTTAGAATAGCAAGGGTAATAGCCAGAGACATTAGGGAAGTATTTCATGTTATATGGATAGTCTCCCCCTCTGCCCCATGTGACTAAAGATGAGGGTAGAAAGACTTGAGGGGTAGTGGGGAAGGATATTTCATATTGTAAAGGTTGTTTCCCTCATCCTCATGTGGTTCTAACTACAGATAGAAAAACATTATGGGATGTTGGGGAGAGGTATTTTGTGCTGCGAGGATGGTATCCCCTAGTTCCCTCATGATTAAGACTGAAGTCTAAAAGAAGGCACGAGATGGAGGGAAATAGAGAAAATTTGTTAAGAAAAGGGTTCTCCCCCCCGTGGCCCCATGGGAGAAAAGTCAAATATTGTGTTGTGATGCAGGATGGAGGGGATGAAATAAAAGAGAATAAATATGCTTCCCTCTACCCCATGAGATATTTTTTTATAAGTGGAGGGTGATGAAGGATAGAGGGGGAGCTAATACAAGAGAAGGTATTTCCCCTCTACCCCAGGGGGTTATGAGCAAAGAGAAATTATGGTGAGAGGTAGTGGGGAAATATAAAAAGGAAAGGGAAAACTCTATATCTCCATCATGTGGGATAGTAATGAATAAAGAAATGACCCTGAGAGATAGCGAGGAGTGATGATAAAGAATTAAGTTGTTACCCTCTACCCCATAGTAGTGAAATAAAGAAGAAAAAGATGATGAGGGGTAGCAGAGAAGAATAAAATAAAAAAGGGGAAGGTGACAAGGATGACAAACTACCACCTCAGCAAGTCAATAAAGGTAATAATTTCTTCTCAACTGTCTGATTCAAAATCAAGGGTGGAATTTAAATTTTGAGGCTACCAACCCACAATATTCACATGAAACTAATTAATGATGAATAGATGCAGTGTTGCCTGCGATAAATAAAATTAGATTTTTATAATTCATTTGCCCACCATGCATTCAAGAGACTAAGCAAAAAGAGTTTTCAGACAAAGACGATGAATTTGTATCGATAAAAGTGTATGATAATGCTTTCAAACAACAACTAGAATTATTGCCCCATTTGTTCCCCAATTTAATCTATGAATTCATTAAACTGGTCATAGGGTTTTTTAGTTTGTCAAGTAGAAAATAATTTCAAGCCCTACTTAGCAAGAATGGATCCCAAAAGAAAAATTGCAACCAACTCAACTATTGAGAAGACTCTCCAACAAAGAGAAATCTCCAAGCCTATGTTGGTATTTTGGTTATGTTGATATGGTTTTGTCATTGATGTCAACACCTTTAACACTTATCAACTCTGGCACTTTGGAGAATTGGCAATGTTCACTGGCAAGCAAGTGACTTTATGCACAGTAATCGATATCTGGTACACTAGCAGGATATATTGTTCACCGGCACTTGGAATGACATGGAAGACATCTGGTTATGTCAAAGACATCATTTGGACACTTTGTCTTGGAGATTTGTTCATTGGATTATTCGTATTTGCATATTTGTTGTTACCGGCAAATAGGTCCAGAATAAGCACCGGCATGCCTATCTATTCCAGATCAGCATGGTATGCTTTGGAAATGATTTTGTTGTTATTGTAAATACATTAAGCCAACATGTTGAATTGGATATTGCATCGGTTACTTGTAATTATTTTATTGGAATATCTTTTAGAGCCAACCTACTAAAATTGGTCTTAGGTTATGGTATATATGTAAGATATTATTTGTAAGATCGATATGTAATTGAGAAGAGGAATTGTAAGAGGGTATATGCGAGAATAAGAAGAGCTATACATGTAGACATCATTTGAAGGTGAAGAAAGGTTTTTGTGAAGACAATCAGAACTACACTGGTACTGAATCCATCATATGAAGGTGCTATTTTAAGGAGTACATCATTATTGGATTTAACAATCTAATTGTAGTCAGTGTGATTCCTATTTGTGTTTGAGCAGTGAGCTCTAGGCGCTTGGCCTTTCTGCATGTGCAAATCCCATTTGTATACACATACTATCTGCAGTAGTATCATCTAATCATGGGTAAGGTTTCCCACCATGGTTTTTCCCCTTACAAGGTTTCCACGTACAAATATTGATGTTAAGTGTTGTGGATGTTATTGTCTTTCTATTTCATGCATTAATCTTTACCGGTACTATAATTAACTAATAAAATGTCTACCGGCATAAACTTTGTTTTACCAGTATTAAGCATTAAGGTTGGTTAAGTTGTTTTTGGTTTGAATTTATTTGACAACTGATTCACCCCCCCCTCTCAGTTGTCTTTGGGACCTAATAATTGGTATCAGAGCCTAGTCCTCTTTTTGTAGAAGTTTAACAGCTTGAGGAGATCCAATGTCTACTAACTATTTCAGGGAGGACAGTCCTAAACTTGATGGAACCAACTATGGCATATGGAAGATTAGAATGGAGACACATCTAAATTGCATTGGAAAGGACATCTAGGATGTTACAAAGAATGGCTATATTGCTCCTACTCAAAGTCAGCCTAATCCACCTACCTTAGGAAAAGATGAAGAAAATGATTGCAAAGCAAGGGAACCACTTTTGAGCACATTATCAGATCAGCAAATCATGGGATTATCAGATAGGTCTACTGCTAAAGCTATTTGGGATCATTTGGAAACATTGAATGAAGGAGATTCCACAGTCAAAATTGCAAAACTTGAAAGCTTTCGAGTCAGGTATGAAAATCGGAAAATGGAAGAAGATGAAAGGATTTATGCTTTTATGGAAAGAGTAAATGAAATTGTTTTGGGTATTAAATGTTGTGGAGGAACCTTAAGTGAAGATGAAATTGTTTCAAAAGTCTTAAGAGGATTTCCACTGGCATATAAAATGAAAGTTACTACTATAAATGAGTTGAGAACAATGCCTAATACATCAGTAACTAGGGATACATTGATTGGAAAACTTTCAGCTTTTGAAATTGAGGAATTTGGTCTTGTTGCTATTATAAAGATAGATTTAGCTTTTAAGGCATCAACATCATCTACACCATGATTTGACAAATTTTATTGGAAAGCCTTTTATGCAAGAGAACTTGAGGAAATCAGGAGAGAAAATGAAGAATTTGAAGAATTTGAAGCACTATTTGCAAGGAAAATGCTTAAAGGTCCAGTTAGAAGTAAGTATGAAGGTAAAGCATCCTTTAAATGTTTTAACTGTAATAAGATTGGTCATATGGCTTCAAGATGCCCTGATAGACATGCTAGACTAAGAGAAGAAGATAGAAGAACATACAAGCCTAACCCTGAATATCAGAGATACAAATTTAAGAAGAATAAAGATAAATCTTGTTATCTTGCCGATGAAGGAGTCACTAATGATTATGATGATGATCTGGCAAACAATGGATGGGTTTTTGTTGCTATAATAGAAGATCAATCGGCACCTATTGCTCAACCGGTAGAGCAGGCCCTGGTAGCTAAAGTTGAAGTTAAGGATGAATGGATCATTGATTCAAGATGTTCACATCATATAACTAGTGATAAAGGTAAATTCTTGAACTTTCAAGAGTATAATGGAGGTCTGGTAAGATTTGGATATGATAAAGCTTGTTTGATCAAAGGAAAAGGTACTATATCTCTTGATGGTAAGAATAATACTGACAATGTTTACTATGTAGAAGGTTTAAAGCATAATCTTTTGAGTGTTGGTCAATTAGTTGAAAAAGGATTTCAGTTACAATTCAAGAATGGAAAATGCAAAATTATGAATAGAAATGGTTTGGAAATTGCAAATGGTAATCAAACTAGAGGTAATATCTTTCATTTGAATAACAGTGAAAAGACATGCTTGATTGCACATATTGATGAAAGTTGGCTATGGCATAAGAGACTCTGTCATGTAAATTTTGATTGCATGGTAAAAATCAGTACTACTAAGGCAGTTAGAGATTTACCTAAGATTGTTAAACCTCACAATCCGGTATGTAAGGAATGTCAATTTGGAAAACAAGTTAGAGAATATTTTAAAAGTATTCTAGAAAAATCCAATAATGCTCTTGACTTAATTCACACTGATTTATGTGGTCCAGCTAGAACTAAAAGCTTACAAGGTGATAGATATTTAATGCTAATCATTGATGACTATTCTAGAATGTGTTGGGTTACTTTTCTCAGAGAAAAATCAGAAGTACTTGGGAAATTCAAAATATTCAAGGCAATGGTAGAAAATGACACCGGTAAGAAAATCAAATGTCTGAGATCATATCAAGGAGGTGAATTCAAATCTAAGGAATTTAATGCATTCTGTGAAGTGAATGGAATCAGAAGACAGTTATCAGCACCTCGGACACCATAGCAGAATGGAGCTATAGAAAGGAAAAACAGAACTATCTTGGATGCAGCCAAAAGTATGTTATCTGAAGCAAATCTACCACATGTATATTGGAGAGAGGTAGTAAGCACAACGGTCTATACATTCAACAAAGTTCACATCAAAGGTGAAACTAGTAAGACCCCTCATGAACTATGGTTTGGTATTACTCCTACTCTTAAATATTTTGAAATATTTGGAAGCAAATGCTATATTAGGAGAGATGAGTATATTGGCAAATTTGATCCTAGAAGTGATGAAGGAATATTTCTTGGTTATTCATCTAAGAGCAAAGCATATAGATGTTTTAACAAGAGATTGCAGAAAATTGTTGAGAGTACATATGTGAAGATTGATGAACAGTTTAGAGGAACTTCAAGGTATATAGACTCTGAACTGGCAACAGAGTAACAGACAAATGAACCCACATTGAATCCACTAGTACAAAATGAAGATCTAGTTACACCGATATCATCTAAAAATTCCACTATAACTGAGGAACAATAGCAAACGAAGACACCCGGTATGTAAGATTGAACCACTCTAAAAATCAAATAATTGGGAACAAGTATCAAGGAGTTATGACAAGAGGAAGACTAGAAAATGAAGAGGTGTGTCTTATTTCTCAAATTGAAACATCATCAATTAATGAGGCATGTGAAGATAAGCATTGGATTAAAGCTATGGAAGAGGAACTAGAACAAATTGAGAAGAATAACACATGGACATTAGTTCCCCAACCTAAAGACAAAAATGTAATCAGAAAAAAATGGGTATTTAGAAACAAACTTAATGAAGATGGGAAGGTAATCAGAAATAAAGCAAGACTAGTGTGTAAGGGATATTCTCATAAAGAAGGAATTTATTATAATGAAACCTTTGCATCGGTAGCTAGAATTGAGGCAGTTAGATTATTGTTGGCTTTTGCAGCACACAAGAACTACAAAGTATATCAAATAAATATTAAATGTGCATTTTTTAATGGAGATCTTGAAGAAGAAGTTTACATTAAGCAACCTGATGGATTTTCTTTGATAGATAACAAAGATATGGTTTGCAGGTTAAGGAAAGCTTTATATGGGTTGAAGCAAGCTCCAAGAGCTTGGTATGCTAGATTGGATAAATATCTTTTGAAGATTGGATTTTCTAAAGGTAATGCTGATAGAAACTTATACTATAAAGTGACTAATGATGACATCTTGGTTATAGAATTTTTTGTTGATGATATAATCTTTGGAGGAGAAGATGGATTATGTAAAGACTTTTCTATTGAGATGCAGCAAGAATTTGAAATGTCTGTGATTGGAGAGATAAAATTCTTTCTAGGATTGCAAATTTCACAGACCGATAAAGATATATTCTTGAGTCAATCCAAGTACTTGAAGGATTTACTAAAGAAATTTGGGATGGAGAACTCTAAACCGGTAAGCACACCTATGACTACAAATGACAAATTATCACTAAGGGATGAATCTGCACCTATTAATCCAACTAGGTACAAATCTATGATAGGAGGTTTACTATATTTGACACAAACAAGACTTGATATTATGAATGTAGTATGTATTCTTACAAGATTTCAGAGTAATCCTAGAGAAAATCATGAATCAACAGTAAAAAGGATTTTACGGTACTTACAAGGCACTACAAATCTTGGTTTATGGTATCCTAGAGATGAAAATTTTGAATTATGTGCATAAATAGATGCAAATTGGGCAGGAGATGTGGATGATAGAAAAAACACCAGTGGCGTAGCATTTTTTCTTGGAAGCAGATTAATTTCTTGGTTGAGTAAGAAACAAAGTTGCACATCTTTATCAACAGCAAAATCAGAATATGTTGCAGCAGCAACTAACTGTACACAGGTATTATGGCTTAAGAAAATGTTGAAGGACATAAAGGTAAAATGCAAGGAACCTATAACTATCTATTGTGATAACACTACAACAATTGATATATCTAAGAATCTGGTACTACATTCTAAAACTAAACATGTTTCTATCAAACTGAATTTTCTCAAAGAGAATGTTGAAGCAAAAGAAGTAAAACTAGTTTATGTGAATACTAAAGAGCAGATTGTAGATTATCTAAAGACCAAGTAGCCAATTTTGATTGAGAAAACACAAACATTACTCCTGATGAAGCCAAGAGGATGGTTAAACAAAGTGGTATGCTACTAGTCCCAATTTGGAATTTAGAGCAAATTTTTGTCCTTGACAAAGTAATGAAGCAGGAAGATCTTACATTTGTGAGAGAATTTGGTACTAAGGGGACAGGGTTTCACCCCAGTATCAAAGAATTATCCCAATGGTCAAGAGCCCCAAGGATAGATAAGTCGAGACTATTTCTTGGTGTAGAGGAGAAGGTTGGGATGCAATTGTTAGGACATTAAAAGATATTTTTTTGTTGAAGTAGCCACAATTGAAACTCATTCAACTTTATTTGTGCAAGATACTATAGAAGAGGAGGAAAGGAGGCATAAAATATTGAAAAAGAGACATGTCACCCTCATTGCAGTCTTCAATTTGTTGTAAATGGAGAACATCAAATTAAAAAATGACTTGACAAAGAAAGAGTCCAAGTTGTGATCATCCACTATAGTCTTAGAGCTCGAATCCCTTCCTCCTCAATCACTTATTGATCAAACAGGGCTCACTATTCAAGAGGAAATTACCTCGATCTCTCACTATGAAGTTGAAAAACTTAAAAAAGAAAATAAAGCCTAAGGGCATATGATAAAGAAAAGGAAGAGAATGTCATTTCAGGCAGAGGTAAAGGCCAAAGAAAAATGTTTTAATATAATGGCAAAAACAAATTTGCACCTATTAAAAATAGTTTTGAATAAGTTAGGCGAGTTCCATGTCTCATATGTAACTATATTCCAAGTTTTGAAGCAAATAAAATATTTCATTGTAGTTTTGAAACCATTGAGTGATACTTGGCAACCTCAAGCTACAATTTTGAGGGAATGATTCATGGCTATCAAGAGGCTTTCCACAGCCCTACCCATTTTTAGGGCCATATGGAAGTCATTCAATATTTTAGTAAAGGAATTAGAGTACATTGTGTTGGCATATGTGCAGAATTTGATGACATGATAGGATTGTATGTTGTCATTGATATCAATATACTGAAGTATGAACCAGCATATTGAAGTAAGCAAACTGGTAAGTGAACTGGTATGATGGTATGAAGTGAACCGGTATGATGGTATGAACTTGTATATGCAAAAAGGTGAACCAGTATGTTGGAATGTGAACTGGTATATGAAAATTTTGTATTGGGGTTTCATTTGATATGACTACCGATTGGTAGTCTCGGCTTCAGGGTTTTTGGTTGTTGCATTCCACGTCTGTGAGATTCGACCGACAATATCTTGTGATGAGTTGGCATTGAAATGAAGATTAGATCATGTTGCCATGTCAGCCTTGTGCGAGTGAAGGATTTCCTTAAGGATCTTGCATAAAGAAGATTGATTCTATCTACCTCAAGAATGTACAAAATCTGAGTAAATGGTGGAGAGCGCAAGATGGGTTATCAGCTTCCAGAAGCGGCAAAGAACGAACGATGCAGAATGTCTTGAGATTTGCTGAAGATTGTTTTACCCTATGTAATGTGTTTAAATGGTCATGATTGGACTGACTATATTGTTAACCTAGATGCTTAGGGTTTTAGGTTTTTACCACCGACCTAATTGTTGTCTATAAGGTCAATGATGATTCTCATTTGAAGTTGTTGGAAAATGAATGTGTGCGAAGTGATTCTTGCCAGACCAGAGCAGTGAGTAGAGATCTGCAGAGTGTGATTGCAGATGTAAAAGAACTGAAGTGGATTTGCCTTGGCATTGAGTGCTGTTATCAGATCAGTGTATTACCTATTGACTTCTAACCATTTCAGTAGATGGAAAATCCCTTTACTGGGTAGCTTTAACAAGATTTTTGTAAATCCTTTAACAAGGTGACTCAAAATCATTGAGTTCTTTAAATCCTCTGACAAGGTAACCTTTAACAAGGTTTTAACCTCTAACCAAGTATTTAGCCATCCCTTAACCGGGTGATCCCTAGCAAGATCTGTTCCTAGCAGAACCTATTGTAAAGTTCTTAATCGGACTAGGCTCCTAACAGAGCGGACTTTAGAAGAGTTCAAGAACAACTTGTGGGTATTCATCCTTGCCGTGGTTTTTCCCACTTGGGTTTCCAGGTGAAAAATAAGTGTCATGTGTGATGCTTTTCCATGTGATGTTTTAGTGTTTTCAGTTAAGCGGTAGTGCAAGTTGATCCAGTGGTAATTATATTTATGATGTATTTACTTTTTTAAGCATATGGGTGAAGTGGAAATGAGATATTAGGTTTTGTGAAGATCTAAGTGTTACCAGTTTATGACTTTTACAGTCACTATGTTTTACCAGTATTGCCTTGATTTAGACCGGTGATACCGTTTGTCAGTTAGTATAGTCTTTGCAGTTTAAGTTGTTTAAGAAGTTTTTGTGTATACTGATTCACCCCCCCTCCCCCCCTCTCAGTACTTGTTGGGTATTTACTGTTCATCATTATTCATCACATTAAAGGTAGGGAGGTAGAAACTAAAGAAAAAATTAATTCATTTGAAAATCTCCAACATTGGATAATTCCAAAAATTTTGGGAGAGAATAAGGAGATAAAAAGCCTTGATGAATGGAAAAGGGTTTTTAAAAAGACAATACAAGTAATTGTTTATAAGATTGATGAAGGGGACCAACCCCAAACATTTACTTATCATTTAATTATTAATAAAATAATTTAAAAAGATGTAATGTACAAAAAATTTAATGCAGAGGTAAATAATATAGTAGATAGTAAGTACCAAGAAACATAAAGCAAAGTGTAAAAATTAGAAGATTTCAGGTGGCCAACTAGCTATCAGATTGCACAATGGAACGAGGAGCACAACACACTTGGAGAAGAATAGAGTGGGGAATAATGATAGGAATAAAAGACCCAATTATGCCTTAAAATGTAGACATTGTTGTCAAATATCATTTTGTGCCATATTCCTTTTTGTAGGGTTCTTTTTGTAGAAAATTACCTTTTTGCCTCCCACTTAGCTCATACACCTTCTATTGTAGAATCAATTTTAGCATCTTCAAGGACAACTTTTTTCTTCCATAAAGGTAGCTATCAGATCATGGTGATGTTGGTATAACTAATGAAGATAATTATGGTAAGATTATTGGCATATGGAGATGTTGATAAGAAGATGACCAGTAAAGTTATTGTTGGCATAACCTATAAAGTTGATGGAGATTGTTGGCTAGATGATGATGATATAGTTGTAAGTTGTTTGATGACTTTATTTGTGTTGTAATTGATGGAAATCATGTTTGTTGAGTCATCTAAGTCATCTATACCTGCCGGTATAGCCCAACTCATAGTGGAACCAGTTTACAACAAGTTAAACAGGAATAGAGCGATGATCAAGAGATCAGTACGGACGATCGATGAAGAGTTAGATGTTACGGTTTCAAACATATGTTTGTGACATTGGCATGAGTCTTTGATTGGAACTACATCAATAGGTTCAATGTATTGAGTGAGTTATGATTGATTGTCATGAACTCTATGAAGAAGAATGTATACCGGTAACAGATCTTTAACCGGTAATGATTTATGGTTTGGCATTGGATCTTATCATGTTCATAACTTAGTGATGACATGTAAAAAACCATGTGTAATGATAAGATTGTGTTTGAGTGCATACAAGGATCATATTTCTTGGGAAAAAACAAAGATCTTAGTAGAATGTGACAAGGGTTTGATTTCTTATCAAATTGATGTGCAGTGATATGAGTTTATCATTCAACGGTGGAAATTGTCTAGAAATTTGTTGTAATGATTTGTAATGACTATAAATGTAAATTCATTGTATTTTGAATGTAGTTAGGGTTATGTAGCCGACCTAACTGAAAAGTGTATTTAAGGGCTAGTTGGAGAAGAGATTTTATGTCGGTGATTTGAGAAGAAGGTGTTGTCGAACCAGATTGAAGTGTCTACATGTGTGTAGTAGAGTTGTGCTGAAAAGGATCTATACTAGCAAGAAAGGAAGTGTTGTTATCAAACCATTTTCCATGTTGTTCACTAATAGATATAGCATTTTGAAATCCCTTAACTGAGTAGATCCTAACAGGTCTTATTTGTAAATCCCTTCACTGGGTGGCTCATTAAATTAATTTTAAAATCCTCTAACAAGGTTACTCTTAACAGGGTAGAGCTCCTAATAGGGCTAAGGTAAAATCCCTTGATCGGGTGACTTCTAACAGGGTCTGCTCTTAACTAGGCATATTGTAAGCTCCTAGCCAGGCTTGGCCTTTAACTGGATGGATTCTAAAAGAGTGCAAATATTTTGTGGGTACTAATTCCCACCATGGTTTTTCCCATTTGGGTTTCCATTTGAAAAATATTTGTTTCATGTTGTGGTTGCATTGTTGACTTGTGTATTTGATTTCTTTACTATGTTTTCATGTTGATGAACACTTGAGTAAATGGTTTGGTAAATCTGCTAACCAAAATGTTTGAGTAATTACTGGTACTATTTTTTGAAGTATTGCAAAATTGTTTTACTATTGATTCACCCCCCCCCCCTCTTAGTAGTAACCAAATCCTCATAATAATAATAATTGGTATCAAAGTACTAGGTCCTCTTTATGCAAAATCTTAACCGCTTGAGGTAAAGATCTAAGATGATGAAGAAGGAGGGTCGTAAGTTCATAGGGATAACTACAGAATCTGGAGTGACAGAATGAAGATCTACATCAAAGGTATGGGGTAACAGTTTTGAGAGCATGTGGTTAATCAATACTCACCTCCTACTTGTACTCTAACTACGGATCAACTTAAGGAGTAGCAGGAGAATATTCAAGCATTGGAAGCCATTGTAAGTACACTTTCTGATTCTGAGTATATTGATGTTCATGGTTTAGAAACTGCTTATGAAGTATGGGAAAAGTTGAAGTTGATTTATGGTGGAGATGAGCATGTGCAAAAAGCAAAAGAAGAAAGCCTAAGAGGAAAGTTTGATGACATGAATATGATAGAAGGTGAGAACATCACCCAGTATAGATAGAGGATAAAAGAAGTAGTTGGAGGAATCAAAAGTGCTGGTGGAACCATAACAGGAGATACAGTGGTAAGTAAAATGCTTAGAACCTTATTGCCTGCTTATGTTGTTAGAGTATCTACTATCCAAGAATTGAGGTCACTTAGCAAAGATAAAGTTAGAGTTGATTCATTGATAGGAAAGCATACTACTTTTGAATTGAATAGCTTTGACAATAGTGTATCTGAAGTAGAATATTCTTTCAAAGCATCAGTATCGAGTGCACCAGTAAGAAAAGAAAAGAATGAATATAGATCAAGTCATCATGAGGGTGGTAATGAAGAAGTGGATGGTGAACATAACTTGATGGAAATTGGAGCTTTATTGGAAAATAAACTTCCTAGAGGCATCGGTAAGTAAAAAGGAAAGCTTCCTCTTAAGTGTTTCTCATGTAACAAAATAGGACATATTGTTGCTAATTGTCCTAAAAGTGATTAGAAGGAAAATTTCAGAAGGTTTAAGGGAAAAGGTAAGAAACAATGTTATGTTGCAATTGATGAAGAAGTTATTGATGAGGAATCAGAGGATGAAGATAATGAGGAAATTGTTTTTGTAGCAGTTAAGGAAGATCTCTCTGAGAAGAAAGCTTTAGTGTCTTATATTGACAGCAATGGTGAGTGGGTCATTAATAGTGGTTGCTCACATCACATGACAAGTGACAAGAATAAGTTCATCTCACTTGAAGAATTTGATGGCGGAGTAGTGATATTTAGCAACAATACACCATGCTTGGTAAAAGGTAAAGGTTCAATTTCTTTAAATAGAAAAAGTAATGCTGATGATGTGTATTAGGTTGAATGATTGAAGCATAAATTATTGTTTTTTGGTCAGCTAAATGATAAAGGTTATCATCTTGAGTTCAAGAATGGAGTGTGCAAGATTTTAGGAAGCAAAGGAGAACTGATTGCTACCAATAAACAGACAAAAGGTAACTTATTTCATCTGAACACTAATGTTAACAGTTGTTTGGTTGAAAAATTTGAGGATAATTGGCTATAGTATAGAATATTTGGTCATGTAAATTTTGATAATTTGGTTAAGGTCAGCAAGTCAAGTATGGTTAGAGGTATGCCACAACTAGTCAAACTAAACAATGTGATTTATAAAGAGTGTCAGTTGGGTAAGATGACTGATGATATGATGAATCAATAAGGATCCTGACAACTACTGAAAGGGGGGGTGAATCAATAAATAGAAAACTGACTTAACTTTCACCAAACTCAAAAACAATCTCACAAGTCAATCACTGAACAAACTAGTTCAAACACTGAGTAATAAACTGCAATAGCACTGACAAGTATACTGGCTGACTATCATATAAAAATAACAATATAATAGATCTGAAACTCCTAAACCATTTAACCAAAACATCAAAATACTTTACTAGCAATAGTAAAAGCACATTTTAGATTATTGTCGGTCATTTTAACATAGCTAAGTGGATTTAACAGTTAAGAAAATTAACCATATCAAACATAATCACAAAAACCATTCACCACTTGACACAATAATTTTTAACGTGGAAACCCAAATGGGAAAAAACACAATGGGGATAAATACCCACAAGTATTTTGAACTCTTCTGAAGTTCACCCTATTAGAGCTTTACAAGATGTCCTATTAGGAATAGATCCTGTTACGGACAACCCGGTTAAGGGATTGACTATAATGCCCTGTTATAAGAAATACCCTATTAGGAGTAACCTTGATAGAGGATTTGAAATCCAAGCTAATGGATCACCAAGTTAGAGGATTTAGATAGCACTAAGCATGTTAAATCTTATCCAGTTAAGAGATTTAACTCTTGTAATTGTTAGAGAACAACAGGGGTTTTTTAGTCTGGTAAATAGCACTACTCTTCTTGATCAGATCCTTTTCATGGTCTTATCTGCCTTCACAAATACTACAGATACTCCTTCTAGTTCGGCAATCAATTGCACTGACACTTAACCAAAATTGCAAACACTACAACAAAACAACTCATCGACCTTATAAGCAAAAAAATAGGTCGGTAACACATCACAAACCTAATATCTCATAGAGATTACAAACAAATCAATTCAAGTATGACTGTTGGATTACACAGCAATCATCAACACATTATACAAGACAACCTCGACTGCTCCTTGATCACCACTTCATCAATTCTATAACTCATCACGCGGTTTCCACTACATGCAATGTACTCGCTCATTCCCAAGATAAAACCGTTATCTCTATGCACCAAAACCCACTTGAAACTCATCACATAAAATATGCATATGTGTCATAAACATTACCGATCACCATTTTATCATAAATCAATACAACTGATTCACCAAGCTCCATCGGTTAGGGTTTGGCATATCAACAAGTAGGGTTACCGATTGATCTCATTGCTTTTAAAGTAATACTGCTTTCCTTAACTTTCTCAACTACCGATTGCATAAAAACATCATTATCAGTTACAATTGACATCAATGACAACACAATAGTTCATCAATGCAATCTTCAATCAAATTCCAACAATCTCCCCCTTTGGCATTGATGGCAATATAAATATCAACACCCTTTGATTGTGATGATTGAGAGTAATGCACATACACAGGTATAGGAATCCTGGTTTATATTTTTCCATGTACTCTCCTTCAACTGAGTCTACCATATCTTCAGCTAGTAATTGGCTATATTTCTTCTCTCTATCAATCGTGTAATTCCTTCTCCCCCATAATCATATAGTTCTTCTCCACCTTTAACAACAATGCCAAAGTGAAAGTAAAACATGTAGTGTCACACTTCACTCTTCTGCATCAAGTTGCTCCTGTTGTGGAGTAGCTCCACTCTACACCAATCCTACTTCAATATTCTTCAATTAGCTCTAGGACTGATGTCTTCCACATCTTCTCAATTGACCTCATGTTGGGGTACAACCCCTAGTTGACCTCCAAGATACTCAAAAGTAGTCTTAGGAAGAGGTTTAGTAAATATATCTGCTAGCTTCTCCTTAGTAGATACATGCTCCAGTAACACATCTTTACTCTGCACTTTCTCCCTCAAGAAATCATATTTCAGCTCAATATGCTTGGTTCTAGCATGCAACACCAGGTTCTTTGAAATATTTATTGCACTAGTGTTATCGCATAAAATATTTACCGATTTTGTGATCTTCAATTTGAATCCTTCCAGAATATGTTTCATCCAGATTGCCTTGGTACAATTCATATACGCTGCAACATATTCAGCTTCAACAGTAGACTGTGATATACAACTCTGCTTCTTGCTGCTCCAAGATACAAGTCTTCCACCAAGAAATAATGCACCACTAATTGTGCTCTTCCTGTCATCAACATTTCCTGCCCAGTCTGCATCTGTATAAACTTTCAAATCTATTGTCCTTGATTTCAGCATGGCCAAAATCGTGAGCCAACCCTATGAAATTGGTTTGTTTCATACCTCACATCCTCTGGAAGAGCTTGATCGACTTTGTCAGTTAGCTCCTTTTTCTTTCCGCTTCTTGTTTTTATTGTTTTTGAGTTCTTTTATTTTTGTAGTTTTACGTGCAGGTAGGACTTTAAAGGCTGACCTGTAGGGTTTTCCCTAGTCAAGAATTGCACATTGGACTTTAAAGTCTGATGTGTAATGTTTTGGTTCTGCCCTTGCAGATCAGACTTTAAAGTCCAACCTACAGGTAGTCCTTCTCTTGCAGATTGGACTTTAAAGTCTAACCTGCACGATATTTGCATCTGCACATCGGACTTTAAAGTCCGGTGTGCAGGTTGATTTTGCAGCAGCATGCATGTCAAACTTTAAATTCTGACTTGCAAGAGAGACATGGCATGATTAACAATTAATGAGGGAATTAATTGCTAATTTGGGGTTATTTATTTAAGTTTTGTGTTTTGATTTTTCATTTCGTTTGTTAATCTCGCATGCCCTCCTCCTTTTTCCTCCATTTTTGCTCGTCAATCCTACAGATTTATTGGATTTTCATCGGATTTTTATCGATCGTGGTGGATTCAAGTATTTTGTGTTTCATTTCGGGTTTTCTTCTTGCAATGTATCTTTTGTTCTTCTTTTTCATCACTCCCTTTATTTTGGGTCTTCATTTTAGAGATTGGAGCACATCGGCTTTTGAAATCCAATTGCACCCAATATTTCCTTTTCACCTCTTTCTTCATTTGCATGTCAGGTTTCAAATCCCGACATGCAGGTGAAGGAAGATATCTCCTACATATCGGACTTTAAAGTCCGATATGCGGGAGATACCCTCTTGCTAACAAGTCAGGTTTTAAAACCTGACATGTTAGCAGGAGAGTTAAACCTCACATATCAGACTTTAAAGTCTGATATGTGAGAAGAGTTTGTCTAATTGACATGTCAGGTTTTAAAACCCAACATGTCAATTGGTTGTCCTTCCCTTGCCCATTGGATTTTAAAGTCCGATGTGCTTGTCTTTTGAACAGTTTTTCAATTATACATCGGACTTTAAAGTCCGATGTGCTAATGACTTTTTTTTTTAACTTGCACATCAGACTTTACAGCCCAATGTGCCGATGACATTCCCCCAACTTGCACATCAGAATTTAAAGTCTAATATGCAAATAAGATGCTTTATCTTTGCAAATCAGACTTTAAAGTCCAATCTGCAAATTTTGACTCCTAAGGTGCAGGTTGGACTTTTTTCCCCAACCTGCCAGTTTTTAACAGTTTTGCTCCCAAGCCTGTTTTGACTCCAAATTTTTTATCCAGTGATCAAAATTGGTTTTCTGATGATGATGAATGTTGAAGAAGATAATCCTCGGTGTTAAATGCAGTCATTTGTAAATGTCAGTACCCCCTCATGAAAAATCATAGCCTTCTTCAAGACAATTGGAATCCTCACCAGGCAAGTCATCACCAAAGAAGATGAAGTACAAGTATGATAAATACTTGAATATGTACCCAAAAAGCTCAGTAGATTCCAACATCAAGGAGATAAAGGATACATAAATTAGTCATGTCAATATGTAGGAGTTCCTTGATCAAGTTGAGAAAGCTCCTTCTCACCTAACAAACTTGATCAGATCTGAGTTGCATAAATATGCTTCCTTCCTGGATGCAGCTCATGATTTGGATTTTGTACTTGTTGTGGTGGATCACTTCGATCCAAATACAAGACAAGTTAAGGATGCTGATCAAAATGTGGTCATGACTTTGGATAGTGTTTTATTCAACTGCATTTTCAAAGGTTCACCAGTCGAAGAAGTGGCCAACATTTCTCAAGAAAGTGCTCATGAGTACTATGAGAAAAATGAGGTAAAATGCAAGAAAGTAATTAATACAATGTACCTCTCTACTACTAGAATTTCTACCACTTCACGATGGCCTAAATATTTCTATAGAAGTGACTTAATTAAGGAGTACAATGATATGGTCACCATGTTGGCACGGTTGAAGGGTTTAAAGGATTCTCATTACTTTCAAAGCTGGATGTGTTATTATATGAATATAATCAGAAAATGAGTTGCTAAGATTGATTGGGGTGAGAAGATCACTGATGCACACTGTGTGCAGTTGAAGGAGGTCAAAGTGATATTGAAATTCTATATGACCTGTTACCGGGTATATGCAACTGCTTCCATGAAGCAATATCCAGGTTTATCTACCAAAGGTGACAAGAGGTTAGTACCTGTCTAGGAATACTATGATCAACTCATAATAAAAAATCAAGGGATCCATTTTAGAAGAGTCAACGATTCTTTCTTTGCCATGTGGAAGTGTGTGTTTGATAAAATCCTATAGAAGAAAAGATTATGAGAGGCTACATATAACAGGGTGTCTCATTTTGGATGTGTTTTTCTTCAGTTTCCAACATTCACTTACATTCGGATAGGATGTTTCTTGGGTGAACCTTTCATTTTACCAAGGTATCCTTCTGACAAGATCATCCTCATGGAGTTATGTCAACAACTGATCTATGTACACAAAAAGCAATTGCAAGCACATAAGACCAAATTGATGTTCCCAGAATCTATTGCCAGGTACTCAATGTTAACTAACCCCAAGGCCAAGAACATGGAGGAAGAGATGTAATGGAATACCATGAGGAGGTTGAAAGCACGAAATAATTTTGACTTTTGTGGCATGAATAATAAGCTCAAAAGAAACTACACCCATGTTTTTAGGTTTGAGGATGTATGGGCAGATTGCCAAGATGAAGAAGACATAAGAAGAATGCATTTCAGTCATCTTACCCTAGAGCAGATTGAAAACCTAGATTTGGCAAAAATCCCAATGACCATGGAGGACACTGATGACAAAATAGACCAATTTTATTATGAAAAGAAGATTTCTGACTCTCTACTTCCACCGGTGCAATGGTCAAAAAAGGAGAGTAAGTCTATCACTCAAAGAATCTCCCCCAATTTGGAAAATACCAATGCATGGTTGTTGAAAAAGAATCTTAGAATGAAACAACTTCATGCTAGTTCCAGAGATGATGATAATAGTGATGGCCCAATTGCTAAGATAGCTATGACTGAAACAAGAACCAAGAGCAAAGAAGACCCACAAGCACCATCCTCAGCCCCTGTAACTCAATCTAAGGGGAAAGGACCCAAAATCAAGTTCACAATTAAAGGGTCCAAAAAAGGTGAATCGTCTTCAGTACCACAAGAGACAGTCACAAAGGAACTGGAACAATAGCCTGCTAGAGAGACTGAGAAAGAAATGGAGCCGAAAGAAGGTGAAATTCCCCATCAAGAGGAAGCACAGGATGAAGAGCCAGCACATCATGGCGAAATTATTGTCCCTGCCACCTCACAGGTGCCAACCCATCTAGAAGTTGTTATTCATTTTATTGAAACTAACTCAGATCAAGAGGATGAGGGATTTGATGATGAGGAATTAGTTTTGGACATGTCACAGTCAAAAGTTGCTTAACAATTTTTCACATTATCCAATTTTTCTAGTTTGGATGATATTCCTTCAACCACCATTGAATCTTCAATGTTGGATTTTCCTGAAGCTATTGAGCAAGCATTTGTGGAACAACAAATGATGACTTTACCTTCTATAGCGGTCATAACAGAAATTCCACCTCTAGTAAGTACTGAAATTATTTCCACTACACCTTCCACTCTCCCCTCTATGGTTGCAACTGAAGAGGTGTCAGTAGCGACAGTTGTTACTACATCAGTAGGCATATCACTACATACTTTAGCATTTACACCAATAACAACATCTATAAATGCTGCAAGTTCAAGTCAGTTTGCTCGTGAAATACTAAGTGATCCTCAGCAATAAGCCACTACTCCACCTGCCAATCCAGAATTACCACCTTGGATGGAGGTAGTGGCACCCAAGAGGAAGAAACAAATTATTTCCCTGATGAGTTTTATTTTGAGTAGTTGGTCCCTCCAAAGCCCAAAGGAACAAAAAAGCCGAAGACAGTCTCTCGGGTGTTAGTAGATCCGGCTACTAAAAGGAAATATGCTGAGGTCATGGTACTATTGTCAGATAAGAGTAAAGATAATATACAACCTCAAGACTATACCATGCAAACTGTAGAGTTGGGAGTAGAGACGCATGAGAGTGTTAAGCTGGATTCTCAAACGGCTTTTAACTCTTTGTTATGGAGGTTCGATCAAGAGAGGGATGAGAAGAATGAATTAAAACAAAAGTTTGAACAATTGACCAATGTTCTTCTTAAAGTTACACAATCTTCCCAGGAAATTAAGCCCATAGGTTCCTTAATGGACATTGAATCTCTTAAGAAAGTTGAACAGGTGGGAGCCAAGGCTCGAGTGGTGGATGAATGGATTGCACCATTGAAATCAGAAGGGTCTCATCTTCTAAGTTCAACAATTGGGTTATTGGCCGATTTTGAAGTAATCCAAAGTCACATGCAAAGTATCAAGACTTCATTATCTCAAGAAATTGAAGATATTGAGAAGAGTACAACCCTTTGGAGCAAAATGGAGGACTTTAGAATAGACGTCCTCATTGAAAATAAAGTGGTTCCCACAAGAGAAAAATATGTCCAAATCTTGTCACTATTGTCTCACAAGAAAGAGACAATAAGATTGATGATTGTAGAGCTGGATCGAGAAAGGAAGGAAGGTGATGATAAGATTGATCTGATTTCTGCCAGAATTGTTGACCATCCTTGTTACCTATATGATGACAATCAGAATCTCATTACTAGTGATGCCACCATGAAGGAATTTCTTTCCTTAATGGATCACTACACGGGACAGGATTTCTCACTAAGTGCATTCAGCAAGTTACTGGAGATCCAAGTCATTTTTGAGGTACTTGCATACATGTTGAAGGATGGGAAAAATAAAGATGTGAATGTTGAAAATGCAATTTCCCATGTTCGTGTGATCATAGATTCTACCTCAATTTCGAACAAAGTAGAGATGGAGGCCCTCCTGACTAAGTTCAATTAATTCCATAGATCTAATGAGGAGGAGAAATATGAATAAAGTGTCCCCTTTTGACATTTTCTTTTCATGTAGTTGCATAGTTAGATGCTGCAAGTTTTCTCTCAGCTGTGCATTTTCTTTCTATTGTAGTTGAATTCAAGTGGGATTGTGCATTTGAATTAGTCAGTTGTGCCCACATTTTTCTCCATTCATTTCCTATATAAGGAGGATCCTCATTTGTACATATTTATCTTTTATTATGCTTAAGCAAAACTCTGTCGAATTTTTTCCTCAACTAAGACTTTGAGCTTTTGTCATGAAGGTTCAATCAAGCAAATAAAGAAAGCAATTTTATTTGATCTCAAACTTTGTGTTGTGTCAAAAATTGTTTATATGAGTTAATGTTCTTATGTTCATTACTTATATATGTTCTTTAATTCCTTGATATTTGAGATATTGTTATGTGGGTAAAAGACCTTTTGAATTCTGCAAGTAGACTTTGTGCTCCTCGCATATTTGGGAAATTTTCTATTGTTAAGTGATTAGTTGGAGGTTTTTTTTTGCTACTGTTTCTTGTAGTTTTAAGGATTGGGGAATTACACTTGAAGACTTTGACCTGCAAGTTGGATTTCTTACCATTTGTGATAATTAGTTTAAGTTAGTGTTACATTCAAGGGAGACTTTATGCTTCTTGGTTGTAAGTTTTCACATAGTTTGTTGGATTCATTTGTTCATTTCTTTGAGTATCTAAAGGGATAGATAATTGTAACAAAGTGGAGGGAGAATATATAGACTCTAAAAAAATAGAGTTATATGCCCAACACTTACCCATAGATTTTAATTTCTTATTTAGAGAAGAAATTCCAAAGGGAACCTCCCCTTAATGAGAGGAGAGATTAATTTCTCAATGTAGCTATGTGTGAATCATATATTTTGTCATTGGTACGTTGGTGACAAAATCTTCACCCAATAGGTTTTTGGCGACTCTTGTGGGGAACGACGTGCAACTGGTTCTTTCCTTTTGGGTTGCAATGCGCTTTTCATTGTAATATTCATACTACTGATTTTCTCAAATATTCTAATCTGGTTGATCGAAGTTACACTCATGGACAAATATTAGCAGTAGTTGTTGATCCTACTTTTGAGTTTTTTACAGCAACATAATTTTCCCTTTGTGACACCTCCTCAGATGCATTCTCCTTTGCAGCAGGCATGAAGTTTTCCTTCTTTTGCATGGTGATCTCCCATTCCATATGAGGCATCAATTTTGCAAGTCTCATTTGTTCCACTTGCAAATATTTTTGTAATAACACCATATAATCCGTTAAGGATGGCTACTATTGGCTCTTGGGGTACCACTTTTGGTCCATTAAGCCTTACTGCACCTTTACATGAACTTCCCAAAGGCACACGGAAAAATTTGCCTAATTTTTTGGGAGATGGTTCTCAACATCCGTATGAACACATTGTTGCCTTCTACATTGCATGTGGGGTTCTCGGTGTTGAGCATGAAGATGCTTCAGTGAGGTTGTTCATTGAAACTTTGCATGGAGTTGTTGCTGATTGGTTCTATCATCTTCCAAACAATTGTATCACAAGTTGGGCAATCCTTAGAGCACTATTTGAGGCAAGGTTCAAGTCTACTAAAGATGATCATGCGCTATGGGTGCAACTAACTCAAATGAAAAAATAACCTCAGGAACCCATGCGTGAGTTCATAGCGAAGTTTAGTAGATTGCACAATTGCATTCCAATTGCTTCATGACCCATCGCTAGAAATTTGAAATACTTCTTTATCAACGCTCAATCGCCAAAGGTAAGTTTTCTTTTGCGAAGGGACAATCCTACAAATTTGTTCATTGTGCAACAGATGGCCATATCGGTTAAAGATGATCTTATCCTTGCTGGTAAGATAAGGAGAGATCCTAACAAGGTTAGGAATAATCAAGTTGTTGATTCATCTTTTTCTTCAACCAATTCTATTGATCCCATGATACAAAAGCTAGCAAATGAGTTGTTAGCACTTAAGAAGCAGATTTCCTCACAAGGAAATACTTCTTACTATGAAGTCCCAAGAAGGAATTATCCAAATAATGCTTCCAATTAAGCCATGCGTAATCAGAACAAATTACCTCCTGCTCTAGAGAGGTTTGCATTGGAAGCACCACCCCAAAATTCAGCTATAGGCTATTATGAAGCTAAACAGAATGATCATCCCCCATTTGGTGACAAAGATGTCAATTTGCATCAAGAAGATGATGCAAAGTTGCTTGGTGACTCTAATATCAGGTTTATGCAATATGAAGAATATGATACGTCAGATACATGCGAAGGAGATGTCTTTGTAGTATTCACTCATTCACAAGCATAGGCGGCTCAACCACCTATTAATGTGAAGAGTGATGATTCCATTCAAATCAAGGATTCTCAACGTTTGCCAGTTACTATTGCTAAGCGTGGGAATCCTGTACCAAACCCCCCAAAAGACAACTCCATCTCGAAGGACGTCATGAAGGATAAAAGTGTAAGTACTCCTTCGACTACTGTCAATTCTTCTACACCTGCATGGAAGACTAGTGTACCTCATGTTTTGAGTTCTCAAAATGAGAACCCAAATCCGTCTTTAGTGAATTATTTTCAGTCATTTGATATTTTAGACCATGCTAGGAAAACCAAAATACAAATGTCTGACGTAGAGTTTTTGAGGTCTAATTTAGATTAATTCAACCATTTGGTCAAGTTTGTTAAAGAAAAAGATAATACCCCAGGAAGTCTTCCCAAGTCTGACTCACTTCAAAATAACTTAGTAATTTTCCCTTCTCCTACAGAAAAGATAGAGTCATTCTATATCTCTTTGTTGATAAATGGTTTTAAGCTTAGTAATTGTGTGATCGATTCTGGGGCATTTGATAATGTTATGCCAACAAAAGTTTCCAATGCCCTTTGCTTAACTTTGACTAAAACATTTGGAAGATGTTTCTCTATGGATAACAAGCAAGTCCCCTTGATAGGTTAGATCAAGGATGCACAATTTGTGTTCGCTGCATTTTTAGAAAACAAGATTAAGATGACGGTATTGGTAGCCGATGTGTCGGCTTCTTATGGCTTATTATTGGGGAGAAATTTTTGTAGAGATGTTGGAGGAGAGTTAAACATGGATATAACAGAGGCACACATTCTCGTCAAGGGGGAAGTCAAGAAGTTGTATCCTAAAAAAGAATCAAAATACAACATTGTCAAATCCAATGATCAGTGGACTCAAATTATTTTTGAGTCATCAAGTATGGGTAATTATTTCCTGCATGTTGATGATGAGTTAGAGGTTGTTCCTGAGATTTAAGGTGTTATTTCCCAGAAAGAGGTTTCTAGTGATTGTGAGAGTATTGTTGTAGAGTCTGTGGGATCTTCGACCTCACAGGAGGAAATTCTTAATTTTGATACTGTCAACATTGGTAGTCCAAATGATGTTTGGATGCTAAAATTTGATGGCAGTTGTTCTTCTACCGGATCAGGAGCCGGTATTGTTTTGGTTTCTCCTGATGGTAATCTTTTCCCTTTTTCCTTCAAATTGCAGTTTGACAAGACAAATAACATTGTTGAGTACAAATCACTTCTTCTAGGAATGAATGTTGCCCAAAAGAAGGGAATTAAAAATTTACATGCTCAAGGAGATGCAGAGTTAATTGTGTGTTAGGTCAGGAATATATATCAAACTAGGAGCGATAGGCTACGGCACTATCATAACCTGGTTTGGGATTTGATTGAGGCATTTATTGCCTTTGATATATTTGTTGTCTCTCATGAATTTAATGATAGGGCAGATTCATTAGCAATATATGCAACCTCTTTGGTTCCTCACAAAGATTTTTCAGGATCAACATACATTGTTGAATTGGTCTTTCGACCAAGTGTTCCTGACAACTCTGATCATTGGCAAGTGTTTAATGACAATCATCATGTAATTAATTGCTTGCAGATAACTGACAATTTTGATGATCTGTATTTTGAAGGTAGTCGCTGCCCTTCAAAGGATGCAATTGAAAGTAGCGATGCAGAAACTGGTGAGAAATTTCTGCAATTGAAAGGAAATAAGATCCCTAAGGGTTTGGTTTCTTTAGAAAAATTGTTTGACAAGCATGACCGCTACGTCAAAAAGCAACAAAAATCAGCTACAGGCTCAATGGAATATGAACAGGTAAATATCAGCACTGAAGTCAATCCAAAGCTAATCAACATTGTAAAGTGTTGTTCGCAAGAGGAAAGGCATAAATTTGTTGTGTTATTGCAACAATATGTTTATGTCTTGGCCTACTTCTATGAAGACTTTAAGTCTTTTCGACCAAAAGAACTTCATCATGAAATTCCATTAAAGTCGGGTATCATGCCTTTCCATCAGATGCAAAGGCAATATAATCCAAAGATCTTTGATACTATCTTTGCTAAAGTTTAAAAAATGTTAAAATCAAGGATAATCTTCCCCATTCATCATTCTTCCTGGATAGCTAATATTGTACCTGTACGTAAGAATAATGGTGAGATCCGGATATATGTTGATTTCCAAAATTTGAATCGGGCATCCTTAAAGGATAACTACCCTTTACCTGTCATGGATCATGTCTTACAAGTTGTTACTAGATCAAAGATGATGTCCATGTTGGATAGATTTTCAAGCTACAATCAAGTAGAAGTTCTGAAACAAGATCAACACAAGACCGCGTTTACCACACCTTGGGGCACTTTTTCATATCGCAAGATGCCTTTTGGGTTGATAAACATAGGAGCGACTTTCCAATGTGCAATGGACTTGGCCTTTCAAAGTTTTCTCGGTAAGTTCATTGTAGTCTATTTGGATGATTTGATTGTTTATTCCAAGAAACGTCAAGATCATTTCTATCATTTGCAACAAGTATTGGAGAAGTGTCGTCAACATGGAATTTCCCTTAATCCTAAGAAATCTGGTTTTGGGGCACTGAGGGTAAGTTACTTGGGCATATTTTTTCAAAAGAAGGTATAAAGATTGATGATGAGAGAGTAAAGGCATATTTTTTCAAAAGAAGGTATAAACTTTTTAAGAAGATTTACTCTAGACTTTGTCGAACAGACTCATCACATTGTTGACATGATGAAAGGTAATTCTCTTTTCAAGTGGACTCATGAAGGAAAGAAATCTTTCCATCAGATTAAGGAGGCTATGGAAAATTCTCTAGTCTTGGTATGCCCTGATTATACCAAAGAATTTATCATGTATAGTTATGCATCAGATCATACCTGTTCAGCCATATTGATGCAGAAAAATAGTGAAGGTGTGGAATCACCCATTGCATTCATGAGTTATCCATTGAAAGCTCATGAATTGAAGTACTCAGAAATGGAGAAGCATGCTTTCATCATGGTTAAAGCAATGAAACATTTCAGGTTCTATATTCTAAATTCACATATCATCGCACTTGTTCTTGATGCTATTGTCAAGTCAATTCTAATGCAACAAGAGTTTGGAACTAAAAGGGGCAACTTGGGTTGCTAAGATTCAGGAATATGTTATGGAAATCAAGCCTACTAAGTTGGTTCATGGAAAAGGACTATGTTAGTTGATAGCTAATAAAAATCAATTGATGAAGTGGTGCTTGAAAATGAAGGTATGAATCAAGATCTTCCCAAGGTTCTATTTGTCAGCACCATTGATAAGTGGTATTCTAACTTGGCATATCTCTTAACATATGGAGACTATCCTATGCACTTGTCACGTAATGAAAGGAAAACCATGAATCTTAGAGCGGTGAATTTTTTCCTATGGGACAATGGTTTGTATAAGAAAGGTTTAGATGGTAATTTCTTGCATTGCATGGAAAAACAACAATAATTAAGATTACTTCAAGCTTTTCATGATCTTGCTTGTGGTGGACATTTTTCTGCCCCTGTCACTACACACAAAATCTTGTGTGCTAGATACTATTGGCCAACATTGTTTAAGGACACATACAATTGGGTTCGCAAATGTGAGCAATGTCATCAATTTGTGGGTAAGCCTAATCTATTTGCACCCCCTCTTAAGCTAGTTGTAATTGAAGAGCCCTTTCAATAGTGGGGATTGGATTTCATTGGACCTGTCAATCCAACATCTAGTGCAAGTCACATATAAATTCTCACAATAACAAATTACTTCACTAAGTGGGTGGAGGAAATTCCAACTAAGCAAGCTACTTTGGTAGTGGTTTGTCAACTCTATAACGAAAACATCATTTCAAGGTTTGGTGTTCCTCATAACATAGTAACTGATAATGCTTCATGTTTTTCATCTTATGAGATCATTGACTTTTTCTTTGATTATGGTATTACCCTTTCACACTCATCTGACTATTATCCACAAGGAAATGGTCAGGCCGAGTCAAGCAACAAGAATTTGGTTACTATTATGAGTAAGCTCGTTGATGAGAGACAACAGACTTGGCATAAAGCTCTTTGTGATGCGCTATGGGCAGATCGTATAACTCCAAAAAGAGCGATCAGTATGTCATCTTTTCAACTTCTATATGGGTTGAATGTCAATATTCCTATTAATCTAGAACTCATAGCATTAAAGCTTGCCAAGATCGTTGAAGATGAAACCTATCAAAATTTGCTTGATAAGCGAATTATGTTTCTTTCTCAGTCGGAAGAAACAAGAGCGGAGGTGGTGGATAGGATTGTTGCACACCAAAGCCAGGTGAAAATGTTATTTGATAAGAAAACAACTTCTTGTGAGTTCTCAATTGGTGATCAAGTCTTGTTATGGGACAAGAGGAAGGAACCAAAGGTTTTGCATGGAAAGTTTGAATCCTTATGGAGAGGTCCCTTCACTATTCATGAAATATGTGGTGAGCATAGCTACTTAGATGCATATGCGGATGGTACCCTGTTCTTGCTACCTCACAGTGGAGAACATTTGATGCTACTTACTCAATGAAGAGCAATGTAAAAGGATGTTGTACTTATTATAAAATTTGTATAGTTTCTTCTTTTTAGTCTTTTTGTCGCCTAACTCTATAGCCCAATGGATATAGGCACTCAAAGTTCTAGATTCTACAAGCTTGAAGTGGTGTAGTTTGTTCCCTAGTCAGAGCCAGTTGTTGTCCTCGATTTCAGCATGACCAAAATTGTGAGGCAACCCTATGAAACCGGTCCGTTTCGTACCTCACGTCCTCCGGAAGATCTTGATTGACTCCGTTTGTTAGCTCCTTTTTCTTTCCGCTTCTTGTTTTTATTGTTTTATGAGTTATTTTATTTTTGCAGTTTTACCTGCAAGTTGGACTTTAAAGTCCGACCTGCAGGGTTTTGCCTAGTCAAGAATTGTACATCAAACTTTAAAGTCTGATGTGTAATGTTTTGGTTCTGCCCCAGCAGATTGAACTTTAAAGTCTGACCTACAGGGCCTTTGCATCTGCACATCAGACTTTAAAGTCTGATGTGCAGGTTGATTTGGCAGTAGCATGCATGTCGGACTTTAAAGTCTGACTTGCAAGAGGTTTAATCCTGCATGTCAGACTTTAAAGTCCAACATGCATGGCACGATTAACAATTAATGAGGGCATTAATTTATAATTTGGGGTTATTTATTTAAGTTTTGTGTTTTGAATATTCATTTTGTTTGTTAATCTTGCGTGCCCTCCTCCTTTTTCCCTCATTTTCGCTTGCCTATCCTATGGATTTATGGGATTTTCATAGGATTTTTATCGATCGTGGTGGATTAAGGTATTTTGTGTTTTATTTCAAGTTTTTCCTCTTGCAATGTATCTTATGTTCTTCTTTTTCGTCGCTCCATTTATTTTGGGTCTTCGTTGTAGAGATTGGAGCACATTGGCTTTTGAAATTAGATTGCACCCAATGTTTCCTTTTCACCTCTTTCTTCATCTACATATCGGGTTTCAAATCCTGACATGCAGATGAAGGAAGATATCTTCTACATATTGAACTTAGATACCCTTTTGCTAACAAGTCGGGTTTTGAAATCCGATGTGTTAGCAGGAGGGTTAAACCTCACATATCGGACTTTAAAGTCCAATATGTGAGAAGAGTTTGTCTAATTGACATGTCAGGTTTTAAAACCCGACATGTCAATTGCATGTCCTTCCCTTGCACATCGACTTTTTTTTTAACTTGCACATCGAACTTTAAAGTTCGATGTGCCGATGACTTTCCCCCAACTTGCACATCGGACTTTAAAGTCTGATATGCAAGTAAGATGTTTTATATTTGCACATCAGACTTTAAAGTCCAATGTGCAAATTTTGACTCCTAAGGTGCAGGTCGGACTTTTTTCCCCGACCTGCCAGTTTTTAACAGTTTTGCTCCCAAGCCTATTCTAATTCCGAATTTTTGATCCATTTGATAAAATTTGGTTTTCTGATGATGATGAATGTTGAAGAAGCTAATCCCTAGTGTTAAATGTAAAAAATTTGCAAATGTCAATACCCACTCATGATAAATCAGAGCCTTCTTCAAGTCAATTGGAATCCTCACCAGGCAAGTCATCGGCAAAGAAGATGAAGTACAAACTTGATCAGATCTGAGTTGCATAAATATGATTCCTTCCTAGTTGCAGCTCATGATCCAGATTTTGTACTTGCAGTGGTGAATCACTTCGATCCAAATAAAATATAGGTTAAGGATGCTGATCAAAATTTGGTCATGACTTTGGACAGTATTTTCTTCAACAGTGTTTTCAAAGGTTCACCGGTCGAAGAAGTGGCCAACATTTCTCAAGAAAGTGCTCAGGAGTACTATTAGAAAAATAAGGTAAAATGCAAGAAAGTAATTAATAAAGTGTACCTCTCTACTGCTAGAAATTCTACCACTTCATGATGGCCTAAATATTTCCATAGAAGTAACTTCAATGAGGAGTACAATGATATGGTCACCATGTTGGCACGAGTGAAGGGTTTAAAGGATTCTCATTACTTTCAAAACTAGATGTGCTATTATATGAATATAATCAAAAAAGGAGCTGCTAAGATTGATTGGGGTGAGAAGATCAATGATGCACTCTATGCACAGTTGAATGAGGTCAAAGTGACATTAAAATTCTATATGTCCTCTTACCTGGTATATGCAACTACTTGCATGAAGCAATATCCAAGTTTATCTACCAAAGGTGACAGGAGGTTTGTACCTGTCTAGGAATACTATGATCAACTCACAATCAAAAATCAAGGGAGCCATTTTAGAAGAGTCAACGATGCTTTCTTTTCCATGCAGAAGTGCATGTTTGATAAAATCCCGCAAAAGAAAAGATTATCAGAGGCTACATATAACAAGATGTGTCATTTTGGATGCATTTTTCTTTAGTTTCCAACATTCACTTACATCCAGATAGGATGTTTCTCGAGTGAACCTTTTATTTTACCAGGGTATCCTTCTGATAGGATCATCCTCATGGAATTATGTCGCCAACTGATCTATGTGCACGAAAAGAAATCACAAGCACATAAGACTAGATTGAAGGTCCCAGAATCTATTGGCAAGTACTCAGTGTTAACTAACCCCAAGGCCAAGAACATGGAGGAATAGATGCAATAGAATACTATGAGGAGGTTCAAAGCACGAAATAATTTTGAATTTCGTGGCATGAAGAATAACCTCAAAAGAAACTACACCCATTTTTTTAGGTTTGAGGATGTATGGGCGGATTTCCAAGATGAAGAAGACATAAGAAGAATGGATTTCAGTCGTCTTACCCTAGAGAAGATTGAAAATATGGATTTGGAAAAAATACCAATGACCATGGAGGACACTAATGGCATAATAGACCCAGTCTATTATGAAAAGAATATTATCGACTCTCCACTTTCACCGGTGCAATGGTCAAAAAAGGAGAGTAAGTCTATCACTCAAAGAATCTCCCCCATTTTGGCAAATAACAATGCATGGTTGTTGAAAAAGAATCTTAGAATGAAACAGCTTCCTGCTAGTTCTGGAGATGATGATAATAGTGATGGCTCAGTTGGTAAGACAGCTACGGCTGAAACAAGAACCAAGAGCAGAGAAAATCCATAAGCACCATCCTTGGCCCATATAACTCAATCTAAGGGGAAAGGACCCAAAATCAAGTTCACAATTAAAGCGTCCAAAAAAGGTGAATCCTCTTCAGCAGCGTAGGAGATAGTCACAAAGGAACCAAAACAACAGCCTGCTAGAGAGACTGAGAAAGAAAAGGAGCGCGAAGAAGGTGAAATTCCTCATCAAGAGGAAGCATGGGATGAAGAGCCAGCACATCATGGTGAAATTAATGTCCCTGTCACCTCACAGGTGCCAACTCATCCAGAAGTTGTTATTCATTCTGTTGAAACTAACTTAGATCAAGAGGATGAGGGATTTGATGATGAGGAGTTAGATTTGGACATGTCACAATCAGAAGCTACTCAACAATTTTTCATATTATCCAATTTTTCCAGTTTGGATGATATTGCTTCAACCACCATTGAATCTTCAATGTTGGATTTTCCTAAAGCTATGGAGAAAGCATTTGCAGAACAACATATGATGAATTTACCTTCTACGGTGGTCATAACAACAATTCCACCTCTGGTAAGTACTAAAATTATTTCCACTGCACCTTCCACTCTCCCCTTTGTGGCTATAATTGCAGAGGTGTCAGCAGCAGCAGCTATTACTACATCAGCAGACATATCACTAGATACTTCAACATTGATACCAATAACAACATCTATAAATGCTGCAAGTTTGAGTCAGTTTGCTCCTGAAATACCGAGTGATACTTAGCAAGAAGCCACTACTACACCCACCAATCTATAATTACCACCTTCAATGGAGGCAGTGGCACCCAAGAGGGATAAATAGGTAATTTCACCTAATGAGTTTGATTTTGAGCAGTTGGTCCCTCCAAACCCTAAAGGAACAAAGAAATTGAAGACTATCTCTTGGGTGTTAGTAGATCCAGCTACTAAAAGGAAATATGCTGAGGTCATGGTACCATCATCAAATAAGAGTAAAGATAATATACAACCTGAAGACTATACCATGCAAATTGTAGAGCTGGGAGTAGAGACGCATGAGAGTGTTAAGTTGGATTCTCAAATGGCTTTTAACTCTTTGTTACGGATGTTTGATCAAGAGAGGGATGAGAATAATGAATTAAAACAGAAGTGTGAGCAATTGACCAATGTTCTTCTTAAAGTTACACAATCTTCCTTGTAATTTGAGCCCATAGGTTCCTCAATGCACACTGAAGCTCTTAAGAAAGTTGAACAGGTGGGAGCCAAGGGCCGAGTGGTGGACGAATGGATTGTACGGTTGAAATTAGAAGTCTCATCTTCTAAGTTCAACAATTGGGTTATTGGCCAATTTTGAAGTAATCCAAAGTCACATGCAAAGTATCAAGACCTCATTATCTCAAGAAATTGAAGATATTGAGAAGAGTAAAACCTTTTGGAGAACAATGGAGGACTTTATAATAGATGTCCTCATTGAAAATAAAGTGGTTCACACAAGAGAAAAATATATCCAAATCTTGTCACTAATGTCTCACAAGAAAGAGACAATAAGATTGATGATTGCAGAGATGGATCGAGAAAGGAAGGAAGGTGATGATGGGATTGATCTCATTTCTTCCAAAATTGTTGACCTTCCTTGTTATCTATATGATGACAATTAGAATCTCGTTACTAGTGGAGCCATCATGCAGGAATTTATTTCCTTAATGCATCACTGCATGGGACTGGATTTCTCACTAAGTGCATTCGACAAGTTACTGGAGATCCAAGTCAGTTTTGAGGTCCTTGCAGCCATGCTGAAGGATGGGAAAAAGAAATATGTGAAGGTTGAAGATGCAATTTTGCATGTTCATGTGATCACAGATTCTACCCCAATGCCAGACAAAGTAGAGATGGATGTCATCCTGAGTAAGTTCGAAGAATTCCACAAATCTAATGAGGAGGAGAAAGATGATTTAAGTGTCCCCTTTTGATATTTTCTTTTCATGTAGTTTCATAGTTAGATGTTGCAAGTTTTGTCGCAGCTACACATTTTCTTTCAATTTTAGTTGAAGTCAAGTGGGACTGTGCAGTTGAATTAGTCAATTGTGCCCACATTTTTCTCCATTCTTTTCCTATATAAGGAGGACCCTCATTTTTACATATTTATCTTTTATTATGCTAAGCAAAACTTTGTCAAATTTTTGCCTCAACTAAGACTTTGAGCTTTTGTTGTGAAGATTCAATCAAGCAAATAAAGAAAGAAATTTTATTTGATCTCAAACTTTGTGTTGTGTCAAATTTTTTTTATATGAGTTAATGTTCTTATGTTCATTACTTATATATGTTCTATAATTTCTTGATATTGGAGATATTGTTACGTAGGTAAAAGAGCTCTTGAATTGTGCAAGTAGACTTTGTGCTCCTCGCATATTTGGGAAAATTTCTCTTGTTAAGTGATTAGTGGTAGGATATTTATTGTTACTATTGCTTGTACTTGTAAGGATTTTGTAATTACACTTGAACACTTTGAGCTGCAAGTTGGATTTCTTACCATTTGTTATAATTAGTTTAAGTTAGTGTTACATTTAAGGGAGACTTTGTGCTTCTTGATTGTAAGTTTTAGCATAGTTTGTTGGATTCATTTGTTCATTTCTTTGTATCTAAAGGGATAGAGAATTGTAACAAAGTGGAGGGAGAATACTTAGACTCTGAAAAAAAGAGAGTTATATGTCCAACACATACCCACAGATTTTAATTTCTTGTTTAGAGAAGAAATTCCAAAGGGAACCTCCCCTTGATGAGAGGAGAGATTAATTTCTCAACATAGTTATGTGTGAATCATATATTTTTTCATTGGTACGATGGTGACAAAATATTCACCCAATAAAATCAAAGTTACCTGCATATGGATACCATAATCCATATTCAATAGTACTTTTCAAATATCTGAATATCCTTTTAGTTGCAATCATATGTGTTTCCTTTGGGTTCTTCTGAAATCTGGCAACTAATCCAACTGCATGAGAAATATTCGGTATGTTGTGAACAACATAATGAAGTTTCCCTATCATAAAATTGTACTCCTTTTCATCAACGAATGCGGCATCATCCTCCTTAGACAGATTACAACCTATAATGATTGGTGTTCCAATTGGTTTACAGTCTCGCATTCCAAATGTCTTCAATACTTTTTTCACATATTTGGACCATGTGATAAAGATACCACTCTTCATCTATTGAATTTGCAAACCTATGAAATTTTTTATCTCTCCTACCAGTGACATTTCAAATTTAATTTTCATCTCATTTGCAAAGTCATCACTCATGTCATCATTGACTCCAAAAATGATATCATCCACAAACACTTCACTAACCAGTATCATATCTCCTTCAGTCTTGAGATATATATTATTGTCTTCACTAGTTCTCTTAAAACCTATCTTCATCAAGTGTGAATGTAGTCTTTCATACCATGCTCTTGGTTCTTTCTTCAAACCTAATGGTATGTTGTGTAGTTTACACATCATTTCCTTTGCATTAGTCAAAGCATGACCATTCGGTTGTTCAATATATACTTCCTCTTCCAGTATTCCATTTAGAAATGTTGACTTCACATCCATCTGATATACTTTCAATCCCCTATATGCTGCAAATGCAAGTAGAGTCCTAACACCTTCCAATCTAGCAACTGGTGCAAATGTCTTGCTATAGTATTCTCCTTCTTCCTATGCATAACCTTTGCATACCAATCTAGCTTTGTTTCTGACTACTACTCCATCTTCATTCAGTTTATTCCTGAATACCCATTTAGAACCTATCGCATTTTTATTCACCAGTCTGGGTACTAGGGTCCATATATTATTCTTTTCAATCTGGTCAATCCCCTCTTTCATAGATTTGACCTAGTGATCGTCTCCAAAGCCTTCCTTAGGAGTTCTAGACTCAATAGTGGAGATCATACAAGAATTATCTCTAATTCTTCTTTTGGTTAACACACCAATGTCTTTATCTCCAAAAATTTGATCAGGATTATGATTGAGTCTCACATACCTTGGAATAACATGATTATTATCTTCAGGTTCATCTTCCTCACTGCCATCATCTTCTATAGAATCTACCTATTCCAGTTGAGCTAGTACTACAACATTCACTTCACCAACTTCTGGCTTCACCAGTTCTAGTTCCAAAATCAGAATGTAAGGTTCATCTTCCTTCTTCTCCTCACTGGTTTCTCTTGAAACTTTAGGACACTCTTCCACTCGGACATCATCACTTTCAATGATTCTCTTTGTTTGGTTGTAATATTTGTAGGCTTTACTCTTGGTGGAGTAACCAAGAAATATGCCTTCATCACTCTTAGCATCAAACTTACCAACATTTACTACCAAAAATCTTAAAATAACTAACATTAGACAACCTACCGTACTAGTATTCATAATGAGTTTTATCCTTACCTCTCTTTACCAATATCTAGTTCATAGTGTATACAGTTGTGTTGACAACTTCTCTCCAGAAATTTTTTGCTACACCTCCTTGTATTAGCATCATTCTAGAAGCTTCAACAACTGATCAGTTGTTCCTCTCTGCAATACCATTTTATGGTGGTGTCCTAGTTGCAGAAAGTTGCCTCTTAATTCCATTGTCTTCATAATATCTAGTGAATTCCTCTGAAGTAAATTCACCTCCTTGATAAGTTCTTAGACACTCTATCTTCTTATCACTTTCCTTTTCAACTAAGGCCCTAAATGCCTTAAACTTACTAAAGGATTTTGTTTTGTCCTTCAAGAATGTGACCCGCATCATTCTTGAGCAATCATCAATGAAGATCATAAAATATCTATCACCTTGAATACGTTTAGTCCTTATTGGTCCACAGAGGTCAATATGAACCAAATCTAATAAAGTTTTGCTGAGAAAGATTTTCTCTTAAAATTTGAGGATGTCATCTTCCCTAGCTAACATTCCTTACACAGAGCATTCACTGGTTTGTCCAACTGAGGCAAACCTCTTACTGACTTGGACTTACTAACTTTAACAATGTTATCAAAACTTATATGACAAAATCTTTGATGCCAAAGACAACTATCATCTACTTTAGCAATTAAAGAGTTTTTTGACTTTAGGATTTAGGTGAAATAGGTTACCTTTTCTCTTCTTTTCGGTTGCAATCAGTTCACCTTTGCTCCCATAGATTTTGCAAATTCCATTCTTAAATTCCAATGGATAACCTTTGTCATTGAGTTGAGCTACACTCAAAAGATTGTGCTTTAACCCTTCAACCCATTAGACATCATCTGCACTGCTCTTTCCATTAAGAGAAATGGTTCTCTTTCCTTTTACCATGCAAGGTGAGTCATTTCCAAATCTCAGAACTCCTCCATCAAATTCTTTCAAAGTAAGAAATTTACTCTAGTCACTGGTCATGTGGTGTGGAAAACCACTGTCTATGATCCAATCATCAGAACTATCCATGCAAGAAACTAATGCCTTCTAATCAGATATCTCCTCTTTAATGGCAACAAAGGCAATGTCTTCATTAGCATCTCCCTCAGATTCCTCATATGTGATTCCACCATCAACTGCAATGAGGCAATCTCTTTTGCCTTTTCCTTTGTACTTATTGTACTTCTCACATTCATGCTCATTATCTCTATTAGCATAGTTATCTGCAATATGTCCAATCTTGTTACATAGAAAACACTTCAAAGGTAATTTACATATGTACTTACCAGTACCCCTGGGTAACCACTTGGCCAACAATACTTCAAGCTTGATCAGATGATCTTCATCATCAACTTCTTTGCTGGATCTAGACTCAAAATTGTGACTAACATCTCTGCTTTTCCTCACAGGTGGATTAGAAACTGAAGCTCTAAATGCAGATTCAAATTTCTGAACACTTCCATCAAAACTATTTAATTCAAATGTAGTAAGTTTACCAATGATGGAGTCAAGAGTTACCTTAGTTTTATCAATAGACTTTAGCTCCTAAATGGATGCAACTCAGATAACGTAGACCGCTAGAATGGTTTTCAACACCTTACTAACCATTATCGTATCCTCCACTTTACCACCAGCACTCTTGATCTCACCAACTATCTCCTTGATCCTTTGACCATACTATTGAATATTCTCACCTTCAGCCATCTGCATGTCATCAAATTTACCTCTCAAACTCTCTTCTTTGTTAATATTCACATACTCATCACCACTATAGATATCCTCAAGTTTCTTCCACACATCATAAGCAGTCTCCAGACCATGGACATCAACATACTCTAAATCAGACAAAGAACTGATAATGGCCTCCAATGCTTGATTATTCTCTTGTTTCTCTTTCTTTTGATCATCAGATAGAATCCCACTAGGTGTAGTATATTTTGTAACAACATGTTCCTAGTATTGACTTCCTAGACTCTTGATATAGATTTTCATCCTATCACTCCATATTCTATAGTTTTCCCTATTAAACTTTGGACCTTCTTTCTTCATCATGTTCTTCTAGATCTTTACCTCAAGTTGTTAGGCTTAGACACTAGAACACCTGAAATGCTCTGATACCAATTGACAATATGATGAATCAATAAGGATCTGGACAACTACTAAGAGGGGGGGTGAATCAGTAGATAGAAAACTGACTTAACTTTTACCAAACTCAAAAACAATCTCACAAGTTGATCACTAAACAAACTGGTTCAAACATTGAGTAATAAACTACAATAGCACTGACAAGTATACCAGTTGACTATCATATCAAAATAACAGTATAACAGATCTGAAACTCCAAAACCATTTAACCAAAACATCAAAATACTTTACTAACAATAGTAAAACCACATTTCAGATTATTGTCAGTCATTTTTACATAACTAAGTGGATTCAACATTTAAGAAAATTAACCATATCAAACATAATCATAAAAACCATTCACCACTTGACACAATTATTTTTGACGTGGAAACCCAAATGGGAAAAACCATGGTAGGGATGAATGCCCACAAGTATTCTGAACTCTTCTAAAGTTTTCCCTGTTAGGAGCCAAGCCTATTAGAGATTTACAAAATATCTTGTTAGGAACACATCCTGTTAGGGACCACCCACTTAAGGGATTAACTACAATGCCCTATTAGAAGCAATACCCTATTAGGAGTAACCTCGATAGAGGATTTGAAATCCAAGCTAATGGATCACCTAGTTAAAGGATTTAGATAGCACTAAGCTTTTTGAAGCTTACTCGGTTAAGGGATTTAACCATTTTAATTGTTAGAGAACAACAGGGGTTTGTTGATCTGGTAAATAGCGCTGCTCTGCTTGATCAGATCCTTTTCATTCTCCTATTTGCCTTCACACATACTGTAGATACTCCTTCTGGTTTGACAATCAATCACACTAACACTTAACCAAAATTGTCAACACTACAACGAGTATGTGCACAAAGATGGTGGTAAGAAAAGTGGACACCACCCAAAAAAAACATGGAAAAACAAGCAGCGCGTACATGGTTATAAAATTTGAAATCACCGCATACATGCTCAGGTCTGTTATTCTCGAGCCTAGAAAAGATAGTGCATGCGTGGTGCTTTTAGGAAAAGTAGCACATACATTCTACCTTTAGAAAATGAGTGCGTATGCGCTACTTATAGGAAAATGAGCGCGTACATGCTAATAAGCCCTAAAAGTCCGTGTACGCACTACCTGTCAATTTTTTAAAAAAACAAAAAAACCGGGTCTTATTTTCTCGTGACAGACATGTTTTTTCCTCATTTTCTCCACCAAACCGTGAACGAGGTGCCTCATTTCTCCTCCAAACCACGAATGGGGTGCCTCATTTCTCCTCTAGACACTATGGATCAAGGTTAGTTTTTGTTAATTTTTGTCTTTCTTTCCCGTTTGTTCAATTTGTTTTACATTTTGAATTTAATTTCATTCATTTTGATTAGGTTTTTTTTCATTTTTTGTTTCAAAAACCAGATTTTGATAACCCACAACTAGAACAACAAAATGCACCTCTTGAAAATCCACAAGATACACCCCCAATTCCTCCTTTTGACAGCACACCTGAAACACAAGAGCAATTAATTAATCAATTAGGACAAAACATGTCTAAAATCAATAAACTAATTGATAAATTGAAAACATCTGAACTTGAGCATCATAAATCCCTTGCCACTAGCCTAGAAACATTAGCTAGTGGTGCCATAGTTGTTTCCACACAAATTAAAAAATGGGGAAACTTTAGTGATAGATGTCGTCAATACTATGTTTATGGGTTATCATACGAGGGAGTCAAAAACAAAAATATTTGTAACCAACATGATGAATACTAAGAGGGGGGGGTGAATTAGTATGCAAAAAATCACTGCACTAAAACACTTACACAGTCTAAAGATAAACCGGTAAAGAAGTCTAACAATCAAACCGATTACCACACATGCAAACCAAAATGCGAATAAATCATTCACCCACAAAAGCAATACAACCATAACACAAGATGTTTGACATGGAAACCCAATTGGGAAAAACCACGGTGAGATGGAACTCACAAGTCACTATTTGCAGAATAGAAACCAGACCGATTAAGGTCTTACAATGTTCTTCACCAGAATAGATCCTGTTAGGAATCTCAATCTCTGTTAGGAGATAAGTCCGATTAAAGACTACCTTGTTAGAGGATTTTAGATTCACATGTGTGAACCACCTTTTTAGAGGATTTTACAAAGGCTTTGAGGCCTACCCGGTTAAGGGCTACAGACTTGTCAAAGATGTGAGTAATCAACAAGTGTTTGATCTATCTAATAGCACAAACTGCTTGGTTAGATCCAGTATTGCTCACAGCTAATGCATTCCAGCATTACTTCAATCTTCTCACTCTCTCTCACAGTTACAACTTGATCTTCTCAAATAAGATCATTCTTAACTTCCACCTTAAACCCTAGCAACACATTAACCCTTTCAGCAACAACTTAAAACTCTAGACATGATGTCCTTTTAAAGGAATCTGATTTCATGTCAGTCCAATAGGATTATATTACAATTTCCTAGGTTCAATGCATCTAGACATACTCAGTAACACAACAAAAAAAGCACCGTCAATGTGTCGACACCATCAAACAATCGGTGGATTGGTAACTCATCACAAAATGTCGGTTGGTAACTCATCATAGAGTATTACCGGTTCATACAAAATACCGGTTGCCAATTTGACAAAAATGAAGACTGGTAAGAATGTGTTGTGCCGCTTTTCTCCCTCATACCGCTTGGGATCTACGAACCACTTGGGGTTGACATGTTGCTTCAGACCGGCAAACACATTCTACAAAATCACCACTAGTCTAAAGACTAGTATACAACATACCGGTCGGAACAAATACTGGTTGAGCTTGAGCTCATACATATAAAGGGGATCTCAATACAAGTGTGTGTCCATCAATGACAATCACAACATAAATAAACAAAAATGCGAACACAACAAATATGTGCCCTTTTTGTTGATCCTAAAACTAGTAAATCATTACCTCTTAATGCAAAGAGGTTTCCCATACATTGGTGTACCAATGTGCAAATGAAGAATCTTTTTTCGCAAAGGTGGTGGATGGTCTTTGATGATCCACCTTGTAATAATTATGAGGTGCCATTTTATTTTTTGAAAAAAGTATACTGTGAGTTTGTGTTCAATGTGTGGCCAAACTATTTTGACATGAGAGAGTACCATGGTAGAGGTGGCGGCTCTTCCCAAGATACACCTAGAGCCCGTAGGTGAGCAGCCCTGGAGAGTCGTGGCCCCCTAGCACCCAAAACCAAGGTGCATCAGGTTATCCCTATAGAGCTGAAAGAGTTGATGGAGCTACAAACTCTTCAAGTGGCCACAACATTGACTGGTGCCATCATCTAGAATGGGATGTCGTTAGCACACCCTATAGTACTGGATGACGAGCCATTAGTTGCTCTAGGTGGCAATAGAGAGCTCATTCAGCATATGTGTGTCAGTTGATTAGAGATATGCTCAGGGATAGATGATGCAGCCGATGAAGATGGATCCACATCTCATCCATGCACGATTTGCGGGAGTAGATGTCAGGCCCCCACGACTGAGGATTTCGTGTTGACAGATGAGTTGATGGACATGATGTTTGCCCATCAGCGACATACACAAGTGTGTTGATTTGAATTCATAGCATTTTATTTATCAGTCACTTTAAATTTGTAATTACATAAATGAATTTTCATTTACACATTGATTTAAATTGAGACAAATAATATGCATTTCAGGATGCAACAGTGGTATCCCATACTCCTCCCCTAGTTACTATAGTTGCAACTTTGATGCCTGAGGTATAAATTTTGGAACATGTTAAAATAGAATAGTACACTTTGAATTAAAAAATACTACAAGATATACTAACTATCTTTAATGCTTGGTCCAATTTTTGGTTTGTAGGTGTTGACAGGGGACCAAATGTCCCAGATTGATGACACACACTCTTAGCGATCGATTTTGGCCTACAAGGCTATACTGTATCATATTTTGTACAACCCTTTTTATATATTATTTTTATGGAATATGCAAGCCATTTCATTTTAGATTTTTTAAATTATGTTTAATATATTATCTGTACTAATATCTCATGTTAAATTTTTTTTTTTAGGGTACCCCCTCTACATCTAGGCCTCGTCCTAAGAAAAAGAATTCCTCGAAGATGCCAAAATGTGGGAAGAAGGTAATTGAACACATTTTTAGTCGTACAATTGTTTGAAAATGTTGAAATCAAGTATTAGTTGGGGTTTGTAGATTGATTAGTGTTTTTTGTCTATTTTACATGTACAATGGCCATTGAGTTGTGTGGATTTGTTGAATGCGCCTGATTCACCCATGGATTAAGAGAGGGCGGAGGTATGTATCTCTACTTTATCTCCTTGATTTCATGATTATATACACATGTACATGTGAACTTTTGATATATTATAATCTTATAATTTTTTCATACAGGAAATATCCATAGTTGCTTCATCAATGGCGAGCCCTCCTCCATGCACTGAAGAAGCATCTCAGGATCCAGTATACTTTTGTTTGATATATTACATTAATTATTTTTAACCTACAATACTTATCATTATATTAATTGTATTTAATCTTTGATCATTTTTTTTATAGGTAATAGCGACAGTTTCTCCATCGATGGTGAGCCATCCTTAGTCCATTGGAGAAGCATCTTGGGCACGGGTACATCATTGTTCTCTATATTATAGCTTTTAAGTGTTTTTTATATATTTATGTTAGTACATTGTATTAATTGTACATTTAATCTACAATAGACCCCTTCACGGTACGTCCATAACATGGATCCTTTTAATTATGTTTTCAAGAAAACTCCTAAGAGTGACAAGGAGAGGAGAGCGAAGACATTAGCTCCTAGATCAGCTGATAAGGTAATCTACATTTCAATTGCAAAGGAATTATAGTTAATGGATAGTTATGTTGTTAATTGTGAACTATTTTCTACAAAAGAATTATAACTTGGCTTTTGAATTGTGGTTTTGCAGCCATCTACAGAGTCGCGTATTGCATCGAAGAGGATTGATTTTGATGATCCACCACAATTTTAGGATCATATAGTGTTAGTTTTGGTCATAGAATGACCAATACATGTAGATATATTCTATATTTTCTATTGTATATCTATTTGGACATGGCATATGCCACATTTTTGTAATACTTGTATTGACTTGGCAGACATGCCTTTTTTTCATATATAAATGTTGATATTCAATCCAATAAATGTGTATTGAGTTCATTATTTTGTATTCATTGTATTTCCTGGTTGTCCTTTTATAAAGTTAATTGATCATTTGCCTATGTAATCAACAATATGAATATAAAAAATATATATATATATGATATTAAACATTGCAATCGTGGAATATGATTTGATAAAATTTCTAAAATGTTGAATTAACCCTACAAAACTCCTTGTATTTAGTTCATTATTATGTATTTGTTGTATTTGGTGGCTGTCCTTTTATAAATTTAAATGAATATTTGCCTATGTAATCAACAATATGAATATAAACAACAATATGTGTTTGGTGCGAGAGCACCCTCATGCATGCAATGGTCAAATTTTGGTTGTCATGTGCACAAACCGACATTATGAGTGCATCCAAGTGGGCAGGTTTACACTAGGCATGCTCCTCTCATGCATCCCAAAGCGCCAAAATGTCGAGAGTCATACCCTATTGGTGCGATCTCTCAAGTGCCCTGAGTCCAAAACATTGTCAAACTTTGATAGATTGTTTCTTCCAATCAAGGACACATATGATTGATCCGTTTGAACCCATGGGGTCGTGTGAGTCTCCTCTACAATAGACTATCTTGGTTTTTGATGACTTGAAGCCATTTTCAATTGGTAGAATTTTTTCACCTGCTGCAAAAATTGTCAGTTGCATGCAATGCAAAGTTGCAGGATTGGCTAGAATTGATTCGGTTCGTCATGTGCACAAACCGATATCACGAGTGCATCCAAGTGGGCAATTTTACACTAGGCATGCTCCTCTCATGCATCCCAAAGCATCAGAACGTCGAGTCATACCCTACCGGCGTGATCTCTCAAGTGCCCTAAGTCCAAAAAATTGTCAAGCTTTGATGGACTGTTTCTTCCAATCCAGGACACATGTGATTGATCCATTTGAGCCTGTGGGGTTGCATGAGGCTCCTCTACAATGGCCTATCTTGATTTTTGACGATTCTAAGCCATTTTCAATTGGTAGCATTTTTTTGCCTGCTGCAAAACCGTCAGTTGCATGCAATGCAAAGTTGCAGGATTGGATAGAATTGATTGGGTTTGTTGTGTGCATGAACCAACGTCATGAGCACATCCGGGTGGGCAGGTTTACACTAGGCATGCTCCTCTCATGCATCCCAAAGTGTCTGAACGTCGAGAGTCATGCCCTACTGACACGATCTCTACTCAATCTATGACCCCTATGACTCGATAATGACTCAAATAATTCTCCATGATTATACAAGAATCAAGAATCAAGAATGCTCATGATTGACCTTATCAAATCACATAAACTCAAAACATAGACACAAAAAATAGTCACAAAACTTTGTCACATATTATTCAAAAATTTACCTCTAAATATGGTCAAATCAACTCTTGACTATTTGAATATACAAAAAAATGTCTTACAAATCATCTCATGGGCTTTTATTCAAAATTTGGCATTACAATATGTGTGATTCACCTCATCGCCATTTTAATATACAAAATTTGGCATCTACATATGTACAAATCAGCTCATTTCCATTTAGATATATAAAATTATGCCCCTAAACATGTGAAAATCAGCTCATGGGAATTTATATATACAAAAACTGAATATAGAGCAATTCGTCGATGATATATACAAAATTCTCAAAATCATTCAACTCTGAACCATAGAATCAATCAAGTGATCCTTCAGGATTGGCTCTAACTTGTATTGTGTCAAATATTGCCTCATGGTCAAATTCACAAACTTTCCATAAAATCTTGTTATGAGGTCTACCACGATACTTCATCAAATGAATATTTGTTGCAACAACAAGGTTAGAGAAATGAAGAATATGTCTGTGTGTTTTAAAGTCCTCGAACAACCAAACATCAGAATTCTTGATAGGGTATCTCCTAAGCCATGTTCCTGTCACGAAAATAGACCCTATTGGGTAATCAATACCCTCTCCATCAATGATTGTGGTTGTCAATTTTCTTTTTGTCTCAACACAACGACACAAATAGTAATCCGGTCCTTCTTCATTGTTCTCTTCTACAACAACTGCATACACATGACCTGCATTTTATAAAGTGTTAATTAATACCAAAAATAAAGTATGATGTACAACAAAATGAACCAAAAAGAATACTTGCAAAAAAATTAACTCAAAAAATCACCTGAATCCACTAGGTCAGATGCATGGTCAAAATCCATTGATGTCTCCATCTGGCTCAATTGTAGTGCTTTGGAAATTTGATATGTATCAATGGGAACCAACGGTCTACAAGACCATTTATCAACCCACTCTTGTGATTCACATTCTTCCCACAAACAATACATGCATGAAGAGCAAAAACATACCATCTGTCTTGTATAAATTACCAATGAACTTGAATTTGAACTCATAAATGAATGCATGTCACTTGATCCTGCAACTGTACAACAATCTAGATTGTTTTCAATGTTAGATTCAGTGATCAGCCAAAAATATCTATGAACCATTAACGTACCTGGATTACCTAGACCCATCATAGACTTACACCTTCGCACAATTGTTTATGCATCTATCAACTCAAAACCACCTTCGTACTTCAATTCTTCTCTAGCTAGGGCTCTTTTTACACATGCTCCCACACCATCGTGCTCTCCCTTACCATGTCCAGCCTCAATGAAATTATAAACATATTGTACACCTCTTTTCATATGCATCCTTGTCAACCAATAAAACATCCTTGCATTCTTGAATTGCGTGGTGCAATTATCTAACCATATTAAGTGTCGGTTGTATCGTATGTTCCTTCCCCTTAAACTATCATAGAAAACTTTAAAGCATCCTTGTACAAATTTTGATGAATGAGTATGATCATCACTTATGTAGAATTGATACTCTCTTACAACCTTTCTATTCTCCTCTATGCTATCATCTACATGCATTAATGCTATGTGTGCAAAAATAGAAACTTGTGTAGAATGATAATACATAGATTGCACTTCCTTTTGAGGTTGTAGTGTATAATTTTTAGAAAAATCAATGATAGAGACAATGGTGCCAAGAGGAAATGTGTCCTTACATAACTAGAATTTCTCATCTAACCATCGAGCTCTATGTGTATGTATTATGTACTCATAAACTAGTTTCTCTTGAAACATTTCATAAATTTAGCTACACATATATCATTTTTCACTAGCTCACATCTCTTCAAATGTTTTCCATCTTTAACTCCATATGTGAGTGTCTTGTATTTTCCAAAAGAAACTAGTTTCTTACCAATTTCATGTGTGCTCTCCAAATGTACACATCTTGGTAAATGTTGAAAACCACCACATATAGCACAAAAACCTTCAAAACAAGGCATCTTATAATAAATGCAACCATCATGTCTATTACATAGAACACTTGAAATAAATTATCTTATCGACTTAGGAGGTGCTTGTATATTGCATTCTTGTAAAACATCGTTAGTGTGCAAAGTAGAACAAATATGATGGAAAATATCATAGTGCATGGAAAATTCAATATGCATCCTACAACAACACATGGTGTGTACATGATTAATCTTAATATAAAAAGGTTTTGTCATTTCAAAAAAGCTTTGAGAAATTCTTATTTGAGGAAAATTTTGAAGGAATCTTTCATAAAATTTAGTTTGAGTCATATCCAAATAGTGTTTGGCATGTGGCTCACGATTTGTAGACCCAATTCGCCTTCTAACAACATCTCTTTGGTTGGGTGAAACTCTTGTGATGTCATGCCAAAAATTTTCAATTAATGTTCTTGGTGCATGAACAACAACCTTGTCTTTGCGTGGTAGTCTACCCGAGAATCCCCAAAGAGAATTATTATTAGGTTCCTCTATTTTTTTTGACCTCTTTAATGCTTTACTTAATGGTGTTCTACTAACGTTTAATGACTTACTTGTTTTGCTTATCAAACAATCTTTTTTTATTTTCTTGCTCATTATGGTTGATGTAATGACACATCGAGTAGCATTAGAATCTTTAGTATGTGATTTTGAACCAATAGCTTGATATGCATCAAATATATTTCTCACAATAGTTATTTCACTATTACTTTCAAATGATCTTAGGCCTAGAATTTTCATTGTCTCTCTAAAATTCAAATTTTTAATCATTTGAACAATTAATTGAAATCTTTCGGTTTGATTTAAGTTTTCAAAATAGTTTTGCCATATTATTTTAACCATTCTCCTACGAGTTTGTTCATTCATTTTATCGAGCATTGGCTTCAATATATTCTTATCAATGTCAATTAGATACTTTGGTTTCCTACGAATGATTCTAGGAGGTGTTAACATCAGTGCATTATGTACATTCAATTCATCAAATAGAGAAGGTATATGTTCATCATTTAATTGATTATTCAATTTGGTATCTTCTTGAATTGCATTAGGTTCATACAGTAAGTCAAATGTCTCTTCTTCAATTGCATTAGGTGCATTATGTTCATTTGGTAAATAGAATTGAGATGTTGAGGATGGCATACCTTCTTCTCCCATTGTTCTTATGTCACGTAATTTCTTCATACATTGCCTTTGTCTTTCCTTTTCATCTTCTCGTTGTTCCATCGTTCCTCACTTGTTCTTTCCTTGGTTGATATCGGTTGTTCTAAATAGAATCATATTACATATATATGTAAACAAAAGTTGATAAACAAACAAATAACCATAAATATGCATCTTATCATTATTTTTTTGAATCAAAACTATTAAACAATCACAATAATATTGACAAAACTAATAAGAAAAATAATTCAATCATTTGAAATCATGCAAAAACAAAAAAATTCACTTACTTCTATGTATAAAATAGTGATAGAAGTGCAGACATAGTTGTAGCGGGGCCTTCAACGACTTCAAAAACTTATTTTGAGGCCATTGAGGCTCTTGGGCAAATAAAACTATGTCTAAGTACCTCGTATGCACTATATTAATAATCACATGTGCACTGTTAGTCCATAATATGTTGGCAAGCCCAACGGTATTTTTTTCCCACTCTATACTAATAAGTAGCATGTACATGCTCCTAAGCCTTAAAAATGTTATGGCAGGGCAGAAAATTAATAGGCTCAGTACCCCATATGCACTTACAAGTAATAAGTACCGCGTACATGCTCCTATGTCTTAAAAAATGTTATGGAAGGGCACTGAACTAATAGGTTTAGTACCCCATACACACTATTTGTAGTAGAAAAAATGTGAAGGAAAAGGGAGAGAGGGAGGGAGAGAGAGAGAGAGAGAGAGAGAGAGGGGGGGGGGGAGTAGTGGGGAGAGAGAGAGAGAGAGAGAGAGAGAGAGAGAGAGAGAGAAGAAGGGGTATGGAGGAAGGGAGAAGGGGAGAGAGGGAGAGAGAGGTAGAGGGAGAGGAAGAGAGAGAGAGGGGGGAGGAAGAGATAAGGAGGGGGGAGGGAGGGAAGGAGGGAGAGAAGAAGGGGTATGAGGAAGAGAGAAGGGGAGAGAATCAAGTCTCTATTCCTCTCTCCCTCTCTTCCTCTCCCTCTCTTCCTCTCCCCCTCTCTTCACACCTCTCTCTCTAGTCTCTTGTACTCTCATTCCATCCCTTACTCCCTCTCACTTAGACTCTCTCTATCTCTCACCCTCTCACTCCTTCCCTCCACCTATTAGGTCTCTCTTTCTCTCCCAATCCCTCTATCCACCTCTTAGATCTCTCTATATCTCACCCACTCTCTCTCTCTCTCTCTCTCTCTCTCTCTCTCTCTCTCTCTCTTAGAGTCCCCTTCTCTATGTCACTCTCTATCTCTATCTCTCCCTCTATTTCCCTCTCTCTCTCCATCTCTCTCTCTCCCTCCCTTTCCCTTTCTCTATCTCTGTCTCCCCCCTCTCTCTCTCTCTCCATCTCTCTTTCTCTCATTTATCTCTTGTCTCTCCCTCACAGTATCTATCTATCTATCTCACTCTCCTCCTCTCTTAGGTGTATCTCTCTCCCATTCCATCCCTCTCCTCTCCCTCTCTCCCTCTCTAGGGTCATATGGTATTCTTAGGGGTCATATGGTATCCTAGGGATCCATGCATGTGTCCTAAGGGGTCATAGGACACCATATGATTCCTTAGGACACCATATGACCCATAATGACACATAAGAGGTCATATGGAGTCCTAAGGGGTCATAGAACACCATATGACCCCTTAGCTCACCATACGACCCATAATGACACCAAATGATGTCCTAAGGGGTCATAGAACACTATATGACCTTTTAGGACACCATACGACCCATAACGGCACCATATGGAGTCTTAAGGGGTCAAATGGTGTCCTAACGGGTCGTTGGAGACCATATGACCCCTTAGGACACCATATGACCCCTAACGACACCATATGGTGTCCTAAGGGGTCATAAGGTGTCCTAGGGGTCATAGGACACCATAAGACACATAGCGACACCACATGGTGTCGTAAGGGGTCATAGGACACCATATGACCCTTAGAACACAATATGACCCCTAATATCATCTCAGGGGTCATAGGGTGTCCTAAGGGGTCATATGACACTATATGATCCCTTAGCACACCATAGGACCTATAACGACACCAAATAGTGTCCTAAGGGGTCATAGAACACCATATGACACTTTAGAATACCATATGGTGTTATTATGGGTTGTATGGTGTCTTGAGGGGTCAAATGGAATCTTATGACCCCTTAGGACACCATATGGTGTTGTTATGGGTTGTATGGTGTCTTAAGGGGTCATATGGTGTCCTAAGGGGTCATAGGACACCATATGACCTCTTAGGAAACAATATGGCCTCTAATGACACCTAAGGGGTCATATGGTGGGATAATAAAATGATATATTATTTAAAGTTATGAATAAAACATCAGTAGTTTAGTTTTGATATAGCTAAGTTAGACCATTGTCACCATAAGAGAGACACCAAGCAAACAAACAACGAGGCTTCACTAAAAAGCAAGTGTAAGAGCTTGACCTAACCCTAAGAGTACTTCCTTTCTAAAACATATGATGCTATTAAATTTGCAAGGTTATAGGACTGATCTCGATTGTGACTATAGGAATTACACACTTGATTTCTTTCATGGGTATGTACCCTTCCAAGCCTTTTGACAAGCGATGATCATCATATACTACCACTGCCATGCTTACAACAAACTTTAATTTATTTAGGTGACAGGCATTGTGTAACAGCATGGGAACTCTCGCATACCCACCACTATCATTCTCTGTGACATATCTGTGTTACTCTCCCTCTTTCTCTTCCTACCGGTTCTGAAAAAACATATTGCAGGTAGTCTGACTCGTCATTTTACTTTGTTGACACTATTTTCCACATCTTCTTTGCTCATTAAAAAGACACTCGAGAAGAATATTGTTGCAGGTTTCCTTGTTTATCATGGTAATGCACCTGTGGTTCAATTTCAGACCCTTCTTCTTCCTATTCAATATACACACACAAATCCATTAGTAAATTTTCTTAGGAGAGCATACATGATAAAAATCAAAGAGAAAGTTGCAAACAAGAAATAAATTCACTTACTTCTATAGAAGTGCAGCCACAGTTGCAGTGGGGTATGGAGGGAGGGAGGGAGAGAAGAAGAGAGAGAGGGATGGGGTATGGAGGAAGGGAGAAGGGGAGAGAGAGAGAGAGAGAGAGGGAGAGAGGGAGAGGGAGAGAGGGAGAGAGAGAGAGAGAAGATACAATACACTTCTATGTGTGTATATATATACTTAATATATTATATACATATATATATAAATATTATATAATATATATGAAAATTATATATTGTATGTATAGACACATATTATATATACAATATCATATTATACACACACCCAAAATTTAAAAAAACGTAGCGCATACACGCTATTTATAGTAAACATAGTGCGTACGTGTTGTTTATAGTAAACATAGCATGTACGCACTTCTTACACCATAAGTACCCCGTACGTTATTTTTATACCATAAGCATCCTGTACGCGCTTTTGACTGTTTAGGCTTGGAAATAGGCCTGGATAACAAAGCTACAGTTTGGAAGTTTGATTTCCCTCCATTTCCCTCATTTTTGACGTGTTTTATTTTATCGACTTTGTCATCATCAGGTTTACACTTCATCAAGTGGGTATTTCTAAATTTGCCACCATATTTTCACCCATCTTCTCATCTTTCTAACCATATAATTTTTTAAAAATTTGAACAACAATAACATATTATTATTGAATTTCTTTTACCAGTGTCTCCATAGTTTTCATAGACATAGGTGCACCATTTTTTAATAACTTTTGATATACTTCTCCAAATTTTAAAAACTTTATATATTATTGTAGTGCACTTGTTTCTTTACAATTTAAAAAAAAAAAAAATTATTTTCGATTTGTTTAGTGCAACTTATGCTTCGCTCACGAACAGGTACCTAATTTTCAGGATGTGCTCGATTGGAAAAATCATTTAAAAAAATACTCAACAAAAAATTACAAAAAAATACACACCTTCTATTTCTCACTCTTAACTATCTTTCTACCAAAGGATTTGTCAAAATACTAAATCTAACTATGAATTTTTTAATGTGCACGTCAGACACTATGTTATGTTTTTCAGAAAAAATCAGTGTCTATTTTTCATGCGTGAAGGATTTCACCCCATTAATCTTATCCAATTTTTAAAAAGTTTAGTAGTTTGGAAACTAGACTCAGAGTACTACAATATTTGTTCTTTGGTTATTTTCATATCTTGAGTGGATGACTTTCAAATTTTGCCTCCAAGTTCAGGTTCACCCGATTTCAGAAAAAAGTGTCCACTTATACCCCCTTTTTTACCACCATCTTTGTGCACTTACCCTAACAAACCAACTCATCGACCTTACAAGAAAAACAATAGGTCGGTAACACATCACAAATCTAAGATCTCATAGATATTACAAACAAATCGGTTCAAGTATGATCGTTGGATTACATAGCAATCATCAACACATTGTACAAGACAACCTTGACCACTCCTTGATCACCACTTCATCGATTTTGTAACTCATCATGCGGTTTCCACTTCCTCCCATGTACTCGCTCATTCCCAAGATAAAACCGTTATCTCTATGTGCCAAAAACCACTTGAAGCTCATCACATACAACATGCATACATGGGATAAACATTACCAATCACCATTTGATCATAAATCAATACAACTGATTCACCTCGGTTAGGGTTTGGCATATCAACAAGTAGGATTATTGGTTGATCTCACTGCTTCTAAAGTAATATCGGTTTCCTTCACTTGCTCAACTACCAGTTGCATAACAACATCCATAATGGTTACAATTAACATCAATGATAGTGCAATATTTCATCAAAGCAATCTTCAATCAAATGCCAACAATGACTACTTCCTCTTTCAAATGCAAATCATTCTCTTCTAAAAAAAATTTAGATTTTGTGCACACTGATTTATTTGGTCGTATGAGGACTAGGAGTTTTTATGGTGATAAATATTTCATGATATTTAGTGATGATCATTCAAGAATGATGTGGGTTACATTTTTGAAGGAGAAGTCTGATTCTTTCAACAAGTTTAAGGCATTCAAAGCCTTAGTGAAGAAAGAAACCGGTAAGAATCTGAAGTGCCTAAGATCTGGCTGGGGTGGAGAATTCACATCAGCTGAATTTGTGAAATATAGTGATGAGAATGGAATCAAGAGACAAATATTTGCACCAAGAACACCACAGTAGATTGGGATTGTAGACAGGAGGAAGTGAACCATAGTTGAAGTAGCAAGAACAATGTTGATACAAGGGGATGTACCAAAAATGTTTTGAAGAGAAGTAGTTAGCACTGTATTATACACAATGAACTAGGTATTGGTCAAGAAAGGTAGTGACAAAACTCCTTATTAATTATGGTATGGTCATACTCCTAATCTTAGTTACTTCAAAATCTTTGGTAGAAGGCGTTACATAAAGAGAGATGAGTATACCGGAAAGTTTGATCCTAAGAGTAATGAAGGAACTTTCCCTAGTTATTCAACTAAGAGCAAAGCATTCAAGTGATTTAATAGAAGAACTAAGAGCATTGTGGAAAGTGTTAATATGAAATTTGATAAGTATTCTAACAAATCTGATGATACTAGCAAATCTGATCCGATAGAGGAACAAAAGATAGTGATCATTGAACTAGAAGTTCAAAATGATGTCAAGCAAAACAATATGGAGGATATTGCTCAACCGGAAGATGAAGATAAAGAACAAGAACAAGAAGAAACTTCTATACTGGAACCAGTTATATGTAGATATGTAAATTTGAGCCACTCAGCAGATCAAATAATTGGAGATAGGAATGCTGGAGTACAAACAAGAAGAAAGATTAGAGAAAGTGCTTGTCTGATTTCCACTGTTGAACCTAAGACAATGAGGAAAGTGCTCAAGGATGATGATTGGATAAAGGCTATGAATGAAGAGCTTGATCAAATAGAGAAGAACAACACTTGGTCACTTGTCCCCAGACCAACTGATAAAAATGTGATTGGTACTATGTGTGTGTTTAGAAACAAATTGAATGAAGATGGTAAAGTGATTAGGAACAAGGATAGACTAGTTTTCAAAGGATATGCACAAGAAGAAGGTGAAGATTATGGAGAAACCTTTGCACCGGTTGCTAGACTTGAAGGAGTAAGAATGCTACTTGCATTTGAAACATTCAAAGGATTCTAGGTATACCAAATGGATGTTAAGTCTGCATTTTTTAATGGAATTATAGAAGAAGAGGTTTACATTGAACAATCGGATGGGTTTGCATTGACTGAAGACAAGGACATGGTGTGCAAAATATATAAAGCTTTATATGGATTAAAGCAAGCTCCAAGAGAAAAGTATGAGAGACTCAATTCACACCTGATAAAGATTGGATTTCAAAGAACTAGTGAGGAAAGAAACATTTACTTGAAGACAGAAGTGTTGGCAATTTGGAGGAATTGATTGTGTTGCATTGATTTTTGTCATTGATGTCAATACTAGCTTGTTTGGTTGTCTATGGGTTCTGGTAGAGTGGTTGGATTGTGATGTTGATCTGGAGATCATCTCTGATATTCTTCGGTATGTTCAATTTGGTGGAATTGGTTTGGTTTGGCCATTCATGTGTGTGTCACATTCAATTGGTTCAGGATTTGGTGATCCAAAATCTATCATATGTTCTAGTAAGCCTTTTGGTTACTGGTAATGTTTTTACCGATAGAGCTTTGTTGAAGATCTTTTGATGGATTCAATAAGTGGTGTTGGTGCAGCTTCTAGAAGGTTCTCAGGGTGTTGATGGCTATCTTGTTCGTGTTCCAGCTGATCAATGGTGTTGCATTTGGCTTATGGTGACCTATTTTAGGTCCAGTGCTATTTTGTTAGATTATGGACCGGTTTATGTAACATGTTGGTGGATGCTCCTAATGTGTTACTGGTTGGATTTATTGTTTGGTTAATGTTGTTTTGGTCTTAGGCTGACTTGGATTATCATTGGCTTGCGGGTTTATGTAATGGATTTATTGTATTATCTTTTAGGTGGTCAACCTAATTGTTTAAGTCTTGGGTTTGTATAAATATGATGTAAGATCTCTTTATAGATCATAGATCGATCATGGGTTATGGGGTTATTTATATGTGAATAAAGTTGTAATCATATGCAGAGGATTTGGTTGATCAAAGGTGATTGAATTGGGTTTGTGTAAGAGGTTTAAGACCTTCGACATTGAGCTTAACCAGAACTATACTCAGGCATAGGAGATGTTATTCTTCCAGTTCACTCTTTCTGGATTGTAGTCCGAAGATTTCTTGTTGTCAGTGAGGCTCCTTTTGTGATGAACAGTGCACTCTAGGAAGTGTTCCTTGATGCATGTGTAGACCCCTTATATGCAATATTTATTCATCTAATCAGTGGATAGATATTGTGGGTCTCCAATCTCACCATGGTTTTTCCTCCTTGAGATTTTCCACGTATAAATATGTGGTGTTATGGTGTTCATCTTTGTGGTTGCATTATTACTTATTGTTATCTGCTTTTATGCATACCGATTACTAAGTTGTTGTGTTAATAAGGTTTAAATTAATCATACCAGGAGAACACTGATTCAACCCCCCCCCCCCCCCCCCCTCAGTGTTCTTGGATTCCAACAAGAAGGAGACAAATTATTGATTGCAGAAGTATTTGTAGATGATATCATATTTGGAGGAGATGATGACATGAGTTTAACTTTTGCAGAAGAAATGAAAAAGGAATTTGAAATGTCTTTGATACGAGAAATCAAATTTTTCACTGGTTTGCAAGTCCAATAGATGAAAGGAGGAATCTTTATCAGTCAGTCCAAATATGTGAAGGAGGTATTCAAAACTTTTGGAATGGAAGACTGTAAACCAGTTGGAACCCCTATGGTTGCTAGTTGCAAATTACCCAAGGAAGATGATTCAGATCCAGTGAATAAAATTGAGTATAGAACAATGATTGGTAAACTAGGGTCGTTCGAGTTTTTTGAAGAACTATACTATAACTGTCGGTCGAGAGCACTATGTTGTTCATAGAAGACCGGATATTGCTCATGTCGTTGGTATAGTGGTTATATTTCAGAATAATCCTAAAGAGACTCGTATGGTTGTAGTGAAGATAATTTTCAGGTATCTTAGAGGAACTATTGATTATGGATTATGGTATCTGATGCTCTGCAAAAAGGATTAGAAAATCTGTTTGATGGCAACACACACAAGAGCACAAGAAACAAACGTTAGTGTTAGCAACAAAAGATTATCCTAAACAGGCATATCAAGAGAGATATTAAGCATGAAATAGAAAGCATATAAACATAGAATAAAATAGCTAATCAAGATGCTCATAGTTGCTCCTCCCTTGTTCCTCTCCTCTCCAAGTCCCAAATGAGTGTAGCTCTCAGCTTTTAGCACTATCCATGGATGCCATATGGAGATTCAAGATGGTTGAATATGATAAGCAAATGTTATGCAAGTGTAGACAATGATGCTATGAAAAAGCTCTATGCTAATGCCAGTATAACAACAATACTCTAATGCTTCTCTTTTGCTTGAGGAGAAGGGTTCTATTTATAGAAGAAATGGGGAAATGAAGGGTTAAGATTGAATGGCTTAATCAAGGGCCAAGTTTGAAAGTTGGGGATCCATGTGCACAATTGGCACCAATAAAATGGTGACAAGTGTCAACATAGGATTGGGTTGAGAGAAGGGGTTGGAGGCATTAAAGGCCTGAGAAGACCTCATGGTTATCTAGAGGCTAAGGGTCGAGTCCAAATTAAGATTACCCACTGGATTAAGAGTTAATCCAAGGATAAACCTTTGTGCAAATGTTTAAGAGATAATCACAGTCAAAGCATTAATGGCCTGATGAGACCTTTGGGTTGGGTAGAGGTTGAGTCAAAACAAATGTTTTAACCATGTGGGAGGGTTTGAGGTAACCATTAATGGTTATTGGAGACTTTGGGGATTAAGTGGTTGAAGGTTGAAAGCCTTCAATGGTTATCAAAGACTTTGAGCCATTTAGTGGTTGAAGGTTGAAAGCCTTTAATGGTTATCAAAGACTTTGAAGGTTTGAGAAGTGACTTCCCTTTTGCTTAGGAATGTGACAAAGTTTACAGAAGGGGTTAGGTTAGTTAGAAGTGATTAGAAAATTCTAGAAAGGGTTTAGGCATGCAAGTGGATTTTGTAGGAAAATGCAAGTGAGAGAAATTTTGGTATTTTCAATTAAAATAAAATCATTTATTTCAATTAAATGGTGTAATTTGCATTTGGATAAATATTCAAATAAATATTAATTTATTTAAATGAGAAAAATGAAGATAAAGCATTAAAATGCTTGAAGACTTTGAGGGAAACCATTAAAGGCTTGAAGACTTTAAGGAAAACCATTAAAGTCTTAAGAAGACTATAGAAGGAAGCCATCAAGTTTGAAGACTTTAAAGCCATCAAGTTTGAATACTTTAAGGGAAACCATTAAAGGTTTCAAGTGGGTGAGGATAAATAGGATTTTAAATAAATAATTTATTTAAAATAGTTGTGCAACTTGCTTTTGTAGGAAAATACAAGTGGGTGGAGGATAAAGGTGATTTTAAATAAATTATTTATTTAAAATAATTGTGCAACTTGCATTTGTAGAAAAATACAAGTGGGTAGAGGATAAAGGTGATTTAAATAAATGTTAATTTATTTAAATGTGAGAGGTGGGATTTTGGGGGATTTAAATAAATATTAATTTATTTAAATGTGAGAAAAGATTTAATTAAACAAATATGATTTATTTATTTAATTAATGGTCTGAATTTGGTTAAGTGAATTAAATCAAATAAATTGAATAATTTATTTAATTAATAGGAGAAGAGGGTTAAGATGAATTAATTAAATATTAATTTAATTAATTCATTAATTGATGGTTAAATAATCAAATAAATACTAAGTATTCATTTAATTAAGTGGACAGATTTATGTGACTACATTTGCCCCTCTTTGAGATGGTGCGGTTTATTGCGTCGTTTCAAAGAAAGAAAAATAGGTGTGAAGAAATGCCCCATAAAATGTAAATTTAATGGGTGGTATGCCCCCTCGAGAGATGGGCCGATTTTTATTTTATTTTTTTTTGAAAAATCGGGCGATCTCTCGAAAAAGAATGAAAAGTGGAGGGGAGGTAGAATAGAAGAAATTAGAACTAATGATGAAAGAATGGGAGAAAATGGAGTGAATATGAAGAAACAACAAGCCAGTGGGTACCCTGAGGTCTTGCAAGAGATACATAACAGATGTAGTGTGGGGTTTGGATTGATGCTATACAATTGATCAAAATTGGTTGGACAATCTGGTGCAATCGGTTTAACTGCCTCAGTCAAGTCAAAGCGTGACAGTTGATGTCAGTTGGTCGCTTGGACATGATAAAGTCTGAGTAAGTGAATCAAAGTGACTTGATGTGACTTAGACAATTGATATAATTGCCCAATGAAGTCAAGGTATATGAAGCAAAACACTCGTTGAGACTTAGACAATTGATGTAATTGTCTGTTGGATTGTGTTTGATTGGTTGATCAATTGATAGTGTGTGCGTGTGATGGATGGTTGTGGGGAATCATGGCAACCCCGTTGAGACTAGGTCATTATGATAAATGCCTGTTGTAGTCTAAGTTTGCCATAATCGATTACCTGTTGAGACCCAAAGATACTTGATCAGAGTATCTGTTGATAGTCTAGGTATGTGTGAGTCGATGTATCTATGTAGACAGAGTAACTGGCTTAATTTTGTGGATGAGTGAGGATGGGAAGCAATGAAGAGATTAGGATGATGTTGATGATCAAGATAGGGAGGGTGAGGGGGGATTTGATGTTAGATAGAAGATATGGAGGACTAGGACCGAGTCCTATGGAAGAAGATGAGTAAAATAGAGTATGCATTATTATGAATATGTATGCATGATATGCAGCTATTATGAATGTATGGATGGGTGGAATGCAACGAAATGCAATATATACATATGAGATGAGATGATGATCCATAGTGCTCTATTTTTCATCATTGAGCTTTAAAATGTTGTAAGAAAATACAAGCAACTTGACATAAAGATTCAAGATGACCAGAGTATTTCTTACATGGATTTTGATATAGCAAGTTAATACAAGCAACTTGATATAATGGATCAAGTTGACCTGAGTATTGCTTGCAGAATAGACAAGGATTATCACCGTTCATGCATGACTTGGATCGTCCTCCTTGATCTTAGGCTCATCATATCCTGAGACAAGTGCATACCGTACTAAGAGATAAAACCTTTATCAAGTTTGGATGAGGTAGGAGGAACCAAAGAAAGATCATTGTACCTGCAAACAAATAGTATATACATAAAGAATAAAGAATATGGATCCTTGGTAATGGTTCATGCTCATATGGTTGAGGTATATGCTATAGTCAGCAAGTCGTAGTGATCTATGACTGTATTTTTGCCTATGATCACATAGCTTAGTGAACTTCCCACATAGACACCATTAGTACATGCCCCAGAACTTCATCGGAAATAATGCGCAAATGATACAAAACAATGCTGCAAGATCCTGATACAGATAAATGAATGATTGTACTCACAAATCAACCAAGTATTTGATAGCTTAACATAATTTTCTTGTTAAAGAAAACGTCACTTTTGTCTTTGTTTTGGTAAGGAAGGATGCATCCTTGTTGAAGACAGTTTGATTGTTGATGTTGATTGTGTGGTTGATTGGTAAATGGTCATTGTGTGAGTAGTTTGTCAATGTTTATTTTGGTATCTGCATGGATGGGTATGTACAAGGTGTTGCCATGTTTTTGTGTGATTTTTCAATGGTTTTATCGATGTTTTTGGATTTTGAATTGTTTTGAATGTTTTTGGTATTTTTGCGAGATATTTTTGAATGTTTTTGGATTTTTGATGATTGTTTGAATGAAGAACTTAATGAATCATAAGACAATGTAGAATCCACTTCCATCAATAGGTTAAAGGCATTGCCCCCAGTTTTAGACATGACTATGAAAAAGCGGGATGCAAGATGTATGGAGTACTATCATAATTACAGAGGAATAAAAAGCCATGGTTGATGGATGGATGGATGTATGTATGAAGTAGATGTGATCGCAACAAGTCTGAAAGACAATGGAGCCATAGCCTTTACGAGTGGTGCCTGTTTTCCAGGTTTTCACCATCGTACTTACCCAAGGTGCCACCAGAGTGGTTGTTCACCATTTGGATGCATGATTTTTCTTTACTTTTTTGAATGTTTTTGTATTTTCTTCAGGACATTTTTCTGAATGTTTTTGGTATTTTCTGGTATGCAGGGGAGCCTGATGCTTTGTTTAGCTTAGGTATAAAACCGTTTGAGGTGCATGCTATTAATTGGATCTGCGAGCGGTTCTCCTTCTGATGTAGCCAACTGATGTGCCCCGGACCCGAACACAGCAGTGACAACATATGGGCCCAGCCAGTTTGATTCAAACTTGCCCTGATGTTCTCTGTTTGGTTGGTTGCGAGGATTCTCTCGGAGAACAAGATCACCTACCTCAAATGTATGAGGCCTAACTCAGTGATTGTAGCTTCTGCTCATGCGTTGCTGATAGGCTTTGAGATGATTGTATGCAGCTTGTCGCTTCTCATCAAGTAACTCTAAGTCCTGAAGACGTGAGACTCTGTAAGCTTCATCATCGATGAGATTGTGCAAGGAAACCCGTAATGATGGTATCTCGACCTCAATAGGCAAGATAGCTTCTGCACCATAGACCAATGAATAAGGAGTTGCACCTGTAGGGGTTCGAATGCTAGTTCGATATGCCCATAGTGCTGGATTTAGTTGAACATGCCAATCACGGCCGACATCATTGACTGTCTTTTTGAGGATTCTTAATATGTTTTTATTGGATGCTTTGGCCTGACCATTGCCTTGTGGGTAATAGGGAGTGGAAAAGCGGTGTTGAATGTGAAATTTCTCACAAAGTTCACGGACATCCTGATTTTTGAAAGGGAGACCATTATCTGTGATGATGGACATGGGCACACCATACCGGCAGATGATGTAGTTGAGGATGAATGAGGCGATCTGCTTGCCGGTGACTTGGGTAAGTGGAACAGCTTTGATCCACTTTGTGAAATATTCAGTGGCGGTAATAATGAATTTATGGCCATTGGATGAAGATGGATGGATTTTACCCACAAGGTCAAGGCCCCATTGATAGAAAGGCCATGGTGTTGTGATTGGTTGCAGTTCCTGGGCTGGTGCATGTATCAAGTCGCCATGAACTTGACATTTCTTGCATTTTTTGACAAAGTAGTAGGAATCCTTTTCCATAGATGGCCAATAATATCCAGCTCGCATGAGTTTCTTGGCTAGTGACAGACCACTTGAATGAGTCCCGCAAATTCCTTCATGTACCTCTTCCAAAGCCTTTGTTATCTCACCTTGTTCCAAACATCGAAGGAGAGTACCATCAAGACCGCGTCGGTATAGGGTTTCGGCAATAATGGTATATTGAGCAGTTTGGCGAATGAAGGTTTTACGTTGGTTATTTGATTGGTTGGGAGGAAGGGTGTGATCGCAGAGATAGGTGTAGAACTCACCGTACCATGGGGATTCAGAACCGACAAGGCAACATATCGTTTCGGATTCAGGGATATCATAAGCGGGGATCCAAAGCTATTCGACCAAGAACTCGTAGTGTGTTGAATTCTGTGGAAGATCTAGTAGAGATGCAATGGTAGCCATGGCGTCAGCAGCTCGATTCTGATCTCTTGGTATCTGCTCAAAAGTGATAGCAGTAAATGATGTCTTTAGAGTGTCCACCATTTGCTTATATGGCATGAGTTTATCATCCTTGGTCTGATATTCATCTGTCGCTTGTCGAATGACCAGTTGGGAGTCGCCATATACTTGTAGTTCTTGTAACTTCCATTGTATGGCTAGCCTGAGTCCTGTGATCAAGGCCTCATATTCTGCTATGTTGTTTGTGCATGGAAATGTGAGTCTGTAAGACTTCGGGATGCTATCACCTTGAGGTGTGATAAACAGAATGCCTGCCCCTGAGCCATGCCTAGTGTACGAGGCATCAAAGTATAGTTTCCATGGTTGTGTTGTTGTGATCATGAATATCTCTTCATCTGAAAAATTGGAAATGAGAGGATGATCACCTATGAGAGGTGCATCGGCCAACTGATCTGCAATAACTTGACCTTTGATAGCCTTTCGGTCCACATACTCAATGTCAAATTCACTTAGAATCATCACCCATTTGGCCAAGCGGCCTGTCAATGCTGCTTTGTTAAGTAAATACTTGAGTGGATCAATCTTTGCAATGAGTTGTACTTTGTGTGTTAACAGATAGTGCCTCAGTTTAGTGGCTACTAAGATTACTGCTAAGCAAGCTCGCTCAATAGGTGTGTAATTGAGTTCATAGCCCACCAGTGTGTGAGAGATGTAGTAAACAGCACATTCTTTTCCTTCTGCATTATATTGTACCAGTAGTACACCCAATGTTGTACTGGTTGTCGAGATATAAAGTAACAATGGTCTACTTGGATCTGGTGGCATCAACAATGGTGGATTCATGAGATAGTCTTTAAGCGTCTGAAATGCTTGCTGGCATCGGGCATCCCACTGAAAGCGGATGTTCTTGTGTAGCAGATGTGTAAATGGGTGACACTTATCAGCCAATTGTGCAATGAATCTTCGGATGGATTGAAGTCGTCCTTGTAGGGTCCTTAGTTGACTGATATTCTTTGGAGGTGGCATGTCCATGATTGCCTTAACCTTTGCTGGATCGACCTCAATATCTTTGCTTGAGACAATGTATCCTAGAAGTTTCCCGGAGGTTACTCCAAAGACACATTTCTTTGGGTTGAGTCGAACATGGTATTGTTCCAGTCTATCAAAGATTTTATCTAAGATGTGGAGATGCCCTTCTCTGGTGAGTGATTTTGCTAGTAAGTCATCCACATAATCTTCCATCATAGTATGCATCATGTCATGGAAGATGGTGGTCATTTCTCTTTGATAGGTTGCTCCTACATTTTTGAGACCGAAGGGCATTACATTCCAGCAATATGTGCCCCATGGACATGTGAAGGCTGTCTTATGTTGATCTTCTGGTGCGATCTTTATCTGATTGTATCCTGAAAAGCCATCCATGAGTGAAAGTATGGCATGTCCCGCTGTTAGATCCACTATGATGTCGATATTTGGTAGGGGGAAGTCATCCTTAGGACATGCTTTATTCAGATCTCTGAAGTCGGTACAAATGCAGATGCCCCCTTTTGGTTTGCCGACAGGCACAATATTGGAGATCCATTCTACATAATCAATTGGCCTAATGAAGCCAACATCTAGGAGTTTCTTGAGTTCTGTTTTGACTAGCACTGCAATCTAGGGATGCATCTTATGAAGCTTCTGCTTGACAGGTTTGGCTCCTTCTGCTACGGTGAGGTGATGCATGACTAAATCAAGATCAAGCCCAGGCATGTCTGCATATGACCATGCAAAGTTGATCTGACGCTGTTGAAAGAACTCTATAAATTTAGGCTGTTCCTCTAGAGTGAGAAGAGATGCCAGATGTATGAGATGAGGATTTTCAGGAGTCCCCACATTGTATTCTTTGGTTTCCTCGATGAGAATCGTTGATCGTTCCTGTTGTGTACTATCAGGGAGATTGTCAAACCCTTCATCCTCAGGCACCTCAGAGAGGTTTTCACCATTGGATACGCTCTTTCTTTTTACTTTTGTCAGATCAAACAGTGCCACAGTGTGGTTTTCACTGGAAGATCCATGTTTTATTGTTATATTTTTGCAACTGAAAGGTTTGGCATCCGCCCCGAAGTATGCTGCGCTATTAAGTTCAATGGCAAATCCAGCTTTGTGATCCCCGCTTGGTAGGTTATCCCTTAATTCCAAAAAGTCAATGATGGCCTCATCATTTTGGAAGAAGTCAAGACATGGAGGATTTGATTAGTTCCATTCGATGAGTTCAGGGTGGCTAATGGGCATTACTTCATTGATTAGGTTAAGTGCATTAGAGGTATCAGTGAGGGTTAAGACATTATGGTGAAGGTCGTTGATGGTACTCTCCCTGTCAAAATCAGGCGTAGGATGAGATGTAGGGTCTGTGGAAGATGTTTCCAGTTCAGGAACCCCAAGTGGTCTTTATCTGTGCTTCTCCATAAACAGGGATGTCTTTGCGTGGTGGAGGTGGTGATGTGTCTTCCTCATCTAAAGTGTTAAGCTGTACAGAATCAAATTCCCACTCATGTGAGTTAGTCTCTGAATCACTTTCCAGCATCTGATTACTATACCATACTGGGATGTCCTTTGAGTTAAATACCGCAGGTGTGACTGGTTGATGTACCTTTGTAATGATCGGTGCTACAGGGCGATTGAGGGGGATCAAGGAATCTGTTATAGGGAGTATTGGTAATATTGATTCCGTTGCTTCTGTTGGGACTGCTGGTGTTATAGATGCTGCTGCGGGTGCTGATACAGTTACTGCTTCTAATGGTGCGACTGATGAGATGACGAGTTTGTTTGATGGGATGAGTGGCATTGGTGATAGTTGTGTTGGGGTTTTGAGCCTCAGTGGGGCTGTTGGGATGGTGCTTGAGGGTGCTTTGATTATGAAAGGTGCCCGCTTTGCAATAGGTGGACAAAATGGTTTGCTGGGTTTTCCTTTGAACTTGAGTTTAGGAAAGATCTCTTTTTCAAAGCCTAGGCCTGTATTACCTTTGGGCTTGAATTCTGGTAGTAGAGGTTCATGTCGTCCTTGTTTGCAATATCCCAAAGCACTTTGACCATCATACCCCATTCTTTGCATAATGAGGAGACCTTTGCCATACTGTTCCGTAGGAAGTGCAACTCGCGGTATATTAGTGGTGATGGGATCTTTATAGATCCATTCCGCCAAGTCCTCATCTTGTGTTTCTTCCTCTTGACTCTTTCCAAGAACGAAGGGCATCAAAGCACATGCTGGTATGCTTAGTGGTTGCTGGAGTACCTGCTGTGGTTTACCATGTGTTCTAGGAGAAGTGGGCATTTGTCCCACACAAAAGAGTTGACTTAAGTTGTATTCCCCAGGACCTTCCTCTGCGATCTTCATCTTAAGCTTTTCTTGCTTGGGTATAGTGGTGTTTGAACGGGCAAGAGAGGCGGGACTTATATATGATGTGGAAGAAATGGCTTCTCGATTATTAGGAACGGTAATCTCTGGTTGATGGCTGATATTATGGCAATATGCAAAGGGATTTGCATCGCCCAAGATTGTGATCTCTACACTGTTATGTGGGAATTTGATACATTGATGGTAGGTAGATGGAATGGCTTGCATGGCATGTATCCAAGGTCTCCCTAATAATAGATTGTATGGCAGAGGAAGGTCTAGAACCTGACAAATGATGTGTTTTACCATGGGACCCACTCGGATTGGTAGTACCACAGCTCCTTTGGATGAACACTCTGCATCGTCATAGGCTTTGATTGTGATCTTCTGACGAGGATCCACTGATTCTACCGCATATCCCAATGCTGTGACCAACTGTAGTGTACAAATATTTAGGCCTGCTCCATTGTCGATCAAAACTCGTTTGATCCTATGCTGGTTAATAAATCCTTCAATGTGGAGTGAGGCGTTATGTGGTTGTTGGAAGGAAGAGTTGTCACTTTCGGAAAAAGTGAGACAAGGTGATGACTTGAGACTTCCAACCATGGCTTGAACTTGGTCTGTATTCAGGTTTGCAGGGACTAACGCCTCTTGGAGTGCTTGATCCAAGATAGTTTTATGGGATGGCGATAGGCACAATAGTTCTAAAATGGATATAAGTGCAGGGGTTTTGTCTAATTGTTCCACAAGATTGTACTGCTTTGGGATGGAGGTGGTGCCTTGTGGAGCTGCCTTGATAGTAACTTTGCTGCGACGTGTAACAACATTGCAATTTGAGTTGGGATTTTTGAAGGTTATAGTTGCAACTTGTTCATTGGCATCATACAAATGATTGACAATGTAATTATACACAGCCTGCGTATAATCCGTGGTATCAGTGCCTCGCCTAGAAGTGGAAGGACCCCTTTGATCTTGTGATGGAAGTGGATTTTTGAACATCAAATGATCATTATTGGTTGTTTTTGGGTTATGTCCTTCAGTTTCAATTTCTCCTCGATCAATAAGATCCTGAATGAGATCTTTCAATCGGTGACAATTACTTGTCTTGTGCCCTCTTCCTTGATGGTATTCACAGTGTTCAGTATCTCTCCACCATGCCGGTTTGACCTGAGGCTCATAGTTTGATAGCTTAGGTAGAGTGACCAAATTTTGAGAAATGAGTTGTCGCAACACTGTTTCAATGGGTTCCCCTAAGGGAGTGTATGTGTGTTTCTATTTTTGTTGACGAGGTCTAGGTTCATCATGAGATGTGATGCGACCTTGATTAGAAGGAACATTTGTGTTGTTTTGAGGTGGAGGATTTTGTCCTGCAAACCAAACCACAGGTTGTGCGTTTTGTATAGTCCTAGCATCCACAACCCCATCATTGACGATATTCTTGTTTTTATTCTAGAAGTTTGGTTTATCGTTGTTGAAGCGTGGGCGAGGACCATCTTTTGGTTCATTAAAGATTTTGATGAGTCCCTTCTTGATAAGTGCCCTTTCACATTTCAAACCCTTGGTGATCATATCATTAAAAGAGTCTATGTCTTTGACATCCAGGTGAAATTCCATTTCTTCGTTTAAGTTGGAAATGAATATTTCCACTAGTTCTCGTTCAGGTAACTGAAGAGAACGTCTGCTAGACATTTGACGCCATCATTGCAGGAATACTGAGAATTGCTCACCTTGTTTTTGTTTGGTGTTGCATAGATCAGCCATGGTGACATCGCATTCAATGTTATGAGAGTAATGAGCTAGGAACTTCTGGATGAGTTCCTCAAATGTTTTAATGCCACCTGGTAGTCGGGAAAACCATGATGTGGTTGTTCCTCCCAAGCTTTGGGGAAAAAGGCACATTAGGTATGTGTCTTCATATGCTACTTCGAGACAAGCAGAATGAAATTCTCGGACATGATCATGGGGATCCCCCTTTCCTCTATATTTTTCAAATTTGGGTGTTTCGAATCCTCGTGGAAATGGTGGCATGTAAAGATTCCTATCAAAAGGATAGGGACAAATGTCATTGAGTGAGAATTGGTTAGTCTTGACACCACTATGAAGCTGTTGGGTGAGATTCTCGACTTGTTGCCACAACATCTCCATTTCATTTGGAGGAGGAGGTGGTGGGTTACCTTGAGGAATGTTATATCTGATGGGATCTCTACCTCTTTCCTCTTCATGGCGACTTTGTCTTTCTGATGCTTGTCTTAATTGGGCAAGATCAAAGTCAGAGGGGAGTTTGGCTCCTTCTTGAGCGAGTCTTAAGAAGTGAGCATCCGCATTGCTCCTAAGTATTTTGTCAAAAATTCTATTAAAGAGAGGGTTATGCTAAGCCCTTTCTATTGTTGCAGGAGTGGGAGTACTTGGGTTTTTGTCATCTGCATTTCCTCTGAGTGCTTCTTGAAATTCATTGAGATTTTCCTCTTCTTCTTCTTCCCTTTCTATTTCTCGTTGCCTGGACTGTGATCAGGTTTGAGCCATTTTGCTTGCAAGCTTTTGTTGAAGTTGATTGAAGATGATGATGAGTTGTTTGATGAAATGAAAGATTGATGGTTGGTGATTTGTGTTGCATGTAGATCTCTAGCACTTTTAAGGTAGATGTAACCGAAATTCCTTCTTTGAATTGCTTGCTTGTTTTGATAAGGTTGGATGTGATAAGGTGTAGAGAAATCTGAGATGTGTTACAAATTTAACTACCTAGTAATGAGAGGATTCACTCATGAACTAGTTTTAACCTGCGTAGATGTGTCTCTTAGGATGAGCTTATCCTAGATGTAGAAACAATCTAAAAAGTGATGTGATGCGTTTGATTCAAGCAATATCTAAAAAGAGAACTTGGAGCAAGAACCTCTTAATGTTTTGAGAGTTGGAATGGATTGATGATGAAGTGATGATGTATGAGTGAGATAATGGATGAAATGTTTTCAACTTCAATAAAAACTTTGTGTTACAAATGGGACAAACTCTACCTCTTCCCTTTCGGGTGTTGGTGGTATTTCTCGAGCTGTGTTGTATGTGATACAGACGTTTGGGAAGAAGTTGGGATTAATCTTTCCTCCTTGGTTTTTGTGATAACTTAGAGCTCTATATTGCATAAAAGCTCTGCAGTTCAATGATTCGGAATCAAATTCGTTTGTTTTTCCTTGAAGGTAGAGACGCATGTGACGCAGAAAGACTCTATGTGAGACAAAGATTTGTCTATTTATATAGAAGAATTTCCTCCTTTTTATCAAAGCCTTTGAGCTCAATGGTCTTCTTTTCAAGTTGATATTCTGATGACGCTTCTTCTTTCGCAAGATGTGAAGAATGGTCATAAAATTTGACTTTTTGTTGTTTGTACCTTGTTTTTGATGTTTTTGGTTGTTTGGACAGATGTTTGGTTGGATGAATACTTTGTTTTTGGGAAGTGATTTTCTGATTTTTCTTTGACAAGAAAACAAAGCAAGCACACAAACACCAAAATGTTGCCTCAAAGGCACAAATGAGTATGGGTCTAGATCAACCCAATCTTTGGACTTATATATGACCCTTCCTTTAGATGTATTTTAAGGTGTATTTCCAAAGCCTAAAGTCGGCTCAATTTGCACTTGGTCTTTAAAACGAACACATTTCAAACACTTTTTATCCCTAAGGTCAAATGGCCAGTTGTGATAAATTTAGCCCACATCTTGATATTTCTTCGACTTTGGTACTACATACCTTATGAATCCCGCCGTGGCAGGTAAGGATGTGATATACTAAGTCTTGCACGAGCATAACAAATAGATGATCCCTATGATGGGGGAGTCACCACTTTTATCAAGCCACAAGTGACTTTTCAAAAAGCTATGTTTCTACTCAAGGAAATATGTATGGTGAGTATCTTGAGAGAAAAACCATCTATGCTCTTGCACTAAATTATATTGCAAATATCCTCAATCAATAGAATGGGTGGGCTACTACTAAAAGGTGTTTAGTCATGTTCGATGTTTTTGGACATAAGTTCATTCTACAGTGACTCACTTAAGAGCCTTGTAACTGGTGGTGGGGCCCATTTGTCCTTTCGGCCAGTTACACTGTAGGAACAGCTATACCTAAGGCTACAGCTTTTGCTCTCACCTGATTTCTATAGCGGCTCGAAGGATTTACCGCTCGAGGTTGTTCCCAAGAGTATCAATCCCTTGGCAGGCCTCTCTTAAAAAGATAAAATTTTGAGTGTTACTAACACTTTTCTCTTGCACCTAGGACCACGAAAGCCAAGGGAGAGGATAGTGTGTGTTAGAAGTAGGACCACTCGACCAACTCTTTGCACAAGTGTGCCAAGCACGAAAAACACTTGTTCTTTTTAATCTATCATTGCAATGTGATCTAACTATTTGGAGATGTTGCTCCAACAGTTATGGTGTTTTTTTTAACTTCAAAGGCAAAATATTTTGTAAACTAGGAACTTTGAAATCCTAGTCAATTGAATTGAAAACACGTCTTGCTTGAAGTAAAATTGTTTTTGAGCTTGAAGGAAAAATGGCTTGTTCTTTTTAGATTGCCCCCAAAACAAAGTGTTGATTGTAAATTTCTTTTAAGTTGATGCAAGAAAATAAATTTTGTTTTGTTGATTTTAAGCACCAAAACGAAGTTTGTTTCCTAACTTGCAAGAAATAAAGTTGTTTTGTATAAGTTTGTGGTTCTTTTTACCTTGGAACAATGAAATTCTTTTTAAGAGCCCCAAACAAATGTGTGATTCTTTTTTTTAAAAGCCCAAATTTGAAATGTGAAGTTAATTTTAAACCAAAATAAAAAGTGAATTCATTTTTTTAAAACCAACTTCAAAAACAAGTTAGTAAGAAATATAAATCTACTTTTTAATCTAATTTAAATCTACACAAAAGAGAAAAATAGTTAGTAAAATCCGCCTATTTGGTGGGCTTCTACAAGCCTATTTTTATTTTTATTTTTTTGGTTACAAGGTGGTTTGTACAACGTTCTGTTACAATAGTGCTAGTCTGCGTTTGAACAGAGGCGCTATTTAATAGAAACGCACTAAAAGAAAGGGAAAGACAAGAGAAGGCAAAAGCACTGAAATAGGGTGAATAGCACCAAAATAATGTCAAACGCACCAAAACAGTGTCAAAAATGCAACCTGTGTGACATTTTCAACATTCAAACATGTTATTGGTTAAAAAAAAAAGTTGATATTTTTGGTGTTTGGATTCACGTCAGGTTCACCAAATGATGCTCTGCAAAAAGGATTAGAAAATCTGTTTGATGGCAACACACACAAGAGCACAAGAAACAAACGTTAGTGTAAGCAACAAAAGATTATCCTAAACAGGCATATCAAGAGAGATATTAAGCATGAAATAGAAAGCATATAAACATAGAATAAAATAGCTAATCAAGATGCTCATAGTTGCTCCTCCCTTGTTCCTCTCCTCTCCAAGTCCCAAATGAGTGTAGCTCTCAGCTTTTAGCACTATCCATGGATGCCATATGGAGATTCAAGATGGTTGAATATGATAAGCAAATGTTATGCAAGTGTAGACAATGATGCTATGAAAAAGCTCTATGCTAATGCCAGTATAACAACAATACTCTAATGCTTCTCTTTTGCTTGAGGAGAAGGGTTCTATTTATAGAAGAAATGGGGAAATGAAGGGTTAAGATTGAATGGTTTAATCAAGGGCCAAGTTTGAAAGTTGGGGATCCATGTGCACAATTGGCACCAATAAAATGGTGACAAGTGTCAACATAGGATTGGGTTGAGAGAAGAGGTTGGAGGCATTAAAGGCCTGAGAAGACCTCATGGTTATCTAGAGGCTAAGGGTCAAGTCCAAATTAAGATTACCCACTGGATTAAGAGTTAATCCAAGGATAAACCTTTGTGCAAATGTTTAAGAGATAATCACAGTCAAAGCATTAATGGCCTGATGAGACCTTTGGGTTGGGTAGAGGTTGAGTCAAAACAAATGTTTTAACCATGTGGGAGGGTTTGAGGTAACCATTAATGGTTATTGGAGACTTTGGGGATTAAGTGGTTTAAGGTTGAAAGCCTTCAATGGTTATCAAAGACTTTGAGCCATTTAGTGGTTGAAGGTTGAAAGCCTTTAATGGTTATCAAAGACTTTGAGGGTTTGAGAAGTGACTTCCCTTTTGCTTAGGAATGTGACAAAGTTTACAGAAGGGGTTAGGTTAGTTAGAAGTGATTAGAAAATTCTAGAAGGGGTTTAGGCATGCAAGTGGATTTTGTAGGAAAATGCAAGTGGGAGAAATTTTGGTATTTTCAATTAAAATAAAATCATTTATTTCAATTAAATGGTGTAATTTGCATTTGGATAAATATTCAAATAAATATTAATTTATTTAAATGAGAAAAATGAAGATAAAGCATTAAAATGCTTGAAGACTTTGAGGGAAACCATTAAAGGCTTGAAGACTTTAAGGAAAACCATTAAAGTCTTAAGAAGACTATAGAAGGAAGCCATCAAGTTTGAAGACTTTAAACCATCAAGTTTTAATACTTTAAGGGAAACCATTAAAGGTTTCAAGTGGGTGAGGATAAATAGGATTTTAAATAAATAATTTATTTAAAATAGTTGTGCAACTTGCTTTTGTAGGAAAATACAAGTGGGTGGAGGATAAAGGTGAGTTTAAATAAATTATTTATTTAAAATAATTGTGCAACTTGCATTTGTAGGAAAATACAAGTGGGTAGAGGATAAAGGTGATTTAAATAAATGTTAATTTATTTAAATGTGAGAGGTGGGATTTTGGGGGATTTAAATAAATATTAATTTATTTAAATGTGAGAGAAGATTTAATTAAACAAATATGATTTATTTATTTAATTAATGGTCTGAATTTGGTTAAGTGAATTAAATCAAATAAATTGAATAATTTATTTAATTAATAGGAAAAGAGGGTTAAGATGAATTAATTAAATATTAATTTAATTAATTCATTAATTGATGGTTAAATAATCAAATAAATACTAAGTATTCATTTAATTAAGTGGACAGATTTATGTGACTACAGTATCCATAGAAAGGAAACTTCTCTTTGAAGGTGTCCATAGATGTTGATTGGGTAGGTAATATAGATGAACGGAAGAGCACAACTGGTGGAGCATTCTTTCTAGGAGGTAGACTGGTATCCTGGACTAGTAAGAAACAAAGTTGCATTTCTGAATCTACAACAGAAGTAGAGTATGTAGCTACATCTATGAACTGTACTCAAGCAATATAGATGAGACATGTATTAGAAGGATTCAAGGAGACCATGACAGAACCAATGATCATATATTGTGATAATATAGGTGCAATAAACATTTCAAAGAACCCGGTATTGCATGCTAGGACAAAGCATATTGAATTGAAGTATCATTTTCTGAGAGAGAGGGTGCGGGAAAAGAAAGTTAGGATGGAACATGTGTCAAGTAAGGAGCAGTTGGTTGATATCTTAACTAAGCCATTGCCTAAAGTGATCTTTGAATATCTCAGAGGCAAGCTAGGGGTTATAACCCTACCGAAGGTTAACTAAGATGTTGTTGCAGCATCAATCCAATGGAATAATTAAAGATATTTCACTATGGATTGATGAGAATAGGGATACTCCTCAAGGGGAGAAGCACAAATGAAGAAACAAGAGCATAAGAGATGAAGAAAACACTAGCAGCAAAAGGTGAATTTGACACTTTGTACCTTTGGAAATATTGTCAAAGGGGGAGAAGAAAAGTGATAAGGGGAGAAGTAAAGTAAATGAGGAGAAGAACAGTGAAGAGCAAAAAGAGAAGAACCGATGAAGAGAGAAGATCAAGTACAATAGTCATAACAGTTAGTGTTCCAGTTTTGCATGATGAGCTTTTGGTATTTCTATTTTGTTATTTCCATCAATTCCAAAGGGGGAGATTGTTGGCATAACTAATGAAGATAATGATGGTAAGATTATTGGCATATGGAGATGTTGATGAGAAGACGACCGGTAAAATTATTGTTGGCACAACTTGTAAAGTTGATGGAGATTGTTGGCTAGATGATGATGATATAGTTGTAAGTTGTTTGATGACTTTATTTGTGTTGTCATTGATGTCAACCATTTTTGTTGAGTCATCTAAGTCATCTAGACCTACTGATATAGCCTAATCGGTAGTGGAACTAGTTTACAGCAAGGTAAACAGGAATAGAGCGATGATCAAGAGATCAGTACGGACAATCAGTAAAGAGTTAGATGTTGTGGTTTGGAACATATGTTTATGATATTGGCATGAGTCTTTGATTGGAAACACATCAACAAATTTAGTGTATTGAGTGAGTATGATTAACTATCATGAACTCTATGAAGAAGAATGTATACTGGTAATAGATCTTTAACTGGTAATGATTTATGGTTTGGCGGTGGATCTTATTGTTGGCAATTGACACTCAATTTGTTGGTTTCTATATGTTGTCATTGATGGAAACATGGCAATTTGTTCCGGCTTTATATTTTGGGTTAGTTGTGTACCGGTAGGCACTTCATGAACACTTCATCGACACTGACATGTTGGATAGATTTCTTTGGTTACCGACAATGCAGGCTGACATGGTTTAGAAACAGGTTATCGGTATTGGAGGCCGACATCTTTTGGATCTGGTATCGGCAATTGTTTTTGATATTCATGTGTTTATGTTATCTAGCCAACATGTATGTTCATATTGTAATTATCTATTGTAAGTCGACATAAGGCATGATGATTTGTAAAGGGTATATAGGTTAGCTGGTTAGATCATTTTGGCATATGGATGGATAGGAGAAGAGGATGATGTTATGTAATGTGAAACATATAATCGAGATCATATATGTGAGGATATTTTTGTAAATGGTTATTCTGGTATAGGTTAAAGGGTTTCAAACCGGAACTGACGGAGCTAAATCGGAACTGTATTCAGGCATAGAAGATGCTATCTTTGCAGTTCAATCATTTCTCTAGATTGTAGTCTACATTTGTACGTAGTGAGTGAGGCTCCTTTTGTTATTGAGCAGTGTGCTCTAGGCTGTAAGCCTTCTTGCAAGTGCAGGCCCCTATATTTTGTAATATCTCTTCATATGGCCAGTGGATTGATATTGTGGGTCACAAATCCCACCATGGTTTTTCCTCTTTGAGGTTTTCCACATATAATTTTGTGTGTTATGGTATTCATTTATGTGACTGGCTTATTAGTTTCTTTACTTCTTTCAATTATATATGTACTAGTATACCGGTTGATGTATGCATATTTTAATAAGGTTAAAATTAATCATTCCGATAGAACACTGATTCACCCCCCCCCCCTCTCAGTGTTCTTGGATTCCAACACTTATCATGTTCATAACTTAGTGATGACATGTCAAAATCCATGTTTAATGATAAGATTGTGTTTGAGCATGTACAAGGATCATATTTCTTGGGAGATAGCAAAGTGTTTAGTAGAATGTGACAAGGGTTTGATTTCTTATCAAATCGATGTGCGGTGATATGCAGTGATCATTCAAAGGTGGAAATTTTCTAGAAATTTGTTGTAATGATCTATAAATGTAAATTAATTCTATTTTGAATGTAGTTAGGGTTATGTAGCTGACCTAACTGAAAAGTCTATTTAAGGGCTAGTTGGAGAAGAGATTTTGTGTCAGTGATTTGAGGAGAAGGTGTTGTCGAACTAGATTGAAGTGTCTACATGTGTGTAGCAGAGTTGTGCTGAAAAGGATCTGTACTAGCAAGAAAGGAAATGTTGTGATCAAATCATTTGCCTTGTTATTCCCTAATAGTTACAGTAGTTTGAAATCCCTTAACTAGGTAGATCCTAACAGGTCTTATTTGTAAATCCTTTCATCGGGTGGCTCATTAACTTGAGTTTAAAATACTCTAACAAAGTTACTCCTAACAGGGTAGAGCTCCTAACATGGCTAAGGTAAAATCCCTTGATCAGGTGACTCCTAACAGGGTCTTCTCTTAACCAAGCTTATTGTAAGCTCCTAACCAGGCTAGGCCTTTAACCAAGCACATTTGGAAAGAGTGCAAATATATTTTGGGTGCTAATTACCACCATGGTTTTTCCCATTTGGGTTTCCATGTAAAAAATCTCTGTGTTCATGTGGTGGTTGCATTGTCGATTTGTGCATTTGATATCTTTACTATGTTTGCATGTTGATGAACAATTGAGTAAATGGTTTGGTAAATCTACTAATGAAATGTTTGATTAATTATCAGTACTATTTTTTGAAGTATTGCAAAATTGTTTTACTACTGATTCACCCTCCCCTCTCAGTAGTAATCGGATCCTCATAATAACAGGTGACACATCAACTCCACTTCACCCAAGCCTACAACATTGATTCTAAGAAATGGTTACTCTAGTAGCCATTTCTCAAGCCATTCAAATGATTTTTTGTCTTGTACTAAAAAGATGCCTTAGGACATACTCAATTGTAAACAATTAGTGTTTTGACAAGTGTACCACTAACCCGAAGCTTTTTTTGCTCCCTTGTGTTATAAAAGAGAATTCAAGGTCAGTAGTAAAGGGTTCTATAAATTTTGAGCAAGTAGAATGTATAAGGCTTAAAACCTTTGATAATAGAAGAAATTTTTTAGAGTCTTATTGTATTGCAAATCAATGTATGCATAGATTTTGAATGGAATGAAAAGAAACAATTTCAGATTGTCTCCTAGCTTGTGTGATTGCATTATATGAATTGATGTGTCAAGGGTGTATTGATTTGTTTTCTTATTAATAATGAATGTGTAACTTGAATGGTAAGCTTCTTTTGAGGAAAGAATTAAATTCTATGATTTAGTTATAGTCATGCAAACATATGCTATAGAGATCCTTAAGTAGAATCTAGAGTTGTTGCAAGGATATGTATCTAAGTCATATATGTTGGATGTGAAATTTGTAAATGATTTATGCATTCTGCAAGTAGTAACTTCTCTATTACTTGACTTTGTTACCCTAGGGATAGTGATGCAAGTTCACCAAAGTAGTTCAACTGATTGGAGCAGTTAACAATGGAGTTTCTTAGCGATTGTTGCATTTCTTCATGTTTGAGGATTTAGAATTGCGGATTTGGATTTAGCATCTGGAGATCATTGTCTTAATCATATTCAAGATTCATAGAATTTGTATTTTCTTCTGGTGAGATATCGATTTCAGTACTATTCTAGTATTGGTGTGTTCTTACCATTTTGTCTTGCGGTGTGTGGAGAGAAGCAGAATTGGGTTGTGGGTGATTTTCGTAACTTGTGAGATGTTGTTTTGGGCTTGACCGATGTTCTTGGAGGTCCATGTGAAGTTATAAGAATTTTTGAGATGTTCTTGATGATTTGGGCTGACATATTATGGTTTGCACGTTTCATCATGAACCGGTGGATCTTTGGTCGACTTGATTTAGTTGTTGTTGCTTGTGGATGGTATAAAGAGGAAGTTTGGAGATTCATTTTGGGGGACTGAATTCTGAGGAAGAAGAGATCCAGAGAAGATGTAGTTTCCAGAGAGATTCTGGTCTAGGGGGTTGAAGTCTAGAGGGACTAAGGTCTAGATCAGTGCAGAAGAGTGTAGACTATTACGAGAGGCTGAATTGTTGAGTAGATGATAAACATAAATTTGATTTGTAAGAATTGTTTTGTAATCTTGGGATGTGGTCCGACATGTGTAACGCCTGAGGGCATATGTAACTCATTAACTATCATAAGGATTTATCTTTTCCATTTTCTTGGTTATATCATGTGTTGTGAGAACCGGTTACCAGTATCTTTCATGGTGATTGTGTTATTGGCTGCAAGACAGGGTTGTCCTTCATTGGATCTCCCTAGCTTGCACCAAATAGGCACTATTTTTTTCTTTCTAATTTTTTTTTAGAATCAGCTAAACCAAAACATCTTTAAATTTCTATTCTAGGAGTAGATTTTAGAGTAGGAATCAATTTCCCAAAAGCTGAGTGAAGGTTGGAATACCAACATCCTAGCTAGCATTTGAGTTAAAGACTCTCCTTGATATTTTTTCATTGGGATGCATCTTCTTAGCTCACAATACTGAAAGTTAATGCCCTAGAGATCATTAGTATTACAGGTATACTCGCCTAGGTCTTGCAGAGCCTAAAGGGAAGGAGGTTGTCAACATTCAAGTTGAGACCTCGTTCATTGGCCAATGACCTCAAGACTTGTAGATTAAGTTGAGTAAATTCATAGGAATCCTTTAGACAATCAATTGGATACTCCAACAAGATGCATTCAAATTGATGTAAAATGGATTTGAATGATGCCCAAGTAGATTTGGTATAGCAGAAGTATGAAAGATAGTTGTGAGGTGCATTGAGATAGAGTTTGAAGTTAGATGTGTTTTCCATAACATTGGCCATTTGACATATTGGTTCAAGAACAATTTCATGATTAGGACATCTTATTCATTTTAGTTTATATCATCCTCTTCACCTTCTAGAAGAAGTTGTGTTCCTTTTGGTAGTTTGTGCATTCGTATCTTCTCCTAAGGTTGTAAACCTTAGTCTTGAAAGTCCTTTAAGGGGAAATGAGCTCCCTGGACTTGAACCTAAACATTGTAATCAGTTATTAATATTATGAGTGTCATTCTCACTTTGGTTTTTCTCTTTTTAGTGTTTTCCATATAAATTTGGTGTTCACATGTATGTTGTGCTTTGTGCTTTCATGTTTCATTAATTGCAATAATAAGTTAATTATGGTTTCAAGTTTAATTAATTTAAATTAAAGTGTTTTGAGGTCCAGAATAATTCAGTTTTCCCTCTCAATCTTGTGGTATGTTCAATATTATCCACCTCAAGTGGAACTTCCACTTTTAGTGGTCTTATCACATTATCACTTTTCCACCTTATGTGGGTAATAGGTAATTATTTGCATATGATTAAGACACTTGTTTACGTCTTGTCTAATCCTCCATATTATCCTTTCCTTTATAATTTGAGGTTCATGTACATACATTTTCATGTCCATTAGCAATTCATAAAACTTGCATTGTGATGCAATCTTTCTTGCCATTCTCTCTTGTGGACTTTATTTTGGTCTTTCATTGATCCTAGGTGTGTTGTAGAGTCATATAATACTCTAAGATTTGTAATTATCTAAATTTCATATTTGAGATTAAATTATAGCAATAGAAGCTTTAATTTTCTAATTATTAGGATTTATATTTAGCATTTTCCTAGCATGTTCAATCTTCCCATTAAGATTTTTTTTGTATGTTTATGTTTCCAATCTATTCTACATCCAAAGAATTGAAGAAAAATCATTCATCAATTCAAAGAAATACAACATCATTTAATCAAAGAATCCCCCTCTTGAGGTGTGATTATCAGGGGGTCATGTTGATTCTAAACTTGTAAAGAAGGCAACTCATCTTGTGAGTATATAATATCTCTTTTCATGCTTATAATCAAAGATGGTTACTACATCATTTGGTCTAGTAGAAGGAGAGGCAAGTACCTTCTAGAAGGCAACTTGGATCAACTCGTAGTATGCAGTTGAAGTTTGAATCAAATCCCAAATGGAGATATTAGTTAAAGTGATTGGAATTTTCTCAACAAAATTACCCTTCCTATCAACATGTTGTGGAAGATGAGGTGGTGAAGGAAAAATAGGTTGAGAAGTGGAACATTGTTTTGATGGTTATATGTGTGATTCACTACATGATATCTAGGTTGTTGTGACATTTGTTGATTCATCTTATATATTTGAGTAATTTATTTTGTCTAGTTTAAAATATAGCCAGGAGGTCTAGCTAGATTTTTAGCAACAAAGTATCCTCATGATTATGACAAATTTTGGGAGAGGGACACACATAATTTATCAATGCTTCATATCTAGAAGGGGGGTCATTGAAGTGAATAAAAGGTAAGGCATCACAAGGAAATTTGGCAATCCTCTTGCACCAAATTATCCCCATAGGGGAGATACATTTTAGGAGAAGGATCAACATCATTCCTCAAAACTCCATCCATAAGGGATATTTTTAAAATAAGTGTTAATACTCTCTTTTTGCACCAAAATATACTCATGAGTAGGACCAATTATGAGAGAGGGACAAGCATGATTCATCAATACTTCATCCTTAAAAGGGAGAGCATTGAGAAAGGTACTAGTATTATCATCCTCTTGCCTCAAAATGTCTCTATGGATAGGAGGATCTTTAGGAGAGGTAAGAGCTAGGCTATCATCATATGCATAAAAAGGAATGTCATGAATTTCTTCGATAAAACTTGAATAGGAACTAGAAATTAGCAAAAGAAGATAACTAATCCATTCATAAAATGCACTATGATTAAACAAGATACTTAATAACATATGGCATATAAATAAATAATGATGTAACCAAAAGCAATGCTCAACCAATGTATGTACTGAATTTAAGAAATGAATGCTTCTAAATCCAAAAATTTCATGCAAAAATTAGATCCAAAATTGAAAGTCAAAATTTATGCAAATGTAAGAAGAGTTGAGTTCACCAAAATAAAATGTAGGAAAAAGGAATCTAGTCCAAGCTTAAAAACTAAGAACCATTCCCAAAATCTTTTATTGGGGAACAACCAATTAGGATCAACTTCAATCCTATAGGAGAGATGAGCATTTGCAACTTGTTGTTCCTTTTTGAAAGTTGGTTGGATATGATGAAGACAAGAAATAATTCAAGAACTATGTAAAAAGGATCCAAAATTGACAATAATCAACATAAATAGAAAAAAATAGAACTATAAATTAGAATGTAAGTTCAAATCTAAAATAAGATACTAAAAGGAACCTACCAAATTTAAATCTGAGCCTAAAAGTGCCAACCAAGAGAGCTACACACCCTAATCCTAGGGGTGTATGCATTAGCTTTAAAATTTAGATTTTGGATCAACAAGTTTTGTAGATCATTCCCCCAACATTTCAATAGAAAAGTGTCAAATTATGGAGCTACACTACTTAGTCCAAATATTTTTGCCTATTCAAAATTTGGAATTATATGTCTCGGTCTACTCTTTATAAATTTGAAACTTTCAATTGTCAAATCTATAACATGCACATAGAAAAGAGGTAAAAATTTGTGATGTATAGGAGTTTTTCTAAGTTAGACTCCAAGTAGGAATTAACCTCCACTATAGCTATGTTGATTAGAAAAAAGAGCCTACACTTGGTAGGGTATGTTGGGTCTCAAATCAACAGATTGGATAGGTTCTAAGGAAATGCCAACTCCTATGATCAAACCCTCCAATTGACTTGGCCAACTTATAGAGTGAACCTATTTGGTTACTAACTCTCTCACTTTAGGCTCTGTAGGACCTAGGCGGGTATACCTACTCACTAGTTGTTCCTTCAACTAATGCTTTTTATAGCAGATTTAGTGTCTTAATATGATATCTCCTATTCTCAGAATGGCATAAGTTTCTTAAACAGACTGATTTCAGATGTGTGTATTGATCTATGTATCTTACAAAAGTATATATGTTACACTTAGGCTAAATTACCTACTATACCTACTCTACTAATCCTAATGCTTAAAGGTAAAGGGTAACTGGTATGGTTAAAGGGTTTGTTTACAAATGATCAGTGCCTTTCCTCCTATTTGGGCTACAGAGTCTTATATTTCTTCAGGACTTATTGTGTAAACTTATGAGATAGTTTTTAATCCCACCACCTCTCAATGAGTCTGTCAGTTACTGTTTCTTATGAGCTCTACTTCAATGTCTATATTGTAAACTGCTTAAATGAATTTAACCCTAACTTTTAAGAGACCATCCAAGGAAGAAATACAAGGAACAATTACAATTCGCGAGTAAATCTTTTTGATCCAAATCTACAATATAAAACACAAAATTTTACTGGAAGAACACGAATAACCTTATCCACTTTTAGATAATATCATAAGCAACTGCCTTCTAAAAATATGTTAACTCTCAACACATATGAGAAAGAAAATGCAACTGGTTATTTTTGATAAAAAGTTTAAAAGTACAAAATTGCCTCCACCTCTTCTATCTCTATTCTCTCTTTCTTTACATTTTACATCACACATATATATGTGTTTGAATGGTTTTCATACCCCTTTGGGTGAAAAGACACCCCCCTTTTAAATAAAAATAATTCCAAATCCCGAAATTGCCTTAGTTTATGTAATTAATTGTCACTTTACAAGTTGTTTAGGCATATTAGAGGTATTTTAAGGCTATTTTATGGGTATATAATGGATAAATGGTCTTTAAATGATGTAAATACCCCCTTTGGTGCTTCACACTCCATTTTTTATGCCCATTATTATGTTTATGTTATGGTTTCATATTGTACAACAAATATAAAATATATTACTTGTACCTATTCAATATATATATATATATATATATATATATATATATATATATATATTTAGAATTTTTCTTGCTCCTTGTCTTGGAATTTGGAATTCTAAAAATTGCAAATTTTAGGGTTCCAACAGGGTAGAGGCTAAATCTGAAGTACAATGTTGAATTGATAATATTATACCTCAAGATTTATAACGGTGGTGATGCAATACTCTTTGGATAAGTCCTCTAAGTGTTGATACAATAACATGATAAATCATAACAAAATCAATCATAAAAATATACTTGAAGACAATTTTTTGTAGCTTGATACTCCTTGTGCTCATATCTTCTCTTGAAGGAATTATGAAAGTTTGTGAATGACAATTCTATATGTGGGAAAAGATGATCAAATGAATTAGAAATAATGCCTTTGTATAGGGTTCTCAAGGTATTTTCACTTTTAGGTGGCCAACTTCCAATGGTCATGTCATACTATGTCATGTCAAAATGATCATTCAAATTAGGACACATATCTAAAATAAGATTAGTAGCAACAAGAAATACAATACTGACTACTTTACAACTATGCATACTAAATTATGAGAAAATTTTATCCGCATAATTTTGTTCTTATTTCTAGTTTTATGTAATCACATAGTCATCATATGGTAATCCTTGTATAAATAATTATATTTTAGAGGTGCATAGAATTGTAAGAGATTATATCACAATAGTTTCACCTTCATTCTCAAAAAGGCTAGTTCTCATAGTCGATATTAAATATATTATGGTGGGTAAAATAAAAGGGGATATAAAATAACTCTAGAAAAATGGGTAGCTGACTTATATCTAATAAAAATTTAAGTTATTTCCATTTGAAAGTTATGTGTGGGGGATTTTAAAATAAAACATTAATAGGTAGAAATTAAATTAGAGATATTATTTGTAATCTTATGAATGAAGATGATATGGTCAACATAAGTTTATTGAGTGAAGTCATATGATCTAATGCTTTCTATTGGTTTTATTTAAGCTACAATTAGTTTGTTTGTTGTTCCTTTCTTTGTGTGTGGCTCTATTGAGTCAATTGTCCATGTTTTCTCTCAATGTGCTTATGCTAAGGCTGCATGGAAAATATTTCTTTGAGATTAAGGTCCAAGTTTGAGAAGAGGATCATATTCAATGGTTTCATATTAATTGGACATGCATTAGTTGAATTATATATACACATTCTTAATTTTTTAGAAAATTGTAGCTTGTTTACATATTTTAGGAAAAAATATTGTGCTTACTAACTTCTTTAATGAGTTCATTATTCAAATTATTTTCGTACCTGTAATGAATTTCAATTAATTATCGTAGAGAAGAAAGTAAGTTCCTTAACTTAGGTTCTATAGTGGTTCAATATGATTATTTAGTTAATAATGAAATCTTTCTTAAAATTTACTTAAAATATGATAGGAATCAAATTTATATGAAGAGCATGTGGAATACCAATAGGATTTTCTACCCAATGAGTATTTTGAACAACAATATGTAATGTAAAATGAAACAAATATTTGCTTCAAGATATTTATAATGCGATGAGATAATGAAAACTGAAGTGTGATAATTGGTTGATAACTTGTTCCTTGGAATAATAGACATGATTAACAAATTTTCGAGAGCTTTTTTAGTGTTATTGGTTTGTTCTCAGAAGGTGTAACTTGTGTCTCATAATTATAGACATAGTTAACATATTTTTAAAAGAATATTAAGTGTTCTTGATTTATCTTTGAAAAATGTAATTTGTCTTTTGAAATAAAATATAATTAATAGATCATTGAGAATCTTCATAATCTTCTTAATTTAACCTTAAAAATATGAAAAACATATTCGTGACCAATCCCTAATAAGATTTAAAATGATAGATATTTTTTTATAAAAAGAAATAGACAAACATAACCAGATGAAATAAAAGACCCATAATATATATTTGTAAACTAAGGGCCATAAAATGGTTGTATTGAAGGGACTTGTACAATATATTGAGGGCCCTATAAGAATAGACGAGGCAGATTTAACTTCTTGTTAATCTTAGTTTTCAATATGAGAGTGATGGTTCCTTTATACCCAAGGAAAACGATTAATCTATGACGTGCTAGCCATCATATCGATTGCTTTGGTGATAAGAACTTGAAAAAAATAGTCTACATGGTTCTTTTTGTACGAGACTTTTTATCATAATACTTTGCCCCTCACGGGCAGGGAACTTTAGAACCCTGAACATTTCTTTTTTAGGTAAATATGGTAAATTCCTCTCCCTAAGAGTTAGTCAAAAAAAGCTTATATTGATTTCATTAGTGGGCCGTGTACCTTTGAAAACTACTAATTCATACATTAGAAATATTTGAGGTAAAAAAGAACTAGAACTTCTTATTATTATTATAATATAGTAAAATCTTTAAAGTTTCCAAACTTTTCTTGTGATTGGTAAAAAAAGATCACATCATTATCAAAATTAAGGTGTTAAATAGTTTTTAATTTTTTATTGAGATGAATCAAGAATTTAGTTTAATGATTTGAAGTTTAGTTTTTTTTACAAGACAAGTTCTTTTATAACTTCTTGATCGATATGTAACGAACCCTCATTCATAATGTGGACAAATCAAGAGTGTAAACCCATGATATGAACTAGCTAAAATGACAACCAAAATCAAATGAGCTAACCTAGTAGTCAATAGTCAATTTTATTAAAAAAAATTGGTATTTTTATTGAGAGGAATTTATGAACTACCTAAAATGACAATTGAGACCAAATGAGCTAACCTAATAGTCAATAGTAGTCGGTTTTATTAAAAAAAAATTAGTAATTTTATTGAGAGGAATCGAGAATTTAGCTCAATGACTTGGAGCTTAGGTTTTTTATAAGACATGCCCTTCTATAATCTCTTGATTGATATGCAACTAACCCTCATCCATATCGTGGACAAATTAGGTGAGTGAAACCACGACATGAACTACCTAAAATGACAATCGAAACAAAATGAGCTAACTTAATAGTCAATAGTCAATTTTATTAAATATTTTTGAGTTTTTTTATTGAGAGGAATCAAGAGTTTAGTTCAACGATTTGGAGCTTAGTTTTTGTACAAGACAAGCTCTTCTATAACCTCTTGATCAATAAGCAACAGACTGAATCCATACCATGGACAAATCGAGATTGTGAACTCACACCATGAACTACTTAAAATGATAGTTGAGACCGGATGAACTAAACCTAATAGTCAATAGTCAATTATTTTGCTTTTTTCCACCAACAAGAATCAAGAGTTTAGCTTGACAACCTCGAGCTTAGCTCTTTATATAGCAAGCCCCTCTATAACCTCTCGAACGATATAAAACATACCCTCATCCATACCATGAATAAATCAAGAGTGTGAACCCATGGCGTGGACTACCTAAAGGACAGTTGAGACAAATGAGTTAACCTAGTAGTCAGTAGTCAATTTTTTTACTTTTTTAGTTTTTTACCAAGAGGAATCAAGAGTTTAGCTCGACAACATTGAGCTTTGCTTTTTATAGGACAAGCCCCTTACAACCTCTTGAGTAATATGCAATAGACCCTCATCCATACCATAGACAAATCAAAAGTGTGAACCCACAACATAGACTACCTAATCGATAACCAAAACCCAAAGAACTAACCTAAAGATCAATTTTTTGATTTAGACTAGGAGAATTCATGGTCAATAGTCAATAGTCAATTTTTGACCTTTTCTTTACCAAGATGAATCAAGAGCAGCTCGATAACTTGGAGCTTAGCTCTTTATAGAGCAAGCCTCTTATAACCTCTCAAACGATGTGCAACAAACCCACATCCATACTGCAGACAATTCAAGAGTGTGAACCCATGACATGAACTACCTAATACGAAAATCACAACTGAGTGAACTAAGCCAAAGATCAATTTCTTGACTTACCCATGACTATCCACCCACAAGAAGAGTCAAGTGTCTCTTTAATATGATTTACTTTTTTAGGTAGATGGATAGACGTCTCAAGACTTCAAGGTCAAAGAAAAACACTGGACCGGGAGATGGATTAGTGGTAAAAAGGGTAAATTGTTTACGTCACTTTAAAAAGAGCCAACCTTAATTCCGGACGGACGTACTGGTTAATAAGAATAATAATATTATTATTATGGACGGCCATTAAGACATTTAATCTGGACATTTGAAGTCCAGTTAATATTATGGACGGCCATTAAGACATTTAATCTGGACATTTGAAGTCCAGTTAAGAACTATTAGACATTGCTTTATACGACCCTGTCTGGTGAGAGGGCGGTCGTTTTGTCTTGAACGGCCGGGCAGGCGAATGTTTACGTAAAACTGGCGGCGAAAATCGTGGCGAAACCGCGCCCGCCACCCGCGGATTTCAGGGTGGAAAAAACGCGAAAGAGCGGGTTTGGGGGCAAGGAAATGGAAATGGACAAAAAGGGGGGCAGGGCAGGTGGGTCCCTCTCGGGCCGGGCAGTGAGAGTGTATAGGCATGTGGGTTGCACGGTACGTACATATATGGACGAGACTGGAGCCAAAAACCACGCAAGAACGTAGGTCCGGAGTCCGGACTGCCTGGCTCTCCCTTCCACAAAATATATGTTGCTTCCCCCCATGAACATGTTTTTATATCCCTCTTGCTCTATGGTGGGACTGCGGAGTGGATATCATGTGGGTAAGGTGCCTTTTGCAGACACTTCCAAACACTACCGGACACAGCCGCCATCACATCACCTACACAGCATTGTTGCTGCCCGAGAGACATCACCCTGCCCGCCCCACCGGCTGTCTATGCCTTTCACACCTCAGCTCTCCCATAGCGCCAGGTCTCCTGTTGTTAGGGGTGAGGCGTAATTGATATTTTCTCACTTTGCCTATGCCTTGGACACCTCAGCCCCAGCTCTCCCATAGCGCCAGGTCTCCTGTTGTTAGGGGTTATAGGGGCAATTGTTATTGTTCTCAACTTCTCACTTTGCCTATGCCTTTGACACCTCAGCCCCAGCTCTCCCATAGCGCCAGGTCTCCTGTTGTTAGGGGTTATAGGGGCAATTGTTATTGTTCTCAACTTCTCACTTTGCCTATGCCTTTGACACCTCAGCCCCAGCTCTCCCATAGCGCCAGGTCTCCTGTTGTTAGGGGTTATAGGGGCAATTGTTATTGTTCTCAACTTCTCACTTTGCCTATGCCTTTGACACCTCAGCCCCAGCTCTCCCATAGCGCCAGGTCTCCTGTTGTTAAGGGTTATAGGGGCCATTGCTATTGCTATCACTGCTTTTTCCACCCGGACCGTTGCTTGTGCTCCACCGTTGTGTCGGAGTAGGCTTTTTAGGCTTAGCGTGGCTAGGTTGGTTCCAAGTTCAAACAGCAAAAATGTGGCTGCACGGGTGGGGAACTACCTATATTCGTAGGAATCTAGGACTATTGACCGGAGAAACCCACATGGTGACGTGTTTGATGACTCTAAATTTAGAACATGTTGGGAAGTGACGTGCTACAGAGGGAGGAAGTTGATGGGACATGGGGATGTTTGGTACCCGCCCCATGCTTTTTGTGATGTTGAATTGATTTAATGGACGAATATCAGATCATGTCAATACTAGGGATGAGCATCAAGAGCCTGTCCAATTACTCTTACCCTTTGGGTATGTCAAGGTCCTGTGCTTGCTTTTTTTTATTTACATTGTTTGAGATTGGATTTTTGTTTTCACTTTTCTGACTGCCTTGGGGATTAGATAGATTGGGAGGACATGGGTTTGTGTGTTAACATCAAGGTTTAAGTTAGGTGAATTAGGTAATGGGAGACAATTTTAAAATGAAATATTGAGAGGCGGAAATGAAGTTGACAGTACTTTCAATTGTAAAAATATCTTACAATTGAAAATGATAGATAATTTTATTAAGTGAATCTTTATTATCCTAAGAGCATCAAAAGTCTATCTTTTCACACTTAACATTGGATATGTGAAGGTGTTTTTTTTTTAATTTACATTGTTTGAGATTGATTTTTTCCTTTTTTCTTTTTGCCTTGAGGTTTAGCTAGACTGAGAGGACATGGGTTTGTGTGTTGACATTAAGTTTCAAGTTTAGGTGAATTAGGTATTAGGAGACAATTTAATATGAAATATTTAGAGGTGGGATTTAAATCAATTGTATTATTCGATACCTTACAATTGAATATGATATGACAATTTTACTAAGTGAATCTTAATTATCTTATCCTCTCAAGAGTATCAATTGGATTTTTTGTTTTCTCTCTCTAGCTGCCTTAAGGACTAGCTAGATTGAGAGAACATGGGTTTGTGTATGACACTAAGACTCAAATTTAGGTAAATTAGGTGTTAGGAGGCAATTTTAAAATGAAATATTGAGAGGTGTAAATCAAATCAATTGTATTATTCTGTATCTTATAGTTGAATATGATATGACAATTTATTTAAGTGAATCTTAATTGCCCTATCCTCTCAAGAGCATCAAAAGCCTATCCTCCCACACTTACCCTTGGGTATGTCAAGGTGCGATTCTTTTTTATTTATAGTGTTTGAGATTGGATTTTTGTTTTCTCTTTCTAATTGCCTAAACGTTGTACTATGCACTATGATGATAATTTGGTTATATATGCGACGAGGAATGATGATTAATATTTATATTTGGGATTCAAGGATAATTGGGGATGCATTATCCTAATATGTCAATAGTCAAGAGTTCAATCCAATAATACATAGCTATATTTTTGTCTTTACTCCATCTATTATGTTGTGTTTTACCTATGATATTGTAATAATACAAACTATGGAGTGCTTGATAAGAACTCATCATATTAACAAAAAATATTCTTATTTTTTTAAATATATATTTTTAGTTTGTTTAGAATTATTTTACTAAGATAAATTTGTTCCTCCTTCATATATTTTACTATCTCATATTGCCTTTTAATTTGACCGTTGTAACCATTTCTTGTTGTGATTCTTCTCCTCCCGTTTAAATTTTACCTAAACACATTTTTTTCATGTTTCACATCTTATGTTTTCTCACTTGGGGTATTTCCATTGTGTTTCTTGTTTCTTAAATTAAAAATGGTGTACTTTCATTCTTATTATTATGACTTATATGCTTCTAATATTCATTTATTATGGTTGCATGCATATCACAAATAGGTGCAAGAAGTTGGGTCCATTTTTTGGCCAAAAGTTATGTGTATTTTCTTGATTATCAAAGTTTGTTAGTGTAGTGTTTTAAAGTGTATCCCCTTCTAATTTCACACTCCTTATGAGGCCATTTCTTTAGTGTGTCTCCTTCTAGCTCATTTTGAGCTTATTTTTGGCCTTATCACATCTAAACTATCATTATTTGCTCATGTGGTGACCTAATCCTATGTCTTGAGGTTGTGCACTCTACAACCACCTTTAATTTTCTTGCATCATAGGTCGAGTGTACTAGGGTTCCTAGCATCATAGTTCCTCCAAAAAAGGACCAAAATCAAATGTGTGTGAGTGTTGGTCGCTACCATTTGTGATATAATATCGATATTTAGATATGACCATTGGAAGTCAACCTAAATGCTAAAATACCTTGAGAACCTGAAATAAAGGCATCATCTCTAATTCATCACCTTTCATCCTAGTTCAGATGCATCACCTTTCATCCTCTATGATTGGATCTGCTCATCCAACATAGAAGAACTTTTATCGAACTTTTCCAGCTTTCCATTAGCCTCAGTGAGTTCTCTTGTAAGATCTTCATTGTGTTTTGTAAGAGTCTCTCTTAGGGATGATGCCATTTCAAGATCTAGCTGCAAAGCCTCTTTTTCTTCTTTCTCTTCATGCCAATGCTCATGCAAAGTTGCATTCTCTTGTTTGATCTTAGCAATCTCATGATCTCTTTCTTTGAAAAGGTCTTCAACTGCCCTCCTAGCTTCCAGCTCCTGGCTCATGCGGATAGTTAGGGCTTCTAACTCTCTTCTCAGATTTATCTTTTCACCATTTAGTTTTTCAACTTCTTCAGCTAATGCATCAATGTTAGCTTTATCTGAAGAACTATTATCAGATATTTCTAATAGTTGTTTAGTCAGCTCTCTCCTTTTGACTTGTGAAGCTTTAAATCTGACCTTTAGGGTTTCAAGCTCTTCCTTGGTAGCTTCAAGCACTCTAGCCATCTCAAAGTAGCTCATATATCCCCCATGATGGCTTTAGGGTTTCCTTCCAAGTGATTAAGCCTTAAGGAAGTTGGTCTCTAATACCAATTGATAGACTTATAAAGCACTGAGAGGGGGGGTGAATCAGTGACAACAAAAACAATACCACTTTAAACACTGACTGGTTGAGATACTTAACAAGTTTACTAAACACTATGCATGCAATCCAAAATGATATTAAAGCATCCACAATAAGTAAAACATCCATCATAACGCAAATGTTTATGTGGAAAACCCAAATGGGAAAAACCACGGTGAGATGGGACTCACAAGTTAACTATCTGCAGTAATAGATAACTGGTCGGTTAAGGTCTACAAAAGTGCTCTGCTAGGAGCGAATCTTGTTAAAGATCCCAAAGCTCTGTTAGGAGCTATACCCTATTAAAAGTAGTACCTTGTTAGGAGTAACCTCAGTAGAGGATTTCAGAATCCAAACTAATGGATCACCTTGTTAAAGGATTTATACAATGAAGCTTGTTAGAGCTTACCCGATTAGGGGATATGATTGTTGTAGTGATTAGAAAACAATAGGTGATGTGATCTAGAAGTAGCACAACTTGCTTGAATAGATCCTCTTCTGCTCAATCAAAACTGTATCACCAACATATTCAACAATGTCTTCAACAACTTAATACTTCTATCTTTGCATACATCATATCATATGATAATGTCATTATATAGACATTTAGATTTCATGTCGGCTTAGAAATCATATCACAATTTCCTAGGTGTAGTGTATTTGGAAAATCTAACATAACTCATCACAAATTGCCACCAAATTTGTTGGTTAGGAGTAACTCATCATGACCGATGATAACTCATCACACTATTAATGAATACCGATTAGAACACTGATACCAGTTAAGAGTTAACCACTTTCAATACATAAACCGATTGTCCTCTGTTGCTTCTTTGATGGTCTCCACTGAATCTCCAAGTTGATGTCAAGACAATCCTGCATATATCGGTTGTCTACATGTACTGGTTTGACACTCTCTAAACCATCATAAACTAAACTTCCAATACCAGTTGCAATACAAGTAACTTTAGAAGCAATACTGATTTGTCTAAAATTACAATGACAATATGAACATATGTGTGTGTACATGTTCCATCAATGACAACACATGAAGTCATACATTACAATCATCATCAAGCCAACAATTACATGTAAAAGGACAATGATTATGAGGAGGACCTAGGGTATGGACCCAAGATATGATATGATAATGACCTAAGCTATGAAGAGACCGTAAGGGTGTAAATGCAACCTTGTGTTATGATATGGACAAAAATTGTTTATGACCTAATGATATGACTTAGGGTTATATGATATGACCTAATGCTATGAAATGTAATCACTTTTGGGACAATGATATGATATAATGTTATGAGACTAAATGACTAAGGACCAATGACCTAATGCTATGAGACCAAGGATGTAAATGCAAATGCATGATTTTGTTTTGTATGACCCAAGTGAAGACCTAATTTAGGTATTGACAATGATTATGCAAAATGTAACCTAAGTGAGGACCTAGTTTGGATATAATAATGATAATGTCACCTAAATGAGGACCTAGCTTTTGGAATGCAAAATGACACTTAAGTGAGGACCTGATTTGGGTATGCAAAATGACAATGCAAGACCAAGGGAAAATTATTTTAAACCTAAGTGCAAAATGAGGACACTAAAATGAAAGGTAATGTCCATGTGACCTAGAACCTAGGGTTTGAACTATGCAAAACCTAACCTAAGTGACATGGATTTTGAAACAAGGATTTCCAATGTTTTGACAAGCCATGTTCAAATGTTGGATGAATACTTGGACAAGATTTTGGACCTTTGTTTGAGCCTTGTTTTGAATTTGGTTTGGAGAATGTTTAGACTTGCTTTAAAATGACTTTTTTTGACACTTGTGTTTTTTATTCAACTTTTGGCAAACACAGAAGACAAAATGTTTGTTGGAATCTGACCCAAAACAATCATTCACCTTCACAACATTTACTAAGGCTGGTAAGGACAATATCTATTGAATCCTCTTATCATAAAATACCACATTCAACCGGATAGTTAGAAGCTTGGTAGCACTGGGTCCCCTCCACCACACTCACTTCTATGGGCGTACCAAGATTCGAATTCAAGGGGCATCACTTCCCAAGAATTAACTATCTTTAATGCAGGGGTGCATGAGAGGTTTCTTTGGCACGTGCACATCACAACACCCGATTCAACAAATAGAGGGATTTTTGTCTCTAAACACAAGAGGTTTTAGTCAGGGCATTCGTTCGGGTGGGCATAGATCCGACGAATTTAATCATCGCTATGCCATTCCATCACCTGTTAATAACAACTTTTGTTGCAAACACAACTATTTAGAGTGCTTTGGAAGAGCTTGGCCTTAGCCCGTAACCACTTTGGGATGTTCCCTCTCACTAATGCCTATGCAAAGTGCTAGGCAAATCAGGAGGTAGACCCACTTCTAAGGGTAAAAACACACAAGCAAAATAAAAGAAGACATGACAAACATTGATTGTTTAACCTTAAGAAAGTAAAATGTTCATTGATCCATTTGCATCCTAATTAAGACTAGATGAGATTAATTCCACTTTAATTTGAAAATGATTTGATTAATTTAAACCATTATTAAATGCAATTTGTTTGTTCATTTTAAGCCCTTTGCATGCATGAAATGTGAAATTTGTTATTCTTTGATACAAATCCTAATTAAGACTATGTGAGAATTGTAGGATTCATTGTAACCTCCTAATTAAACTATATGAATAATTGTTGTTCATTAAAACCTCCTAATTAGGCTATGTGAAAAATTGTTGTTCATTAAAACCTCCTAATTAGGCTATGTGAAAAATTGTTGTTCATTCAAACCCTCTAATAAAATGATGTGAAAAATTATTGTTCATTAAAACCTCCTAATTAGGCTATATGAATAATTTTTGTTCATTCAAACCTCCTAATTAGGCTATGTGAAAAATTGTTGTTCATTGCATGTTAAGAAATCTTGCATGAATCATTGTTTAGACTCCATAAAACCCACATGCAACAATTAGATCCTCACATAAAACCTGCATGCAACAATAAATCGACACATAAAACCTACATGAAACAACAAATGAGTTCCAAAAACCTTCATGCAACAATGGATTGGTGTAGAAAACTTGCATGCAACAACAAATTAGTTCAAAAAACTTGCATGCAACAATGGATTAAGACATAAAAGCTGCATGCAAATATATTCGTAGAATTGTTAGATTTTGCATGTTCACATTGGGTTCACCAGAAAATGTGAGGTAGGAAAATGGAAAAACATCAAAGCAATATGATATTAGGCAACCACAAACCTAAATTGCAATGAAAATAGATCCTATCACATTCAATAAAGGAATAAAAGCATAACATCAAAAGATAATGCAAACCAAAGTGCTGATGTTGCCTCCATTGACCTCCATTGTTTCTCTTTTTCCTCCAAATATGTTGTAGATCTCACCTACAAGTGCAAAAGTGAGAAAAAAGCAAGATAATTGATAGAAAAATTTATAGTGTGAGGATATTCGAGATGTGGTTGATTCCCAAGATTGAAGAAATGCATCCAATTTATAGGCAAATTGGGGAGATGAGAAAATTAGCATGAAAAGAGTTAAAGAGGCAATTTGATTCAAAAATTAGGAAAAAGGATTGAAAGAAGAAGGTTATGACACCTTCTATGTCATAAATCATGACACGTTTCCAATGCAAAGTGCAAGGCCTAAATGCCAAGTAAAGTGCTATGACATGATGTTATGTCAAGCACTATGACGTATGAGAAATTCATGCCTCCACTCTATAACAAGCGAAGCACGAAAATAGGGACAAATAGAGAGGGAAAAATTAGTTGGAAATTAGAATTGGAAAATTAGGAAAATAGGTGGAAAAAAGGGAATTAGAAATTAGGAAATTAGTAAATGAGGGAAAATTAGGAAATTAGGAAAAAAGGTGAAATTAATTAATAAATTATCATTCACTAATTAATTCACAAAGGGGGGAATAATTAGCCAATTAATGAATATTTAATTGTGACAAGAGGAGACATAGGATTAAATAAATAAATTTATTTAACCTAAAAGGGAAATGATGAATAGGATTGGATGAATAAATCATAAAACCCTAGGAGAAAATTAGAGATGAAAGGATGTTGATTAGGTCATGACAAGATTGGAATGATTGATGCAATTGATATAAGGTCGATTCGATCATGGCTAAATGATGAGAACTAATAATTGATAAAGTGTCAACATTGGTGGACAAGGATCAATGACAAATTGATCAATAATTGACCAAGGATAAAAATGATAGGCACCAATTGACAAGGACCAATGACTTATCGGTCCAATTTGACGAGAAATGATGATTGATTGAGATCGATGACAAATCGATGAAAAATTGATAAAAGGTCAACTTGATGAAGGTTGAATGATAAAATATTAGCAATTGGAGGAATTGATTATGTGTTGCATTGATGTTTTGTCATTGATGGCAACACTGACTATTTTGGTTGTTTACTGGCTTCCAGTAGGTTCCAGTAGAGTGGTTGGTTTACGATATTGATCTGGTATGCTCTGGTATGTTTTGGCTTATGGATTTGGTTTGGATCTATCATTCACACTATTCAAATGGGTATCAAGATCAGTTGGTCCAGGATTTGATGACTTAGGAGCTATCATTTGTTCTAGTAAGCCTTTTGGTCACCAGTAAGGGTTCTGTCGACAGAGCTTTGTTGAAGATCTTTTGATGCATATGATAAGTGGTGCTGGCACAGATTCTAGATGGCTTTTAGGATGTTTTTGGTTATCTTGTTCATGTTCATGTTGATCTGCGGTGTTGGATTTGGGTCCCGATTAATGCTATCTTATTCGGCTAGGTTATGGATCGGTTTATGTAACGTGTCGGTGGATGATCTTGATGTGTTACCAGTTGCGTTTATTGATTGGATTATGTTGTTTCAATCTCAGGCCAATTTGGTTGATCATAAGATTGCAGGTTTAAGTTTGAATTTATTGTATTATCTTTTAGGTGGCCGACCTAATTGTTTAGGTCCCAGGTTGGTATAAATATGATGTAAGATCTCTTTGTAGATGATGGGATTATGGTTATGGGATTATCTATGTGTGAATAAAGTTGTAATCATATGAAGAGGTTTTTGGTCAATCATAGGTGATCAAATTGGGTTGGTAAAAGAGGTTTAAGACCTTTGGTACTGAGCTTAACCAGAATTCTACTTATGCATATGAGATGCTATTCTTGTAGTTCATTCTTCTTTCGGATTGTAGTCTGGATTTATTTTATAGTCAGTGAGGCTCCTTTTGTGATGAGCAGTGTGCTCTAGGTTGTTGGCCTTCCTGCATGTGCAGGCCCCTCTTCTTGTAATCACATACTTACTGCAGAAGTATTATTTGACTATGGATAGGCTTCCCACCGTGGTTTTTCCCTTTATTGAGTTTTCCATGTACCACTTTTGGTGTTATCTTTTGTGGATGGTTGGTAAATATTCTATGGTTTATATTTGTGCTTAACTAATATATGTTATTTCGGTATTTGGTTTATGTATTCTGATTTAATAAGGTTTTCATGCTTAAAGTTCTATAATCTGTTGACAATTGATTCACACCCCCTCAGTTGTCCTCTGGTTATCTGAGTTGTCTAACAATTGGTATCAGAGCATGGTCCTCTCTGCAGAAGCTTAACCGCTTGAGGAAGATCCTATGACTTCTAATAGTGCAAGTTCATCAAGTTCATCTGTAGCTATTTTTTGGAGAGAAATTCCTAGCCTTGATGGAACAAATTATACAGTATGGAAGATTCAGATGGAGACTCATCTAAGATGTCTTGGAAAGGAGATTTGGGAGATCAATGAGAATGGCTATACACCTCATAATCCAGCATCTGGCAATCCTCCTCCGACAGGCTTGGATAAGGACATTGAAAATGATTGTAGAGATAGAGAAGCCCTTTTGTGTGCACTTTTTGATCAGAAAGTTATGGGACTATCTGACAAATCAACTACGAAGGCTATATGGTATAGATTGGAGACTCTGAATGAAGGTGAACCTACTGTTAAAATTGCTAAAATTGGTGGTTACCAGGTGAGATATGAGAACCTGAAGATGGAAGAAGATGAAAGGATTACTTCTTTTATGGAGAGAGTTAATGAATTTGTTGTGGGAATTCAGTGTTGTGGTGGATCTCTGAGCAAAGAAGAAATAGTTTCTAAAGTATTGAGAGCTTTGCCACTGGCTTATAAGATGAAGGCTACAACAATTAATGAGTTGAGAACAATGGAAAACACCTCTATTAATAGGGATACTTTGGTTGGGAAGTTATCTTCTTTTGAGCTTGAGGAATCCGGCCCTTCTGGAGTTGCAAAATTTGAACCTTCTTTTCATGCATCTACTGGCAAGAGTGATTGGAAAGCCTTATATGCTAAGGAACTAGAGGAAATGAAGAAAGAAGACGAAGAGTTTGAGAAACCTGGAGCCCTATTTGCTAGAAGAGTGCCTAGCTAAAGGTTCCGCATGAAGTAAGTATTAAGGAAAATCACCTTTTAAATGTTTTTCATGTAATAAGATAAGCCATTTTGCATATAGATGTTCTTAAAGGAATTCAAGATTTGAGGAAAGAGTTAGAAGATCTTTTAGGCCTAACCATGATTATCAGAACAAGCATAAGTATAGGAGAAACAAAGACAAATCATGCTACTATGTTGATGAGGAAGTCGTGACTGATTCTAATGGTGAACTGACACAAGATTTAGCTATTGGATTTGGCAATGGAAAGGAACAGGTATTTTTGGTTATGAAGGAAGATGATCTAGTACTTGAAGAAGAGGCCCTTGCTGCTAAAATTAAAGAAAAGGATGAATGGGTGATAGACAGTGGATGTTCACACCATATGACTGGAGATAAAAGAAGGTTTCTATCTATGCAAGAATTTGATGGTGGTCTGGTTAGATTTGGAGATGACAAAGCATGCATGGTCAAGGGAAGATGAACTATATCACTGGATGGTAAGCATGATACTGATAATATTTATTATGTTGAAGGTTTAAGGCATAATCTTTTGAGTGTAGGATAGTTGGTGGATAAGGGATTTTAGTTACAGTTCCAGGATGGAAAATGCAAGATTATCAATAAATCTCGATTGGAGATTGCAACTAGTACTCAGACTAAAGGTAACATCTTTCATTTGAACTTCGGTGAGAAAACATGTTTGATTGCACAAATTGATAAGAGTTGGTTATGGCATAAGAGGTTGTGTCAAGTGAATTTTGATTACATTGTAAAGATTAGTTCTACTAAGGCAGTTAGAGATATACCTAAGATTGTGAAGCCCTATAATCCGGTATGTAAGGAATGTCCAATGGGAAAGCAAGTCAGAACTAATTTTAAGAGTATACAAGAAAAATCTAATCATGTTCTTGATCTTATTCATACTGATTTGTGTCATCCTGCTAGAGTCAAATCAGGGTGGAGAATTCACATCCGATGAATTTAACAATTATTGTGAAAAGAATGGGATAATGAGACAATTATATGCACCCCAGACACCTCAGCAGAATGGAGTTGTGGAAAGGAAGAACATAACTATCTTAGATGTGGCTAGAACTATGATGATGGAAGTCAATCCACCTCATATCTACTAGAGATAAGCTATGAGCATGATGGTATACACATTCAATAGAGTTCATATCAAGGGAGACACTGGTAAGACACCTTATTAGTTATGGTTTGGTCATACACTTATAATTAAGTATTTTAGAATCTTTGGTAGTAAATGTTATATCGAAAGAGATTATTCCATTTCAAAGTTTGATCCTAGATGTGATGAAGGGATATTTCTTGGTTATTCTAATAAAAGCAAAGCATATAGATGTTATAACAAAAGATTGTAGAGAATCGTAGAGAGCACTAATGTCAAGGTGAATGAGAAGAACATAAATAAAATCAGAACTTATAAGAGAGAACTGGCAGTGGAGATGATCATAACTGAATTGATAGCACTTGCATCGAAACAGAATGTTGAACCAATTACTCCAGCAGTATCAGAAAATTCAAGAGTAACTGAAGATCAGAGAAGAGGAACAGAGAGTCAGAAGAGTCCTCGGTATGTAAGGATAAATCATTTAGAAGATCAAATCATTGGAGATAAGAACAAAGGAGTGATGATAAGAAGAAGGTTGGCAGATGATGAGGTATGTTTAATTTATCAAATTGAACCGGCATCAGTAATTAAAGCATGTAAAGATGAATGTTGGATGAAAGCTTTGGAAGATGAATTAGATCAGATAGAAAAGAATAAAACATGGACTTTATTTCCCTGGCCTAAAAATAAGAATTTTATTGGAACTAAATGGGTTTTTAGGAACAAATTGAATGAAGATGGACAAGTTATGAGGAATAAAGCTAGAATTGTTTGTAAAGGATATTCTCAGATGGAAGGAATTGATTATGATGAAACTTTTGCTCTGGTAGCTAGGATTGAAGCTATGATATTATTTCTTGCTTATGCTACCCATAAGAACTACAAGGTTTATCAGATGGATGATAAGTGTGCATTCCTGAATGGAGATCTTGAAGAGGAAGTTTACATTGAGAAACCTGATGGATTTTCACTTTCAGATGACAAAAACATGGTTTGTAGGTTAAGGAAAGCTTTATATGGATTGAAACAAGTCCCCAGATCTTGGTATGCAAGATTGGATAAATATATTTTGAAGCTTGGTTTCACTAAAGGTAATGTTGACAGTAATTTATACTATAACATCACTGATGATGACATATTGATTGTTGAAGTCTTTGTTGATGATATCATTTTTGGAGGTGAGGATAAGTTATGTATGGAATTTTCTGAAAATATGAAGAGTAAATTTGAAATGTCTATGATTGGGGAAATGAAATTTTTCTTAGGTTTGCAAATTACTCAGACTAATAAAGGTATTTTCATTTGTCAAACTAAGTATGCTAGAGTTTTGTTGAAGAAATTTGGTATGGAAGATACTAAACCGGTTGGTACACCTATGGTTACAAGTGAGAAGTTGACTAAGAAAGATGCATCAGCATCAGTAAATCCTACAAGGTACAAGTCTATGATTGCAGGTTTGTTATATCTAACTTAGACTAGACCAGATATAATGAATGCAGTTTGTATTGTATCAAGATATCAGAGTGATCCTAGAGAGAATCATGAGAGTGCAGTGAAAAGGATTTTTCAGATATTTGCAGGGAACAACTGAATTTGGTTTGTGGTAACCTAAAAATGATGACTTTACACTATGTGCTATAGCGTCCTAAAATTGCGACACTTGCAATTTCGACTGCATTTCGGTCTTCACGATGGCGACGCAACACGCAACCTGAATGGAGACCCCAAAACTTGCTCACGACACCAAAAACTGCATTTTTCAAGCACCATTGGCCTGAACCTCCTTGCACCCCGCTGTCCTGGAGGTGGGACCAGAGCGCCCAGCGCCCTGGTCCCTCAGGACCAGGGCACCCAGCGCCCTGGTCCTCCAGGACCATGGCGCCCAGCGCCCTGGTCCCTGGGTCCTATTTTGGGCCCGGTTTCCTAAGTGATATCGGGTCTTTTTGATTGCAATTTGGAAATATACTTCCCTGGTCGGCCTAAGGTCGGGAAAATCAGTCTATCAGCCCTAATTGACAAGTATATAAACTACATTTTCCTCTCTCATTTGGGTAGATGAAAAAAAGGCAGAAAGCAAGATTCAAACATTCAAGATTCAAACATTCAAGCATTCAAGCATTCCTTCTAAGTCTCCATTCAAGGCTAAGTGTTGCATTCAAGACAAGGATTCAACCATTGAAGAGGAGATCACTTACTACATGCTACATACAACATACTACATACTACAACATACAACATCTAAACCTTAGCACATAAGGATACCAACATCCTTAGAACAAGGTATTAGTACTTGTTTACATTACAGTCATTTACATTTACAGCTCTTGCTCATTTCTTGGTTAATTCCAAAACTGGGGTTTGACCTAAAGGCAAACCCCTAATCCCTAACCCCCCAATCGTCTTCGCTTTTCTGTGTGTAGGTTGTAGGTACACGGCTGAGATTGAAGATCTGGAATCCTTGTGCAGAGACGAACCGATCCCCCTTCGTTTGACGGATTTTTCGGAGGACCGTGGTGCCGGGCGCCATCGTCCCGACAACTTTTGCTCAAATTTGCAGGACAGCGCCGTATCGACATTTTACTGCTAATTCCAGGTCCGCAGCTTCATCCTATAACCTAAACTCAGTTTATAAGCGAATCTTTATGACTTTCTATGCATGCTTAGCTTAATTCTTCTATGCACATTCTTTACAAAAGAGGGTAGCCTTGCTTTCCTAACCCTTGAAATTCATTTAGCATCCAATCTTACATTGTGTAGGATTGAATCTTATGAGTTTCAACCCCTCTTTTGAATGTAAAGTCTTCCCCCTGAGTGAAAACCCATCGAATCCTAGCGAACCTCCCTTCTCTCTCCTCGGAGTCAGAAGAGGGGAGAACAACTAGGGTTCGACCGCGATTTTCCGCTTTACATTTTGGTGAACCCGACGTGAACATCCTTTCTGATTTTTCATGCTTAGATCTGAAAAGTTGATTACATTTCCATGTTTGATCTTTTGCAAAATTTTAGAGGTGATTGCATAAAAACCCTAAATTTTCTTTTTGAACATTGAACTTGCGAAATGTTTAATTGTTAATGCTTGCTTCAGATCTACTTTTCTATTACAAATTATCAATTCATGTCTGTACTTTAATTTTGAAAATTAAGTGGTTAAAAGTCAAAACCCTAATTTTTGAAACCCTCTTGATTCAACCTTTGTCCGACAATTTCACTGATCAAAACATCTCCAAATCAGCTGTAACTTTGGATTCTGCAATAAAATCACATTATCCTTCATCCCTGAAAATTTGGAAAAAAGTTGCGAGGACCGTGTTGCACTCCGAGCGCCATCGTCCCTGACATTTTTTCCGAAATTTCGGGAGCGACATCTTACTGTGTTTTTCTGCTAAAATCCAGAATTTTGGCTGATTTTATCAATTATAACACCTTCAAAATTACAGTCAAAGTTGGTCTTGCGATTGCTTGGTCTAAGGCTCCTAATCATTCAAAAATTGTCGAAATTAAAATTTTGTGTCAAAATTGCGTTTTTATTATCATAAATCTGAAAAGTGTGTCTACATTCATTCGAAATTTCAGTGCTTTATTCAAATTCTTGCAATTTATGACTTTTGAAATTAAGTGCTTAATTACAACAATTTTGATTTCCGCTTTCAAAATTGAATTTTGCGTGAAATTGAGTCAATTTTTAATTTTCAAAATTTGCATTGCTTTTGACATTCCCTCTAAAATCATAAAATTCAAAATTTCAGTTTCCCTCTCTTTTTCAAAAATTCAAATTTTGCATTTTTCGACAATCTTGATAGGGTTCAATTTTGAGATTGCAACTTTAATTTGGCCTATCTACAGATCGTAAAATCCCTCAATTTTTTTCAGATTAGCTCTAAAATCATCATACCTTTCATCCCTGCAAATTTCGAAAAAAGTTGCAAGGACCGTGTTGCACTCCGAGCGCCACAGTCCCGGACATTTTTTCCGAAATTTCGGGAGACTGTTGTGATTGTATTTAACAGCTTAAATCTGGAAGATTGGCTGGTTTTACTGAAAATTGCTACCTCTAAGATCAAAATCTTTTCTCTCTCTCTAGTGCATGAGTTTTACAACAGTAAGCCCTACTTAAACTATTCCCGTTAGACGAAGCTGTAGAATTAAGTCCTTCCGAGGTTTAACTACCGAGGAGATGGAACCTAATTTGAGTAGCCTTTTTAACGAGGATATGGGTAATTCCTCTAATCCTCCTAATGATGAAGAAGCTCTCCATGAAGTTTCCGTTGAACAACTTTCCAAATTGGATAACCAATTTGACGATTTTCACCAATGGATGTCTCATGAGTATCCCGATAGTCAAGCTCTTCCTTTAATTGAGGGTCTAAAACGCATGCTTCAAAGTGATAAGAATGGAATTGATGTTTTACGTGGTATCGCACATATTGTGGATTCGAATATGATGCCTATGAAGAGTTGTGCTGAATCTTTAGGTTATACACAACCTCCTACACAAGTCAATCATTCTATTCCTTTGACAACTACTATTGCTAGTATACCTACCTTTACATCAAACATCATGGCTACCTCTATACAAGACATTCCTCCTGTGATCACTAGTCATGGGGGCAATCCTCCCTCTTCTTCAATTAATCCTCTTCCTTCATTCAATCCAACTTCTTCGTACATTCCTTCAATGAATGTTCCTATTACATATTCACAAATGAACATGATGCAAGGGGGCAATTCATTTAACCATTCCATTCCTCCTTGTAGTGTTCCTCCTATCCAATCATCCCCTATGGTTGACTATCATAGGGTCCCACCACCTTACTCTTTACCTTCTTTCAATAACATCACACTTCCATCTCAATCTAACACATCCAATATGAACTCTTCGACTGAAGCGACCATTAACAATCTTGCACAAACTGTCTATTCTTTATAGCAACAAATTGCCTCTATGAATCAATCTAAGTTTAGTGTGCCCACATTTGATGTTGCGAGCCCACTTTCTCTTGATATTGTTCGAGCTATCCCTCCTAAACATGTTGAAATTCCGCATTTGGAGCTTTATAATGGTAAAGGAGATCCTCTAACACATGTTAAGACTTTTCAAACAATATGTACCGATTTTGCTTATGACCAAAGGTTGCTTGCAAAACTATTCACTAGAACATTAAGAGACAAAGCCCTACAATGGTATTGCTCGTTGCCTTCTTATTCTATTACTTCTTTCGAACAACTTGCAAATGCTTTCATTCAACAATTTCAAAACAATATAAGTCCTAAAGTTACTTTGATTGATTTAATGCATTGTAAACAAGGTGTTAAAGAAAAAGTGACTGATTTTATTGGTAGATATAAGCATTTGTATGCTCAAATTTCTTTTCCAGTGCCTGATAATGATATTCAAAGAATCTTTATTTCTAATTTACAAAAAGATATTCGAGACAAACTTCTATTTTCTGAGTTTACTTCTTTCCAACAGTTGTGTGCCACTCTTCACAATTATCAACTGACTGTGAGTCAAATGGAACAATCACATCCTATGGCTCCGAGTGATAAGGGTGATAGTAGTCAACAACCATTTGGGAAGATTAAACCGAACAGAGATTCCATCAAATTCAATGAAAACATCATCAGTAACAATGTGAATGCAGCATCAGGTGTGCCTCCTATTTCTAAATTTTTCAGGAAAGAAAGAAAGTATACTCCTTTGAATGAATCATTGCATGATATTATGAATAAGTTATTGGGACAAAATGTGCTTACTCTTCCTCCTGTACGACAAATTGATCCTGCAAAGATTACTTCACCTTATTCTGATCACAAAGCTTTTTGTCATTTTCATCGTCAGCCTGGTCATGATACTGAAAAATGTTTTTCTTTAAAGGGTAAAATTCAGGATTTGATTGATAATAATACTATTTCTATTTCTGGAGTGAATGATAAAGGCAACACATCTGTAGCTCCTCCTAACCAAAATCTTCAGATTTTCACTGATCCATTGCCTTCTCATACCTCTAATGCAATTGAGGCTAATGATTCCTCTCTTTCATCTGATGGTCTTGTGTCTATGACTCCGAATGTGATTAACTTTGTAGAGCAGCAAGAAATCCCTAAAGAACCTTCCATCACATTTGATTCTAGTGAAACCATTAGAGCACCTGATGGTCCTTTATACATAGTTGCAAAAGTCAAAAATACACCTTGCCGTGGAGTGCTTATTGATCCTTCGTGCATGATTAATGTTATTACTGAAGAATTTCTTTTTACTTTGCAATTGAATCAAGTGATCTATGACAAAACAGATGTGATTGTGAAACTATTTGATGCATTTTCTTCTCCTGCAATTGGTTCTATTACATTGCCTATTGAGGTCCATAATAAATCTCTTGATGTGAACTTTGCTATTATTCCTTCTTCCGAACAATTTCGTGTGAAGCTTGGCTATCCTTGGCTATCTTCCATGAAGGCTATTGCTTCTCCTATACATAAGTGTTTGAAATTTCCCCATAATGGTGAAGTTGTTACTGTCAATCATAGTCTCTTTAAACCAGCTGAAAGAACCTCTAGTGTTCCTATTGATTACTTTTGGCCTAAACAATTCCAATCTCTTCCCCCGCGAAGTGATCATCTTTTCAAATCTTATCAAAAGTGGAAAACAGATATGATCCTATCTTTAAGTGAACCTAGAACACCTAAACTTGACATTCCTATCATTCTTGAGAAGGAAATTCTTCCTTTGAAAGATAAAACTAATGTCTTTCCTCAAGAAGATTCCCAACCCGTCCCCATGGATGTGACTATGTCTATGCCTGATAAATCTTCTAAGAGTAGATCTATACCTCCTCGTCATGATGGACTTGGTCTTCTCCCTAAACCAAAAATTCCTCCTTTATATGGAGCAGTTCCTCCTCCTGCCTCTTATAGAGAAAAGAGACCTTCTTCTTCTCCTATTATCCAGCCTAAGAGACCACAACCTAAACACCCAAATGATAAGGATGAGAACATTCCTCCTCCTCTATCTTCTACACTTCCTACTAAGACTAGACGTAATCATTCTGCATGCGAACATCGACGAAAACGTCGTCTTAGGGCTCAAGCAGCCGCTTCTCAAAATTTACAATCTCCAAAAACACCTTCAACAAGCATTATTCCATTTTCGCCTCAGCCGGATATTGAGCCTAAATCTCCTAAACATAAGATGCATGATGGTCTTGATCCTGTGTGAGTTAAAGATCCTATTTTTATAAATCTTGATGATGATATAGATGAAAATGTTATTCAGGATGAAAATGTTACTCCTCTTGCTTCTGATAGTGAATATGAACTTGTTGATGTTGATAACCATTTATCTAATGAATTTTCTAAAGCACTTATCCTAGCTCCTAGACAAGAACAACGTGGCTTGGAACATGAACATAGCCCTTGTTTGGACCTTGTGATAGCTCCATCTGCTATGTTGGATGTTCCTCCTCTAGCGTGTTCCCTGCCTTCCCGAAACATTGATCAGCAAGATCGGGGGGTAGATGACGTGCTAGACTAGTTACATTAGCATGGCAGATTCTCTCCCCCTCCCTTTTGTTACTTCTTCTATATGTTATTCTCATTCTTCTATTTGTCGTCCTTAGTGTTGTCTACTTGAGGATGATGCAAAGCATTGAGATCTCTTTGGTCTCTCTCATGTTGACTCAAAAGACACATGTGTTCCCTTCTTCTAGGTGACCTTCCTTGATTGGGGAATGAAGAACAATTATGCATACATACATATGATATATACATGACTTATCATACAGCATACTGACCCCGAGGAAAGCGAAGTCACCTCGTGCTTTGTGTTTTGTGTCTATTATCCTTGGGTTTATCTCACACTTGGGGGCTAAATCCTTGCGATAACGCGCTCCTTTCCTTTCTCATTTCTTATGTGTATCACTACGTTAAAACAATCACCCCCGTTGAGGCGCGTGCGATTGCTTTAACGTAGGGGGGCATACACCCTGACTATCCCTTCACGATACTTGAAAATTTCTTGGAGAACTTAGCTTTGCCTTGAAAATTTTTGGTATTTCTCTTACATGACTCATAGTGAGGGAACCTTACTACTGACAGTCATGGTTCTCCCTCGTGATCTTCCCTTTTACTTTGTCAATCGAAGTCATAAGATCCTTAGTCCACTGGGGGCTTGGTGTATCTTGCCTCCTTGACGTGGTGAAAGTCTTTTAATGTTGTTTCCTTGTACTTTACCGGAAGTATGAGCATACATACTCCCGCTAAAGTGGGGGCTAAATGTAGCATCCTAAAATTGCAACACTTGCAATTTTGATTGCATTTCGGTCTTCACGATGGCGACGCAACACGCAACCTGAATGGAGACCCCAAAACTTGCTCACGACACCAAAAACTGCATTTTTCAAGCACCATTGGCCTGAACCTCCTTGCACCCCGCTGTCCCGGAGGTGGGACCAGAGCGCCCAGCGCCCTGGTCCTCCAGGACCATGGCGTCCAGTGCCCTGGTCCCTCGGTCCTATTTTGGGCCCAGTTTCCTAAGTGATATTGGGTCTTTTTGATTGCAATTTGGAAATATACTTCCCTGGTCGGCCTAAGGTCGGGAAAATCAGTCTATCAGCCCTAATTGACAAGTATATAAACTACATTTTCCTCTCTCATTTGGGTAGATGAAAAAAAGGCAGAAAGCAAGATTCAAACATTCAAGATTCAAACATTCAAGCATTCAAGCATTCCTTCTAAGTCTCCATTCAAGGCTAAGTGTTGCATTCAAGACAAGGATTCAACCATTGAAGAGGAGATCACTTACTACATGCTACATACAACATACTACATACTACAACATACAACATCTAAACCTCAGCACATAAGGATACCAACATCCTTAGAACAAGGTATTAGTACTTGTCTACATTACAGTCATTTACATTTACAGCTCTTGCTCATTTCTTGGTTAATTCCAAAACCGGGGTTTGACCTAAAGGTAAACCCCTAATCCCTAACCCCCCAATCGTCTTCACTTTTCTGTGTGTAGGTTGCAGGTACGCGACTGAGATTGAAGATCTGGAATCCTTGTGTAGAGACGAACCGATCCCCCTTCGTTTGACGAATTTTTCGGAGGACTGTGGCACCGGGCGCCATCGTCCCGACAACTTTTGCTCAAATTTGCAGGACAGCGCCGTATCGACATTTTACTGCTAATTCCAGGTCCGCAGCTTCATCCTATAACCTAAACTCAGTTTATAAGCGAATCTTTATGACTTTCTATGCATGCTTAGCTTAATTCTTCTATGCACATTCTTTACAAAAGAGGGTAGCCTTGCTTTCCTAACCCTTGAAATTCATTTAGCATCCAATCTTACATTGTGTAGGATTGAATCTTATGAGTTTCAACCCCTCTTTTGAATGTAAAGTCTTCCCCCTAAGTGAAAACCCATCGAATCCTAGCGAACCTCCCTTCTCTCTCCTCGGAGTCAGAAGAGGGGAGAACAACTAGGGTTCGACCGCGATTTTCCGCTTTACATGTGCATATACAAATGTTGATTGGGATGGAGATGTTGATGACTGGAAGAGCACATCGAGTGGAGCTTTATTTCTTGGAAAGAAACTTGTTTCATGGATCAATAAGAAGCAGTCATGTACATCTTTATCTACTGCTAAAGTTGAGTATGTTGATGCTGCTACTAAATGTACACAAGTTCTATGGATGAAGCAAATGTTGAAGGATATAAGGGTGGATTGTAATGAACCGACAGTTATTCACTGTGATAACTCTGCTGCTATTGATATATTAGAGATTCTGGTATTTCATCTAAGACAAAGCAAATATCTACCAAGTATAACTTTTTAAAGGAGAAGGTGGTAGAAAATGAAGTCAAACTGGTTTATGTGAATACTAAAGAGAAGATTGAAGATATCTTCACTAAACTTTTACCTAAGGAATCATTTGAGTACTTCAGAGACAAATTGGGGGTTTATGCCCCTCCGATAGAGACTTGAATGATGCTGATTGGTATCAGTTCAACATGTATTTACAGAGCTACTATTCATTCCAGATTGATATCTTGGTGCTACTACTCAGGGGGAGTAGTCAACTATGTAGTTCGGTGGATTTATAATTTTTATTTGATGTTCATGTCAGATTTCTGGCATTGATTTCAAAGGGGGAAAGATATATGTGAAAAATAGAGCTTAACAAAATATCAGTTAAGGGGAGAGATTAGAGCTTAATAGAGACATCATTCACAGGGGGAGTTTGTTAACTTGATTGTTATATCATCTTTTGGGAGATTGTTGACTATCTTCCTTTGGGGGAGACTTGTTCGGCATTTCTTGGCACTTGGATATTTTCACATCTAGTGTTGCCATTAATGCTAAAGTGGGAGATTGTTGGCAATTGGAGGAATTGATTATGTGTTGGATTGATGTTTTGTCATTGATGGCAACCCCGACTGTTTTGGTTGTTTACTAGCTTCTGATAGGTTCCGGTAGAGTGGTTGGTTTATGATATTGATCTGGTATGCTCCGGTATGTTTTGGCTTATGGATTTGGTTTGGATCTATCATTCATGCTATTCAGGTGGGTATCACGATCAATTGGTCCAGGATTTGATGACTTAGGAGCTATCATTTGTTCTAATAAGCCTTTTGGTCACCAGTAAGGGTCTTGTTGGCAGAGCTTTGTTGAAGATCTTTTGATGCACATAATAAGTGGTGTTGGCACGACTTCTAGATGGCTTTTAGGATGTTGTTGGTTATCTTGTTCATGTTCCTATTGATCGATGTTGTTGGATTTGGGTCCAGACCTAATGCTATCTTATTCGGCTGGGTTATGGAGTGATCTGTAACATGTTGGTGGATGATCCTGATGTGTTATCGGTTGGGTTTATTGATTGGATTATGTTGTTTCGGTCTCAGGCCATCTTGGTTGATCATTAGATTGTGGGTTTAAGTTATGAATTTATTGTATTCTCTTTTAGGTGGCCAACCTAATTGTTTAGGTCTCGGGTTAGTATAAATATGATGTAATATCTCTTTGTAGATGATGGGATTATCTGTGTGTGAATAAATTTGTAATCATATGCAAAGGTTTTCGGTCAATTATAGGTGATCGAATTGGGTTGGTAAAAGAGGTTTAAGACCTCTGGTACTGAGCTTAACCAAACTTGTACTTAGGCATATGAGATATTATTCTTGTAGTTCATTCTTCTTCCAGATTGTAGTCTGGATTTATTTTGTAGTCAGTGAGGCTCCTTTTGTGATGAGCAGTGCACTCTAGGCTATTGGCCTTCCTGCATGTGCAGGCCCCTCTTCTTGTAATCACATACTTACTAAAAAAGTATTATCTAACTGTGGGTAGGCTTCCCACCATGGTTTTACCTTTTATTGAGTTTTCCATGTACCATTCTTGGTGTTATCTTTTGTGGATGGTTGGTAAATATTTTGTGCTTTATATTTGTTATTAACTATTATATCTATTATTTTGATATTTGGTTTATGTATTCTGATAATAAGGTTTTCATGCTTAAAGTTCTATAATCTGTTGACAACTAATTCACCCCCCCTTAGTTTTCCTCTAGTTATCTGAGTTGTCTAACAATTGGCATCAGAGCTTGGTCATCTCTACAGAAGCTTAACCGCTTTAGGAAAATCTATGGCTTCTAATAGTGCAAGTTCATCAAGTTCATCTGCTGCTGTTTTTTGGAGAGAAATTCCTAGCCTTGATGGAACAAATTATAGAGTATGGAAAATTCAGATGTAGACTCATCTGAGATGTCTTGGCAAGGAGATTTGGGAGATCACTAAGAATGGCTATACACCTCATAATGCAACATCTGACAATCCTCCTCTAACAGGCTTGGATAAAGAAAATGATTGTAGAGATAGAGAAGCCCTTTTGTGTGCACTTTTTGATCAACAAATTATGGGTATCTGACAAATCAACTATGAAGGCTATATGGAATAGATTGGAGACTCTGAATGAAGGTGACCCTAATATTAAAATTTCTAAACTTGATGGTTACCAGGTGAGATATGAGAACCTGAAGATGGAAGAAGAAAGGATTACTGCTTTTATGGAGAGAGTTAATGAGATTGTCATGGGAATTTAGTGTTGTAGTGGATCTCTTAGCAAAGATGAAATATTTTCTAAAGTATTGAGAGCTTTGCCAATGGTGTATAAGATGAAGGCTACTATAATTAATGAGTTAAGAACAATGGAAAACACCTTTGTTAATAGGGATACTTTGGTTGGGAAGTTATCTGCTTTTGATCTTGATGAATTCAGTCCTTCTAGAGTTGCAAAATTTGAACCTTATTTTCATGCATCTACTGGCAAGAGTGATTGGAAAGCCTTATATGCTAATAAACTGGAGGAAATGAAGAAAGAAGATGAAGATTTTGAGCAACCTAAAGCCTTATTTGCTAGAAGAGTACCTAAAGGTCACGCAGGAAGTAAGTATTAAGGAAAATCACCTTTTAAATGTTTTGCATGTAATAAGATAGGTCATTTTGCATATAGATGTCCTAAAAGGAATTCAAGATTTGAGGAAAGAGTTAGAAGATCTTTTAGGCCTAACCATGATTATCAGAACAAGCATAAGTATAGGAGAAACAAAGACAAATCATGCTACTATGCTGATGAGGAAGGTGTGACTGATTCTAATGATGAACCGACACAAGATTCAACTAGTGGATCGAGCAATGGAAAGGAGTGGGTTTTTTTGGCTACCAAGGAAGATGATCTGGTACCTGAAGAAAAGGCCCTAAAATTGAAGATAAGGATTAATGGGTGATAGACAATGGATTTTCACATCATATGACTAGAGATAAGAGGAATTTTCTATCTTTGAAAGAATTTGATGGTGGTCTGGTTAGATTTGGAGATGACAAAGCATGCATGGTCAAGGGAAGATGAACTATATCATTGGATGGTAAGCATGATACTAATAATATTTATTATGTTGAAGGTTTAAGGCATAATATTTTGAGTGTAGGACAATTGGTGGATAAGGGATTTTAGTTACAGTTCAAGGATGAAAAATGCAAGATTATCAACAAATCTTGATTAGAGATTGCAACCGGTACTCAAACTAAAGGTAACATCTTTCATTTGGACTCTGGTGAGAAGACATGTTTGATTGCACAAATTGATGAGAGTTGGTTATGGCATAAGAGGTTGTGTCAAGTGAATTTTGATTACATTGTAAAGATCAGTTCTACTAAGGCAATTAGAGATATACCTAAGATTGTGAAGCCCTATAATCTGGTATGTAAGGAATGTCAAATGGGAAAGCAAGTCATAACTAATTTTAAGAGTATACAAGACAAATCTAATGATGTTCTTGATCTTATTCATACTAATTTGTGACATTCTGCTAGAGTCAAAACTTTTTAGGGTGATAGATATTTTATGCTAATCATTGATGACAATTCTAGAATGATGTGGGTTACTTTTCTAAGGGAGAAATCTGAAGCATTTGAAAAGTTTAAAATATTTAAAGCTAAAGTTGAGACAGAGACAGGATTGAAGATAAAATGCTTAAGGTCAGATCAGGGTAGAGAATTCACATCCAGTGAATTTAATAGTTACTGTGAAAAGAATGGGATAAGGAGACAATTATCTGCACCCCAGAAACCTCAGTAGAATGAAGGTGTGGAAAGGAAGAACATAACTATCTTAGATGTGGCTAGAACTATGATGATGGAAGCCAATCTGCCTCATATCTACTAGAGATAAGCTATGTGCATGATGGTATACACATTCAATATAGTTCATATCAAGGGAGACATTGGTAAGACACCTTATGAGTTATGGTTTGGTCATACACTTACAATTAAGTATTTCAAAATATTTAGTAGTAAATGCTATATCAAAAGAGATTATTCCATTGCAAAGTTTGATCCTAGATGTGATGAAGGGATATTTCTTGGTTATTGTAATAAAAGAAAAACATATAGATGTTATAACAAAAGATTGCAGAGAATTGTGGAGAGCACTAATGTCAAGGTGAATGAGAAGAACATAAATAAAATAAAAAATTATAAGAGAGAACTGGCAGTGGAGATGATCATAACTGAACCGATAGAACCTACGCCGGAATAGAATGTTGAACCAGTTACTTCGGAAGTATCAAAAAATTCAACAGTAACTAAAGATCAGAGAAGAGGAACAAAAAGTTCTAAGACTCCTCAGTATGTAAGGTTAAATCATTCAGAAGATCAGATCATTGGAGATAAGAACAAAGGAGTGATGACAAGAAGAAGGTTGGAAGATGATGAGGTATGTTTAATTTCTCAAAGTGAACCGACATCAGTAATTGAAGCATGTAAAGATGAATGTTGGATGAAAGCTATGGAAGAGGAATTAGATCAGATAGAAAAGAATAACACATGGACTTTTGTTCCCCGAACTAAAAATAAGAATGTTATTGGAACTAAATGGGTTTTTAGGAACAACTTGAATGAAGATGGACAAGTTGTGAGGAATAAAGATAGATTGGTTTGTAAAGGATATTCTCAGAAGAAAGGAATTGGTTATGATGAAACTTTTGCTCCAGTAGCTAGGATTGAAGCTGTGATATTATTTCTTGCTTATGATGCCCATAAGAACTAAAAGGTTTATCAGGTGGATGATAAGTATGCATTTCTGGATGGAGATCTTGAAGAGGAATTTTGCATTGAGCAACCTGATGGATTTTCACTTTCAGATGACAAAAACATGGTTTGAAGGTTAAGGAAAGATTTATATGGATTGAAACAAGCCCCCAGAGCTTGGTATGCAAGATTGGATAAATATATTTTGAAGCTTGGTTTCACTAAAGATAATGCTGACAATAATTTATACTATAACATCACTGATAATGACATCTTTATTGTTGAATTCTTTGTTGATGATATCATTTTTGGAGGTGAGGATAAGTTATGTATGGAATTCTTTGAAAATATGAAGAATGAAATTGAAATATCTATGATTGGGGAAATGGAATTTTTCTTATGTTTGCAAATTACTTAGACTAATAAAGGTATTTTCATCTATCAAACTAAGTATGCTAGAGAGTTGTTGAAGAAATTTGGTATGGAAGATTATAAACCAGTTGGTACACCTATGGTTACAAGTGAAAAGTTGACTAAGAAAGATGCACCAACATCAGTAAATCCTACAAGGTACAAGTCTATGATTGGAGGTTTGTTATATCTGACTCAAACTAGACCAGATATAATGAATGTAATTTGTATTGTATCAAGATATTAGAGTGATCCTAGAGAGAATCATGAGAGTGCGGTGAAAAGGATTTTTTAGGTATTTGCAAGGAACAACTGAATTTGGTTTGTGGTATCTTAAAAATAATGACTTTACACTATGTGCATATACAAATTCTAATTGGGCTGGAGATGTTGATGACCAAAAGAGCACATCTGATGGAGCTTTCTTTCTTGGAGAGAAACTTGTTTCATGGATCAACAAGAAGCAGTCATGTACATCTTTATCTACTGCTGAAGCTGAGTATGTTGATGCTACTACTAAATGCACACAAGTTCTATGGATGAAGAAAATGTTGAAGGATATAAGAGTGGATTGTAATGAACTGGTAGTTATTCACTGTGATAACTCTGCTACTATTGATATATCAAAGAATCTAGTATTTTATTCTAAGACAAAGTGTAGTACCCCTCCTTGATCAAACTCTTTTTGTATGTTTTTGATTGAATTCAGTGGAGCATTATTGTATATTGATTCAGATATTATGTGATATCATTTCATGCTTTATCTAGATTTGTGGTGTATGATCTTATGCAGTATCTCAATGCTTATGGTTAATGTTATTTTATGGATCATTATCATGGACCGACACTTTTACCTTATATGTGCGATGCGTTATTTATATGTTGCATGTTTGCATGTGTATGAGATGCGAGGGGATGATTTTCCTTCACTCACTTCGGTGAGACAGGGAACGTCACGACTCTCCTTCATCAGTGTGCATGTTGTGTTTGTATATATATATTTGTCTATATGCACGTGTGGTTCTTTGGTGTAGGACATTGCAAGTACAAGTATCGGGTAGGTACGGGGTATCGACTCCACCTGGTTTCACAGGTCTGAGTGTGCCTTATATGTCCTATGGGAGTGGAGGAGATAGTTGTTGGACCCTAACTTGACCCACAGTTACACCCATGTGAGTGTTGTCAGTCGGTTGTCTTTCCCGTCTGGTTGTTATGCGAGTCATAGTGCTTTGGTTTGGTCATTTGTGAGTCGTCATTTGATCATTCTTCATTTTGCGTGCCTTCATTCATCTGTATGGCTATTTAATTATATGGAAGATGCTATCTTATGTTGGTGTAATTAGTTAATTATTATGCTCTGAGATTATTTATTTAATTGAATTAATGATTTGCTAGATTAAATGGTTAAATGGCCTATTTCATTGTGTAAAGTTGCATTAATATATTTTGTGTAGGAAATAAATAATTGCCTAGCCATTTAAATGATATATGCTTATGTTGAAGGAAAGTATTTTGGAAAATAGAAAATAAAATAAAAAGCTTTTCTTTTTACCTTTCCATTTAACATTTTTCATTTTAATTGTTAGATAAGAATTGGTTTTGGATAAAGGTAAATATGATTGTTTTTACTTTAAAAAAATATTTAAATCTGATTGGATGGAAAAAATTTCAACCTAGAAAGTTTAGGTTGAAATACATTTTTCCATATATGCCTGGAGATTCACAGGAATAGGAGGTAAGAATTTCTGGAGAGAAATTTGGTAAATCATTCTAGAAGGAGGAGCTGGTTTTTTATTTGGGTTGCAAGGATTGGGATTCTTCCATCATTTTTCTTGATAGTTTGCTTCAAGGTTGGATAATCTCTTCTTGGTTTAAATTTAATTTGAATTTTTCAGTTTGCTTCCTGTGTGTTGAAATTATGCAAATATTCCTGTAGATTCTTGTGGAATGATTGGAATGGAAGAAAGAGTGTCTCTTATTGTTGGTTTTGTGAAATTTATATCATATGTTTGCATTTAGGAAAGAAATGGTTCATTTCTCTAATTGCTATATGTTGTGTTCTTGGAAATCAACTTCTAGAAATACCTCTTCTATTTGGAAAGAATGAACTAGATTTAGCTTGTTGTGTGCTTTCTAGTATCTTGTTGCCCAAGATTTGGGGTTTTGTTTCACCATTTGCTTTATTGGTAAATATCCATTTGAAATTTAGATTTTGCACTATGTATGTGTGTGCTTGTGAAATGAATTGGGAATGAATCGTGTTCCTGTAAAAATGGATTTTAATGCTTTGGAAGCATGTTTTAAAATGTTCCGTATACTATACCTTACCCCTCGGCGGGCTAGTCCCACCACGTGGGTCGGTAGTGTCTGCTACCCGCAGGTAGCAGTACTACTGGTCGACAGTACTGCTACACGGTAGGAGTACTACCGGTCGGTAGGACTGTTACCGTTTGGTAGAAGTACTATCGGTCGGTAGAAGTACTACCAGTCAGTAGGACTGCTACCGGTTGGTAGCAGTGCTACCAGTCGGTAGTGGCCGCTACCAGCGGTAGCAACACTACCGGTCGGTAGGACTACTACCGGTTGGTAGCAGTGCTACCGGATGGTAGTGTCTGCTACCGATCAACAGCAGCGCTACCGGTTGGTAGGCTTGTTACTAGTGGTAGCGGTACTACCGGCAGGTAGTGTCTGTTGCCTTGGCAACAACACTACTACGGGTTGGCCTTGGCCACCGCTTGACCCTATACCCTTATCGGTACAAACCGGTTTATGCAATGAAGTTAATTTTATAAAATGATATATATTTTAAAGTGGTTTTAGTGTTAAATGAAATGGTGATTTCTCATGTGATTTTTATTATGTAGTTTAATAAATTTATCAATGGAAATCAAGGCATGAATTAGTAATGCAAATTGGCTAATTTGGATATATTCTGGAAATGAATTAAATGCCTGTTAGGAATTCATGTTTTTATTCGGTTGAGTATTTGACATGAGTTTTATCCTTGATGGAATATTGATTTGGAAATTGAATAGATGTGAATGGTAAAAGAGTGGTTTATTTAATTTTCAATCAATGATGTTGCAAGTGCTTATGATGCTGATTTTCTCAAAGATTGTCTGAGTGCAGACTTAGTGAAATTAGTTTTCCTTGCAAGAGTTATATTGTGTTATGTTTGGTCTATGGTTCAATCATCCTGTGGTGGAGTACTTGATACCTTTGACCAAGTGATATATGTTGGCTTTGTTGTCTTAACCATGTAGTGTCTTTTCCTTTTGGTTAGCCAAGAGTTAGTATGTCCTTGTTTGACCACTTGTTTCTGAAAGTGGTGTTATGGTTGTCTACTTCGCCATAGGGTCCTCGGGGAGTAACTATGTTTGTTTAGTGTCCTTTGAGAGAGTGGCTTTCACTTGGGGGTTGCGCCCAAAGTGGTAGGCATTACGACCCAACAAAAGTCAGATAATAAGTGATAATCTAATTAATTGATTAGGTGGGTAGTTCTTAAACATTAATAAATATATTGTACCTCGCGCATAGGTGAGTACTTGTATTGAGGCTCATAATCCTTGTCTTCACGAAAGGTTGGTAGGGTCTGCATGAGACCTAGTTGGAACCAGAGGTTCGAGAGAGGTTACCGGGATAGTGAGACGGGACCTATGGAGGCTGTACCATGGTATCCATCTTAAGCTATGCGATGACACTCTCTCTTTAGGTTCACTTGTGTGTGTGATATCGGTTCACTTGTGTTTTGTGATATCGAGTCACTTGTGTATTTGTGATGTTGAGTCACCTAGATTATTGTGGAGTCTCTTTGTGTTGTCATGGAGTCATATTGTTTTGTTGGCCATGTCATGCTTTTGCTTGCTTGAGGGTCCTTAGCTATCTCCTAGAACGGTGGGGTGATTCCATTTTGGGAATTACATGGTTGGGTGATAGTGCCACTTCCCATCAGATTTTCTTGTTCGTACTCTCATGCGAGGATTGGCTTCACAGGTGGTTTCTGTGGATTGTGGCTCATGCTTATCTCATGTTTGGAGATTATTGTTATTTGGAGGCCTATGTGGTCATTGTATCATGATCTTTTGTAATGTTGTAATTGGTTAAGTTGTATATTTATATGTATATTGAGAAGCCATGTATTGGAAGAGCAATGTAATCCTAAGATTGGGATGTTGTCTATCAGTTTCCTTTATGTTATGTGTACATGCTTATTGAAGAGAAATTATATTGTATCCTTTCAATCTTTCAATGGTGTAATCTGATATTGCATATGGCTTCTTGTGAACATTGAGTTAATGATGGATTATTGGATTAACCTCAATTGTGGAATTTATCTTTTGGTTTTTATTCTTCATTGTTAACCCTTAAGGAATTTTGGTGTAGTCTTCCGCTTGTGTTATCGTGCATGTTGTGTGTTATGCACTTGTTATGTTTATACTTAAAAAAAAAAATTGTTTCACCCTTGTTGTGGGTTTTCATTTAGGGTTCCTGGCGGGGCATTACACAAAGCACATATCTATCAAGTATAACTTTTTGAAGGAGAAGGTGGAAGCAAATGAAGTCAGATTGGTTTATGTGAAAACTAAAGAGCAGATTGCAAATATTTTCACTAAACTTTTGCCTAAGGAGTCATTTGAGTACTTTAGAGATAGATTGGGGGTTTCTGCCCCTCTAGTAGAGACCTGAATGATGCTGATTGGCATCAGTTCGACATACATTTACAGAGATACTATTCATTCCAGATTGATATCTTGGTGCTACTACTCAGGGGGAGTAGTAAGGTGTGTATTTCGGTGGATTTATGATTTTTCTTTGATGTTCATGTCAGATTTCTTGCATTGATATCAAAGGGGTAAAGATATATGTGAAAAAAAAAGCTTAACAGAATATCAATCAAGGGGAGAGATCAGAGCTTAACAAAGATATCATTCATAGGGGGAGTTTGTTAACTTCATTATTATATCATCTTTTGGGAGATTGTTGACTATCTTCCTTTGGGGGAGACTTGTTTGGCATTTCCTGGCACTTGGATATTTTTCATATCTAGTGTTGCCATTAATGCTAAATTGGGAGATTGTTGGCAATTGGAGGAATTGATTATGTGTTGCATTGATGTTTTGTCATTGATAGCAACACCGACTGTTTTGGTTGTTTACTGGATTCCGGTAGGTTCCTTTAGAGTGGTTGGTTTATGATATTGATTCGGTATGCTTCGGTATGTTTTGGCTTGTGGATTTGGTTTGGATATATCATTCATGCTATTTAGATGGGTATCATGATTAGTTGGTTCGTGATTCGATGATTCAGGAGCTATCATTTGTTCTAGTAAGCCTTTTGGTCACCGGTCAGGGTTCTGCTAGTAGAGATTTGTTGAAGATATTTTGATGCACGTGATAAGTGGTGTTGGCACAAATTCTACATGGCTTTCGAGATGCAATTAGTTATCTTGTTCATGTTCCTATTAATCGGTGGTGTTGGATTTGGGTCTGGACCTAATGCTATCTTGTTTAGCTAGGTTATGGATCGGTTAATGTAATGTGTTGGTGGATGATCCCGATGCGTTATCGGTTCGGTTTATTGATTGGATTATATTGTTTTGGTCTTAGAACGACTTGGTTGATCATTAGATTACGGGTTTATGTTATGAATTAATTGTATTATCTTTTAGGTGGCCAACCTAATTGTTTAGGTCCCGGGTTGGTATAAATATGATGTAAGATCTCTTTGTAGATGATGGGATTATGGTTATGGGATTATCTGTGTGCGAAAAAAGTTGTAATCATATGTAGAAGTTTTTGATTGATCATAGGTGATCAAATTGGGTTGGTAAAAGAGGTTTAAGACCTCCGATACTGAGCTTAACTGGAATTGTACTTAGGCATAGGAGATGTTATTCTTGCAGTTCATTCTTCTTTCGGATTGTAGTCTAGATTTATTTTGTAGTCAGTGAGGCTCCTTTCATGATGAGTAGTGCGATCTAGGTTGTTGGCCTTCCTGTATGTGCAGGCCCCTCTTATTGTAATCACATATTTACTACATAAGTATTATCTGACTGTGGGTAGGCTTCCCACCATGGTTTTTCCTTTTACCAGGTTTTCTATGTACAATTCTTGGTGTTATCTTTTGTGGATGGTTGGTAAATATTCCGTGGTTTATATTTGTGCTTAACTGTTATATCTTCTATTCCAGTATTTGGTTTATGTATTTTGGTAATAAGGTTTTAATGCTTAAAGTTCTTTAATCTGTTGACAACTAATTCACCCCCCCTCTCATTTGTCCTCTGGTTATCTGAGTTATCTAACATAAAAGATAAATGACGAATCGGTCACAAATTGATAAGGAATAGACAAATTGATGATTGACAAGGATGCAAAATGATCCAAAATGATTCATAATAGATCAAAGATTGGTTGAAGATGATAAAGATAAAGTATAAAAACTCAATTCATCATCAATAAGGATTGACAATGTCCAATTAACATGATAAAATGATTGACAATGATAAAGATTAAGGACAAAAACCCTAATTCAACATGGAGAAGGGTTGAGAATGTCCAATTGATGAGATAAAGATTGATAATGACCAAAGACTTAAAGTCATGATGATGTCAACAAGACCTAATTGAAAATGTGAGAAATTTAATCAAAAGAGGAAGAAATGTAGAGGAATAACAAGATATCAACAAATGATGAAGATCAAGTACGTGACATAGAAGAAATATCAACAAGATGTGAAAACTCTAAAATAAGTTCACGTAGACATGTTTGAGTATAGCACCGCAAGTATTGATCATTTTTTAAATGCCTATAGGCCCCATTAGGACCCCACATGACCCCTTATAATACCATATAACCCCTTAGCACACCATACGACCCCTTTGGACCATATGATGTCCTAAGGGGTCATATGGTGTCCTAAGGGATCATATGGTCTTATAACACATGTGTAGCCAAATTAGGACCCCACATGACCCCTAATGACACCATATGACCCCTTAGTACACCATAAGACCCCTTTGGACCATATGATGTCCTAAGGGGTCATATGGTGTCCTAACGGGTCATATTGTGTTGTAACACATGTGTAGCCCCATTAGGACCCCACATGACCCCTAACAACACCATAAGACCCCTTAGCACACGACATGACCCCTTAGGACCATATGATGTCCTAAGGGGTTTTATGGTGTCCTAAGGGGTGATATGGTGTTCTAACACATGTGTGGACCCATTAGGACCCTATAAGATCCCTGAAGACACCATATGACCCCTTAGGACCATATGATATCCTAAGGGGTTGTATGGTGTCCTAAGGGGTCATATGGTGTCCTGAGGGGGAAAGATGAACCATTATTACAATATAAAATGCAGTACCAATAATGCTTACAAAAATAAGTTCAAATCACCTAGACCCTTGGTACACTATACGACCCCTTAAGATCCCACATGACCCCTAACGACACCATATGACCCCTTAGCACACTGCATGACCCCTTAGGACCATATGATGTCTTAAGGGGTTGTATGGTGTCCTAAGGGGTCATATGGTATTGTAACACGTGTGTGGCCCCATTAGGACCCCACAAGACCCCTAAAGACCCATCTGACCTCTTAGCACGCCACATGAATCCTTAGGACCATATGATATCCAAAGGGGTCGTATGGTGTCTTAAGGGGTCATATGGTGTTGTAACACATGTGTGGCCCCATTAGGACCCCACATCATCCCTAATGACACCATATGACCCCTTAGCACACCATACAACCCCTTTGGACCATATGATGTCCTAAGGGGTCATATGTGTTACTACTTATCAAGTTGCCATTAGTTTTACATCCAAAGTCATTCTATATACTCTAGTCGGTTACCTTTACCGAAGTATTCAGTCGATATGCACAGAACAGTCGGTTATAGAAGAAAGTAGTCACAAAACCCAGTATACACCGAGCTGTCTATCGAGTATCATTCCATGTCTACCGAGCAGAAATAATGATACACTGAGTTGATATACATCGAGTGAAACATGTTACCAGATTCATTGAATCTAGACACACATGGGAAAACGTGTTACAAGATTGAGGAACATAGAACCGTTATCACATTGGAAATTGTTCTCAAAGATTATGTATGATTTTGAGGTCATCTAACCAATGAAATATTTTATATAGTTATTCATTCGATAAATCATGTTTGTAAGATCGAAGCAATGAATCAGATCATCGACATAAGAGATCTATTTATACATCATGGATTAAGGATAAAAGGGTGACAGACATAGATATATAGAGGTGTATGAAGCAAGACATGTGTGATACATAAGAAAGCACTAAGTGTTATGACTTTTACAGAGACACAGAGGTCACCGATAAGGATTTTTGAGAACAGTCAAAGAACAGAGTAAACAAAGGGGTTTACCGAGTTACTTTATGGGTTACCGAGGTATGCTATAAGCAAGCTAATCTTATTTTGAGCACATAGAATTTGCTATAACATTCCAGATGTAAAGTTGGAGATATTTGTAAAGATTTTATTGAAATATTTTGAAGTTGTAAGAGAAACCTTTAACAGGGTAAAAGACTCTAACTAAGTCTATAAATTGTAAAGCCTCTAACCAGGTACAACATTTAGTTTAAGTGTTGTAAAATCCTTTAGCAAGGTAGATCTAACAGATCTTAATACTCCTAACAGGGTAAGCTATCAGAAATAGCTGAACATGTAGCTCTAACCGAACACTCTTTATTATTGTAGTAGTGAAGTTGTGGGTGCCATCCCCACCATAGTTTTTCTCTCTAACCAAGAGTTTCTGCGTAACCAAAATATATGTGTTATGGAGTGAATCAGGTATGATTGTTATTTATTTGTTTTAGCTTTATGTTATGTTGCAACAATTTTTTGGTTTATGTATAACAGTAAAGTTATTGTTGATAAAAGGTTTTGAAGTACTGATTCACCCCTCCCCTCTCAGTACATTAGCTTTCCATATTGGGCCTAACAATTGGTATCAGAGCTTGAATCTTGGAAAAAGGTTTAACAACCTAAGAGAAAGATCCTATCAATGGAAGGCTATAAACAATCTTGGAGAATTGTGCATCTGCAAGAAGAGTTGGATCATGCTAATCAAGTGATTGCAGACATGCAAAGACAAATGCAAAAATCATTGAAAGTGAGAAGAAGATTATCTGATGATTTGCAGGACTCTCAAGAGTTAGTGGAACAAATTGAAACATCATCTAAGAACAGTATATCTGAAGAGATTGAAGAAATGATTGGAGTATTGAAAGAAAATAACAAAGCACTAGTTGATCAGCTAAAAGCAATGAAAAGAGGACATGAACATTTCAGCACATAGATGACTGAGAATCTTGATGCATTGAGGACAGTTGAGGATAAAGTAAGAGATCTAGAAAGAGAAAAACAATAGCTTGAAGCATTAGTATCTGAAAAGAATGATGAAATCATAAAGTTGACTAGGATTCAACAAAATCTGTTAGATCAATTAGTTTATGCACATCAAGAAGCACATCAAAAGAAAGAAGCCTATTTGCAACTACTGTGGAAATCAAGGTCATACTCCTAACATATGCCAAATCAGAAAAGGTAAGCAACCGAATGTCACTAAGTCTAATGGTTATTGTTATAATTGCAATAAATATGGTCACACATTTAACCAATGTAGGACAAAGTTTGTTAACAATTATCAGAAGGCAAAATTCAAAGGGTTTTGTAAAAATTGCAATAGATATGGACATAGTACCGAGGAGTGTTGGCTTAAGAAGAAAAACTATATGTGGTTTGCACACCGAGCAAATACTAGAGGTTACCGAACTCACACAGATCCTTACCGACAATATTCTGTAGTACCATGGGATTACAATACAAGGATATGGTGTGAATGTTGTGGAAGATATGGACATCTAAGTGCCAACTGCTTTATAAGGTTTGGAATGAACAACCGAAGATAATGGAGAAATCCTGGTATGGCATGTTTTCATTGTCACAAAATTGGACACTTGGCTAGAGATTGCAGAGATCAACCTAGAGGAGACACTAAGGAAATAAAAGAAAAATTAGAGATGATTTGGAAAAAGAAGGAAATTGTGTCAAATGAAGAAAGCACCTTACCTACCGAGTTAGGTGCACCTATTCCAAATTAATCAGTAAAGGTATGAAGGGACTGCATTCTCTCAAAGGTCAAATCTTAATAGTTCCTATTTTATTATGTACTTAATTCAAAATCTGCATAACTAAGATGTATTAGTAAGTTTGAAATTCTATCAAAGTCTTTTGGAGCACTATACAGGAAGACTGTCAAGTCGGTGAATATAGGAAGCTTGTCAAGTCAGTAAATGAAGAAAGTCTGGTTACTTGGTTAAAGCGCAAAAAGGAAAGAAAGTTTAGTGGAACCGAGTGCATTTAATAGTTTTGACCTAACTTGCACGGAACCTGATAAGGTATATTGTGTACTTAAAGCATTTATGCGTTCATTTTTCACTCACCAAGTTTTCAAGAGAGTAGAGCAAAGCGAATCAAAGGCGATCAAACCTCCTCCAAAGAAAAATTCAAGGTATTTACATCAATCTCAACGTATTGTTAAGCTGGTTTACCAATCATATCAAGTTTTTATTATCTTCTAAGTGTGAAGCGTCTGCCATTTGAAAATCTTCAAACCCTAAGGATCTTTTGTTAATTCTTATCTGAAATCTGCAATGGCACCTAAGATCCAGAATCCTGTTGTTGTTGAGAACATCGAAAAGCCCTCACTGAAATACTCTTTAACTCTCAAAATTGCATCTGAACCGGATGACAAAACCGCATTTTCACTCATCTCGGATAGAGTTTTATTAGTCGAGGATGTGAGGTTCTTCACCAAATGTCGAGTTGAAGAACCAGGTCACGTTGAAATCAAAGACACATATGATGAATTGTGCATTGATGGTAAAATAGATAGCAAGTATGAGCACATTAAGATCAAGGGATTGACTAAAGCCCTAACCTATCCCCGTGTATTCAAACCCCAGTGGGTCAAGTTTGTTCTAAGTAGAGTTCCTGATGACTTCATGTGGCTAGAAGAGCAACCGTTTAAGATCACCAAGGAAATCATTCATTTGATCACTGGCTACCCTATTTATGATCATGCCCGAGCTCAGAAAATGATATCACAGAAGGAATTGATCAGTTTAACCGGAGTAGAATCAGATTGCAGAGGACTGAAATTGAACAATGTCACTGATGCAGAACTAAAGTTTGCCATTAGAGTAATAGGTTACTGTTTCTTCCAATCGGCAAGGGAAAACAGTGTACCCTGTGCAACAGTAGACTTAGCATATAAAATTGTGAAGAAAGGCATGAAAATTGATTTATGTGAGGTGTTGCTGAAAAACCTATTTGAGAATCTGAACACCATAAGGAATCCAAAGAAGAACAATTCGGACAATACACTAAAGTTTGGATCACTATTAATATGCATGTTTTTCTATTTTGAAAAATTCTTTCCATCAGTCGGTAAAGTTGTTTGGGAACTACATCGACCAATCACCCATCAGATCAATGACTTCATCAAGAAGCTAGGTGATAATTTTAATGATATTATGGATGATTATTTCAGCAAGTTATAGGAAAGGATGCATAACAGGTATCGGATTCCACCCAAGCTAGTGGAGAAATATAAAGATGACATATGTTTTGAAGTGGACATTGATTACTATTATGTGAATGTTGTGTAACCAAGAACTCAATCTTTGCCACCTATGGGTTACGAGATTGATTTTGACATCACACAACAACAAATAGATGCATTTATTACATTACCAAGGCATGCTACCAAGTTGAGGTATGGAACATATGAAGAAATGAAGGAAAAAGTAAAAATGAGCATTGTAGTACCCAAAGCTACAAGGAAGGCAACAAAGATGATAAAGGCATTAATGGAGGAATTTGGAGAAGATTCTTCCTCCACACCTATCAAAGGCACTATAGCCATTACCGAAGAGGAATCTGAAGCCCAAGAGGCAGCTATAACACTGAGCACCGAATTGCCTAAGGGAAAAGTGTTGAAAAGAAAGAAACAGGATACATCAAAGGTCTCACCAACTCCTCCAGCAAAGCAACCTAACACAAGAGCATCTGCAGCTTCACCGAGTAAGAAAACAAAGAGTGTTGCTGCACCAAAGGTAACAAAAACTTACAAGAAATCTACTCAGAGACTCATTTTGGCAAAAGAGTCTATTGACACCGAATCAGAAGATGCAAGTAAATTTCAGATTGTCAAGAGCAAGAAGGTAAATGTACATAGTGTTGAAATTTTTTGTGCTAATCTAAAGAAATATGGTGGATTTGGATCATTCAGATATGTAAAATATGAATCCAAATCTGATGATGAAAAGAGACAAATAGAAGAAGTGGTCATCTGCACACTATTGAAATTCTGATTGGTCCCATTGGAAGTATGTAAATCTCTTCCAAATGAATTATATTTGCATATTGACAATAGGTGGAAGTATGCAATGGACTCAGAAAAGCAGATTAGAGAAAGAAGTCTGGTACATCTTTTCCCAGACATGTCGATAGATGAGATCACTGAACATCTGACAAACTGCCACACAAAATTCCTAGTCAAGCAAAGAGCTTTGAAATTGATGAATGGCCTTTACTTGGATGTAGAGAATGAGACCAGGAAAAATGGCAGGAAATCTTTAGAATCAAGAATGCTGGTGAGCAAGCTGAAGTTGAAATAGTTGATGTCACCGAGCAAGATCCTGATATCACCGAGCAGGACCTTGCTCACACCATACAAGTAGATGAAGATATCATGGATACAGAGGCACCAGAACAAGAAATGATAGAAGGGAATGCTTATGCCCAGCTTGTATCCAGTGAATCAGTTTTGGAGCAAGTTCAGCCCTATCCTTCGGTCAATCAGCCTATTTCAACTGAGGCCCCCAAGGATATGGAGCAAAGCACAATAGGAGAAGGTACTTCTCAAGAACAGACCTCTCAAGCTCCTTCTAGCATTGAAAATGTTGCAACTGAGACACCAAGCTCAGAGACACCAAAGAACACTACAGAGGCTAAAGAAACCGACCAAAGTGTTGCCTCTACCGAGCAACCTACCGAGGGTCAACAAGCCTCACAAGCCATTGTTTTAGTCCAACCAATGAAAGGTAAAGAAAAGAAGATGAAAAAGCATAGTTTCAAATTAGATTTGTGAAAACCAATAGTGTTGCCCAATGTTGATATATCCAAATTAAAGGGGCAAGCACTCATTGAATTCAATGAACTATGCAAAGCCAAAGCTGAACAGGAGAAGCAAATGGCTATTCAAAAGAAAAATAAAGTACTTTAGAAGGTAAAAGCAATCTTAATCGATATGCTACCCGAAGCTACAGTAACCAAAGATGCAGCCATCCACATTCAACTGGATGAACTCCTAACCAAGATAGAGACATTTGGAGTAGATGCATCTGAATATTTGAGCAAGCTAAAAGACAAGGAGCTCACTGCAAAAATGATTGAAGAGGTATAGAAAGCTATTTCCATTGGCAAAGTTAAACTTGTCAAATTTATTGCTGAGTTGACCCCTCAACTCAAGCACATTCTTTATTTATTTCAGAAAACTTGTACATTTTCTTTATTCATTAAAGATATCAAAAATAAAATAGAAGCAATTGAGAAAGAGATCACCAATCTCTCAAATAAGTTGACCACTGAGCCTAATTCCATTCAAAAAATTTATACCAAGCTACAATGACTCATGGCTCAACAATTGGAACTCAGGAATGAAGAACACAAGATAACGATGGACATAGTCACACTTCAAACATTATTCCTTCCTCATCTTTCCTCCGTCCAAGAATAGATCAACAAAGCTACCTCTCTATCCACTCAACAAGAGGGAAGCACCTTAGATGGACTCATTTCATTGTTAGCTGACATTCAAGCACAAAATTCACTCATGGACAATGTTAAGGATGCCCTCTCTACCGCTCTCACCGATGCAAGGACAAAGTATAAATCCATTTTTGAACAGTTGCCACCATCGAATGGTAACTAAGTTTTGATGTTTATCAAAAAGGGGGAGTGAGTATCATATCAAAGTATACAGGGGGTTATATACCGAGAAAAATAGAGTATTCATTCAAATGTAGAGTCAATTTTGATAGGGAATAGAGAACAGAGCAGTGAACCGAGCAGTTATCACAGAACATTGATCACCGAGCATGCAAAATCAGAGTTTTGTATAGTATAGTGATAAGGGGAGTATATCTAAATATACTATTTCATTGACTAATGTATAGACTGTTTATTTAGTCAAATTTTGTAAGTATATAAATTTTTTGAGTTATGACTTTGAAAGTAGTTTTGTCAAATATCTCAACGAATGTCAAAAGGGGAGATTGTTACTACTTATCAAGTTGCCATTAGTTTTACATCCAAAGTCATTCTATATACTCTAGTCGGTTACCTCTACCGAAGTATTCAGTCGGTATGCACAGAACAGTCGGTTATAGAAGAAAGTAGTCACAAAACCTAGTATACACCGAGCTATCTACCGAGTATCATTCCATGTCTACCGAGCAGAAATAATGATACACCGAGTTGATATACACCGAGTGAAACATGTTACCAGATTCATTGAATCTAGACACACATGGGAAAACATGTTACAAGATCAAGGAACATAGAACCGTTATCACATTGGAAATTATTCTCAAAGATTGTGTATGATTTTGAGGTCATCTAACCAATGAAATATTTTATATAGTCATTCATTTGATAAATCATGTTTGTAAGATCGAAGCAATGAATCAGATCACCGACATAAGAGATCTATTTATACAGCATGGATTAAGGATAAAAGGGTAACGGACAGAGATATACAGAGGTGTATGAAGCAAGACATGTGTGATACATAAGAAAGAACTAAGTGTTATGATTGTTACAGAGACATAGAGGTCACCGAGAAGGATTTCAGAGAACAGTCAAAGAACAAAGTAAACAAAGGGGTTTACCGAGTTACTTTATGGGTTATCGAGGTATGCTATAAGCAAGGTAATCTTATTTTGAGCACATAGAATCTGCTATAACATTCCAAATGTAAAGTTGCAGATATTTGTAAAGATTTTATTGAAATATTTTGAAGTTGTAAGAGAAACCTTTAATAGGGTAAAAGACTCTAACTAAGTCTATAAATTGTAAAGCCTCTAACCGGGTACAACATTTAGTTTAAGTGTTGTAAAATCCTTTAGCAAGGTAGATCTAACAGATCTTAATACTCCTAACAGGGTAATCTATCAGAAATAGCTGAACATGTAGCTCTAACCGAGCACTCTTTATTATTGCAATAGTGAAGTTGTGGGTGCCATCCCATCGCAGTTTTTCTCTCTAACCAAGAGTTTTTGTGTAACCAAAATATATGTGTTATGGAGTGAATCATGTATGATTGTTATTTATTTGTTTTAGCTTTATGTTATGTTGCAGTAGTTTTTTGGTTTATGCATAATAGTAAAGTTATTGTTGATAAAAGGTTTTGAAGTACTGATTCACCCCTCCCCTCTCAGTACATTAGCTTTCCATATTGGGCTTAACAATATGCAAGGATAACTTTAAGAAACTACCCCCCAGGCAACTGTGTAAAATCCTGGTGAATCAGACATTATTTTCGGGGGTAAATTTTCATATTGATGGTGAATTTTTTTTTTAAAATAGGGAAAAAAATTATTTTGTATTGGCAATTTTTTTCTAGAGTAAGAAAATTCCATAAATTTCTAGGGAATAATACCTTGTTCTATGGGGAAAATATATATTGTAGGAGGCGAATAATTTTTGTTAAAAGGAACAAATATATAATTGTATGGGTGAAAATTTTTGCTTCGAAGGAAAAATTATTTAAATGTATTGGCGATTTTTATCCACCGCTTGAAAAATATTTAATTTGTTTTGGCGAATATTTTGTTATTTATGAAAAAATATATAATTTATAGGTGATTTCATGAATTCATTGCCATTAATAGACAAGGCACATCACATCACATCAGTACATCACATTGAGTTCGGACTCTGCACGATGTATCAATAAGCGTGGCCTCTTTGACACGTGAAGGGTGACACATACCTAAAATCCATCAATGATTTAAAACCATTTGATGATCGTAGATCAATGACTGAAGTTTTATTTTGGCCCAATTTTCTGAAGAGAACATAGCTCACCAGAAAGTGCCTAAAATGGAATTGGATTCAATAGAAACGTATCAAATGTCACGAATCACGATCGATAATTTTGGTCATTTAATATATATCTATTCACTTACTGCAATCCACTCTGTCCCCATGACTTCCAATGTGGTACTTTCTGACTTGGTACTGGTTTATAGCTATTTCCAATTTCGCACACTCGTGCATTTATGGGAAAGATTTGTAGAGATACAAAAGGTTTAAAATTTTTTAAAGCAATTAATATGGTTAGAGAAGTAATTATTACAATCAAGAGCTTCAATTATTTATATATGATCTCTTCTTCTTTCATCTTGAATTAGCCTTTGCCATTTGCTAGATAGATCCTTGGAGCTCACGGTATTTAAATTCTTCCTCTGGTTTAGGTTTATAGGCTTAGGTTGTTTAATTTGTGAATCTTATTTCTCAAGATGGACACTCCCATCCATTTTAGAATCATTTCTACAGAGGACTAGAGGGCTTTTCTGGGCTCCGTGAGAGACCCAACCCTCCAATTAGTCTGCAAGGCGGTTGGGTCATTCACCAATGAGGTTGTGCGGATGGTGCTGGGTAGAGAGTTTTTGTGAAATGAAAATAGATATCGTGTTAATATGGACATTACATCTCAGTTTTTGGCGTCTCTTCTATACTTGGGAGGAGACAAGGTGGATATGTTGATGCTATCGAGGAAGGTTTTTAAGGAAGACTTCCTTGGAGATGACATTAATGTTGTCGTCCTTGCAAAAGTAGGGGTGGGGATCCCTTGGGCGAGTGAATTATCCAAGCTTCTCCTCCCTGACCAAATAGTGCCAGTGGCTAGGCAACCGTTTCTCCTGAACCTGAATGCGGAGCACTTGACGCGTCATAGGAAATGGGCACAAATTGGCAGGGACTTCCTCTAGAAATGGTTGCTCCTAGACGACTTTCTAAACTATATGTGGCTTGAAGAATTCTCCCAGCTTATGCTGTTTGAAGAATTGTACATGGAAGGAGGGCCAAATTCTTAGCGCAAAGTTGTAAACCATCCACTACCTGTGCCCTAGCCCCACCCCCTGGGCCCCTAGTAGTTTTTTTTTCCCTATGTACTCGAAACCTAATAGGCTCAGTGGCTCACTCATTTTGGCTTTTAAGTTTTTGAGGGATTCAAGTCTCAGACATAACAGTTGTAAATTTCTAAAGCATAAATATTAATGATAATTTTTCAAATTCCAATTTGTTTCAGTTTGCCTCTTAGAGTCTTATGGATAAAAAATACTTTCTATAATTCTATTTCATTTTTATTAATTAAAGTTTTTCAAATGCTTTTTGTATATGAGCTACATTATTTTAATAATTTGTTAAACAATGGAAATAAATTTATTACTGTGATCTTTTTTATGTAATGCTTCTTCCTCTATATTTAATATATATATTAAAAAAATCAGTTCGTTCCATTAATTATTTGTACATTGATTATGGTTGATTATAATTTTATAAATATATAGTTAATATTTGAACTAAAACTCCAACTTACTTGTTGTTGAACTTGAAGTTTTGAACTAGTACATGCGTGGGCTGGTATTGGGTACATGCTATGATTTATAGTTAAGATTTTGTCATAATGAAGAAATTTGACACATTTATGAAGGGTACCCGGTAGATGGGATCGGTTTCATGGAAGACAACAAAGGGCAAGGATGTCCCAACTTCACACAAAATTGATTTGAAGTAGGATTTAGGAATGATAGCAAAAATGACATCTAAGCACTTAGTAACAGCCTTAATGGGAACTGGAAGAGTAATAGAACCTATAGTAGGACAAGAGAAACCATCTAAGATCTTAACCACTAAATCAAATTTATCATATCAATATGTTACTTCATGCAATTGTAAAGTATAAAGATATTCTTAACTTATTACATTCACCATACTTGTTGGATCAATCATCAATAAGAACCCCTCGTGAGAGTATGTCTTTGATCTTTGCAGATGATATATAGACTTATACTGGGCCATCAGGTGTTTCAAATTTCAATTTCCAATAGTCTCACTAGGATCAAAGGTAATGCATATTGCATAGGTCCTTAGGAGGTGCAGGTTTATCAATAAGATTCACCACATTATTTATCAATAAAATTATATTAAATTAAAATTTATATTAAACTAAATTTATGTTGAACTTTTATATATATTTTTAGCCTTTATTTATTTATTAAATTAAAATTTATATTACACTAAATTGATGTTGAACTTTTATATATATTTTTAAACTATTTTTTAAAATTATATATCCTAAACATATTTTTAAAGAATTTTGTTAAACTTTAAATTAATATTTTAGATTTAATATTGAATGTTTTCTTTTTTATATTAAACTTTTACCTTTCAAATTGTATATCAAAATTTATATTTTTATTTAGTTATTTGTTTTATTCTAGAAACTAAGTTTCATGTTTTAAACTATTTTTGAATTTCATATTTTTACAAATAATATTAACATTATATTTAATAGTCATCTCAAACTATTAAAAATCTTTAAATGTCTCTTATTATGGGACCGACGACATCTTACAACAGGTACCATCGTCCATTGGATGAGCAAAGATCAATGGCTTAGGGTGGATTTCGACCCAAATGTGGGAAGTGAACACATTTGTGAGAACTTCACCTGGAATTGAACATTTTAAATTTAATTAAATATAATTAAGTCTATAAATCTCTTTTTCGGGTGGAAGTTTAAAATGATTAAATAGACTTAAAAAATAGACCTGAAAAGTGACACGAGTATGGTGACATGCCTGATTAATGGAAAAAGTCATGGGACCCACGACATCTGACAACAGATACCATCGTTCGTTGGATGAGCAAAGATCAACGGCTTAGGGTGGATTTCGGCCCAAATGTGGGAAGTGAACACATTTGTGAGAACTTCACCCAGAATTGAATATTTTAAATTTAATTAAATATAATTAAGTCTATAAATCTCTTTTTCGGGCGAAAGTTTAAAATGATTAAACAGACTCGAAAAGTGACACGAGTATGGTGACGTGCCTGAAAACTAGCAGAAGTCATGGGACCCACGATAACTGACAACAGGCACCATCATCCATTGGATGAGCAAAGATCAACGACTTAGGGTGGATTTCGTCCCGAATGTGGGAAGTGAACACATTTGTGAGAACTTCGCCTAGAATTGAACGTTTTAAATTTAATTAAATATAATTAAGTCTATAAAGCTCTTTTTTGGGCAGAAGTTAAAAATGATTAAACGAACTTAAAAAACAGACCCATAAAGTCACACGAGTATGGTGACGTGATTGAAAAATGGCAGTAGTCATGGGACCCATGACATCTGACAACAAGTACCATCGTCCGTTGGATGAGCAAAGATCAATGACTTAGGTTGGATTTTGGCCTGAATGTGGGAAGTGAACACATTTGTGAGAACTTCACTCAGAATTGAACATTTTACATTTAATGTCCTCAGAATTTATACTAAAGTAATGAATGTTTTGTCCTTCAGCATCAAATAGTTATTATTATTAATAATAATTAATAAAATTACAACATGATTCTAGATATTTTGCCCTTTAGGTATTACTTTTCTACTTTTTAGAGTTTTCAAAATAAGAGACTCGTAAATCATAATCGTATTTCATTTCATGGACAAACCAGTAAATCGAGGGAGATTCAAAAACAACTACTAGATTGAGGAATGCAAGTTGCAACAGAGACTGTCTGCGCCAATCTAGTGAAATAGAAATTCTGGGTAAAATCTTGAACACCTACATCCCGCCTTTTTTGCTTTTTTTAATCTCATAGTCCAATTTGAGGGTTAGCATTTTAAGGTTTTTATCTAGCATTATTTTGAATTATTAACAATAACATCGATGGGGAAAATGGGAAGCAGTAGTTCAATAGGAAGCCAAGTGAAAAACAAAATGTACCTAACCGAATTGGTTAAAACACTAGATTTCACTAATGAATACCATGATATTTACGACCCTGCTATCCATGGTGAAAAGCATATCATAGATATTAGATATGCATTGTCTAGTAAGGCGGAAGATGCATCCAGGGCAAAATTTACTGTTTTCAACCCAATGTTAAAATAAAGAACAAATAAAATCACATCGTGGGATGCTGGAGTAGGAAGCATGGTGTTACCTGAAGTATTCCCTTGCCCTGATTTTGTCATGGTCTGCACCAAAAGTTATGATGAAGATAAAAAAGCAATTGTCAATAAAAATACAAAAGAGGAAATTCTATCCATAAATGAGGGAGAATTTGCTCGTTTGTTGAACCTAGGATTTGAAGCCCAAAACTCAAACATCCAAATTGACCTTGGAAAGCTGGCAGGGAATTATAAGAGTCTCGATCCAAGTTGCAGAGATTCATTTATCAAAGCTCTAATAAAGAGTGGTATTGGTATTCTGTTAGATCAAAATCATAAGCCTCCTTATGATTCTAACATTTTTGTTCCATGGGTTGGGGATACTATTTCCTTGCTGTCATTTTGCTTGGGATTGGAAAATGATAGGGAAGTGGGTGCAAGCCTTCTTGAAATGATTTATAATATCCATTGGGTAGGTCAGCCAGTAAGATATAATTTTATTGAGCACATTGTTCAATCCATGCAAAAACAATTACTAATGATCAAAAAAGGTTCTTGTAAGACATTTAGGTTCTCATCCTACTTGTGCTATATCCTTCTATCCAAGTATCGTGCAATATTTGAGACCAACAAGTATCAAATTGTGAACTATAAGATTGATGAGAAGACTCGAAACATAACAGAGTGTCCAATATATGAATGGACACCAAAGATAAGGATGCATGATAACAGAAAGAACTACAACCATTTTGTAGACTTCTTTTTGGCACCAATGTATAATGAAATTACAAGCACTCCAATGCCTAGGTTGCATGTGTCTTCTAGAGATTGTATTCAACTCGGAAATCAAATAGAATTGGCTGACTGGTTTTTTATGGAAGAGTTCACTGTGTTAAGGTTTTACGGGTCGGCAGTAAAACCATACAAACTTCCAATACATGTGACAGAGAGGGTATTTGCATTGGAGTATGTACGGCAATTGGAGAGTACAGATAGGCACTTCCATGGTCAGCAAAAGAAGAGCATATTTCCTTCCTTGCCTTTCTCATGTGGAGGGTTCACATTTGAGAGAAAAGCATTCAGTGTGGCACATGATTTTTTGACAGTTTTTAACTTTGGTGAAGAGGGTCTCTGGCAGTATGATCCAATCGGTGTAGTTCAAGCAAGGCTTAAGAAAAATGGGAACTCTTCAGCGCTATGTCAACATGAAAGTAAAGCATTGCTAGAAAAGCTTAGAAACATGGACTCCTGGGATGAGGTAAAAAAAGAGATGGAGAAAATTACAGCTGGCAATAACATTTCAACAGAAGAAATTTCATCACAAATTATGGCATTGCATAGATAGAGGACAACAAAGGAGGGCCAGGGCATCCAAAATAGGAGTCCTACAATTTTTACCACAAATCTGCTAATCCATCTAACAACTCTATTCCCAGAACAATTATGCAATAATGTAAAGATAGTTTTTGGAATCAAACCAAAAAAAATAATTTTTGGACTATGAGGAAGAATATCGGTGAACCAAAGACCAGTGTAGAATTTGAGACCATCGATGAGGATGGAGAGTTTAGAAAACTGTGGAATATGGAGCATCCTACAACAACATATGACAGGAGTGAAGATAATGATGAGTATGAGGTTAAGCCCACTCCAACAACTACTATAGTCCCTAAAATATTAGGTGGATTCAATGAGTCCATGAAAGAAAAATATAGCAAAGGGGCAAGCATTGTGGAAAAAATGGGTTTTGAAGGTGGTGATCTAGGTCCTAGAGGAGAGGGCATTTGGTATCCACTTCAGGTACAACTTCCATCAGATTTAAAATCAAAAGCTCCTGTTAAACCAGTCATTGGACTTGATTTTTCAGATTCATCACAGATAGGTACTACTCATTACCCTCAGGGTCCACCTACATTGTTTTAGGTTCAAATCCACAACCACCACCATATCATGGTATTCCCATTGGTGGTGAATCAAGTGCCACTACCACAGGTTAGGAATCTGGGGATAGTATTCTCATTATTGTCCAGTCAAGTGACGTTGTGATTGGTACTACTACTGATACTAGTTGTCTTGGTGTTGGACAAGGGCTACAACAACATATCTCTCGCAAGAGGCCACTAGTGGTAGATACTCATACTATTCAGAATCCTATATCAAGTGCCACTGACACTACAAAACAATCATTTGCAACTTCAGATCACACACCTAAAAAGATTATGAAAACTACACATGAAAGTGTAAGTGGGAGTGGGACAGGATTAGGAATTGTTGTTGGTAATCCTAGTCAAGCATTAGTTAAAACCACAGGAATAAGTGGAACTAGAGCCTCTGGTATTCCTATGTCACCTTTCAAACATTCAGTTGCTTCAACAAGCCCAAATTTTCAATTTTGTGATTACTATGAAAAATATGAACACACAACAAAATAAAATAAAGTAAAAAAGAAAGCATTTCATAGGGTTTCCCTGACTGAAGTTTTAGATGAACAACCTACAAGGAACATGGTATTTCCAACATATGACCCACATAAAGATATGATGGAGTTCATGGTTGTTATGCCCCCGGCCCCAACTAAAGATAAAAATCCACCACACAATTAGATATATCCCTCTGAATTTCAAGTTAGTACCCTCCAAATGGATTTTTCCAAAGTACATAATGTGGACAAAATTAGTGTGTCAAAAAGGACCAACGAAGTGGTCTACACTTCACTGCTAAAGGTGGAGAGAGAAAAAAAATAAACTGGAGAAACAAATAGAAAAGTTATAGGCAGACCTGGCAAACGAAAAATCAAGGAGGAAAGCAGCAGATAACAAGTGCAATGATTTACAGAAAAGGATAAAAAATTTGGGCTCTGTAGTAGAAATTGTAGAGTAGGAGAAGATGGATGTAGAATTGAAGGACCTAACAGAAAAATTGGCTAAAAGTAGTAAAAGTATTGATGAGGAAAGAGCCAGTTTTACAAAATTATACAAAAGTTATGAGTCTGCTGTTGCTGAAATAAGAAAAATACAGGACCCATTGGATCATGGGAAGGAAAAAGAAAAACATTTTCAAGAGGAAGTAGAGGAAGAAAGAAGAAAATGTGCACAAATGAAAGAAGACCTGCACAATGCAAATGATAAAATAAAAACTTTGGAGGATAGATTGAAAGATAATATGAAAAATACAACGAAGTATATACAAGAAAACATTTGGTAGCAAATAATGCAGAGGAGTGACAAGTTGTGTGAATGGTTTGAATTGAATGAAAGTTTGGGAGTAATTTATAAGAAAATCAAAGGGCACTTTGAGAAGAGCATACATGTTTATTCAAAAGAGGATATGACAAAAAAGATTCTGCAAGTAGTCTACAGGCATAGTGATAGCTACTTGGTATCCAAGGGAATTAAGAGCCGCATTGATGCCACAATTAAGACATCATATATCATTCAAAAATGCCAGAAACTAAGGGAAACATAAGCAGTTATGGAAAATTGTGGAAAAAAGATATTGAAGTTGTAAGAAAAGAAAACTAATTTGATTAAACTTGGTTTGCCTAAGACTGTTGACCCATCAAATAAATTCATTGGAAAAGAAGCTTACAAAAAAAGAATGGAGATAAAAATGAAGTCTGATTTAGACTTGCTTCCTAAGGACACAACTCCTCAAAGCTTTCTGGAATTTATCCAACCATTTACAACTCTAAATTCGGTATTGGATGAAACAATGATGTTAAGTCAATCTTCTAAATATGGAATGTCGACGAAGTTGCAGTTGACTTTCCATAGTTTACAGAATATTGACCTTCCATCAGATGAAGAGTGGAGCACCCTACAAAAAATTGGCATAGAAATCTTAAGAATCATAGTATGTATTGCACAATTTTCTTCTTTTACTCTTAATTTCAAGATTTTATGGTTTTTCTGTTTGGAATTTGGCATCGCTTGAAATAACTTTGTTTTGTGAATAGGAAAAAACTAGCACTCGCTATTGCTAATTTGCTAATCCAACCTATGAATCTATGGTGCACAGTGCAAAACGTCAGCTAGTAAATTTGTATTCTCAAATTCTCCCTTGCTTTAACATTTATGCATTTCTCTATTTCTGATTACTAGGTTTTAGGCACTGCTATTATCTATATTTAATTTGTCATGGCGTGAATTAATATTTAATTTTGAACTCTATTTTTGGAACGGGAGACATCAGACATGTAGCAGATGTTAAATTACTAATACGGCCTGTGATGACAATATAAATTTGTGCTGAGTTTGTGATTTTGATGTTGAGTCTTCACATGTTGCAAACTTGCAATTTGACCTGAAGCTGTTGTTGCTCCCTTGTTTCTATAAAAGGGAATTCAGGGTCATTTGGAAAGGGTTCTAAAACTTCATATTCACTTTTGCATGGACATTGGAAAATCACACAGGAGTTATTGTTTCTCTCTTGTTTCTATAAAAGGGAATTCAGGGTCATTTGCAAAGGGTTCTGAAACTTTGTATTCACTTTTGCAATTTGCATTGAGAATCACACAAATTGGTGTATTACTATTGAATGAATTGTATCATATGGCTATATTTTGAAAGAAATAATGAAAATCTAAGTTCTCAAACATGTCTAAATAAACAATAAACATCTTTGTATCAATAAATAGATTATGTTCTTTTATTATGCCATTTTAAATCTGGAAATAGAAAGTTGAAAAATACAATAACAAATCAATATTAAATTCAAATTGCAAAAGGTAATATGCTGTTGTAGTATGAATGATGAGATACAATAATAAGATTAATAAATACCAATCTCTTATAGTTGCCATTCATCCTCATCAAATTCAGAGCTTTCTTGATTCTTGTCTGTGGTTTATTCACTACGAGTCTACATACCTTCGTTGAACTACATCTTAATGCTATCAGTAGGTCCAGTACATGAGTCAATAGTCCTGTAGACACTTAAAAATAATTAAAATAATTATTTTTAATTTCTCACATAATTAATTTATTACTTAATTATGCAAATTCTAATTCTCCTTAATATTAATTAATTATAATTAATATTGTCACTATAGTATGTGATTGATTTATTTAATAAATCAACTCCTTTTATTCCTCTAAAAATTAAATCTTCTCAAATCCTCCCCTTAGCTAATTAATTTCAATTAATTACTTAACCTACATGATTCCTACAAATCATCTTCTTAATCCATCATTAACCAAATAAATTCTTCTAGAAATTCCCTAAACTCACTTAACCTTATTCTTCTAATTTTTAATTCCCTCCACTCATTCTCTCTCCTAGTCAAATCCTCCTACAAATCCTATCCCACCTAATCTTTCCTCCAATCCCCCTCCTAATGAGTTTCTAATGGCTAATCATCATGATTAACCACAAAGTCAACTCATTGTCCCTTCCATCCAACCACTATCTTTAAATGCTCTTTTCTTAGGTGAATGTGAGATTTTCAAAATCTCACATTCCTCTAGGCATCTCCTCTCCCAAGGAATTTTTAATTCCTTCTTATTCCTCCAATCCCCATGATCATCCCTTTTTGAAGAATTTTAAATTCCTCCTCCCCATTCTTCAAGGAATGTCCCATCCCATGCTCTTCTCAAGGCACATTGGGAAGTCTTCCCTATGCACCTTGAGGAGTGTGGAGATAAGAAATACCCTTAAGACATATCACTTGGTCTCCACACCCTCTCTTGGGCCTTGTGTGAGATCACAAGAAATCCTAGCCCTTCATCTTGGATCCATCCTAGCCATCTATTCTTCCTCTCCTCTTCTTATAAATTGAAGACTCCATCCATTCATTCATCATCTCCAAGTTTAGTAATCTTATGCTGCTAGTTTGAGCCTAGAAAAGTCATCATATCATCCTTACCATGCTAAAATCATCTCTCATCCACACTTAATCATCTCATCCATATCATTCCTCAAGATCCATCTTAATCCATTTGTGCACAATATTTGGAGAGCCATCCACATTGATAACTTGATACTTTGACATGTTTTTTTAATCAAAACTCTTAGGTTATTGGCATCTTTTCAGTTGCATTTTGATAGTAAAGGATTGTGAATTGACTATATGTAATCTATGTGTTAAACCTGAACTTATGAAATCATATTTGAACTTTGTCGGTTAATTCTTGCAGCCATACCAAGTTATTCCTGCAGCCAAGTGATTTGTCCCTGTTGATATGCAGATTATTTAGGATAATGTCATATGTGAGTTAATGAATGTATTAATTGAGTAAGATACGTATGCATGCCCTTGTATGTTGATCTTGTTTAGTGCAGATAGTAAATGATGCTGCGATGGATGATTTCCTTTCGCGCCCAAAGACTGAAGAATCACGTACAGATAACTGGAGATCAAACTGAAGGGGATCCGAGCAGACGCAACGTATGGCATAATCGGAGCAGTCATACTTCACTATGGGATTTTAATTCTAGTGCGTATTGAATTCACAAAATATCGCTATGGCGTGCAAAGACTATGGTTCGGTTTAGATCCATTGACTGTTCCTGCAACCAAGCTCTAGTTATCTCCTTCATTTGACATTCATCCGCCTCTTCTTCTGGGCGTGATTTGAGTTGTCCATTCTAGTTTATCTTTTCTTTATAATAAGCTCTTCCTTTTTTTGAGAGGTTAGACAAGATAGAAAGGAATTGAGCAAAGAGTTTTTGAAAGCATTCTAGAGTTTTCTTTTAGAACATGTAATCGATTTCAGAATGAAATAAAGCAAAGATATGTTGTTTTGATCTGTTAAAAAGTATTTTGCTGGAAGTTTGATATCACTCATCCAAGGGGGCCCACTATTAGGTCCCGGAGACAATTGAGGGGGGGGGGGGTGAATCAGTTGTCAAATAAATTCAAACCAAAAACAACTTAATCAACTTAATACTTAATATCGGAAAACCAGTTAATTATGCTAGTAGATAGTGTTAACAGTTAATTGCTATACCAATAAAGATTAATGCATGAAACATAAACACAAAGTCATCTACAACACATAACACCAACATTTGTACGTGGAAACCCTGTAAGGGGCAAAACCACGATGGGAAACCTTACCCATAATCAGATGATACTACTGTAGATAGTAAGTGTACATAAATGGGGTTTGCACATGCAGAAAGGCCAACAGCCTAGAGCTCACTGCTCAATCACAAAAAGGGAGTCACATTGACTATAGTTGGATGGTTAAATCCAATAAGAATGTGCTGCACAAGATAGCATCTTCATATGCTGGATTCAGTACCAGTGTAATGCTGATATGCTTTCACAAAAACCTAGCTTCACCTTCAAATGATGTCTTCATGTATAGCTCTGCTTAATCTCGCATATACCTTCACACAATTCTTTTTCGCATTCCACATTCGATCTTACAAATAAGATCTTACATTTATATCATAACCTAAGACCAATTTTAGTAGGTCGGCTCTACAAGATATTACAATAAAAACATTTTACAAACAATATAATATCCGATGCAATAAATGATTAAACATGTTGGCTTAATGCATTTACAACAATAATTAGTCATCTCCATAGCGTGCCATGCTGATCTGGAAAAGATAAACCTGCCGGTGTAACGCTAGGTAACCCTAGACCTATTTGCCGGTAAAAGAAAATATGCAAATATGAATATACCAATGATTAATTCTTCAAAACAAAGTGTCCACATGATGTCTTCGACATTACCAGGTGTCTTCCATAACATTTCAAGTGCCGATGAACATTATATTCTGCCGGTGAACCATATACCAGAAACTGTGCAATAGTTACTTGCTTGCCAGTGAATGCTGCTGGATCTCCAAAGTGCTAGTGTTTTAGTAGGTGTTGACATCAATGACAAAACCATACTGAAATACCAACAATCTCCCCCTTTGGCATTGATGGCAACACAATATGGAAAAACCATCAAAGTGCCAAATACCAACAACCAACAATCTCTCCTAAACAACAATCTCTCCCCCTAGGAGCAAAATGTGTTATCCAAGGTTTTTCAATACCAATCTCTCCTTAAAAGGATAATGTGTTTTTCCATAGATATCTCTCCCCCTTTGACATCAAATGCCAAAGTTATAATAATAAAATCAAGTTCATATACAAAATACCAATCAATTCAATATACCAACTACTCCCAGTGAGAGTAGCTTCCTCATCTAAGACCGAAGTAAAAGATTTCTCTGTAAATTCTGCCAGTTGATGACAATCATCAACTGTCTAAGTCTCTACCGGTGGTGGTATGACTCCAAGATGATCTCTGAGATATTCAAAAGTCTCCTTAGGCAAAGGTTTTGTGAAAATATCTACAAGCTGTTCTTTAGTATTCACATAAACCAGTTTTATCTCTTTTTCTTCAACTTTTTCCCTTAGAAAATTCAGTCTGATAGAAACATGTTTTGTTTTAAAATGTAATACGGGATTCTTAGATATATCAATTACTGCAGTGTTATCACAATATATAGTAATGGGTTCCTTGCATTTTACCTTTATGTCTTTCAACATTTGCTTAAGCCATAGTACCTGTGTACAGTTAGTTGCTGCTACAACACATTCTAATTCTGCTGTTGATAAAGATGTACAACTCTGTTTCTTACTCAACCAAGAAACTAATCTCTTTCCAAGAAAGAATGCCCCGCCGGTGGTGCTTTTTCTATCATCCACATCTCCTGCCCAATTTGCATCTGTGTATGCACATAGATCAAAATTTTCATCTCTAGGATACCATAATCTAAGATTTACAGTGCCTTGTAAGTACCAGAAAATCCTTTTTACTGCTGATTCATGATTTTCTCTAGGATTACTTTGAAATATAGAAACAATACATACTGCATTCATAATATCGAGTCTGGTTTGTGTCAAATACAGTAAACCTCCTGATGCCCTCCTAAATGGCACAAGATTAGTTTAAGATCAAACAACACAAAAACACACAAAGCATTAGCGTTAGTCAATCGAAAACCAATCTAAAAAGGCATACCAAAAGAGAGACTAAAAGCATGCAAGCATATTTAACTATCAAAGCAAACATGATGAGGCATCTCCAAATACCTCCTAACATACTCCTAGTTCCTTCTCCCTTGTTCCTCTCCTCTCCAAATTCCAAAATAGTGTAGCTCTCAGCAGCTTTTTGCACTATGGATGCTTATGGAGGATTGAGATTTGTAGTATAGCTCCAAATATGAAATGAAAAGCTATTTTTATGCTAAAATGATGTATTTTAACCAAAAAGACAAGATTTAGTTATGCTATGCTAAATGCTCTCTAAAATGTCTATAGCTTAGATGCATACAAGTTTTCCAGGATCTGGATTATGAAGGAATGAGCTCTATTTATAGGAAAAATGGAGCAATGGATGGCCAGGATTGAAAGGTTTAATCAAGGGTCAAGCTTGAAAGTTGGGGATCCATGTGCACAATTTGCACCAATGAAATGGTGACAAGTGTCAACATAAGATTGGGTTGAGAGAAGAGGTTGGAGGAATTAAAGGCCTGAGAAGACCTCATGGTTATCTAAAGGCTAAGAGTCAAGTCTAAATTAGGATTACCCACTGGATTAGGAGTTAATGCAAGGATAAACCTTTGTGCAAATGATCATGGTCAAAGCATTAAATGCTTGATGAGACCCTTGGGTTGGATAGAGGTTGAGTCAAAACAAATGTTTTAACCATGTGGGAGGGTTTGAGTTAACCATTAATGGTTATTGGAGACTTTGGGGATTAAGTGGTTGAAAGTTGGAAGCTTTTAATGGTTATCAAAGACTTTGAGCCATTTAGTGGTTGAAGGTTGAAAGCCTTTAATGGTTATCAAAGACTTTTAGACTTTGAGAAGTGACTTCATTTTGCTTAGGAATGTGACAATATTTAGGGGATGGATTAGGCTAATTAGGAAGGGGTTAGAAGAATCTAGAAGGGGATTAGATTTTTGCAAGTGGATTTGGTGGGTGAGGGAAAATAGGATTTTATTTGAAATAAAAATTCATTTATTTCAATAAATATGTGCAAGTTGCATTTGTAGGAAAATGCCAGTGGGGGTAGATAATGATTTAAATAAATGTTTTATTTAATTTATTTAAAAGAGGAATAGGGGGATTTAATTAAATAAATAGATTTTATTTAATTAATTGATTGTAATTGGATTTTAATGAATTAATTAAAATAAATTGAGTAATTTATTTAATTAATAGAAGAATGTTTGGGGATGAATTAAGTAAATATTAATTTAATTAATTGGTGGCTAGTGGATTTTTAATCAAATAAATACGAAATATTCATTTAATTAAAATGGACAGATTTATGTGATTACATTTGCCCCTCTTTGAGACGGTGCAGTTTATCGCATCGTTTCAAAGAAAGAAAAACTGGTGTGAAGAAATGCCCCATAAAATGTAAATTTAATGGGTGGTATGCCCCCTCGAGAGATGGGCCGAAAATTTTTAAAAAATCGGGCGATCTCTCGAAAAAGAATGAAAATTAGCAGGGTGGTAGAAGAGAAGAAGTTAGGCATACTGGAGAAAAATAGAAGAAAACGGGGGAAACATGGAGAAATGGGGGGCTCGGGAAGTTCACGGGGACCACGACGATGAGCGGGGTGAAGTTACGGTGACGGCGGGAGGTATAAATGGGGTGAAAGGGGGGAAAATAGGATCATTTGTGACCGCGACCAGTTGAAAACGAGAGCTCTGACAGTGACATTTGGAGGAGCAAGGAGGAGCTACGATGCCGATTCCGATTACCGAGCACCGATCCGAGCGAGTCCGACAGTTCCAGCGCCCAGCCGACTATGGACCAGCGGTACGCAAATTCGAAAACTTATTTTTTATGCATTTTTTATAGGTTTTTAGCTGAGTCCAAGTCAAGTTGGAGCAAGAGCGCTGGAACTATAGTTTTAGCGCTTTTGCTCCATGAATTAGCGCTTTTGTGCCGCAATAGCGCTATTGTGGTCTGGTTTGAGCACTTTTGTATGCATTAGCGCTAATGTAGGCAAGTTTTAGCGCACTTGACAAAGTAGCGCTATGGTAGGGTTAATTGAGCGCTATTGATGTGTAATAGCGCTATTGTATAGCGGATTGAGCGCTTTTGTTTTTGTAGTGCTATTGTAGAGCTTTTTGAGCGCTATTGCTATTGTGTAGAACTAGCGCTATTGTAGATAAAATAGCGCTTTTGCCTTAGGATAACGACATGCCCCAGTGTCGGACAAAATAAATCTCCTGATACCTAACGATTGATGGATGGCGAGGTGAAGTGGGAGTTGTTTTGAACCATAGCAGCCCAATGAGACTTAGGTCATTTGTTAGAATAAATGCTTGTTGAAGTCTAGGCGGCCAAGATTGCTTACCTGTTGAGACCCAAAGATACTTGATCAAAGTATCTGATGATAGTCTAGGTTTAAACTTAAGAAAGTTTGATAACAAAACAACTAATGGTGATTGTGATGAATGTCGATGTGCAGGAGGATCTGCGCGTGTTGCAATTACGCGAGCGCCACCCTGCGACACAGGGGTTGCGGGATCGATTGACGCAGATAGAGATAGACTGTATTGCAGCTACTGGCCTGTACGAGGTGATGCACATGCCCGTGATTCAGATGAATCACGGCCTAATTACAGCCTTGGCAGAGCGATGACATAGTGAGACGTGCACGTTTCATCTAGCCCAGGGAGAGATGACGGTGACCTTAGAGGACGTGTGGCATATCCTTCGGATTCCGATTCGGGGGGAGCTGGTGACATATGATAGATCCTGGGGGACGGTGTCTTGTCAGAGGATTTTTGAGGATGATGTATACATTGATGATGGCTCGATCGCATGGGAGGATATAGCGGCACTATATGAGCCCCTTCCAGCAGTGTTATCAGGGATTGTGGGAGGACTTCTATGTCCAGACAGGTGGTCACATGGATTGGCGATGGGATGGGGACAGGTGATAGAGATGATGATGACTGAGGGGACCCAATTTGCATGGGGGCCGTGCGTGTTAGCGCACATGTACCAGGAGCTACACGAGGTAGTGTACCGGGGGAGAGGTTCGCTTGTAGTGGGCATGACGTTGCTGCATGTGTGGGCATGGGAGCACTTACCAGTGACTCGACCAGTGAGTCTTAGATTCCGAGCCATGGACCAGCCATACATGTTTATGTACAGTGGCATGATGAGTCAGCCCCACTTGGGGAAGGTAGAGTGGTGGCGGCGAGCATTGGATGACCTAGATGCAATGATCTGGCAGCCATACTTGGAGTGTGAGCCATGGGAGGATGATGCGGAGGCACTACTGTATTGCTTCATGACTCGATTCCTCATTGGGAGGACCTCTTATCATGTAGAGAGATAGGTGCCGGGATGGGTGATGAGGCAGTTTGGATGGCAGCAGGGATTGCCTAGTGGATCAGGGGAGTATGCACGAGTGATCCGAGAGCGGTATGCATGGGGTCCAGTGCTACCGTATGATCAGGCACTGGCAGAGTTTCAGACACTGCAGGTGAGGCCATGGGACTTACAACCGAGGGTCGTTGATGCAGGTGTGACAGTAGAGTATACACAATATCGGGCGGCGCACCCGATCCTACGGATATCAGACCCGGCAGAGCCGATCCCATCTTTTGAGGATGAGAGAGGACGGAGACAGGGACGGAGAGTAGGAGGCTGAGGAGGAGGAGGAGAGGGAGGAGGAGGAGGAGAGGGAGGAGGAGGTGGAGGTGGAGGAGGAGGTGGAGGAGGTGGGGGTGGAGGAGGAGGAGGAGGAGGAGGTGGAGGAGGTTTGGGGATGCCAAGGCAGTGGAGAGGGAGAGGTGGACTACCTCTTCAGATATCACAGGGACCTTTGATGCAGGGAGGAGTACAGCTGAGTGGGAGGGGGATGGATAGAGAGATCCCAATGGATATAGGTGCAGGGGAGGGTGGTGCAGGGGAGGGACCTAGTGGAGGGGGTGATACAAATGCGGTAGCCATGGACATGGGGGAGGGAGCTACTGGGGATCTGCGGGAGCATATGATAGGTTATTTGCAGACCCGGGTGGAGAGATTAGAGGAGGAGATAGCAGCTAGGGATGTGCAGCTATTTGCACGTGAGTCAGAGCTAACAGTGGTGTTGAGGGAGAGAGATACTGCGGTGGAGAGATTGGCGGAGCTGCAGGAGAGAGTGCGGACTGGTGCACAGGGGCCTTCAGGGGAGATTATGAGTGAGATGCGGCGAGCTCAGGCGGAGATAGAGTACTGGCGGGGGTTATATGAGCAGGTGGTACTGATTAGCCAGCGAGCTCTCAGCTATTCACAGATGCGGCAGGCCAGATCTGAGCGATCACAGAGGATGCAGAGCAGTGGGGGTGTGATGGGTCCTCTACGGCAGGAGAGATCAGGGGATGCAGGAGGGAGTGGGGGTTCGATGAGGCCTCCACGGAGAGATGGATCAGGTGGTGCAGGTACCAATGGTGGAGTAGGTAGAGGTGGTGGTGGTACAGCATCTGGCCAGAGTGGCATTTGAGAGAGCATTTTTGCATACATGTATTGTATCATTGTCTATTTTTGGACTGTATCTTGGATGGTTCTTGGTAGCCGATTTTTGTAGACTTCATTGTACTCTGATATATGAGATGATATATATGAGGAGATCCCATATTGTGATGATTATGCATGTGATTATGTATGGATGTTTATGCATGATGATGATTTATTGCTTAGATGTATATGTGTACATGTATGCATTTGATGAGATGTTTCTTTTATGCATGTTTTTATGATGATTTATGATGTTGTATACTGACATATGAATGCAGGTTTATATGTGTATGATTTGTTTTTGATTTTTGATGTAATGCTTTATGTATGGAATGCCATGATGATGATGTATGCTTATGATGATTTATGAACAGGATTTTTGGTATTTCCTATTTTGTAATATAATGATGCGATGATTTATGTGACGATGTTTGAATGAATGATGTTATGTATGAATATGTATCTAGATGTGTTTAGATGAATGTAATATGGATAAACAAAATGTAAAGTACAAATGTTTATATGATAATGTGTTAAATGAATGCATATGCATAATGTAGATATATATAAAATGGTAAGAACCAATGTGTTTTTGAAACAAATGTTTTTATGATTCTAAATGCTTTTAAATATGTTTGTAAGTACAAGTGATAATGGGATGATACTATAACTAATGGGTATAATAACTGCACCTTAATGTAATGATAATGAATGCAATGTGAATGAATCTTACAATGAGCATAACAAGATACTTAGTAATGAATGAATGCACCTTTTAACTATAAAGAAATGTATGCAAATGATAAATGATGAAAAGATAATAAAAACTAATGTCAATAATGAACTATATGCAATGTTTTAAGTTTAAAAATGACATGAATGGACATAATGCAAGATGCACCTAAATGCAATGATGATATGACCATGAGGAATGCAAGGTTTTTAAGACTTTGCATGATGCACTGATGATGTATCAGAGTACTCGGTCGTGATTTGTATCCAAGACCAGCTTAATTTTCTCATTTTTGCATATAAAACATCTATATGAATAAGCGAACGGATGGGTGATATGCAACGGAATGCAATATATAAACAGATGAGATGAAATGACGATCCATAGTGCTCTATTTTCATCATTGAGCTTTAAAATGTTGGAAGAGAATACAAGCATCTTGACATAATGATTCAAGATGACCTGAGTATTTCTTACATGGATTTGATATAGCAAGTTAATACAAGCAACTTGATATAATGGATCAAGTTGACCTGAGTATTGCTTGTGGAACAGACAAGGATTATCTCCTTTCGTGCATGACTTGAATCGTCCTCCTTGATCTTAGGCTGATCAGATCCTGAGACAAGTTCATACCGTACTAAGAGATAAAAACCTTTATCCAGTTTGGATGAGGTAGGAGGAACCAAAGGAAGAGCATTGTACCTGCAAACAAACAGTATATACATAAAGAATAAAGAATAAGGATCCTTGGTAATGGCTCATGTTCATATGGTCGAGGTATACGCTGTAGTCAGCAAGCTGTAGTGATCTATGACTGCATTTTGCATAAGATCACGTAGCTTGGTGAACTTCCCACATAGACACCATTAGTACATGCCCCAGAACTTCATCGGAATAATGCACAAATGATACAAAACAATGCTAAAAGATTCCGATACAGATAAACAAATGATTGTACTCACAAATCAACCAAGTATTTGATAGCTTAACATAATTTTCTTGTCAAAGAAAACGTCATCTTGTCTTTGTTTTTGATAAGGAAGGATGCATCCTTGTTTAAAGACAGGTTTGGATTGTTGAAGTCGATTGTGTTGGTTTGATTGGTAAATGGTCAGTGTGTGAGTAGTTGTCAATGTTTATTTTGTTTCTGATCGGATAAATATGTACAAGGTGTTGCCATGTTTTTTTGTGTGATTTTTGATGGGTTTTCCGATGTTTTTTGGATTTTGTGAAACAATTTTGAATGTTTTTGGTATTTTGAGAGTCATTTTTGAATGTTTTGATATTTTCTGATGATTACCTGAATGAAGAGCGTAATGATATATAAGACAATGTAGAATCCACTTCCATCACTAGGGTAAGGGTATTGCCCCCAGTCTGTAGACCTGACTATGAAAAGGTGGGATGCTAGACGCATGGAGTACTTTCTTAATTGTAGATCAAATAACAAGCCATGGTTGGGATGGATGGATGTATGTGTGCATGAATGTGATCGCAACGAGCCTGAAAGATACTGGAGCCATTGCCTTTACGAGTGGCACCTGTTTGCCAGGTTTTCACCATCGTACTTACCTAAGGTGCCACCGGAGTGTTTGTTCACCGTTTGGATGCATGATTTTTCTTTACTTTTTTGAATGTTTTTGTATTTTCTTCAGGACATTTTCTGAATGTTTTTGGTATTTTTCTGATATGTAGGGGAGCCTGATGCTCTGTACACCTTAGGTATAAAACCGTTTGAGGTGCATGCTATTGATTGGATCTGCGAGTGGTTCTCCATCTGATGTAGCCAACTGATATGCCCCGGACCCGAATACAGCAGTGACAACATATGGGCCCAGCTAGTTTGATTCAAACTTGTCCTGATGTTCCCTGTTTGGTTGGTTGCGAGGATTTTCTCGAAGAACAAGATCACCTACCTCAAATGTACGAGATCTAACTCGGTGATTGTAGCTTCTACTCATGCGCTGCTGATAGGCTTTGAGGTGATTGTATGCAGCTTGTCGCTTCTCATCAAGTAACTCTAAGTCCTGAAGACGTGAGACTCTGTAAGCTTCATCATCAATGAGATTATGCAAGGAAACCCGTAATGATGGTATCTCAACCTCAATAGGTAAGATAGCTTCTGCACCATAGACCAATGAATAAGGAGTTGCACTTGTAGGGGTTCGAATGCTAGTTTGATATGCCCATAATGCTGGATTCAATTGAACATGCCAATCACGACCGGCATCATTGACTGTCTTCTTTAGGATTCTCAATATGTTTTTATTGGATGCTTCGGCCTGACCATTGCCTTGTGGGTAATAGGGAGTGGAAAAGCGGTATTGGATGTGAAATTTCTCACAAAGTTCACGGACATCCTGATTTTTGAAAGGGAGACCATTATCTGTGATGATGGACATGGGCACACCATACCGGCAGATGATGTAGTTGAGGATGAATGAGGCGATCTGCTTGCCGGTGACTTGGGTAAGTGGAACAGCTTTGATCCACTTTGTGAAATATTCAGTGGCGGTAATAATGAATTTATGGCCATTGGATGAAGATGGATGGATTTTACCCACAAGGTCAAGGCCCCATTGATAGAAAGGCCATGGTGTTGTGATTGGTTGCAGTTCTTGTGTGGGTGCATGTATCAGGTCACCATGAATTTGACATTTCTTGCATTTCCTGACAAAGTAGTAGGAATCCTTTTCCATAGATGGCCAATAGTATCCAGCTCGCATGATCTTCTTGGCTAGTGATGGACCACTTGAGTGAGTCCCGCAAATTCCTTCATGTACCTCTTCCAAAACCTTTGTTATCTCACCTTGTTCCAGACATCGAAGGAGAGTACCATCAAGACTGCGTCGGTATAGGGTTTCGGCAATAATGGTATATCGAGCAGTTTGGCGAATGAAGGTTTTTCGTTGGTTATTCGATTGGTTGGGAGGAAGGGTATGATCACGAAGATAGGTGTAGAACTCACCGTACCATGGGGATTCGGAACCAACAAGGCAACATATCATTTCAGATTCAGGGATATCATAAGCGGGGATCCAAAGCTGTTCTACCAAGAACTCGTAGCGTGTTGAATTCTGTGGAAGATCTAGTAGAGATGCGATGGTAGCCATAGCGTCAGCAGCTCGATTCTGATCTCTTGGTATCTGCTCAAAAGTGATAGTAGTAAATGATGTCTTTAGAGTGTCCACCATTTGCTTGTATGGCATGAGTTTATCATCTTTGGTCTGATATTCATCAGTTGCTTGTCGAATGACCAGTTGTGAGTCGCCATATACTTGTAGTTCTTGTAATTTCCATTGTACGGCTAACCTGAGTCCTGTGATCAAGGCCTCATACTCTGCTATGTTGTTTGTGCATGGAAATGTGAGCCTGTAAGACCTCGGGATGCTATCACCTTGAGGTGTGATAAACAGAATGCCTGCCCCCGAGCCGTGCCTAGTGTATGAACCATCAAAATATAGTTTCCATGGTTGTACTTCTGTGATCATGAATATCTCTTCATCTGGAAAATTGGAAATGAGGGGATGATCGCCTATGAGTGGTGCATCGGCCAACTGATCTGCAATGACCTGCCCTTTGATAGCTTTACGGTCCACATACTCAATGTCAAATTCACTTAGAATCATTACCCATTTGGCCAAGTGACCTGTCAATGCTGCTTTGCTGAGTAAATACTTGAGTGGATCAATCTTTGCAATGAGTTGTACCTTGTGTGTCAACAGATAGTGTCGCAATTTAGTGGCTGCTAAGATTACTGCTAGGCAAGCTCGCTCAATAGGGGTGTAATTGAGTTCATAGCCCACTAGTGTGCGAGAGATGTAGTAAACAGCACACTCTTTTCCTTCTATATTATGTTGTGCCAGTAGTACACCTAATGCTGTACTTGTCACTGAGATATAAAGTAACTACGGTCTACTTGGATCTGGTGGCATCAACAATGGTGGATTCATGAGATAGTCTTTAAGTGCCTGAAATGCTTGCTGGCATTTTTCATCCCACTGAAAGCGGATGTTCTTGTCTAGTAGGTGCGTGAATGGGTGACACTTATCAGCCAATTGTGCAATGAATCTTCGGATGGATTGAAGCCATCCTTGTAGTGTCCTTAGTTGACTGATATTCTTTGGTGGTGGCATGTCCATGATTGCTTTTACCTTTGCTGGATCGACCTCAATACCTTTGCTTGAGACAATGTATCCTAGAAGTTTCCCGGAGGTTACTCCAAAGACACATTTCTTTGGGTTGAGCCGAACATGGTATTGTTCCAGTCTATCAAAGATTTTATCTAAGATGCAGAGATGTCCTTCTCTAGTAAGTGATTTTGCTAGTAAGTCATCCACATAATCTTCCATCATAGTATGCATCATGTCATGGAAGATGGTGGTCATTGCTCTTTGATAGGTTGCTCCTGCATTCTTTAGACCGAAAGGCATTACATTCCAGCAGTATGTGCCCCATGGACATGTGAAGGCTGTCTTATGTTGGTCCTCTGGTGCGATCTTTATTTGATTGTATCCTGAAAAGCCATCCATGAGTGAAAGCATGGCATGTCCTGCTGTCAAATCCACTATGATGTCGATATTTGGTAGGGGGAAGTCATCCTTAGGACAAGCCTTATTTAGATCTCTGAAGTCTGTACAAATGCGGATGCCCCCTTTTGGTTTGCCGACTGGCACAATGTTGGAGATCCATTCTGCATAATCAATTGGTCTAATGAAACCAACATCCAGGAGTTTCTTGAGTTCTGTTTTGACTAGCACGGCAATCTGAGGATACATTTTACGAAGCTTCTACTTGACAGGTTTGGCTACTTCTGCTACAGTGAGGTGATGCATGACTAAATCAGGATCAAGCCCAGGCATGTCTGCATATGACCATGCAAAGTTGATCTGACGCTGCTAGAAGAACTCTATGAATTGAGGTTGTTCCTCTGGAGTGAGAAGAGATGCCAGATGTATGATATGAGGGTTTTCAGGAGTCCCCACATTGTATTCTTTGGTTTCCTCGATGAGAATCGTTGATCGTTCCTATTGTGTACTATCAGGGAGAATGTCAAACCCTTCATCCTCAGGCGCCTCAGAGAGGTTTTCACCGTTGGATACGCTCTTTCTTTTTACTTTTGTTGGATCAAATAGTGCCACAGTGTGGTTTTCACTAGAAGATCCATGTTTTATTGTTATATTTTTGCAGCTGAAGGGTTTGGCATCCGCCCCGAAGTATGCTGCGCTATTAAGTGCAATGGCGAATCCAGCTTTGTGATCCCCGCTTGGTAGATTATCCCGTAATTCCAAAAAGTCAATGCTAGCCTCATCATTTTGGAAGAGGTCAAGACATGGGGGATTTGGTTGGTTCCATTCAATGAGTTCAGGGTGGATAATGGGCATTACTTCATCGATTAGGTTAGGTTCGTTAGAGGTATCAGTGAGGTTTAAGACAGTGTGGTGAAGGTCGTTGATGGTACTCTCCCTGTCAGAATCAGGCGTATGATGAGACGTAGGGTCTGTGGAAGATGTTTCCAACTCAGGTACCCAAGTGGTCTTTATCTGTGCTTCTCCGTAAACAGGGATGTCTTTGCGGGGCGGAGGTGGTGTTGTGTCTTCCTCATTTGAAGTGTTAAGCTATACAGAATCAAATTCCCACTCATGTGAGTGGGTCTCTGAATCACTCTCCAGCATCCGATTGCTATACCATACTGGGATGTCGCTGGAGTTGAATACTGCAGGCGTGATTGGTTTATGTACCTTTGTGGTGATCGGTGCTGTAGGAACCGTGATGGGTTTTAAAGGATTTGTCACTGGAAGTATCGACAGTGTTGATTTAGTGGCTTCTGTTGGAACGGCTGGTGCCATAGATGCTGCTGCGGGTTCCAATATAGTTGCTGCTATGAATGGTTTTATTGATGTGATGATTGCTGTGAATGGGATTACTAGTTCGATTGGTGGTATGTTTGGCACTGGTGATGGTTGCAGTGGGGTTGTGAGCCTCGATGGGGCAGTGGCAATATTGCTTGATGGTGCTTTGATTATGAAAGGTGTCCTCTTTGCAGTAGGTGGGCAAAATGGTTTGCTAGGTTTTCCTTTGAATCTGAGTTTAGGAAGGATCTCTTTTTCAAAGCCTAGGCCAGTATTACCTTTGGGCTTGAACTCTGGCAGTAGAGGTTCATGTCGTCCTTGTTTGCAGTATCCCAAAGCACTCTGACCATCATATCCCATTCTTTGCATAATGAGGAGGCCTTTGCCATATTGTTCCGTAGGAAGTGTAACTTGCGGTTTGTCAGTGGTGATGGGATCTTTATAGATCCAGTCCGCTAGGTCCTCATCTTGTGTCTCTTCCTCTTGACTCTTTCCAAGGATGAAAGGTGTTAAGGCACATGCAGGCGTGATTCGTGGTTGTTGGAGTAACTGCTGTGGTTTACCATGTGTTCTAGGAGAAGTGGGCATTTGTCCTACACAAAAGAGCTAACTCAAGTTGTATTCTCCAGGACCTTCCTCTGCTACTTTCATCTTTAGCTTTTCTTGCTTGGGTATAGGGGTGTTAGAACTAGTAAGAGAGGCGGGACTTATATATGATGTGGAGGAAATGGCTTCTCTATTATTAGGAATGGTAATCTCTGGTTGATGGCTGATATTATGGCAAAATGCAAAGGGGTTTGTATCGCCCAGGATTGTGATCTCTACACCATTATGTGGGAATTTGATACATTGATGATAGGTAGATGGAACAGCTTGCATGGCATGTATCCAAGGTCTCCCTAATAATAGATTATATGGCAGAGGAAGGTCCAGAACCTGACAGATGATGTGCTTTACCATAGGGCCCACTCGGATTGGTAGTACCACAGCTCCTTTGGATGAACGCTCTGCATCATCATAGGCCTTGATGGTGATCTTCTTGCGAGGATCTACTGATTCTATTGCATATCCCAATGCTATGACCAACTGTAGTGTACAAATGTTCAGGCCTGCTCCATTATCGATCAAGACTCGCTTGATCCTGTGTTGGTTGACAAAGCCTTCAATGTGGAGTGAGGCGTTATGAGGTTGTTGGAAGGAAGAGTTGTCACTTTCGGAAAAAGTGAGACAAGGTGATGACTTTAGATTTCCAACCATGGCTTGAAATTGGTCCGTATTCAGGTTTGCAGGGACTGACGCCTCTTGGAGTGCTTGATCCAAGATTGTTTTATGAGATGGCGATAGGCGCAATAGTTCCAAAATGGATATGAGTGCAGGCGTTTTATCTAATTGTTCCACAAGGCTATATTGCTGTGGGATGGAGGTGGTGCCCTGTGGAGCTGCCTTGATGGTGACCTTGCCACGACGTGTAACAACATTGCAATTTGAGGTGGGATTTTTGAAGGTGATAGTTGCAATTTGTTCACTGGCATCATACAGGTGATTGACAGTGTAATTATATGCAGCTTGCGTATAATCAGTGGTATCAGGACCTCATCTAGAAGTGGAAGGACCCCTTTGATCTTGCGATGGAAGTGGATTCTTGAACATCTGATGATCATTATTTGTTGTTTTTGGGTCATGCCCTTCAATTTCAATTTCTCCTTGATCAATAAGATCCTGAATGAGATCTTTCAATCGGTGACAATTACTTGTCTTGTGTCCTCTTCCTTGATGGAACTCACAATGTTCAGTATCTCTCCACCATGCCGGTTTGACCTAAGGCTCATAGTTTGATAGCTTAGGTAGAGTGACCAAATTTTGAGAGAGGAGTTGTAGCAACACTGTTTCAATGGGTTCCCCTAAGGGAGTGTATGTGCGTTTTTGTTTTTGTGGTCGAGGTCTTGGTTCATCATGAGATGTGATGCGACCTTGATTAGGAGGAACATTGGTGTTATTCTGAGGTGGAGGATTTTGTCCTACAAACCGAACCACAGGTTGTGCATTTTGGATAGTTCGAGCATCCACAACCCCATCGTTGACGATATTCTTATTCTTATTCCAGAAGTTTGGTTTATTGCTGTTGAAGCGCGGGCGAGGACCATCTTTGGGTTCATTAAAGATTTTGATGAGTCCTTTCTTGATGAGTGCCCTTTCACATTTTATACCTTTGGTGATCATATCGTTAAAAGAATCTGTGTCTTTGACATCCAGGTGAAATTCCATTTCTTCGTTTAAGTTGGAAATGAAAATTTCCACTAGTTCTCGTTCAGGTAACTGAAGAGAACGTTTGCTAGACATTTGGCGCCATCGTTGCAGGAATACTAAGAATAATTCACCTGGTTTTTGTTTGGTGTTGCACAGATCAGCCATGGTGATGTCGCGTTCAATATTATAAGAGTAATGAGATAGGAACTTCTGGATGAGTTCCTCAAATGTTCTAATGCCACCTGGTAGTCGGGAAAACCATGATGTGGTTGTTCCTCCCAAGCTTTTGGGAAAAAGGTGCATTAGGTATGTACCCTCATAAGCGACTTTGAGACAAGCGGAATGAAATTCTCGGACATGATCACGGGGATCTCCCTTTCCTCTATATTTTTCGAATTTGGGTGTTTCGAACCCGCGTGGAAAGGGTGGCATATAAAGATTCCTATCAAACGGATAGGGACAGATGTCGTTAAGTGAGAATTGATTGGTCTTAACACCACTATGAAGTTGTTGGGCGAGATTCTCGACTTGTTGCCACAACATCTCCATTTCATTAGGAGGAGGAGGTGGTGGGTTACCTCGAGGAATGTTATATCTGATGTGATTTCTACCTCTTTCCTCCTCATGGCGACTTTGTCTTTCTGATGCTTGTCTTAATTGAGCAAGATCAAAGTCAGAGGGGAGTTTGGCTCCTTCTTGAGCGAGTTTTAAGAAGTGAGCATCCGCATTGCTCCTTAGTATTTCATCAAATAATCTGTTAAAATGAGGGTTATGCTGAACCCTTTCGATTGTTGAAGGAGTGGGAGTACTTGGGTTTTCGTCATTCACATTTCCTCCAAGTGCTTCTTGAAATTCATTGAGGTTGTCCTCTTCTTCCTCAATTTCTATTTCTCGTTGCCTTGATCGTGATCGGGTTTGAGCCATTTTGTTTGCAAGTTTGTTTTGAAGTTGATTGAAGATGATGATGAGTTTGGTGATGAAATGAAAGATTGATGGTTGGTGATTTGGTGGTTTGGTGGTATGTAGATCTCTAGCACTTTTAAGGTAGATGTTACTGAAATTCCTTCTTTGAATTGCTTGATTGTGTGATAAGATTTGATGTGATAAGGTGTAGAGAAATCTGAGATGTGTTACAGATTCAACTACCTAGTAATGAGAGGATTCACTCATGAACTAGTTTTAACCTGCGTAGATGTGTTTCTTAGGATGAGCTTATCCTAGATGTAGAAACAATCTAAAAAGTGATGTGATGTGTTTGATTTCAAGCAATATCTAAAAGAGAATTTGGGACAAGAACCTCTTAATGTTTTGAGAGTTTTGGGATGGATTGATGATGAAATGATGATGTATGAATAAGATGCTGGATGTTTTGTTTTTCAACTTTCAATAAAAACTTTGTGTCACAAATGGGACAAACTCTACCTCTTCCCTTCAGGCGTTGGTGGCACTTCTTGAGGTGTGTTGTAAGTGATACAGATGTTTGGGAAGAAGTTGGGATTAATCTTTCCTCCTTGATTTTTGTGATAACTCAGAGCTCTATATTGCATAAAAGCTCTGTGGTTTAATGATTCATAATCAAATTTGTTTGTTTTACCTTGAAGGTATAGACGCATGCGATGTAGAAAGACTCTATGTGAGACAAAGATTTGTCTATTGAGATAGAAGAATTTCCTCCTTTTGATCAAAGCCTTTGAGCTTAATGGTCTTCTTTTCAAGGTAATATTCTGATGATGCTTCTTCTTTCGAAAGACGTGAAGAATGGTCATAAAATGTGATTCTTTGTTGTTTGTACCTTGTTTTTGATGTTTTTGGTTGTTTTTTGAGAAATGTTGGATGAATACTTTGTTTTTGGGATTGATTTTCTGATTTTTCTTTGACAAGAAAACAAAGCAAGCACACAAACACAAGAATGTTGCCTAAAAAGGCACAAATGAGTATGGGTCTAGATTAACCCAATCCTTGGACTTGTTTTTGACCCTTCCTTTAGATTTATTTTAAGGTGTATTTCCAAAGCCTGAAGTCGGCTCAATTTGCACTAGGTTTGTAAAACGAACACACTTCAAACACTTTTTATCCCTAAGGTCAAATGGCCAGTTGTGATAAATTTAGCCCACATCTTGATATTTCTTCGACTTTGGTACTACATACCTTATAAATCCCGCCGTGGCAGGTAAGGATGTGATATACTAAGTCTTGCACGAGCATAACAAATAGATGATCCCTATGATGGGGGAGTCACCACTTTTATCAAGCCACAAGTGACCTTTCAAAAAGCTATGTTTCTACTCAAGGAAATATGTATGGTGAGTATCTTGGGAGAAAAACCTTCTATGCTCTTGTACTAAATTATACCTCAAATCTCCTCAATCAATAGAACAGGTGGGCTACTACTTAAAGGTGTTTAGTCATGTTCGATGGCTTTGGACATAAGTTCATTCTGGAGTGACTCACTTAAGAGCCTTGTAATTGGTGGTGGGGCCCATTTGTCCTTTCGGCCAGTTACACTGTAGGAACAGCTATACCCAAGGCTATAGCTTTCGCTCTCACCTGATTTCTATAGCGGCTCGAAGGATTTACCGCTCGAGGTCGTTCCCAAGAGTATCGATCCCTTGGCAGGCCTCTCTTAAAAAGATAAAATGTGAGCATTACTAACACTTTTCTCTTGCACCTAGGACCACGAGAGCCAAGGGAGAGGATAGTGTGTCTTAGAGGTAGGACCACTCGACTGACTTTTTGTGCACAAGCGTGCCAAACACGTAAAACACTTGTTCTTTTTAATCCAGCATTTGCAAATGTGATCTAACTATTTGGAGATGTTGCTCCAACAGTCATGGTGTTCTTTTTAACTTCAAAAAGCAATGTGTTTTTGTATTCTAGAATTTGAAATCCTGGTCAACTTAATGGAAAGCACGTTTTGCTTGAAGTAAAATTGCTTGCAAAATTGAGACAAGTTGATTGTGAATTTTATTTGCACCAAAATTTTTGAAGTGTGGATTGTAAATTTTAGGTCCCAATTGATGTAATGAAATCAAATTTATGTTGTTAATTTTAAGCACTAAAAAGAAAATGAGGCCTAACTAGAAAACAATGAAATTTTTTTATTTTTTATTTTTGTTGTGTTTTTAAGTTCTTTTTAAGCACTAAATGAAAATTTTGTGATTTTTTTTTGTTGGGTTGTTAACCTGCACAAAGAAAAAAAACAAGTTAATAAAAACCAATGCTCAAGGGGGGCTTCCACAAGCCTAAAACACTCAATTTTTTTGGTTACAAAGCGACTTGGACAACGCTCTGTCGCAATAGCGCTATTCTGCTTTTTAGACAGAAGCGCTAATTTATACAATAGTGCTAGTCTACGCTTGCAGAAGCGCTAATTCGCACCGTAGCGCTGAAAGAAAAAGAAAAACCCGAGAAGTCAAAAGCGCCAGAAGTGTTTCAATAGCGCCAGAACCGTGACAAAAGCGCTGGAATGTTGTCAATAGCGCTAAAACCTTTTCAATAGCGCTATCTTAGGGTCAATAGCGCTAAAAGAAATTGTTTCGATAGCGCTAAAACGTGTTCATTAGCGTCGAAGCGCGACCTGTGTGGCAGTTTCAACAAGCAAAATGTTAATTTTCAAAAAAATAATCAGAAGGTTGCGTGTTCGATTCACGTCGGGTTCACCAAATGATGCCCTCCTAAATGGCACAAGATTAGTTTAAGATCAAACAACACAAAAACACACAAAGCATTAGCATTAGTCAATCGAAAACTAATCTAAAAAGGCATACCAAAAGAGAGACTAAAAGCATGCAAGCATATTTAACTATCAAAGCAAACATGATGAGGCATCTCCAAATACCTCCTAACATACTCCTAGTTCCTTCTCCCTTGTTCCTCTCCTCTCCAAGTTCCAAAATAGTGTAGCTCTCAACAGCTTTTTGCACTATGGATGCTTATGGAGGATTGAGATTTGTAGTATAGCTCCAAATATGAAATGAAAAGCTATTTTTATGCTAAAATGATGTATTTTAACCAAAAAGACAAGATTTAGTTATGCTATGCTAAATGCTCTCTAAAATGTCTATAGCTTAGATGCATACAAGTTTTCCAGGATCTGGATTATGAAGGAATGGGCTCTATTTATAGGAAAAATGGAGCAATGGATGGCCAGGATTGAAAGGTTTAATCAAGGGTCAAGCTTGAAAGTTGGGGATCCATGTGCACAATTTGCACCAATGAAATGGTGACAAGTGTCAACATAAGATTGGGTTGAGAGAAGAGGTTGGAGGAATTAAAGGCCTGAGAAGACCTCATGGTTATCTAAAGGCTAAGGGTCAAGTCTAAATTAGGATTACCCACTGGATTAGGAGTTAATGCAAGGATAAACCTTTGTGCAAATGATTAAGAGATAATCATGGTCAAAGCATTAAATGCTTGATGAGACCCTTGGGTTGGATAGAGGTTGAGTCAAAACAAATGTTTTAACCATGTGGGAGGGTTTGAGTTAACCATTAATGGTTATTGGAGACTTTGGGGATTAAGTGGTTGAAAGTTGGAAGCTTTTAATGGTTATCAAAGACTTTGAGCCATTTAGTGGTTGAAGGTTGAAAGCCTTTAATGGTTATCAAAGACTTTTAGACTTTGAGAAGTGACTTCATTTTGCTTAGGAATGTGACAATATTTAGGGGATGGATTAGGCTAATTAGGAAGGGGTTAGAAGAATCTAGAAGGGGATTAGATTTTTGCAAGTGGATTTGGTGGGTGAGGGAAAATAGGATTTTATTTGAAATAAAAATTCATTTATTTCAATAAATATGTGCAAGTTGCATTTGTAGGAAAATGCAAGTGGGGGGGGATAATGATTTAAATAAATGTTTTATTTAATTTATTTAAAAGAGGAATAGGGGATTTAATTAAATAAATAGATTTTATTTAATTAATTGATTGTAATTGGATTTTAATGAATGAATTAAAATAAATTGAGTAATTTATTTAATTAATAGAAGAATGTTTGGGGATGAATTAATTAAATATTAATTTAATTAATTGGTGGCTAGTGGATTTTTAATCAAATAAATACGAAATATTCATTTAATTAAAATGGATAGATTTATGTGATTACACCTCCTATCATAGATTTGTATCTAGTTGGATTAACAGGTGTAGATTCATCCCTTTGAGATAATTTGTCATTTGTAGTCATAGGTGTGCTTATCGGTTTAGAGTTCTCTATCCCAAATTTCTTTAGTAACTCTTTCAAGTACTTGGATTGACTAAAAATATACCTTTGTCAGTTTGTGAGATCTACAATCCTAAAAAGAATTTTATTTCTCCAATCATAAACATTTCAAATTCTTGCTGCATTTTAATAGAAAATTCCTTACATAATCCATCTTCTCCTCCAAAGATTATATCATCAGCGAATACTTCTATAATCAAGATATCATCATTAGTTATTTTGTAATATAAATTGATGTCCGAATTTCCTTTAGTAAAACCAATCTTTAAAAGGTACTTATCCAACCTTGCATACCAAGCTCTTGGGGCTTGTTTCAGTCCATACAAAGCTTTTCTTAACCTGCAAACCATATCATTGTCATCTATCAAAGAAAATCCATCAGGTTGTTCAATATAGACTTCCTCTTCAAGATCTCCATTCAAGAATGCACATTTCATATCCATTTGATAAACTTTGTAGTTCTTGTGAGCTGCAAAAGCCAAGAATAATCTGACTGCCTCAATTCTAGCTACCAGTGCAAAGGTTTCATTGTAATCAACTCCTTCTTTATGAGAATATCCCTTACACACTAGTCTTGCTTTATTTCTGACAACCTTACCATCTTCATTAAGTTTGTTTGTAAATACCCATTTGGTTCCAATTATATTTTTATCTCTAGGTCGGGAACTAATATCCAAGTATTATTTTTCTTAATTTTTTCTAATTCTTCTTCCATAGCTTTAATCCAAAATTTATCTTCACATGCCTCATTAACAGATGATGGTTCAATTTGAGAAATAAGACATACCTCTTCATTTGCCAATCTTCCTCTTGTCATAACTCCTTTAAATTTGTTTCCAATTATCTGATCTTCAGAATGATTTAATCTTACATACCGAGGTGTCTTAGTTTGTTGTTGTTCTTCAATTACTGTGGAATCCTTAGATGTTACTGGGGTAACTGGATCTTCATTTTGTACCGGTGGATTTAGTGTAGGTTCATTTGTCATAATTTCTGTTGCCGGTTCAAAGTCTATATACCTTGAAGTTCCTCTGAATTGTTCATCAATTTTTACATTTGTACTCTCAACAATTTTCTGCAATCTCTTGTTAAAACATCTATATGCCTTGCTCTTAGATGAATAACCAAGAAATATTCCTTCATCACTTCTAGGATCAAATTTTCCAATATACTCATCTCTTCTAATATAACATTTACTTCAAAAAACTCTGAAATACTTAAGAGTAGGAGTATTACCAAACCATAGTTCATGAGGGGTCTTACCAATTTCACCTTTTACGTGAACTTTGTTGAATGTATAGACCACTGTGCTGACTGCTTCTCTCCAATACACATGTGGTAAATTCACTTCAGATAACATACTTCTTGCTGCATCTAAGATAGTTATGTTTTTCCTTTCAACAACTCCATTTTGCTGTGGTGTCTGAGGTGCTGATAGTTGTCTTCTGATTCCATTCACTTCACAGAATGTATTAAAGTCCTTAGATGTGAATTCTCCTCCTTGATCTAGTCTTAAACATTTGATTTTCTTACTGATTTCATTTTCAACCACTGCTTTGAATAGTTTGAACTTTCCAAGTGCTTCTGATTTTTCTCTGAGAAAAGTAACCCAACACATTCTAGAATAATCATCAATAATTAGCATGAAATATCTATCGCCTTGTAAGCTTTTAGTTCTAGCTGGACCACATAAATCATTTTGAATCAAATCAAGAGCATTATTGGATTTTTCTGGAATACTTTTGAAACTAACTCTAACTTGTTTTCCAAATTGACATTCCTTACAAATTGTATTATGAGGCTTGACAATTTTAGGTAGATCTCTAACTGCCTTAGAAGTACTGATCTTTACCATGCAATCAAATTTTACATGACAGAGTCTCTTATGCCATAACCAACTTTCATCTATATGTGCAATCAAGCATTTCTTTTCACTGTTATTCAAATGAAAGATATTACCTCTAGTCTGATTACTGATTGCAATTTCTAAACTAGTTTTTTTCATGATTTTGCATTTTCCATTTTTAAATTGTAACTAAAATCCTTTCTCAACAAATTGACCAACACTTAAAATATTATGCTTTATTCCTTCAACATAGTAGATATTGTACCCTTAACTTTGATTGAACAGGCTTGTCATCTCCAAATCTTACTAAACCTCCATTGTATTCTTGAAAGTTCAAGAATTTACCTTTGTCTCCTATCATATGATGTGAGCATCCTGAGTCAATGATCCATTCATCCTTTACTTCAACTTTAGCTACTAGGGCTTGTTCTACTGGTTGAGTAGTAGGTGCTGGTTGATCTTCTGTTATAGCAACAAAAACCCATCCATTGTCTATTGGATCCTCATCAGAATCATCAATCACACCTTCATCAACAATGTAACAAGATTTGTCTTTGTTCTTCTTAAATTTGTATCTCTGATATTCAGGATTAGGCTTGTATGTTCTTCTAGCTTCTTCTCTTAGTCTAGCATGTCTATCAGGGCATCTCGAAGCCATATGACCAATCTTATTGCAGTTAAAACATTTAAAGGGTGCTTTACCTTCATACTTACTTCCAACTGGACCTTTAGGCATTTTCCTTGCAAATAGTGCTTCAAGTTCTTCAAGCTCTTCATTCTCCTTCCTAGTTTCTTCAAGTTCTCTTGCATAAAAGGCTTTCCAATCTGATTTATCAAATGATGGAGCAGATGATGTTGATGCTTTAAAGGCCAAATCTATCTTTATAGTAGCAACAAGACCAAATTCCTCAATTTCAAAAGCTGAAAGTTTTCCAATCAATGCATCCCTAGTTACTGATGTATTAGGCATTGTTCTCAACTCATTTATAGCAGTAACCTTCATTTTATATGCTGGTGGAAATCCTCTTAAAACTTTTAAAACAATTTCATCTTCACTTAAGGTTCCTCCACAACATTTAATACCCAAAACAATTTCATTTACTCTTTCCATAAAAGCAGAAATCCTTTCATCTTCTTCCATTTTTAGATGTTCATACCTGACTTGGAAGCTCTCAAATTTTGCAATTTTGATTGTGGAATCTCCTTCATTCAGTGTTTCCAAATGATCCCAAATAGCTTTAGCAGTAGACCTATCTGATAATCCCATGATTTGTTGATCTGATAATGCGCTCAAAAGTGCTTCTCTTGCTTTGCAATCATTCTCCTCATCTTTAGCTAAGGTAGTTGGACTGGGCTGACCAGCTATAGCAACAGTATAACCTTTCTTTGTAACTTCCCAGATGTCTTTACCAATGCAATTCAGATGTGTCTCCATTCTGATCTTCCATATCCCATAGTTGGTTCCATCAAGTTTAGGACTATCCTTCCTAAAATAATTAGTAGACATTAGATCTCCTCAAGTTGTTAAACTTTTGCAAAAAGAGGACTAAGCTCTGATACCAATTGTTAGGTCCTGAAGACAACTGAGAGGGGGGGCGGGGGGGGTGGGGGGGGGTGAATTAGTTGTCAAATAAATTCAAACCAAAAACAACTTAATCAACTTAATGCTTAATACCGGTAAACCAGTTAAGTATGTCAGTAGACAGTGTTAACAGTTAATTGCTATACCGGTAAAGATTAATGCATGAAACATAAACACAAAGTCATCCACAACACATAACACCAACATTTGTACGTGGAAACCCTATTAGGGGAAAAACCATAGTGGGAAACCTTACCCACAATCAGATGATACTACTGCAGATAGTAAGTGTACATAAATGGGGTCTACACATGCAGAAAGGCCAACAGCCTAGAGCTCACTGCTCAATCACCAAAAGGGAGTCACACTGACTATAGTTGGATGGTTAAATCCAATAAGAATGTACTGCACAAGATAGCATCTTCATATGCTGGATTCAGTACCAGTGTAATGCTGATATGCTTTCACAAAAACCTAGCTTCACCTTCAAATGATGTCTTTGTGTATAGCTCTGCTTAATCTCGCATATACCTTCACACAATTCTTTTTCACATTCCACTTTCGATCTTACAAATAAGATCTTACATTTATACCATAACCTAAGATCAATTTTAGTAGGTCGGCTCTACAAGATATTACAATAAAAATATTTTACAAACAATATAATATCCGATGCAATAACTGATTAAACATGTCGGCTTAATGCATTTACAACAATAATTAGTCATCTCCATAGCGTGCCATGCTGATCTGGAAAAGATAAACCTGCCGGTGTAACCCTAGGTAGCCTTGGACCTATTTGCTAGTTAAAGCAAATATGCAAATATGAATATACCAATGATTAATTCTTCAAAATAAAATGTCCAGACGATGTCTTCGATATTACCAGGTGTCTTCCATAACATTTCAAGTGCCGGTGATCATTATATCCTGTCAGTGAACCATATACCAATAACTGTGCAATAGTTGCTTGCCGGTGAATGCTGCTAGATCTCCAAAGTGCTAGTGTTCTAGTAGGTGTTGACATCAATGACAAAACCATACCAAAATACCAACACCTACTTGGTGAGTGATCCTATGTTTATATTCATTGAATTTAGTTTTTACCTAGTTGCAGTAGAAGTTCATGACTGGATTGTTCCTGCGGCCACTGGAAATAGATCCACTGACTGTTCCTATAGCCAAGATAGAACAATGTGATTTCTGTTATTTACATTAGATCATTCTAGCATTGTTTTATAAAGCTTTCATGTAGCCTTTTATGTTTTTCATTCTTGCCTTTCCTTTCTGCGTAATGTTAGTTACTGCAGCAATGCAGAATAATCATTTAAGGAGCTTAGTGCATATATATTGCAGACCCATTTCAAGTTTTATAATCCTGGATTGATAACTAAATGAACACCAACCATAAAAATAGTAAACTCTACCATATGAATATCCAAACTTTGGATTGAGATTTCAATTAGAGTAATTATTATCATTATAGTTGGGGTAGACATTTTTGGCGCCGTTGTCGGGGATGGTGTCAAACTGAGAACCTTTTATGATTATTATAGTTTCCAGTTAATTGTTTGAAATTTCATGAATCTGCATGCATAGCAGAAGAAGAGATGCCAGAGGTAGATTTCTACCCACTCATCTTAATCATGCAGAAGATAATTTCCTAGATATAAATCCTTTTGCTGAACTTTATCAAGTCCCACAAAATTTGAATCACCCTGAATCTGAATTTCCAGAAGGTAGTCTTCAGTTCCTTTTTGGTTCACAAGAAGAAGAATTTCCTATATTAACAACCCCCACAAGTCCAATGCAAGGTAACCCTCCTTCTGTTGGGAATAATCCACCACCACCACTAGGTCCAACATTTGAGTTTCCCATCTCTGACCAGTATGATAATGCTAACCTCAAGAACATTCCAACATAGTCACTTCCTAAATTCTATGGGTTGGTGACAGAGGATCCTGATACATTTTTGTTTGAGTTTGATGTTCTTTGTAGGAGTTTTGACTATACTACAGATGCCCATAGACTCAAAATTTTTCCTTCCACTTTGAAGGAGTCATCTTTGAGATGGTTTATAAGCTTGGGTAGTAGCACAATCAATACATGGGATGAGATGAAACAATTGTTTCTTGCAAAATAAAAAGACTATTGTAGAGGCACTGATCGTCATGGGGATGATATCTTTAGAATGACACAAACTGAAGATGAGAGTCTTGAGGATTATCTAGAAAGGTTTTTGTTTAGTGTCAAGAAGTCCAAGCATAGTTCTCTGAATGAAGATTCCCTTAAATTGATATTTTTGAGGGGTATCGGTGATGAATGCACCGATTCCTTAGATCTCATGGGAGGAGGTGACATTACACAATCTACTTGGGCTGAAATAGGGCAAATTTGCAAAAAGTATTCTAGATCTACATCTAAGAAGAATAGGAGATTTAAGCCAGGGGCACCATTATTAGCATCTGGAACTGGAGTTTCTAGATTGGAACTTAGTCATCTGTTAAAAGACTTCAAGGAGGACATAACAAACAATATGGCTACCCAGTTGGATACATTGGCATCTAAGAAGAAGCATGAGGAAGCTCATGCATTCCTTGCAGAATTATGTCCTCATTGTAAACAACAAAAGAAAGATTGCAGATGTAAGATGGTTGCAACTGTAGAAGTACCTGATTTCAAACCAGTTCAAAGAGAAGATGAGCAAGTCTTCTATGTTGCTCAAAGAAGACCAAATTTTCAAAGATAAGGTATGCCACCCGATCCACTTTCTTTTTCTGGTTATAGTGGTAATTCTTATGCACCAAATAACCAATGGCAACCATAGTATTCTCAAAATTTTGGTAACTATCCACATTGGTATGGGTCACAAGGCCAAGGGCAACAATTTTTTAATCAAGCTCCATAGTGGCAGTAGCCACAGGGGAACTGGTATCCATCTCAGGGTCAAGGGAACTAGTTTCAAGGGAATTGGCAACCTACCTCTCAATGGAGGGGAAACCAATCATGGCCAGCCCAATCTTCTATATATCAGCCTCCTGTTCAGCAGCCACAACCTCTTGCTTTAATGCCTCCTCCTGCAACTACAACTGCACCGCCTAAGCCAACATAGTTGCCTACTCAATCGGTGCCTAATCCAAATATTAAATCTCAGCAACAACAACAAGCTTATGCAACTAATGCTAATCAATACCCAACCTATTCTTTATCACTAGATGAAATTCACCTCCAATCTGGGACAACTCTACCTAGTCCCTCTCATCCAATTATTACTGAGGTATAGGAAGAGCAACCAATCTTTGATCCGAAAGATACAATACCTCAGAATCAAATATTACCACCATTTCCCCATAGACTGCAAGACAAAGAAGTTCCCACTGAACAACAACAAAGCTTTGATATTCTTGATCAACTGAAGCACATTTTTGTTAAAATTCTATTGTTGCAAGCAATAAAGGATGTCCCTATATATGGTAAGGCATTAAAAGAGGCATGCCTAAAGAAACCTGGCAGGAAGAAAAAGGATCCACAAATAGTGCATCTTATGGGTCAATTGGCTGATATCATGTTAGGTAAAATTGCAATTCCAAAGTATTCTGATCCAGGTAGTCCTGTTGTGAGTATAGTCATTAATGGCAGTCAAATAAGGAATGTTTTGATTGATTTAGGAGAAGCCATTAATTTAATGACAAGGGAAGTAATGAAACATCTAGAGATCAATAGTTTAAGGACTACACCCACAGTTCTATAACTTGCTGATGGCTCTACAGTGAGACCTGACGGTATCATAGAGGATTTCATAGTTATTTTGGATTCTTGGGAATATCCTATAGATTTTATGATTCTATCTCCAAAAGCAACATTGGGAGGATATTCAGTCATTTTGGGTAGACCCTGGCTTGCCACAGCTGATTCTTATATAGGGTGTAGATCAGGAGACATGACTATTTCAGATGGAAGTTCTACAAAAACATTAGCCTTGTATTCTCTAGCACAACCACAACTTGAGCAACAATAAGCTGTTTAGCCTATCTTGGGAGAGGAATCTGATGAAATTGACTCTATTAATCACCTTATGATGATTAATCAAGGACCACTCTAGCAGTTATATGATGAGGAATCAATTCTTTATAAAATACTGATAAATAAATTTATAGAAGATCAAAAATTGCAAGAATTGGTTCCGAATATTGTTGGTCTGGACTTTCTTGCAGCCACTGATATTTTGCATACTCTGTTGCCACAGGAATTATCTTTTTCTCATTTTTCTGATATAAACTAGATTGATCTTACTATTAAGATAGAGGTGGAATTGAATAAATATTTGAATATCAATAGAGATCTATCAGATACTCAAAATGAAGGCCTTGTAGACTTGTTGAAACTCCATAAAAATGCTTTTGCATGGGATTACAAGGATATGAGTGGGATTGATCCAACAGTTTGTACTCACTGTATTTACATAAAGGATGATTTTTGCCCACTTAGACAACCTCAAAGAAGAGTCAATCCTACCTTGAAGGAGACAGTTAAAGAAGAAATGCAGAAATTGTTAAAAGGAGGGTTTATCTATCCTATCTCTGACAGTCAATGGGTATCACCTCTGGTGATAGTGCCTAAAAAAGGAGGCAAATGGAGAGTATGTGTTGATTATAGAGCTCTGAATTTGGCAACAAGAAAAGACCATTTCCCATTGCCATTTGTGGATCAGGTATTAGATTCTCTTGCTGGTAAGAGATATTTTTCATTCCTTGATGGATTTAGTGGTTCCAAGCAGATACAGATAGCCCCAGAGGATCAAGAGAAGACAACATTTACTTTCCCATGGGGCACGTATGCATATTATGTTCTTCCTTTTGGGTTGTGTAATGCTCTAGCTACTTTTCAAAGAGCAGTGATTAGTATTTTTTTTGATATTTCTCAAGATATTATGGAAATTTACATGAATGACTTCACAACTTATGGTTCTGAATTTGATCAAGCATTGGGTAATTTGAAGAAAGTGTTGCAACGATGTCAAGACTACAATTTGTCTTTGAATAGTGAGAAGTGTTTTATTATGATAGAAGAAGGAATAGTCCTTGGCCATCATATATCTGTACAAGGCATAAAGGTGGATCCAACAAAGATTGAGGTCATTCAACATATTAATGACCCTGTAAAGAAAAAAGATGTGAGAAGTTTTCTTGGTCATGCTGGATACTACAGAAGGTTTATCAAAGATTTGAGTAAAATTGCAAGTCCCTTATATTCACTGCTTACCAAAGATGCAGAATTTAAATGGACCCCAGCATGCAATGAAGCTTTCTCAAATCTTAAGCATTCTTTGACTCAAGCACTAGTTCTTAAGGGGCCAAATTAGTCTATACCATTCCAAATCCATATAGATGCATTTGATTATGCAATAGGAGTAGTGCTAGGACAAAAAGTTGACAAGTTGGAAAATGCAATATATTATATCAGCAAGAATTTGCAGGGACCTAAATTAAATTATACAGTTACTAAAAAGGAAATGCTAGCTGTCATATATGCCCTTAATAAATTTAGACACTATATTATAGGGTATCCCATATTTGTGCATACAGATCATACTGCAATTAGATATCTCATGAATAAGCCATCAATCACCGGTAGATTAGCTCGATGGTTATTGTTGATGCAGGAATTTGATATCATAGTTGTTGATAAGCCAGGGAAGTCTAATGTGGTTGCAGATTATCTTTCACATCTTCAATTGCAGGAAGATTCTACAATGATAGATGACACTTTTTCAGATGAGCATTTGTTTCTCATATAGGCTCACACTCCATGGTATGCTGATATTACCAACTATTTAGCTGCAACTAAGATGCCAATTTATTTTTCTCCTAAGGAAAGAAGGTTGCTGGTTGAGAAAAGTTTTAACTTTTCATGGATTGTTGATTGTCTATTTTATACTGGACCTAACCAAGTCATGCGAAGATGTGTCAGAGAAGATGAAACATATGACATCCTACATGCATGTCATGATGAACCATGTGGAGGTCATTTTGCTGCCAAAAGAATAGCACTGAAAATACTTAATACAGGATATTATTGGCCCACATTACACAAAGATACAACTCAGTACACAAGGAAATGTGACACATGTCAGTGAATGGGAAAACCTACAAAATCAGATGAGATGCCACTATATCCTCAAATATCTGTTACACCATTTGACAAGTGGGGATTAGATTTTGTTGGCCCCATTGATCCACCTTCTAATGGCAAATCTTATATCTTGGTATGTACAGACTATGTAACAAAATGGGTAGAAGCTAGAGCCATGACACATGCAAAAGATAATAAGGTGGCCGAGTTTCTCTATGAAGAGATATTTACAAGATATGGAGTACCAAGGGAGATTGTCTTAGATCAGGGACCACAATTTACATCAACCTTGATAAAAGCTTTGGTCAATGAATATAATATAAGACATAGGAAATCTACTCCATATCATCCATAGTCTAATGGACAAGTAGAAGTTACAAATAGAGAGCTTGAGGCTATTCTTACAAAAATAGTGTTTGTTTATAGGAAAGATTGGTCTCATCGGCTTTCAGAAACAATTTGGGCATATAGAACAACTTGGAAAACACCAATTGGTTTCACACCTTTTGAGATGGTTTATGGCAAAACAACAATGATGCATATTGAATTTGAACATAAAACCTTGAGAACAACTTTACAACTAAATATGACATTGTCTGAAGCATAGAAAGAACACATTCAGCAGTTAAATGCTCTTGATGAATGGAGGAAGATAGTTGTTCAATAGACATAATTGATTCAAAATCAAAGAGCAAGATGGCATGATAAATATATCAGAGAAAAGAAATTCAAAGTTGGTGACTGGGCACTCCTGTACGATTCCAGATATAAAGATGCTATGGGAAAACTTCAAACAAGGTGGTTAGGTCCTTATGAGATAAAAGAAGTTTTTCAGAATGGAGTAGTTCGTTTGTCTACAATAGATCCTGTTCGATTTAAACTCTTAGTGAATGGACACCGCCTACGACTATATCACAAGCCAGCTACTAGAGAGGAGTTCCTGCAGCAGTTTGTTCCACAAAGTGACATAAAGGTTCCTGTAGTAACTGATGCAGATTTTACAGCAACTCATGAGCTTCCTGTTGTAATTAAGCAGGCTAATAAAGGTAATGTTCCTGCAGCCTCTGCAGTGGACATATTTGCTAGTTCATAATAAAATATTTCTATTCTATATGGGAATATTCTTCTCCATACATAAAATTCCATCCACTACATTCCATCCCACGTTCTTACCTATCACTTCATTTCATTTTGCCTTCATTTTTGTGCAATTGTAGGTACGTATATTATATTTTATTTTAATTATGCATTTATTAGTTCATTATGATTATATCTTGTTTAAATCTACTCCACTACCTGAAATCTTGTCAGCTTGTGTGGACACGTGCTAGGTTAAGTTGGGGGGGTACTTTATGGTTTGTTTTCCAATATGATTAATTATCAGTCCTTTTTGGTACCCCAAATTGATATGCTTCCCATCATTGTCAATTATGTTCTTATTTCACGCAAGTGAATAATAAAGCCTACCGCCAGAACTAAGATATGTAAGGAGATTTCATTTTTAGCAATACTGTCAAATATTCTAGTTCAGCTGCAGAGAGAAAATTATCAGAGTAAAAGATGGGCGGTGATCTAATTTGTCATGAGCCAACAGTCCATGAAGGGTTGTTGCAGGATGGTCTTTGTGAACAGTATTTTTGAAACCACGGCTGGTTGGATTATTTCTTAAAAATTAAGGATTACAACGAAGAAATTGCTGCAGAATTCATGCATTCCTTTCATGAAGGGGAAGCTACAGTTAAAGGTTTGAGGGTAATCGCTACATAACAATGAATAGCGAAAGTAACAGGGTTACTTTTGCAAGGAGTGCCAAGGCAGAGTTCACAATTCCTACAAATGGACCCTTAATGGTGGATAGACAAGGAACTAGAAGGGTTTCTTTACCGGAACATTGGCTTCAGGTAGCTTTGTATATCATGAAGTATATTACATGTGAAGGATGGTATTCAAACCTACATTCACCTCATTTTAGGTTACTTAGTCATCTGCGACATGGTTGGCGAGTTAATGTACCTAATTTTTTATATCATCTCATCTCTACAAGTGCTAAGGAGAAGCGAAAAAATGGAAATCGCTTCGTTAGCCATCATGGACTGGTTAAGCTACTTGTACAGTGGTCCCTGAGAGATGTTTCACAAATGGAATGGGGTGTATTTGAGGATATACTACAATTTCAAATTGAGGATGCCCCTGTTGCAGATAACCCGCTGGTTGAAGAAGAGAATGTTGCAGAAGATCTTCTGATGAAGATGAGGGTTTGCTTGTTGCTGAAGGAGCTACAGATATGATAGAAGAAAATATTGAAGTGGAGTCAATTAAAGAAAAAACTTCTACTTCTCTTCAAAGAGATTCACCCATTCTACAGAGGAAAGGAAAGGAGTTAGAAAATGATGAATTAGATGAAGAACTTGTTATCTGGCAGCAAGTAACTCAGATTCCTCCTGTAGCCAAGAGGCGTAGGACAAAAACAAAAACTCCTGCAGCTGTTCCAAAAGTGTATGTAAGGAGAACAAGGAGGACACAGAAGGCTCAACCTGTGAGCAATCTAGCAAAGGTGATTGCAGTAGAAACTTCGGAAGAAAAAAATGCTATGGAGGAAGAAATTTAAGAACACCCAGTGGAGGAAGAAATTCAAGAACACCCTGAGGAGGAAGAAATTCAAGAACACCCTATAGAAGAAGAAATTCAAGAAGAGGTTGTTACAGATAAACTAGCAAATCTTGCTTTTGTGGCATTGCAATGTGAAGAAATTGTTGAGGATGTTCTACAACAACCTGAAGAAAATATGGGAGATATGACAGCCCAAAATGAGGAGTTTATTGAAGAAATCCCACGATCTAAGGTAGGACCTATTAGATCTCCTTCATACCTAAGTAGTTTATCTATTGCTTTAATATTTTATAGGCAATGGGAAATAGAGAAGGATAGGTTGCAGGGGATAATTAATAAGCAACAAAAAGAGATTGAACAGAGAGATAATAGAATTGAGGAATTAGAAGCTAAGGTAGAAGTGATTTATGGTATGGTTCCTGAGTTGATGCAGTGTAGGGCACCCTCAAGAGTTTATGCAGTACATTTGAAAGAGCAGTATCTAAACCTCAAACTAAACCGCATTGTTAGGGACCTTAATCCATCCTTGGAAACACCTGAGGAATTCTATTATGCTTATCAAACCTCTCCACCTGTTGTGAAGAATTTGTTATGTGAATTATACTTACATAACTATGCTATACCTCAAGACAAGGAATGGAATTCTTTATTGTATATTGGGGACATCCATATCAGAGCTTTAATGTCATGGATCCAAAATGAGATTATCATAGGGCCACAAGCCAGGGAGTATGAAAAATTAGAGCTTGACTGTCCATTACCATTGAGAAGCGAATTAGAAGCACCAAGGGTTCTCTATTATGATTGGAAAAAGTTACTGATAAGAGATGATGTTAGTAAGATAGTACTTCCAATGAGAGAGGAAGTCTATCAAGCGTATGATCATTTGGTTCAAACTGATAGGACAATCGCAATGAAAGGGTTAGCTCAATGCTGGAATAATCTACCAAAACATTTAAAATAGGGAGAACCTTACTCACTTCAGAATTTTCATGCAGCCATACAAAGAGCCCCCAGATACATAGAGTTAGGCAGGGAGAAAGCCAACAACTGGCTTCCATTGATCTTTCAACCTCCGATCCTTATGTGGCCACTTTTGGCATGCCAACCAACATAACAAAATTATGATGCAATTGTAGAGGAAACAACTAGATGGTCCAGGTTGGAAAAAATGAAAGGATTTTATTGGAATTTGGCTTCCAAGGGAACAAGACAAGACACTATTGGTGTGTTGTCTTCAAAATCTGATTCACTTCAACATCCTTATAATAATATGATAACTCTGTGAAGAAGAGATATTAAAGAGAAGGAAATTTCCAGGACAACATATGACAAGGTTTGATTTAACCTTCTACACTTCGGACCTACTCTAAGTCCAGGCGGGTATACCTTTGTGAACTAAATTCACACTTTTAAAAGATAAATCCACAGCAAACCAGTCCAGAAAACCAGTGGATCTAATCACCTTAAAACTTACTGAAACAAAGGAATGAAAATTGTACTCATATTTAGTATTTGACCTACAAAATATGTAATAAACAACCTTGATCTATACCAGTGTCTTATCCAAGGTCACAAAGTCATCTAAATTCAAACAATACTCCCCAAATCAAAATATCTCTACACATCCCATTAGCTTGGCTTCTACAGATCCCTATATATGTCTGACATACATAAGAATTTATTCATACCACATCAAACTACGCTCATCAAGATTCAAAGTATCCTACAGAGAATTTACTGGTAGAAATAATTCCTGTATATTTAATTCCCCTCCTGAAGAGAAAAGCTAAGAAAAATATCTACTGAAAGTTGCCTTACAACTTTATTCAAACAAAATAACCCTGGATTATTCAGAATGAAACAGTAAACACTTGCAAACACATTTGAAGATGACACAAAGTTTAAACTCAAAACTGATGGTCTATATATTGATATTATCTTCAAAAAAGTATTACAAAAACTTTCAAATATTCTCCATTAAAACTTGGAAAAGCTCAGATAAATTTCTGCAGCGTTTTCTTACAATTATTTGCGATCCTTTTTCTACTAGTCTTGGTATCCATTTATAAAAATATGGATGCACATAGCTTTGGACTTTCCTAGGAGAATTTGTTACAATCATTTCTTCTCAAGAAGAAGTTACACAGATCTTTTACAAAAATGGTTACAAGTCTTTTTCAACCTCTGCGGCTTCTTCTACTTGTTGTCCTGTTGCAACCTCTTCTAACTGTTCTGCATCCCGAATGGCATATTTTCTTGTCCACTCATTGTACACATCATCAGTTGGCCATGCGAAGTTAATCACCTTTGCCTTTGCCTTGGTTAACCTTTTCCAGGAATTTCTCATCTTGTTGACCTCTGAATTGAGAAAACCATAATGAGATTTGATTCTCTCTATCTCCTGAATTGTTACAACAAAAAAGGAAGCATCATCTAAGTCAACAATTCCTTTTATTCTAGCTGACATTTTGGCCTCTAATTCCTTAAGCCACACTTGTTTTTCCTTTAATTGATTCGGGCTGACAAAAACTCCTGGAATCAATTCAAAAACCTGATCAGTGTACTCCTTTTTGTACAAGTTGATCTTCTTGTCAGCATTGTCTATCCCTTCTGCTAATTTTGTTAGATCCTTTGTGGTATCACAAGTGGATTTGATGATAGGATTAGCCCCTACTTCATCATAAGATACACAAATAAGCTCCAAATCCTGCTCTCTAGGCTTCCACTTGTTAAAAATAGGCATCAAAATGGCCTTATCTCCATTAAGCTCATTCCACATATCCAAAATCTTGCTTATGTTGTTATATAATAGTGAGGCCCCCATGGTGTCCGCAAAACTTGAAATGGTAGCCCTTACCCTTTCTTCATACTTCTTTACATACAAGGCCTGAGCCTGTTTTAAATTCTCCAATTCTTGGTGAGTAATCTCAACCATTTGAGAACTAGAAGGTGCTGGAGATGGTGGGAACTCAATAATGGGGCTGATAGGTGGAGGTCTTGCAAGAGAAGAGGAGATCATTAGTGTTGAAGACTCACCTTGATGGTACTGTCCTGTCAACTGGCTTTGTAGCTTAGCAATGATGCTATCTTTACCCCTTACCTCTTCCTTAGCACTGTTATAGGCTTTCAAAATTGTCTCCAGCTTAACTTGGAGGTCTGCCTTTTCCTTAGCCTCCCTTTCTACTACTGCAAAACTAAACTTTGTAGTCTCTAGCATAGTGCTAGCAGCTTCCACTACCCCTGTGTTCTGCACTCTTTTCACTATCATTTCACCAAGGTAACTTGACCCTAGGGTGTCCTTACTTCTCTTATTCTCATCTCTCTTAAGAGACCACATGACTAGTGCATCATTGTCTTTGCTAAAAGTGATTCCCTCCATGGGTTTGGTTTCTTTTCTCACTGCCTCCAATACCAAGGCATCTGCTATGTCCCACTCAGGGAGAATGAGTACTCCAGCTTGTGCCACCATATCTCTTCCTTGCTCAGGAGTGATGGTCTTAAAATCATCTATCATTTCTTGCTTTATTTCCTCCTCAACCATAGCTGGATCTTTATGAGGCTACTCACCTTTTCTCTTTTCACATCTTGCATTATATTTGTCAATATTTTGCTTCCATACAAATTGCATGAATGCTCCTGATGTAACAAGGTTGTTGTCAGCAAAGAAGTCCTCACTAGCCTGTTTGATCTCAGGATCCCACTCCTGGCCTTTAAACTCATTGGTAGTGATGTCCATCTTAGCAGCAAGGGGCTCTTCTAGCATTCCCTCTTCTACTTCATCATATGTGTAAGCTATTTCTCCCAGACTACCTAACTGTATCAGTTGTTCAGCTACTGCCTATTCATCTCCTATATGGATAGGGGATTGAGATGGAGAGTACAAGGGTGTATCAGATTGTATTTCTTTTCCCACTTTTTTCTTCTTTGGGCTATCTTGGATGTCAGTGATGTCTTGTATCTTCCTCTTTCCTTTAGAGGTAGAGGGCTCCCCTGTTGTAGGCATCAGCACACTATAATTAGACTTCTTGTGCAATGTATAGTCACCAAGAGGGATTGCTCTAGTGGAGGCAGACCTACTTAGAACCATTCTTGCCTTTTCAGGGTTGTTTTTAATCACAACCTCCCTCTTTTCTTTCAAAGTCTGCATTACATCCTCAAAGCAAAGAATTATGAACTTTATTTTCTCCTCAGAAGGGTGAAAGCTAGACGATGGGTTATAGCTGGTATCAAACTGATGTACAAAGTCTAAGGCTTTTTTATAAGCCACCCACTTTTCCTTCCTCAGCTCCTGCTCATCTAGATCAAACTCATTTCTAATGAGGTCTTCAGGAAACTGGAATTGATGGGGTCTACCCCTGCATATTGCTCTCTTTCTAAACATGTCATTGAAGAAATCTTCAGGATCGACACACCTGGATACTGCAGTTGACAAATGATAAGGTTTAAGAAAATCCTCTAGACAGTTCCAACCTCCCTTGGTTATTAAAAATTGGTGGGCTATAGTAACCGTAGGGAAAATGGTCCCTTTACCCCTGCCTGTTAGCTCTGCCTCTTGCACACTACCAATTTGTCTGAAGACTTCTACAATTCCAACTTTGGGAGGGACCTGATAGGGCAATAAAAATGGAGTGCCTCTGAAACCAAATACTCTGAAAACTGTGGAGACAGGGTATAAGTAAATATCACCCCAATTATGAACAATTTTTATATTTCTATAAATTCTTTTGGTCTAATAAATGCCAAAAGAACCTTAGGGATTCTTGGATTTTTTGAACAGAGGAGAGTCCTAATCTTTGATGCAAAACATTTATCAAATTTTAAGAAACTAGCATCATCTCTATCCCATGACAGCACTGTACTCCATAATTGCACTGACATCTTTTCTCCATCTTTCTCTTTTATAAGATCCATCACACTTGCAAAATAATCACCGCCTTTGAATAAAAATAGATGCATGAGGAGGGAATACCATCCAAAAGGCCTATCAACCTTCCCATTCTTTATTCCTATCAACCCTCCATGGATAGCATCAGTAATAAAGGAAGCATAATCAAAGGTTACTGCAAGAGAAGGATTCAAAATCTGAGCAATCATTAGCATGTAATGATTGGGCATATTTGCCTTAGCATCCTCTCCTAAAATCTGGCAAAGAGACCAATACACTCCCTTAGCCCTAAGGGTGAATAGATTCAATGAGAAGGGCTCTTCAGTGTTGGGTCCTACAACTGTCAACCCACCTATCTTCACAAAGAATTCCTTAAGAGGCCCATTTTAAGGTGATTCCTCTGTGCACTGTATACTTGAGCTAATGATTTGAAATTAATAGATTCTAGAAAATTAGTAAACTCATTAAGCTTAAAAGCACTTCCGAATTCCTCATTATTTATTTCAATGTGGGCTTTCCCATTTATATCCCTAATGCTCCTTGTGACTGGATCATAATTATGTGCAATCTAAGTTAGGAGATCCATATCCATGAATACTCCTAGAACTACCAATTTTCCCACATCTAACTCCTAGATACTATTCTGTGGGGCTGGGGAATTTCTCATGCCAAATCCAACTTTGAACAACCCCAACCCAGACAACCCAACCTGTGGGTCTCTCAACCAGTTACCCTTATCATATAACCCTTCTCCTATTTTCAAACGAGGAGCTCTTGGCACTAATTCTTTCACCTTTGATGCCTGATTAGTTGACAAAGTCAACTGTTCAAGAAAATCATCACAAATGGCCCTTTCCTAGTAATTAACTTTCCCTGAGAATTCTCTCTTAGGTGCCATCTTAGAATATGCGAGCAATTTAACTATTACCCCCAACTGGTTCTGTGACAAAATCAAGACCTCAATTAAAACACACTGGTAAGAAATTACCAAACAAGAGTACAAGAAAACCTATTTTTAGCTTGAAGGAATCCACTCTGCAACTGAATGAATTTGCTCTGTATTTGAAGAAAATAGCTCTGCAACCGCTTCTCTGCAACAATTCTTTAGAATGATACTTTCATCCGATTGATGTGAGATCATATATGGTACTCAAGCTCTTAATTGCGACATTGATACCGCATGCTTCGATCATCCCTCAGAATTGAATTCATGAGAGAATTCAAAATTTTCGCTCCAACGGGTCACAACACGCCTGCACATTTTCCTTTTTGCTCTTTTGTTGTTTCACAAAGCATAACCTTCGGGAAATTTCATCAAATGAAATCACGCCAACCATTCGATCAAATGAAATTTGATCGGTCTTTACATTGACTTAACAACTTTGCCTTAGCACCGGGCCCTACCTCCTTTTCGCCATTTCGTGGGCTTTATCCTCCGAGCACTTTTCTTTCGTGAAGCTACACCAGGCATTAGATGGAACTTTAACTGCTCGACATTTAACTTTTACTGTGACCGACAACTTCTTCATTAACCGTGCCTTTATCTTGACAGCTAACGGTCTTTTGCTATTTTGCATAGCTTAAACCGCTTTCAACTTTGGGCCACGAAACAACACGAAGCATTGGATCAAATCGAAGATGACCATCCTTTAAGGGAGACCTTTATGCGTGCTTCACTTAAGCCACTCTTTCATTGGTTACCGAATATCATGTGCCACTCAACCATTAGCTTTGGAAAACTCTTCAAGTTTAGTTCAAAGTCAGCCACGTGTCTTTCCCTTATAACCGTCGGTTACACCTTTGCGGGTCCTCAATTTCTTCTGAAACCACATGTCAATCAAAACGTCACCAACTAGCATTACACCTGGATGAACCTTCTCTTCCTTTTTCTATTTCACGAAGCATATCCCTTGGTTGGTTCGCAGCCACGAAACAACGCGAGCCGTTAGATTGAATCGGAGTTGATCCTCTTTTAACTTCATGCTTTTATCTGTCCTTGGGGCCCCAAAACCTTTTCGCTATTTTGTTGGATTTAAAACACGAGCACTTTACCATTGCGAACTCATGCGGGCCGTTAGATTATTCTTAACTTGCTTGATGCTTAACAACTTAACTAAATTTGATAGACGTGGGCCCTCTGACTCAACTTCATCCACTTGGCATCTAGTCACTTTCGAACTGACATGTCAACCTTTCATTTACTGAGAGAAAACATCGGATTCCTCCTCATCCTTGCCACTTGTATCTGCCAGATCACTGCGGCATGACTCACCTCTGGGACCCACCTTTTAATCCTTAAATCTGACTTGCTGACTATTTTGACCTTATGCCACGTGCCATCATCCTACTCACCATCTCGACCAACTGGCCTTCCTGCTTGGAGCGCCATGTCATTTTTCTACTTTGCGAAGGCTAACTGTCGAGCATCTTCCTCCTGCGAAGCTGTGCTAACCATCAGATCAAATGAGACTTGTGCATCTGTTATGCTTTTATAAAAACTCCTTTTTCGTGAACTGAAAAACCTTTTCGCTATTTCACAGGGCACAACCTTCGAGCATCTATCATCCATGAAATAGCACGAACCATCGATCTCTCTTGAACCTAATCACCCTTTAGGCATTTGAAAAGTCTTCCCTGCAGGGTCCCACCAAACTTTTTCGCCATTTCGCGAAAGGTATTTCACTTGCAAGTTTCGGCTGTGAACTAGCGCCAGCTGTTGGATCTTGAACGAGATGTAGCCCTTTTAAACTGGACCAAATGCACACCATTGAACACGCTTTTCCCTTTAACCATTTCGTGAGTCTTAAACCACGTGCAACTTTGCCTAACGAAATAGCGAAAACCATAGATCCATCTAAGAGTTGCGTACAACTTACTGGGTTCGACAACATTAGGAAGAAAAGACATAAGGCATTAATTTTACGATTAATTCAACAACCGCCTAGGCAAATGACAAGGGGGGACACCTAATACGACCCCAAGACCCATTACTTAAGTGGATAAAGTAACGCAGGAATAGAAATCGGAGGGTTTTTGATCAAACATTGAGCGATTTTAAATTGAAACCCTAAACCCCTAAGACCTAACATAGACTTGAAGCAGCTGGTAGTGTGTTTGACTCAAAATTTCAAAAACTTAGCCAATTATGGGAAAAGAAAAACCCATTTCTTAAACAGCAATAACATGGTGATTTCCAAGTTTCAAGCGAAAATCAAAAATTTTCCTTTTGCTGCAGGAGCAGCAAGCCCTTAAAGTTTGGAGGCATGATAAGTTGATACTTTGACATGTTTTTGTTTATCAAAACTCTTAGGTTATTGGCATCTTTTGGGTTGCATTTTGATAGTAAAGGATTGTGAATTGACTATATGTAATCCATGTGTTAAACCTGAACTTATGAAATCATGTTTGAACTTTGTCGGTTAATTCCTGCAGCCATACCAAGTTATGCCTGCAACCATACCAAGTTATTCCTGTAGCCAAGTGATTTGTCCCGGTTGATATGTGAATTATTTAGGATAATGTCATATGTGAGTTAATGAATGTATTAATTGAGTAAGATACGTATGCATGCCCTTGTATGTTGTTCTTATTTAGTGTAGATAATAAATGATGTTGTGGTGGATGATTTCCTTTCGCGCCCAAAGACTGAAGAATCACGTACAGATAACTGGAGATCAAACTAAAGGGGATCCGAGCAAGCGCAACATATGGCATAATCAAAGCAGTCGTACTTCACTATGGGAGTTTAACTCTAGTGCGTATTGAATTCACAAAATATCTCTATGGAGTGCAACGACTGTGGTTCGGTTTAGATCCACTGATTGTTCCTGCAGCTAAGCTCTAGTTATCTCCTTCATTTGACATTCATCCGCCTCTTCTTCTAGGCATGATTTGAGTTGTCCATTGTAGTTTATCTTTTCTTTATAATAAGCTCTTCCTTTTTTTGAGAGGTTAGACAAGATAGAAAGGAATTGAGCAAAGATTTTTTGAAAGAATTCTAGAGTTTTCTTTTAAAACATGTAATCGATTTCAGAATGAAATAAAGCAAAGATATGTTGTTCTGATCTGTTAAAAAGTATTTTGCTGGAAGTTTGATATCACTCATCCAAGGTGGCCCACTTGGTGAGTGATCCTATGTTTATGTTCATTGAAGTTAGTTTTTACCTAGTTGCAGCAGAAGTTCATGACTATTATTTACATTAGATCATTCCAGCATTGTTTTATAAATCTTTCATGTAGCCTTTTATGATTTCCATTCTTGCCTTTCCTTTCTATGTAATGTTAGTTAATGGAGCAATGCATAATAACAATTTAAGGAGCTTAGTGCATATATATTGTAGACCCATTTCAAGTTTTACGTTCCTGGATTGATAACTAAATGAACACCAGCCATGAAAATAGTAAACTCTACCATATGAATGTCCAAACTTTGGATTGAGATTTCAATTAAACTAATTATTATAATTATAGTTGGGGTAGACACACATCAAGCAACCAAAGAAGCACATCAAGTGGAGCATCATCAAGGGGTGCCTTCACTTCATCAAGCTCAATCCGAGGGAGAGTGTGTGGGGGAAAAAAGTGAGACTAGGTTATCATGCCCTAATCCTACCTTTTGACACACATTACGGAATACGAAAGAGCCTAGAGATATTGCACAATTGGCTACTTCTTTTTGTGAAAGAGAGAGCCACGGGATATCTATTAGGATTCCTATTCCCTTGTTGAAATTGTAAGATCAAGTAATGCAAGTTCAAACCCTAATCTCAAAATGCAAGTATGAACTAATAACAAGATTGCAGAATTGACATTAAACAATGAACAGCTGTAAGTACAAGGATGAAATAAGAATGCAGATATGTACCCAGAGTCAAAATCGGACTGAAAATGTTTGGGACGGGGGTGCGGGCGCCACTGTCCTGAAAACTGCACCGGAAACCACTGTTCTGCACTCTGAAACACTGTCTGGAAACTGTCTGTAAACTATCTGTCCGGAGGACCAGGGCGCCCAGCGCCTCTGTCCCAAGGACCAGGGCGCCCAGCGCCCCTGTCCTGGCAGGACTAGGGTGCCCAACGCCCCTATCCCAGTCTCCTGCTCTGCAATTTCACACAGAGTGCTGTTCCAACCTTCTCTCTCCGGATCTGTATCCCGTGGCATCGTCCGAATCCCGAAACCTGCAATAATATCTGAAAAAGGGGGAGGGGTGGCTATATAGGGTTTTGCCTTAGTCAAACCCCCGCTTCGGTGATTTCCACCTCCATGAATAGCCAAGTTGTTTTGTAAAATGTATTGTGTGTGCAAGGTCCAAAATGCAAGAAAGCAAACTAGAGCAACCTAGAAAGTAAACCCTAATTGCTTGTAAACGATAATGTAAATGCTCTAAATCAAGATGCAATTTGATCTAAAGTGTGAATAAATGATGTATCAAAGCTTATGCAAAGACATGAAAAAAATACGAAATCATACCCAACCCTCAAGGGAGGAGTACAAGCCAATCTTCAGTCGGTAATCTCCTATTGCTCTTCAATGTCTTCCAAGCCCTAAGTGGATGAATGAACTTGATAGATGCTTGATAGAATGATGTGGAATGTTGTTGAAGTCCTCAAAGGTCTACTCTTTCGCTGCATATGAAGTTCCTGGAAACAAAAATCGGATCCCTTCAAATGAGGAAAGAGAGCTTTTATGTATGAAACCCTAGGTCATAAATTCATATTTTGGCCGACCTAGAGATTGAATATCCCACCAATTTCTTGGGGTTAAGCCTTATTTTATGATTGGATCGTGCTCCTAAAATTTCGAGAAAAATGTCCGGGACCATGTGCACCGGGCGCCACGGTCCCGACAACTTTTCACCAAATTTTCAGGGCCGTCGGATATGATGATTTTAGAGAGAATCCCGAAGTTACAGGTGATTTCGAGATGTTATGACCCCCGAAATTAAGCCCCCAAACTCAGAATAGGACCTAATTAGGGTTTTTGATTAAATGGTGTATTGGAAGAATAAAATGCGAAGGGCGCGCTTTAGTGAAAGGGTCCAACTTTATGATGTAGAGAATGATGAAATAGGACCTTAGACCTAATTAATTTGATTAATTAAGTGCTTAAGGAGAAATGCAATGCAAGATGCAAAATGCACTAAGGCAGGTGCTAAACTAGGTGTGAAATTGTACCACCCTAGCGAGTGCGTACAATTTACGACGCTACATTTAGCCCCCACTTTAGCGGTCATATGAGTACTACATGCATATGCAAGCTAAAGTACAGAAAAGTAAACATTATTTGAAAAAGGATATATCCATAAGTTGTCGGACGAAGCCCCCAGCGGTATCTGCAGTACACAGTTAGGAACCGCACCCTACAAAACACATGTTAGATCACAAAATCACCTAATGCTTACTAAGGAAAGTGATGAAATCTGTGAGTAGCTATATGCCCCCCCTGTTTCGACTTGCTTATTAGGGAGGTGAAACAGGGTAGCATGTTTACTTGCGACAAATTGTGTAAGGTAGTATTGATGAGGGGTGTTCACTAAATAGGCTTCATCAGAGCACTTTTTGGAACATCCCGAGAGTAGGGGAAGGAAAATACGATTCCAATGCAACAAACGGTTCGAAAATCGCATCTCCCAAACTCAAGTTATGAGAAAATGAATGACAGAGGAGAATTAGGGTTCCAAAAAGTAAGAACAAGCAAACGAGAGTATATACCTCGAAAGTGACTCTTGTATTCGTCACTTTGTTGATTTCAGAATACTATTCAGTGCAGTGGAGCCCACATAGCCACCATCATGCCTTCACGACGATCGGAGCGTCCCACGAGGAGCGAGATCCTGCGCCAAGCCGTGATCGACGACGAGCCACTAGACGAGGTGAGTTGACTGAACATTTGACTTTTGATTTTTTGCATGTTTGACTTTTCTGTGATCGTATGCGGGCCTTGAAGGCTGACCGGGGCCCACCCAGGGCGCCATGGTCCCTGAGGGGCGCCCTGGTCCCCCCAGGGCGCCATGGTCCCTGACAGGGGTGCCATGGTCCCTGCAGGGCACCATGGTCCCTGACAGGGCACCATGGTCCCCATCAGGGCGCCATGGTCCCCAATCAGGGCCTGGTGAGAGGTTACAAGGCTAGCATACAATGTACAATAGTTTTCACTTGCGATTTCGATGATCGAGTACTGATTACGGTCATGTTTTTGTGTTGCAGGGTCTCCCGTACATGAGAGAGCATACAGCGGGACATATTCTTCGCACTTTGCGAGATCAGATTCCGTGGCTGACTCAGTCAGAGAGAGACACTCTATCTATTGTAGGATTGTGGTACGTGATTCTGATGCCGGCCATTCGATTTCATCCTACGATGCTGATGGCCTTGATGGAGCGATGGGATCCTGACACATGTACTTTTCACCTTCCAGTAGGAGAGCTGATGGTCACACTCGAGGATGTGTACCGTATACTCCATCTTCCTATCAGAGGAGCGACAGTTACATACGTGACCGATTGGTCAGCAGAGGATCATCAGAGAGAGTAGGTGTATTGCATAGGGAGAGTCATGCCGAGCGAGATGAGAGGTCGCATCATGGTCAGCTGGCTCTTACATCCTACAGGGGAGGTACCACTTCTGAGACGCCTTATGATAGCCATCATAGCACTAGCCGTCTGCCCTAATGGGCGAGGGACACACATGCATGGGGGCCTCACATGGTGTATCAGAGCGATGGAGAGACACAGGAGAGTTTATGCATGGGGTCGGAGTATGCTTGCACATCTCTATCACGACCTTGAGGAGTATGTATTCGGACAGGGTTGCAGTTTGATGACATGCACACTTCTGCAGGTGTGGATTTTAGAGCACCTCACATGCACCAGGCCCGTCGACTTCCCACTGAGTACAGCGAGCGAGTGACCTAGGGTGTTCACTTATCCACTTACCAGAGAGTGGCGATTTGGCGATTTATTATATTGGAGAGTGATTATTGACAGACTGACAGCTGAGGTGATAGTGTGGAGACCTTACCTACTGATGCATAGATGGGATGGTATGGAGAGACAGTTAGCATGTCTACAGAGGAACCGCCTACTGCGAGGACGATATGCACACATCATAGTCCCTTTCTACTTTGACCGAGTACGGAGGCAGTTCGGACTAGAGCAGTGTGTTCCAGCCGATGTGCCCATCTATACTCGACACTCACGGGTCCTTCCCAGACCTGGAGCAGTAGCGAGACCGACGGTAGATGACATTGAGATGACAGACTTGGAGGGATCTGATCAGGATGTAGTCACTGACTATTCTACAGAGCCTGGAGCACAGCGTAGATATGTTTCATGGTTCATGAGATCATATCCAGGTCCTATCTTTCCACCAGATCATTCGACAGGCTATCCAGGCCCATGGAGACATGGAGACCGAGACGAGGATGAGGGATCCAGGTCAGAGGAGCCAGAGGAGGGAGAGGGTCATGAGGAGGCGGGAGATCCTGATCCACCTATAGGCGATCAGCCCAGTGACGAGGAGGAGGAGGATGAGGATGCAGATAGAGAGGAGGACGAGGAGGATGCAGGTGATGATGCGGATGAGGACGAGGATGATGATGACGAGGAGGATGAAGAGGAGGAGGATAGAGATGATGAGGAGGAGTCAGATGCAGCTCCCCACCATTCAGGAGACGATACCATAGCTCTGGATCCACCTCCTATTCTCCAACAGGGGGAACAGGAGGCGATACGGAGACCTGTCACCAGTACCGTCCAGCCTACACCCATCGTGGATAGAGTATATGAGCGAGGGGAGCCTAGCGGTTCTCAGTCACAGATACTACCATATCATGATCCCTACTGGCGTGAGGGAGATCCAGGTATAGTAGGTTTATATTGATTGATAAATGTTTTGATGATATAGAGTGGTACTAACAAAAATTTGTTCTACTGCCTCAGCTAATGTGCAGGAATGGCGTTCCTTGATTCAGCAGGCAATGACAGAAATTTCCATGATAGCACAGATCCCCAGTTCCTCACAGATTGCCTATAGGCCTCAGGAAAACGCGGGTCGGCATGAGGATTTGTTTTTCCCATTCCAATTATAGGTAGATATATGGAGGGAGAGAGAGAGAGTCCTATCAGAGGACCTCCAGTAGGCGCGGCAGAGAGAGAGAGAGTCCTATCAGAGGACCTCCAGCAGGCGCGGCGAGATCTAGCAGCGGCTCAGACCGAGGCTACCACCTATCGTGCGATCCTTATGGATAGGGATCGTAGGAGTTCCTCTTGGAGTCACTCACAATCTGTATCGCGCTACACACCCATGGGTCCACCATCACGGCCAGACCAGGAGGGAACATCCAGTCGACACTCTCCAGCCACTAGCCCTAGGGATAGGAAATGATTTTATGATGTACAGTGACCTAGATTTGTATACGATCCACACATATATATGTATATATACATGCTTATCTTTTGTCTCAAATGTGTTATCTTTAATGCTTAAAACAATGTATGTTTTGTTTTGATTAAATCTAATACATTTGGTAAATGTACATGTATGTTCAGAATTTAATTTCCATGTGATTGATTTCTCAATGCTCCATGATTAAATTGATACATGTGTGACTTAATTAAAATATTTAATCAAGTGCTACATTGATGATAAGGAAGAAATATGCATTAAGTCTAAGAATCATATAACTAATGTGATTTAATTTTGAACTTAAACACAACATGATACAATTCTACTTAATACATAAAGACATTGTATAATATGCTAGCATAATGAGAAATGTAAACCTTTTACAATTTACATTAATGAATTCAAGACAAACTATAAAGTAAGAAGACACGCTTGTCAGGAACGAAGCAATATAGATTAAACAACATAACATTTAATTCTATTTTGCTTTAATTAAGGAATACTAACATATTATCCAATGTTGAAGAATTTGAAAAGAAGATAGATAAGAAATGAAGAATTAAGCATAATATCTACGCAAGTGCATAGCATTAATAGGCTCTTTAAGAGGCGTACCGTCTACATCCGCTATTTTGTAAGCACCTGATCCATAATCCTCAATAACGATATATGGTCCAAGCCAATTAGGACTAAATTTTCCCTTTTCTGCAGGCAAGGCATTCACATTGCGCTGATTCTCATAAAGGACTAAGTCACCTACTGAGAAGGAACATTGAATAACCTTATCATTATAGCTTTGTTGTAGAGTTTTGTGGTACGCTTGAATATGCTCAAGAGTGTTTATACGCTGTTCATCAAGCATCTCAAGCTGTTGAAGTCGTTGTTCTCTATAAGAGTCATCATCTACTATACCTTTGAGAGAAACCCTAAGTGATGGAATTTCTAATTCTAAGGGCATAATAGCATCAGCACCATAAACAAGATTATAAGGAGTAGTTCCCGTAGCAATTCGTACACTCGTTTGGTAAGCCCAAAGAGAATAGATTAGCTGGTTACTCCAATCCTTACCATGCTTATTTACAGTTTTACGAAGAATTTGTTCAATTATCTTATTGGATGATTCGGCTTGACCATTTGACTGAGGATAGTATGGTGTAGAAAATCGATGTTTGATATGATACTTCTCGAGGAATTTCTTCACGTCCTTGTTCTTAAACGATGTCCCATTATCTGAGATAATAGTAGAAGGTATCCCGAATCGAGAAATGATGTTTTCTAGAAGAAATTGACAAATCACTTCAGCAGTAGTAGAGCGAAGAGGAATAGCTTCTACCCATTTTGTAAAGTAATCTGTTGCAGTTATAATGAAGGTGTGTCCTTGAGATGAAGGAGGAGAGATTTTTCCAATAAGATCCAAACCCCATGCAGAGAAAGGCCAAGAAGCTACTTGAGAATAGAGTTCTTGGGCAAGAGCATGAATCAGATTATTGTGTTGTTGACATTGATGACATTTTTTAACAAATGAAAAGGAATCCTTCTGCATAGATTTCCAATAGTATCCCATACGAAGCAACCTATGAACCAGGGATTTGCCCCCAAAATGCCCCCCACAGGCACCTGAATGTGCCTCTTTAAGAGCAATGGGGATTTTCGACTTGTTAAGACAACGAAGGAGAAGACCATCATAACCCCTTCGGTAAAGGACATTAGAAAGAATGATATACCTAGCAGACAGCTTGTGGATTCTAGCCCTAGTGTTCCTATTAGCGGAATCGGGAAAGGTACCATCAGTCAAATATCTTACGATATGCGAGTACCATTCGTCTGAGTCTACAAAGTCACAACATGTTACCAGGCTAGAATCGTTTACAATAGCTGGAGAAATAAGGTTGTGAATAACGAATTTAAGATCGACCATAGGGTCCTCTAAAGATACCAGAGAAGCCACACATGCCATTGCATCCGCATGTCGATTATCTTTTCGAGGAACGGGTTCCATAGTATAAGAATCAAAATTTTGTAATAAAGAGACAACAAGGTCTTTATATTGTGATAATTTGTCTTGTTTTGCTTGATATATTCCTGTTACTTGTCTTATAATCAATTGCGAATCTCCATAGATATGTATGTGTTTTATATTCAGAGCTAAGGCTGCTTTTATTCCCGCTATAAGAGCCTCATACTCAGCAATGTTATTGGTACACAGGAAATTTAGACGATATGATAAAGGAATGGACTTCTTTGTAGGAGAAATCAGAACAACCCCTGCCCCCAATCCCGTATGACACTTAGAGCCATCAAAGTATAACTCCCAAGTTTCATCTTTCTCTATAGAAAGAATGAAGTCGTCAGGAAAGGACTCAGGGTTAGGGAAGGAGAAAGGTGAAGGAGCCTCAACTAAGTGATCGGTCAATGCTTGTCCTTTAATTGCTCTTTGTGAAACAAATTTAAGGTCAAATTCAGTTAACATCATAACCCACTTAGCTAGACGTCCTGATAAATCAGTTTTAGAGAAAAGATGCTTCAAAGGATCAAACTTTACCATGACGTGGACTTCTGAATTTAAAAGATAATGTCTCAATTTCTGAGTCGCAAACACCAAGGCCAAGCATTGTCTTTCTATCGCAGAATATCGGGTCTCATAATCGAGTAAGGTACGACTTATGTAATAAACCAGACATTCCTTACTGTCTTTATCGTGTTGTGCTAACAATGCTGCGAGAGCATGAGAGGAAGCAGCTGTATACAAAAGGAAGGGTTTAGAAGGTTCGGCAGGCTAAAGAATAGGAGGACTAGCCAAATACACTTTTAAATCTTCAAATGCTTGCTGACAATCCTCATTCCATTGAAAAGTGATATCCTTTCTAAGAGGTTGAGTAAAAGGAAAGGTACAATCCGCAAGCTGAGACACAAACCTATGAATAGCTTGAATCTTTCCTTGTAAGCTTTTAAGTTGAGACACATTTCGAGGAGGTGGCATGTTAACAATAGCATCTATTTTCTTAGTGTCCACCTCAATCCCATGATGCGAAACTATGAACCCTAATAGTTTTCCACTATCCACACCAAAAACACATTTTCGGGGATTCAAGCGCATGTGATATTTACGAATTCTTTCAAAGATTTGACGAAGGGTTTTAACATGATCCATGCGAAGAAAAGATTTAGCTAAAATATCATCAACATAATCCTCTAAAATCTTATGCATATAATCATGAAAGATAAGGGTCATCGCTTGTTGATAAGTTGCATCGGCATTTTTAAGTCCAAAAGGCATCATTATCCAACAAAACGTACCCCAAGGAGTGGTAAAAGCAGTTTTGAATTGATCTTGAGGGTTAATAAAAATTTGATTGTAGCCCGAAAAACCATCCATGAAGGATAACAAGGCATGTCCCGCCGTAGAATCAACTATCATGTCAATGTTTGGAAGAGGGAAATCGTCTTTCAAAGAAGCCTTATTTAGATCCCGAAAGTCAGTACACATTCTTATTTTGTTATCTGGTTTAGCCACAGCGACAATATTTGAAATCCATGGGGAATAGTCAATAGGGCGGATAAATCCAGCCTCCAATAATTTTTCAATCTCAGCCTTAACAAGCAGAGCCACCTTAGGATTCATTTTTCGAATCTTTTGTTTCACGGGCTTAGCATCAGGAACTAAGACAATATTATGAGTAACGATCTTAGGATCTATACCAGGCATGTCAGAATATGTCCAAGCAAAGATCTCAGGGAATTCATGTAATAGTTCTTCATATTGTTTCTGTTCCTCTTCATCCAAACATTTCCCAATTTTAATAACTTTCTCTTTATTGCAAAGGTCTATCTTAACATCAGTGGTATCACTTATGAGAAGATTGCTTTGTTGAGGAGTGTGCTTTAACTGAGGGAATTCTTTCACAATCTCATCATTATCAATCTCTTTTCCAAAATAGGCTTCGGTGTTCAAACAATAAGGGAGTCCCCTATTGTGATGATAACGAGGAAGAGTGTCATAGGCTCCCAAGAACTCAGCTAAAGCATCGTCGGTAGGGAAGACATCCAAAGCACAGGCACACGAAGGATCCTTATCAATATACTCAGGATGTTGCATTGATAGAGATGTAGAGATAGCATTAACACTAATGCATGGTCTTTTAGAAGCTTTAGTATGTTTGCAGGGATTAAAGCCAAGTCCAAAGGCATAATTGTGAAAATTAGTCTCTAGAGGAACTCTTATCCCTTGTTCATGAGCACCACAACCTTTTCCATGATACCCATGCTTAGCGAAAATGCGAAAACCACGACCATAATGATCAGCCATTTCAGGAAGAGAAGGTGGTTTTTCATAAGACAAAGAATCAAACTCTTCATAATTAGAGATGTGAGGAGAAGAAGTTTGAGAGGCGGCCACAAAATTATTACTCATAGATTCAGGTAAGGTTGATTGATTTTTAGCTTCTTCTTTCTTTTCAACTTTATAATTTTCAGCTTCTTCCTTCTTTTCAATTTTAACTTCTCTAGAAGGAACCTTATATTCACCCACAAAGGTAGGATTAAAATCAAGGGATCCCCAATCGTCATCTTCGAGGATCTTCTCAGGATCAAAATCCTTCTTATGTGTAGTTTCAAGTCGAGAAGAATCTTCTCCAAGAGCTCTAGACTCATCCAAGGAATTTTGATCATCTGAGAGCGAGGATTCACCGATAGGTACCTTATTTAAAGAGTCATCACTAGATGAGGACGGCTTAGAAGAACCCCCCTTAGAAGTGGATGTTTGCAAACAAGCTTGAAAATTAGTATCACCTATCAAGGTATATGTTTTATTGTTATAAATGAATTTAACTTGTCTATGCAATGTAGAAGGGACAGCTTGCATACTGTGAATCCAAGGTCTCCCCAGTAGCAAGTTGTACGTTAGATTTCCCGACATAACATGGATAGGTGTAGGCAAAGTAACAGGCCCCACTGTGATGGGTAAGGTGATAGTACCTAATGAAGTTTTAGCCACATTATCAAAGCCTCGAATAGGACGAGAGTCAGGCTCAATAAGAGATGTATCCACATTCATCTTATGCAAAAGATTAATGCTACACACATTAAGACCAGAGCCATTATCTACTAGTGTTCACCTTATAGCAGTGTCCCTCATGATAACCACGATCATCAAGGGATCATATTGATGTTGGGTTTCACTAGTGGGCAACTCATCTTGGGTAAACACAATTTGAGCTTTAGGATTCATCACAGAGTTAACCAAAGATGCTATATTACTAGATGTATTCAGTGGAGGAACATTCAAATCTTTCAAGGCATCTTGTAACATTCCATGATGAGCGGAAGAAGTTTGAATCAAATCCCAAAGGGATATCTTAGCAGGGGTAGCTTTAAGTTGTTCTATGAGATCATATTCCTTGCTAAGAACTTGTGAAATATGGGGAGCTTGTGGAAGAATCGGTTGAGGATTCGGAAGGGAAACTGGGATAACAGGAGGAGGACTAGGTTGCCTATTATTTCTGGTATGATAAGTATGGGCAACCGCATGATAACTCTCTCTAGTTATTTGCTTGGCATAATTATAAGGACTTATAGGTTTTCTTCCTTGCACCGTGATGATTGGTTTATTCAGAGTACACAAGGAATCATGATCATACCCTCCTTGGACAGCAAGGAGAGGTGTCTTAGGACCCTGAAAGGTGGGAGAAGGATAAGCTCCTTGGACTTCAAAGAGAGGCTTTTTATGCTCATTCAAATTTATCATGTTAACTAGTTTAGAAGTCTTGTTTTTGTTTAAAGATTTCGATAAAGCCACAAAGTCATCAAGAGCATCATCCAACAAAGCATGATCATATCGGTTGAAAGGTTTATCTTTTGATTCAAAAGGAGACATCTCCTCATAGAGGGGATTATTGAAAACAACCATGTTACTAGATTTAGTGGAAGAATTGATAGGAATGTATCCTTGAGAGGAATTATTCGACTTATCTTTCTCATCACACCTAAATGGCATGGTAACAAGGTTTATGAGTTTTTCGTAAAATGAAGGTTTGGCATCTTTAGGGTTTAAAAACTCATCCAAAGCTTCATCTAATTCGTCTTGGCTATACTCATAATAATCATCGAAAGCATGAACATTTTGCAAATAAAAATCTGACATTTTGAAAAGATTACACAAAACTTAAACACTCAATGCAAAGAAACACACTCTTTTTTTTCTTTTTTCTTTTTCTCTTTTAATGAAAATGAAATGAAAACACACTAAATCTAGATCTAGATCTGATAAATGCAATGCAAGAGGAAGCAATGATAGATTCACGTTGGGTTCACCAAAATGTGTGGGGGAAAAAGCGAGACTAGGTTATCATGCCCTAATCCTACCTTTTGACACACATTACGGAATACGAAAGAGCCTAGAGATATCGCACAATTGGCTACTTCTTTTTGTGAAAGAGAGAGCCATGGGATATCTATTAGGATTCCTATTCCCTTGTTGAAATTGTAAGATCAAGTAATGCAAGTTCAAACCCTAATCTCAAAATGCAAGTATGAACTAATAACAAGATTGCAGAATTGAGATTAAACAATGAACAGCTGTAAGTACAAGGATGAAATAAGAATGCAGATATGTACCCGGAGTCAAAATCGGACTGAAAATGTTCGGGACGGGGGCGCAGGCGCCACTGTCCTGAAAACTGCATCGGAAACCACTGTTCTGCACTCTAAAACACTGTCTGGAAACTATTTGTAAACTGTCTGTCCGGAGGACCAGGGCACCCAGCGCCTCTGTCCCAGGGACCAGGGCACCCAGCGCCCCTGTCCTGGCAGGACCAGGGCGCCCAGCGCCCCTGTCCCAGTCTCCTGCTCTACAATTTCACACAGAGTGTTGTTCCAACCTTCTCTCTCCGGATCTGTATCCCGTGGCGTCGTCCGAATCCCGAAACCTGCAATAATATCTGAAAAGGGGGAGGGGTGGCTATATAGGGTTTTGCCTTAGTCAAACCCCCGCTTCGGTGATTTCCACCTCCACGAATAGCCAAGTTGTTTTGTAAAATGTATTGTGTGTGCAAGGTCCAAAATGCAAGAAAGCAAACTAGAGCAACCTAGAAAGTAAACCCTAATTGCTTGTAAACGATAATGTAAATGCTCTAAATCAAGATGCAATTTGATCTAAAGTGTGAATAAATGATGTATCAAAGCTTATGCAAAGACATGAAAACAATACGAAATCATACCCAACCCTCAAGGGAGGAGTACAAGCCAATCTTCAGTCGGTAATCTCCTTTTGCTCTTCAATGTCTTCCAAGCCCTAAGTGGATGAATGAACTTGATAGATGCTTGATAGAATGATGTGGAATGTTGTTGAAGTCCTCAAAGATCTACTCTTTCGCTGCATATGAAGTTCCTGGAAACAAAAATTGGATCCCTTCAAATGAGGAAAGAGAGCTTTTATGTATGAAACCCTAGGTCATAAATTCGTATTTTGGCTGACCTAGAGATTGAATATCCCACCAATTTCTTGGGGTTAAGCCTTATTTTATGATTGGATCGTGCTCCTAAAATTTCAGGAAAAATGTCCGGGACCATGTGCACCAGGCGCCACGGTCCCGACAACTTTTCACCAAATTTTCAGGGCCGTCGGATATGATGATTTTAGAGAGAATCCCGAAGTTACAGGTGATTTCAAGATGTTATGACCCCCGAAATTAAGCCCCCAAGCTCAGAATAGGACCTAATTAGGGTTTTTGATTAAATGGTGTATTGGAAGAATAAAATGCGAAGGGTGCGCTTTAGTGAAAGGGCCCAACTTTATGATGTAGAGAATGATGAAATAGGACCTTAGACCTAATTAATTTGATTAATTAAGTGCTTAAGGAGAAATGCAATGCAGGATGCAAAATGCACTAAGGCAGGAGCTAAACTAGGTGTGAAATTGTACCACCCTAGCGAGTGCGTACAATTTACGACGCTACAGAGAGGTAAAAAGATTGTGAGGTATATGCATATTACTCATGTTTTTATGTATTTTTGAGTTATGTCTTTGATTTCACATGCTTCCATGTTTGATTTGCATGTTTACTAACTAATCCACCTCATTCTCCTTTTCACCATCTTCATTTTGGCATGCCTGGTGGGACCCACGTCTCTAAAAACTAATATTTTTTTGAGTTTTTGTGAGTTGTGAGAGGCATGTTCCGAAACAACGCGAGAGACTGCAAACCAGCTCGAGCAACTCGGGTTTAGCGCGACAGAAAATCTATTTCGGTGCGAGTGCATATGCATCTGCGTGATTGCCCTATGACATTTAAATTTTTCTCACCCTTGTTAAAATTTAAAAAAATCTCACTCTATGTCTGTCTATTTACCGTGTGCGCAGGCGTTTCGGCGCGAGCGCAGGCATTTCGGCGTGAGTGATTTAAATTAGTGCGACAATTTTTATAAAATTCTCGCTCTGACTTTTAAATTTAAATTTTGAAAATTTTACTCGCTAATCTGTCAGATTTTTTTATTTTTCAGGGTTTCAGCGTGAGCGCAAATGTTTCGATGTGGGCGCAGGTGTTTCAGCGTGAGCTATTCAGATCAGCACAACAGCTAGGTATAAAACCCTTCTCTGTTCTATGATTGACTATTATGTTTTTTACTGGTTTTATTTGCTTCAGCACGTACACAGGCATTTCAGCACCTGTGCAGGTGCTTCAACGCTTGTGCAGGCACTTCAGCACGACTGATTACACTTCAGCGCATGCGCTGTATGTGTAGTATAGTAGGTACTAATTGCTTTTTTTTAGTTTTGCAGTTTAAATCGACCGTCCAAGACCTTAAAAATAAGAAAAACTACTAATCCACTTTTTTACAGGTTGCATAGGAGACCCAACCAAACATTATGCTTTTGATTTTTTTAACTAGGCACCTAGATGTTAATTAAAGGGTGAATGAATCATTGTTTTATGTGTTTTGAGAAAAGCGTAAAGGTAGGAGAGTATGCTCTCATCTAGCTAGACGATCATAAATCCAGACCCTCCAGCTTTTTTTTGTTTGATTGCATTCTTACCCTTAGCAGGCTTGCCCTCCCAACTTTCTCTTTAAGAAGGTAAGAGGGGAATGACCCAAGTGAGTACACCCAAACCTGGGGTTCCCAACTCACTATAATAAATAGGCCATTGACTATGAAAGGGTCAATGGCTGGGGCTATATGAGAGTTCACTCTCACATTGGGTGCTTAGTAGGATCCTAGAGATCTCAATCACACTTATGTGACTGCTAAGTTCTTGGTGCTTCGTTGGGCTATAGGCCTCAATTGCGCTTGTGCAACTGCGAAGGGTACCTCCTAACGAGAAGACTTACTAAACACCTTGTTTATAGTGGTCAAAAACCTTCTAGTCATTAGTGTAGGAGGTCGGACCTTTGAAGCTGCCCATATTTTTACGACCCTTAGTAGAGACACAATGTTCGCCATGAGGAGTTTTCATAAGAATTGATGCATGTCTGCCCCAGAGAAGTGAGTGTCGTGGAGGGGAGCCAGTGGGGTCAAGCATCTAAGTGTTTGCTCTGGGTAAGCGTAGCTGGGAAACCAATTGGGATCCGATGACTATTGTCCTTGCTAGCCTTAAGAGTGTTCTATATGAGCATGAGTGTCTTTGAGTTAAAATGCATTTGATCATTGTGTTTGCTTTGTTTGATACATACTTTCCAAGAGTAGACTAAAGAACACATCATTATCCTCAAACACTTTGCAAAAATACTTGTCCAAACAAAAACAATTATCTAAGTCATTACCCACACAGAGTCCAAAATTGCGTCGAAACTCCGTCTGTCTCATGTTTCATTAGCCCAAGTTGTATAAACATCCCAAGAAGTCAATTCACCAAACTATCAAGAAGAATAAGCTCACACAAACACAACTCCATAGGCGTCAAAAATTTTGGTATACCAACCGTGAAATCTTGCTCAAACATAGGACATTCTTGCATCATTACCATGATTCGTCCATGGTCATAGCAATGAGTTTGATGCTAGTGATGAACTAAGAGTCTGTGATCTCCATCAAGGTTCAGGTTTGTCCTTTAACACCAACTATCATCAAAATCAGGGTGGTCATGTCCCTTCATACAACTTGCCATCTGAACCAATCATCTATTGAGTCATGTTCATGCCAAGAATAGCCTAGTCATCAAGTTCCTTCTAGTCATCACTATTGTACCTCCTCAATCAATCACCCTCAATCTCCTAAGTACTTAGCACATCAAATCAATCTCCCTCCACTATCAAATCAATTATCAAAATCCAAATCCAATCATCCTTTAATCCAATTTAAACTCACATTAAGGTTGCATGCCTTGTGAAGTTCCATTTAGACCTCATCATTAATCAATTGGCTCTTGTTCTTGAAGAAGAATCCTCTCCAAGTATCTTTTGCCTCATCCTTTTTGAGTCGATCAAGACTCTTAACTTGCGCCTTTACTTTTCTTAGGGTCATTCGTCAACCCTTGGTGGAAAAGAGGCTTTTTAATCATCATTCCAAGGTCTAAATTCTACCCAACTTGGTCATTACCTTGCTTATGGTTTCATCCACCACCTAAAATCCTCATCCAAGGACTAAGGTGTCAATCCTAATCAAATCCGGGCTCTAATCCAAGAACCCCACCAATCAGCAAAATCCCTTGTCATCAAAGACAAAATCCAAAAATTCCACAAAAATCTTGCTAAGTCCTTTCATCAAAGATTTCTTCCTCCAAGCTTTTCTAAGGTTATTCGTGTATGGTCACAACTCGATCCCAAAAGAGAAAGATGGCTAGACAATAATATGGCATGCCAGACATCAGTGTCCTATATGAAGATCCCACACAAGATCTTACACAAAGTGGGCAACCTAGCAATCAAGATCAAAGCCAAAATCCTAACATGGTTATCCAAGATGAACTCTCTCTGGAAGTGAAAACTTTCCTAGCAGACTCTTATAACCAAGAGATGATTGAAAAGTTCATCCAACACAATCCTACTGCACTTCTTAAAACTCTCCTTGAAAATGGAGCTCAACTTTCGCCCAAGTTTGATATATCTGCTCTCGCCCAACCACCACAAGGAGACTTTTCTCCCACACAGAATGCTGCACCTGTTAGTCAAACTCAATCAATGCCACCCGCAGTACCTCCTACCATGGTCTCCATCCCACATTCTTCCTCCTTACCATATATGCCATTATCGAATCCGATCGCATCTATTCTCCATACCACCCCCTTCCATTCAACCACGCATCTCTATTCCACAAACTTCACTTCCTATCAATAATGTCACAAACTTTATCTGGGCCGTACTCAATCCCATCACAACAGTTTGTGGACCGCAACCAACTATCACTCAAATCCCTGCGACATCGGTCATCACATCTCACATTCCTGCCTCCTCATCATATCAATACATTGGTGGTGGTGCACCTTACTTGACTAATCCAATTCTTGGGGCAAATACAATTCATCATTATCAAAATCTACAACAAGACCTCATCAAGGAAATTCAAGACATGAAAAATATCATCAAGGACATGAAAGAAGGGACTAATAAGAGGAAACCTTACTCGTTTGAGGAATTTTGTCCTTGTCCTTATGACCTGTCTATATCAATTTCACCCTACCCCCCAGGATTTGAGAGCCATAAATTCACCAAGTATGAAGGCAAAGGGGACCCCCACGACCATGTCCAGGAATTTCACATCTTATGTCAAGAAGTCTACTATAGTGACCTATACCTTCGCAGACTCTTTCCCAAGAGTCTCATAGGAGATGCCCTGGCATGGTTCTCATCTCTACTACGAGGCTCCATTGTCTCTTTTCCAGACTTGGCAGAGAAATTTGTAGCTCACTATGCCTACAACATGGCTAATGAAGTTTCTATGATGGACTTATGTAACACAAAGCAAAGGCCCAGAGAGACTTTCACCAACTTCTTACAAAGATGGCAACATCTTATCAAGAAATTTCAGTGGGACATGCCAGAACAACATCAAATTGAATTATTTCAAAAGAACTTGGTACCCGAACTTTCAAGACCTCTGACGTCCCAATGTATCAAATCCTTCCAAAAATTGACCGATAAGGGCCTCACCCTCGAATGTGTCTTGTTGGAGGAAGGAACCTTGAAACATTACAAAAAATCGACACAAAGTTCTTCCTCTTATCATAATGACAAGCCAAAGTTCTGGTCTAAAACCAAAAACATAGTCAACGATGGTGTAACTGATGCAAAGCGGGTCCAAACCATGGCTATTCCCCCAAAATCCACCACCAATAATCATTAATTCAACAATAAAAACAATCAAAATCAATCCCAAAAACCTCACAACAATGTCTCAGTCCAGGGACGACCACCACGATCAAATAATAGGACTCCAAGAGACTTCACTCCTCTTGCTGAGCCTATTGAAATGGTGTTTCAAAAACTTGTTCAAGTAGGTGCAGTCATTTTTCTGATCACTCACCCGTTTGACCCCAATCAACCCAAACCTAGATAGTATAATGAGAATGAGTATTGTGAGTATCATCGTATCAAGGGACATCATACACAAAAGTGCATGAAGCTTAAAATCTATATACAAGATCTCATTGATAGGGGTGAGATTGAAGTAGCAAATGCAAAACCTAGTAATAACAATGACAAACTTAAAATGTACCAGGAACCCTTCTCGAATCATGATAAAGGAAAAGGTTCATCATCTAACACAGTGAGTTATGACTACACCAATCATATAACCGGCTTTGACTCTTTAGTAGGTCGCATTGAGCCCACAGATAACCATGTTAATGTCATAAATATCCAAGGAATTAATCCTCCCCCTCCCCAAAGTCGACCAGATCCTGCTAAGATAGTCATTCAAGGTGCCATTCCTTCCACCTCCCATCCCCAAAATCACTGCAATGTAACCACAAGCCGAGGTAAAGTCACCATCCAAAGAGTTTCTCCCCCACCAAACCCCCCGCCCATGTCTTCCACTCGCCGATATGACCTCCTTGACCAACTTGGGAAGACCCCTGCACAAATTTCCATCCTAGAACTTCTCAAGACTTCCCCTGTACCTAAGGAAATTTTGGAGCAATCCCTCCTCGAGTCTCGTGTTCCTGATAACATCAATTCTACTCAATTCCAATCTCTCATTGAAAACCTTGCTGCCTAGCAACACCTTGTATTTACCTCCAAAGATGCTCTTGCAGATGAAGATCACAACAATCCTTTGCACATTGAAGCCCTTATCCAAAAGCACAAAGTCAAACGTATTTTGATAGACGATGGATCCAAACTTAATCTATGTACATACAAGATAATAAAACAATTGGGACTTTCTGAGGACCTGGTAGACACATCAGGAAGGATCACAATAAAAGCATATGATGATGCAGAAAGAGTTCCGAAGGGCATGATCACCTTACCTCTTCAAGTGGGCCCTATTACAATTGAAACCTCTTGCCAAGTGCTAGATCTTGATCTCCCCTACAACATTCTCCTCGGTTGGCCATGGATTCACTCCTTGCAGGTTGTACCCTCCACCTATCACCAATGCATCAAATTCCCATTTAATGGAAGAGATATCACTATCAAAGGTGATCCCCAACCTTTTCAATATTGCAAACTCTTAGAGGGGAAGCATCCATATCATTTCCCACTAAATAAACCCTCACCAATGCCTCAATGTGACACATCAAATGTTGCCTCCACTTTATCCCAATCAGATACTGAAATCAAAATCTTGGACAATGGTTGTGGAGAATACAAATTGGAGGATGTCTTATTAATAGGCAACCTCTCCCTCTCTCCTAAGTCATTTGGAAAACCAAAAGAGCTCAAAAAAGACTTGAAACTAGTCATGCAATGCCAAAACACTACCTTCTAGCAATGGGGCCCACTTGATGAGGAGAGCCTCAAAGAAGATGTCTCTTCATGGTTGTACCAGGAAGAAGATGAAGATCCAGCAAAAATATCCAAAAAGATGTACCGAAAAGCATCAGCCATAGTAAAAAAAATGGGTTACAAAGGACACGACCTGGGACTAGGGGAGAAAGGAAGAAAAGCACCCATAAATCCTATCTCCTACAAATACAATAGAGGCTTGGGGTACACCCCGGTGCCCCCTCAAGTCCTTCTTTGGATGTCAAAAGCTTTGATGAAGAGGAGTTCCATGAAATGCCTTATGAATACGGAAATGATATCTTCTTTGACTCTCACGTCAATACCATTACCCCCATCACCCCTTCCACTTCACACGAGCTACATCTTGTCCATCTTGAACTCATAGACAGGGGCCAATGAGACAAACCTACATTAGACATCTGCGTCACTGATAATGCTCTCATTACTCTCCGGATAGTGCGAAATCTGGAAGATTGTAACAAAGTAGAGGGTATTCAACTTCATGAAAAGGGATACTTTGGTAGTCAAGACAATGCCCTTAGTCGCAAAAAAGATAATCAAAGCAAAAAACATGATGCCCTAGGTGAAAACCTCTCTGAGGCACCTTTGAATGAGAAAAAACAAAAACAAAGGGTGTATCCGAAAGTGAAAACCTGGGAAAGGCACTTGATGATGAGGGACTTGACCTCCCTACCATTGGTTACCTTCCATAGGATAAATCAAATTTGCTGATAGAAGAAATAGATAGCATCAACATGGGCACCAAAGCCATCCCACAAAATGTGGTCATTGCCAAGTCCCTCACGGAAAAAGAGAAACAAGATTTCATCAACTTCCTTACAGAGGTAAAAATCAATTTTTCATGGTCTTATGCCGATATGCCAGGGTTGGATCCTGCCTTGGTGGTTCACAATCTTTCTGTCCGCCTAGATGCAAAACCTGTAAAACAAAAATTAGGCAAAATGCACCTACATATTGCACTCCTGGTCAATGCGGAACTCCAAAATATGTTAGATGCAGAATTCATCAAACCAATAGACTACACTGAATGGGTCTCCAACATTGTACCTGTCGCCAAACCGACCGGGGGCATCCACATCTGCACAGATTTTCGAGATCTAAATAGAGCTTGTCCTAAAGATGATTTCTTGCTCCCCAATATAGATATGATTGTGGACCTTACAATAGGACATGAGATGTTGTCACTTATGGATGAATTTTTTGGATACAACCAAATCAGGATTGCAGATGAGGATCAGCATAAAATTGCATTCACAACACTATGGGGTACTTTTTACTAACGATTCATGTCTTTTGGCCTTAAAAATGCTAGAGCTACATATCAACATGCCATGACAAGAATTTTTCATGACCTCTTGCAAAAAATTATGGAGGACTATGTGGATGATCTGCTAGGAAAATCCAAGACAAGGCAAGAACACATCCCTATTCTAAAGCAGATCTTTGAAAGATTAGAAAAATACAAACTACGCCTAAATCCCAAAAAGTGTGTATTTGGAGTCACATCGGGAAAACTATTAGGATTTATTATTTCCTGCAAAGGCATTGAGGTCGATCCTGCAAAGGTAAAAGCTATCATGGAAATGCCTCCACCAAAAACTCTCAGACAATTGCGCAGTCTCGAGGGGAAACTCCAATCTATTAGAAGTTTTATTTCATAGCTAGCAGATAAGTGCCATCCATTTGCACACCTATTGTGCAAGGACACAAAATTTAAATGGGACTGCTTATGTCAAAAGGCCTTTGAGAAACTAAAAGAATATCTAGCATCACCTCCAGTGGTGATGCCTCTTACTCCTGGAAAACGCTTTATTTTGTACATATGTGCTACCACAGTGGCATTGGGGGCATTGCTGGCACAAACATATGATCAAGGGAAGGAACATGCCATTTACTACATCAGTTGGACACTAGTAGGGTATGAACTCAATTATACCCCCATTGAAAGAGCATGCTTGGCATTGGTGTTTAGCACACAAAAGATCCGACACTATATGCTAAACAACAAAACAAAACTAATTGCTAAGATTGATCCACTTAAATATCTCTTGTCAAAATCTGCTCTCACCGATAGAACCGCTAAATGGGTCATGCTCTTAAGTGAGTTTGACATTGAATATGTGGACATAAAGGCAATCAAGGGACAAGCCATTGTAGACCAGTTGGCTGAAGCTCCACTCCCAGGTGACCATCCCATTCTCACAGAATTACCAGATGAGTTCATTATGATAGTTATCACATCCTCCACATGGCGATTGTACTTAAATGGCTCTTGCACCCAAAATGGATCGGGGGCAGGAATATTATTGATCACACCTCAAGGAGATGGCATCCCAAAGTCATACAAGATAGCCTTTGCATGTACTAACAATAGTGCAGAATATGAGGCACTCATCATAGGTTTGCGCTTAGCTATCCATTGGAAAATAAAGGAATTACAAGTCTACAGTGATTCCCAACTCATCATAAAATAAGTCAATGCTGAATACCAGACAAAAGATGATAAACTCCTTCCCTACCGTACCATGGTTGAAGATCTTAAGCAACAATTCATGACAATCAAGTTTGATCAAATCCCACAAACAAACAATAGGGTTGCAGATGCAATGGCTACCATTGGCTCCCTCCTTTAGATGCCAACACACAGTTAGAAGTGCGAGTTCTTGGTTGAGCAATTATTTATACTAGCATATGACCTACTAGAGTTTGAAATGGTGTGTGTTATTGTTGGTCCCGAGTCCCCTTGATACCAAGAAACCTTCACTTTCCTATAAGACAACACCATTCCCCCACATCTTACCAAAACCCAACAACAAACATTCATTTGCCGATGTGCTCATTACACGATCCTTGGAGACACCCTATTTAGAAGGCATTTTGATGGTTCCCTCCTAAGGTGGTTAGATAAACAAGAGGCATAATGGGCATTATGTGAAGTACATGAGGGCATCTATGGGGCACACTCAAGTGCGCTCACCTTGGCTAAAAAGCTTCTAAGAACAGGATATTACTGGCCTAAAATGGAAGTAGATGCATATAAGTATGTCAAGAAATGCATCCCTTGCCAGCAACATGGTGACAAGATTCATGCACCATCACAAGAATTGCAGCCATTCATTATGCTATGGCCCTGCTCATAGTGGGGGCTCAATCTCATTGGGAAAATTCACCCTCCATCTTCCAACGGACATAAATTCATTATCACCACCATCGAGTATTTCACCAAGTGGGTAGAGGCTATCCCTCTTACTTTTACCATTGGCAAGTAAATATCCAAATTCGTCCTGAACTACCTAATCTGTTGATATGTCATTCCAAAAGTTATTATCACAGATAATGGCAGACAATTTAAAAACTAGGATGTCAAAGAACTCCGTTGAAAATTCAACATCCAACATCGCTTTTCCACCCCATATTACCCCCAAGGCAATGGCCAAGCTGAGGCTTCTAATAAAACCTTAATCAAAATCCTCAAAAAGATAGTCAATAAAGCTGGCCGTGATTGGCACCTCCAACTCCATCTCGCTTTGTGGGCCTACCGCACCTCCATCCACACCCCTAGAGGTGCCACCCCTTATTCCCTGGTCTTTGGCTCCAAAGCCATCCTTCCCGTTGAGATCCCTCTCTAAGGGTATCGCTAAAAAATATCCTACCAGACGAGGAATACAGATGTGCCCGCCTACAAGAGCTAGAATTGTTAGATGAAAGGTGCCTCAAGGCCTTGAATCATCTCTAGGTATATCAAAACCGTCTACACATTAGTTATCACAAAAAAGTCAGAACCCAGGAATTCCAAATTGGTGATCTTGTCCTCATGGAGAATCAGAAAAATCTACAAGAAAGAGAAAAGAAAGACAAGTTCGAACCTAATTGGCTTGGACCATATGTAATAACAACAAAATATGAATCAGGAGCTTATCAATTGGCTACTCCTCAAGACGATCCTTTGGAAGATCCAATGAATATCATGCACCTCAAAAGATTTTATGCCTAGTCCTCAGAAAGTCTTAAATTGTGAAAAAATAAAAAAAAAAAAAAAAAATTAAAAAAAAAAAAAAATCAAGAAAAATACAAAAAAAAAAAATCAAGAAAAATACAAAAAAATAAAAAATCAGAAAAAGAAAGAAAAAACAATTCATCCATCAGTGAAAACCACTTTGTGGCATTATGGACAAGTACCTTGGTGAAAACCTCCATGCAAGTGTCAAGGTAAATAACCGGATCCATTGTCTTTCAAGTTGATACTGCAAGCACCCTCCATCCACTCCACCCATTCGCAACATTCCTTCCCTTCCGCCTCTTCCAACAAAACATGCGTATGATGATGAGTCTTCGCCTGAGTCATGAATAAGGAATTTCCCATTAAACTGAGCTTTTGTGCCTCTGTGTGAGCTTCAAGAAGTCTTGAAGAACAATCCTAAGTCCGCAAGTCAATCTTCAAAACCATAGGATCACTTGCCTAATCCAAAAGTCCACTTTGCCCTAGGGATGAATCCTTCCCTTGCCTGGCAACCTAATCCTCCATCATAATCCTACTCTTGGTAAGAGGCATCAAGTTGGTCATGAGTGAGTGACTTGTTTGACTCATTAGATTTTTTATTTAGACTTGCATCTTTTGCCCTACGACTGCAACTATCTACAGCTGCCTCGATTTGCCATATCGAGGTATGTTACAATAGCTGCATGCTAGGGCATATTTTCATAGTATGGCATGTTTTGGATCTCTCTTGTATAAACCAGTGACCTAGTACTAGTGTTTATCAACACTTACCTTCTCGTGTATAAGAAGTATCGGTGTGTTTGAGGGTTTCCTTGCACATACCCACAACCTTGTATTAGTGTTTCTCAACACTTGCATAGTTGTGTGTAAGGAATTCCCATTTGTCTGAGAGTCATTCCACTCCTTGGGTTTCTCATGGCATCTTGATTTCTATAATGAGTGGTGCAAGTCACCCAAGGCAATATCGAACTAGGTTGGCTCTCCATATTTTTGTGTACAAAATTTCACCATCATTCCATAAAATCCTAAACTCAATAATCCCATGGAGTCCTCAATTTCCTCCATTTCCTGTTCATTCCATATTCTTCTATTTTTCTATCTAAGATCATTATGTTATTATTGGCAAATTCCCTCTTTATTATTCACATCATATAGATTGCATTACTTATTTCATTTAGATAGTCATTTTCCACAAAACATTTATCACATAAGGTTGCACTTAGGTTGCATCACATAAATAAAAGATACTTATTCATCCATGTAACATTACATGTAGATTGCATCATAAAATCCATCACACATTTGCATATATGCACATCAAAAATCATAAGTCACTCATCCTTCATCCAAAAACGTGTTAGCAATAGATCATAAACATACATGTATAAGCATCCACTCTGCATCACAAATAGGTCAGCACAACATATCCATAATTGCATCACAAGAAAAACAAGAGAGCCCATCATAATAAAGAAGTGTACACATCCATCACCATCAAATCATGTATATATATATAAAATAGGTAAATGTGTCTATCATAATACAATGATCGCCCCGAAGGGTCAAAATATATGATACACAAGCAAAACAAGGAGCTAGCTCTCCCCTCTTGTCTCTCCACCCCCCTCTACTATACCTCCCCCACCTGTTCCTCTTGCCTCCCCCCATGCTGGTGGCCGAAAACCGACTGATCCCCCTGTCTGCTGACTCTGAGTCGACCACTGACTATGGGTCCTGTGAGACCGCACACTCTCAGTGTACGAGGTTGCTCGCTATTCTATAGGCACTATTTCATGGTACAACCCCCTATAATACTGTGCCTCTCGATCTATCCTCTCCGCCCTCTCTTGCTACTGCATACTATTAGAAAATATTTACACCAATCCTGCAGGAACCAATGTCTGGCGGGTTGCATCCCTCTCCCCTTCTGGTCATGTCACATCCACCTCCACTCTCTGCACTCTGGCCTGTAACCCCTCTAACTCGGCATCCTACCGATGAATGACATCCTGTAGTCCTGCGATGGCTATCCCTGTCTGGGCCTCCTCCAGTATCCTCTTTGACTCCTCCCTCTCCTCCCTCAAGGCATCCACCTCTATCCTGGCAGTATGGAGACTCTCTGTCAAATCAGCTATCTCCTGTGTCAGCCACTCCACCTTTGCCTCCAAGCCCTCCCTTTGAGCCCTCTCTACTTGTAGTGCATCCTCCATGGAATGAAGCCTCGCTCGATAACTATCTCACTCCTGTTGTAAACAGTCAAAATTAGCTTGTGTCAATCCTCCCCTCCTCCGCTTATGCCTCAGGGATATCCATAGGAAGAGCCTCCCCTCCCTCACCAACTGTGGCCTCCACAGCCTCTCCCACTGGGGCATCCTCTCCCTCTCCCTCTCCCCCTTAGGATCCCTCCTCCATACCACCTGGACTCTCCTTTGTTGTCCACTCGCACCATGCCCTGTGCCAACCACAACTCTCTCTCTTGGGCCATCATCCTCCCCACCCACCACCTGATCAACCCCTAGCTACAACTCCTCATCCTCCAACACCCCAAGAATCGTAAGCCGTACTGGCAAGTGCCCGTCCCACCAGCTTCTATATCCACCTCTCATGCCTGGATCCTCCCTTGCCCCCATCCACTCGTCCTAGACTAAGTGAAATGTTGTCTGGAAGCTAGTCCGACCCTCCAAGGGACTCACTGTAGGGCCCCAATACCTCACCTCCCGTGTAATCTGGGGATACACTGGAATATCTCCCACTATATCCTGTACCTGCCCAAGCTATCAGGTCACCCTGAATGGAGCATAGTAATCCATGATATATATGGATCTCCCAAAAATCCACATCTCCACTCCTACCTAGTGCAACTGCTAGTCATCCCTCCACCTCTTTCATCCCAAAAATGGTCTCCATGTGAACTAGGCTAGCTCATCGAAAATCCTCCTCCAAAACCACACAGACGCTATCTATGTATAGTACAATAGTCCCCTATATCTGTGCACAAATGGCTATCGTGGCCGCCTGTCCTGTACCCCCAGTGGTCGAGCCACAACAATATGCTCCCATGCCCAGATGTGTAGAAGCGTGACCCTTGTAAATAAACGGGCGTACTCTCTGTACACAACCAGATGCATATCATGATATAGCTGGGCTAGCATTGCCGCACCCCATGCATACTACTGACCATCATGCAACATGAAGTATAAATATTTGCTCCATCCAAGAGGGAATCCATGTCCGCCCCAATCCAGAATGATCCGCCCACTCAGGAATCCACCAATCACCAAAACCAATTGAGGAATCTACCAAACACCCATCACTCGACCCAAGTGCATCCTGCTCCTATCTAACATAGGTGGTGTCTCATACTTTCACACCTCCCACAGATAAAAATCAGCTGCATCTAACTGATACTCAGGGATAACACCACGAACGGGGATCTTCAAGATCCTCCAAACATCTAACAGAGTCACTGTGGCCTCTCTAGTTGGCAAACAGAAGGTGTTATACTAACTATCCCACCTCTCCACCAGCGCTGTCATCATGACAGTATGCGCTCGTATCCTCAACCACCTACCTACATAATGTAATCCTAGCGCAGCTAGCACCTCCAACTCATCACGACCTAACTCATGATATAGGCTCATCGTAGCAGGCCAATGCTCCCTTGAAGACAACGGTCCCCTCTCCACCTACATCCATTAGACCAAATCATTACTTTCATACCCAAAAACTCTCTCCTGACCTCCCGAACCAACCATACCCTTCCCCCTATCCTAAAGATTTAAGCCAAAACTTCATTTCCCCCCTTCCCAGGTGCACGTGCTGATCTACACAGCACTTGCACCAAAACCGTGGTGCTCGCACCATTTGGCAGGCACTCACGCCAAGAGAGGTTCCATTCCTGCTTTGACCCCCCTCCCTCGCCCGTCAACGCGAGCACCCGCGTAATCCCTTGGGCGCTCACGCTGAAACGCGAGCACCCACATCAAAGCGTGAATGCTCACGCTAATGCGCAAGCACTCGCGCTAAAGCCCCCCTTTCCCCCTCAATTCCCTATTTTACCCAACCTTTTCGTGAGTGCTCGTGCTTATCTAGGGGCATGCGTGCTAAAACAATGATCAGTGCGTGCGCCTCGCCTAACTTAGACCCCCGTTTCTAGCCCTAATTTTTACCCAAAATAAAAAATTCCAAAAGAGGGATAGTCTTACTCATCGGTGGTCCATAGCTAGTTAGTCGGTCGAATCATCGGATCCTCTCAGTGCGATGATCACGAACTGGAATACGGTCCATCTCTCCTTCTCTTCTTCTTCGCTCTAAGTGTCTCCAAGGCTTGTGTGTAACAATGACTCCTCATTGGGCCCATTGTGGCTTATATGGGCCCCCGTGAGGGCCCATTTCCTCCACGGTCTCGCATTCTGATTTCCTCCTTCCAAATTTTCCACGACTGCTTCATATTTCTTCCTCACTTATCCCTTCCATCCAAATCCTTCTTCCTTTATTTTCGAGAATTTTTTGTCTTTTTTACGAAAAAATCCTCAAAGGGGCATACACCTCCCACACTTTACGCTGGGGCATCTTATTCTTATTCTATCTTCTACCCATCACCAAATTTGCTGCTGCGTAAAAGAGGGGCAAAATGTAGACACTTAAAAATAATTATTTTAATTATTTTTAATTTCTCACATAATTAATTTATTAATTAATTATGCAAATTCTAATTCTCCTCAATATTAATTAATTATAATTAATATTGTCACTATAGTATGTGATTTATTTATTTAATAAATCAACTCCTCTTTTTATTCTTCTAAAAATTAAATCTTCTCAAATCCTCCCCTTAACTAATTAATTTCAATTAATTAGTTAACCTACATGATTCCTACAAATCATCTTCCTAATCCATCATTAACCTAATAAATTCTTCTAGAAATTCCCTAAACTCACTTAACCTTATTCTTCTAATTTTTAATTCCCTCCACTCATTCTCTCTCCTAGTCAAATCCTCCTACAAATCTTATCCCACCTAATCTTTCCTCCAATCCCCCTCCTAATGAGTTGCTAGTGGCTAATCATCATGATTAGCCACAAAGTCAACTCCTTGTCCCTTCCATCCAACCACTATCTTTAAATGATCTTTTCCTAGGTCAAAATTTCACATTCCTCTAGGCATCTCCTCTCCCAAGGATTTTTTAATTCCTTCTTATTCCTCCAATCCCCATGATCATCCCTTTTTGAAGAATTTTAAATTCCTCCTCCCCATTCTTCAAGGAATGTCCCATCCCTTGCTCTTCTCAAGGCACATTGGGAAGTCTTCCCAATGCACCTTGAGGAGTGTGAAGACAATAAATGCCTTTAAGACATATCTCTTGGTCTCCACACCCTCTCTTGGGCCTTGTGTGAGTTCACAAGAAATACTAGCCCTTCATCTTGGATCCATCCTAGCCATCCATTCTTCCTCTCATCTTCCTATAAATTGAAGACTCCATCCCTTCATTCATCATCTCCAAGTTTAGTAATCTTATGCTGCTAGTTTGAGCCTAGAAAAGTCATCATAGCATCCTTACCATGCCAAAATCATCTCTCATCCACACTTAATCATCTCATCCATATCATTTCTCAAGATCCATCTTAATCCATTTGTGCACAATATTTGGAGAGCCATCCACATCAAGCAACCAAAGGAGCACATCAAGTGGAGCATCATCAAGGGGCGCTTTCACTTCATCAAGTTCAATCTGAGGGAGAGGTAAAAAGATTGTGAGGTATATGCATATTATTCATGTTTTTATGTGTTTTTGAGTTATGTCTTTGATTTCACATGCTTACATGTTTGATTTGCATGTTTACTAACTAATCCACCTCATTCTCCTTTTCCCCATCTTCAAGTAGCACTGGCACTTTGGTTTGAAGTTTTGCCCAAACCTCTTCTTTCACATTTGGACCTCTAGATTTGCAGTGCCCTATCATAAGGAAAAGTGTGGACATCATGCCTAGATGTATACAACGTCAAGCAATTTTCCAAATTTTTGTCTAGTTTGTTTCTTAGCTTTGATTTTAGGAACCCCAACGCACTAAAAACTCTCTCATCTTCCACTGAACCTAATATCATGGTAAGACATAAATCAACAAGCTTCAAATATTCTGGCATTGAATCACGGAACACTGCATTCTCAGCTATATATTTTCAAAGCCTTGTTACTGATCCCTCTTTGCAGGGGTTCTCCATTTTGCCATATTGATCTCTCATAGTGTATGCAAAATGAGATGATTGATCTTGAAGATCAGTTTCGTCTAATATTCCATTTATAGTTACTCCATTCAATTCTCTCGATATGCAAAATTGTTTTATCAAAGTCAGTAGCTTACTTTGAAAATCAGCTGCACTGTTGAGGCTCCAATATTAAGGAAACACAATAGACATGGCTTTGAGTAGGTTATCAGAAGGGAATCTAAGTAGTTACAGTCTCAACAATATTGTCGAAATATTCCCTTGTAACTCTTGCTAGTTGCTTCCTCGAGCGCTTTCTTGGTTCCTCAGGGTCAACCATGGCATAGAAGTGTATTGGTATCTCAACTCCCCATACATTGGCACATACCTCCCTATTTGCACCGATTTGTAAAAAGTAATCAGGATTGCTCAAATCTATGAGTGTCTGCCACTTAACAAATTTTTCATCAGATAGTGTTGGTTGATTGCGATAGAGATTGTTGAGGGTCATGCATGTCATCTTACGCAGCGTAGCATATTCTGCAATATAGAGAGCTCTTTTTTGGGCAGCCTTCATAATATACCTTATTTCCTCTAGCATGGGCAAAAGAGTTGCTAAAGTTAATAGTGTCTCAAGACTACTTAACCTTCGAAGAAGGTCAGGAAATTTCAGTTGTTCTGATTCGTCGCTAGTTGTGTGAAATAGTCCAATAAAGGATGGATATTCTGAAAAAAATTGATGCGCTGGACCATCCAAAGAGATCCATCTAGTATCATTATCCTTGAGAAGCTTGTTCCCATCAGTTATTCTATTAGCAAAGTGTTGAAATTCCATAAATTGCTTGGGGCTTCGACAGAAGTGTGAGTAGAGCTCTCTGATTAAAATTTCAATTTTTCTTACCGAAGCATACTTGCTCACAATTCCAAAAGCTAGATTCATTCTATGAGCCATGTAGTGAATTGCAGTAATGTACAATACAAATGAAGTTTCAATTTTTGTACAAAGACCATTCCTATGACCTTGCATTACTAAAGCTCCATCTGCCCCAACACACACCAATTTTTGGCAACTGTCATGTCATCCATACCTTCATATTCAATTAAACTTCTCTTTACTAGTTGAAACAAATTTTCCGTTGTCACGCTCTCCTTCACTTTAGCAAAAGATAGTAGATGAGGTTGGTGGGCATGATTATGTATAGTATAAACATGCATGCATACCCATGAAGTATTGTTTGCTGCCATAACTCCATCTAAAGAAAATGCAATAAAGTTTGACTCTCTTATTTTTTTTCCTTTACATCTTCTTTTTCAACTTCAGCAAGACAACTTGCCCATTCCCATCCACTGTTTACTGACCAATGTCTATTAGGATAGTTAGGAACTTTCAAAATTTTTAATAAACCACTAATCAATGGGAAATTTGTCATAGCACGCCCTCTGCCCAAAATATAAAAAACAACGCTTAACTGAACAACTTTTCCCAGTTGTTCTATTTTCATTGCTTTTCCAAAACTAACTTCAATAAAACCTTTAAATTCAGCTGGCTTCATCTGTATTTTCTCATGAAAATAATACTCTTCAGCATTCCTCACATGCTTACATTCCTCCTTTGTTTTCCATCGTATCACTGATATTTCAACTCCGTCTATCATTTGTGTTTCATAAACTTTACCCATAAGCTTTTCTATGGTGTCAAATTTTAGCTGCAACCTAATTTCCTTGTTATGTTTCCAAGTGCAAATCTTACACCTGCATTCTATTAGAGGCTTGCCTTCAATTGGATTCTACATTGGTTCAATGAATGGATACTTTGATGCCCAATTAATTTGAAAATTCCTTACTGACATATCCCACTCTTGATCCTTTTTTGATTGTGGTTCGCCCTTTTTTGATATGGCTTTTCTTTTCCCCTTCTGTGCATTATCACCCAAGTCGATTATATCATTCCAAATAACTTGGGCATCTACCAAATAATCTTCTTCAAGATCATCCTGATTTGAGAAATCAGGTTCGCCGTCGTCTTCAACATGCAGTGTAGGTGGCAAATTTGTTACTTGTACTTGTGATGATTCACCTTCCTAATTTTCACCACATTCTTTTCCAATGCCAAAGTAGAAATCAACATTCTTCTTTTTGTTGGCCTCTCATGGCCTTCCCCACATTTAGGTTTCCTACCCCTCTTCCTGTTCGACATCTCCAATGAAATAAAGGCTGCCAAAAAAATATCAATTTGTTGAAGAAGCAATAATAGACTATAATGTATAATATATGTTTCATTGGCCCTACGACCTACAATCTAGATGTCTGAGGTCTGAATGTCCCCCCTGAGTCCTGACTACTTGGCACTTACGGGTCACCACTGAATAGAAATGAACTCAACAATGCAAACAAATATAGATAAATTTAGAATAATACTATAACACTTCAAAATTTAAAATATGATCACTCACCTTTAGGTCACTAGCAGTCGCCAATGCAGTCAACAACAATGATTTTCCTTGGTCTGAAACTTCACTATTGATCAGAATTTAGAGCCTAGAACCCACCAGATTGTGTTGACATAGATATGATCTTTGCATGTATTTATACCAATCCTTATATGGTGAGTTCTACAGGAATTTTATATGGTATACAAATATTTGGCGAATCCCACGTAACTATAACACGACTTAAGTAATTTTCGAGGCGATTATAGGTCATCCAAATAATTGGCAAATACAATATAGCTGGCAAAAGTTGGGGTGAATGGAGACACGCGTCGGAAAATGTCGGGCAAATTGGGTCCTCTTGGCTAAAAAATCTTCACATGCCTATAGGCGAATTATGGTCATCTATTAAGGCAACCTCGAAGAGTGTAGGTGAAAAAATTAAATTTACCATGTGTCCACCATATATTGTAGTATCAAAATCATCGAATAGAAACATTTAATTGCATAAACATATGGCTTTCAGGTCATGACTTTGAAGGAAATTGATAATGTTTTGGCGACATGGCCACCCCCAGTCGGTACAAAATGTTCGCCATTTCCGACATGGACGACGTGAAAAATTCACCATTGGTGAATATTCACTAGTAAAGTAATCTCTGGTCATATGGTGTTGTAACAGTTGTGGCCCCATTAGGACCCCACATGACCCCTAACAACACCATATGACCCCTTAGCACACCATATGACCCCTTTGGACCATATGATGTCCTAAGGGGTTATATGGTGCTGTAACACATGTGTGGCTCCATTAGGATCCCACATGACCCCTAACGACACCATAAGACCCCTTAGCACCCCACATGACTTGTAATGATATCATGTGACACCTTAGCACACCACATATCCCCTTAGGGGCATATGATGTCCTAAGGGGTCATATGGTATCCTAATGGGTCACATGGTGTTGTAACACATGTGTGGCCCCATTAGGACCCCACATGACATCTAGTGACACCATATGACCCCTTAGCACACCATATGACCCCTTTGGACCATATGATGTCCTAAAGGGTCATATGGTGTCCTAAGGGGTCATATGGTGTTGTAACACATGTGTGGCCCCATTAGGACCCCACATGACCCCTAACAACACCATAAGACCCCTTAGCACACCACATGACCCCTTACAACCATATGATGTCCTAAGGGGTCGTATGGTATCCTAAGGGGTCATATGGTATTATAACATGTGTGGCCCCATTAGGACCCCACAAGACCCCTAAAGACACCATATGACCCCTTAAGACCATATGATATCCTAAGGGGTCGTATGGTGTCCTAAGGGGTCATATGGTGTTGTAACACATGTGTGGCCCCATCAGGACCTTACATGACCCCTAATGACACCATAAGACCCCTTATCGCACCACATGATCCCTTAGGACCATATGATATCGTAAAGGGTCGTATGGTGTCCTAAGGGGTCTTATGGTGTTGTAACACATGTGTGGCCCCATTAGGACCCCTAACGATACCATATGACTCCTTAGCACACCATACGACCCCTTGGACTATATGATGTCCTAAGGGATGATATAGTGTTGTAACACATGCGTGGCCCCATTAGGACCCCACATGACCCTTAATGACACCATATTACCCCTTAGCACACCATACGACCCCTTTGGACCATATGATGTCCTAAGGGGTCATATGGTATTCTAAGGGGTCATATGGTGTTGTAACACTACGTGTGGCCCCATTAGGATCCCACATGACCCCTAACGACACCATAAGACCCCTTAGCATAACACATGACCCCTTAGGAGCATACGATGTCCTAGGGAATCGTATGGTGTCCTAAGGGGTCATATGGCATCCTAACATATGTGTGGCCCCATTAGGACCCCACACGACCCCTAAAGACACATATGACCCCTTAGGACCATATGATATCCTAAGGGGTCATATGGTGTGTTGGCACCTTCTAATTTTTGAAGAAATTTAGAGGTTGAAATATAAAATTTGCTAAGGTATGAAAGAGTACACCACTGAAAGCTATTTGAGAGGGCCCTTTTGAGGGCTAATAAGTTGGGAGCCAGTAAATTTCATGAGAAATCACTTGGAGAATGTGTTGGACACATTCCATTAAGTCCATATATCCATCTACAAGCTCCTAAAATCACTTTTAACATGTTTTTGATGCACCTACTTTTAGGTGTTTGCACAAATCTGCATGGTTCACATTTCCAGGAAAGCCTGAGTAGCCTACTTTGGAGGCCTATAACTTGCACCCTATTAATTGTCATGAGGAAATTATTCTTCCCCTATGTTCCCTGAAAAATTATGTACCACCCTATTCATTTTCAGATTCCCATGATTTAATTTGACATGTTTTCCAAAGCCAAATCATTTGCAATTTATTGTTTTCTACAAATCAGATAGTGTCAAACAACATTTCAATACCCTTTTTAGGATTTTGTATTTCACACCCGGTTGACCTAAAATCAAAAGTGGTAGTACACCATGACTCTCTATAGGTTTGTCTACCATCTACCCAATTTGTAGCCCCCCTACTCTTCGTTTGGTCAGTTTTCAAGGCTCATTCCATATGGACTTTTCCAGTGTTTTAGAAAGAACATGTAAATGGGCCACTTTGAGCATTAATATCTTTCAGCCGGATGATTATTTTCTCCAAACAATTGGTCCATGAGATTCCTTGTAGTGAAATGAGTATGTGTGCCAGTTTCAAGCTCTTCATGATTTCATTTGATATGTTTTCAAAATTGTTTTGAAACTGGGTTTGAAGAGGTTTCTGATAGGTTTCCGTGCAAAAATAGCTAAGTGGTGATCTTTGGGGATTAATATCTTGCATCTTAGGAATCATCAAGGAAAATGATTTTGTAGGGTGATTACCAGTATATCAGACTATGTTCCTATCAAATGGTATGGCCTCAAGTGGCCATTTGAGAAGTTTTCGAGGCGGTTTTCGGGGGTCATTTTTGCAAAATGGTAAAAACCAAGTTTCAATGATTAAATTTTTTCAGATGGTTGATCGAGATGGATGTTCTAGTGGTTCCAGATCAGTTTTAGGGCCAAGTTGTTTGAGAACAAAAAAGAAAAAATTAGCTGGGGAACCCAACTTGCCTTACCAAACAGTAATGTTATATTTGCAAGGTCGGTGGTATTTTTTTTATTATTTTAATCATTATTATGATTTAAATAATAATTACATATGGGGTAATTTTGGAAAATGGTTCATTTTATTCCAAGAAATTATTTAATAGTGTTTTGACATAACATTGTTAAATATATTATTTATGAATCAATATATCTTCTAAATCATTTTATAATGATTTAAAATGAAACGAAAGCATATTACATTTTGTGGGCCCCGAGAGAAAAAATAAAGAAAATCAAAATGTTCATAAAAACTATTGGCCAATGCAAATATGAAATTATAAGAAAAACCAAATTAAAGATTTGCTTTTTATTGGTTAATGCCCGTGCATGTTTTATTATATCCTTGCAATCTCGTGATCATGTGATGGGAAGATGAGAGGTCATTACTCATCATGGCATTGCGAGGAGGAGAGTCTTTTCCCTAAATATGTTATACGAAATGGAAGCTAGGGTTTTGCAATGTCAGTTTTCACAACTTTCTTCAATATTGGTTATGTTAATGCCGAATGTGGAATCATTGTCATGGAATGTGAACATTTTATTTTATACCTCCAATTAACTTAGTGGCAGTAAATGGTGATATACTTCATTCCTTCCAAGTATTATTTTTGCTTGTCACTATGTAAGCAGTAAATATAGCATGGGTTTTGTTCAAAGCACAGTCAATGTAAGGATTTTGTCAAAAGTTGAAGTCTATATTGTTTTGGCAGACATATAAATAAAATTTGGAACCATAGACTTGGCATGTGAACTTCCAGGAAAAAGGCTCCAATGAAATGTGATTTCTTGAAGCTGTATTACCAAAGATATCAATTAAATAGAAAGTATTGACAGAGCTAGAGTGGATCCTTTGAGTGTTGTGCAGTAAATTGTCAAAGCATTATGACTTGATTTTTTTTTTTATAATGACATTGCAAGTAAATTTTTTGGGCATAAATGTATACAAAATATGAAAGTATAGGAAGCATTTATGGCGCAAATGGTTATAGTGAGATTGTCCATTTGAAAAGATGTGCAGGATATATATTAGGCTTTGAAGGTAAAATAGCACAATGAATGTTAAAAGCCACATTGGAGATATTGTGCGAGGATTGTCCAAGATGATTATATGTAGGGCAAGGATGAATTATTTTGCAAATGGAAAGAATAAAGGTCAATCACAGATAAAATGTAAGTTGCAAATACATTTTCATCAACTAGAATGTATATTCACGTGAAAGATTAAGGGGTAAAATAAGAGATAAAATTTCTGTTGTAAACATGAGAATCCCCTTTTCAAGGATAGTAAAATGTTTTACTCAGAAAGAATAGTGGTTAAAAATGAAAGTGAATAAGGGAAAATTGTAATTGCAAATGAGTATTTTCACTTGTGTGAAAATGTTATGGAGGGAGTTACAAATAAAGTGAAGTATATTATCTTACTGAAGGTGAAGTAAAAGTGAAAAGTAAAATTTACTCAGAGAAGGAAATATTATATAAAGATGCAGTGGTAATATGACATGAAGGGGTAAGTTTATTTTACCCAAGGGGGAAAATGTTGCATGAAATTTGTTTACAACATGAAATATTATTTCACATGGGCATAAGGCAAAGGGAATATATGAGATACTCCAGCTCAAATAAACAAGTGACTTTCTACCTAGGATTATTTCTTGTATGCCACAGAGGAGTGTTTTTAACTGAGTATTGTTTAGAGTGGTCTTACTATGAAGGGTGAATATTTCTTTTTTTACCAAGGAAATAATTTTTTTTAGTCATTGGGCATTAAATTCATAAAAGTGAAAATGCTTAAATAATGGGTAAAAGGTTAGTATATTGATTGTGTGGTAAAACAATTTCACTTAGAGGTGAAAATGATCTTTCAACAAAGGAAAGAATAAAGTAAAGCATTACTTAGGATGTGATTTGAAAAGGGATGGGTAAAAGTGAAATGTAGTTGCAAAGTTACTTTTCAAGGATATAGTATATTTCATAAAGGGCATTCTCAAAAAAAATGAAATGAATGTGAAAGATAAATCATTTTGTTTTCATAAGGAATGCATCCACGGGAAAGGCTTTTCAGCTACAAATAAAGAAAAGGATGATATTTTTCATAAAAGAAGAAATGCATTCACGAGAGAAGATATTTTTCAGTCCAAGCATTAGGAGAGCCAAAATGAAGAATATTTTTAGTTAGAAGATATTTTGGGAAAGTGCAGATCAGAATTTGAAAATGCAAGGATATTTTCAGATGCAGAGAGATGAAAGAGATAGGACACATGGCATCAACATGGCAAATTGAAGAAGACATGTGGCAAAGCAGGAACAGATCTGAAGTCTTCCTCTCTTCTATTTATTCTTCTTTCTTCTCTATTGTAAAGGTTCTGAAATTTTTCTCTTGTACAGGGTCTATAGGTAGCTCTTTTCTAGAGGTTTTAGATCCATGTCGTAGTCTGGTTATTTTGAGAAGCATGCAATGCATTTTGCAGAGCAATTTTATATGGAGTCCAGTGTTCAATTTTTTTTGCAGGCATTTGAAGAATGGAATGTAAAGTGTTATGTGGCAGAATTAATAAATGAAACTATGGTTCGGATCTAGCGTCTCTCCATTGTATGATTCTATTAGTTTTTGACTAAAATTTACCAAGGGCTTATTTTATTCAGTGCATTGTTGTAATGTATGTTGTTTTCTGTTTATGCTTTGGCCCAAGGGGTCAATTAAATTGCTTAAATAGAGTTGCAGAATGATAGGGCTTATGCAAGGATTTAGGTAAGTAGTTCTGGATTTGAATCACTAATGAGATACACTGTAAGGCAGTGTTATCTTGGATCTAATAGCTACTGGATAAAATCTTGTCATATGTCATTTTATATTTTTCACAGTTTCAAGTTGCCCAATGGAATGAGGAATTGGTCTCAACTAGCAATTGTGCTTACAGTCAGTGTTCTTGTCAAAATCATTAGCTCTTGCTACAAGCTTTGTTTGAATCAGAATATCTTTTATTTTGTGTATGTGTGTATATGTGTATATGAGCTGAAATGTCTCATGGCTCCAGGAAGTTGAGGAACATTCTCCTTTTTTGTTGAGCCCATATGAGAACCATTAATTCCAATAACTTGAAGAGTTGTTCATTCTTATTGCTCCACTTTAAGTTGTAGATCAATAGATGATTAGCCATCATTTAGCATCTCCTTAAATTGTTGTTGAGCCTTTTGGTGAGATTATCTACTTTATTTAATGTTATTTAGAATTGTGGTGCAGAGATTGTAAATGCATTAAGGGATCACGCTCCTTGGTTTTGCAGAGCCTAAAGTGTAGAAGGATCTTACATCCTTGATAAGTTGGTCCAAGTACTTGAAATTTTTTGATAATTGAGGCTGGCAACTTCATAGGAAGTGGAGAGATCAACTTGGTTGTTGCATAAGCGTAAAACCCATAATTGGGAACCAACATGGTGTCCTACGGGGTTATTGTTACAAGCTAGGGTTGTTGTTGCACCAAAAGATCGACCTATCAATGCCCGATACAACCACTAGACTTATAGAATCCATAGGAGGCTGTTAAACCATCTTGTGAATCCTCGAGAGGGACGCTGACCGACTGCCAACAAACCCCACTACCAACAATCCCCCTCCCAACGTCACTCACCATGACGTGTGTGATTCAAACATGTGACCAAGCTCTGATACCACTTGTTACAAGGTAGGTTTGTCATTGCACCAAAAGATCGACCTATCAATGCCCATTACAACCACTAGACTTATAGAATCCATGGGAGGTTGTTAAACCATTTCGTGAATCCACGTGAGGGACACTAACCCAATGGCAATATATATATGGTGTTGTAAGACATGTGCAGCCCCATTAGGACCACACATGACCCCTAACGACACCATAATACCCCTTAGGACCATACTATGTCCTAAGGCGCTGTATGGTGTCTTATTCTCTCTCTCTCTCTCTCCCCGCTCTTTCTCTCTCCCTCCCCCTCTATCTCCCTTCCTTTCCCATCTTCTCTCTCTCTATCTCCCTCCCTCCCTCCCTTTCCCATCTCTCTCTCTCTCTCTCTCTCTCACTCTCTCTCTCTCTCCCTCCTTATCCACTCTTTCTCTCTCCCTCCCCATCTATCTCCCTTCCTTTCCCATCTTCTCTCTCTCCCTCTCCCTCCCTCCCCAACTCTTTTCCCCTCTTCTTTTATCTCTCTTTCTCTATCGCTTTTCCTTCACCCTTTCTTTACTATAAGAAAAGCGTATGGGTTTTTAACATAAGAAGCACATAAGGGTTATGGGAACTATGAATGTTGGTTTTTTGGGGTATTTTTAGGGACAAAATATGCGTACAGGTTTTTAACATAAGAAGCACATACAGGTTATGGGAATTATAAACGTTGGTTTGTTGGGGTATCTTACAGACTAAATACGCATATAGGTTAACTAAAAGTAACTTGTACGCATTTCTTTCACATATTTTATTTGGTCAATGACCTCAACAACCACAAAATGAGTTTTGGAACTCGTTCAAGGCCCCATTACAACTGATTTTGCGATTCTATGACATTTTTATGTCAAAATAAGTGAACATTTTATTTTGCATGGGTTCAAATGATTGAATTGTTGTTCTAATTAGTTTGTTCAATGTTATTCTGATTGTTTAATAGTTTTGATTATTAAAAATAATGATAATACTCATTTTTTATGGTGATTTGATTGTATAAGTTTTTGTAACATATATGTGAAAAATGATTCTATTTAGGATAATAGTTATTAACAATGGGAAAGAACTAGCGAGGAACAACTGAACAATGAGACGCTAAAAAGGAAAGACAAAGGAAATGTATGAAGAAATTACGTGAACTGAGAACAATGGGACAATAAGGTGTGCCATCTACAACATCTCAATTAGATGTACCAAATGAACCTAACACAATTGAAGAAGAAATCAAAATCACTAATCAAACAAATTATGAATATGCACCAACAACATTTGATTTACCGAGTGAACCTAATGCAATTGAAGAAGAAATAACAATCAATAATCAAACAAATGATGAATGTGCACCAACAATATTTGATTTACCAAATGAACCTAATGCAATTGAAGAAGAGACCAAAATAAAAAATCAATCAAATGATGAACATACACTAGCTCAATTTGATGCGATGAATGTACCTAATGCATGCAGTGCACCAGTGTTAACACCTCCTAGAATTATTCGTAGGAAACCAAAGTATCTAATTAACATTGATGAGAATATTTTGAAGCCAATGCCCAATAAATTACACAAACAAACTTGTAGAAGAATGGTTAAAAGAATATGGCAACACTATTTTGAAAACTTAAATCAAATTGCAAGATGCCAATTAATTGTTGAAATGATTAGAAATTTGAAATTTAGAGACAATGAAAATTCTAGGCTTAAGATCATCCAAAAATAATAGTGAAAGAACTATTGTGAGAAATCTATTTGATGCATATCAAGAATTTTGTTCAAAGTCACGTACTAAAGATTCTAATGTTACTCAACGTGTTATTACATCAACCATAATGAGCAAGAAAATAAAAAAGAGATCGTTTGATAAGAAAACCAAGTCATTAAACATAAGTAAAAAAACATTATGTAAAACATTAGAGAGGCAGGAGAAAGTAGAGGATCCTAACAATAATTCTCTTTGGGTGTTCTCAGGTAGACTAACATGCAAAGACAAGGTTGTTGTTGATGCACTAAGAACATTAATTAAATTTTTTTGGCATGACAACACAAGGGTTTCGCCTAACCAAAGAGATGTTGTTAGAAGGTGAATCGGATCTAGAAATCATGAGCCTCATGCCAAACACTACTTGGATATGACTCAAACAAATTTATATGAAAGATTCCTTCAAACGTTTCCTCAAATAAGAATTAGTCAAAGATTTTTTGAAATGAAAAAACCTTTTTATGTTAAGATTAATCATGTATGCACCACATGTTGTTATAAGATGCATATTGAATTTTTCATGCACTATGATATTTATCGTCATATATGTTGTACTTTGCACACTAACGATGTTTTGCAAGAATTAAATATACAAGCACCTCCCAAGTCACCAAGAGAATTTATTTCAAGTGTCCTATGTAAAAGAGATGATGATTTCATTTATTATAAGATGATGTGTTTGAAAGGTTATTGTGCTACATGTGGTGGTTTGCAACATTTACCAAGATGTGTACATTTGGAGAGCACACATGAAATTGGTGAGAAACTAGTTTCTTTTGGAAAATACAAGACATTCACATATGGGGTTAAAGATGGAAAGGAATTGAAGAGATGTGAGTTAGTGAAAAATGATAATGTGTAGCTGAATTTATGAAAATGTTTCAAGAGAAACTAGTTTATGAGTACATAATGCATACACATAGAGCTCGGTGGCTAGATGAGAAATTCAAGTTATGTAAGGACACATTTTCTCTTGGTGCCATTGTCTCTATCATTGATTTTGTTGAGAATTATACACTACAACCACAAAATGAAGTGCAACCTATGTATTACCATTCAATACAAGTTACTATTTTTGTACACAAAACATTCATGCATGCAGATAATAGAACATAGGAGGATATAAGGGTTTTAAGAGAGTATCACTTCTACATAAGTGATGATCATACTCATTCATCAAAGTTTTTGCAAGGAAGCTTTAAAGTTTTCTATGATAATTTAAGGAAAGAAACATACGATACAACCAATACATAATATGGTCAGCTAATTGCACCTCTCAATTCAAGAATGCAAGGATGTTCTATTGGTTGACTAGGATGCATGTGACAAGCGGTGTACAACACTTTTAGAATTTCACCGAGGCTAGACATGGAAAGGGAGAGCACGATGGTGCATGAGTATGTGTAAAAAGAGCCCTAGCTAGAGAAGAATTGAAGTATGAAGGTGGTGTTGAGTTGATAGATGCATCAATAATTATACGATGGTGTAACTCTACAATGAGACTAGGTAATGCAGGTCTGTCTATGTTTTATAGATATTTTTGGCTGATTATTGAATATAACATTGAAAATTATCAATATTGTTGTACAATTGTAGGATTGAGCGACATGCACTCATTTAGAAGTTCAAATACAAGTTCACTAGTAATTTATACTAAACAGATTGCATGTTTTTGCTCTTCATGTATGTAATTTTTGTGGAAAGAATGTGAATCACAAGAGTGGGTTGACAAATGGTCTTGTAGACTGTTGGTTCCCATTGATATATATCAAGTTCCCAAAGCACTATAATTGAACTAGATGGAAGTATCAGTGGATTTCGACCATGTATCAAACCTAGTGGAACCAAGTGATTTTTTTTGGTTAAATTTTTGCAGGAATTTTTTTGGCTTTGTTACATCACACGTTATTTTTGGTATTAATTATCAGTCTATAAAATATAGGTCATGTCTACGCAGATTTTGCAGAATAGAACAATGAAGAAGGAATATACTACTTTTTGTATCGTTGTATTGATCCTAAAAGAAAATTGACAACCACAATCATTGACTGAGAGGATGTTGAGTACCCAATAGGGTCTGTTGTCCTGAAGAATTAATCAATACAACATGACATGATGAGTTCCTGGTATTTGTCAATAGTTGATTGCTTGGTGTTGTATTTTTTTATTGTTGCCATCATTCCAAAGGGGGACAATGCTGGCATATTGGCATAATAGATAGAGATGATATACCAAACATAAACAAACATGGTTGCCATCAATGACAACATAAATAACTGATCAGCAAGCATTATATCACAATTATATCATCACCAATAGTCCATCAATATATCATCACCAACACTCCTTTATCGGTACACCATCATCTCTATCAGTTATGCCAATATGCCAAAAATACCCTATCAAGAATTTTGATGTTTGGTTGTTCAAGGAATTTGAAACACACAAACATATTCTTCATTTCTCCAACCTTGTTGTTGCAAAAAATATTCAATTGATTAAGTATTGTGGTAGACCTCATAACAAGAATTTATGGAAATTTCATGAATCTGACCATGAGGCATTACTTGACACAATACAGGTTAGAATTGATCCAATAAGCTCACTTGATTGACTTTGGGTCATCTATAAGTGTTCAATGTGTTGGAGCATTACAATGATTCTATGGTTCAGGGTAAAATGATTTTGAGAATTTTGTATATATCATCAACAAATTGTTCTATATTCATTTTTTGTATATATAAATGCCCATGAGCTAATTTGTGCATATTTAGAGGCAAAATTTTGTATATTTAAATGGCCATGAGCTAATTTGTACACATTTAAATGCCAAATTTTGAATATTTAAATGGCGACAAGTTGGCTTGTGCATATTTAAATGCCAAATTATATATAAATGCCCATGAGATGATTTGTAAATAATTTTTTTGTATATTTAAATAGCCAAGAGCTGATTTGTCCATATTTAGAGGTAAATTTTTGTATATGTAAATTTTGTATTGTTTGATTATAAATATATAAATGGAATTTTGTGATGCATTTTGTGCTTTTTATTATACTTGAAATTTTGTATGACTATTTATGAGTACATGACCTAGTTTAGTTTTCACAAACTAAAAAAATGCTACCCTGTGAAAATATCTCCGAGTCTTCAAAAACTGAGATAGGTCATTGTAGATGGGCCTCACATGACCCCATAGATTCAAATAGATCAATCATATGAGTCCTAAATTCTGAGAAATAGTTTGTCAAAGTTTGACAATTGTTTGGACTTATGGCACTTGAGAGATCGCATTGGTAGGTTATGGCTCTGGATGTTTTGATGAGTTGGGAGGCACAACATGAGCTTCCCTACCATAAAATTGCCCACTCGGACATTCTCGTGCTGGTAGTTTGTGGCCATGATGAATGGAATAAAAGTTAGCCTATCTAGCAACCTTGCATTGCATGCATCTGACAATTTTTGCACCAATTGAAAAAATGCTACCCTGTGAAAATGGATACAATTCCTCAAAAAATGAGATAGGTTATTGTAGATGGGTCTCACATGACCCCATAGGTTCAAACAGATCAATCGTACATGTCTTATATTTTGAGAAACAATCGGTTAAAGTTTGACAATTTTTTGGACTTAGGGCACTTGAGAGATCGCGTCTATAGGATATGGCTCTAAACAATCCAGCAAGTTGGGAGGCACAATAGGAGCTTGCCTATCGTAAACCTACCAACCAAGATGTGATCATGCTAGTAGTTCATGGCCATGATAAATAGAATGAAAGTTAGCCTATCTAGCAACCTTGCATTGCATGCATCTGACAGTTTTTGTACCAACTGAAAAAATGCTACCCTATGAAAATGGCTCTGAGTCTCTAAAAACTGAGATAGGTCATTGTAGATGGGCCTCACATGACCCCATAGGTTCAAACATATCAATTTTATGTATCCTATATTTTGAGAAATATTCCATCACGATTTGACAATTTTTTGGACTTAGGGCACTTGAGAGATCATGTCGGTAGGGTATGGCTTTGGACGTTCTCGCGAGTTGGGAGGTACAACAAGAAAATTCCTACCATAAACCTACCCACCCAGACGCACTTGTGCTGGTAGTTCATGGTCACAATGAACAAAATGAAAGTTAGCCTATCTAACAACCTTTCATTGCATGCATCTAACAATTTTTGCACTAACTAAAAAAATGATACCCTATGAAAATGGCTCCGAGTCTTCCAAACTGAGATAGGTCATTGTAGATAGGCCTCACATGACCCCATAGGATCAAATAGATCAATCGTATGCATCTTGGATTTCAAGAAATAGTCTGTCAAATTTTGACAAATTTTTGGACTTAGGGCACTTAAGAGATTGCGCCGGTAGGGTATGGTTCTGGATGTTTCGATGAGTTGTGAAGCACAACAAGAGCTTTCTTACATTAAACCTACTTACTTGAACGTTCTCGTGCTATTAGTTCATGGCCAAGATGAATGGAATGAATGTTATCCTATCTAGCAACCTTGCATTGCATGCATCTGACGATTCTTGTGTTAGGATAACCGATCGATAATTGAGAGGGGGGGGTGAATCGGTTGTCAACAAATTATCAAAAATTAAGCACACAAAGCCTTTTACCAGGATGCATAAACTGAATACCGGAATAGCATATATTTCACAAAAGGAGCCTCACTGACTACAAAGAAATCTAGAATACAATCTAGAAAGATGAATGAACAACAAGAATAACATCTCCTATGCCTAAGTACAGTTCGGGTTAAGCTCAATACTATAGGTCTTAAACCTCTTACACAAACCCAATTCGATCACCTATGATCGACCAAAACCTCTGCATATGATTACAACTTTATTCGCACATAGATAATCTCATAACCCATACCATGATCTACAAAGAGATCTTACATCATATTTATACCAACCCGGGACCTAAACAATTTGGTTGGCCACCTAAAAGATAATATAATAGATCCGTTACATAATGCCGCAAACCAATGATAAACCAAGTCGGCCTAAGATCAAAATAACATAAACCAAACAATAAATCCAACCAGTGACGCATTGGGAGCATCAACCAACACGTTACATAAATTGGTCCATAACCTAGCAGAATAATACTAGACCCAAAATAGGTTGCCATAAGACAAATGAAACACCATGAACAATTGGAACATAAACATGATAACCATCAGCATCCTAATAACCTTCTAGAACCCACACCAACACCACTTATTAGATTTATCAAAAGATCTTCATCAAAGCGATGTCGGTAAAACCCTTACCGATAACCAAAAGGCTTACTAGAACAAAAGATAGCATCAAGATCATCAAATCCTAAATGAATTGAATGTGATATGCATCAGGAACACATGAATAACCAATCCAAACCAATTCCAACAGCTGGACCAAACCAGAGAAGATCTCCAGATCAACATCATAAACCAACCACTCTACTGGAACCCAGTAGAGAGAAAAAAAACTAGCGTTGACATCAATGATAAACACCAATGCAACACATAATCAATTCTTCCAAATTGCCAACAATCTCGCCCTTTGGCATTGATGGCAATACTAGATGTGAAAAACATCCAAGTGCCAAGAAATGCGAGACAATTCTTCCCCAATGGAAGACATCCAAAGGACTCTCCAAGATGATAAGATAATGAAGTTTTGAACCAATAGACAAAACTTCCCTTGTGAATGATATCCCCGTTAAGCTCTGTTTTTCACATAAATATGTCTCCCCCTTTTACATCAATGCTAGAAATCTAACATAAACATCAAAGGAAAAATAAGAAATCCTCTGAACCACACAACTGACTACTCCTCTTGAATAGTAGCACCAACTCATCAATCCAGAATGAATGATAGTTTTGATAATGCATACCGAACTGATGCCAATCAAAATCACTCAAGTCTCTACTGGAGGGGTAGAAACTCCCAATCTATCTCTGAAGTACTCAAATGATTCCTTAGGAAAAGGTTTAGTGAAGATATCTGCAATCTGCTCTTTAGTCTTCCCATAAATCAGTCTGACTTCATTTGCTTCCACCTTCTCCTTCAGAAAATTATGCTTGATAGAAATGTGCTTTGTCTTAGAATTTAATACCAGATTCTTTGATATGTCAATAGGAGTAGAGTTATCAGAGTGAAAAACTACCAGTTCATTACAATCTATAGATAGGAATTTGGAAATCATCAAAGCAAGTAACAAATTAGACTAGCTCAATCACAAAAACTAGATTGCAATGACAAATCCTAAAAACATTCAATAGAGACATGAAAACAAAACATTCAAATCAAATGCAAACCATCGCAAACGTGAATGTCTCCTCCAGAATTCTCCATTGTCCTTCTTTCTCCTTCAAATTGCTTTGTTTGTGGATCTCACCTACAAGTGCATAAGCATGAGATGAAAGCAAGATTGACAAAACAACATAAAGATACTAGAAGCGTGATTAATTGATCGATCAGGGGGGAATCCCTTGATTGAAGAAATTCATCCAATTTATAGATAAATTGGAGAGAAGACAAGATTAGCATAAAATTGATTTGAATGGAAATTCAAATCAAGAATAGCAAAATTATGACAAGTTATGACAAAATTGACACTTTCTATGCAAAATTGATTGATTGACAAATTATGACAAAATTGACAAGATTGCTAGACAAAATTGACAAGATTGACAAATTATGACAAATTATGACAAGATTGAAATGTCATTCCCATGAAATTAGGGGAAATATTAGAAAAATTGAAGAAAATAGGAGAAAATAGAAAATTAGATGAATTGGAAATTAGGAAATTAGAAATTGATCAAAATTAGGTAAATTAATTAATAATTTTTCATTCATTAATTAATTCACAAAGAGAGGGGGAATTAATTAGCCAATTAAATAAAAATTTAATTGTGACAAGAAGACCTAGGATAAATAAATAAATTATTTAACCTAGAGGAAAAATGACAATCAAGATTAAATGAATAAATCATAAAATCCTAGAAATAAGAGGACAAAGAATTAGGTCAAGACAACAAGAAATTAATGTCGACTCGATCATGATTTTGATTGACAAAGGACCAATGCTGATAAACGATTGAGATTGGTTGACAAATTGACCAAGATTGATAAAGAGACCAAATTGATAGGCGCCAATTGACAAGGAATAATGACTAATTGATCCAAATTGACATGATTGAAAAAGGACAATGATCGATGACAAATCGATCGCAAAATGACAAGATTGACTAGGACAAGGATCGATGACGAATCGATTGCAAAATGACGAGGTTGACAAGGACAAGGATCGATGATGAATCGATTGCAAAATGACAAGATTGACAAGGATGAGGATTGATGATGAATTGATCACAAAATGACAAGATTGACAAGGATGAGGATCGATGACGAATCGATTGCAAAATGACAAGATTGACAAGGACGAGGATTGATGACGAATCGATCGCAAAATGACAGATTGACAAGAGGACAAAAGGCTAATTCGAAAGCGATAAAAATGAGGAATGCAGAAGAAGGACTTGATGCTTGCAAATAATAAAGACCAAGTGCGCAACATAGAAGAAATGTTAAATGCGATGCAAAAACCCTAAAATAAGGCAATGCACAAATGTTAAAGTATGACTCCGCAAGCGTTGACCATTTTTAGATGTCTACACAATCTACCCTTATATCCTTCAACATTTTCTTCACCCATAGAACTTGTGTATAGTTAGTAGCAGTAGCAATAGACTCAGCTTCAACAATAGATAAAGAAGTACATGGTTGTTTCTTTTTGATCCATGAAACAAGTTTCTTTCCAAGAAAAAAAGCTCCACCAAATGTGCTTTTCCAGTCATCAACATCTCCAGCCCAGTCTACATCTGTATATGCACATAGTATAAAGTCATCATTTTTAGGATACCACAAACCATACTCAGTTGTTCCTTGTAAATAACTGAAAAATCCTTTTAACCTCACTCTCATGATTCTCTCTAGGATCACTCTGATATCTTGATGCAATACAAACTGCATTCATTATATCCGGCCTAGTATGAGTCAGATATAACAAACATCCAATCATAGATTTATACCTTGTAGGATTTATTGGAGCTGATGCATCATTCTTTGTCAATTTCTCACTTGTAGCCATAGGAGTACCAACCGGTTTGGAATTTTCCATACCAAATTTCTTCAACAACTCTCTAGAATACTTAGTTTGATAGATGAAAATAACTTGAAAGTCTGAGTAATCTACAAACCTAAGAAAAATTTCATCTCCCGAATCATAGACATCTCAAATTCATTCTTAATATTATCAAAGAATTCTATACATAACATCCTCACCTCCAAAAATGATATCATCAACAAAGACTTCAACAATCAATATGTCATCATTAGTGATCTTATAATATAAGTTATTGTTAGCATTACCTTTAGTGAAACCAAGATTCAAAAGATATTTGTCCAATGTAGCATACCAAGCTCTAGGGGCTTGTTTCAATCCATATAAAGCTTTCCTTATTCCTCACAACTTGTCCATCCTCATTCAATTTATTCCTAAAAACCCATTTAGTTCCAATAACATTCTTATTTTTAGGCTGGGGAACTTAAGTCCATTGGTTGTTCTTTTCAATTTGATCTAATTCCTCTTCCATAGCACTCATCCAACATTCATCTTTACAAGCTTCAATAATTGATGTCGGTTCAACTTGAGAAATTAAACATACCGCATTAGCTGCCAACCTTCTTCTTGTCATTACTCCTTTATTTTTATCTCCAATGATCTAATCTTCTAAATGATTTAACCTTACATACCGAGGAGTCTTCTGACTTTCTATTTTTCTACTCTGATCTCCAGTTACTATTGAATTTCCTGATACTACTAGGGTAACTGGTTCAACATTCTATTCCGTTACAAGTTCTACCAGTTCAGTTATGATCATCTCCACTTCCGATTCTCTCTCATAAGTTCTGATTTGACCTTTGTACAACTCATCCACCTTGACATTAGCATTCTCCATAATTCTCTGCAATCTTTTGTTATAACATCTATATGCTTTGCTTTCATTAGAATAACCAATAAATATCCCTTCATCACATCTAGGATCAAACTTTCCAATGGAATAATCTCTTTTGATATAGCATTTACTACCAAAGATTCTGAAATACTTAACTTTAGGTGTATGACCAAACCATAACTCATAAGGTGTCTTATTGGTGTCTCCTTTGATATAAACTCTATTGGCCGTCATGCTCACAACTTCTCTCCAATAGATATGAGGCAGATTAGCTTCCATCATCATAGTTCTAGCCACATCCAAGATAGTTATGTTCTTTCTTTCCACAACACCATTCGGCTGAGGTGTTCAAGGTGCAAACAATTGTCTGCTTATCCTATACTTCTCATAATAACTGTTAAATTCATCGGATGTGATTTCATCACCTTGATATGACCTTAAGCATTTAATCTTTAACCCCATCTTTGTCTCAACTTTAGCTTTAAAGATCTTAAACTTTTCAAAAGCTTTAGATTTCTCCCTTAGAAAAGTAACCCACATCATTCTAGAATAGTCATCAATGATTAGCATAAAATATCAATCACCCTGAAAACTTTTTATTCTAGTAGGACCACACAAATCAATATGAATAAGATCAAGAACATCATTAGATTTGTCTTGTATACTCTTAAAATAAGTTCTCACCTATTTTCCCATTTGACATTCCTTACATACTAGATTATAGGGCTTCACAATCTTAGGTATATCTCTAATAGCCTTAGTTGAATTGATCTTTACAATGCAATCAAAATTCAAATGACACAACCTCTTGTGCCATAACCAACTCTCATCAATTTGTGCAATCAAACATGTATTCTCACCGAAGTTCAAATGAAAGATGTTACCTTTAGTCTATGTACCGGTTGCAATCTGCAATCCAGATGTATTGATGATTTTGCATTTTCCATCCTTGAACTGTAATTGAAATCCCTTATCCATCAACTGTCATACACTCAAAAGATTATGCCTTAAAACTTCAACATAATAAACATTACTAGTGTTATGCTTACCATCCTATGATATAGTTCCTCTTCCTATGATCATGCATGCTTTTTCATCTCCAAATCTAACCAGACCACCATCAAATTCTTGCAAAGATAGAAACTTCCTTTTATCTCCAGTCATATGATGTGAACATCCACTCTCTATCACCCATTCCTCCTTGTCTTGAATTTTAGCAGCAAGGGCCTTTTCCTCATTTTGAATAATAGGTGTCGAATAATATTCCTTGGTAGCCCAAAATATCTATTCCTTTCCACTGGCAAATCCACTAGCTGAATCTTGTGCCTGTTCATCGTCAAAATTAGTCACACCTTCCTCATCCACATAGTAACATGATTTCTCTTTGTTTCTCCTATACTTATGCTTGTTCTAATAATCATGGTCAGGCCTAAAAGATCTTCTAGATTTCTCTTCAAATCTTGAATTCCTTTCAGGACATCTAGATGCAAAATGACCTATCTTATTACATGCAAAACATTTAAAAGGTGATTTTCCTTCATACTTACTTTAAGACCTTTAAGTACTCTTTTAGAAAACATGGCTTCAATTTTCTCGAACTCATCATCTCCTTTCTTCATTTCCTCTAGTTCCTTCACATATAAAGCTTTCCAATCACTCTTATGAGTTGATGATGTTGATTTATGAAAAGTAGATTCAATCTTTGTAGCTCCTTGAGGACCAAATTATTCAAGCTCAAAAGAAAATAACATTCCAATCAAAGTATCCCTGTTAATAGAAGTGTTAGCCATTGTTCTCAGCTCATTAACTGTAGCAGCCTTCATCTTGTAAGCTGGTGGCAAAGCTCTCAATACTTTAGAAACAATCTCATCTTTGCTCAGAGATCCACCACAACACTCAATTCCCATAACAATTTCGTTAACTCTTTCTATAAAAGCAGTAATCCTTTCATCTTCTTCCATCTTCAAATTCTCATACCTCACTTGGTAACCATCAAGTTTAACAATTTTAATAGTAGGGTCACCTTCATTCAGAGCCTCCAACTTATCACATATAGCCTTTGCAGATGATTGGCCAGTTAATCCCATAGTTTGCTAACCAGAAAGTGCACTTAAGAGTGCTTCTCTAGCTCTAGAGTCATTTTTCAATGTCCTTATCCAAGTTTGCCGGAGGAGGATTGCCAGATGTCAGATTATGAGTTTACCCTTTCTCTATGATCTCCCAAATCTCTTTCCCAATACATCTCAAATGAGTTTCCATCTAAATCTTCCATACCCTATAATTTATCATATCAAGCTTTGGGGTTTCTCTTCAAAAAATAGATGCAGTTGAACTATTAGTTGCCATAGGATCTCCCTCAAGTGGTTAAGCTTCTTCAGAGAGGACCAGGCTCTGATATCAATTGTTAGGATAACCAGTGGACATTTGAGAGGGCGGGTGAATCAGTTGTCAACAAATTATAAAAATTTAAGCACACAAAACCTTTTACCAGAATGTATAAACTAAATACCAGAATAGAAGATATAACAATTAAGCACAAACATAAATCACAGAATAATTACCAACCATCCATAACACATAACACTGAGATTTGTACGTGGAAAACTTGGTAAATGGAAAAAACCAAGGTGGGAAGCCTACCCACAGTCAGATAATACTTCTGTAACAAGTATGTGATTACAATAAGAGGGGTTTCACATGTAGGAAGGCCAACAACCTAGAGCGCACTGCTCATCACAAAAGGAGCCTCACTGACTACAAAGAAACCTAGACTGCAATCTGGAAAGATGAATGAACAACAAGAATGCCATCTCCTATGCCTGAGTATAGTTCTAGTTAAGCTCAATACCAGAGGTCTTAAACCTCTTACACAAACCCAATTCAATCACCTATGATCGACCAAAACCTCTTCATATAATTATAACTTTATTCACAGACAGATAATCCCATAACCCATACCATGATCTACAAAGAGATCTTACATCATATTTATACCAACATGGGACCTAAACAATTAGGTCAACCACATAAAAGATAATACAATAGATCCATTACATAATCCTCCAAACCAATGATAAACCAAGTCGGCCTAAGATTGAAACAACATAAACCAAACAATAAATCCAACCGATGACGCATCGGGAGCATCAACCAACACATTACATAAACTAGTCCATCACCTAGCAGAATAACACCAGACCCAAAATGGGTCACCATAAGCCAAATGAAACACCATGAACAATTGGAACACGAACATGATAACCATCAACATCCTGATAACCTTCTAGAAGCCACATGAACATCACTTATTGGATTCATCTAAAGATGTTCATGAAAGCATTATCGGTAAAACTCTTATCGATAACCAAAAGGCTTACTAAAATAAATGATAGTATCCAGATCATCAAATCCCAAACCAATTGAATGTGATACACATTAGGATTGATAGCTCTAAAAATTGATTGCATAAAATTTTCAATTTTTGAGCTCAAATATTGATTTTTGGGTATTTCTTATATCCTCTGTGAACGATCCAAGGTCTAGGGATTAGGGATTATCAAAAAAATTTACATTTAATTAAACCATAGCATTGGTATATTCTGCTGTTACTTTTTCCCACTTAAGGCCGAGGGTACCCTTTCCATGAGCGGGGCCATCCTATTCCCTAAACATTAAGTGATGATCAACCGGTTTATGAAAAATGATTTTTCCTAAGTCGCAAAAAATTTCCTTATGACCGGTTTCCTTTTAAATATCCCCGCCCATGATTTCCCTAAGCCCCAAAGTCTTAAAATATTCTGATCGTTAGCTAAAGACATGACGGATCCAAGGGCTAGCACTTCCCCATGATCAAAGATGTGAGGATTTTAATGACCGCGACATTCCGAGATTATGCCACGTGTTATCAGTGGAAACTGGCAGGGTTAGCTATCTAACCAGTCGAAAGCATTGTGTTACCGGTTCGCAAGCGGTAAAGGTCGATCTACTAACACTCCCATCAATTCGCACATGCTTAGAATAAATAGAGATGTTTTATCCTCAGGTAAAAGATGCTCAACTTTTAAATCCTGGAAGAGTTAACAGGCAGTATGCAAAGCAGTATAGATTAAACAGATCAGACGACCCTCATATTCTAACAAAGGAAGTTGCAGGAAGCTTACAGACTGCACCATCATGTGATGATGCCACATTTCCCAGGATGATCAGGAAGACCTATGGTGAGGTCGCTGATGGAGTTTGGTCAAAGGATGATATGGCATTGTTTAGTCAGGGTTTTGTGGGTCCACGGATATAGATGGAAAGTCAAAGTGGAAGTCAGAAAATAATGACTGTTAGATTTGCCAAGCTGAATGAGATCCGCGGTTGAGTTTCAAATGATAAATGAGGGATTTTGGAGGTACCAGTCATAGCTCGCTTGTGGGAAAAGGCAGAATGAATAGGATTCAGACTTGTCGATTCAGGATTGATTAGACAGTCAAAGATGGTAGCCTAGAGATGTAAAAGGATTTGTATAAGCTTCCAGTTCAAGTGCGATAGATCGCAAGTTCTCTAATGAATTCATACATTTGTCTGTTGGAAGAGATTCTAAAGCAGGAGACTGTACACTAAGAAAGGAATAAGATCATAATAAAATCATTCACGTAAGGTCAACACATGTAGGTGGCAATGGAGTGATGGCCTAGAAGATGGTAGTGTATTGAGTTATAGGAATGATTGCTAAAATCCATAGCTGACAAGAAGAGAAGAAGATATCATGATGATGATTATTCACATGGATTAGCACTCCAATATTGAAAGGAATTCTGATTATAAATTCACTAGGCAGATGATAAAATGGGTAGAAACAAATACAAGCTTTTTCATTTTTTGAGAGCGATTCTTCATCAGTGAGAGGATGTTGTTCGAACAGAATTATGAATGGAGTCATTGCATATTTTGTGACATTAGATGGATGATCTTTCTTTGGTATGATGTTGTTCATTTCTAGAGGGATTGTCAAAGATCAAGGGATTGCCAAAGGGGGTGTGAAATCCTTTTCTTTTCAAGAAAAGTCACCTTGGGCATATTCCCCACTCTTACTCTGCATTTCATTGGCAAAGTGTTCCAAAAAGGAGCTCATGGGGGATTGAAAGAAGGATTTGTTCGAGGGAGGATTGGTAGCTAGTCAAATCTGTAGCAACATGGAAGCTACAATGCCTTCCCAACAAATCCTATTTATCCTTGAGTTCCTCTTTCCATTTTCTCTGATCCGGGGCATAAAGGTTAGAGATTTTCCTCTATTTTGTTGGGAAAATTTTGTTTCATGCTGTGATATGTTTTCCTTTTCAGGAAGAGAAATGCTATGGAAAGATTGAGCATATATGGGTCCATCCAGAAGTGTCAGGGTGATATCAGCACGGCTTAAGTGGTTTTGTTTCTACCAAAAACTGGTTGAGGATTTTGGTTCAACCTCATCCCATGCATTAGCATGTGGATAAGAATTTTTTGTAATAGAATTATGTATAGCCTCTAAGGCTCGGTTCTGATGACAAGTGTCTTTTGGCCTAAAGCTTGTTGCTCCGTTACTTTCAATAAAAATGAATTCAAGACCATTAGTTAGGGTTCCGAATTTTCAAAGAAGGATCTTTGTAAAATAGATCTTTTCTGCAGGGTTAAGTTCCATGTAGTTCTAGAGAGTCGTAGGAAGTAATAAGGACTGTAATGTTATTTTGAAGAGCATAAAAGTAATAGAATAGTTGCAAGTTCCCTTTTCAAGAGGGTTATTATGTACTTGAATTTGTTGGCTATCATCTGATAAAAGATAGCTTATAATGTTAATACAAATATATTTTTCCTAATCTTTACTCTCCTATGTGCTATTTTATCTTCTTTTAAGAAAATGGGATCAAGGGTTTTGTTTGTTTGCTACATTGTTATGATGTATGTATTCTTCCATTCAATGCTTTAGTCCAAGGAGTTAATTAAATGATTGAATGAGATTATAGAGAAATAAGGCTCGCCATAGGATTTGATAAGCAGTTCAGGTGAAGGATTGTAAGCAGAACAATATTGTAAGGCATTATTGTTCTAGGCTAGACCAGCCGTTAGAAGAATTTTTATTAGATTTCAGTAACACTTTTCAAAGACTTTGTGACCCAAATGGATAAGGCACTAGTATTTTCTAGCAAATGTCATTAGGTTTTTAGTTTCCATCTTATCTTCTTATGATTTCTCAGAATGAATCTTATGAATATCAGAATATCATTTATTAAGTTTAATGTATTTTCTGAAAGTTGTCCCACCTTCAGGTTAAGGTTGAGGATCACTGAAGGATTTTCCATCCTTGAGCAGTCTCCCTTTCTATTGATCATTTTAATGAGATAATCTTCTTTGTTTTCAATAAATTCCTGAGTATCGTTGAAAAGAGCAGGAGATCTTACTGAAGGGATCACCGTCCCTAGTTTTGCGAAGCCTAAAGTGCAAAAGGATTTTCTGTCCTTATTATTGTTGGTCCAAGCCTGATAGATATTGATAGTTGGAGATGGATATCCATAGATATTTGGAGGAAATAAGCTTGGTCTCTGCCCTATAGTAGTGTAAACCCGTCATCTATTTTGAGAACCAACACAAAATGACGACTCTACTAGGGAAAAGATGAATTGTATAGAATCTCTAGTTAGGAAAGATTTACCAAATATATAGTGGATATTTTTTCCCACAGAGTGAAAATGATTTTTAATCTGTCCCTTGTAGGTTTGAGTCATTTCTCATAAATATCATTGAGAAATGTGCTATAGTTCTTTTTATATAAAGAGTTTGGTCTAGATATGTCTGTTTTTCAAGATTATATGTAATACCTCACAGTTGTGAGTGGTGACTGTAAGACTCTGAGATTTATGCACTAGTGTGTGTTTGCTTGAAGAAGAACCAAGAAATTTGTAGAAAAGATGAAACAAATTTGAGCTCTTATGATGAAGTACCCTGACAAGTTGAGGATATAATCAGTAATGTCATTTGATTATAAGGAAGTGTTGTAGTGCTGTGTTGAAACAAATCTAACCTGTGAAGGAATTCCAGTTGTTGGAGTATTTGTCCTCTACAAGGAGGTGGCTACTTTGTCAAAAGATCACTGTTAAAGATTTGAACGATTGAAGGTGATTTTGCAAGTCCTGGGTTAAAGAAGGCAATAGTAGCTTCATCATTTCCAGGTATTTAGGTTATCATGAGTGAAGTGTATTTTCATGAAAATTGTGTTAAAAAAAATGTTCCCTAAAGAGTGAAAGAAGCACTAAGGAAGGGAATGGTAGTGATACTTTTACATGCTCCTGTGATTTAGTTTCCATTTTCTATAGAAGATTAGATGGAGTATGTTTCGGGGCTTTACAATATAATAGTTTAAGGTTTTGTGGAAAAGGGAAGAAATAGGGGAATGAATGAAAATATGTATCATATGTCTGTGCTTCCCTTCAAAATGTCAAATACAAATGTGCAATCTCTGTCGATTCATCATAGAGCTTTCTTTAGGGAAAGCTATAAGCCATTGAATTTTGATGGTATCCAAGATTTCCCAAATCCTATTCCTATAGGGGTTAGGGAACAATTACCAAGATTCAGTGGGAAAAAGGTCAAAATCAGCACGATAACATTTGCAGGAGTTTTTTGAGTTAATGGAAGATTTTGAAATAAACTAGGAAGATGTTTTCATGAATTTGTTTGTTCAGTCTTTGAAGGAAAATGCCAGAGACTAGTTCTCCTACATGTCAGTTTGTTCTATCTCATTATGGGATGAGTTGAAGGTATCATTCAAGGAACAATTTGGTGAAAGAATTAATCCAAGCTCAGTTATGAAAACATTCATGGGCATCTAGAAAGAATTTGGGGTAGAGTGAGTTTCTCTGACTCTATGCCCAATAGATCTATAAATAAATTCCCTCTAAAATCACCTGTTCATGGACAATTTTTGAGGTTCTAATTTTCTTAAAGTAGTTGTTATCCATGAGCATTAGTTAGGTTTTCTTTGGTAGTGTAGTTTCCTTTCTATTGAAGTTACCCTATCCAGGTAATTTCTTTTTGGTCTGCCCTACAGTTGGTCTGCTTCACTTAGAGATTCTGGTCTCTTGCCTCATTCTTGTGAAATAAGCGTCCCCCAACTAGAGCCATTGATAGCTCTGAAAATTGATTGCATGAAATTTTCAATTTTTGAGCTCAAATATTGATTTTTGGGTTTTACTTGTATTCTCTGTGAACGATCCAAGGTTAAGGGTTTAGGGTTTATCAAAATTTCTTACATTTTGTAAAGAAAATCCTAGCATTGGTATATTCTTCTTTTACTTTTTCCCACTTAAGGCCGAGGGTACCCTTTCCATTAGCGGGGCCATCCTATTCCCTAAACAATAAGTGATGATCAACCGGTTTATGAAAATTTATTTTTCCTAAGTCGCAAAAAATTTCCTTATGACCGGTTTCCTTTTAAATATCCCCGCCCATGATTTACCTAAGCCCGAAAGTCCTAAAATACTCTGATTGTTTGCTAAAGACAGGACGGATCCAATGGCTAGCACTTCCTCGTGATCAAAGATGTGAGGATTTTAATGACCATGACATTGTGAGATTGTGTTATGTGTTATCGGCAGAAACCGATCGAAAGCATTGTGTTACCAGTTCGTAGGCGGTAAAGGCCGATCTACTAACACTCCCATCAATTTGCACGTGCTCATAATAAATGGGGATGTTTTATCCTGAGGTAAAAGGTGCTCGACTTTTAAATCTTGGAAGAGTTAACGGGCAGTATGCAAAGCGGTATAGATTCAACAGATTAGACGACCCTCGTATTTTTGCGATGGAAGTTGCGGCGGGCTTACGGATCGTAGAATCACAAGATGATGCAACATGTCCTAGGATGATCAGGAAGGCCTACGAGAAGGTCGCTGACGGAGTTTGGTCGAAGGGTGATATGGCACTATTTAGTCAAGATTTTGTGGGTCCATGGATACAGATGGAAAGTCAAAGTTTAGGATATAATCAGTAATGCCATTTGATGATAAGGAAGTGTTGTAGTGCTATGTTGAAACAAATCTAACCTACGAAGGAATTCCAGTTGTTGGAGTATTTGTCCTCTACAAGGAGGTGGCTACTTTGTCAAAAGATCAGTGTTAAAGATTTGAAGGATTGAAGGTGATTTTACAAGTACCAGGTTAAAGAAGGTAGCAATAGCTTTAGCATTTCCAGGTATTTAGATTATCATGAGTCAAGTGTATTTTCATGAAAATTGTGTAAAAAAAAAAGTTCCCTAAAGAGTAAAAAAAACACTAAGGAAGGGAATGGTAGTGATTATTCTACATTCTCTTATGATTCAATTTCCATTTTCTGTATAAGATTAAATGGAGTATGTTTTGGGGCTTTACAATGTAATAGTTTAAAGTTTTGTGGAAAAGGGAAAGAAAAAGAGGAATGGATGAAAATATGTATCATATACCTGTGCTTCCCTATAAAATGTCAAATACAAATGTGCAATCTCTATCAAATCATCATAGAGATTTCTTTAGGGAAAGATATAAGCCATTGAATTTTGATGGTATCCAAGGTTTCCCAAATCCTGTTCTTGTAAGGGTTAGGGAACAATAACCAGGATTTAGTGGGAAAAGGTCAGAATCAACATGACAACATTTGTAGGAGTTTTCTGAGTCAATGGAAGATTTTGAAATAAATCAGGAAGATGTTTTCATGAAGTTGTTTGTTCAGTCTTTGAAGGAAAATGCCAGAGACTGGTTCTCCTACATGCCAGTATGTTGTATCTCAAAATGGGATGATTTGGAGGGAGCATTCATGGAATAGTTTGGTTAAAGAATTAATTCAAGTTTAGTTATGAAAACATTCATGGACACCCAGAAAGAAGAAGAGGAGTTGGTACCTACTTTTAATCTTAGGTTTTCTAGGGCATTGGATAACATTCTAAGTAGTTATAGACCAAATGATGCAGTATGCTTAGTTGTTTATTTGGCTGCATTTGAAGAGGAAGAGAGTTATTTTTTAAGAGATAAGGATCCTAAAACTTTGCACCAAGCTTATAGGATAACAATGGATATTGAGAACAACTTAAGGTATGGAATCCTTAAGGGTTTTTTATCTGCAAGGGTATGTTATCCTAAGATGTTAGGGTTTGAAGAAAAGCATGAATTTGAACCTAAAGAATCATGTCAAGACCCTTATGTCCCCATAGATTACATTAGTCCTGTTAGTGATCATGATTTGAATAAAAATATGAGTGAAGAGAATTTGTCCCAGACATTGGTTATTCCTCATATTGATGAAGAAGAGGTTAATGAGAAATTATCTAACATATTTGATGAAGAGTTGGATATGATGTCAATCACTTTACTGAAAGACTGCAGTACTAATTACTCTAGGAAGAGCATCTCGCATGAAATTGGTTTGCAGCCTTGTATTTCAGATAGATCCCACAGTGAGTGTGAATAATTGGATTTTTTTTGTTTGTGTAAAATGGATGTAAGTCTGCACAATTTTGATGATATGAATTCAGTCTCTCAGGAAATAGTTGTATATGATAATGAAAACTCAGATAATGAGATACCACTAGTTTTAGTTGATGAGATTAGTGAGATAGATAATTGTGTGGTATGTGCAAATAATGAGGAAGTCATATTAAATCAGTCTAGGGATCAACCTCATAATGGACTGGTTTTATGGAAGGAGTCAACTTCATTTGAAGAATGGGAGTTTGAAGAAGATGAAAAAGATTATGCTAAAAGAAGCTGTCTTGGTCTTCTGAGGGATTTTTATGAAATTGACCTGGAAACATTTATGACTAGTAAATGTGAGGATGATTTTCTCTTTGATGATACAAATACCAACATTGAATATGAGAGTGTGGAGTTCGTTGATATTGACCAAGGTTCTGAAATAGATGAAGGAGATTGTTGCCTTGTTGCCTCACCTGATATTTTGAAGCCAGAATTGGAATGTTTTATGTTACATGAAGATACCATTTTTGAAAGGGTAAATGATGACATTTTTTCATCATGTAGTGATCTGAATGTACACAAAGTTGATCAAGACACACTGGCCACAACAGTAAAAAATGGAAGTGAATTAGAATGGTTTTCAAGTATTGACTATTTTGTTATGGATATTTGTGAAATTGTTACTATATTGGGTGAGCCAGCATATGAGATATTTCCTTTTGACCTTTGCAATGAGTTTGCACCATGTTTGTAAAAATGTTTTAATAATAAGCATGGTATAAGGGTGAAAGTAGATGAAGAAAGCATTTTCTATGATGGCAGTTGTATAACAGAGTATGACGTTTTTAACTTCTCTTTTAGCTTATTGAGGCAGACATGAGGCCTATTTGGTGTTGTTATCAACTCATCTCCATTTCGGATAGTGAGTTTCAGTTTTGTCTATGTCATGCAAAGCTAGATGACAAGGTTTAGATGAATGGACATTGCACTCAAATATAGGTTTTTAATAACATGTTGAGGAAGAAAAAACATAGTTATGATATCTCTAGATTGTTCAAAATGCAATGTGATCATAACTATATTTTTGACAGAGGAAAATATTGGTTGACATTGGTAGATGGCATTGGGCCATCATATGGTTTAACCTTGCAGGCCACGAAGAATTTGGGGTAGAGTGAATTTCTCTGACTCTATGCCCAATAGATCTATAAATAAATTCCCTCTAAAATTGCATGTTCATGGACAATTTTTGAGGTTCTACTTTTCTAAAAGTAGTTGTTATCCATTAGCATTAGTTAGGTTTTCTTTGGTAGTGTAGTTTCCTTTCTATTGAAGTTACCCTATACAAGTAGTTTCTTTTTGGTCTACCTTGCAATTGGTCTGCTTCATTTAGAGATTCTGGTCTCTCACCTCATTCCTATGAAATAAGCATCCCCAACTAGAGCCATTGATAGATCTGAAAACTGACTGCATAAATTTTTTATTTTTTGAGCTCAAATATTTATTTTGGGGTTTTACTTTTATCCTCTGTGAACGATCCAAGGTCTAGGGTTTAGGGTTTATCAAAATTTCTTACATTTTGTGAAGAAAACCCTAGCATTGGTATATTATGTTGTTACTTTTTTCCACTTGAGGCTGAGGGTACTCTTTCCATGAGTGGGGCCATTCTATTCCCTAAACATTAAGTGATGATCAATCGGTTTACGAAAAAATGATTTTTCCTAAGTCGCAAAAAATTTCCTTATGGCCAGTTTCCTTTTAAATATCCCGGCCGTGATTTCCCTAAGTCCGAAAGTCCTAAAATACTCTGACCGTCTGCTAAAGACAAGACGAATCCAACGGCTAGCGCTTCCCCGTAATCAAAGATGTGATGATTTTAATGACCGCGACATTGCGAGATTGTGTTGCATGTTATCGGTGGAAACCGACAGGGTTAGCAGTGTAACCGGTCAAAAGCATTGTGTTACTTGTTCACAAGCGCTAAAGGTCGATCTACTAATAGTACCATCAATTTGCACGTGCTCAAAATAAACGAAGATGTTTTATCCTGAGGTAAAAGGTGCTCAACTTTTAAATCCTGTAAGACTTAATGGGTAGCATGCAAAGTGGTATAGATTGAACAGATCAGACGACCCTTGTATTCTTGCGAAGGAAGTTGCAGGGTGCTTACGGACCACAGCATCATGAGATGATGCCACATGTCCTATTATGATCAAGAAGACCTATAGTGAGGTCTCTGACGGAGTTTGGTCAAAGGATGATATGGCACTGCTTAGTTAGGATATTGTGGGTCCATGGATATAGATGGAAAGTCAAAGTTTAAGTCAGAAAATAATGACCGTTAGATTTGCCAAGTTGGAGGAGATTTGTAGTTGAGTTTCAAATGAGAAGTTAGAAGGGATTTTGGAGGCACCAGTAGTACCTTGTGGGAAAAGGCAGGATGAATGGGATTCAGACTTCTTCATTCAAGATTGATTAGATAGTCAAAGATGATAGCTCGAAGATGTGAAAGGATTTGGATAAGCTTCTAGTTCAAGTGTGATAGATTACGAGTTCTCTGATGAATTCAAAGATTTGTCTATTGGCAGAGATCCTAAAGCAAGGGACTATACACTGAGAAAGGAATAAGATCAAAATAAAATAATTCACGTAAGGTGAACACATGCAGGTGGCAATGGAGTGATAACCTAGAAGATGGTCGTGTATTGAGTTATAGGCATGATTGCTGAAATCTATAGCTGATAAGATGCACATAAGATATCACATTGATGATTCTTCACGTGGGTTAGCACTACCATATTGAAAGGAATTCTGGTTATAAATTCACTAGGAAGATGATAAAATGGGTAGAAACAAATACAAGATTTTTCATTTTTTGAGACCAATTCTTCATCAGTGAGAGGGTCTTGTTTGAATAGAATTATGAATGGAGTTGATGCATATTTTATGACACTAGATGGATGATCTTTCTCTGGTATGATGTTGTTCATTACTAGAGGGGTTATGAAAGATCAAGGGATTGCCAAAGGGGGTGTGAAATCCTTTTCTTTTCAAGAAAAGTCACCCTCGGTATATTCCATGCTATTACTCTACATTTCATTGGCAAAGTGTTCCAAGAGGGAGCTCATGGGGGACTAAAAGAAGGATTTGTTCGAGGGAGGATTGGTAGCCAAATATCTCTGTGGCAACATGGCAGCTGCAATGCCTTCTCAACAAATCATGTTTACCCCTGAGTTCCTCTTTCCATTTTATTTGATCTAGGGCATAAAGGCTAGAGATTTTCCTCCATTTTGGTGGGAAAATTTTGTTTCATGTCGGGATCTATTTTCCTTTTCAGGAAGAGAAACTCTATGGAATAGACTGAGCATGTAAGGGTCCATCCAAAAGTATCAGGGTGATGTCGGTGCGACTCAAGTGTTTTTGTTTCTATCAAAAATTGATTGAGGATTTTGGTTCCACCTCATCACGGGCATCAACATGTGGATAAGATTTTTTTGTAATAGAATTGTGTACAACCTCTAAGGCTCGGTTCTGATGACAAGTGACTTTTGTCTTGAAGCTTGTTGCTCCCTTACTTTCTATAAAAGGGAATTCAAGGCCATTAGTTAGGGTTCTGAATTTTCTAAGAGGGATCTCTGTAAAATAGATCTTTTCTACAGGGTTAGGTTTCATGTAGTTCTAGGGAGTCGTAGGAAGTAATAAGGACTGTAATGTTATTTTGTAGAGCATAAAAGTATTATAACAGTTGCAAGTTCCCTTTTGAAGAGGGTTATTCTGTACTTGAATTTGTTGGCTATCATCTGATAAAATATAGCTTATGATGTTAATGCAAATCTATTTTTCCTAATCTTTACTCTCCTATGTGTTATTTTATCTTCTTTTAAGAAAATGGGATTAAGGGTTTCGTTTGTTTGTTGCATTGTTATGATGTATGTATTATTCCATTCAATGCTTTAGTCCAAGGGGTTAATTAAATGATTGAATGAGATTACAGAGAAATAAGTCTTGCCATAGGATTTGATAAGCAGTTCAGGTGAAGGATTGTAAGTAGAACAATATTGTAAGGCATTATTGTTCTAGGCTAGACCAGCTGTTAGACCAATTTTTATCAGATTTCAGTAACACTTTTCAAAGACTCTATGACCCAAATGGATAAGGCACTCGTATTTTCTAGCAAATTCCATTAGGCTTTCAGTTTTCAACTTATCTTCTTTATGATTTCTTAGAACGAATCTTATAAATATCAGAATATCATTTATTAAGTTTCATGTATTTTCTGAAAGTTGTCCCACCCTGTCTCATATTCCAACTTAAGGTTGAGGATCGCTAAAGGATTTTCCTTCCTTGAGCGTTCTCACTTTCTATTGAGTCTTTTCATGAGATAATCTGCCTTTTTTTCAGTAAATTCTTGAGTATCATTGCAGAGAGTGGGAGATCGTACTGAAGGGATCACCCTCCCTAGTTTTGCAAAGCCTAAAGTGCAGAAGGACTTTTTGTCCTTGTTATTGTTGGTCCAAGCCTAATAGATATTGATAGTTGGAGGTGGCTCTCCATAGATATTTGGAGGAAATTAGCTTGGTCTCTACCCTATAGCAGTGTAAACTCGTCGTCCATTTTGGGAACGAACAAAAAATGGAGACTCTGCTTAGGAAAAGACGAATTGTAAAGAGTCTCTGGTTAGGAAATATTTACCAAATATATAGTGGAGATTTTTACCCACAGAGTGAAAAAGATTTGTAATCTATCCCTTGTCGGTTTGAGTCAATTCTCATAAATATCGCTTAGAAATCTGTTGTCGTTCTTTTTCTATAAAGAGTTTGTTCTAGATCTATCCATTTTTCAAGATTATATGTAATACCTCAGAGTTGTGAGTGGCAACTCTGAGACTCTAAGATTTATGCACCAGTGTGTGTCTTCTTGAGGAAGAACCAAGAAATTTGCAGAAAAGATAAAATAGATTTGAGGTCTTATGATGAAGCACCCTGACAAGGTGAGGTTAGAATCCGTAATGCCATTTGATGATAAGGAAGTGTTGTACTATTGTATTGAAATAAATCCAACCTACGAAGGAATTCCAGTTGTTGGATTATTTGTCCTCTACAAGGAGGTGGCGACTTTGTCAAAAGATGAATGTTAAAGATTTGAAGGATTGAAGGTGATTTTGCAAGTCCCAGGTTAAAGAAGGCAACAATAGCTTCAACATTTTCAGGTATTTAGATTGTCATGACTCAAGTGTATTTTCATGAAAATTGTGTAAAAAAAAATGTTCCCTAAAGAGTGAAAGAAGCACTAAGGAAGGGAATTGTAGTGATTATTTTACATGCTCCTGTGATTCAGTTTTCATTTTCTATATAAGATTAAATGGAGTATGTTTTGGGGCTTTACAATAGTTTAAAGTTTTGTGGAAAAGGGAAAGAAATAGGGGAATGAATGAAAATATGTATCATATGCCCGGGCTTCCCTATAAAATGTCAAATACAAATTTGTAATCTCTATCGAATCATCATAGAGCATTCTTTAGGGAAAGATATAAGCGGTTGAATTTTGATGGTATCCAAGGTTTCCCAAATCCTGTTCCTATAGGGGTTAGGGAACAATTACCAGGATTTAGTGGGAAAAGGTCAGAATCAACACGACAATATTTGCAAGAGTTTTGTGAGTTAATGAAAGATTTTGTCAGGAAGATGTTTTCATGAAGTTGTTTGTTCGGTCTTTGAAGGAAAATGCCAGAAACTGGTTCTCCTACATGCTATTATGTTCTATCTTGTTATGGGATGAGTTGAAGGTAGCATTCATAAAATATTTTGGTGAAAGAACCAATCAAATATTAGGTATGAAAACATTCACGGACATCCAGAAAGAAGAAGAGGAGTTAGTACCTACTTTTAATCTCGGGTTTGCTAGGGCATTGGATGACATTCCTACCAGTTATAGACCAAATGATGCAATATGCTTAGTTGTTTATTTGGTTGCATTTGAATAAGAAGAGAGTTATTTTTTAAGAGATAAGGATCCTAAAAGTTTGCACCAGGCTTAGAGGATAGCAATAGATATTGAGAACAACTTAAGGTATGAAATCCCTAAGGGTTTTTTTATCTGCAAGAGTATTTTATCCTAGGATGTTAGAGTTTGAAGAAAAGCATGAATCTGAAACTAAAGAACCATGTCAGGACCCTTATGTCCCCAGTGATCACATTAGCCCTATTATTGATCATCATTTGAACAAAAATATGAGTGAAGATAATTTGTCCCAGACAGTGTTTATTCCTCATATTGATGAAGAAGAGGTTAACAAGAAATTATCTAACATATTTGATGAAGAGATGGATATGATGTCAATCACTTTACCGAAAGACAACAACAATAATTGCTCCAGGAAGAGCATCTCACGGGAAATTTTTTTGTAGTCTTGTATTTCAGATAGATCTGACAGTGAGTGTCAATAATTGGAAAGTTTTATGTCTGAAATGGATGTAAGTCTACATGATTTTGATGATATGAATTCAATCTCTCAGGAAATAGTTGTATATGATAATGAAAACTCAGATAATGAGATACCATCAATTTTAGTTGATGAGATTAGTGAGATAGACAATTGTGTAGTATGTGCAAATAATGAGGAAGTCATATTAAACCAATCTAGGGATCAACTTTATAATGAAATAGTTTTATGCAAGGAGCCAACTTCATTTAAAGAATGGGAGTTTGAAGAAGATGAAAAATATTAGGCTAAAAATAGTTGTCTTGATCTTCCAAGGGGTTTTTATGGAATTGACCTAGAAACATTTATGACTAGTAAATGTGAGGATGATTTCCTCTTTGATGATACAAATACCAACATTGAATATGAGAGTGTGGAGTTCATTGATATTGACCAAGGTTTTGAAATAGATGAAGGAGATTGTTGCCTTGTTGCTCCACATGACATTTTGAGGCTAGAATTGGAATGTTTTGTTTTACATGAAGATACCATTGTTGAAAGGGTAAATGATGACCTTTTTTCATCATGTAGTGATCTGAATGTACACAAAGTTGATCAAGACACACTGGCCGCAACAATAAAAAATGGAAGTGAATTAGAATGGTTTTCAGGTATTGATTGTTCTGGTATGGATGTTTGTAAAATTGTTACTATATTGGGTGAGCTAGCATATGACATATTTCCTTTTGACCTCTGCAATGAGTTTGCAACATGTTTACAAAAATGTTTTAATAATAAGCATGATATAAGGGTGAAAGAAGATGAATAAAGTGATTTCTATGATGGCAATTGCATAACAGAGTACGAAGTTTTTAACTTCCCTTTTCAAGTTATTGAGCCAGACATGAAACCTATTGAATGTTGTTATCAACTCATCTCCATTTCAGATAGCGAGTTTAAGTTCTGTATATGTCATGCAAAGCTAGATGACAAGGTTCAGATGAATGGACATTGCACTCAAATACAGGTTTTTTTATAACATGTTGAGGAAGAAAAAACATAGTTATGATATCTCTAGATTGTTCAAAATGCAATGTGATCATAACTATATTTTTGACAGAGGAAAATATTGGTTGAAATTGGTAGATGACATTGGGCCATAATATGTGGTTTAACCTTGTAGGCCACAAAGAATTTGGGGTAGAGTGAGTTTCTTTGACTCTATGCCCAATAGATCTATAAATAAATTCCCTCTAAAATTGCTTGTCCATGGACAATTTTTGAGGTTCTACTTTTCTTAAAGTAGTTGTTATCCATGAGCATTAGTTAGGTTTTCTTTGGTAGTGTAGTTTCCTTTCTGTTGAAGTTACCCCATCCAAGTAATTTCTTTTTGGTCTGCCTTGCAGTTGGTCAACTTCATTTAGAGATTCTGGTCTCTTGCCTCATTCCTGTGAAATAAGCGTCCCCAACTAGAGGCACTGAAAGCTCTGAAAATTGATTGCATTAAATTTTCAATTTTTGAGCTCAAATATTGATTTTTGGGTTTTACTTGTATCCTTTGTCAATGATCCAAGGTCTAGGGTTTAGGGTTTATCAAAATTTCTTACATTTTGTGAAGAAAACCCTAGCATTGGTATATTGTGTTGTTAATTTTTCCCACTTAAGGCCGAGAGTACCCTTACCATGAGTGGGGCCATCCTATTCCCTAAACATTAAGTGATGATCAACCGGTTTATGAAAAATGATTTTTCCTAAGTCGTACAAATTTCCTTATGACCATTTTCCTTTTAAATATCCCCATCCATGATTTCCCTAAGCCTGAAAGTCCTAAAATATTCTAACCATTTGCTAAAGACAGGATGGATCCAATGGCTAGCACTTCCTCGTGATCAAAGATGCGAGGATTTTAATGACCGCGACATTGCGAGATTGTGCCACGTGTTATCGGTGGAAATCGACAAGGTTAGTAGTGTAACCAGTCGAAAGCATTGTGTTACTGATTTGCAGGTGGTAAAGGTCAATCTACTAATAGTCCCATTAATTTGCACATGCTCAGAATAAACGAAGATGTTTTATCTTGAGGTAAAGGTGTTCGACATTTACATCCTGGAAGATTTAATGGGCAGTATGCAAAGAAGTAAAGATTGAACAGATCAGACAACCCTTGTATTCCCGTGATGGAAGTTGTAGGGAGATTAAGGATTGTGACATCATGAGATGATGCCACGTGTACCAAGATGATCAGGAAGACGTATGGTGAGGTCACTAACGGAATTTGGTCGAAGAATGATATGGCACTGTTTAGTTAGGATTTTGTGGGTCCATAGATATAGATGGAAAGTCAAAGTGCAAGTCAAAAAATAATGACTGTTAGATTTGCCAAGCAGGATGAGATCTACAGTTGAGTTTCAAATGAGAAGTTAGGAGGGATTTTGGAGGCACCAGTCGTAGCTCGCGAGAAAAGGTAGAATGAATGGGATTCAGACTTGTCAATTCAGGATTGATTAGATAGTCAAAGACGATAGCTTGAAGATGTGAAAGGATTTGGATAAGATTCCAGTTCAAGTGTGATAGATCACGAGTTCTCAGATGAATTCAGGGATTTGTCTTTTGGTAGAGATCCTAAAGCAGGAGATTGTACACTAAGAAAGGAATAAGATCAGAATAAAATCATTCACGTAAGGTGAACGCATGGAGGTGGCAATGGAGTGATGGCCTAAAAGATGATGGTGTATTGAGTTATAGGCATGATTGTTGAAATCCATAGTTGACAAGATTAGCAGAAGATATCATAATGATGAATCTTCACATGGATTGGCACCACCATATTGAAAGGAATTCTGATTATAAATTCACTAGGAAGATGATAAAATGGGTAGAAACAAATACAAGATTTTTCATTTTCTAAGAGAAATTCTTCATCAGAGAGAGGATGTTGTTCGAACATAATTATGAATGGATTCATTGCATATTTTGTGACACTAGATGGATGATCTTTCTGGTATGATGTTGTTCATTTCTAGAGAGGTTGTGAAAGATCAAGGGATTGTGAGAGGGGGTGTGAAATCCTTTTCTTTTCAAGAAAAGTCACCCTGGGCATATTCCCCGCTCTTACTCTGCATTTCATTGGCAGAGTGTTCCTAGAGGGAGCTCATGGGGGACTGAATGAAGGATTTGTTCAAGGGAGGATTGGCAGCCAGTCATCTCTACAGCAACATGGAAGTTGCAATTCCTTCTCAACAAATCCTATTTACCCCTGAGTTCCTCTTTCCATTTTCTCTAATCCGGAGCATAAAGGCTAGAGATTTTTCTTTATTTTGGTGGGAAAATTTTGTTTCATGTCGGGATCTGTTTTCCTTTTCAGGAAGAGATATGCTATGGACCGAGCATGTAAGGGTCCATCCGGAAGTGTTAGGGTGATATTGGTGTGGCTCAAGTGTTTTTGTTTCTACCAAAAATCAGTTGAGAATTGAGAATTTTGGTTCCACCTCATCACGGGCATCAACATGTGGATAAGATTTTTTTGTAACAGAATTGTGTACCATCTCTAAGGCTCGGTTCTAATGACAATTGTCTTTCGGCCCAAAGCTTGTTGCTCCCTTAATTTTTATAAAAGGCAATTCAAGGTCATTAGTTAGGGTTCTAAATTTTTTGAGAAGGATCTTTGCACAATAGATCTTTTCTGCAGGGTTAGGTTCCATGTAGTTCTAGAGAGTCGTAGGAAGTAATAAGGATTGTAATGATATTTTATAGAGCATAAAAGTAATAGAACAATTGCAAGTTCCCTTTTCAAGAGGGTTAATCTGTACTTGAATATGTTGGCTATCATCTGATAAAAGATAGCTTATGATGCTAATGCAAATATAGTTTTCCTAATCTTTACTCTCCTATGTGCAATTTTATCTTCTTTTAAGCAAATGGGATCAAGGGTTTTGTTTATTTGTTTGTTTGTTTGTTATGATGTATGTATTATTCCATTCAATTTTTTAGTCCAAGGGGTTAATTAAATGCTTGAATGAGATTACAGAGAAATAAGGCTTGCCATAGGATTTGATAAGCAGTTCAGGTGAAGGATTGTAAGGAGAACAATATTGTAAGGCATTATTGTTCTAGGCTAGACCAGCTGTTGGACGAATTTTTATCAGATTTTAGTAAAAATTTTCAAAGACTCTGTGACCCAAATGGATAAGGCACTGGTATTTGTTAGCAAATGTCATTAGGTTTTCAGTTTTCAACTTATCTTCTTTATGATTTCCCAGAATGAATCTTATGAATATCAGAATATCATTTATTAAGTTTCATGTATTTTTTGAAAGTTGTCCCACCCTCTCTCATACTCTAGCTTAAGGTAGAGGATCACTGAAGGATTTTCCATCCTTGAGCATTCTCCCTTTCTGTTGAGTCTTTGCATGAGATAATATGCTTTTTTTTTAGTAAATTCCTGAGTATCATTGCAAAGAGTAGGAGATCTTATTGAAGGGATCACCCTCCTTGGTTTTGTAGAGCCTAAAGTGCGGAAGGAATTTCTATCCTTGTTATTGTTGGTCCAAGCCTGACATATATTGATAGTTGGAGGTGGCTTTGCATATATATTTGGAGGAAATCAGCTTGGTCTCTACCCTGTAGAGTGTAAACCCATCGTACATTTTTGAAACCAACAAGGAACACATGAATAACCAATGCAAACCAATTACAACAACCGGACCAAACAGGAGAAGATCTCTAGATCAACATCATAAACGAACCACTCTACTGGAACCCGATAGACAACAAAACAGCTAGTATATGTATATGAACAAAATGCACAATAATGAACACAATTCACATTTATTGGATCGAATATCAACTTTTATGTATATAAAAATGCATAATAATTGTGTATGTATACAAAAATGGCATATATGCCAAGTCAATAAAAGTTTTACAAAAATGTGGCATATGCCATGTCCAGATTGATATACAATAAAAATGTAGAATATATCCAGATGTATTGGTCATTCAATGACCACAACTAACACTATATGATCATATAGTTGTGGTGGATCATCCAAATTGAGCCTCTTTGATGTAGTACATGGCTCTGTAGATGGCTGGACAACCACAATTCAAAAGCCAAGTTAGAATCCTTTTGTAGAAAATAGTTCACAATTATCAACATAACTATACATTCAACTGAAATTTATTTGCAATTGAATTGTAGATTACATCATCTATTGATCTAGGATCTTTCATGTTTTCTGTACTTGCCTTGTCAAACTTAGGGGTCCTCTTAAAATAGAACTTGAGAGGATCCACATTATGGCCAAATCATGAAGGGGCCTATTGTAGGTTAAATACAATTAATATAAGGTAATAACATATATAGATCAGAAACACTAAAAATCTACAATATATAGAACAAAAGTGTATTGGAGTCTGAGATGATTCTCCTATTGACTTAGGAGGGCTCACCATTGATGAAGCAACTATTGCTATTTCCTGTATGAAAAATGATAAGATTATAATTTATCTAAAGTTCACATGTACATCTGCATATAATCATCAAATAAAGAAAATAAAGTAGACATACATACCTCTTCCCTCTATTGATCCTCTAGCGTATTAGGTGCATTCATCAACTCTACAAAGCCCAATTGCTGCTGTACATAAAAGAGACAAAAAAGATTAATCAATTACAAGTTCCCATTAAGACAATTTCAATATTTTCAAACAATTGTGTCAATTAAAAATGTGTTAAATTATCTTCTGATGTTTGGGCATCCTCAATGATTTCTTTCGCCCAAGAGGTGTCCTAGACATGCGTGGGGTACCCTAAAAGAAATAAACTTAACACAAGAAATATCATGAATAGATAATATTAAATATAATTTAACAAAGCTAAATTTAAATGACTTACATATTCAAAAGAATAAATAACTAAGAGGTGTGCAAAATATGATACCACATAGCTTTCCAAGCCATAATCAATTGCCAATAGCATGACATTATCAATCTAGGACATTTGATCCCCTGACAATGCCTACAAAATGCAAAATAAATATATACATTAAGGAGAGTTAGTATATCTTATTAATTTTTTTTTCAATTCAAGGTACTATTCTATTTTAACATGTTACAAAATTTATACCTTAGGCATCGAAGCTACAACTGCAATAAGAGTGGGAGGAATATGAGATAGTGTATTAACATCACCTGCTACATCCTGAAATGCATATTGTTTGTATCAATTTAAATTGATCTATAAATGAAAATTTATTTACATTTACAAGTTTTGAGTGACTGATAAATAAAATGTTATCAATTCAAATCAACACACCCGTCTCTGCATTTGACCACCAAACACCATATCCATCAATTCATCAATCAACGCCACATCCTCTACAGTGCTAGTCTAACATATACCCTCAAAACATGTACATAGATGGGATGTGGAACCATCTACACTAGCCTTGATATCCACCCCAAAGCATATACCCGATGAAAATGGGACACACATGCTGAATGGGCTCACCATGGCCAAATGGATCAACTACTGCATTGTCATATGGGCCAAGAGGGTGTGATAACTATGTGCCATGTTAAATGATGACATTTGTCAATTCAGTGGCTGCCTAAAGAGTTTGTACCTCCATTGACTCTTTCACGACTACTGGGACCGTGATATGGACCACAGGTTTTGGTGCTAGGGGGATGTGACTTTGGGGATTTAGTACCCTCTGGACTCTAGGTCTATCTTGGGTAGAGCCTCCACCTCTACCCTAGAACTCTCTCATATCAAAATAGTTCAACCTCTCATTAAGGATAAACTTGCAATATAGTTTCCTCAAAAAATATAATGGAACCCTAAAATTATTACAAGGTGGTTGGTCAAAGACCATCCACCACCAATTCCAAAAGGCATATTTCATCAACAAATGGTTACACTAGTGTATAGGAAAACTCTTTGAATGAAGAGGTAAGGTCTCAATGGTTTTGGGGTTAGTATAAAGAACACATATTTGTGCTTTACTTATATTTTTTTTTCATTTCATTATAGGACAACCCACTAGCATAAAAAGAATGGCATCAATCCCTATAGATTCCCCATTTTTAAACTTGTTTGGAAACTTCATTGGAACTACTAGCCAATGATTCTAGGCTGTGGCAAGGGATCCATGATGCTCATACTCAAATGTCTTCAATCTATTCACCAATCTAGTTAATTTCACAGTGTTTTGTGTTAATTGATTTATCAAATCCTCCTGTGTAGCTTGTGAATGGTCTATTGAAAGAGATGGAGGGTTTGTATCTTGAGGGTCTAGCTATGGGTTCTCCTGTGGGTTTTTTTCTAAGTTCTCAGGAGGTGTGTCTTGGAGTAGTATTTTCAAAATTTGACATGCATTTATAACAAAAAAGCAAAACAATGAATTTACATTCAAATTCCGAATAGAATTTATCAAATGGATAAAATAGATGAAAAAAATTAGTCTCATATCTCTTGGAATTGTGGATGTGTTTGGTCTCGAAAACCCTGTTCACGTATTGCTCACTTCAAAACCCTCCAAAGCGTTTTTGTGCGGGCGCGGGTGAAAATGACCCAGTCAACTATAGTAAAAAAAATTATTTATAGTACACGGGGCTTTGAAAACTAAACCATGTACATGTTTATTATAACATGAACCCCATATGCAGTTTTGCTTCATTTAGGATCGGTAAAACAAGCCTAAATGTGTATGCACTATTTAAAATTTTATATAACCCGTGCACGTTTTAAGTATTTTCAACTTTTTTGGGGGTGTGTCTACTTTTTTACACACCATCTTGGTGCACTTACCCCCTCATGTGGTGTTTGTGGTGGATTTTGATTTTGATTGGTGGGTAGTCCCTAAGGGAGCTCATTTGTGTTGGATTCCATGATCCTTTTGTTTTGTGCTCCTTTATATACCATACAAAGGTGAGCCTAATGTACTTGGATATATGTATAAGGGTGCTTATGAGAATGTTTATGCTTGGGTGTTAGGAAGGTTTCTAGACTGTTGGTTAGAAGTGGTGTGAGTCTAAGGTTCGATGATGGTTTTGATATGTTGGGATAATTGAAGGTTGGTTGAGGTGAAAGGTAAAGTTTATGTCAATTGATGTGAGGGGTTTGGGTTGATGTGACTCTTGGGTTTAGCTAATAATAGGTTTGGGATGGTTTTTATTTTCGAAGAACTACGGTTTTGACTAGGATTGGTGTGAGGGTGAATATTTAGGAAGTTTTTGAAGGGGGTACTTTAATGGATGTTGGTTTATCACCTAAAATTTCTGACTTAAAACAAATTTGAGAAGATGACCTTTTGACTTTGGGATTTGATTTTTGGGAAGTTGGTTGATGGATGTTTGGACTTGTGATTATATTTTTTTATTTTTATTTTTGTAAGGTCAAAATAAGCTGAAGAATATCTAGATCCTTGGAAGATATTGTTTTTGGATTTTATCCTCTTCTACTTGGGATAGAAACGTTCCCAAGAAAAATAAGATGGGGATATTTGGATATATTTAACTTAGGAGAGATAAATTCATAAGATAACTAACCCAAATATGATAAGGGATAACTAAATATAGTACTTAAGATAGGAAATTTCTTAAGCACTACAAAAGTTAGCGATAAAAAGGGTTAATTATCTATCAATATTTTACTAACTTTGATATTGTTGGATTTTGATTTGGGAAAAGATTGAATGATGGATTGAAAAAGTTAATTTTTGACTTCCTATGTCCAAAATGAAGGTTAGGGGTAGTTTTGGTTGATGGTAATGGAGTCCTAATGGCTGCTAATGGGATTTAGGAAAGAAGTTTTTGAGTTATATGGGGTGATATGAGGTTTTGGGACTTTGAGGGGACAAAGATTTATCCTAGAATGTTTTTTGTGAAAGGAGATAGTTGTGGGACTAAATGATTTTTTTTCTAAGGTAATTAATGGTCAATATTTGTGTGAGAGGGTAAGATCTTATAGAATCTCATAAGTACTTTCTAGATTACTGTAGAGATGCCAAAGTGAAAGTCTTAGTCATTGATTTGTGCAAGTGACAAAGGACAAGACACAAGAACCAAAGTGAATTTAAATAGGTGCCAAAAATGCATGTATTGAAGTGCAAGCACAAGTGCCAAAAATGCAAGCACCAATCTCGCAGTGTAGGCACCAAAAATAGTGTGCAAGTCTAAAAAATTATAGGCATTGATTTGATAGCCCAGATGCCAAAAGGTAGCTCATAGGCATTGATTTAAAAGGACCTAAGGTTTTTGGATTTTTTTGGAAGTTTTTTTGGTATTTCTTGGCAAGAGATAGAAATAAACAAACGCAATGATTGACTCTACCATTTTTTCAAGGCAATAAGGGCAATTGGCTTATACTAGCTTTGCACATGAAGACACACCAAACACTTTTCACAATCCTATATTATTCAAGTAGGTGTGTTAATCCTTGTTGACTTTCAAGACTAAATTTTGTTTCCACTCTAGAAGAATGGTGAAATACATCCCCTTAGTTCCATATTACCATGTAAATGGTAGCTAGAGAATATATGGTCATGTACCACCATACACCTCTTACCTTGGAAGACAATCCTTGCCCAAAGTAGCCTCTATCTCAACACATAGAGACACTATGTGAGAAATTTTTCTCCTTAAGAGTTGTGTGCCGTGAGAAAAAATGACCAGAAGGTCTTAATTGAGGCTTTACAATATCTCTATTGGAGTTATCCAAATACTCAAGGTACATAAGTCACAACTGTAAACACAAGCCCATCACAAGCGTGGGCCGAGAATATCAGTTAAGCCACTCAAACCAGTCATGCACCCCTATCTTGGTATCACCTAAGAATCAATATTTTTCTAATTATAATGTGATGTAGATTGGGCTATAAATTTCATGCTCACCCATTTATATACCCCGTTGTTACATGTGCTTGAAGTCATCTCTTGGGGTAATGGAATTCTCAAACAAACCTCCTAGTTTAAAAATATAAATAAAGGAAAAGTGTTGGTATTTATCTTACACCCAAGGTTTCTTAAGAACATACGGGGAGAGGATATGTATTGATGAGTCCTACAATTGTCGTGATTTTACTTTTTACTGCTACTTTTATAAGACTTCTTATATGTTTTCACTATGCTTTGAATCGTACATTCATCTAGTTATGATATATATGACATTTTAATATTTTTATGATTGATATATTGTCAATATGTTATAAATGATGATTTATGTGGAATGAATTCTTGTCTTAAGGGACTAAAATCCAGCTCAAAGGATCTTAGTTGGCCTACAACCAAAGGAAGACTTGCCTTGTTGTACATGTGGAAGTAGTTAAAGGATTGTTAACCTGGATGTGACCATGCTAAAGATTTGCTAATTTTGTCTATCAAATGAATGTGGAGAATAATTATAGGAGTCTAAATAACAATGAAGTTATGCTTCATAAATCAAATTAACTTAATTTTCATATGTCCCTTATTTAGTGTGGCCATTGAATAAAGAGTCTCATCTAGATTAAGACACGTGCTAGAATTTGTTATTGTTGTAGTTTTATTTTGAATAAGCCATCCTCGACATTAGGGAGGAACAAAATATGTCATAGGTTAGTTTTGAAGAATTAAATGCTCCTTTCTCTCAGGCTATTTTAAAAAGACAGTTCTAATCAGGCAAATTATTTTGCTTCTTTAGTTGCATACTAATTCTAGTAGTTAAGCATCTATGCATGATATAGATTAGATTTTTATCTATATTTTATGTGTAGTTGAGAATATTAATATTGATGTTATTATGTGCCAATGAATATGAATAAATAAATGTTTGTTAGAGTCTAATTTAGCATACTATTATTTCTAGAGATTGCATTTCCTCAAGCAAGGGCCACTTGAGCTAGTGTAACGCTTCCTTTTTTTCCTTCTATTTAGTTAGTTTCATTTATGAAAGGCATTAATTTGATTACCATTACTTCTTAAAATAATTGTTGTTTAGTTAATATAGTTAATAGTAAGAGTTTAGGTTGCAACTGAGTTGTCATATTGTTTACTCGTAGCCACTACAAAGTTTCTTATCAAGATACTTGCAACAACTGTTGTATAGATATATTTTACATTCCAACATAACTTCTCCATAAAATCCATTATACCTTATGTTGGAATTATGGATGAATTGATTATGTGTTGCATTGATGTTTTGTCATTGATGTCAACACTAGCTATTATGGTTTTGGTTATCGATAGATAGGTTTTAATTACCAACAGAAGATCTAGTATTACCGGTAGAAAGGACTATCTGTTGGACACTTCCGACATGTTTAGATCAATGGAGTATGTTTAATTTTATGTGTTACATGCTTCTAGAGTATGTTTTGGTTAGTTGGTATTGACTTCATAATCGGATGCTATCATACACTCTTTTAAACCCTTACCGACATGGGTTTAAGGTTTTAGCGACAGAGCTTTTATTGAGAATCTTGGATAGGATGCATAAGTGGTGTTGGTGCGGCTTCTAGATGGATTTTAGGATGCTAAAGATGTTCTTTTATCGTGCCTCAAATAATTAAAGACCTTTCTTTGGCGTGGTGGACCCAGATTAGGTCCAATGCCTATCTAGGTTATGAACCGGTATCATGTTAACATGTTCTCTACATGTTACCGGGATGATTGTGTTAGGTATCGGAGACAACTGAGAGGGGGGGGGGGGTGAATCAGTTGTCCAATAAATTCAATCAAAATTAACTTAACCAAAACTTAATGCTTAATACCAGTAAACCAAACTTTATGCTAGTAGACAGTCTTTACAGTTAATTGCAGTACCGGTAAAGATTAATGCATGAAATAGAAAGACAATAACTTCCACAACACATAACACAAATATTTGTATGTGGAAACCCTGTAAGGGGAACAACCATGGTGGGAAGCCTTACCCAAAATCAAATGATACTGCTGCAGATAGTATGTGTGTACAATATGGATTCTGCACATGCAGAAAGGTTAGCTTCCTAGAGCTCACTGCTCAATCACAAAATGAGAGTCACACTGACTACAATTCGATGGTTAGATCCAATGATAATGTACTGCACAAAATAGCATCTTCATATGTTGGATTCAGTACCGGTTTAGTTCTGATTGCTTTCACAAAATCCTTCCTTCAACCTTCAAATGATGTTTGCGTGTATAGCTCTGCTTATTTTTGCATATACCTTATTGCAATCCTTTTTGCATTCACATCTCAATCTCATAAATGAGATCTTACATTTATACCATAACCTAAGACCAATTTGAATAGGTTGACTCACTAAAAGATATTACAATAAAATCAATTACAAAAAAATCAATATTCAATGCATGATGTCGGCTCAATGCATTTACAATAATAATAAATCATCTCCATAATGTGTCGTGCTGATCTAGAATAGATATACTTGTCGTTGTATATCTTGGACCTATTTGCCGGTAACAACAAATATGAAAACCTAAATAAACAAATAACCAAATCGCCAAAACCAAGTGATGGAATAATGTCTTCGACATGACCAAGTAGTCTCCAAGTCATTCCAAGTGTCGGTGAACAATATAATTTGTCGGTGAACCAAATACCAGTGACTGTGTATATGTTTGTGACTTGCCGGTGAACATAACCAAAATCTTGAAGTGCTGATAAGTGTTGACAAGTGATGACAGGTGTTGACATTAATGACAAAACCATATCAACATATCCAAAATACCAACAATCTCTCCCTTTGGCATTGATGGCAACACAAGATGGAAAAACCATAAAAGTGCCAAAATAGAAATGCCAAAAACCAAAAACCAACAATCTCCCAAAGAGATCATTAACCAGAAATCAAAATACATAATATCTCTACCCCTAGGAAGAATCTCTCCCCAAAAGAAAAAGATAATGTGTTTTTCCATATCAATCTCTCCTCCTTTGACATCAAATGCCAAAGCATTACAAAAACCAGTTTCAAATACAAAATACCAACTTATTATACCAACTACTCCCCCTGAGAAGTAGCTCTCCTCATCAAAGCTGGAATAAAGATTTCTCTATTAAATTTGCTGGTTGATGACAAACATCAACTGTCTAAGTCTCTACCGGTGGGGGTAGGACTCCAAGTTGCTCTCTGAGATACTCAAATGTTTCCTTAGGCAAAGGCTTTGTAAAAATATCTGCAATTTGCTCTTTAGTATTCACATAAACCAATTTCACTTCTTTTGCTTCAACATTCTCCTTTAGAAAATTGAATTTGATAGAAACATGTTTAGTCTTAGAGTGAAATACTGGGTTCTTTGATATATCAATTGTTGTCATATTATCACAGTAGATAGTTATAGGTTCCTTGCATTTTACCTTTATATCCTTCAACATTTGTTTGATCCATAATACCTATGTACAATTAGTTGTTGCTGCAACATATTCTGATTCTGCTATTGATAGACTTGTACAACTCTGTTTCTTTCTCAACCATGAAATTAGTTTGCTGCCAAGAAAAAATGTTCCACCAGTGGTGCTTTTTCTATCATCCACATCTCCTTCCCAATTAGCATTTGTGTATGCACATAAATCAAAATTTTCATCTCTAGGATAGCATAAACCAAGATTTGTAGTGCTTTGTAGGTACCAGAAAATCCTTTTCACTGCTAATTCATGATTTTATTTTTAGGATTACTCTGAAATCTTGAAATAGTACATACTACATTCATAATATCAAGTCTTGTTTGTGTCAAATATAGTAAACCTCCTATCATAGACTTGTATCTAGTCAGATTAACAGGTGTTGATTCTTCCTTCAAAGATAATTTATCAGTTGTATTCATAGGTGTGCTTACCGATTTACAGTTTTCCATGCTAAATTTCTTTAGTAATTCCTTCAAATACTTAGATTGACATAGGAATATACCTTTATCAGTCTGTGAAATCTGCAATCCTAAAAAGAATTTTATCTCTCCAATCATAGACATTTCAAATTCTTGCTACATTTTGTTAGAAAAATCTTTACACAATCCATCTTCTCCTCCAAAGGTTATATCATCAACAAAAAACTTCAATAACCAAGATGTCATCATTAGTTACTTTGTTGTATAGATTGCTTTTAGGATTACCTTTAGTGTATTCAAGCTTCAAAAGATATTTGTCCAATCTAGCATACCAAGCTCTAGGAGCTTGTTTCAATCCATATAAAGCTATCCTTAACCTGCAAACCATGTCTTTGTTATCTCTCAAAGAAAATCCATCAGGTTGTTCAATATAAACTTCTTCTTCTAGATCTCCATTCAGAAATGCACATTTAACATCCATTTGATATACTTTGTAGTTCTTGTGTGCTGCAAAATCCAATAAAAGTCTGACTGCCTCAATTCTAGCTACCGGTGCAAAGGTTTCATTGTAATCAATTCCTTCTTCCTCTAAATATCCCTTACATACTAACCTGGCTTTGTTTCTTATTACCATACCATCTTCATTAAGTTTATTTCTGAAAATCCATTTAGTTCCAATTACATTTTGTCTTTAGGCCAGGGAACTAATGACCAAGTGGTATTCCTTTCAATTTATTCCAATTCATCTTCCATAGCTTTAATCTAATATTTATCTTCACATGCCTCATTAATTGATGTAGGTTCAATTTGAGAAATAAGACATACCTCTTCATTTTCCAATCTTCCTCTAGTCATAACTCCTTGAAATTTGTTTCCAATTATCTGATCTTCAAAATGATTCAGTCTTGCATACCGGGGTGTTTTTACTTGCTGTTGTTCTTCAATGACTGTTGAATCTCCAGATGATGCCGATGTCACTGGATCACCATTCTGTACTGGTGTATTCATAGTAGGTTCATTTGTGATTATCTCTATTGTTGGTTCAGAGTTTGTGTACCTTGAATTTCCTCTAAATTGTTCATCAATCTTCACATTTGCACTCTCAACAATTTTCTGCAATCTCTTGTTAAAACATCTATATGCCTTGCTCTTAGATGAATAACCAAGAAATATTCCTTCATCACTTCTAGGATCAAATTTCCCAATATACTCATCTCTTCTAATATAGCATTTACTTCCAAATATTCTGAAATATTTAAGAGTAGGAGTATTACCAAACCATAGTTCATGTGGGGTCTTACCGGTTTCACCTCTGATGTGAACTCTGTTGAATGTATAAAATTTTGTATTAACCGCTTCTCTCCAGTATATATGAGGTAGATTTGCTTCTGATATCATACTTTTGGCTACATCCAAGATAGTTCTATTTTTCCTTTCTACAACTCAATTCTGCTGGGGTGTCTGGGTTGCTGATAACTGTCTTCTGATTCCATTCACTTCACAGAATGTATTAAATTCCTTAGATATGAATTCACCTCCTTGATCTGATCTCAAACATTTGATTTTCTTGCTATTTTCATTTTCTACCATCACCTTGAATAGTTTGAATTTCCCAAATGCTTCAGATTTTTCTCTGAGAAAAGTAACCCAACACATTCTAGAATAGTCATCAATGATTAGCATAAAATACCTATCTCCTTGTATACTTCTAGTTCTTGCTGGACCACATAAATTAGTATGAATTAAATCAAGAACATTGTTAGACTTCTCTGGAATACTCTTGAAAGTTTCTCTAACTTCCTTTCCTAATTGACATTCCTTACATACCGGATTGTGAGGTTTAACAATATTAGGTAAATCTCTAACTACCTTAGTAGTACTGATTTTCACAATGCAATCAAAATTTACATGACAAAGCCTATTATGCCATAACCAACTTTCATCAATATGTGCAATCAAACATGCTTTCTCATTGTTGTTCAAATGAAAGATATTACATCTAGTCTGATTACCGATTGCAATTTCCAAACCAGTTCTGTTTAAGATTTTGCATTTACCATTCTTGAATTGTAACTAAAATCCTTTCTCAACTAATTGACCAACACTCAAAATATTATGCTTCAAACCTTCAACATAGTAAATATTATTAGTATTGTGCTTACCATCAAAAGATATAGTGCCTTTTCATTTGATCAAACAAGCTTTATCATCACCAAATCCTACTAGACCTCCATTGTAATCCTAAAAGGTTAATAATTTACTCTTATCACCAGTCATATGATGTGAACATCTTGAATCAATAATCCATGCATCCTTATCTTCAACTTTAGCTGCCAGGGCCTGCTCTACCTGTTGAACAGTAGGTTCAGGTTGATCTTCTATTATAGCAACAAAAACCCATCCATTGTCTGTCGAATCCTCATCAGAATCATTAGTAACTCCTTCATCAACATAATAACAAGATTTGTCTCTATTCTTCTTAAACTTGTATTTCTGATAGTCAGGGTTAGGCTTATATTTTCTTTTAGCTTCTTCTCTTAATCTTGCATGTCTATCAGGGCATCTAGAAGCCATATGACCAATCTTATTATAGTTAAAACATTTAAAGGTTGCTTTACCTTCATACTTACTTCCAATTGGACCTTTAGGCATTTTCCTTGCAAATAGTGCTTCAAGTTCTTCAAGTTCTTCATTTTCTCTCCCGCTTTCTTCAAGTTCTCTTGCATAGAAGGCTTTCCAATCAGATTTATCAGATAATGATGATGATGCTGTAGTTGATGATGATGCCTTAAATGCTAGATCTGTCTTGATAGTAGTAACAAGACCAAATTCCTCAAGCTCAAAAGCTGAAAATTTTCCAACCAAAGTGTCTCTAGATATTGATGCATTAGGCATTGTTCTCAATTCTTTTATAGAAGTAACTTTCATTTTATATGCCAATGGCAATGCTCTTAAAACTTTAGAAAAAATCTCATCTTCACTTAAGGTTCCTCCACAACATTGTATACCCAAAACAATTTCATTTACTCTTTCCATAAAAGAAAAAATTCTTTCTTCTTCTTCCATTTTCAGACTTTCATACCTGACCCAGAAGCATTCAAGTTTTGCAATTTTGATTGTGGAATCTTCTTCATTCATTGTTTCCAGTTTATCCCAAATAGCTTTAGCAGTAGATCTGTCTGACAATCTCATGACTTGTTGATCTGACAATGCACTCAAAAGTTCTTCTCTTGCTTTGCAATCATTTTCTTCATCTTTAGCCAAGGTAGGTGGATTAGGTTGACCTTGAGTAGGAGCAGTATAGCCATTCTTTGTAACATCCCATATGTCCTTTTAAATGCAATTCAAATGTGTCTACATCCTGATCTTCCATATGCCATAGTTAGTTCCATCAAGTTTCAGACTGTCCTTCTTGAAATAGTTAGAAGACATTGGATCTCCTCAAGCTGTTAAACTTCTGCAAAAAGAGGACTAGGCTCTGATACCAATTGTTAGGTCCTGGAGACAACTGAGAGGGGGGGATGAATCAGCTGCCCAATAAATTCAATCAAAATTAACTTAACCAAAACTTAATGCTTAATACCAGTAAACCAAACTTTATGCCAGTAGACAGTCTTTACAGTTAATTGTAGTACCAGTAAAGATTAATGCATGAAATAGAAAGACAATAACATCCACAACACATAACACAAATATTTGTATGTGAAAACCCTATAAGGGGAAAAACCATGGTGGGAAGCCTTACCCACAATCAAATGATACTATTGCAGATAGTATGTGTGTACAATATGGATTCTACACATGCAGAAAGGCTAGCTACCTAGATCTCATTGCTCAATCACAAAATGAGAGTCACACTGACTACAATTGGATGGTTAGATCCAATGATAATGTACTACACAAAATAGCATCTTCATATGCTGGATTCAGTACTGGTTTAGTTCTGATTGCCTTCACAAAATTCTTCGTTCAACCTTCAAATGATGTTTGCATGTATAGCTCTGCTTATTTTCGCATATACCTTATTACAATCCTTTTTGCATTCACATCTCAATCTCACAAATGAGATCTTACATTTATACCATAACCTAAGACCAATTTGAATAGGTTAGCTCACTAAAAGATATTACAATAAAATCAATTATAAATAAATCAATATCCGATGCATGATGTCGGCTCATTGAATTTACAATAATAATAAATCATCTCCATAATGTGCCATGCTGATCTGGAATAGATATACCAATCGGTGCATATCTTGGACCTATTTGCCGGTAACAACAAATATGAAAACCCAAATAAACAAATAACCAAATCGCCAAAACCAAGTGATCGAATATTGTATTCAACATAACCAAGTAGTCTCCAAGTCACTCCAAGTGTCGGTGAACAATATAATTTGCCCGTGAACCAAATACCAGTGACTGTGTCTAAGTTTGTGACTTGCCGATCAACATAACCAAAATCTGCAAGTTCTGATAAGTGTTGACAAGTTATGACAGGTGTTGACATCAATGAAAAAACCATATCAACATATCCAAAATACCAACAGATTGGTTATTGTTGTTTTAGTCTTAAACCAACATGGCATATCATTGTAATATGGATGTATATAATGATCTTATTATAATATCTTTTAGGTGGCCAACCTAATTGGTTTAGGCCTTAGGGTTTGTATAAATTAATGTAAGATCTCATTGTAGATCATATGTTCATGGTCGTGAAATGTAATATCATATGCGAAGGAGATTTGGTCAATCATAAGTGATTCCTTGGGATTAAGGAAGAGGTCAAAGGCCTCCGGTATTGAGATTAACCAGGACTATAATCAAGCATGGTAGATGCTATCTCTGGTAGTTCATTATTCTGGATTGTTGTCCATTGATCTTGAGGTGGTTATAACCTCTTTGTAGTCAGTGAGACTCTTTTGTAATGAGCAGTACGCTCTAGGCAGCATGCCTTCCTGCATGTGTAGGCCCCTCATTGTATCACATACTTTTTGTAGAAGTATCATCTGACTGTGGGTAGGCTTCCCACCATGGTTTTTTGCTTTTCGGGTTTTCCACATACAAATCATGGTTTTAAATGGTATGAGTGCATTGTGTTGATTATCTGTTTTATTTTTAAGTTGTATTGTGTTAGGTCCCAGAGATAACTAAGAGGGGGGGGGGGGTTGAATCAATTGTCCAATAAATTCAACCAAAATTAACTTAACCAAAACTTAACGCTTAATGTCAGTAAACCAAACTTTATGCTGGTAGACAGTTTTATCAGTTAATTGCAGTACTGGTAAAGATTAATGCATGAAATAGAAAGACAATAACATCCACAACACATAACACAAATATTTGTACGTGGAAACCCTATAAGGGGAAAAACCACGGTGGGAAGCCTTACCCACAATCAAATGATACTACCACAGATAGTATGTCTGTACAATATGGAGTCTGCACATGCAGAAAGGCTAGTTGCCTAGAGCTCACTGCTGAATCACAAAATGGGAGTCACACTGACTACAATTGGATGGTTAAATATAATGATAATGTACTGCATAAAATAGCATCTTCATATGCTAGATTCAGTACCAGTTTAGTTCTGATAGCCTTCACAAAAACCTTCCTTCAACCTCAAACGATGTTTGCATGTATAGCTCTACTTATTTTCGCATATACCCTATTATAATACTTTTCGCATATCACATCTCAATCTCACAAATGAGATCTTACATTTATACCATAACCTAAGACCAATTGAATAGGTTGTCTCACTAAGAATATTACAATAAAATCAATTACAAATAAATCAATAAGTGATGCATCATGTCAGCTCAATGCATTTATAATAATAATAAATCATCTCTATAACATGTCATGTTGATCTGGAATAAATATGCTTGCAGATGCAGAACCTGGACCTATTTGTCGGTAACAACAAATATGCAAACCCGAATAGACCAATAACCAAATCGCCAAAACCAAGTGATCAAATAATGTCTTCAACATAACCAAGTAGTCTCCAAGTCATTCCAAGTGTCGGCGAACAATATAACCTGCCGGTGAACCAAATACCAGTGACTGTGCATAAGTCACTGACTTGCCAGTGAGCATAACCAAAGATCTCCAAGTGTTGATAAGGTTGACAAGTGTTGACAAGTGTTGACATCAATGATAAAACCATATCAACATATCCAAAATGCCAACATATTGTTTACCGGTATCTATTTCTGCTATTCCGGTACTTAATGTTTATGTGATCTGATTAAAGGTTATTAAGTGGTTTGATTGACATAATTTGTTAACAACTAATTCACCCCCCCTCTTAGTTGTTCACCAGTTATCCTAACACCTTCTACTCTTGCTTGAGCCAATGTGATGCACCCAAACTCACTTGATTTTCTCCTTATTCAATTGTAATGTGAATCTATCTCCAAGAAGCATAACAATAAGGATTAAGATGAAAATTTGAGCATAGTGCTAGTATGATTGCAAGTGATGATCTCATGAAGGGAGGAGATCCAATTTATATAGTTTGAAATGGAAGAATGGAGGGTTGAGATTGCATGAGAGGAGGTGACATGGATTGGAGGCTTAGCCTTGTGACAAGTTTCACAAGGTGGGGGAATTGGGAAGGACACTTGTCATAACGAAGAGAGAAAGGTCTTCTCACATCTGTATGAGCACATCTTGGGAAGAAAAACGAGATGACAAGTGGAAACAAAAGCGGAAAAATGGAAGAGGTGTGACAATGGAGAGATGACAAATGGAGAAAAGAGGAAAGTGTTTTAGAAAGAGTTTCCTCACACATACAAGAGCACCAAATAAAATATTTGGTCAAAGGATGACTTGGAATTGGTAAAGTGACATGTGCATGTGAGTATAAATATGAAGGCTTAGAGGACATATGTCACGTAACTACAAGTTTGGGGATTTGGGAGAATTAAAAATTAAAGAAAATGTTAATGATGACTAAGAGCGAGATTAGTTAATTAATTTGCGGCTAAGGTTGAGTTAATTTAATTTAATTAATCAATCTTTAGAAGAATCATTGGAGATGTAATTAACTAGAAAATTAATTACAAAGAAGGTAATAATTAATTAAATAAAATTTAATTAATTATTAGGCTAAGAGGAATAAGGCTAATATGAACCCAAAATAATTAAAATCATTTGTTTAATAAATTAAAGTAGTTAGATTTAAGATGTATACAGGGATAACATAAAGCCATTATTTGATTTATTGGATTAGTAAGATATGTAGTGAAAAATTGTGTACATTGATATTAAAAAATAATGTTTATTCAAACTCAAAAGTGGTCCCTACCTTATTGGTCTTTAGTCATCATCTTATAGAAGCATTAGTGACTCAACAATCTAGCCAAAGGACTTAGATCTAGTGATAGTGTTTCTCTTTTTCTCCCTTGAAACACCTTGAGGTTTGTAACCATTTGATATTCAACTTTATCAAACCAACCAAAATATATCTTTAATTCCTCCTTAGAGCACCACTTATATTCACTAATGATTTAACAACCCTTTCTAATAAGTAGGTAAAGTCATCCAAGGTATATGTCAGTATGTCATGATGTTGGCAAATGCACACTTCAAAGAGAAATTGTAGGTGATTGAAGGTATTGTCATTGATGGCAACCTTGCAATCCTATGGCACCGGCATCGATAGACTCTACACCAACAGATAGTTTACCGGCAGTGGCAAAGATGATTACTGGCACCCCAGCCGACAGGATTTTGTTTATTATATTTTGTATTTAATCGTAATATCTTTTTGTAAAGCTGACAAGGCTAATTGTAATAGGACTCATATATAAGTATGAGATCTTATAGATCATTTATTGTAAGTAAGAATAGGCGGATGCAAACATGCGAATATTAAGGCAGATTTTGGAGTAAGGTTTATGGTTATTGTATGAGCTTAAACCGGTACTGAACTTGGCATAGCAGATGTTGAACCAAAGCAATACATTATATTGAATTTGCATAATCCATTTTATAAGTTAGTGAGAGTTCCTTTTGTAATTAAGTAGTGAGCTTTAGGCAGTTGGCCTTCCTGCATGTGCAGGCCCCTATTGTAAGTAATATTCATTTATTGGCCAGTAAGTGAATATTGTGGGTCACAAATCCCACCGAGGTTTTTCCCACACCGGGTTTCCTCATTAAAAATATTGTGTTATGGTGTGCTTTCTGTGTTGTGCTTATTGTTCTTATTTATTGCATTAATTCTTATTTACCAGTACACTATTTTGGAATGCAATTTGTTTAATAAGATCAGAAAATTTGTATACCGGTTAGATACTGATTTACCCCCCCCCCCCCCCCCTCTCAGTATCTTTGGGAATCCTAACACATGAAAATTATAGAATAAATTAAACTAATCCAGGGTAAATGTTAGTATGTCATGAAAATTATAGAAAAATGTAATGATCTATGAAGCCATCCACATTTAATATCAGCCTCTTGTGAGATCTTATTGATTACTAGAGTAAACTAAAAATCCTACATGTCATAATCTAGAATCTATGTGCAAATAAACTAACCATAATAAAACTACAAAATTCATGAAAAATCAAACATTAGCATTCAAATCTAAAAAAGAAACCACTCTATTATGTGTTGGACATTTGAATTTAATATTTTATTACAAGCACCCAATCAATAGTTTAAACTTAAAATTTATTTATAAATTTTTTATTTAGTTCAGAAAATATAAAAAGGCTAGGATTCAAAAAAAAAAAAATGGATCTATTTTGTAGCAACACCAATTGACTGATTCATTGAGAGGAAATGAAAATGAAAATTATTTGATTTATATTACACATAATCATTAACGCATAGCATAATATATATATATATATATATATATATATATTACCTTAAAAATAAAAGAAAATACATAAAATTAATGTATTACATAGAAATTCTACACATAACCTCTTAGACTCAAAGATTGATGTTATATTTTTCATCAAAAGACCTTGAATTTCATCCTTCTCATTCAAATTAAAAATAAGCATTGAAAGCATACCTCAATTTAAAACATGGTGTAGACACCTAAAAATGTCTCATCGATTGCATACTAATCATTTGTCCAAATAATTAAATAGTTCTTTAATTATTTAATTAAGCTAATCAATTAACTCAGTTAACTCTCCAACCTCCCCTTTTCACTCCAAATCAACTTTTTTGACTAATCAATCAATTCAGTCTTCTCCTCAATCAATCTAGTCAACTGGCTAATTGTTGGAATCAATGAACATTGAGAGCGGGGGTGAATTAGAGTTTTGCAATTTACAAATTTATTAAGCTAATTATTTAACCACTAGATGAGAATAACTGAAAGAAAAGTGCAAAAACCTAAACCAATTAAATATGAAACCATAACACCAAAATTTTTACATGGAAACCCAAAAGGGAAAACCACGATGGGATTTGAACCCACAATATTATTATACTATGGCCAGTAGTAGAATAATATTACAAAAGGGGAATGCACTTGCATTCAAGCATACTGCCTAGAGCTCACTGCTCAAATACATAACAGGGTTGAAACCCCAGAGGATTCACTATCCTACAACTGAATCACAAAATTAATTACAATGCAAAACATCTATAAATGCGAGGAATCAGTTTCGGTTGGGCTAAAAAATGATCAGTTGTCATTGCTTTGAAAAACTTCCCTGTTCTGCTCTGGTGCCAAATACTGGATCATCAAAACTCAAGATGTGCATGTGAAACTACACTCAATCGCTCCAAAATAAAATTCCACATGTTCATCAACATCGCAAATGATCATCCAAGCCGATCTTATATATCTGCACTGCCAAAATAGATCTCCAACAAGTCGGCTTCACAAAATTGCAAAATATGAAATGTGTAGTTTCATGTCGGCTCATTCCACCACAAATCCATATACCAGACCTAAAAAATATGATCACAACCTTCACATAAGTCGGCCCAATCACCTCGAACTCATCATCATCCACTAGAATCACCTCAAGGAGTCTGGACCATACGCTACACCATCAAACATGAAGATAACCCTATTCTACCTTCAATACCAGATACCGGACTAAGAAACTTGCACTAGAATCAACATCGAAGGCTAGAATTGCATGATAAGCTACCTCACACATTCAATAAACTATTCCAATCACTACAACAAGAACTTAGTCATCGAAAATGAATAATACTTATCGGATCTATACATTGTGTTCCACCAATTAGACATGCTTCATGAATAACCAAACTTACTTAAGACTTCCAGTAATCCTAATATCCATATACTAGATAGGATTACTAGGCCGAGTTGCCATCAATGACAACCCCTAAGTAATCTCATGAATCAAACATCATCAATCTTCACCAGAGCATCACCAGAATAGTGTCACTTGCCAACTCTCCCCCTTTGGCATTGATGGCAACACTGTGAAAAATGACAAGTGTCCAACACTCCAAAACTGCAATTAATTGAAAAATTTAAAGTCTGTACTCTCAACTGCCCCCCCTAAGAATGTGCACCATTTTTCACTACTCTCTCCTCCTTTGACATCAATGGTAAAGGTAGGGATCCACCAGGACTTATGTGCAACAATTTACAGGAATTTGAAAATATTTGCATAAGTTACCTTCAAGGACTTCAAGTATTCATTCCATCCTATCAGGAAACACTCCAAAACATTGATTAAGGCACTAAAAATGTATGCATGAATTTCAATGCCTTTGAGATCTGATGGCACTAGTTTACCCAGAGCATTAACTACATCCTGCAGGGCTCCAAGCAAAGTATCCAAATGGGGAGTGATTAGACTCCTCAATTCTCCCACTCTACTTATCATTTGTTTCTTTTCCTTATTGAAGCCCTTTATTTTATTAGTGAGATCCATTATCTAGGCTTCAAGTGTACTTGGAAAGACTGAATGCGGGATAAATGATTGTGCTATACTGGCTAATTGCCCTTCAAGATCTCTTATTTTCTTCTCAGTGTCTACAAAAAACTTAAACAAAAAGAGACACGACTTGAATATCTTACCACCTTCATCTAATACATATTCTACACTCTTTACTACATTCTTTAAACTAACTCTATCTCCCTCGACCGCTTTCAAAATTGACCGATATCTCATCTCATTAAATCATTTTCTCAACTAATTCATCTGTTGTCTTCTCTAAAGATTCAAAATGGAATTCAACAACATTCAACATATCCTTAAGCTTATCAGAGGGTGAGTCAACAAAATCCTGCTTGAAACTTGGCAAAATTTCTCTAACATGTTGGTTGCCAGAGATATCACCTCTTTTTCTTCAGATTGAGACTTTAATAATTCCTCACTTGCCTTGATTTACATGAGGGTGGATAATTTCAATGCTTGGAGAGGGGATAGGGTACTCAAATCTACCAAACCATAAGAATAGTCATAATCATCATCTGCAATTTGCTTTCCTTTGTCAAGAACAATGGCTTTTGCCATGGTCACTAGAGCCTTATCAGTATTCTCTTCACCCTTCTCCTTCCCAACTTCTTTTGTATTTATATCCTTTTCTCCTTTCTCACAATCACCTTCACCCTTTCCTGCATCACCTATCTCCTCAACTATCATATCTGCAGTGATTTCTATCTCTGGAGGATCTTGTATAGCTTCACTGGAGTTGTCAACTACTTGATTTGCAGTGGAGTCATCTGCACCTTCTTGTCCAATTGGATCAATATGTACAAATGGCTAATCCTTCTACTCACTAGGAACATCTGTCGATACTTCCAGAATGGAAGTGTCTTTATTTAATTTCTCTTTTAGGTGAGTGGGTTGATTGAATTCATACTATTTTTCCTTCAAAAACCGAGTCAAAATTTCTTTGGTTTCTTTACTTACTTCATCAGTTTTGTCAAGCATGATTTTATTTACTCTCCTTTTACTCCTAAATATATCCTTTGCAACTAAAAGGAGTCTTTTGACTTCATTCGTTGAAATAACTGAACATATATTTATAAATTCATATTCTTTTATTCTCTCATCCTCTAGTGTAGTTGGGTGGCTCATTGCGTCCAAAACATCATATAAGCTTTTGGGAATCAATGATGATAGTTCTATTAAGACTTTACTATAGGTATTCATATATTGTACAACCACATCTTCTAAAATCCTTTCCTCCTTATCACCACAGTTCTCATAATATACTGGCAGATTTTTCAAATTGCCTTCCTTGACAATTTCATTTAGAACCTCATCTAATGATTTTGGGGGTACAATAGTGTAAAGTCCTTCAAGCTTACTAGATTTAAGAGCTTTATCTATCTTAGATTTCTTCTTCTTGCTTGCTCTTGTTCTACCGGATTTCTCTCGTTGTGTTTTTGGCTTATTAGCAGATGGAGCATCACCGGATAGAGGATTTTTGACCACTCTAGCGAATGTAGTAGTTTTCTTCACCTCTCCAACCTCTTCATCTGATTCAGTTTCCTCCTCTACTGATACATACTTCCTTGTAGATTTTTCTTTCTTCCTTTTTTCTACTCCACCGATTGATGTTGATTGTGTCTTAGGTGGAGGGACCGACTTCTGCACACCAGAGGTAGGTACATAATTGCTTTGCTTGGCCTTGGACTAATTGGCAGGAGAAGATACTGGTTTAGATTGTGGCTTCACCATATCTTCCTCCTTTAGTATATTTTTCTCTCTGGCCCTCCACACCACTTCTTGGGTTATGCCCATTTGTTCAGCAAGTTCTTCAACTTCCTTTCTTACTTTTCTTTTTATTTAGGGCCCAATGAATTTCTTGTGCAAGTCCAGATCCTTCTCCTTAAAAGTGCCAAATCTATCATCTTCCTTGTCTACTAGTTGACTCAACAAGTGTTGAGCATATGCATCAAGCGTGATTGCATCCACCTCATACCCCATGGGCATGTTCTAGACATTTCTTGGCTCAAATGCCTCCATATGACATTGATCCTTGTCAACCATGAAATAGATAGTTTTCTCATATTTTTCCACTATGTCTTTAGGAATTCTCTCTTCTTTTCATAGTGGCTTGAAAAGTTTTAAAATGCATTAAATTGTCACCCAAACCCAACAATCTTTCCTTGATTTGCATAGCCACTGGCTTATCATCATCCCATTGGACTTTTACAATTTCGAGGATCTCATTCATGAAGTAAAGTTCTAAATAGACAATTAGGGATCCAAACTTGAAGACATGTTTCTTATCTTGCTTTATCTTCTTCAAGTTGCTCATTAACTCATTGAGGAGTACTGCACAAAGATCATAACTTTTGTCTTCCTTTAGCATTTGGTATGCAGTGAATATGATAGTACCAGAGACTGAGTTTTGTCTGCTAGACTGGTACACATTGTATCCCATCACCATTGAAGTGAATCTAACATCATGTTCTACAATACCGCTAATTGTCATTGACCGGTTGTCATATTGGGAACCAGGAATCTCACCAGTTGCATTCAAACATGTAACTGCTTGAATGGATTGCTTGGTTATCTTGTGAGGTTGGTTAAGCCATATGAATTTATCGTGAACTTTAAGAAGAGAAATGGAAGCCATGATGAAGAATCAGGAGTTTGATTAAGCTTTATTCATTCAATTCTTGCATCTTTATTTTCATTGTCATTTAGGAGTTAAATTGTAATTGGATTTAGAGTTGTGATTTTCTCTTTCATATTTGATTATTATTTTATGATTAATTTTATCCCTGGAAACACATGGAACTTATAACTTATCTTTCTTATTTAACTTAACTTTTCTAGGCATCCACTCACCTAATGTTTTATCTCTATCCAAAATTATAACCCAAAGTTCTAACCCTTTACAATGTCTAAACTTCAAATAAATACTCAAACTAGGAGCCCAAAACTCAAATTCCTAGCCACTCTATAGATCTATAGTTCATCCATATACCCAACAATTTAATTTATTTAATTCATAAGTCCACAATTAAATTACATACCTTTTAATATTTTATGGATCTATACGAATTACAACTAAATGCACTCTCAACTTATATAGTGGTTTATTATACATAAAAATTAGAAATAATAAGAAAATTATTGGGAAAAAAATGGTGTCTCAACCTTGCATTTACATGAGGTTACTATTTATAGTAATTTTTTGTTTGAGCATGAAATGGTGTAAAATTCTTCTCGAAGCTTCTGGTTGGCTAGATAAGCATTCCGGTAAAGTTATGTCGCAAGATCACAACTAGTTTTGAAGATATTAAATTTTTCATTTTGGAGGGGTACAATGAAAGGTTTAAACTTAATTTTGAAGAATTTAGAGGCCCTGAAACACCCTGAAAAGTGGGCGTAAGTGATGTAGTGGCTTACAAGGCAATAATGCACTTTGTGAGCTTTTCGACGCTTCAAATAGTTTGTCAATAGGACACATGGTTCTCAAGTTATGGCCTCAAGAAGTTTGTACTCCTGAAATAGGAAATATAAAATACATCAGACACATAAATGAGCTATAAAAGTGAGGGACACATGTCGATGTGTTGTAAAGATGTAAATTATTCTATATTTAATAATGAAACAAAATACTCTTTATTCTTAAATAAACTTATAAATCTTTTAATAAGTCTATTTCAAATAGTTATTCATCCTAAGCTCTTGTAGATAATTCCAATGATATCATAATAAACACTAGATTTCTATAAATAGATAAAGAATATTCATAAAATAGTAAAATTTTAGAAGTATCTCAATATTATCTTCATACAATGCTTAGGCTTTTCTAATGCCTTAAGATTAATTACAAGCATAAAAGAAAGAGAGAGATGCATCCTTTGATCTGCAATCCAAGCTATCTTCAATATATTCTTTATAATGAAGACGAGAACAAGATTCAAGTGTTTTTTCTGCCCAACCTTGAAGTTTACACTTTCTCGGAATTCTTGATCAATCAAGAATACCCGACCCTGCATGAATTGCTTAGCAAAAAGAATTCGATAGACAAGATGGAATCTGGTGCATGCCTAAAATGATACATGCATTTTCAATTTTCTAATTTAATAAAGAAATAAGAAAATTCAATCAAGGATATGGTAGAGTGGATAAATAAAATGAATCCATCTATTTCAACATTATTTGATTACGCGGCCAAGTATAATGCCATGCATAGCAATGCAATTTAGTTTGGAAAAATAAAACTCTCTCTCTATAACCCATATTCGACACCCATCCTAGAAGGTAACTTTCCACAACACAAGCCTATCTAGCTTTGTTTATATAAATCTACAATAAATATTTATATAGAAGACAATCTTTCATTGAATAGAAATAGAAAACATCAACTTCTTGTTACAGTCAATTATATCTGACAAGAACAACAATCTTTTATGGATAAACAAACTCATATCTAAAAAGAGACAATTTTTCACTTCTATTTTGAAAAGCAATTCAGAAAAAAATATTAAAGAAAGAAGGTGTAGCGCATGTATGTATCCTTACATACAATTGAATAGAATGAGTACACATTCTTTTAAATAACTTATTTAATGCAATCCTAACATTTGTTTCCTACCAATTTAGTATTTAACTATCCAAGTTCAATAATTCCTCTATGAATATTAAATAAGATGATATCTTATGATACATATCCCTATATGGATATTTAAATGAAACTTTCAAAGAAAACCATCATGACTTCTATTGCATGAATCTAAATCTAAGTTTAGCTATTTCCTTCATTATTGATCTAAAGCAATCAAATCTCAAGAGAATTCCTTATCTAAAATATATAACGAAATATTGCTCAAATAAGAGCCTAGCTCTGTAGTTTGATGCCAAATCTGTGATGATCAACACAACTCTTCTTTCAAATCTGACTGCGGCTCTTTCTTTTAATTTCTTCCTAACCTCTTCAATATCCTTCTTTCTCTATGTTTCTGTAGCATCCTAAAATTGCGACACTTGCAATTTCAACTACATTTGGGTCTTCACAATGGCAATGCAACATGGAACCTGAATGGAGACCCCGAAACTTGTTCATGACACCAAAAACTGCATTTCTCAACACCTTGGCCTGATCCTCCTTGCACCCTACTGCCCCTGGAGGTGGGACCATGGCACCCAGCGCCCTGGTCCTTCAGGACTAGGGCGCCCAACGCCCTGGTCCCCCAGGACCATGGCACCCAGCGCCCTGGTCCCTGGCCCTATTTTGGGCCCGGTCTCTTATGGGGCTTCGGGTCTTTAAGTTTGCAAATTGGAAAATAATGTTTCCTGGTTGGCCTAAGGTCAGGAAAATCAGTCTTTTAACCCTAATTGGCAAGTATATAAACTACATTTCCTCTCCCATTTTGGTAGATGAAAAAAAGGCAGAAACGATATTCAAACATTCAAGCATTCAAGCATTCAAGCATTCCTTCAAGTAATTGAGCATTCTAAGTCTCCATTCAAGGCTAAGTGTTGCATTCAAGACAAGGATTCAACCATTAAAGAGGAGATCACATACAACATACAACATACTACATACATTACACCTTCGCATGCAAGAATACAAACATTCTTACAACAAGGTATCAGTAGTTGCTTACATTACAAACATTTATATTTACAGCATTCTCATTTCTTGGTTAATTCCAAAACCGGGGTTTGACCTAAAGGCAAACCCCTCATCCCTAACCCCCCAATCATCCTCTCTTTTCTATGTGTAGGTTGCAGGTACGCGGCTGTAATTGAAGATCTGGAATCCTTGTGCAGAGACGAACAGATCCACCTTCGTTTCGCAGATTTTTCGAAGGACCGTGTGCACATCGGGCACCATCGTCCTGCCAACTTTCACTCAAATTTGTAGAACAGCACCGTCTCGACATTTTACTGCTAATTCCAGGTCCGCAGCTTCATCCCATATCCCTATTTCTGTTTATAAGCGAATCTTTCTTGCTTCTACACGCATTCCTAGTTCAATCTTTCTATCTACATTTCTTTACAAAAGAGGGTATCCTTGATGTCTTAACCCTTGAAACTCATATAGAATCCAATCTTGCATTGCGTGGGATTGGATCTTGTGGGTTTCAACCCCTCTTTTGAATGTAAAGTCTTTCCCAAGTGAAAACCATCAACCCTAGTGACCTCCCTTCTCTCTCCTCAGAGTTGGGGGAGGGGAGAATGACTAGGGTTCGATTTTTCCGCTTTACATTTTGGTGAACCCGACATGAACATCCTCATTCTGATTATTCATGGTTAGATCTGAAAATTTTCCTCCCTTAATTACATTTCCATGTTTGATCTTTTGCAAATTTTAGAGGTTAATTGCATAAAAACCCTAAAATTTTCTTTTTAGTAATTAAGCTTGTGAAATGTTTAATTATTAATGCTTGTTTCAGATCTACCCTTCTATTGCAAATTGTCAACTCATATTTGTGCTTTAATTTTGAAAATTAAGTGTTTAAATGTCAAAACCTTAATTTTTAAAACCTCCTTGATTCAACCTTTGACTGATAATTTCACTGATCAAAACATCTCCAAATCGACTGTAACTTTGGATTCCGCAATAAAATCACAATATCTTTCATCCCTGAAAATTTGGAAAAAAGTTGCGAGGACCGTGTGCACCCCGAGTGCCATCGTCCCTGACATTTTTTTCGAAATTTCGGGAGCTAGATCTTACTGTATTTTTCTGCTAAAATCCAGAATTTTGGCTGATTTTCTCAATTTTAACACCTTCAAAATTAAAGTCAAAGTTGGTATAGCGATTGCCTGGATTGAGGCTTCTAATCATTCAAAAAATTGTTGAAATTGAAATTTTTATCAAAATTGTGTTTCTTATAGTCCTAAATCTGAAAAGTGTGTTAGCATTCATTCGAAATTTCAGTGCTTTATTCAAATTTTTGCAGTTTGTGACTTTTGAAATTAAGTGTTTAATTGCAACAACCTTGATTTCCACTTTCAAATTTGAATTTTGCATGAAATCGAGTCAACTTTTAAATTTCAAAACTTGCATTGCTTTTAGTATTCCCTCTAAAATCATAAAATTCAAAATTTCAGTTTCCCTCTCCTTTTTCAAAATTCAAATTTTACATTTTTCAACAATCTTGGTAGGGTTCAATTTTGAGATTGCAACTTTAATTTGGCCTATCTACAGATCGTAAAATCACTCAATTTTTTCAGATTAGCTTTAAAATCATCATAACTTTCATCCCCAAAAATTTCGAAAAAAGTTACGAGGACCGTGTGCACTCCATTCGCCACGGCCCCGGACATTTTTTCTGAAATTTCGGGAGATTGTCCTGATTGTATTTAACAGCTTAAATCTAGGAGATTGGCTGATTTTATTGAAAATTGCTACCTCTAAAATTCGAAATATTCTCTCTCTCTCTTTTGTGCATGAGTTTTACAACAATAAGCCCTACTTACACTATTCCCATTAGACGAAGCCTTAGAATTAAGTCTTTCCAATGTTTAAATACTGAGGAGATGGAACCTAATTTGAATGGCCTTTTTAACGAGGACATGGGTAATTCCTCTAATCCTCTTAATGATGAAGAAGCTCTCCATGAGGTTTCTGTAGAACAACTTTCAAAATTGGATAATCAATTTGATGATTTTTGACAATGGATGTCTCAAGAATACCCCGATAGCGAAGCTCTTTCATTAATTGAGGGTCTAAAATGTATGGTTCAAAGTGATAAGAATGGAATCGATATTTTGCGTGGTATTGCACACATTGTGGATTCAAATGTGATGCCTATGAAGAGTTGTGCTGAAACCTTAGGTTATACACAACCTCCTACTCAAGTTAATCATTCTATTCCTTTGATGACTCCTATTGCTAGTATACCTACTTTTACATCAAACATAATGACTACTTCAACACAAGGCATTCCTCCTATGATCACCAGTCATGGGGGCAATCCCTCTTCTTCAATCAACCCTCTTCCTTCATTCAATCCAACTTCTTCATTCATTCCTTCAATAAGTGTTCCTCTTAGATCTCCACAAATGAACATGACGCAAGGGGGCAATTCGTTTAATCATTCCATTCCTCCTTGTAGTGTTCCTCCTTTCCAATCATCTCCTATGACTAACTATCATAGTGTCCCACCACCTTACTCTCTACCTTCTTTCAATAACATAACACCTCCATCACAATCTAACACGTCTAATATGAACTCTTCGACTAAAGCGACCATTAACAATCTTGCACAAACTGTCTCTTCTTTACAGCAACAAATTGCTTCTATGAATCAATCTAAGTTTAGTGTGCCTACATTTGATGTTGCGAGCCCACTTTCTCTTGACATTGTCCGAGCTATCCCCCCTAAACATGTTGAAATTCCACATTTGGAGCTTTATAATGGTAAGGGTGATCCTCTAACACATGTTAAGACCTTTCAAACAATATGTACCGATTTTGCTTATGACCAAAGGTTGCTTGCAAAACTGTTTACTAGAACATTAAGAGATAAAGCCCTACAGTGGTATTGCTCGTTGCCTTCTTATTCTATTTCTTCTTTCGAACAACTTGCAAATGCTTTCATTCAACAATTTCAAAACAATATAAGTCCTAAAGTTACTTTGATTGATTTAATGCATTGTAAACAAGGTGTTAAAGAAAAAGTGACTGATTTCATTGGTAGATATAAGCATTTGTATGCTCAGATTTCTTTTCCAGTGCCTAACAATGATATTCAAAGAATCTTTATTTCTAATTTGCAAAAAGATATTAGAGAAAAACTCCTATTTTCTGAGTTTACTTCTTTCCAACAGTTGTGCGTGACTCTTCACAATTATCAACTGACTGTGAGCCAAATGGAACAAGCAAATCTTATGGATCCGAGTGATAAGGGTGATAGTAGTCAACAACCATTTGGGAAGTTTAAACCGAACAGAGAGTCCATTAAATTCAATGAAAACATTATCAACAACAATGTGAATGCGGCATCAGGTGTGCCTCCTATTTCTAAGTTTTTCAAGAAAGAAAGAAAGTTTACTCCTTTGAATGAATCATTGCATAGTATTATGAATAAGTTATTGGAACAAAATGTGCTTACCCTTCCTCCTATAAGGCAAATAGATCCTGCAAAGATTAATTCACCCTATTTTGATAACAAATCTTTTTGTCAATTTCATCGTCATCCTGGGCATGATACTGAAAAATGTTTTGCTTTAAAGGGGAAAATTCAAGATTTGATTGATAATAATACTATCTTTGTTTCTGGTGTGAGTGATAAAGGCAATACATCTGTAGCTCCTCCTAACCAAAATCTTCATATTTTTACTGATCCATTGCCTTCTCATACCTCTAATGCGATTGATACTACTGATTCCTCTGTCTCACCTGATGATCTTGTGTCTATGACTCTGAATGTGATTCACTTTGTAGAGCAGCAGAAAATCCCTAAAGAACCTTCCATCACATTTGATTCCAGTGAAACTATCAGGGCACCTGATGGTCCTTTATATATAGTTGCAAAAGTCAAAAATACACCTTGTCGTGGAGTGCTTATTGATCCTTCTTGCATGGTTAATGTCATTACTGAAGAATTTCTTTTGACTTTGCATTTGAATCAAGTGATCTATGATGAAACAAATGTGGTTGTGAAACTATTTGATGGATTTTCTTCTCCTGCAATTGGTTCTATTACATTACCTATTGAGGTCCATAACAAATCCCTTGGTGTGGACTTTGCTATTATTCCATCATCCGAACAATTTCGTGTGAAGCTAGGCTATCCTTGGCTATCTTCCATGAAAGCTATTGCTTCTCCTATTCACAAGTGCTTGAAATTTCCCCATAATGGTGAAGTTGTTACTGTCAATCATAGTCTCTTTAAACCAACTGAAAGAACTTCTAGCGTTCCTATTGATTACTTTTGGCCTAAACAATTCCAATCTCTTCCACCACGAAATGATCATCTTTTCAAATCTTATCAAAAGTGGAAAAAAGATATGATCCTATCTCTAAGTGAACCTAGAACACCCAAACTTGACATTCCTATCGTTCTTGAGAAGGAAGTTCTTCCTTTGAAAGATAAAACTAATGTCTTTCCTCAAGAAGATTCCCAACCCATTCCTATGGATGTGACTATGCCTATATCTAATAAGCTTTCTAAAAGTAGACCTATACCTCCTCGTCATGATGGACTTGGCCTCCTTCCTAAACCAAATATTCCTCCCTTATATGGAGCAGTTCCTCCTCCTTCCTCTTATGGATAGAAGAGACCTTCCTCTTCTCCTATTATTCAACCTAAGAGACCACAACCTAAACACCCAAGTGATAAGGATGAGAACATTCCTCCTCCTCAATGTTCGCAACTTCCTACTAAGACTAGATGAAATCATTCTACACGTGAACATCGACGAAAGCGTTGTCTTAGAGCTCAGGCAGCTGCTTCTCAAACTTTGCAATCCCCAAAAACACCTTTAGCTAGTATTATTCCATTTTCTCCTTAGCCGACGATTGAGCCGAAATCTCCTAAACATAAGATGCATGATGGTCTTGATCTTGTGCGAGTTAAAGATCCTATTTTTATAAATTTTGATGATGATATAGATGAAAATGTTATTCATGATGAAAATGTTATTCCTGTTCATCCTGATAGTGGATATGAATATGTTGATGTTGATAACCATTTATCTAACGCATTTTCTAAAGCACTTATCCTAGCTCCTAGACAAGAACAACATGGCTCGGAACATGAACATAGCCCTTGTTTGGATCTTGTGATAGCTCCATCTGCTGTGTTGGATGTTCCTCCTCTAGCGTGTTTCCTGCCTTCTCGAAATATTGATCAGCAAGATCGGGGGGTAGATGACGTGCTAGACTAGTTCATTAGCATAGCAGACTCTCTCCTCCTCTCTTTTGTTACTTCTTCTATGTGTTATTCTCATTCTTCTATTTGTTGTCCTTAGTGTTGTCTACTTCAGGACGATGCAAAGCATTGAGATCTCTTTTGGTCACTCTCATGTTGACTCAAAAGACACAAGTGTTCCCTTCTTCTAGGTGACCTTCCTTGATTGGGGAATGAAGAACAATTATGCATACATACATATGATACACATGAATTATCATACAGCATACTGACCCCAAGGAAAGTGAAGTCACTTTGTGCTTGTGTTTCGTATCTATTATCCTTGGGCTTATCTCACACTTGGGGGCTAAATCCTTGTGATAACATGCTCCTTTCCCTTCTCATTCTTATATGTATCACTACCTTAAAGCAATCACCCCCGGTGAGGCGTGTGCGATCGCTTTAACGTAGGGGGGCATACATCCCGTTCATATCTTTTCAAGATACTTGAAAATTTCTTGACAAATTTAGCTTTGCCTTGAAAATTTTTGATATCTTTCTTGCATGACTCATAGTGAGGGAACCTACTACTGACAGTCATGGTTCTCCCTCGTGATCTTCCCTTTTACTTTGTCAATTGAAGTCGTAAGATCCTTAGTCCACTGGGGGCTTGGTGTATCTTGACTCCTTGACGTGGTGAAAGTTTTTCAATATTGTTTCCTTGTACTTTATCGAAAGTATTGGTGTATGCTTATACTCCCGCTAAAGTGGGGGCTAAATGTAGCGTCCTAAAATTGTGACACTTGCAATTTCAACTGCATTTGGGTCTTCACGATGGCGATGCAACATGAAACCTGAATGGAGACCCCGAAACTTGTTCATGACACCAAAAACTACATTTCTCAGCACCCTGGCCTGATCCTCCTTGCACCCTGCTGCCCCTGGAGGTGGGACCATGGTGCCCAGTGCCCTGGTCCTTCAGGACTAGGGCGCCCAGTGCCCTGGTCCCTGGCCCTATTTTGGGCCCGGTCTCTTATGGGGCTTCAGGTCTTTAAGTTTGCAAATTGGAAAATAATGTTTCCTGGTCGGCCTAAGGTCGGGAAAATCAGTCTTTTAACCCTAATTGGCAAGTATATAAACTACATTTCCTCTCCCATTTTGGTAGATGAAAAAAAGGCGGAAACGATATTCAAACATTCAAGCATTCAAGCATTCAAGCATTCAAGCATTCCTTCAAGTAATTGAGCATTCTACGTCTCCATTCAAGGCTAAGTGTTGCATTCAAGACAAGGATTCAACCATTGAAGAGGAGATCACATACAACATACAACATACTACATACATTACACCTTCGCATGTAAGAATACAAACATTCTTACAACAAGGTATCAGTACTTGTTTACATTACAAACATTTACATTTACAGCATTCTCATTTCTTGGTTAATTCCAAAACTGGGGTTTGACCTAAAGGCAAACCCCTCATCCCTAACCCCCCAATCATCCTCTCTTTTCTGTGTGTAGGTTGCAGGTACGCGGCTGTAATTGAAGATCTGGAATCCTTGTGCAGAGACAAACAGATCCACCTTCGTTTCACGGATTTTTCGGAGGACCGTGTGCACGCCGGGCGCCATCGTCCCATCAACTTTCGCTCAAATTTGCAGAACAACACCGTCTCGACATTTTACTGCTAATTCCAGGTCCGCAGCTTCATCTCATATCCCTATTTCTGTTTATAAGCGAATCTTTCTTGCTTCTACACGCATTCCTAGTTCAATCTTTCTATCTACATTTCTTTACAAAAGAGGGTATCCTTGATGTCTTAACCCTTGAAACTCATATAGAATCCAATCTTGCATTGCGTGGGATTGGATCTTGTGGGTTTCAACCCCTCTTTTGAATGTAAAGTCTTTCCCAAGTGAAAACCATCAACCCTAGTGACCTCCCTTCTCTCTCCTCAGAGTTGGGGGAGGGGAGAACGACTAGGGTTCGATTTTTCCGCTTTACAGTTTCTAAGTTTGTCGATGTCTTCTAATATCACTGCTTTCTATTATATCATCCTTATTCTTTGTATATTTCCTCCACTATCTTTTTGTGTCTCTCTACTGCATGCTTATTCTTCTATTTATCATAAACCCATTCTACATTTTCTCCTTCATTTTAGGCTTACATTACTTCTATATCCATTTCTCCTTGCGAATTCCATGTTCATTAAAAACTCTTAGAACTTTATTGTTTACTGTAAGTCGCCATTATTAGATCTCCACTATCGACTTCCTTCTGCTACAAATAAGACTACGTGGGCTTGGTCCAACGGTATACCACATGTGTAGGCCATGTTAGAGTTTAATACAACCACTTCGGTGGCAAGGTCGATGTCTATATCACTTAACCTTTGCAATCGATGTTCAAATCAATCACTAAGTTTTAGTTGTTGCATGAGTTGATGCTTCTTATCGACTTCACCATAAATTAATGTTTGCTATGAGTTGCATTTACTACCATTGTCTTGCTATGACTAAACCACACTATATTTCCTCCCAGTTTTGAGCTTTTTGCCACTCTTAACTCAAGTTTAACAAAGTGTCACCATTTATTTTGATTGCTTGCAATTGCCTACGTTTCCTGCCAATGGTTTCCTAAGTTTTTGCCAAGTCGATTAGTATTGAATTTTCTCAACTCATAGTCTCGCACGAGTCTTAGTTAATACTGTATCCTTAGAAAATAATTTCCTTTTCATCATGGCATGAAGTTAATGCTTAGTTGACCTCTCTTTATCGATTTCCTTATAAAATGCAATGACAATCGCTTAACTCAAGTTTAATCAATAAGATCCGCCACCTTTTATATATATATATATATATATATATATATTAAATGATTACATATATGAAAATATAAACATAGAGGTTATAAAAATATAAATGCATACATCATGATTATGTATATGTATATATACATAATATTCAATGATTATGTATATATATACATATACATGATTTCAACAAGAAAGTAATCACATTAAGAGTAATCAATATAATTATATATATACCATAATTACCTACGTATTCGTATATATATGTATAAGATCGAGTCATAGTTATTCTGTTAGGTCCCAGAGACAACTGAGAGGGGGTGTGAATCAGTTGTCAAATAAATTCAAACTAAAACAACTTAACCAACTTGAATGCTTAATACCGGTAAACCAGTCTTTTATGTCGGTTTTATCAGTTAATTACAGTACCAGTAAAGATTAATGCATGAAATAGAAAGACAATAACATCCACAACACATAACACCAATATTTGTATGTGGAAACCCTGTAAGGCGAAAAACCATGGTGGAAAACCTTACCCACAATCAGATGATACTACTGCAGATAATATGTGTATACAAATGGGGTATGCACATGCAAAAAGGCCAAACGCCTAGAGCTCACTACTCAAACACAAATAGGAGTCACATTGACTACAATTGGATGGTTAAATCCAATTAGGATGTACTACTCAAATTAGCATCTTTCTATGTTGGATTCAGTACCGGTGTGGTTCTAATTGTCTTCACAAAAACCCTCTTTCAACCTTCATTTGATGTCTGCATGTATAGCTCTGCTTATTCTCACATATACCTTCACACAATTTCACTTTCGCATTCCACATCCGATCTTACAAATAGGATCTTACATTTATATCATAACCTAAGACCAATTTTAGTAGGTCGACTCTAAAGGATATTACAATAAAATCAATTTACAAATAAAATAATGTCCAATGCAATAACCAATTCAACATGTCGGCTTGATGTATTTACAACAATAATAAGACATCTCCATAGCATGTTGTGCTCATCTGGAAAAGATAAACCTGTCGGTGCATAACCTGGACCTATTTGCCGGTAACAACAAATATGCAAATACAAATATGCCAATGAACAAATCTCCAATACAAAGTGTCCAAATGATGTCTTCGACATAACCAGGCGTTTTCCATGCCATTCCAAGTGCCGGTGAACATTATATCCTGCCGGTGTACCAAATACCGGTGACTGTGCATAAGTCACTTGCTTGCCGGTGAATGTTGTTGATTCTCCAAAGTGCCAGAGTTGATAAGTGTTAGTAGGTGTTGACATCAATGACAAAACCATACCAAAATACCAACAATCTCCCCCTTTGGCATTGATGGCAACACAAGATGGAAAAAACATCAAAGTGCCAAAACAGAAATGCCAAATACCAAAAACCAACAATCTCCCCAAAGTAACAATCTCTCCCCCTGGGAGTGACATGTGTTTTTCTTGTGTTTTTCCATACCAATCTCTCCCCCTTTGACATCAAATGCCAAAGTCAATACAAAACCAGATGTAAATACAAAATACCAACCAATTCAGTATACCAACTACTCCCCCTGAGAAGTAGCTTTCTCATCAAAGCTGGAATAAAAGATTTCTCCGTTAATTTTGTCGGTTGATGACTATCATCAACTGTCTACATCTCTACCAGTGGGGGTATGACCCCAAGCTATTCTCTGAGATATTCAAAAGTCTCCTTAGGCAAAGGTTTAGTGAAAATATCTGCAATTTGTTCTTTAGTATTCACATAAACCAATTTTACTACTTTTGTTTCAACATTCTCCCTTAGAAAATTTAGCTTGATAGAAACATGTTTAGTTTTAGAATGTAATACCGGATTCTTAGATATATCAATTGTTGCAGTGTTGTCACAAAAGATAGTACTAGGTTCCTTGCATTTTACCTTTATATCCTTCAACATTTGCTTAAGCTATAGTATCTGTGTACAGTTAGTTGCTGCTACAACATATTCTGATTCAGCTGTTGGTAAAGATGTACAACTTTGTTTCTTACTCAACCAAGAAATTAATCTGCTACGAAGAAAAAATGCTCCACCGGTGGTGCTTTTTCTATCATCCACATCTCTTGCCCAATTTTTATCTATGTATGCACATAATTCAAAGTTTTCATCTCTAGGATACCATATTCCAAGATTTGTAGTGCCTTGTAAGTACCAAAAAATCCTTTTTACTGCTGATTCATGATTTTCTCTAGGATTACTCTGAAATCTTGAAACAATACATACTGCATTCATGATATCAGGTCTTGTTTGTGTCAAATATAGTAAACCTCCTATCATAGATTTGTACCTAGTCAAATTAACAGGTGTAGATTCATCCCTTAGTGATAATTTGTCATTTGTAGTCATAGGTGTGCTTACCGGTTTAGAGTTCTCCATCCCAAATTTCTTTAATAACTCCTTCAAGTACTTTGATTGACTCAAGAATATACCTTTATCAGTCTGTGAAATCTGCAATCCTAAAAAGAATTTTATTTCTCCAATCATAGACATTTCAAATTCTTGTTGCATTTCAATAGAAAATTCTTTACATAATCCATCTTCTCCTCCAAAGATTATATCATCAACAAAAACTTATATAACTAAGATGTCATCATTAGTCACTTTGTAATATAAGTTGCTGTCAGGATTACCTTTTGGAAAACCAATCTTCAAAAAATACTTATCCAATCTTGCATACCAAGCTCTTGGAGCTTGTTTCAACCCATACAAAGCTTTCTTTAACCTGCAAACCATATCTTTGTTATCTATCAAAAAAAATCCATCAAGTTGTTCAATGTAAACTTCTTCTTCAAGATCTCCATTCAGAAATGCACATTTAATATCCATTTGATATACTTTGTAGTTCTTATGTGCTACAAAAGCCAAGAATAATTTGACTGCCTCAATTCTAGCTACCGGTGATAAGGTTTCATTATAATCAATTCCTTCTTTCTGAGAATATCCCTTACACACTAGTCTTGCTTTATTCCTGATTACCTTACCATCTTCATTAAGTTTGTTTCTGAATACCCACTTTGTTCCAATCACATTTTTGTCTTTAGGTTGGGGAACTAATGTCCATGTGTTATTTTTCTCAATTTGTTCTAGTTCCTCTTCCATAGCTTTAATCCAGTGTTTATCTTCACATGCCTCATTAATTGATGATGGTTCAATTTGAGAAATAAGACATACCTCTTGATTTGCCAGTCTTCCTCTTGTCATAACTCCTTTATACTTGTTCCCAATTATCTGATTTTCAGAGTGATTTAGTCTTACATACCAGGGTGTCTTCGTTTGTTGGTGTTCCTTAGTTATTGTGGAATTTTTAGATGATATCGGTGTAATTGGATCTTCATTGTGTACTAGTGGGTTCAATGTAGGTTCATTTGTTAGAATCTGTGTTGCCGATTCAGAGTCTATATACCTTGAATTTCCTTCGAATTGTTCATCAATCATCACATTTGTACTCTCAACAATTTTCTACAATCTCTTGTTAAAACATCTATAGGCCTCGCTCTTAGATGAATAACCAAGAAATATTCCTTCATCACTTCTAGGATCAAATTTTCCAATATACTCATCTCTTCTAATATAGCATTTGCTTCCAAATATTCTGAAATATTTAAGAGTAGGAGTAATACCAAACCATAGTTCATGAGGGGTCTTACCGGTTTCTCCTTTGATGGGAACTTTGTTGAAAGTATAGACTGTTGTTCTTACTGCCTCTCTCCAATACACATGTGGTAGATTTTCTTTTGATAACATACTTCTAGCTGCATCCAAGATAGTTATGTTTTTCCTCTCTACAACTCCATTTTGTTGTGGTGTCCGGGGTGCTGATAGTTGTCTTTTGATTCCATTCACTTCACAGAATGTATTAAATTCCATAGATGTAAATTCTCCTCCTTGATTTGATCTCAGACATTTGATTTTCTTACCGGTTTCATTCTATACCATTGCTTTGAACAGTTTGAACTTTCCAAGTGCTTCTGATTTTTTTCTAAGAAAAGTAACCCAACACATTCTAGAGTAGTCATCAATGATTAGCATGAAATATCTATCACCTTGCAAGCTTTTAGTTCTAGCTGGACCACATAAATCAGTATGAATTAAGTCAAGAGCATTATTTGATTTTTCTGGAATGCTTTTAAAAGTAGCTCTAACTTGTTTTCAAAATTGAGATTCCTTACATACTGTATTGTGAGGTTTGACAATTTTAGGTAAATCTCTAACTGCCTTAGTAGTACTGATTTTTACCATGCAATCAAAATTTACATGATAGAGTCTCTTATGTCATAGCCAACTTTCATCAATATGTGCAATCAAGCATGTCTTTTCACTGTTATTCAAATGAAAGATGTTACCTCTAGTTTGATTACCGGTTGCAATTTCCAAACCAGTTCTATTCATGATTTTGCATTTTCCATTTTTAAGTTGTAACTGAAATCCTTTCTCAACTAATTGACCAACACTCAAAATATTATGCTTTAAACCTTCCACTTAGTAAACATTGTTAGTATTATGCTTACCATCAAGAGATATTGTACCTTTACCTTTGATCAAACAAGCTTTATCATCTCCAAATCTTACTAAGCCTCCATTATATTCCAAAGTTCAAGAATTTGCTTTTATCACCAGTCATATGATGTGAGCATATTGAATCAATGATCCATTCATCCTTAACTTCAATTTTAGCTACCAAGGCTTGCTCTACCAGTTGAATAGTAGGTACCAGTTGATCTTATGTTATAGCAACAAAAACCCATCCATTGTCTATTAGATCTTCATCAGAATCATTAGTCACTCCTTCATCAGCAAGATAACAAGATTTATCTTTATTCTTCTTAAATATGTATCTCTGATATTCAGGGTTAGGCTTGTATGTTCTCCTAGCTTCTTCTCTTAGTCTAGCATGTCTATCAGGGCATCTAGAAGCCATATGACCAGTCTTATTACAGTTAAAGCATTTAAAGGGTGCTTTACCTTCATACTTACTTCCAACTGGACTTTTAGGCATTTTCCTTGTAAATAGTGCTTCAAGTTCTTCATTTTCTCTCTTGCTTTCCTCAAGTTCTCTTGCATAAAAGGCTTTCCAATAAGACTTGTCAAATGATGGTGCGGTTGATGCCTTAAAAGCTAAATCTATCTTTATAGTAGCAACAGGACCAAATTCCTTAATTTCAAAGGCTAAAAGTTTTCCAATCAACGTATCCCTAGTTACTAATGTATTAGGCATTGTTCTTAACTCATTTATAGTAGTAACCTTGATTTTATATGCCGGTGGCAATCCTCTTAAAACTTTTGAAACAATTTCATCTTCTCTTAAGGTTCCTCCACAACATTTAATACCCAAAACAATTTCATTAACTCTTTCCATAAAAACAGAAATCCTTTCATCTTCTTCCATTTTCAGATTTTCATACCTGACCCGGAAGCTTTCAAGTTTTGCAATTTTGACTGTGGAATCTCCTTCATTAAATGTTTCTAGATGATCCCAAATAGATTTAGCAGTTGATCTATCTGACAATCCCATGATTTGTTGATTTGTTAATGCGCTCAAAAGTGCTTCTCTTGCTTTGCAGTCATTTTCTTCATCTTTAGCCAAGTTTGGTGGATTAGAGTGACTGGTTGTAGGAGTTGTATAGCCATTCTTTGTAACATCCTAGATGTCCTTTCCAATGCAATTCCGATGTGTCTCCATTCTAATCTTCCATATTCCATAGTTGGTTCCATCAATTTTAGGACTATCCTTCCTGAAATAGTTAGTAGACATTGGATCTCTTCAAGCTGTTAAACTTCTACAGAAAGAGGACTAGGCTCTGATACCAATTGTTAGGTCCCAGAGACAACTGAGAGGGGGGGGCCGGGGGGGTGAATTAGTTGTCAAATAAATTCAAACCAAAACAACTTAACCAACTTCAATGCTTAATACCGACAAACCAGTCTTTTATGCCAGTAGACAGTTTTATTAGTTAATTACAATACCGGTAAAGATTAATGCATGAAATAGAAATACAATAACATCCACAACACATAACACCAATATTTGTATGTGGAAACCTTGTAAGGGGAAAAACCACGGTGGGAAACCTTACCCACAATTAGATGATACTACTGCAGATAGTATGTGTATACAAATGGGGTCTGCACATGCAGAAAGGCCAAGCACCTAGAGCTGACTGCTCAAACACAAATAGGAGTCACACTGACTACAACTGGATGGTTAAATACAATAAGGATGTACTGCTCAAATTAGAATTTTTCTATGTTGGATTCAGTACCGGTGTAGTTCTAATTGTCTTCACAAAAACCCTCCTTCAACCTTTAAATGATGTATGCGTGTATAGCTCTTCTTATTCTCGCATATACCTTCACTTTTGCATTCCACATCCAATCTTACAAATAAGATCTTACATTTATATCATAACCTAAGACCAATTTTAGTAGGTCAGCTCTAAAGGATATTACAATAAAATCAATTTATAAATAAAACAATGTCCAATGCAATAATCGATTCAACATGTCGGCTTGATGTATTTACAACAATAATAAGACATCCCCATAGCGTGTTGTGCTCATCTGAAAAAGATAAACCTGTCGGTGTATAACCTGGACCTATTTGCTGGTAACAACAAATATGCAAATACAAATATGCCAATGAACAAATCTCCAAGACAAAGTGTCCAAATAGTGTCTTCGACATAACCAGGTGTTTTCCATGCCATTCCAAGTGTCGGTGAACATTATATCCTGCCGGTGTACCAGATACCGGTGACTATGCATAAGTCACTTGCTTGCTGGTGAATGTTGCTGATTCTCCAAAATGCCAGAGTTGATAAGTGTTTGTAGGTGTTGACATCAATGACAAAACCATACCAAAATACCAACATATTTTAACTAATATACATATAAAATACATATAGTTATATTATAATCTTGAAAACCAAACATTAAATATAGTTTCAATAAATCACATACACTTGCACAAACAACGTTAAATCATAGGGTCACTATTTATTTTCAAATTATTAATAAATTTCACTCTCATAGACAAATAAAACATAACATTTGCCATCACTCATAAAATTTCATTCATAACTCAAAATTTCACTACTATGGTGTGTTAGATTCCTCTAATCTAGCGAAGTCCATGAGCTAAGACAACTCTACCTGAACCATGTTCTTGCCTTCATTTGTGTTCACCTATCCTTGCATCGACTTACACTCAATAGTTCATCAATGATGACGATCCCAATTTATAGTAAAAATAACACTAGTCATTCAATTGCATTTACATAAGTAAAGTAATATAAATCGTTTCATTGCATTTGCATTATGAAATTGCATTATCATCATAGAAAAATTTCATTTCCATTACAATTTTAACTCATAAACAAAAAGTATACATTATTTTCTTATTAATATAATTATTGAAAAATATGGTTCATGACATGTGTGTTTTAAATACATCATAGGACATATAGAAGGGAGATAAGGTAGTCTACACCTTATTGGGTGGTTTTAGCCCATGGTTTTGTAATACCCTTTGATGGTTTTTTGTATTGAATCTCCTATATATGTGGTGTATGAGATAGAGGCTGTGTGTAAGAGTCTAATGGCTATTGAGTTACCTCTAAGTCTCTGGTTAGTGGTACTCCTATGAAGAGCTTGCTCTGCAAGTTTATTGTAATCTGTTATTTATTGTTGAATAATAAATTGAACTGCATTTGGAGTGTGGATTTTTTCTCCTGAAGGGGTTTTCCCCATGTAAATCACTGTGTTATAGTATGCATGTTATTGTGTCTATTTTTGTTAACATTCTTTAACTATTGTAACAATCTGTAAAAGTTTTTGCATTACCCTCCTCTCAAGGTTAGTGTAGAAAGTTGTTTCACTACTTAACTTTCTTACAAAAATCAAATTGTAGCTAAGTGCCCAATTCATCATTGTATTTGTCTAATTATCTTGTTGTCACTAATCCATGAAATAAATTTTAACATTTTCAATTCTTTTAGACAATGATACTGTGGGGAGCAACAAAATATTTAACCTTATGTTTGACTTAACTTGCTGTGAACTTAAAAATAAATCACTGACTCAATAATTAAAGTATTACAAATATTATAAATTTGTAATCTTAAATCTATTAGAAGTATTTATAGATTTTCAAAAAATATATGTAATGTAAGAAAGTGTTTTGAGCATATAAGAAGTTAAAAGATATAGGAAAATTGGTGTTATCTAATTCTAGCTAAAAGTGTTCTAGTTGAAATTATTCTATATTAACATTTTAAAAATATGCCTCTATGTATGTCTAGAACTTAAATGTTTGGACAAAAAGAATTAATCAATTTTTTTTTTTGAAAAAAGAATTAACTAAAATCTTGCTTCCTCATAGGCACCATGGTTATTCAAATGAATGCATTTAACTATAAAACGTTTGATCAAAATATCTTAGTTAAATTAAATGATACATTGAAATTTCACCTAATTCTTAAAATATATGCTAATAGCAAGAGTAACTCTATTAATGTAGATGTATGAAAATAGAAGGGGGTGAGATTTTAGAATGAGGGAGGTAAGCTAGGTATAGGAATATATATCTAAAAAGGCAAGTTAGGTGAGTAAAAGGTACAAGTTTAAATGTATTTTCAATTTTGATTTTTATCAATATACACATGTTAATTGTTTGTGGTATTTATAAAGGAATTGTAAAGAATTTTATTTAATCTTAAATTGACCTAATGATGACTATGCTTGTACTTCACAAAGGGAATATAGATTTGATTCAAAATGAGTGATATGGTGTGTACAACTTGTACAATATCATATAAAATAAAATAGAAAGGAATCTCTTTGTGAACGTCCCTAAAGAAGGTCTCATACGTCAAATTAGTGTCTTACTTAGAGTTGATAGTAAAAACTTCAATTTTTACACTTTTTCAAAATATATATTTTCATATTTTTATCTTCATAGAGTTAATATATATTATATACATAATTGATATTTGATAACACTATATTTTTTTTAATGTTCTTAAATAAATTGAAAATGATGAACAAATATTTTTATATTTACTTATAATTTATTCTAAATACATAGATATTCATTTATTTTAAAAAATTCAAAAAATGTCGCTAATTGTCATTGACCGGTAGTCCTATTGGGAACCGGTAATGACTGTCATGATAGTATTCTGAACTTTCCTTAGATTGGGGATCTCACCAGTTGCATTCAAACATGTAACTACTTGAATGGCTTGCTTGGTTATCTTGTGAGGTCGGCCCATCCATATGGATTCATCGTGAACTCTGCTTAAAAAATATATCAGATCCATTTTGCTTCATCGAGCGCTGAAAAATGAATAAATTGCACAAAACCCTTATCCTGAAGTGCCTTGAATTAAGGCTTTAGATTTCCCAAACTATCTGATATATTCTTGTTGTAGAGTGATAGCATATCCGCATTACCCAGTTCTTCGATGCTATAGTGGATATAAGCCCTAATATCCTTGTTGTGAAGCACACCATACGAGACTGAAGAAAATGTACCTTTTGGATCATCTTCAACGGATTTAAATGGATGCCTTTTGAATACAGGCCTGATTCTCTTAGAAATTTCCACCACCAAAGGAGTCGCAACACCAGATCCAGATGCCACATCAAATTTTGGGTATGAAAAGATTGCTCACAAATAGATAAATACCTCTTTGATCTCAATCAAATGCTAGAAATCTCTGAATGATCTCATCTAGCTCTATTGTCACAGCTCAAACTCGTTTACCTTGCTCTTCTGCTCTTACTCTTCATTCATATTATGAAAAATGAATGACTGAATGCCCTTTTTAACCTAATTTTGAGTTGAAATAAATGCACAACCTTAAAGGCTTCCGGTTTCCATGAAACCATCTTTCAGAATCTAAAATCTTCATGAAGTTTTTCGGATATCATCTGCATACCTGATCTAGATCTTCTGCAACCTTCTGGAAATGGTTACAAATCTCCGAAGGGGGTTTAATGGATCTGTATGATAATATGCCCCCTAAGGCTAGAATGCCTTAGTTATCGGATGAGGTTCCAACACCAGATTTAGGTGTGGAACCATTCTGCACATTTGAATCTTCCTTCTTAACCCACATCTTCTTATTTTGATCTCTAATTTCATCTACCTTTGCTTTTCCTTTCTCATCTTGATTGTTCTTGTTCACTGGACCATTGGTCCTACTTCTGCAATATTTTGTAATATGACCTATTTTGTTGCATGGATGGTAGACAATATTTCTCTGCATAGGCATAAAGTTTATTTGATTTTGTCTCATCTTGCACTGGTTAGAGATATGTACAAATATTCCACATGCAAAACATCTCTTATTCTAAAAATTGTTCATCATTCTGCGCATATTTGACTTATGTCCAAAATTGTTGCATTTGAAGTACTGACCGATAAAAGTAGGACCATTGTTCATCACTCTATTTCTGCATTGACTTGCTAAATGACCAATTTTATTGTAAATAAAACATCTACCATTGAATTTATAGGCACTAGGTTATCTTACCGGAGGTTTCTTCCTCTTTTGATAATTAGGTCTTGCATTGCTCTGTTCAGAACAGGAGGATTCTCCCTTTTCAAATCCAAGTCCTCGTGTGTCTTTTTCATGCTTTTGATTTTCCAGCATCTCATCAATCATTGCTAAGCTAGCCTTAAATTTTTATTTGTATTCATTAGCAGTACTAAGTTCATCTCTCATAATTATGACTTGTCTCTCAAGCTCTTGTCCATCATTCTCAGATTGTACTAATTCAAGACTCAATTGATCAATCTCAAAGTTCAATCTACAACATTCATCTGATCTATCTTTCAATGATTGAGTCAAGATTTCTTCATTCTTCTTTCGGTCTTCAATCTCCTTTGTCAGCTTCATCAGAATGGATTACATCACATTCTTCAATATTGTATTCTCTCTAGCAATCTTTTCACATTCATCTAATTTGCTTTGACTTTAAATGCTTTTCTCTTCTTTCTCCTTAAGTTTGTCCATTAGATCTTTCCTTTTATCTCTAGAAGTGCTCACTTGTTCTTTTAATGTCTCAATGAAGCGTTCAACTGCACTCAGGTTTCTCTTCAAAGAACTTCATTTCTTGTTGCATCAAGATCTTCAAGTGCCACACTAAGCTATCTTTGCAAACCAGAGTCCGTTGATTCAATCTTCCAAATCTTCCTCAAGATATTATGCTTCCTCGGAGGAACTAGGCTCTGATACCAATTGTTGGAATCAATGAACACTGAGGGGAGGGGTGAATCAATGTTCTGCAATTTACAAATTTATTAAGATGATTATTTAACCACTAGATGCAAATAATTGAAATCAAAGTACAAAAACATAAACCAATTAAACATGAAACCATAACACCAGAATTTTTACGTGGAAACCCAAAAGGGAAAAACCACGGTGGGCTTTGAAATCACAATATTATTATACTATGGCCAGTAGTAGAACAATATTACAAAATGGGAGTGCACTTGCATTCAGGCATACTGCCTAGAGCTGACTGCTCAAATACATAATAGGGCTACAACCTTAGAGGATTCACTATCCTCCAACTGAATCAAAAAAGTAATTACAATGTTTGAACTAGAGTACAACATTTATAAATGCCAAGAATTAGTTCCGGTTAGGGTAAAAAATGATCCATTGTCACTACTCTAAAAAATTGCCCTGTTCTGCTCTGCTGCCAAATACCGAATCGTCAAAACTCAAGATGTGCACGTGAAATTGCGCTCAATCGCTCCCCAAAAAAATTCCACATGTTCACCATAATGTAAAATGATCATCCAAGTTGATCTTATATATCCACAATGCCAAAATAGATCTCCAACAAGTCGGCTTCACAAAACTGCAAAATATGAAACGTGTAGTTTCATGACGGCTCATTCCACCACAAATCCATATACCATACCTAAAACCTATGATAATAAGATTCTCATAAGTCGATCCAATCACCTTGAACTCATCATCATCCACCAGAATGACCTCAAGGAATCCAGACCACATGCTACACCATCAAACATGAAGATAACCCTATTCTACCTTCAATGCCAGATACCGGACTAAGAAACTTGCACTAGAATAAACTTCAGAGGTTAGAATTGCATGATAAGCTACCTCACACATCCAATCAACTATTCCAATCACTGCAACAAGAACTTAGTCACTAGAAATAAATAATGTTTACTGGATCTATACACTATGTTCCACCAACCAAACTTATGCTTCATGAATAGCCAAACTTAAGACTTTTGATAATCCTAATTTCCATATACTAGGTAGGATTACTAGGCTGAGTTGCCATCAATGACAACCCCTAAGTAATCTCACGAATCAAACATCATAAATCTTCACCAGAACATCACCGGAATGGTGTCTCTTGCCAACGCTAATGTATTCAGTCATCTCCTTAATCAATTTAGTCCATTGATTAATCAAATGAGTTAACAAATCAATCTATCTTGTTAATAGATCAATCAATCCACTTAATTGATCAATCAAAATCAGTGAACTATCAATCAACACTTCAGTTCCAAAACTCTCCCAATCTGTCTCAAAAATCTATAAATTCAACCTCATTTCTCAATTTCAATCTAGAATCACTATCTTCAAAACAATTGTGTCAATCATATGCAAGAATCCCAATGCAACACATGACAACCACCTACCACACAATTTGGAGAAGAGAAATGGAAGCCATGATGCAAAATCATGAGTTTGATTAAGCTTTATTCATTCAATTATTGCATCTTTATTTTCATTGTCATTTAGGAGTTAAATTGTAATTGGATTTAGAGTTGTGGTTTTCTCTTTCATATTTGATTATTATTTTATGATTAATTTTAACCCTGGAAACACATGGAACTTATAACTTATCTTGCTTATTTAACTTAACTTTTCTAGGCATCCACTCTCCTAATTTTTTAGCTCTATCCAAAATTATAACCCAAAGTTCTAACCCTTTACAATGTCTAAACTTCAAATAAATACTCAAACTAGGAGCCCAAAACTCAAATGCCTAGCCACTCTATATCTATAGTTCATCCATAGACCCAACAATTTACTTTATCTAATTCATAAGTCCACAATTAAATTACATACCTTTTAATATTTAATGGATCTAGAAGAATTGCAACTAAATGCACTCTCAACTTATAGAGTGGTTTATTATACATAAAAATGAAAAATAATAAGAAAATTGTTGGGAAAAAAGTGGTGTATCAACCTTGCATTTACATGAGGTTACTATTTATAGTAAGTTTTTGTTTAAGCATAAAATGGTGCAAAATTCTTCCCGAAGCTTCTAGTTGGCTAGATAAGCATTCCGGTAAAGTTACATCGCAAGATCACAACTAGTTTTAAAGATATTAAATTTTTCATTTTGGAGGGGTGTAGTGAAAGGTTTAAACTTAATTATGAAGACTTTAAAGGCCACAAAATACCCTAAAAAGTGGGTGTTAGCGGCATAGTGTCTTACGAGGTAATATAGAACTTCATGAGCTTTTTGACGTTTCAAATAGTTCGTCAATAGGACACATGGTTCTCAAGTTATGGCCTCCAGAAGTTTGTACTCCTGAAATAGGAAATATAAAATACATCGGACACATATATGAGCTGTAAAAGTGAGAGACACATGTTGATGTGTGTTTTTAAATGTCATAGGACATCTATAAGGGAGATAAGGTCATCTACACCTTATTGGGTGGTATTAGCCCATGGTTTTGTAATTCCATTTGATAGTTTCTTGTATTGTATCTCCTATATATGTGGTGTGTGAGATAGAGGTTGTGTGTAAGAGTCTTATGGCTATTGAGTTACCTCTGAGTCTCTGGTTAGTGGTACTCCTGTGAAGAGCATGCTCTGCAAGTATATTATAATCTATTATTTATTGTTGAATAATATATTGAACTGCTTTTGGAGTGTGGAGTTTTTCTCCCGAAAGGGTTTTCCCCACGTATATCATTGTGTTATGGTATGGATGTTATTGTGTCTATTTCAGTTAAGTTTCTTTAACTGCTATAACGATCTGTAAAAGATTTTTCATTACCCTCCTCTCGAGGTTAGTGTAGGAAGTTGTTCTACTACTTAACTTTCTTACAAAATTTAATTTGTAGGTAAGTGCCCAATTCATCATTGTATTTGTCTAATTATCTTGTTGTCACTAATCCATGAAATAGACTTTAACATTTTCAATTATTTTAAGACACTGATAATGTGGGGAGCAACAAAATATTTAACCTTATGTTTAACTTAACTTGTTGTGAACTTAAAAATAAATCACTAGCTCAATAATTAAAGTATTACAAATATTATAAATTTGTAATCTTAAATCTATTAGAAGTATTTGTAGATTTTCAAAAAATATATGTAATGTAAGAAAGTGTTTTGAGCATATAAGAAGTAAAAAGATATAGGAAAATTGGTGCTATCTAATTCTAGTTAAAATTGTTCTAGTTGAAATTATTTTATATTAACATTTTAAAAAGATGCCTCTATGTATGTCTACAACTTATGTGCTTGGACAAAAATAATTAATTAGCTTTTTTTTTGAAAAAAGAATTAACTAAAATATTGCTTCCTCATAGGAACCATGTGATGCAGAGAGTCGTGGAGCCTTGTTTGATACACCTTATTGAGTGACTTGTCCTACTCAACCCTACAACTACTCAAGTCCTTCCTATGACACTTGGAAGGGGTTATGATAATGAGACCTAAAAGGTCTGAACCTTCTTGACTTTCCTCCTAGGTATAGCCAATGGTTTTTGGACAATCAACTTCACCACTTGAGGTTGTCTCCTCAGTTACTCACACTCTTCTCCTGGGCTTCAACCACTCCTGCAAGAATCTTAACACACAATATCTTCCTATGGTTTCCCCATGCATCGACAAGGTGTCTTCAATGTGTTTTTAGGTTTAAGACTCACAAAATCCACCACCTTGGCTTCTTAACCCTTCTAGGTCTCTACCGGCACCTAATTAGGCCTAATTGCATTAGCCCTCCCTAGGCGGTTTTAGGGGTTTAATTTGCAAACATCCCAAACAAGCCTAGAAATAAATCATGGATTTGAGTACCCTTTTGGAAGTTACAAAAAATACTAAAAAAATGCATCTGGGTTATCCATAGAAGTGGGGTTTCCAATGCTACACTATTTTGAAGGGTTTTAGGCCTAGCTGGTGAATTGGCAAGATGGGTCTAGAACTCTTCACCAGTCAAATCTCCTGCTCCAAAAAATTTGGGAACCTTCAAGGGAACTCAGAGGGATTTCCATTCATGTGCCACTTGGACTTGCACCAATCCCCATGTGCTCACAAATCACACTTTTCTTGCTGTCCTAAGTCACCTACTCCTAGCGGTGAGCCTAGGGCTTCGTTGTTTCTCCTCCTCCTGGACCTACAACATCGCACACCCTATTACTAATATATTAATAGACCCTAACCTATCATCCTTAGTGATTTCAATAGGTGCCATCATAGAATGCCTAGGTTAGAGCCATATCTTGCTCTTAAACCCTACTTGCAAGGGTTTTGCTCCTAGTTGCAAAGAATGGAAGAAATCTCTACAACTTGGAATAGTCAAACCTCAAAATAAACCTTAGTGAAAGAGAATAAAATGAAAATACAAATATTTCAATGAGTTTACACCATCTAGTTCGCATTGGACCGTACAAGCAAGGAAAAACAAGACAAAACTGTAAAAAATCGGTGGAAACAAGGTTGCTTCACAAACCAAAAACTTTCTCTTGCATTTCCAATCCTCCAACCCATACAATGAAGTGAAATTTGGTTTATATCCACTTGTTTCAGTCTGTTCAACCAACTTCCTAATGCCTCTAGCAAAAATGCAACTTTTGCAAGAAATTGAAAAATGTTGCTCAACAAATTTTGACAACTTTTTCTCCAGGATGCAATTTTGCATTCTAATGCATTCTAAGGCTTTTAAAGGTCCTCAAAAACCCTAGAAGACCTAAACACAACTCAATTGACTCATAATACATGAATACATTCATTTGGAGTATTTTGCATGTGAACTACCTAAACATCTCACTTCTCAAGCTAACAACATCCTGAGCACAATTGACTCAAACCAAAATTCGGACAACTCAACCATGGCTCTACTGAGTCCTCAATGGTTGGTCCATTATTACATCACAAATTAACATACAAACTTAAAATAAATCAAATATTTCATTCTTGGAGTGCTAGGTGCCCTGCACCATACTCTCGTGGGTCAAAGAACTCAAGTCCCTTGAGTTATAAGGTCTGAAATCTCTACTCCATGCTGAAGTATATCTGCCTTTGACAACCACATGGCATCTAAATTAGGTAACCCTTTCCAATTAACAAGATAGTTCTTGTAGACTCCTTTCCTTGTCTTCTTTACTATCTTGGTATCCAAGATACTCTCTAACTCATTTGGTTGACTAGGTGGCAAATCCTTTACCCAATCCTCATGAACCAGTGATGGCATGTCTATCTGATTTGTTGGTGTCTCTCCCTTGTAAGGATAGAGATCACGTACATTAAAAATAGGAGATATCCCCAAGGTAGGTGGAAGTTCAACCTCGTAGGCATTCTGCCCATACTTGTGCACCACCTTGAGAGGTCTAATTTTCTTCATCATGAGCTTGATAGGTTGCCCTTTTGGAAGTCTCTCCTTCCTTAGGTATGCCAGCACTAAGTCTCCTACTTGAAATTGTATCTTCCTCCTTGTTTTATCAGCTTCAACCTTATACTACTCGAATTTTTGTTCTAAGGACTACCTTACCTTATCATGCACCTCTTTAATGCCTTCTGCAAAGCTCTCCCCTTGTGCACTCATGGGTGCCATTAAATTGAGATCTCTAAGCTCTAATATGCCCCTAGGATGGAATCCATACACTATCTTAAAAGGACTTATACCTGTGCTACGGTTCACTGAGTCATTATATGCATATTCTGCCTATCCAAGTACTAGATCCCAAGTCTGCCCATGTTGTTTGGTAAGACATCTTAGCAAGTTACCCAATGACTAGTTAACTACCTCTGCCTAACCATTTGATTGAGGATGATAGGTAGATGTGAAAGATAACTTGGTTCCCAACTTCCTCCAAAGTGTCCTCCAAAATTGGCTCAAAAACTTCACATCTCTATCACTAACAATGTTGATTGGAAGACCATGAATTCTGACTATCTCCTTGAAGAAGAGGCTTGCAATATAGGTGGCATCATTGGTACTCTTGCAAGGTATGAAATGTGCCATTTTGCTGAACCTATCTACTACCACATACACACTATAAAATCCTCTTAGTGTCCTAGGCAAGCCTAACACAAAATCCATGCTCAAACATTCCCATGACCTCTGGGGTATGAGCAAGGGTTGATATAAACCTGCATTACTTGAGGTTCCTTTTTCTCTTTGGCAGATGGTACATTGCTCTACAAATCTTCTCACTTCTGATTGCAACTTGGGTCGATAATAATACCTACCAACCTGCTCCAAAGTCTTATCAATGCCAAAATGACCTCCTAGACCTCCTTGATGCTTCTCTTGAATAATATTTTGCCTCATAAAACATTGAGGTATGCAAAGAAGATGACCTTTGAATAGAAAACCCTCTTGTATCATGTATTCTGAATAAGAGACATGTGAGGTATTAGAAAAATCAGAACAAACATTATATATCTTTTTAAAATACTTATCATCCTTGTAGAGGTCTTTCAACTCACTCAAACCCGCACTTTACAATTGAATCTCTTGCATGGTCATGATTCTCCTACTTAGTGCATCAAAAAATTTGTTGGCTGTCCCTTTCTTGTGTTTAATAGTGAATGTATAAGATTGTAGGTACTCAACCCACTTTAGGTGTCTTTGGTTCAACTTCTCTTGCCCATTGAGAAAACTAAGGGCATGGTTGTCAATGAAGACTAAAAATTCTTTGGGTAGATGCCATTTTTTCAATGCTTGAACCATTGCATACAAATCCAAGTCATATGTGGAGTACATTTCCTTAGCTTCATTTAACTTTTCTGAGAAGAAAGCTATAGGGTGTCCCTCTTGGCTCAAAACTACCCCTATTGCCCTTTGTCTTGCATCACATTCTACTGTAAACAACTGATTGAAATCAGACAATCTAAGGGTTGGCAGCTCTGCTATCTTGGTTTTCAACCTTCCAAACCCCTTATTGGCTTCCTCTGTCCACTTAAAGTGACATTTAATCCCTCCTTTAATGGTATTGAGAATAGGAGCAAACATGGCTAAAGTTTCTCACAAATTTCCTATAAAAAGATGTCATTCCATGAAAGCTTCTAACTTAACTTATGCCTCTAGGGATAGGCCAATTAAGTATTGCTTCTACCTTACTTGGGTCCATTTTTAAACATCCTTGAGAAAGAACAAAACCAAGGTATACAAGTTCTATTTTCAAAAACTCACATTTTTCAAGGTTAATCTTGAGTTGAGCCTCCTTCAACTTCTTCAAAACCATCTCCAGATGCTTGAGGTGTTCCTCCTTGAACCTATTGTAGATCAAAATGTCATCAAGATATACAATTACAAATCTACCAATAAACTCAACTAAGACTTCATTCATGAGCCTTTGGAAGGTACTAGGTGCATTGGTGCGGCCAAATGGCATCACCAACCACTCATATAGGCATGCATTGGTTCTAAAGGCTATCTTCCATCCATCTCCAGGTCTGATTCTGATATGATGGTAACCAGACTTTAAGTCCACCTTTGTGGAGAATCTTGCACCTCCTAGATTGTCTAATAGGTCTTCAATCCTTGGCATGGGAAACCGGTACCTTATAGTAATCTTGTTGATTGCTCTGGAGTCCGTGCACATTCTCCATTTTCCTCCCTTTTTAGGCACTAACACAGTAGGAAGAACACATGGACTCAAACTCTTCTTGATAAACCCTTTGTCTAAGAGTTCTTGCACTTGTTTGGCAATCTCTTCATTTTGACTAGGTGTCATTTTGTAAGCAGCTTTGTTTGGTAGATTGGCCCTTGGTATTAAGTCTATTTGATGATTTACATCTCTCATTAGAGGCAAAGAATCAGGTAAGTCATCCCCTATCACTTCTGCATATTTTTTGAGTAGACCTTGCATCTCTTAAGGCACTTCATTCATTGGATCTACCTTAGCTTCTTCTCTAAGTTTTAATACTATTGCATGGCCTTGATGTCCTTCTTGTTTCAACACTTTGAGAAACTCTTTTCCACTCGTCATCATCACACTTTAGCCTATTTGTTTTTCTTCCTTTGGTTTAGGTAGTGGATCCATTTGATACTTCTTTCCATTCTTGGTGATAAGATGATTGTTCTTCTCCCCATCATGAGTAGCTTTCACATCATATTGCCATGGATGACCCAACAACAAATGACAAGCATCCATAGGCAATATGTCACATAATAATATGTCCTTGTACTCACAACTTTCAAAATCCACCCATGCTTGTTCATCAACCAATACATGTTGACCTCGGTTGAGGCATGATACCTTATAGGGAGTGAGGTGAGGCAATCTTTTCAGTTTGAGTTTTTCCACCATTTCAATTGAGACAATATTCTTAGCAGAGCCAGAATCTACAATCACTTTACAAATCTTCCCATGTGACCTACAAGTGGTTCTAAACAAGCTTTTCCTTTGTGGTGGCTCTTGAGCTTGGGGTATCTTGAGAATTATTCTCCTCATCATCAAATTTTCTCCATCTGTCACTGGCCCTGCCTTGCTGATTGATGAAGTTACACTCTAAGTGTCCTCCTCTTGCAACAATTGAGTTCTACTTTCCCCAATGTATGAGCTTGTGGAGCTTGAGGCTTTCCACGAGCACTTACTCATGGTATGCCCAACTTGATTGCAATGATAACACCTACCGGTGAAAATGGTATTTCCTTTTCCTGAGTTTCCAAACTACCCCTAAAATTGCTCCTTCCTCTATAGGATCCTCTAAATGCTTCTCTTTGAGAGTCTCTACTTCCTACTTGGCCTTGCTACTCTTCACTTCTTGGTGATTGCTGCCCTCTACCAGAGTTTCCTCTACATCTGAAATTCTTACCTCCCCTATGTTTCTGATTTTGTTCACTCCTCCTTTTGATCTTCTCCTCTGCCCTTAGGGCCAACTGAAAACACTTATGGACAATTTCTGGTGTGAGGATACTTATCTCATCTTGTATATTATGTCTAAGGCCATTCATGTACCTGGCCAACTTCTCCATCTCATTCTCATGCTTCCTAGCCCTCAAACTGAGCTTATGGAACTCTTCAGTGTATGCATTGACATCTAATTCCCTTTGTTTCAGATTTTGCAGTCTCTTATGAATTTGAACTTCATAATCTCCTGGAAGGAATTGTGCCTTAAGTCTGATCTTCATATGCTCCCATGAAGTTATCTTCTTTTTGCCTTCTTGTATCCTTTCTTCTTGCATCATATTCCACCAAATCATTATTGATCCTCTCATTCTTGATTTGGCCACATTGACTCTTTTCTCTTCTGCTACCTCTTTGTAATCAAAGTGATTATTGAGAGCTTCTATCCAATCTAGCAACTCTTCTCCATTGAGGTTTCCTCCATATGTGGGTAATCCATCCAAGTTGTCTTTAGATATGGATTTGACTGCATCTAAGAATAAATTTTGGTCTTGGGGCATAGCTACTGTTGTTGGTTCCTCTCCATCTTCCACTTCTTCATCAGTCTCATCACCCCATTCTGTTCTAACCTTCCCCTTCTCCTTCTTTACCTCTCTGGTTCCTCATCTTCCTTTTGCATCCTTCAATCCTTCTATCATCTCTGCCACCATCTGCCGGATGGCTTCTGGAGTCATTACCTTTGGAGGCATTGAACTTGCTTTTGATTCTTCACAATCTTACATACACCAGATCTTTCAAAGAATGGCTCTAATACCACTCTAATGTAGAGAGTCTTGGAGCCTTGTTTGATACACCTTATTGAGTGACTTGTCCTACTCAACTCTAGAACTACTCAAGTCCTTCCTATGGCACTTGGCAGGGGTTATGATAATGAGACCTCCAAGGTTTGAACCTTCTTGACTTTCCTCCTAGGTATAGCCAATGGTTTCTGGAAAATCAACTTCACCACATGAGGTTGTCTCCTCAGTTACTCACACACTCCTCTCTTGGGTTCCAACCACTCCAGAAAGGATCGTAACACACAATCTCTTCATATGGTTTCCCAATGCATAGACAAGGTGTCTTCAATGTTTTTTGAGGTTTAGGACTCACCAAATCCACCGTCTTGGCTTCTTAACCCTTCTAGGTCTCTACTGACATCTAATTAGGCCTAATTGCATTAGCCCTCCCTAGGCGGTTTTAGGGGTTTAATTTGAAAACATCCCAAACAAGGCTAGAAATAAATCATGGATTTGAGTACCCTTTGGGAAGATATAGACAATACTGGAAAAGTGCATTTGGTTTATCCGTACAAGTGGGGTTTCCAATGCTGCACTATTTTGAAGGGTTTTAGGCCTAGCCGGTGAATTGGCAAGATGGGTCTAGAACTCTTCACCAGTCAAATATCTTGCTCCAAACAATTTGGGAACCTTCAAGGAAACTTAGAGGGCTTTCCATTCATGTGCCACTTGGTCCTTCACCAATCCCCATGTGCTCACAAATCACACTTTTCTTGCTGTCCTAACTCACCTACTCCTAGTGGTGAGCCTAGGGCTTCATTGTTTCATCTTCTCGTAGACCTAAAACATCACACACCCTATTACTAAGCTATGTTTAGACCCCGACCTATCATCCTTAGTTATTTCAATAGGTTCCATCATAGAATGCCTAGGTTAGAGCCATTTCTTGCTCTTAAACCCTACTTGCAAGGGTTTCTCTCCTAGTTGCAAAGAATGAAAGAAATCTCTACAACCTGTAACAATCAAACCTGCAAATCAACCTTAATGAAATAAAATAAAATGAACATACAAATATGACAATGATTTTACACCATCTAGTCCATACTGGACCGTACAAGCAAGGAAAAACAAGACAAAACTATCAAAAACCGATGGAAACAAGGTTGCTTCACAAACCAAAAAATTTCTCTTGAATTTCCAATCCTCTAACCCGTACAATGAAGTGAAATTTGTCTTAGATCCACTTGTTTCAGTCGGCTCAACCAACTTCCTAATGCCTCTAACCAAAAATGCAACTTTTGCAAGAAATTGCAAATGTTGCTCAGCAACTTTTGACAACTTTTGCTCCAGGATGCAATTTTGCATTCTAATGCATTATAAGGCTTGTAAAGGTCCTCAAACCCCCTAGAAGATCTAAACACAACTCAATTGACTCCTAATACATGAATACATTCATCTGGAGTATTTTGCCTATGAACTACCTAAGCATCTCATTTCTTAGGCTAACAACATCCTAAGCACAATTGACCCAAACCAAAATTTGGACAACTCAACCATGGTTCTACTAAGTCCTCAATGGTTGGTCCATTATTACATCACAAATTAACATACAAACTTAAAAGAAATCAAAGCTTTCATTCTTGGAGTGCTAGGTTCCCTGCACCACCATAGTTATTCAAATGAATGCATTTAACTATAAAACATTTGATCAAAATATCTTAGTTAAATTAAATGATATTTTCAAATTTCACCTAATTCTTAAAATATATGCTAATAGCAAGAGTAACTCTATTAATGTAGATGTAAGAAAATAGATGGGGGTGAGATTTTAGAATGAGGGAGGTAAGTTAGGTATAGGAATATATATCTAAAAAGGCAAGTTAGGTGAGTAAAAGGTACAAGTTTAAATTTATTTTCAATTTTGATTTTTTATCAATATACACATGTTAATTGTTTGTGGTATTTATAAAGGACTTGTAAAGAAATTTATTTAATCTTAAATTGACCTAATGATGACTATGCTTGTACTTCACAAAGGGATTATATATTTTATTCAAAATGAGTGATATGGTATGTACAACTTGTACAATATCATATAAAATAAAATAGAAAGGAATATCTTTATGAACATCCCTAAAGAAGGTCTCATATGTCAAATTAGTGTCTTACTTAGAGTTGATAGTAAAAACTTCAATTTTTACACCTTTTCAAAATATATATTTTTATATTTTTTTCTCCATAGAATTAATATATATTATATACATAATTGATATTTGATAACACTATATTTTTTTTAATGTTCTTAAATAAATTGAAAATGATGAACAAATATTTTTATATTTACTTATAATTTAATCTAAATACATAGATATTAATTTATTTTAAAAAATTCAAAAAGTGATATATTTAACTTTTATCATCTCTAATTTATGTCCACTCAATACCTTTTTGTTTTGATAGTCATGTGAAAGAAATGAAAATAATATGTTGGGAAATATAAACAAAGCTATACAAAAATCCAAAAATATTTTAATAAAAAATAATATTTAAAAAAATCAAATTTGAAAGATAAAAAATAAAATCAAAGTATTGTTTAAAGTTTCATGTACCTTTATAGGCTTTGTTTTTAACTCTTGTTTATTATTTTTGTAGGATAGTAATAGTCTATTATTAATACTTCTTTATTTGAGTTTATGGGTTTATGGGATGTGTCGTACTTATGATTTTATAATCTTTCGGCTACCATCTAGATGGGTGCTTTGACGTTTTGTGTATGCTTGATCCATAGGTTGTTGTTGGAATGGTTCTATAGATCTAGTATTAACTATTTGTGAATATGGACCTAGTCTTTTACTTTTGTCGACATCTAGGTAGATTTGTTCCTATTTTGACTCTTGGACGTCTAGGTAGATTTGTTCCTTTCTTGACTCTTGAACCTGATAGATTTATTGATTATTATGAGATATACCTTCTTTGGCTCTTGGACTTGGTAGATTTATTGATTAGTAGGAGGTATGTATTGACTATTTATGAATATGGGCATATAGATATATTTGCTCATTTTTTGGTTCTTTGATTTGTGAGGCTTAATCATTATGGAATTGGCTATGCAATCATATATTTCACAAGATATATAAGGGGTGCGTCCCCTGATACACTTTTTATACATGTATTTATGGCAAAATATATGACTACATACCCACTTCTATTGATTAAGAGATATGCATTAACTATTTATGAATATGGGCATCTAGATAGATTTGTTCCTTTTTCGATTCCTGGAATTGTTAGATTTATTGATTAGTGAGAAATATTTTCCACATTGCATCAAATTAAAATATTAATATCAATATTTTAAAACAAATTCATTGACCTAAAAAGAAATATTATAAATCAAATTTTTACATAGATTCCAATGAAGAACAACAATTCTATTGATAATAATATCTATTAACTTAGGAGAAGGGGCCTAGTTACAAGCTATTTTGTGATGACCATTCACTCCTTGCTCACCCAATCCCCTAATTACCAACTTTAAAGAAACAAAAAAAAATGATAATTAAAAACTCATTAATAAATTTCATATTTACCAATAGCTGCCCAGTTGTACCCCTAGTAGTTAAAATTTGTAGACTTTAATTGGAGGAGTTGTGCAACCTTGCACATAACTACAGGGGTATTTGTACATAAGTATTGACAAAAACAATTATTAGATGAAAATGTATTGGTTCTTAGAGGATTATGTATTCGATTAGCTTGTGCAAATTTTTGAGGTAATTGTGGTCCACACTTATTGGGGTATCTTTAAGTATGTATCAAGTGACATTTTGAAATGACCACTTTTTGACTTTTGTGTGCATAAGGGATCCACACGTTCGTCATTACTACCTAAAAGCCAAAACAATAGCTATAAGCAGTTAAGTCGCATATGGATACAACAAAAAAAAATCATTGAAATCTAATGTACCATTTATAAGCAATAAATGCTCAAAATTAGATATAACAACTATTTGTACCCTTCCCCTAGAAAAATCCACAATCATTGGCTCAACCTCCACAAGAACAAAATGAAAAAAATTGAAGAGCAGATGCATTTAAATTTATCATAACTAACGGTGACCCATGTAACTCAGTAGTTAAAACACTAACTTGATGAAACCACCACCATAATTCAAATTTATCATAACTGTCACCCATTGAACATTGACCGTGCCATGCAAAGACAGTCTACAATTACAAACAAAGAAGCATGAGAGACCTATGAGTCACAACTCACTAGAAGTACGGTCACATGGCCACCAAACTTAAGATATTTACCCACGAATGAAAGCCACCACCAATGATTAATTAACCTTGGGAGTTTCTCGGTGGACTGATTAAAGCGTCGCCCTAATTTTTATGCGGTTCAACGCAGCGGGGTAAAAACCTACTTTTGGCGCACAGGAAATCTATGGGATTCTCTTTTTGCGCAAAACTCTCTGTGTTTTATTATATTTGATCTCCATTCAATTTGAGCACTCCTACAATCTGGCAGATCCCCAAAGCCAACATAATCAATCCTGTTGGGAGCGTGGAAGAAGCGTCCATGAGTCATGACCATGCATGTGACCAGGCTTTTCATCTGACACGCCCAAAAAGGCTTCGAGGGGGCCACAATTGACAGCTGAAAAAACAAAACAATGTGCAAAACCCAGTTTATAATCAAAACCAAGTTTGAAATCTGGTCAGGAGTTCAAATCTCAATGCCATACGACTCCTCGCCATTGCGAGTTGCTAAGAACTCAGAAATCTGTGAGTGATTTCTTTATATAATAATGATTTCTTCATATAATAATATAATCTGTACGGGTTCCCTTACATTGCCCATGATTTTATTGAGGCGAGGATCATTAGCAGGTACGGTGGTGCTTAGATTAATGACTTGTGATTGTGTTTTGACCACTGCTCTTATTCTTTGTACGTGCATGCATATTGCAAATGCATGGTTCACTGCACCTTGGCTACTACAACTAGCCGTGGGAAATGGAGGAGATTGAAGATTTGAAGATTTGGATTTGGATTTAGGTGTGGATTATTACGTAATGTTCTAAGTAGTTTACGTTGGAGTCTGATTGGAAACAGGTTGGATGGAAGGAAAAGTTATTTTACTAAGAAGATCTATTGAGATACAGATACCTAAATCATGCGGGATCTTGTGGATATGAGTTTAAGTGATTAGGTAGGAAAGAAACTTCCGTGGGAGTCTTGATAAATCAGCTTCGGATCTTGAAAGCTCATAGTCATGGTCAAACTCAACAAAGTTGTAGAGGATCATTGCTTTCTGGATTTGTTTAGAAGTTTTAGGGTTTTTTTTAAAGGTTTGAATGGATTTGATAGGTGGGAAACTTTCAATGGTTGAGATTTTATTTTTTATTTTGGAATTATATATATTATTTGTGATTCTAAGAATGTTAGTGTTGATTAGTGTAGTTTTTAATGGTTTGGGATTGTGTTTGGGATTTTGGGATTATGTTAGTCTGGATTTTATGATTGTTTGTGTTGATTAGTATAGTTTTTAATGGTCGAGAATGTATTTTGGATTCAAAGATTATATTAGTTGTGATTTTGAGATTATTTGTGTTGATTAGCATAGTTTTTAATGGCTGAGAATGTATTTCAGATTAAAGATTATATACTAGTTGTGATTTTAAGATTGTTTGTGTTGATTAGCGTAGTTTTTAATGGCTGAGAATGTATTTCGAATTTAAAGATTATATTAGTTTTGATTTTAAGATTGTTCGTGTTGATTAAGGTAGTTTTTAATGGTTGAGAATGTATTTTGGATTTAAAGATTGTATGAGTGGTGATTTTAATATTGCTAGTGTTGATTAATATAATTTTTAACAGCTAAGAATGTATTTTAAGATTTGTAGTGTTGATAGTATATTTTTAATAGTTGAGAATGGATTTTCGATTTACAGCTCATATTAGTTGTGAATTTAAGATTGTGAGTGTTAATTAATATAGTTTTTAAGATTGTATTTTGGACTTGATTATATTAGCTTATTTTTAAGATTGTTAGTATTCATTACTATAGTTTTTAGTAGTTGACATTGTATTTTGGATTTATGATTTAAAGATTATATTAGTTGTGATTTCGAGAATCTTGTTAGTGTTGATTAGTACAATTTTTAATAGTTGAGAATGTGTTTTGAATTTAAAAGATAATGTTAGCTATGATTTTTTATTATTAGTGTTGATTATTTTGGATTTAAAGATTATATGAGTTGTGATTTTAAGCTTTTTAGTGTTGATTATTGTATTTTTAATAGTTGAGAATGTATTTTGTATTTAAATATCATATGAGTTGTGATTTTAAGATTGCCAGTGTTTACTAGTATAGTTTTTAATGGTGAAGAATGTATTTTAGATATAAAGATTATATTAGCTATGATTTTGATTGTTAGTGTTGATTAATATAGTCTTTAACAACTTAGAATATATTTTGGATTTAAAGATCATATTGGTCATGATTTTAAGATTTTTAATGTTGATTAGTATATTTTTAATAGTTGAGAATGTATTTTGTCTTTAAAGATTATATTAGTTGTGATTTTAAGATTGTAAGTAGTTATATAAACATAGTTTTTATTAGTTGAAATTGTATTTTATGTTGGCAACAACAAAGAAGGAAAACTGAGAGGAGAGGGGAGGGGCGGAGAAGGGGAGGGGGGTGGGGGTCACGAATCAATTTTCATCGGATTAAACAATTTAAGCACAACTTCAAATCTAATCAACTACAACAAGAATAAAGATAAGCACAATAACATCAAAACACACAACACCAAGATTTTGACATGGAAAACCTAGTTAAGGGAAAAACCAGAGTGGGAACCTACCCACACTAAGATGATACTCTGCAGTAGTATGTGTAAATATTACAATGGGGAATGCACATGCATTCAGGCACACTGCCTAGAGCTCACTGCTCAAAATATGATAACTTAGAAGGCTACAACCCTCAGGGAAGATTCACTACCTTACAATAATATTCGAACAACAATCCAGTTTAAATGAACTGAAAGAATAACATCTCCCAATGCCTGATGACAGTTTCGGTTAAGCACATTTGTTTGCCCTACAACACTCTCTTCTCAACACGTGCATCAAAAGATGAATTCACTTGTTCGCACATAAACCAATCTCTTATAATGCAAACACAACACCTTCATTCCAAATTACATGAATATGAAACCCATTTATACAAATCATCAACCTTGACTACAAGGTCGACTCAAACCTCAAGATCTAATTAAAAAATTACATCACACGATACATAGATCAACCATTGGACCAATACAATATCATTTCTGACATAGCATGGACCCAAATCAAATCCTCAAACATGCAACATCACCAGAAATCTCTCCGAGATCATCCACAATACGCTACACCATCGAAAATGTCGCATAACACGAACAACATCACCAGACCCATAAGATCCTCAATAATGCACACATTGATCAATGCAAATCAACAAAACAAATAGGACACAATTAGGAAACACCAACAAGCACATTAAAACCATTTGGAATAGCTAAACCAACACCACTTAATCAAATCTCCATCGATCAACACGTTGATACTCAAGAACACTCAAATAGAAGCAACTAGGACTAGAAAGATAACTTGTGGAGCACCAAATCATGAACCATCTAAATTGAAGATACACATGAACATCCAAAACAATCTCCCAAATCTGCAACTCAAGATATAATCATTCTGGAGCACAATAGATCAAATACCAGAACACTACAACACTGAACACAAAAAATCAATCCTCATACCAGAATCCATAAAGCAATCAGATCACCACATAACATCATGAAACCAACACTGAATCAAGTATCTCTAGTTGATTCAGAATATCAAATAGATAAACTAATCGAATCAACTCTCTGCAATCACCAGAACACCAATACACAGGAATATGTTGACATCAATGACAACAACATATCCTAGTAGCAACAATATCCAACATTTTAAACTTAATGATTATATTTGCTTGGTTTTAAGATTGTTAGTATTCACTAATATATTTTTAGTACTTGAGAATGTATTTGAGATAACATTAGTTTTTTAAGATTTTTTTTTTATAAAAGTGGCTAGGCCACTGAATATTTTATTAATTTACAATAAAAGGATTACATGAAACCTAGTTCAATAGAACATACCAAGAAAAAAACCTCCGGTTGTAGCTCAAATACATACTTGCATCAAAACGACAAAATTCCATATACATATAGTCAAACTAGTTGATATAAAACCCAATACAAAGAGAAAAAAATGACCAAAAAGAGTCCCAACCAAAAAAGATAGGTCCCAAAGAGAAAAATACCACCCACCACCCCTAGGTTGAAAACAACCTGATAAAAGATGGCCATACAAAATACCCCAAGTCATACAAAAATGAGGAATATACAAGGAAGCCAAAATAACATCGAGCATACAAATTATCGTATCTTGAGAAACCAATCACTTGTGCCTTCCTCGGGAGGGGCAAGCACCCTTGATATATTAATCTCAAACTCTTCAACGACCTTTACTAAGACTAGATGAACTGCCTGCAAAGTAATAGGGAGGCTACCTAGTTTGCCATCAATTAGATTTCTTGACGGTTTGCTTCTATCCTTTCCTGGGTTCCAAGTCTACCCCACTAGACTTCTAAGTGCTTCCCTACCAGTATTTGCTTAACACACTTGATACAAGCTCATAAAGAAGCTTTTTCTCTATGCTCCTAGATTCTGTCACTATGAGTTGTAGAGGTGTAGGACTACCCTTGCTTACTCACAGTCTATAAAGTCATCATCATGTCTGATTTTATAATTAGACTTCTACACCAGTCCTCCCCTGCACTTACTCCTTTACAGTCACTGAAACCTAGCCAGACTTCTTCGAAGCTTGCCTAGGCTTAGTATGCAGAAATGGCGATTGCAATTTCTTGGTTTCCTCCTACTGCTACTCTACTCTTACTGTACATTTTTTGCTCTTCCTGAAGATCTCCAATGGTCGTGTGAATCCCATGGAGGAGGTTTAAGACAGAGCCATATTTACATTGTGAATTCAAAACAAAGAAACAAACAACAAAAAGGAAACTTTAATTACAGAACTGTAATGAAAAACTTAACAAAAACAAGATAGTACAATACTCAATGATAGAAAACCAGAAAACAGACTTGTATGTATTTCTCTTGTGTTTTTTTGTAATATCCAACCAATCCAATGCCTTACAATTAGAATTTTATAGCTCATCCATCCGTTGTAAAACACAGACGGTTAAAAACTAGAGAAAATAGTCTCATAATGGGTCATCGACGTAACCTCAGAACTTGGCTTCCGATGCCCGTTGGTGACTTGCAAAGTTTGCACTTTTCTTTCGAGCGTTTCTATCAAGTCATTGGGAAGACAACCAAACAGCTATCTCGATCGTCTGATCTTTCTCAATCTCTCTTTTTGCGCTTTGCCACATGGCACCCCCTGATTAGCTCCGAGGTCCATGCCCTGCCACCTTAGCATGACCTCACTAACCATCTGGAATGAAGCTCTTCTTTGTCACTAGGTCGTGATGGATATTCTAACAAGTAGTTTTCCATCGCGACCTAGCGACCACCATTGGATCAACCTTGATTTGCTCGACCGTTTCTCTGCTGAGCTTTTCTCTTGTTGGGCCCCACCTTGGTTGCCAAGTTATGGAGGATAACCTTCATGCATCTTCCCATCATTGTATAGCGATATCCATAGGATCATTCACGATCACTGTCCGAATATAGGTCAAGTTAATCATCGGGGTAACTTGAAACCACTCCTTTCGATACTCGATACAACCACTCCAAACTCTGGTGAACTCATCGGGGTAAGACTTGCCGATCGGGGTAGGTCTTGCCAATAAGAGATATTTAAAAACTGCAATTAAACTCACCATACAAATGGACTAGAGCTAGTCCTTATGTATTTACATGACCACTGGAAGGTCTCACAAGCCAGAATTGGTTAAGGGCATTTCAACCCTTAGGTGCTCTTGCACCTTACTCCCCCCAAAACAAAGAAGTCAAGTTACTGGGCGCTACATTAAGGAAAGATCAATTCCTGACTTAACAAAGTCTGATTCAAGGACCCAAGTTGCTTCAAAATCGAGTTAATGCATCCATTTGACCAAATATTCCATGTAGACCTGTTGTCTACTCTTCTTCAGAATGCGGGAATCCAACACTTTCTTAGCCTGAGGCATGAAAGGAGAAAGTAATGACAGGTCGGCAAGTGACTGTTGAACATCTGAAACTCACGCATCCTCTATGGGAAGTTGTCACTTGTAGACAACCAAATCTATGACATTGAAAATGGGAGACAAAGCAATATCAGATGGAAAATCAATCTTATAGGCATTAGAGCTATACCTGGCTAAAGCTCTACAAGGGCCTATTCTCCTCATTTGTAGCTTGTTGGGAACCCCTTTTTGGAGTCGAGCCTTGTTCAAATATACCATCACCAAATCTCCAACTAGAAATTGTACATCTCTCTGGGTGGTATCAACTCGGGCTTTAACTTTTTGTGAATAATCTTGGAGAGCTCGCCCGACTTGGTCATGAACCTCCATATATTGAGTGACATCATCAACTTGACCACTTCTGTGTGACAAATTACCAAGATCTCATAATTCCATAACACCTCATGGGTGCATATCATACACTGTCTCAAAAGGACTCTTCCCAGTAGATTTGTTGACATTGTCATTGTAGGAAAAATTTGTCTGGTGAAGAACCTGATCCCAAATTTGTGCATACTCTTTTTTCAAACACCTTAAAAGGTTTCCAAGTGTCCTATTTAACACCTCTATTTGACCATCTATTTGGGGATGATAGGCTGAACCAAAAGACAAATTAGTTCCCAGCCTTTTCCAAAGAGTTTTCCAAAAATGTCCAAGGAATTTGACATCTCTATCCGAAACAATACTAACTGACAAACCGTGGATTATTATAACCTCTTTGAAAAACAAGTGTGCAATGTGACTAGCATCATGGGTAGTTTTACAAGGAACAAAATATGTCATCTTACTGAATCTGTCAACAACAACAAAAATGCTATCACAACCAACCTTTGTTTTGGGTAATCCAACCATAAAATCCATACTGACACATTCCCATGGCCTTGTAGGAATAGGTAATGGCTGATAAATACCAGCATTAGTAGCTGTACCTTTAGCTTTCTGACAAACCATACACTACTCAACATACCTTCAAATATCCCTCTACATTCTAGGCCAATAGTAGAACCTTTGCACAAGTTCCAATATCTTATTAAGGCCAAAATGACCACTCAATCATCCATTATTCTTTTCTTGGATCAGATTTTCCCACATTGATCCTTTGGGAACACACAATTGTCCACCTTTAAACAACAAACCATTCTACAAAGTAAAGTCAGCATATTCACTACGAAAGTGATTCTGAAATTCTTGACAAACGTTGTAAATGATTGCAAAATCTTCATCATTGGGGTACAAATCCTTGAAGTAAGCAATTCCAATACTCTGAATCTTCACTTCTTGCACTGTTAATAGCCTTCTACTCAAAGCATCTGCTACTTTATTACACTGTACTTTCTTATGCTTAATAGAAAAAGTATATGACTGCAAATACTCAACCCATTTAACATGCCTATGACTCAACTTATCTTGTGAATTCAAAAAACTTAAAGCTTGATTATCTATGTAAACAACAAATTCCTTAGGTAACAAGTAGTACCTCCACTTCCTAAGAGCTTGGACAAGAGCATACAACTTGAGATCATAGGATGAATACTTCTTCTTGGCATCATTGAGCTTCTCACTAAAGAAAGCTACAGGTCTATTCTCTTGACTCAAAACAACACCAACTGCTATATTACTTGCATCACAATCAATTATGAACAACTTGTCAAAACTAGGAAGAATGAATATTGGTTGTGTAGCTACCGTTTGTTTCAAAAGTTCAAACCCTTTGTTAGCTGCATTGGTCCACTGAAACTTAGTCTTAACTCCTCCTTTGATGGTATCCAACATGGGTGCACAAATATCACTGAACCCTTTGATAAACTTCCTGTAGAACTATGTCAAACCATGAAAATTTCTTACTTCACTTGCTGTCTTTGGTGTTGGCCAATTTGTGATGGCTTCCACCTTTGATGTGTCCATCTTCAAATCTCCTCCTGAAACTACAAATCTAAGCTAGACAAGGTCCTACTTCATAAACTCACACTTCTCCAAGTTTATTGTTAGTTGCTCATCATACAATTTCTGCAATACAATACTAAGATGGTCTAGATGTTCCTCTTTAATTCTACTGAAAATCAAGATATCCTCTAGGTATATAGCAACAAATTTACCAATAAAATCTTTCAGCACTTCCATCATGAGTCTCATGAATATATTGGAAGCATTACTAAGATCGAATGACATAACAAGCCACTCATAAAGTCTTTCATTGGTTTTGAAGGTTGTTTTCCATTCATCAACTTCTTTTATCCTGATCTGATGGTATCCACTCTTGAGATCAATCTTAGTGAAGTACTTTGCACCTCCCAAGCAATCCATCAAGTCTTCAATTCTTGGGATAGGAAATTTGTACCTGATAGTGATTCTATTTATGGCTCTTGAATATGTGCGTAGCCTCCACGTTCCTCCTTTCTTGGGTGCTAACACTGTGGGTATGACACAAGGACTTATGCTATTTTTTATCAACCCTTGGTCCAACAATTCTTGAACTTGTCTAGCCACTTCCTTGTTCTGTTTGGGAGTCATCTTATAGGCTACTTTGTTGCGTAACGATGCTCCTGAAATGAAATCAATCTAATGGCTTATGGCTCTAATAGGTGGTAGGCTTGCTAGTGCACCATCACTTGTGATCGCTTTGAAGTTGTCTAGTATTTGCTGCACTTCATGAGGCATTTGAACCTTCTTTTCTTGCTTTTCTTCCCTTGGTTTCACTATAAGAGCAAACCCCACTCCTTCTCCTTCCTTGAGAGTGTTAATGAACTCTTTTTCACCTACCAGTAACGCATTTGGGCCTTTAGTTTTGCTGCTCTCTCCTTCATCACTTAGGGACTGAATATGGTATGTAACTCCATCCTTTTGAAAAGAATAAGAGTTCTTCTCTCCATTGTGAATGGCCTTTCTATCAAATTGCCATGGTCTACCAAGAAGTAGATGGAAAGCATCCATAGGCAAGATGTCACACAAGAATTTATCCTTATAACTACATATGTTGAACTCAACCCATGTTTGTTCATTCACTACCACATGATGCTCCTTGTTGAGCCAAGTGACCCTATATGGATTACTATGTGAAATTCTTTTCAACTTCAGTTTACTTACTGCTTCTTCTGACATAATGTTGCCAATAGACCCTGAGTCTATCACCACACTACAAACCTTACCAAGGACCTTGCATTTGATTCTAAACAAAGCTCTCCTTTGAGTTGGTTCTTCTTTGATTGGTTCCTTAATCAAGGCTCTTCTCATCATTAAATTTTATCCATCTTTAGGAGCTAAGCTCACACCTTGTGTCTTGCTTCTTTCTGCATCTTCTTGCACATATGTCACTCTTCTTTCACTTCCTTGAGATGAAGAGGATTTCTCTAGACATCTATAGGTAGGGTGACCCAACTTTTGGCAATTGTAACACTTCATGGTGGAGAAGTAGGGCCCTCTTCCCGGTCCACTAGATCTACCTCTTCCTGGGTTGCTAGATGATCCCCTTCCTCTATAGCTTCTCTTGCTATGTGAATCCTCACTTTTCTCTATAAGTTTGGACTCTCCTTGGGACCTTTGATCTATTCCTCTTCCACCAAAGCTGCCTCTTTGGCCTCTACCATATTTTCCTCTGCCTCTTCCTCTGTTGTTTTGTTCTTGCTCCTTTTTACTCTTTTCCTCCACCTTCAGTGCCAATTGATAGCACTTATGCACAGTGTTAGGACATAACAAACTAAACTCCTCTTGAATATTCTATCTCAAGCCATTCAAGTATCTAGCTACCTTGATGCTCTCATCCTCTACCACCTTGGATCTCAGACACAACTTCTTAAATTCCTCAGTGTAGCTGCTCACATCCAAGTCTCTTTATCTCAGTTTTTGTCTCATTTTGTGCTATTGGATCTCATAATCTTCAGGGACATAGGCTTCCCTCACCTTGGCTACCATTCCGTTCCAACTGGCTATTTGGTTCTTACCCTCTTTTTGCCTTTCTTTTTGGATAAATTTCCACCAAGTCGAGGTTGCTCCTCTCAATCTAGACTTAGCTACCTTCACCTTTTAAGCTTCACTAATTCCATCACACTCAAAGTGATTCTCCAATCCTTCAATCCATTCCGTAACTACTTCAGGCTCCATTTTCCCATAAAAAAGTGGCACTCCTTCTAGGGTTTTTCCTCCTAAGGCTTTAATTGCTTTAAGGAAAGGTTCTTCACATAGGACAGGGTCTGGGGGAGGTATCATATCCTCTTCCATTTATTCTTTACCCTTCCCTTCACTGACCTAGATTGTTACTTTCTTAGTTTTATCCTCAACTGCGTCTAGTTTTCTCTCCAATTGTAGCAATCTTTCTTTCAGGAGTCTATTCTCTTCCTCCCGATCTTCTACCTTCTTAGCTAACTCTACATTGGTCACCATTCTGAGACTATTTTCTCCTACTGATTCAGTGCCTGACATCAACTACTTTCTTCCCAAGTCTAACCTTTCTCTCATACCAATATGATAGGGAGGCTACCTAGTTTGTCATCCATTAGATTACTTGACAGTTTTCTTCTATCCCTTCTCGGGTTCCAAGTCTACCCCTCTAGACTTCTAAGTTCTTCCCTACAAGTATTTTCTCAACACACTCGATACAAGCTCATATTCAAGCTTATTCTCCATGCTCCTAGAATTTGTCACTATGAGTTGCAAAAGTATAGGACTACCCTTTCTTACTCGTGGTCTATAAAGTCATCATCCTATCTAATTTTGCAATTAGAGTTCTACACCAGTCCTCCCCTGCACTTACTCCTTTACAGTCACTGAAACCTAGCCGGACTTCTTCCAAGCTTGCCTAGGCTCAGTATGTAGAAATGGCGATTGCCATTTCCTGGTTTCCTCCTATTGCTACTCTACTCTTACTATATATTTCTGGCTCTTCCTGAAGATCTTGAATGGTCCTATACATCCCATGGTGGAGGTTCAAGACAAAACCATATTTACACTGTGAATTCAAAATAAAGAAATGAACAACAAAAAGGAAAGTTTAATTACAAAATGTAATGAAAAACTTAACAAAAACAAGACAGTACAATAGTCATCGATAGAAAACCAAAAAAAAGACTAGTATGTATTTCTCTTGTGTTTTTTTGTAATAGCCAACCAATCCAACACCTTACAATTAGACTTTTATAGCTCATCCATCCATCGTGAAACATAGATGGTTATAAACTAGAGAAAATGGTTTCATAACGGGTCATCGGCGTAACCTCAGAACCTGGCTTCTGATGCCCATTGGTGACTTGCAAAGTTCACACTTTTCCATCGGGTCATCGAGAAGACAACCAAACAGCTATCTTGATCATCTAATCTTTCTCAATCTCTCTTTTTGAGCTCCACCACATGGCACCCCCTGATTGGTTCTGGGGTCCCTACCCTGCCACCTTAGCATGACCTCACTAACCACCCGGAATGAAGCTCTTCTTTGTCGCTAGGTTATGATGGATATTCTAATGAGCAGTTTTCCATCGTGACCTAGCGACCATCATTGGATCAACCTTGATCTTCTCAACTGTTATCGCTCCTGAGCTGCTGTCTTGTCAAGCCCCACCTTGGTTGCCAAGTTGTGGAGGATAACCTTCGTGCATCTTCCCATCACGGTATAGTGACAGTTGTAGGATCATTTGCAATCACCGTCCGAATACAGGTCAAGTTAATCATCGAGGTAACTTGGAACCGCTCCTTCCGATACCCGATGCAACCACTCCAAACTCTGGCAAACTCATCGGGGTAAGACTTGCCGATCGGGGTAGGTCTGGTCGATAAGAGACATTTAAAAACTAAAATTAAACTCACCATACAAATGGACTAGAGCCAATCCTTATGTATTTACATGACCACTAGAAGGTCTCACAAGCCAAAATAGGTTAAAGGCATTTCAACCCTTAGGTGCTCCTACACCACAAAGGTTCCACCACATAAGGAGAGCTCAAAATAACAAACATGATTTCTAAGAGGAAGTGAATCCCAGTGAAAATATCCATTGCCAGAGCCAAAGTAACTGGCGAAAAATGGTCAATAAGAGTCTCAAATTATAGTAGAGTATCATCATAGCTTCCACCAATAAGGCCACACCTAGCGACAAATAACTATTCTCCACACCAACCATTAGAAAGTAGCTTAGAAAGAGGCAAGAAACTGCCATAAGGAAACAAACTATAATCAAAATTATAAAGAGACAAAGCAAGATCCATATTGTTAGAAGAATAGAGGGAGGGAAGAATGAATGTATCCGAGAGAGCTTGAACTAGAGGAGAATCCAAAATAATATCCATGCAAACAATGATAAAACGAGAAGCCACCTCAGATAGAAAAGAAGTTGGATTTTCCACCAACCAAGATTTACCCACCACATTTCGAATTGCATAAGGAACATCTAGTGAGAACAAACTAATAACCTGCCAATTTTCTCATCATCGAAAGCATGATTATCCTGGAAATCATAGAATTTAGTGGGGAAAGAAACCCTGTACCACTCGACACACTCAACCATCAACATAATGAAAGATAAAGGTCAAACAAATAAGTGAAGGAAGAGTAATAAATAAATGTTAGCCATCACCAAGAAATTGATAACCATAAATACTTCATAAAAATGACACAACTATGCACACGAAGAGGAATCATATACAACCTGGAGAAAGTAATTGCAAATATCACATTATAACAAAGGGTGATACATTCAATACTACACACGAGATAATAGTCTTATCGACACATAAGTAACCTCAAACAGAAAACCCGCCCACCACCTTACGTAACCAAAAAATGATGCATCAAATACCCAACCTGAATCAAAGGATAGACACATCACCAAGTGACCTCATATGAGTCTATCCCCCCAAAAAAAAAAAAAAAATCCTCACATTTAATATGAAATGATGTAAACTAATCCTAAGAGCTCCAAATTGCATTGAGATAGTACAAGAACAATAATTAACCCAAAGCTCGACATGTTGTTCATCATAGAAAGATCTTGACCACTAGAGAACAAAGAAATGATCATATCATTTGATCACAAATATTGAGAACCCAAAGAAAATGAATCGAAATACCAACATGGCGCCAGTCTCAATATTTATTATGAAATATATCCATAATGAACCTCAAGAGAAGTGTCAAACAATCAACATAATCATAATGCTAGCTTAGCACCCCCCTCAATATCAAGCATTAGATTTATGGCTAATCTCAAGAGTAGTGCCAATCGTACTAGTTAAATAAACCAATAGATAACTCATTTAAGCAAGGAAGGGAGGTCATTGCTTGCCACCTCCACATAGGTAAGTTGCTCATTAATTGATTTGTTAGCCAAGAAATCAACAATGAAGTTAATTTCCCTGTAACAATGATTGATGATATAAGAGTTAAAAAATTGTAATTGCAAAAGAAATTTATCCAATAGGTTTTGAAGCTACCAAGACATACATTTTTTATTGGAAATAGCATGAAAAGTAACCATGGAGTCCCCTTCAATAATAATATCTCTAATGTCAAGAGAAATAGCCAAATTTAGACCAAAGGAGAGAGCCTGTAACCTAGCACTATTGTTAGTCCCATCTGCAATGCATTTACATGCAACCTTAACTATGTGTGATTCATGATCAGAAATAACCACCACAATACTTGACTTGCCTGGATTTCCTCTAGAAGCACCATCATAATTTAACTTAAATTTTGACTGAGGGGGAGGAAGCTACTTAGCTTCTTTATTTTTGAGAGTCGTGGCAACACCTTTAGCCATAGAACCATGACAAGGTAAAACCTTCAGAGCCTACCAATGTCTAGTGATCCAGTTATGGCAGTGAGAAAAAGAGCATAGATGTTCTAGATTCTTATAAATGTAAGACAATGCAGTTTTAGATATAGACTTCTCTACCAGAAACAGAACATTAGACAAAGAAGGTGCTTTCTTTCTAAAAAGTGTGTTGTTCCTTTCTAACCAAATATTTCAAATGAGAATAGAGGGGGAAATCACCCATAAAAAAACATAAAAAGATGATGTAAATAGGGAGACGACCAACTCCTAAACTAAGACAATAAGTCAGGGAAAAGTACAAAAGACCAACCAAGCTTATTAAAAATCCAATACCAACAATTTGAAGTGAAGGGATAGTGAAAAAAAATGTGGTCAGAGGTCTCCATAAAATAGCCACATAGCACACATGGAAAGACAACATTAATCCCAAGCTTGTCCAGTCTCATACCAGTAAGTACTCTATCCTTAGTTCTGATTTAAAGATTAGTACTCAGATTAGATTAGTTTTGAATTGTTAGAAAGTATTTTGGATTTAAAGATTGTATTAGTTGTGATTATATGGTTGTTAGTGTTGATTAATATATTTTTTAATAGCTAAGAATGTATTTTGGATTTAAATATTATATTAGTTGTGATTTTAAGATTTTTAGTGTTGATTAGTGCATTTTTAATAGCTGAGAATGTATTTTGAATTTAAAATATTATATTAGATGTGATTTAAGATTGTTAGTGTTGATTAATAAAGCTTTTAATAGTTGAGATCGTATTTTGGACTTGATTATATTAGCTTGATTTTAAGATTGTTTTAATTCATTACTATAATTTTTAATATTGAGATTGTATTTTGGATTCGGGATTTAAAGATTAAATTAGTTATGATTTTAAGATTGTTAGTGTTGATTAATATATTTTATAATTAAAAGAAATGTAGGGATTACATTTAAAAAGTAAAAAATATGTCATTTTATATCTTTGTACGTGTCAATAAGTTATAATTATTATGATTTGATGTATAACTATTTGTCTAATATTTGTAGGTTCTTTAAAGACACCTCAACAAAGACATGTTGATGCAACATTATATTTGATGATGTGGACTTTTTTCAACCTTAAGATATATGATCAATTAATTGTTATAAAATTTAAGAATAATTTCAATTGACCACATAATTTTAGAAAATATAAAATTAAGATGTCCAATCCCATACCATACTCCTATCAATGTCAAAATTTTACAGTTGTTATTTTTATAGTACAAAATTTTGATTTGGTTCTATAGAGTTAGGTCTAGAATATCAATCCTTGTCACATCATCATGCAAATTAAACTTGTTCATTTTTGTATTTTATTTGATGATGTGGAATTTTTTGAAGTCTTAAGATACATGCTCAATTAATTGTTATAAAACTTAAAAATAATTTCAAATGACCACATATAATTTTAAAAGATATAAAATTAAGATGTCCAATTCCAAACCATGCTCTTATCAATATCAAATTTTTAAATTTATTATTTTTATAGTATAAAATTTTGATTTGAATATAGAGAGTAAGGTCTAGAATATAAGTCTTTGTTACCTTATAGTAAACTAAATTAATTTTGTAATTTTTTAAAAATGATTATAAGAGAGAGCATCGATAGGTGAATTAAAAATATTAAAAGTGAGAAGGGAATGGATGCACATTTTGAAGAGTGCCACTAAATATAACATTTAACTATTAATTTAAATTTCATGTTTTAATGGATTGGTGACAATTGTGAATTAATAGCAGTATAATTAATATTAAAAAGGTATTTTTAGAAAATAAAATTAAAGGTTAGTATAAAGTTACCATAATCAAGAAAAAATACATATCAAATTCAAAAGAAAATATAGAAAGTTAAAATATTTATTTTGAGTAATATTTTATATGAAATTTTGTTAATTTCAATTGTATATTTATATAATCTAATATATTCAAAAAAATATAAAAAATAAATAGTAATTGTTAAATTTTAAAATATTTAGAAAGATAATTTGTGAAAGTATATTGTTCACATATTGTCATTGATATATTTTGTGATCTAGCAACATGAGTCTGACATATTCTAGTTCAAGCCCAACAAGCTCTAGTATACACTTGGGTCTGGCATATTCCTTTTTGGGTTTGCATTGCTCTGCAATACCAGATATCTCTGTAATATTTTGGGTACTTGTTTTGTATTTAATCAATGTCTATATCTATGATTTCAGGTGTTAATGTTTTGTTGCAACACAATTATGGGTCCGATAATAGGATACCTTGCTTACCAGCATTTCTTTATATGAAGGTTTTGATTCGTTCCCCTCCAAAATCATCAACAATTTATCAACTTTGATTAATCATGTCTATTCCTTGATTTATGGAGAATCTATTTTATGCTTTTATCAACTTCTCCAGTATGATTAGATCTACTGAGCAGTAGTGTGTAAAGGTTTTTAGGCTAACCTTTACTCTAGTAAATCCAACTTCATGAAGACATAGTTTGATATATATATATAGTTGCATTGTGAAGGATAGACATATGATTTTTTGGTCATTCTATGAAATCTATAGTGAATGTGCAAGTGATTATGCACCTCAAGGGAACTGTAACTCATACATATGATAGGTACAATATTAATAGTTCAAATTTTATATTATTGGTTGTAAGCCATCTCCTGGCAGTGAACCATTGTATTTTGGACATTGAGTCCATCAGAAAGTGATCCATCCTATATTACTGTAACTGGTTACATAATATTGAGAGCTAATCCTCTTTGTGGCTTTTCTCATCTTGGGTTTTCCATGCATGTAAATCCTTGTGCTATGTGTTGTACTATATTTTTGTTTACTATTCATTTTTATTCTACAACTAATATATGTTATGTGAATGGTTGTTTAATTTTTTTAATAAATTCAAGGGAATGTTGATTCATTGATTCACCCCTCCCCTCTCATTATTTGGGATGTTCAACAATTGGTATCAAAGCTTGGTCCTTTAGAAGAGTCTAATAACTCGAAGGAGATCTCAAAAGTTGAAAATATGGTGCCTATATCCACTTCAGATTAGGATAGATACCTAGATGTGAAGGGAGAACTTATAACTTCTCTTAAAGGCCTAGAGAATGTTGAAAATGAGAATAGAGATCTAAGAGAAAATGTTCAATTGGAAAATGAATGCATCAAAAACTTGAGAGATAAAATTTAAAAAAATAGAGAAAGACATAAGGAAGTTAGTGAAGAGCAAGATGCCAACACTATTGCAGATCTAAAGAGCATGAGTGAAGAAGATGAAAGAACCAAGGAGTACTTAAAAAATATGGTTAAATGCAAATCAGAGGAATGCAAGAAGCTTGAACAAGAAGTCACAAGTCTCAAATCAGATCTGAAAAAATCAAAGAAACAAGAGGATAAATTTAAAATAAGTTTTGAAAAGCTTGAAAAAATGTTAACTCTGCAAAGGTCTTCGAAAAAAAAAATAGCTTATGATTTGAAATGGGTGAAGGCTCACAATACAAGATAAAAAGAAAAGAAGGACCATCTTTGGAAAAATAAGCAGAATCTGGTAAGTCCGCTAAGAATGACAAAGTTAAGTAACCAATTGAGCAACATGTAAGTAAAAGAGACACTTATTTTAATAACTATTATTTTAATTGCAATAAATTAAGTCATAAAGCAATTGAATGTATAAATAGAATGAGTCAAATTGTTAAATATTTCTTTGATAGATTTTATACTTGTAAAAAGTATGGTCACAAAGCTAGTCAATGTAAGAATCATGCTATAATAGCTCAAAATAGAAATAGTCATTTTGTAGGTCATTGTTATACATGTTGAATGTTTGGACATAAGGCTAACCAGTGTAGGTCAAGACAAGAACAAGGAAACAATAAATGCTACAATTGCAACAATCTTGGACACATTGCAAGATATTATAGAGAGGAGAAATCAAGACAAATGAACTAGTAAAGAAAATCAACAAGGAAGATGTGAAGGCTGAGATGAAGAAAATTTGGAGGAAAAAGAAATTCGAAGTTGCACCTAGCTCCAATGCAGACATTTGTTCTAGTAATTAGGAGTGAGAGGATTTGGCCTAGGGGGAGAAAATCAAGAAATGTATTTTCCCTACCAAAGAGCACAAGGCTATAGTTACAACATGTTGAAATATGGGAATTAATGAAGATTCATGTGGAGATTATTATACTGTGGTAAAATGCAGAGATTAGGAAGGTCATTGTGGATATAGAAAAAATGAGTAATCAGTAAAGTGACACTATACTATATCTTTCCATTTATTACATGCAAGCGGGTCGAAAAGGGTTAAACGGAGAATTTACTAAGTTATTTCTTATTTGAAGTGAAAATAATTTCTAAGAGTGAAAAGGTGATTCAAGGGTTACGGTTTCTTAGCAAGCTGTAAAATGTATTTTTATTGCAAATTATTTACTTTCAATATTTGCATTCATGAATACCCCCATGGTTGTTGATATTAGCACTCAAAGATGATCTAGCTTCAATAAATACCCAAACAAATATGTTGAAAGTGGACGGGTGTGCTTTCAAGGTTTCCCTTTGGATTTCTATTGATTAAGGACATTAGGGCATACATTCATGTGAAGTTGGAAGAATATGACATTGGAAAATTATGAAAATTATCGACTGGTGAGCTGACTAGAGATAATTTCAAAATTAAGCTAGAATATCAAACCCTAGTCAACAAGAAGTTGGGTGTATGGAAACATTTTCCTAATTTTTGCCTTGATGATAAATGGGTCGGAATGGCAATGAGAAAATTCCATGATGAATTCATATGGCTTGAAGAAGATCATTCTATATTACGAAGAACATGATGAAGGTGATCACCAGATCAAATGACTCGGGTGCTATTCTGACACCTAAGGCTGCAAAGAACAAAGTTGTTGAAGAGATGACCAAGGCAACATTTGACAGATGTTGCATCATTAATGATTGGAAATAAGATCTACTTGACCAATAGGGACAACTAAATATTAGCCACAATAGTCAACATTGATTATGATCTTTATGAAATACTAGAACAACAATTTCTTGAGAACTTGAAACAATGCAAAGAGAAGAATTATCCATTCAAATATGGAACCCTAAAATTATGCATCCTATTTTACTTAATGCAAGAGATTCCCAAAATTGGAAAGGTGTTTTGGATTCAAGACATTCCTGTGGCACATCAGGTTGCATAAGGTTTGAGGATGTTTCAAGAGTAAATTATGCAAGAAGAAGAATTTACCTCATTCTTATTCATTTTTCAATATAAAATGCATAACAAGGAAAGGATTCCCAAGTCTATTGTGCATAAGTACAAAGATGATATCACATTTGTAATTTTGACAAATAAGTGCATTATGGAAGCTATTGTTCCAAGAACCAATTGGATTCTGACATTAAGCTATGAAGTCTCAGAGGAGATGTCTGAAGGACCTACCAAAGTTTTATTATAAATTCGTATTGATGAAAATTAGGAAAGGTATATCAAAGTATATCATCAGGAGTGTATAGTATTCAAAGTATTAAACAACCGGAGTGTAGTATACAAGGGGAGTATACCAAGCAGAGAATGAGTAGAATATGCAGAGTATCCAAGAGTAGTGAACCGAGCAATGAACAGAGGAAAGAACAGTGATTACAGAGTTTTGTACAACATATTGATAAGGGGAGTTGTTGGCAATATAACAAGGATATTGAGAAGGTTGTTGATGATTATGGACATAAATGATTAAAAGATGTTTTACTGTCTTGATATTATTATTTTGTCATTGATGTCAAGAAATTGATTTTCTAATTTAGTATGATGTTGCCATATCTTAAGAAATATGATATGAAGATTATAAAGAAGTCGGTAAAGACACAGGAAAGAATATGATGAATAGAGGGATAAGTTATTCAATGGGCAACTCTACCGAGTCAGACAATGATGATATCTTGATGTTTTAGATTGTTTTAACATCATACATATGTTGTAAAATGTAAAGGTTAATACTACACTATGTTATCAGGCAAAGAACCTAGTCGGTAAACCCTAAGGAACCTAGTCGGTAAACCCTAAGGTTATCGCATTCGGTTAATGAAGACAAAATGTCTACCAAGTAAAGTTTAGTATTCACCGAGTTGCAACTGAGCTATAACAGAATGCATTAAATGTTTACATGTCATATTTAATGAAAGAAGCTGATGAGCTCAAGTGGATCAATGATTGGCAAGCCATGGAAGAAGTTTGTTAACAAATCTAAGGCAATGGAAAGTCAACAAGAAGATCTACATCTCAGATTGAACCATATTACCCTAACACAAGTTCCAAGATGATTGTGCAAGTTCCGAGGTAGGGTAAAACATTTTTCAGATCATAAGATACAATGAACCTAGACAAGATTGAAGATCTGATGCCTATGATTGATCATGGGAAATGTGATCAAGGAGATTAAGCAGTTAGATGATTGTTTATAAATAAGGAACTGTTGATAAACAGTGAAAACGAGCAAGTGTATGCACAAGGATGCTACATAGTGATCACCGAGCACAGAAGCTTGAAGACCTATTGGAATAACAGAGTATTGATGCCCAACAGATAGACAAGAACAGTTCTATGTCTATATTGTGTTGAACAAATAAGAATATGTTTTAGCATTTTAGATGTAAAGTTGCAGATAGATTGTATTACTGTTAGCTTGTGAAAGTAACAGGAAATCTCTTAACTGAATGGACTTAAAAATCTTATAAGTAAATCCTCTAACAAGGTGACATTCTAAATGAGTGTTTGAAATCCTTTGACAAGGTCACTTCTAACAAAGTGAAGATCCTAACAGATCTAAGGGAAATCCCTTAACCGGGTCACATCTAGCAATGTGTTTTGTAATCTTTAATAGGATTGGCTTTTAACGGAGCATACTCTAGAAGAGTATATTTCTTAGTGGGTCTGAAATCCCACAAAGGTTTTTCCCTATTTGGGTTTCCATGTTAAATCTAGTGTTATGAGGTTTATATTGTTCATATGCTTTTGAGTTTACATGTTTGACAGTTTTTATTCTATGACTGATATATGTTACCAAGGTTGAATCTGATGTTTTCATTAATGATTAAGTTTGTATGATTCACCCCCCCCCTCTCATCTTGTTGGCTATCAAATCTATACTTATATTAAGTATCAGAACTATCAATTGGTATCAGAACTATCAATTGGTATCAGAGCTATCAGTCTCAAAGGAGATGTCTGAAGGACCTGCCAAAGTTTTATTATAAATTCGCATTGATGAAAATTAGGAAAGGTTTGGGACTACTCAAGAAAATTACATGAAGATCTAGATGGAACAAACCAAGAAGGATAGGAAGAAAAATGTTCAAAAGGTTATTAGTAAATCTATGAAGAAAACTAGTGTTACTGTCGAAGAAGTTGAGAAGGTTAAGAGATCTAGCATGATAGATGCTTCATCCGGTACCCCTATCAAAGAGAAGGCATCTCTAGTAGAAGTGAAGGAGAAACTGACTAAGAGGAAGAAGGAGACTCTCACAACTACTCCATCTAAGAAAGGAAAGCCTAGAGAAGTCAAACAAAAGATCATTAATATTAAAGAATAAGAATCAGAAGAATCTGAAGTTGAAGGATTAAAAATTTAGGTTCAAAAAGGAAAAGTTAAGCAAATTGTCAAGGAACCCCTGGATAAAGAAACTCTATTTAATATGATGGCTCTGGAAGGAGAATTAAAAGAGGTAGGAAATATGTATATTGAGGCTGATAATATTGGATATATCTAATGAATATCATATATTCAATACCTATGGGTATTTTAAATGTCCAAACTGTGCTCACCCTTGGGTCATTTTCCCCATGGGTTTGGTGTTTTAGCAGCAATCCAAAATCTAATTCTTTTGACAATTTTTTATCAAATCCAAGCATCAGGTATGAATTTGTCTTTGATTTCTTTATCTTTTTACCATTCATTTACATTTTTTGATTTTTTAGTTATAAATTAGGTTTTTTAATTTCAAATAAACTATGTTGTTTGAAATCTATTAATTAAATCTAAATTTTCAACTTCAATTAGGTAAAATGGTTGATAACAAGGAGAATCCACAACCACCAAACCCTTCACTACTAAACCCCTCAATTCATGAGTTAATTGGTCAAAATTTGGACCAATTGAGGGACATTGTTGATGCTTATAGAAAAATCCCTTGTCTATCCCCCATGTTAGCCACACTAAAGGAAATAATCTCCAATGTAGAAACCATCACCACTAAGCATAATTTCATTCTTTTGTGGCAAGAGGCCATGAGAGAAAAATATGAAGATGGCTTGTCCTATTAGGAGGTGAAGAACCTCAAGATATGTAAAGACAAAATTTTTGCCCTATTTGTTAATCCCTACACCAGATAGCCTATGAATGTCAAAAAACCAAAACTTTCTATCAAATGGTGTCAAAATGATGCTATGCGAAATAAATTTGGGGATGGTTGGTGAATGGTTTTTGATATACCACCCAAAAACAATCTTGATGTGACATTTTACTTTATCAATAAATTATATGTTGAGTTTATTTTAGGCAAGCATGTCAACTACTTTGACATCAGACATTTTTAGGGCATGGGGAGAGGTATGCCCCAGGATAGACCTGGGGCGGTTTGAGTAGTGCATAGCCCATATGTTCCCCCTCCTCACATTTCTCGACCACCCCCAGTACAACCTCTAGATATTATGGTTGAGGAAGCGTCATAGACTATAGTGACTATTCACTCTTTGAGTAGCCTTTTGGTTTCTCAAGCTGCAACACTAGCTCAACCACATGAGGGTGATGTTAGCGGTGGATCAGGTGTTGCTGACACATCCTCATATCATCCACATATTTATGTTCTGCATACTTGCACCATGTTCCATCACATATTCTTAGGTCCTCTTAGACAACCTGTTGGCCATCCCATCGATGCATCTAGTTATAAGGTGCATGATACGGCTGGTGCACCAGATAAGATGATAGGGACTGGAGCACACCCTAGGGAGTCCTTGCATGCTAGAGACAAGGAGGTACCTTCATCATACCTTGATGATGTAGTGATAAGACTTAAGTTGTAATTTCATGGTGAATTTTATTTTAAATGAATATTTATAAGAGATGGTATTAAGTACTAATGCTTGTATACATGATCTATTTAACAGTTGATGTCTAAGGAGGAGATATTACAGGTGCAGGATGCCACCCTCTCATCCATTTCATTTGGCCTTCACACCTATGCAATATATATTTTTGCACTTGGTCATTTATATTTTTAATGCATACATGCTTGTTATTTAAATTTACATTACTTAAATTATATATTAATTTACATGTTTATCATGTTTTACTCTGATAGGACACACCTAGTGAGAGTGCATTGTCACACAATCCAAACTATGGAAGCACAATCAAAGACATGGGAAAGGTAATTGAACACAAATTTGATTTAATTAGGAGTTTAAAGAACTTATAATGATTATACATGTGTACATAGATTGATAGTTTCACATACTTGAAGTTTTTATGTACATGGAATTCTTGGCTTCAGATCCTTCTTGATTGCTTCCACAATACCTGAAGAAGCAGAAGAAGAGATGTCTTAGGTACATCTTTATTTTATTTTGTGTTTAGTAAATATGTTTCTATCATCAACAATTATATGCTAACTTGTATCAATGTTATGTTTGTGAACATATATAGGTTGTCTATGAAAATCTCGATAACATCCCTTCTCTACCATAAGAAAATATTGATTATATCTTATATCTTTTCTTATGGATGCCAAAATAATTGTTGGCACCCTTTCTCATAGGTGTCAGATATTGGATATCAAATAAATTATTTAGGATAGGAATAGAGAGAGGTAATATGAGAGAGAGAGAGAGAGAGAGAGAGAGAGAGAGAGAGTAGGGGGAGGGGAAGGGAAGAATATAAAAATATCAAAAAAGAGAGGGAGAGGGGTTGGGAAAGGGATGGGAGAGAGATAGAAAGATAGACATGGAGAAGGCGAAAGGGCTCAAGGGGGTGGGAGAGAGAGAGAGAGAGAGAGAGAGAGAGAGAGAGAGAGAGAGAGAGAGAGATACAGAGAGAAAGGGAAAGGGATCAAGGGGGTGGGCAAGGTAGAGAGAGAGAGAGTAGGGGGAGGGGGAAGGAAAGAGAAAAATATCAAAAGAGAAGGGGAAAGGGAGAGGGATTGGGAAAGGGATGGGAGAGAGAGATAGAGAAAAAGATAGATAGGGAGAAGGTGAAATGGATCAAGAGGGAGAGAGAGAGAGAGAGAGAGGTAGATAAGGGGAAATGGAGAGAGAGAAAAAGGGAAATGGATCTCTCTCTCTCGCTAGACCCCTTTCCCCTTCTCTCTCCCTCTCCCTCTCCCTCTCTCTTTTTTGATACTTCCATCTCCTCCCCATAATTACTCTATCTATCTATCTCTCCCCTTCTCTCTCTATCTCTTCATCTCCTTTTCCCCTTCTCTCTCTCCCTCTCTATCTCCCTTGCTCATTCCCCCCCCCCTCTCTCTCTCTCTCTCTCTCTCCCTTTCCCAACCCCTCTCCATTTCCCTTTCTATCCCTCTCTTTTTTGATATTTCCATCTCCTCCCATCTCTTCCCATCTCCCCCTTTCCTAATTACTCTCTCTCTCTAGATCCCTTTCCCCTTCTCTCCCTATCTCTCCCTCTCCCTTTCCCCTTCTCCCCCTCTCTTTTATGATACTTCCATCTCCTCCAATCTTCCCCTCCCCCTTATTACTCTCTCTCTAGATCCCTTTCCCCTTCTCTCCATATCTACATCACTTTCTCCTTATCCCTGTCCAACTGCCCCTCTCTCTCTCTCTATCTCTCTCTATATCCCTTTCCACTTCTCTCCATATTTCTCCCCTTTCCCATTCTCTCCTCTCTTTTTTGATACTTCCACCTCCTCCTCTCTCTCTTTTGATACTTCCATCTCCTCCCCTCCTCCCTCCTCTTAATTACTCTCTCTAGATCCCTTTCCCCTTCTCTCCCTAACTATCCCTCTCCCTTTCCTCTTCTCTCTCTCTCTCTCACTCTCACTTTCCCTCTTTCTCTCCCTTGTCCACCCCCTTGAACCCTTTCCTCTTCTCTTCCCCCCTCTCTCTCTATCTCTCACATCCCTTACTTAACCCCTCTCTCTTTCCTCCCATCTCCCCCTCACCCTAATTACTCTCTATATATATCACTCTCCCCTTATCCCTTGCCAACCTCTCTCTCTCTCTCTCTCTCTCTCTCTCTCTCTCTCTCTCTCTCTCTCTCTCTCCTAAACAAGGACCTTTGAGAAATGGTGCTTGTTAGCACCCATAAGAAAATATATTAGATGGGCAATATTCAATACCTTTAATTATTGATATAAATAATATATTATTAATATATAATATATATTAGATATTATAAATTATATATATAAAAAGATAATAATAAAAATCAAATATTCGTTAACTCCTACAAAAATCTACAGCCTTGGTATTTGCCTCAAGATTGCTTTGGGTTTTTGCTAAGATATGCCAAACCTGGAAAGTCAACAGAAAAAATGTGTTTAGGAGTTTTGCTTACTTTTCTTGACTTCTCCTTGGTGGTTGATAACTTGTTTTAGCCAAAATTGATGAAACAGAAAGGGAGTTTTAAGGAGATTCTTAGCTTTCTAACAATATAAAATTCTCCTTATATTTAAACTTTAATAAATAATAGTTACATTTTTTAATTGAATTCCAACTAAAGTCATGATTGATAGGCTGATTGAAAAACATCTATAACTTTCAAATAGTATCACAGTTTTTGAATCCAAAATATGTGTCACATTCTATGCTTTGCATACTACAGGATTAAAAAAAAATTTGAATTTCATAAAGTTTTGACCAATTTATGTTGATGAGACATATGCATTTTTGTATTTTTGAAAAGTTATAGTAAAAAATTCATAATTAATTATTTATTAAAAAAATTACAAAAAAATGTGTCACATCCGAACATGAGTCTTCTACTTATATCTAAAATCTTATAAAAAAATATGATGATTTGATTGTGGTTAGGGTGGTCAAACATACACCCGCTTCTTATCTTTTTCCTAAAATTTTAGTACTACTACATTGGAATTTTGAATTTTTGTCATATATATATATATAGTAGCATAGAAACTATATTCGGTTTTGCACAGTTTCTATTCTTACATATTTTTGAAATAATGTTGATAATTTGTTCAAATTTTTACGTCAAGTTGCCTAACTCTATTTTTTTAATTTTCATTGCCACTTAAGGGCCTACTTGGCCCACCATTTGTGATCTAATCCCAATATTTTGATATTGTGATCTATTCCTCGTTAGACCTATTTGACTCTCCCTTCTCTAACATGAATCACCCAATATAAAACACTTTATTGGCTAATAGAATTTATGCCTTCTTATGTCATCAATTGGTGTATGTCCTTGTTCTTTCTACAAGTATACTTGTGCTCTTACAATAACATGATATTATTGGTTTAAACATTTTTGACATCAAGATCTTCAACTAGTTGACTTAGAGCCTTTTGTTTGATTTAGTACTAATGTTGTTTATTTTGGGTATATTTGAAGATTTTTCCATGGATTGATAGGATCCTAAGCTTGGGGGCTTGACCATCCCTCAAACTTAGTGTCATCTTATCCCTACGCTAACTTCCTTTTAGTTTCTTTATCTATTCACCTCTACTTTACCATGAGTATGAGCATAAGTTCATACTTTGGCTAAAGTGGGGGCTAAATGTAGTGTCATAAATTGTAACCCCTTACAATTTTACAATCATTTTAGGCCCTTTAGTGTGCCTCCATATAGATAATTTTTAGCCCATTTCAAACTTATGTCATACAAATTATCATCATATGCTCATGAGGTGACCCAACCCAATGTCATGGGCCTGTGCACTCTCCAATCACCTTTATTTAATCCCTTTATAGATATACTATGGATCCTAACACCCTAATCCTAGTGGACTATGACACCTAGCACCTTAGTCCCTCTAAAAGGGATTCAAATTTGAAGCTTTCAAAATGTTGGTTCTCACCATTTGTGATCTAATCCCAATATTTTGATATTATAGTTGGAAGTTGACCTAAAAGTGAAAATACCTTGAGAACCCTAAATAAGGCATCATGTCTCATTTATTTGATGATCTCTTCATAATATAGCACTTGCATTCACAAGAATTCCTAATTCCTTCATGAGTAGAATTGAGTACAAGGAGCATCAAGCTACAACAATCTATCTTCAAGTTTGTTTTCATGATCAATCTTTTTATGATTTATCATGTTACTGCATCAATATTTGGAGGACTTATCTAAAGAACATTACATCGCCACAATTATTAAAGTTTGAGCTATAATCCTATTAATTCAAAATTTTCTTAATTTTTTTATGCTCTGCTCTACCAAGAGTAAGCTCTCTCACATCATAACTATAATTGGTACACAATGGGGTTCATTAGTCTAGGCATGCAAACTAGAAAATCAAGTCCATTTCACAATAATACATTTTGTAGACACCTAAAAATGTCTCAATGATCATATACTAATTATTCCTCTAATTGATTAAATAATTCTTTAATTATTTAATTAATTAATCTTATTTTTCTAAAATCATATTTCTTCATCATCTTATTAATTATTTCTATTTCTATTTTATCATCAATTAATCACTCAACCCTTTTTCTAAATATTAATTATTTAATTAATTGTGATTTTAATTCCTTTAATTTAAATAATATTTATTATTTAATTAAAGTCTATTTCTAAATAACTAAATAGTTTCTTTAAATTATTTAATTAACTAATTAATTCCAATAATTCAAATTTAAATTCCAATTCCAATTCCGCAAATTCTAATTTCATCTAATTTTATTATTTGCTCAAATTCAAATTCAAATTCATATTCTTCTAATTTTATCTAATTTAAGTTACATGTGCATTTTAATTTCATTATTTAAAAATCAAATTCAAAGACATTCAAAAATCAAATTAAATATGAAGCGATACAGGTAAACCGGAGCGGAAATAACAAGGTTTTTTGGCCAACTTCAAAATACTTTCAAGGCTTCTTCGAGAATAGACAAAGTGTGGCATGGAGGCAAAATAGCAATGGAAGGAGCTTCACTCAAGGGCATTTTAATAATGGTGTGAATCAAGGGAATTCCGAGAAGCAATTCAAGGGCTTTTTGAGGAAATGGTCTTTGGATCTGGGCAATCAGCGAACGTTTGCTAGGGTTGTTGGCTTGGCAAATAAGGAGACTACGGCTAGGGTTTCTGTTTCTTCACAGCAGGTGGGAAATAAGGTAAATGTGAACCTCAAGGAAGCTAGTCCGGAAAAGGTAAGTAAGATACCTTTTGATACTATTCTGCTGAGGGTTTCTTCATCACAGGTTTGGGCTCCTATCCCTTGTATCGATCTTTTGGGATCCTATGTCGATAAGAAAGCGAATTGGTTGCATACAAATGCTATTTCTAGGGAAATTTGGGGTGATCAAATTAGTTTGTTAAATCTTTATCATAAATTGCAGAAAAGATGGGGGGATATGCATTATTTTTAATTATTGTTTGTGAATGCTTTTATTATTGTCTTTGGTTCTCCTTCTTTCAGAGATGAGGTATTAAGAACTTCGAATTGTTGGTTTGGAAAATATTTAATTTCAATTGCGGCTTGGAAACCTTTTTTTGTTCCTTCTTGGTCTAGTTCGAAACTTATTCCTTGCAATGGAATAACTGGCATTCCAGATGAAGACTGAAAGTGAGGTGGCTACCTCATTACTTGAGTCATGGACAGTGGCCATGAAAACTTTTGTGGAGGACTTTAAATCTATTTTTGAGAAATTTCATTCCTTATTGTCATGAACATTTACTCTATTTTTATTGTATAAGGAAACAAGGGTTACTTTGCATTACTTTGTCATTGTTGGAAAAGGGGGAGTGGTGTACATTAAAATTTTGGTGAATGTTACCATTTTGGGGAGTAGTGTACATTGTAATCTTTGCAAAAGGGATATTGTATATGCTTAGGGGGAGTAATTTTGATTATGGCATTTTTGTTGTAAAAACACTTATATGTCAAAATTTTCCTAAGTGTTGCCATCAATGCCAAAGGGGGAGATTATTGGCATTTTGATGATGTTTTGATTGTCATTGATGGACACACACTTTCTTGATGTATGAGTTATGCTCAACCGGTAAATTCTCCAACCAGTATTGTGTATTATTGAATGTATAGTCTTTAGACTATCAGTGTTTTGCAGAAAATGGTTTACCGGTCACATATTGTATGAAGACCGCAAGTGGTATGAAGACCCCAAGCGGTACGAGGATCCCAAGCAGTTCGAGGAGCTCAAGCGGTATGAAGGAACCAAGCGGTAGTTAGCTTTTGATCGAAACACTACGATCTACTAGTTTTCATTTTTGACAACTGATAATCGGTATATTGTATTAATTGGTATTACTCTATGATGAGTTACTAACTGGTATTACTGTAATGTGTGATGAGTTATCATCCACCAACACTTTGGCGGTGATTTTGTGTCATGTTACCAAATGTGTCTAGATGCACTGAGCCTAAGAACTTGTAGTCTAATCCTATTGGACTGACATGAAATCAATTTCCTTTATAAGGACATCATGTCTAGGGTTTGCATGTGAGATGTGTGATATGTGAGACATAGAAGATAAAAGGTTATGTGTGATCATTGAAGAGAATATTAGGTATGTGTGAAGAGATAGAGTGTGGAGATATTGAAGACTGGAGTAATGCTGAAATGCATTAACAATGAGTTGTCAAGGATCTAACTAAGCATACTGTGCTATTATCTAGATCATTCACTTGTTGATTACTAATATCTTCGACAAGTCTGAAACCCTTAATCGGGTAGGCCCATCAAAGCCTTTGTAAATCCTCTAACAAGGTGGTTCACAACTGTGGATCTAAAATCCTTTTACAAGGTAGTCTTTAACAGGACTTACTGAAATCCTTTAACAATGTAGTCTTTAACAGGACTTGCCTCCTAACAGAGATCTAGATTCCTAACAGGATCTGTTCTAGTGAAGAACATTGTATGACCTTAACTGGTCTGACCTTAATCGGTCTGGTTACTATTTTGCAGATAGTTACTTGTGAGTTTCTGCTCACTGTGGTTTTTCCCATTTGGGTTTCCACATCAAATATCTTGTGTTATGGTGATTGTGCTTTTGTGGGTGAATGTTTTGTTTTGTATTTGGTTTGCATTTATCTTAACCAATTTATTAGTGAATTTGTTGCACTGGTTATCTGCTAAACTATTTAAGAGATTGAGTACAATATTTTTTGGTATATTAATTCACCCCCTCTCTTAATATTCATCAAGAAGGGTAAGAATCAAGAAAATATCTCTGAGAAAACTTCAAAAGGATAAGGACTCCATATCTAAAAAAGGAATTCTAAAACGTAAGTTGTGTAGTCAAGAAAAATAATGTGATCAGAACAAAATCATTCACATAGGATGAGCTTTTTCAGAAGGAAACAAATTGATAGTTTGAATCTGATGGTGTCCTAGATCGGAAGGATATGATGTCTTAAGTCCATTTGCTAGCAGGATGAGTAGAAGGCAATGGAGTGATGATTTTTTATGAATGAGTAACACCAAGTGAGACACTTTTGATTATAAATATAACCAAGTGGTGTTCTTAGTTGGTAGAAAGAACATAAAACTTATATTCTTCTAGGAAGGTTTTGAGATAATGAGAATGATTTTTGAGCAATATTGTGCAAGGAGTTACAGTGAACTCTATGATACCGGATGGAAATTATTCTTGAGTGAGTTTTATTATAGTCAGTGGAGCCTTGAAAGTTGGGAGAATAGTCAATGGAGGCTTGAAATCCTTTTTTCATTAGAACAAGCCTTGCATGACACATCCTCTACCCCTCCTTTACCACTGGATGGCAGAGGGTTCTAGGAAGGGCCTCACATAGGAACAAGGGAAAAACAAGGTTGGGGAGGAGGAAACAACTAGTCATCTTTGTGATGGCATGGAAGTTGCAATGCCTTCCCTTCACTTTATGTTCCTCTGAGAGTCCCTTTTCCCACTTTCTTCAATCCTTGGTGTGAAGGTTGTTGGCATATGCACACTCCAATGAGACATTTTATGTGATTGAAGGTTTTTTCATTGATGGCAACCTTGCAATTCTATGGCACCAGCAAAGGCATTATACTGGCATCAGCAAATCACACTCTACACTGGCACTTAGGACACCAACACCGACATAGAAGAAAGGAAGTATACCGGCACAGAGGCCGACAGGATTTTGTTATATTATATTTTGTTTATTATTGTAAAACTGTGTAAGCCAACTTGGTAAATTGTAAAATGACTCTTATATATAAAAGAGATCACTGTAGACATTTCATATAGGAGATGTAAGTAATAAGAAAAATATTAGGCAGACCTATTATGCTAAATTTAGGTTAAGGGGTTTATGTAAGAAGCAGAGCAGCAACTGGTACTAGATCAGGCATTGAAGATGCTATTGTAAAGTAGTACAAGATATTGGATTTGTATAATCCTCATTGTAAGTCAGTGAGACTTCCCATTGAGCAGTGAGCTCTAGGCAGTTGACCTTCCTACATGTGCAGGCCCCTATTGTAAGTAATATTCTCTTATTGGCCAGTGAGTGAATATTGTGGGTCACAAATCCCACCAAGGTTTTTCCCACACTGGGTTTCCTCATTAAAACCTTGTGTTATGGTGTGCTTTTCATGTGGATGTTCTTAATTTCATTTATTGCATTATTTCTTGCATACCGGTACACTATTATATTATGTTTTGCATGTTTTAAGTTAAGAAATTTTACATACCAGTTAGATACTCACCCCCCCCCCCTCTCTCAGTATCTGTTGGATTCCTAACAATTAGTATCAGAGCCTGGTCCTCTATTTTTAGAAGCCTAATAGCTTGAGGAAGATCTTGACACCGATAAAGATGGAAAATATGATGAAGCAATTGGAAGGAGCTCTTTCAGACTATGATACAGAGAAATTGAAAAATATCAAACTAGAAGATGATTTAAGAGCAACTCAGGATATCATTCAGGCACTTCAAGAAAATTTTACTGTTGCAAGAAATAAGAGAAGAGAACATTGTGAAAAATTGCAAAATGAGAATGATGAAAAGGAATCACTTAATGATATGATAAGCAAGTTGAAAGAAGAGAACATGACACTGCAAATCAACATAAAGAAAAACTCAAGAAAAGCTTAGAAGAACTTGGCACCTTGCTGAAGAATCAAAAACCTAAAGGTGACACTTCTGGAATTGGCTTTGAAGTTGGTGAAAGCCCCGGCACTGCAAATACTCAAGATCACAGCAAACCGGCAAGACAACCTAATGCTTATAAATTCAATGGAAAATGCTTTAACTATAATAAGTATGGTCATAGAGAAAATGAATGTAGATCTAGAAATTATCAGAATATCAACACACCCACCAGTCAATGTTCTAAATGCAACAAAATAGGTCACAACTCTGAAAACTGTAGAATGAATGTGAGATGTTATGTTTGTGGAAGATTTGGACATTTATCTAATCAATGCAAAACACAAACCGGCATAGGTTATGGGAAAGCTATTCAGAAGAATAATGTAACTTGTTATGCATGTAACAAGATTGAGCATATTGCTGAATTCTATAGAAGTAAAGGAACACCAGTAGACAACAAAAGTTCTAGCTTGAAAGGTAAAGAAAAATTTGAAGAGGTTAAGCAAGAATTCTCAAAACAATGGATTAGAAAAGCTGATCTAAATATTGGGAATACTCCTCCACTGGTAGAACAAACCAATGCTTCGCCGATAGAATAGAGTAATGCCTCACCAAAAGGACAAAGCAGTGCTCCACTGGCAAGAAGTTCTTCATCTAATTGAAGAAAGTTTCCTTGAGGGTTTGGAAAACTAATGACACATATGCTATTATTCCCTCGGTTAGAGATAAGAAGTTGAAAATTACTTATTACCGGCAAACAATGTTAAGTGAATACTTAACCGACATGTAATTAATGTGGTAGATGGCAAAAAGACACTATAAAATCAAGGACTTGGCTCCATTTCATTTCACCAAGATTTCAAACCTACAAAGAGCACGAAGATTTCAAGCTAAGGCATTTTGAGCAAGAAGCAAAAACACTCCAAGCAATCATCCATCCTAAAGGCAGTAAAAGGTATTTAATCATGGCATCCACCTCTGCAATTGAATATATAGCAAACCCTACTGTTGTTGAAGTGATAAAAAGACCTAGGCCCATATTTTAGTTAGTTCCCAAGGTAGCAAAGAAAGATGATACCTTAGGTGCTTTTTCTCAAATTCCCAAGGGAGTTGTTTATGCCGAAGACCCCAGAATGTACGTCCACTACAACATTGAGGAACTAGGAGATGAAGAAATTAAGACTATGTTTAAAACTATGATATGTGATTAAAATGGAAATGTAAAAGATGAACACAAGATCATTGAGACCCTAGGATTTACAGAGATCCTTAGCATTCCTGAATTCCCCAAGGATGTGATTAGGATAGTCTTAAGAAGGGTACATGGTGAATTTTTCTGGTTAGATGCAGTCCACAAAATCACCAAGGAAGTTGTGAAAGCTGTCATAGGGTTACCCACCACCAGTAAAAGGCCAGATAAATCCAAGAAGGTATCCAATGACCTAGTTACAAACCTAACTGATGCAACATTCGACAAGAGGTCCCTAAGAGTTAATGATGTAACAGACATTAATGTGAGATTTATCAGCATGATATTAGGGTATAAAGCTACTCATGCAAATAGACTCAATTCAGTTTCAAGTTTATGCATTAAGAGTGCTTATGATATGGTCAGAGATAATACAAAGATTGATATATGTGAATGGTTAAAAGATGAATTAATTGACAACCTTGGAAAGATTAAAAAGGACAAGAAAGGGACTTTTAGGTTTAGAAATCTGTTAGTATGTCTAATGCTACATATAACAAAATAGGTTCCCGGTATAGGCTACAAAGAACTTGGAAATGATATACCGGTAGGAAAACAGTTAACATAACTATTCAATAACATGGGAGAAGACAAGGAAAACAATATTCATGAAATTTTTCAAGCATTAAAAGCCAAAATGAAGAAAAGAATCAAGTTATCACAAAAGATTGTCGACAAATACAAAGATGAAATATGCTTTGTAATCAAGAAAGATGAAATCTGGATGGAAGCAGTCATCCCTAGGATAGTTTGGGTAACCGAAATGGGTTATGAAACAGATGATCACATAGTTGAAACATATGCTAAAGTACTTCTGGAAGCCCCCAAAGAACCTAAGGAAGAAGTATTTGGTAGTGCAAAAACCATTGAAAGCCAAATACAATCAAAGAAAAGAGTTAAAAAGGTTGAGGCAGTTGTAAGGAAAGGTTCTAGACAAGCAAAAGCCATCTGTAGACGTCTAAAACTGGTCAACGCTTGCGGAATCATACTTTAACATTTGCGCATTGCCTTATTTTAGGGTTTTTGCGTCGCATTAACATTTCTCCTATGATTTGCACTTGGTCTTTATCATTTGCGAGCATCAAGTCTTTCTTTTGCATTCTTCATTTGCCTCACTTTCAATTTTGGTCTTGTTGATAACAATCTTCAGTCATGATTTTGATTGATCTTATCCTGTCGCATCAATGTGCATGTTAATTTGTCATCATTTTGGACATCGTCAATCCTAATTGGGGTTTTGTCCTCTTTTCAATCTTGTCATCTTGCAATTGATTCATCATCGATCCTTGTCCTTCGATCCTTATCATTTTCAATCTTGTCATCTTGCGATCGATTCATCATCGATCCTTGTCCTTTGATCAAATTGTCATCAATCTTGTCATCTTGCGATCGATTTGTCATCGATCATTATCATTTTCAATCTTGTCATCTTGTGATCAATTTATCATCGATCATCATCCTTCTCAATCATGTCAATTTGGATCAATTAGTCATTGTTCCTCGTCAATTGGCGCATTTATCAATCAAATCACTTATCCACACTGGTCCTTTGTCAGTCAGAATCATGATCGAATCGGCATCAATTATCTTTTGTCAAGACCTAATTGTCGTCCTTGCATTTCTAATTCATCTTCCAAGCTTTCACGATTTATTCATTTAACCTTGTTTGTCATTTCTCCCTCTAGGTTAAATAATTTATTTATTTATCCTAAGTCTTCTTGTCACAATTAAATATTTATTTAATTGGTTAACTAATTCCTCCCTCTTTGTGAATTAATTAATAAATGAAAAATTGTTAATTAATTCACTTAATTCCTAATATCCTCTTTTTCTAAAATTCCTAATTCCTAATTTCCTCATTTTCTAATTTCCTAATTTCTAATCCATCTAATTTCAATTTTCTCCTATTTTTCCCCTAATTTCATGGGAATGACATAGCAAATTTGTCATAATTTGTCATAATTGACAATCAATCAATCCTTGCATAGCAATTTGTCATAAATTGTCATGAATTATCAACCAATCAATCTTGCATAGTAATTTGTCATAATTTGTCATGTTTGTCATTCTTGATTTGCAATTTCCATTCGAATCTCTTCATGCTAATCTTGTCATTTCTCCAATTTATCTATAAATTAGATGAATTTCTTCAATCAAGGTCCCTGGTCGAATCAATCATGCTTTTAGTATTCTTGCACTATCGTCTTGTCTACTTGCTTTCACATCATGCTCATGCACTAGTAGGTGAGATCCACAAACAAAGCTATTTGAAGAAGAAAGAAGGACAATGGAGCCACATGAAGGAGACATTCAAGTTTGCAATGGTTTGCGTTTGAATTGATGTCTTATTTTCATGTCTTTATTGAGTGTTAATTAGGATTGTTATCATTGCAATTGAGTTTTCGTGATTGAACTAGGCTAATATCTATTTGCTTTGATGATTTCCAGATTCCTATCTACATTAATTGGTGAACCCGACGTGAACTAACCCCCTAACCATGCTTTTGAGTGCTTTTGAGTTGATTTGTAGGTGAAAAACCCAAGAAACAGGGTAATGCAGGGCTTTCTGAGAACTTCTGCGCCTGTGTAAGAGCAATCTACGCTTGTGTCAAGCATTGTGTGACTGTGTCAAGGACTTTTGTGCCTATGTCAAAGGGATTTGCACCTATGTTACTACATTCTGCGCCCGTGTCACTACAATCTGCACCTGTGTAAGACATTCTGTGCCTGTGTAAGGCCAGAAACAGAGGTAAAAGGCACTGTTTTTACTTGCAAATTGCTTTGTTTTGCATTTTGTTTCTGCATTTTGGTTTTTCTTTGGTACTAATTCTCTGTGTAGTACCTTGGCATTACGCATGACAAAGACAACAAATGAAACTACTAACACATTTTATGCAGGTTCGCTAATCAAAGACTAAGCAAATTAAACTTCTGACTTGGTGGTTTTGTAGGTTGCCTTGTACTCCAACTAAACTTTGTGTTTGTAATTCATAATTAGGTGCCTAGTATGATTGCTAAATAGGATGGAATGAATGTGTGTTTGCTGTGCTTGTTGAGTTTGACATTGGAGTAGGAGAGTATGCTCTCATCCTTCTTAGGGTGATCAGAAATCCAGATCTTCGATACCATTCTCTTGGTTTAGATTGTTTGTCACCTTTAGAGGGCCTGCCTTCCTGACCATTTGCTTTCTTTTGCAAGCAAGTGACAATCGTGAGAAGGGAACGACCCAAAGTGAGTACAGCTAGAATACCTGGGCATTCTAACTCACTATAAATAAATACCTTATGGGTGAAAGCTTTGAAGGAAGGGTTACGTGGGAATTGTAGTTACTTGGGAAGTGATGAACCTTGGACTCATTCTCATATCAACATCTAAGTAGGACCTCACGGTCTAAATCGTGCTTGCGTGACTACATTTGTTTGGTATCTTGGTGGGCTTAATGTCTCAATCACGCTTGCGTGACACCAAGGAGTAACCCTTAATAGAAATCCTTACTAAACACCTTGTATTTAGAGGCCAAAAATCCTTCTAGTTGCTTGAGAAGGACAAGTTCAGATACTTGGAAGAGATACTAAGTTCGCCATCGGGAGATTTCCATGGGGACTGATGCTTGTCTGCCCTGAGAAGTGAGTGCCATGGAGGGGAGCCCGTGTGGTCAAGTATCTATGTATTTGTAGCGTCCTAAAATTGTGACACTTGCAATTTCGACCGCATTTGGGTCTTCACGATGGCGACGCAACACTGAACCTGAATGGAGACCCCGAAACTTGTTCACGACATCAAAAACTGCATTTTTCCAGCACCCTGGCCTGATCCTCCTTGCACCCTACTGTCCCGGGAGGTGGGACCAGAGCGCCCAGTGCCCTGGTCCTTCAGGACTAGGGTGCCCAGTGCCCTGGTCCCCCAGGACATGGCGCCCAGCGCCCTGGTCCCTGGCCCTATTTTGGGCCCGGTCTCCAATGGGACTTCGGGTCTTTTTGTTTGCAAATTGGAAAATAACATTTCCTGGTTGGCCTAAGGTCGGGAAAATCTGTTTATCAACCCTAATTGGCAAGTATATAAACTACATTTCCTCTCCCATTTGAGGGGGAAAAGGACATATGTGTACAAGACGTGGAAACGATACTCAAACATTCAAGCATTCAAGCATTCAAGCATTCAAACATTCCTTCAAGCAATTGATCATTCTAAGTCTCCATTCAAGGCTAAGTGTTGCATTCAAGACAAGGATTCAACCATTGAAGAGGAGATCACATACTACAACATACAACATACAACAAACAACAACATCTATACCTTCGCATATAAGGATACAAACATCCTTACAACAAGGTACTAGTACTTGTTTTACATTACAGTCATTTACATTTACAGCATTTCTCATTTCTTGGTTAATTCCAAAACCGGGGTTTGACCTAAGGGAAAACCCCTAATCCCTAACCCCCCAATTGTCTTCTCTTTTCTGTGTGTAGGTTGTAGGTACGCGGCTGAAATTGAAGATCTGGAATCCTTGTGCAGAGACGAATAGATCCCCCTTCATTTTGCGGATTTTTCGGAGGACCGTGTGCACGCCGGGCGCCATCGTCTCGTCAAATTTTGCTCAAATTTGCAGGACAGGGCCGTCTCAACATTTTACTGCTAATTCCAGGTCCACAGCTTCATATCATATCCCTATCTCTGTTTATAAGCGAATATTTCCCACTTTACATGCATTCCTAGTTCAATCTTTCTATCTACATTCTTTACAAAAGAGGGTATCCTTGCTATCACAACTCTTGAAACTCATATAGAATCCAATCTTGCATTGCGTGGGATTGGATCTTGTGGGTTTCAACCCCTCTTTTGAATGTAAAGTCTCTCCTAAGTGAAAACCATCAACCCTAGTGAATCTCCCTTCTCTCTCCTTGGAGTTGGGGAGGGGAGAACAACTAGGGTTCGATTTTTCCACTTTACATTTTGGTGAACCCGACGTGAACATCCTTTCTGATTATTCATAGTTAGATCTGAAAATTGGATTCCTTGATTACATTTCCATGTTTGATCTTTTGCAAAATTTTAGAGGTCAATTGCATAAAAACCCTAAATTTTCTTTTTAAGTAATTGAGCTTGTGAAATGTTTAATTGTTAATGCTTCTTTCAGATCTGCCCTTCTATTACAAATTGTCAATTCATATTTGTGCTTTAATTTTGAAAATTAAGTGGTTAAGTGTCAAAACCCTAATTTTTGAAACCCTCTTGATTCAACCTTTGTCCGACAATTTCACTGATCAAAACATCTCCAAATCAGCTGTAACTTTGGATTTCTCAATAAAATCACAATATCTTTCATCCCTGAAAATTTGGAAAAAAGTTGCGAGGACCGTGTGCACTCCGAGCGCCATCGTCCCTGACATTTTTTCTGAAATTTCGGGAGCTAGATCTTACTGTATTTTTCTGCTAAAATCCAGAAGTTTTGGCTGATTTTATCAATTTTAACACTTTCAAAATTACAGTCAAAGTTGGTCTAGAAATTGCTTGGGTTGAGGCTTCTAATCATTCAAAAATTGTTGAAATTGAAATTTTTATCAAAATTGTGTTTCTTATAGTCCTAAATCTGAAAAGTGTGTTATCATTCATTCGAAATTTCAGTGATTTATTCAAATTTTTTGCAATTTGTGACTTTTGAAATTAAGTGCTTAATTACAACAACTTTGATTTCCGCTTTCAAAATTGAATTTTGCGTGAAATTGAGTCAACTTTCAAATTTCAAAACTTGCATTGCTTTTGGTATTCCCTCTAAAATCATAAAATTCAAAATCCCAGTTTCCCTCTCTTTTTCAAAATTCAAATTTTGCATTTTTCGACAATCTTGGTAGGGTTCAATTTTGAGATTGCAACTTTAAATTTGGCCTATCTACAGATCATAAAATCACTCAATTTTTTCAGGTTAGCTGTAAAATCATCATAACTTTCATCCCTGCAAATTTCGAAAAAAGTTGCGAGGACTGTGTGCACCCCGAGCACCACAGTCCCGGACATTTTTTCTAAAATTTCGGGAGATTGTCTTGATTGTATTTAACAGCTTAAATCTAAAAGATTGGCTGATTTTACTGAAATTTGCTACCTCTAAAATTCAAAATCTTCTCTCTCTCTCTAGTGCATGAGTTTTACAACAATAAGGCCTACCTACACTATTCCCGTTAGATGAAGCCTTAGAATTAAGTCTTTCCAAGGTTTAATTACTGAGGAGATGGAACCTAATTTGAATGGTCTTTTTAACGAGGACATGGGTAATTCCTCTAATCCTCTTAATGATGAAGAAGCTCTCCATGAGGTTTCTGTAGAACAACTTTCAAAATTGGATAACCAATTTGACGATTTTCGACAATGGATGTCTCAAGAATACCCTGATAGTCAAGCTCTTCCTTTAATTGAGGGTCTAAAACGTATGCTTCAAAGTGATAAGAATGGAATTGATATTTTGCGTGGTATTGCACACATTGTGGATTCAAATGTGATTACTATGAAAAGTTGTGCCGAAACTTTGGGTTATACACAACCTCCTACTCAAGTCAATCATTCTATTCCTTTGCCGACTCCTATTGCTAGTATACCTTCTTTTACATCAAACATAATGACTACTTCAATACAAGACAATCCTCCTATGATCACTAATCATGGGGGCAATCCCTCTTCTTCAATCAACCCTCTTCCTTCATTCAATCCGACTTCTTCATTCATTCCTTCAATGAGTGTTCCTCTTGTATCTCCACAAATGAACATGATGCAAGCGAGCAATTCATTTAACCCTTCCATTCCTCCTTGTAGTGTTCCTCCTGTCCAATCATCTCCTATGACTAACTATCATAGTGTCCCACCACCTTACTCTCTACCTTCTTTCAATAACATAACACCTCCATCACAATCTAACATGTCTAATATGAATTCTTCGACTGAAGGGACCATTAACAATCTTGCACAAACTGTCTCTTCTTTACAGGAACAAATTGCCTCTATGAATCAATCTAAGTTTAGTGTGCCCACATTTGATGTTGCGAGCCCACTTTCTCTTGATATTGTTCGAGCTATTCCCCCTAAACATGTTGAAATTCCACACTTGGAACTTTATAATGGTAAGGGTGATCCTCTAACACATGTTAAGACCTTTCAAACAATATGTACTGATTTTGCTTATGACCAAAGGTTGCTTGCAAAACTGTTTACTAGAACATTAAGAGACAAAGCCCTACAATGGTATTGCTCGTTGCCTTCCTATTCTATTACTTCTTTCGAACAACTTGCAAATTCTTTCATTCAACAATTTCAAAACAATATAAGTCCTAAGGTTACTTTGATTGATTTAATGCATTGTAAACAAGGTGTTAAAGAAAAAGTGACTGATTTCATTGGTAGATATAAGCATTTGTATGCTCAAATTTCTTTTCCAGTGCCTGACAATGATATTCAAAGAATCTTTATTTCTAATTTACAAAAAGATATTCGAGACAAACTCCTGTTTTCTGAGTTTACTTCTTTCCAACAGTTGTGCGCAACTCTTCACAATTATTAACTGACTGTGAGTCAAATGGAACAATCACATCCTATGGCTCCGAGTGATAAGGGTGATAGTAGTCAACAACCATTTGGGAAGTTTAAACTGAACAGAGAGTCCATTAAATTCAATGAAAACATCATCAACAACAATGTGAATGCAACATCAGGTGTGTCTCCTATTTCTAAGTTTTTCAAGAAAGAAAGAAAGTTTACTTCTTTGAATGAATCATTGCATAGTATTATGAATAAGTTATTGGAACAAAATGTGCTTACTCTTCCTCCTATAAGGCAAATTGATCCTGCAAAGATTAACTCACCCTATTTTGATAACAAATCTTTTTGTCAATTTCATCGTCAACCTAGGCATGATACTGAAAAATGTTTTGCTTTAAAGGGTAGAATTCAAGATTTGATTGATAATAATACTATCTCTGTTTCTGGAGTGAATGATAAAGGCAATACATCTATAGCTCCTCCTAACCAAAATCTTCAAATTTTTACTGATCCATTGCCTTCTCATACCTCTAATGCAATTGATACTAATGATTCCTCTGTCTCACCTGATGATCTCGTGTCTATGACTCCGAATGTGATTAACTTTGTGGAGCAGCAGAAAATCCCTAAAGAACCTTCCATCACCTTTGATTCTAGTGAAACTATCAGGGCACCTGATGGTCCTTTATATATAGTTGCAAAAGTCAAAAATACACCTTGCCGTGGAGTGCTTATTGATCCTTCTTGCATGGTTAATGTCATTACTGAAGAATTTCTTTTTACTTTGCAATTGAATCAAGTAATCTATGATGAAACAAATGTGGTTGTGAAATTATTTGATGCATTTTCTTCTCCTGCAATTGGTTCTATTACATTACCTATTGAAGTTCATAACAAATCCCTTGATGTGAACTTTGCTATTATTCCATCTTCCGAACAATTTCGTGTGAAGCTTGGCTATCCTTGGCTATCTTCTATGAAAGCTATTGCTTCTCCTATTCACAAGTGTTTGAAATTTTCCCATAATGGTGAAGTTGTTACTGTCAATCATAGTCTCTTTAAACCAGCTGAAAGAACTTCTAGAGTTCCTATTGATTATTTTTGGCCTAAACAATTCCAATCTCTTCCACCGCGAAGTGATCATCTTTTCAAATCTTATCAAAAGTGGAAAACAGATATGATCCTATCTCTAAGAGAACCTAGAACACCCAAACTTGACATTCCTATCATTCTTGAGAAGGAAGTTCTTCCTTTGAAAGATAAAACTAATGTCTTTCCTCAAGAAGATTCCTTACCCATTCCTATGGATGTGACTATGCCTATATCTAATAAACTTCCTAAAAGTAGAGCTATCCCTCCTCGTCATGATGGACTTGGTCTCCTTCCTAAACCAAATATTCCTCCCTTATATGGAGCAGTTCCTCCTCCTTCCTCTTATGGAGAGAAGAGACCTTCCTCTTCTCCTATTTTTCAGCCTAAGAGACCACAACCTAAACACCCAAGTGATAACGATGAGAACATTCCTCCTCCTCAATCTTCGCAACTTCCTACTAAGACTAGACAAAATCGTTCTGCACGTGAACGCCGACGAAAGCGTCGTCTTAGAGCTCAAACTTTGCAATCTCCAAAAACACCTTCAACAAGCATTATTCCATTTTCTCCTCAGCCGGAAATTGAGCCAAAATCTCCTAAACATAAGATGCATGATGGTCTTGATCCTGTGCGAGTTAAAGATCCTATTTTTATAAATCTTGATGATGATATAGATGAAAATCTTATTCATGATGAAAATGTTACTTCTTTACATTCTGATAGTGAATATGAATATGTTGATGTTGATAACCATTTATCTAACGAATTTTCTAAAGCACTTATCCTAGCTCCTAGACAAGAACACCGCGGCTTGGGATATGAACATAGCCCTTTTTTGGATCTTGTGATAGCTCCATCTACTGTGTTGAATGTTCCTCCTCTAGCATGTTCCCTGCCTTCCCGAAACATTGATCAGCAAGATCGGGGGGTAGATGACATGCTAGACTAGTTCATTAGCATAGCAGATTCTCTCCTCCTCTCTTTTGTTACTTCTTCTATGTGTTACTCTCATTCTTCTATTTGTTGTCCTTAGTGTTGTCTACTTGAGGACGATGCAAAACATTGAGATCTCTCAATCTCTCTCATGTTGACTCAAAAGACACATGTGTTCCCTTCTTCTAGGTGACCTTCCTTGATTGGGGAATGAAGAACAATTATGCATACATACATATGATATACATGTATTATCATACAGCATACTGACCCCGAGGAAAGTGATGTCACCTTGTGCTTTGTGTTTTGTGTCTATTATCCTTTGGCTTATCTCACACTTGGGGGCTAAATCCTTGCGATAATGTGCTCCTTTCCTTTCTCACTTCTTATAAGTATCACTACCTTAAAGAAATCACCTCTGGTGAGGCGTGTGCGATCGCTTTAACATAGGGGGGCATACATCCCATTCATATCTTTTCAAGATACTTGAAAATTTCTTGACAAATTTAGCTTTGTCTTGAAAATTTTTGATATCTTTCTTGCATGACTCATAGTGAGGGAACCTTACTACTGACAGTCATGGTTCTCCCTCATGATCTTCCCTTTTACTTTGTCAATCGAAGTCGTAAGATCCTTAGTCCACTGGGGGCTTGGTGTATCTTGCCTCCTTGACATGGTGAAAGTTTTTCAATGTTGTTTCCTTGTACTTTACCAGAAGTATGAGCGTACGCTTATACTCCCGCTAAAGTGGGGGCTAAATGTAGCATCCTAAAATTGCGACACTTGCAATTTTGACCGCATTTGGGTCTTCACGATGGTGACGCAACACTGAACCTAAATGGAGACCCCGAAACTTGTTCACGACATCAAAAACTGCATTTTTCCAGCACCCTGGCCTGATCCTCCTTGCACCCTGCTGTCCCGGGAGGTGGGACCAAAGCGCCTAGCACCCTGGTCCTTTAGGACTAGGGCGCCCAGCACCCTGGTCCCCTAGGACCATGGCGCCCAGCACCCTAGTCCCTGGCCCTATTTTGGGCCCGGTCTCCTATGGGACTTTGGGTCTTTTTGTTTGCAAATTGGAAAATAACATTTCCTGGTTGGCCTAAGGTTGGGAAAATCAGTCTATCAACCCTAATTGGCAAATATATAAACTACATTTCCTCTCCCATTTGAGGGGGAAAAGGACATATGTGTACAAGATGTGGAAACGATACTCAAACATTCAAGCATTCAAGCATTCAAGCATTCAAACATTCCTTCAAGCAATTGATCATTCTAAGTCTCCATTCAAGGCTAAGTGTTGCATTCAAGACAAGGATTCAACCATTGAAGAGGAGATCACATACTACAACATAAAACATACAACAAACAACAACATCTATACCTTCGCATATAAGGATACAAACATCCTTACAACAAGGTACTAGTACTTGTTTTACATTACAGTCATTTACATTTACAGCATTTCTCATTTCTTGGTTAATTCCAAAACCGGGGTTTGACCTAAGGGCAAACCCCTAATCCCTAACCCCCCAATCATCTTCGCTTTTCTGTGTGTAGGTTGCAGGTACGCGGCTGAAATTGAAGATCTGGAATCCTTGTGCAGAGACGAACAGATCCCCCTTCGTTTCGCGGATTTTTCGGAGGACCGTGTGCACGCCGAGCGCCATCGTCCCATCAACTTTTGCTCAAATTTACAGGACAGCGCCGTCTCAACATTTTACTGCTAATTCTAGGTCCGCAGCTTCATATCATATCCCTATCTCTGTTTATAAACAAATATTTCCCACTTTACATGCATTCCTAGTTCAATCTTTCTATCTACATTCTTTACAAAAGAGGGTATCCTTGCTATCACAACTCTTGAAACTCATATAGAATCCAATCTTCCATTGCGTGGGATTGGATCTTGTGGGTTTCAACCCCTCTTTTGAATGTAAAGTCTCTCCTAAGTGAAAACCATCAACCCTAGTGAATCTCCCTTCTCTCTCCTTGGAGTTGGGGAGGGGAGAACAACTAGGGTTCGATTTTTCCGCTTTACAGTATTCTCCTTGAATCTCATAATGAGTCTACCTCTCAAGTACCTACTGCCCTTGCCATCTATAAGAAATGTGTGAATGAGTATGATTGTCTTGATTCTAAGTTAAAATATCTTGTCTTCTTTACTTGTCAAAAGTTGAGTTGTGTCTCATTTCAAAAAACAAGACAAATTGATTCAGAACAAGGTTAAACACAAGAACATTTCATCCAACAAAGTTCAAAACATCTTCAAACATGGTTGTCAAACATTTTTCAAAATCTTGTCTCAACATTCATGTCACTTAGATTTAGGTTCATCCTAGGTTTGCATTTTGCAAAGTCATTGTCAAGTACCAAGGTTAGGTTTCACCTAGGTCATACTCCTTTCACATATCAATAAGGGTCATTCATTTGCATGTGTCCTCTTGCATTAGAGTAATACCATTTCATAATTCAACTTTAGGTCCATTGATTAAGCTTAGGTCATTATCATATCATATTAGGGTCACTTGCATAGTAATTGTCCCTTAGCATATAGTGTCAAAACTAGGTTTTGTCATACTTGAGTAATCCAAATCTTTGATAAACCCTAAGTCATTGTTAGGAAGTCTTGACCTTATCAAACTTTTGTCTTTTTGTCATCCATATCATTTTTTTGTCAAACCTAGCTTAGTATCCAAGCATATAGGTGAGACATTGTCAATTTGTCCTTTTGTCACTTGGTCCTTTTGTCCTTTGAGGTCTAGACATAATTTCAATTTCCTAAGGGTCTCTTTCTTAGATTTGCATTCCAAAAAGTTTGTCAAAATCTTGAAAAAACAACAAAAACATTAAGTTGCATTGTCATCCTTTAGGTTACATTTAGTTGCATATCATACATCATCCGTTTAAAATAAAAAAATCCCCAAAACATTGCACAGTGACATGCCTATTGAAACAAGGTTCCAAGCACCAATGATGCAACAAAGTTTGACGTATCAACCGACAATGCAATCGAATTTTAATCCAAGGCAATCACAATTATATCCAACTTAACAACAAGGCAATATCGATCAAACTTTTTATGATGAAACAAGTCTCCAAATACAAAAACTAGAGGAGAAACTAGATCAAGAAAATGAGATATTGGAACAAAGAGTGAAACACATTGAGAAGAATAGATCACAAATGTCCAAAATGTTTCAAAAATTTCCAGGTTGAAATCCAAAAATTGAGCCAATTGATGTAAGATCTCTTCTTGAACGATCAGACATACCAATTCTCCTCTCACAAATAGAGATGATGAAACAATTTCAAGAAAAGAGACAACAACAATTTCAACATTATGTGCCTCCACAACAAGAACAAGAAGGTGTTTACTATCAATCAGATTTTCAACCAATACAACCAATGGTCCAATTTCAACAATATGTCCAACCAACTATACAATGTCAACAAATAGCTCAACCAATGGTGGAATATAAATGTCAACAACCACAACCAAACATTCAAAAACAAAGGTTGCAGACAACACCAACCCAAGTTTCAAACATGTCAGAACAATTGAACCAAGTCCAATATCAAAACATGACATTAGATCAGAACCAACTCCTTGCCAAACAAGTTCAAATTCTAGATACAACTATGTCAAAACCTCGAAAGAAAGGTGGCTTTATTGCAATGATCTTAAGGAAACTACCAAGTGAGTTCTTTGAGGAAGATCAAAATAATACACTTATGTCTAGCAATGCCTCATCCCCCCATAAACAAATTGACTCTCCAGTGGCATCTATCCCTAGACCTCTAGAAGTTTCACAAGAACCTTCCATATTGTCCTCATCAAACAATACACCCAAGGATGAAATTACCCAAGGGCTATCCATAATTGATTGCCACGATAATCCAATTCATGATGCACATCCTTGTCATGTTTCAGAAATACAAGACCCAATGCCACCATGCACTTTATTGCCATTACCTATTTTGGAGGACCCCATTCGAAGTCCTTCTTCCTCATGTTCAAGCATTGATTCCTTGCCAGAATCCATCACAAATGTTCAAAGTGCATCTCCTTTGTGCCAAATCATTGATCCCTTGTCAGAATCCTCCATGCATATCCAAAGTCCAACCCCATGTCAAGAGGATAATTTAGAGCATGAAGAAATGAGTCCTAAAGAAAATCAAGATCAAGATCTTGAAACCTTATCATCCCATCCAATTGTTGACTAGGACCACATGTTCCCAAACACTCATGACAAATTCCCCTATTCTTGTCCATCCTATCCAAAGTCCTATTGACACTCCATTCCCCAAGAAAGATCAAGATATCCCAGTCCATCCAATCCCAAATGACCCCCTTCCATTTCATGAACACAATATCCTTTCAAATCCCATTGACATTCCAGATATCCCTTCCATCCTTTCCGATGATCCCATTAAAAGTCAAGAGAAAAGCACCTCTAAAGAGGATTCCAATGATCTTCCTCCTTGTCAAGATCAAATTATTCCTTAAAATCCTCCACAAGATCTTTTTGTTCCTCCATCTCCTTGTCTTAATGCTCCATATACACTCCAAAAGCGCATTTCTTTTGATGATCCCATTATTTCTCCCATTCCATCTCTTGAAGAACCAGTCATTGAACCATGTCCACTACACAATCCTAGTCCCCCTCATGATCCTAATCCCCCTAATGATTCTAACGTGTCAGTGCAAGATGTTCATGAACCCTCGACATGCATAATGGGTTGTTCCACTTTGGTGCAATCTGGTCCACTTCAAGATCTCATTATTTCTCTCATATCATATCCACCTCATAATGGACTTGTGTCTTCTTCCCAAAGAAAAGAGTATCCTAAAAGTCAAGATATTCATAAAGGCAAAGGAGTAGATCTCCATAAGCAAGCATCCCTTCATGTTAAAGAAGATCTTAAGGGTCATGTCTACACAACTCACTCTCAAGACATTGGTATCCCTCCATCAAAATCAAAACATATCCCTTCCCCATCATCCCTTCCATCCATCTTAGGTCCTTATATCCCTTCATCCTCTATGCAAGGTTAGCAAAGGCACACATCCTTGAGTAAATTTCATCAATCCAAAAGAACTCCATTTCATTCATATCCATCCATGCATTCCTTTCCCCCTCCAAGCAATTTGGATGCCAAGCATAAAAGTCATAAGTCTAGGAATCCACATGTATTCAAGGATCAACATGTCCAATATAATCGACATGTCAAAACAAAGAACAATATGATCTATAAAGCAAAGGAAAAATCCAAAAGGTCATAAAGGCCCATTGCTCAAAAACAAAAGTCAAAATATATATGGGTTCCTAAATCCCTTGTGCAAGCAATGCACTCTACGGAACCACAAAAGCATGAAAAATCAAAAACCATGTAGATCCCTAAGCGGCTCCTTGAAGCACAAAAGCCTAAAGAAACATCAAAATTGGCATCTAAAATTTCTATTCCTCCATCCAAACCTTCCAAGTCTATTTCTCCACCACCTTCTTCATCCGTTTTGGGCCCTTATGTCCCAAAATCCATAGCCTTTCCTCTGTCAAAATCTCACTATCCAAAATACATCTTTCCTCGATCAATCCATCACCCCTCAAGGTGTGTGCCAATGTCAATCTTGCCAACATTTCCATCCACTGAAGCCTAGTTCTTCCAATACCCTATCCATTATCCAATGCATATTTTCCATCCTTCCATCCCTCTGGTCCAATCCTTTACATAAATCCTTGCCTTAATTTCATCTCTTTTTCCATGTCCTTATCCTACCAACGTATTTGAGCATAATTTTAAAGGTCATGGTCCATTTTTTTTTCAAGGCTACTATCCAAAAAAAAAAAGATGCTTGAGTCCTTCTTCCATCCCCTATCATGTGTCCATCTTCTATTGAAAAAAAGCTCAAAAAAAAAAAAATCAAAAAAAAAGTGAACAATTGAAAAAAAAGCGAGAAAAAAAAAAGACAAAAGAAAAAAGTAAAGCAAAAATAATCCGTCAACTAGTGAAAACCTAGCAAACAGGCGCCTTGGGCAAGTACCGTGATGAAAACCTGGCAAACAAATGTCATGTGTAATCTATGAACTTCTTGCATACCATACTTGGGGACAGGTTTTATCCTATCATATCCTTTTTTCCCTCATTGTTCTATTATCATGTCATACCCCTTCATATCCTATTGTCCCTCATGTCCATTTCCTCTTTCCACCTTTGATCTTGACAAGGCTGAGGATCTTCATGAGCATCATCCATCTTGTTTGTAGCTTTTAGTCCATCATAGCTTTTGGTCTTTATCCATTTGCTTATTACAACCTTTCATCCATATTCCCTAGCTTATTGCAACTTTCTGCCACTATCCCTTAGCCTATCCCAACCTTCAATCCATGTCTCTTATCCATATCTTATCACTATCCATACACTCTTTTTCATTCCTTGATCTTGATCTGACATAAGGATGCAAAACTTAAACATGGTTTCAAACACCTCTTGACATGTCCCTCATGCCATGTCACTTCTTTACATTGTCATATCCAGTCTCTTGTCACATCACGCCATAGCCATTGAAAATTGCATCCGCATTGTCTCCATGATAAAAGGCCTTTGTCTTCCCTCTATCCACCATCATTTCAGAAAGCCTATTTATTCACCTATCATATTCCTTGCCTTGCTAGACACTGGGGGCAAAATCCCCCAAAAAAATCAAATAATGTCCTGACATAATCCAAAAAAATTGAAAAACGTCCTGAAATAATCCAAGAAAAAATTGAAAAATGTCCTGAAATAAATCCAAAAAAATTGAAAAATGTCCTGAAAAAATCATAAAAAATTGAAAAATGTCTTTAAAAAAATCATTAAAAAATTGAAAAATGTCTTGAAAAAATCATTAAAAAAAAAAACAATGTCCTGAAAAAAATCCCTAAACATCAAATAAAGTCCTAAAAAAATGAACAAAAAAATTGTAAAAATTCGAAAAGCATAAAAAAAAAAATCCCCTTTGTGCATAAGACAGATCACTAAGCATCCCTCCAATGACACGCAATCACACATTGTGCTTTAATGCAATCACGTATTCACAGATGAACTTTCTCCATCAAACCAGACATTCAAACTGATCAAAATTGTCTTATCAATCGAACATCAATATTAATATCGTTTGTCCTTGGCACACTATCATGGGTCTTATATAGGGTGTGGTATACTCGAAACCAGACTGTGTCCTGTCTTAGACAGGGTACCGCATGTCCTGAAACCAGACAGCATGATCGTCCTATCAACACTTTCAACTTTTGACAATGAAGATCAAGATGTTTGTTTGACTTGTTGGAATTAGCGAGTCTTATCATTTATTGATTTATCTTCGATCATGTTCCTATGTTGCTCGATGATGTCACTGAGTGATTTAGAGTGACCGGGATGGTTCATGGTCCCTTTCTTTTTTGTTGTGATTGTTGTTTGTGGAATGTTTGTCACAAACTGGGGCAACTATATCATTGGGTGTCTGTGATAAGTACGTTCGTTTTGTGAATGCCGCACATACCTCGACCCTTGATGTATGCACCCTAGGATGCCTCACTCATTCCTTGTGTGCGAACTGTCTGTCTTTTGCAAAAGGGTTGCATTTCAGCTCTGGCCTTCAATGCCATGATGCTACGCATCTGTTTTGCTACATTAAATAAAGGTTCTCACCTACAAAGTGCATTAGTGAAAGCAAGTTTTTCTTTGCCTCTAACTGTCCTCTGTCTCATTTCTTCTTACTAACATTTCTTCCGTTAGTTCGGATAGTCAGTTCGGTCTAGTGCTCCGATTTCCCCAAACACATATGTTGCATCCTACATCCATTTGGTTAGTACATTTACATTACATCAAGCATCACATCAAGCATTTTATCCATTTCATATTATAAATGCATCAAAAACACATCAAAATGTATCCATACATGTTCCACAATAAACAGTGCATATGCCATCCATACATGGAAAATAACATAAGTCATAACACTTTGCATCCCCTCATATTGATGCATATCATATATCAAAATAATATCGGAGTACAAAATTGGACTGTCTGTCCTAAGTATGGCCCGCAGGCTGACTACAAAATGTCAAACTACATATGTCTCTATCGTAAGGAGCACATGCCTCTATCACTGGGTGCTCCCTCTATCCTCCTCATCCTTGCCATGTCTCAAGGATGATGTCCCTCCTGCCCCAGGTCCTGGTTGTGGTGGTCTCATATGTCCACTCACCCCCATGCTGCTCACTGACCTCTAAGAGCGTGCCCTGCTCTCTATCCTCGATCATGCCCGATATGATGTTGCTCTCTGCTCTGGTGGAACTGCACTCTCATATAGTGTCCTCCAATGGTGTATCTCCTCTCTAGTCTCTACCAACATCTATGCCATCTCACTTGCACTGGCATCCCTAATCGACCCAATATACTTAGTGACTCTTTGTTCTTCTCGTTGTGCCTGGGCTATTGTTGTATCTTGAGCCGCTGTAAGTCTGGCTATCTCTGCTCCGAACTGATCATGCTCTGTCCTCAAGATGGCATTCTATCTCTCTAATGTCGCAATATGATCATGCTAACTCGCTATGGTAGCCCTACACATCTCCATCTCCTCTATCCTAGCTATCTCCGGCTCTATAGGTATATCTTGCATTGACTCCTGATCGGCTGAATCTGGCTCATAATCATCATCCCCCTCATCATCTCCATCCTTTTCATCCCTCTCATCCTCCTCCCTATCCACATCCTCATCTCTATCATCATCATCTCCTTCTTCCTCTCCAGCGAGTGGGAAGTCCTCTTGTCTCCTCGGTACCAGAGTATCAGGATTTGTCAATGGCATTGGCCATCGTCATGCAAACCATTGCTCATACTCCTCTGTCATCCTGACATCTACCACATCTGATCTCCAATCCCACTGTCTCTGCTATAGTTGTGTGAAGTTAGCATATGCAATATGTGGCTGAATCATCCTCCCCCACTGACTCATCTCTCTGTGAGATCGGGCAAAGTGTGCAGTCCCTCTGGGTACATCCTGCCTCTCTCCAAATTGTCGTCTGACTCTCTCTGGCAGGTACATCTCAATCACTCTCTGGTGATTCACTGGTTGCCCAATCAGGTATCTCTCCTGTCTGCAATATGATAGCTCATCACTGTCATCTGACCATCCAGGGCAATCAAGATATGGCCTCCATATGAACTCTCTCAATCTGTCTAGCTCATGTCACCAATACAATATGTATCCAAAAGGACCTTGTCTCAGTGCTCCCCCATAACAGTACACATATGGTCGATGTGGTAATACTTGTCTCTCTGTGATCGGTCGACATATGGCTATGTGCTCAAATGCCCATACCTATAGCAGTGTGATCCCACAACTCAAAGTTTGCACTCCCTAATATGCTATCTGATGCAACTGAAAATATAGCATAGCAAGAACACATGGTCCCCATGCATACACCATCCCCTCTATCGCCATCTGCTCTAGCACTCTTCCCCATCCAATAGGGAATCCATGTCCTCGTCTATCCCCTACTAGTAGGCATGCTATGACCACTGCTATCACCACATATCGCCGATCATACTCTGATGCCATGGTCTCCCAGCCAATCTCCCTCTCTATGATATCTAGATCATCTGCGTCACACTCAAATAATCTACACAAACCATCTCTCCCTGTCGCTGGGTCATACTCTATCATCTCTCCATGAATCAGAATGTGGAGGATACGCCATACATCCTCTAGTGTCACAGTCGCCTCTCCAATCGCCAGATGGAATGAGGAGGTCTCTAAATGCCATCGCTCTGCCAATGTGGTGAGTAGTCCTGTGTTTACCCTAATCTCGGGCATGAATGTGATATAGTATATTCCAAGTCCTGCTAATGTATCTCTATCCATGCTCCTGAGTCTATGTCGTAACATGAAGCAGTCTGGTCAGTCTCCCGCATGTTCAATGGATATTGTCAACTCTGCATCACAATTGGGGCACACTTTGTCAGTTTTAGGGTTTTCTCCTATGGGCTGCATTTCCTTGTTTCATGTCCAAATCAGGGTGTTTCTCATCTATTTTGACCTATCCTATTCTTATCCCCCCTTTTCAGATCATTCGCATGCTGTTTTTGGCCAAATTAGGGTTCCCAATGTACAACTGCGCCTGTGTGCTAAGTCCTGCACTTGTGTTGCAACAACCTACACCTGTGTACCCTAGACAAGTGTAGGATACCCTACACAAGCATAGGATGCGCTCACACAAGCGCAGAAGTCAGTTTCTGCATTCCCCGTGGGCCCCATAATGTCCCGCAAGTGATCAAAATTCATAAAATTGACAATATGGGTTTTTGAGATACATACCATTGCTCCTGCGTCATCTGGTCATCTATAGGTGTGTACATGTTCCCCGAGGTGATCTACCATTGGAATGTTCACCATCTCTTTGCATGTGTCCTTTTCCAGAGCAACAAATTCTCCTCTTTGGCTAGTGTAGATGAGCAATTTTCACTCTCTTTGTCTCATTTATAGATCTTTGTCAATGCATAGATGGACATGCACCCTCTCCATCTTATGTTGGTCATGGTCTTTTGCATCTTTAATTGCTTGTCCTTCATCCATCCAGTCTTTGATTGTCAGTCTGTTAGCTTCTATCATGTTCTATCATTCTTATCGATCAATTGGCCTCTTTTCTGGATGTTTCCGACCAATTCCTCAAGGGGGCATGCATATGTCATTGTCAGTATCTGGGGCATTTTCATTATTGTTCTTTGAAACAATGCTTAAAATCACATTGTCTCAAAGAGGGGAAAAATGTAGATGTCTAAAACGGGTCAACGCTTGCAGAATCATACTTTAACATTTGCACATTGCCTTATTTTAGGGTTTTTGCATTGCATTAACATTTCTCGTATGATTTTCACTTGGTCTTTATCATTTGCGAGCATTGAGTCTTTCTTCCGCATTCTTCATTTGCCTCACTTTCAATTTTGGTCTTGTCGATAACAATCTTCAGTCATGATTTTGATCGATCTTATCCTGTCGCATCAATGTGCGTGTTAATTTGTCATCATTTTGGACATCGTCAATCCTAATTGGGGTTTTGTCCTCTTTCAATCTTTTCATCTTGTGATCGATTCGTCATTGATCCTTGTCCTTCGATCCTTGTCATTTTCAATCTTGTCATCTTGCGATCGATTCATCATCGATCCTTGTCCTTTGATCAAATTGTCATCAATCTTGTCATCTTGCGATCGATTTGTCATCGATCGTTGTCATTTTCAATCTAGTCGTCTTGTGATCAATTTGTCATCAATCATCGTCCTTCTCAATCATGTCAATTTGGATCAATTAGTCATTGTTCCTTGTCAATTGGTGCATTTATCAATCAAATCACTTATCAACACTGGTCCCGTGTCAGTCAGAATCATGATCGAATCGGCATCAATTATCTTTTGTCAAGACCTAACTGTCATCCTTGCATTTCTAATTCATCTTCCAGGGTTTCACAATTTATTCATTTAACCTTGTTTGTCATTTCTCCCTCTAGGTTAAATAATTTATTTATTTATCCTAAGTCTTCTTGTCACAATTAAATATTTATTTAATTGGTTAAATAATTCCTCCCTCTTTGTGAATTAATTAATAAATGAAAAATTGTTAATTAATTCACTGAATTCCTAATTTCCTCATTTTCTAAAATTCCTAATTCCTAATTTCCTCATTTTCTAATTTCCTAATTTCTAATCCATCTAATTTCAATTTTCTCCTATTTTTCCCCTAATTTCATGGGAATGACATAGCAAATTTGTCATAATTTGTCATAATTGACAATCAATCAATCCTTGCATAGCAATTTGTCATAGATTGTCATGAATTATCAATCAATCAATCTTGCATAGTAATTTGTCATAATTTGTCATGTTTGTCATTCTTGATTTGCAATTTCCATTCGAATCTCTTCATGCTAATCTTGTCATTTCTCTAATTTATCTATAAATTGGATGAATTTCTTCAATCAAGGTCCCTGGTCGAATCAATCACGCTTCTAGTATTCTTGCGCTATCGTCTTGTCTACTTGCTTTCACATCATGCTCATGCACTAGTAGGTGAGATCCACAAACAAAGCTATTTGAAGAAGAAAGAAGGACAATGGAGCCACATGAAGGAGACATTCAAGTTTGCAATGGTTTGCGTTTGAATTGATGTCTTGTTTTCATGTCTTTATTAAGTGTTAATTAGGATTGTTATCATTGTAATTGAGTTTTCGTGATTGAACTAGGCTAATATCTATTTGCTTTGATGATTTCCAGATTCCTATCTACACCATCAACGAAGATGTGTTGAAGAAAACTGGTATAACAGAGGATGAGTTAGCAGCTCCACAACCTGAAACTCACCTATCACCGGTAGGTACTTCTTTGGAGGGTGACATGCATGCAACTTTCAAAAGAGTTGTAAGGAAAAGAGATCCCTCACCGGAAACCACACCCTTGCTCAGGAGGACAAGGCAAAAACAACAAGCAGTGAGATCTCCGGTAAGAAAGGCTACACCAAAGAAAAAACTGACACCCAAGAAGAAAAAGAGGACAAACAAAGACTTGGCCCCTCTTGATATACTGCTGAATGAAATCACAGAGGAAGGTAAATTGAAAAATATAGAGAAAATATATGACACTCGAATAGCTAATGAAGAAGAGCAAGTTGAAAATAGTGTTATATTACATATGGATATGTATAAGAAATTTTTGATGGAAGTAGTCAATGAAATTCCAGATGAGCTATTTAAAAGACTAGAAGCAAGAAGACAAGCAGTAGTAGAACTGGACAAGAAAATAAAGATTGAAAAGCTACTTGTTGTATATCCAGTAAACTCACCCAAAGAAATTGATGACCTAATTGCTCAAGCCAACCGGTCAGTATTTTCTACTGCACACCGACACATTGCTTTAATGGTCAGAAGAGTTAATGAGGTGACCGAGGAGACTGAAAATGAATGGGACATATTCCTAGTTGAGAAAGAAAAACAAGAAGAATACAGGAACCCCAAACCCATAAAAGTTTATCAGAAAGATAGAGACAAGGGTAAAGGTAAAGTTGGTGGACCACCTAGTATCAAGGTTAGAGACAACTTACCCCCACCTCCTTTAATTACTCCACCAGTAAAAACAACAACTACAGAAGATCAACTGGTAGCTGAGAGTATGGATGTAGAGGCTGATAATCCTAATCCTGAAGTCTTATATACTATGGATGTTGATACTCAAAAGATCAACATAGTGGTAGACAAAGATACAATTGATAAGACTGATATGGCTAGTGAGCCTTCGATAGTTGAGGAAACTAATAACACATAGGAGAAACAAATAGAGAAACAAACAGAGCAAAAGGCTCCAGAACAGGATCAACAACAACAGGAACAGGTACATAAGGAAACAGTACCATCGACAACTAGTGAAGTAGACAAACCATTGCTTAAAGAAATGCAGACACAAACAGACCTACCAGAGGTCAATACAAGCTTGGTTACTTCCACCGGTACTCATATTGTTGATTCATCATCAAGATACAAATCAACTAATGTGACTGAGGTACTATTAGACTCAATCAAGAAAATAACCAACTGCAACTCACAAGCTTACAAGGCAACTGATGATACCATACCAATTTTGAAGGTAATTGTTCCTAACTGTAATATAGACAATAAATATTCTTTAGGACAACTTGATACACTGTGTAAATATATCACAGAAAACATTGAGAAAATAAAGGAAGAGTCATTAAAGGATAAAGTAGAAGTTGAAAAATAGAAATTCTTTTATGAGCAAATAAAGAAGTGTAATAGAGATTTTGACACACTTCTACTGGAATTATGTAATTTATTGAAAGAGTACAAAAATCTATACAAAGATACCTGTAAAACAAACCTTTTGACTATAGATATAGACAAGAAGATGAGTAAGGTACAAGATGAGATCAATAAACTTGCGAATAGTTTTGTCAACTCACCTGATACACTATTAGTTTTTGAGGAAAGATAACAAATTTTGAAGAAGAATTACTTAAATTGGAAAGCAAGAAAGAAATAATAGTAAATAAAGCAAAGCATTTGAGATCAAAACTAAGTCCAAGATTTGACTATCTAGCATCACTATGGAAGGAAGTGTCTAAGGCACTAATACAGGGAAAGAAAACACGGACAGAGCATTTATAGCATCTCACCGACACAGTGAAGAGAATAGAGACAACAATAAAGGATAGCAAGAAGTTTATGGATAGCATAAACTTGATTTTGGGAGATCTTTTTCAAATTGTAACCACCCAGTTACAAGGTTGAAACTACAAACTCTACTGACATCTTGACAACCTTTGTCATTGATGCCAAAGGGGGAGTAGTGGGATGAGAAAATTCAAAACACCAAAATCATATGCTCAGGGGGAGCACACACATTTTTTTTTGGACTTCACATTTTTTATCATTTTTGAAATTTCTCATGAGTGTTGCCATCAATGCCAAAGGGGGAGATTGTTGGCATATGCACACTCCAATGAGACATTGTATGTGATTGAAGGTTTTGTCATTGATGGCAACCTTGCAATCCTATGGCACCGGAAAAGGCATTATACCGGCACTCAGGACACCGGCACCGACACAAAGGCCGACAAGATTTTGTTATATTATATTTTGTTTATTACTATAAAACTATGTAAGATGACTTGGCAAATTGTAAAATGACTCTTATATATAAAAGAGATCATTGTAGACATTTCATATAGGAGATGTAAGTAATAAGAAAAATATTAGGCAGACCTATTATGTGAAATTTAGGTTAAGGGGTTTATGTAAGAAGCAGAGCAGCAACCGGTACTAGATCAAGCATTGAAGATGCTATTGTAAAGCAGTACAAGATATTGGATTTGTATAATCCTCCTTGTAAGTCAGTGAGACTTCCCATTGAGCAGTGAGCTCTAGGCAGTTGGCCTTCCTGCATGTGTAGGCCCCTATTGTAAGTAATATTCTCTTATTGGCCAGTGAGTGAATACTGTGGGTCACAAATCCCACTGAGGTTTTTCCCACACCGAGTTTCCTCATTAAAACCTTGTGTTATGGTGTGCTTTTCATGTGGATGTTCTTAATTTCATTTATTGCATTATTTCTTGCATACCAGTACACTGTTATATTATGTTCTGCATGTTTTAAGTTAAGAAATTTTACATACCGATTAGATACTGATTCACCCCCCCCTCTCAGTATCTATGGGATTCCTAACAAAGGCTTGAGATCCTCTTCTATTTGAGGGATGACTTTAATTCTTGTTGGGACCTAAACCCTCTTCTTGGAGGGAAATGCATTGTAGAACAAAATGATGCATCTCACGGTCCATCTAGAGGTATCAAGGGTGAGAGTGGCATGACTCAAAAAGTTTTGTTTCTACCAAAATGCAGTTAGGAATTTTGGCTCTAACTCATCATGAAGTGTTGGTATGGACATTTTTTTGGAGATTGTGAAGAATAACAAGTGGTCTTGTAGGCTTGTGATAGGTATCTCCTCTGGCCCAAAGCTTGTTTTCTCCCTTGAGTCTATAAAAGGGAATTCATGGCCATGAGACGGGGTCAAGAAATTTGGTCACAAATATTGGGTCCAAACCCTTGGTCATGTACAGTGAGTCTAAGTGAAATGAGTAGGTTGTATAAGTCATTTAAAGAGCAAATAAAATGGGTCTTGTGTCATATTTTATGCAGGTTCTTGAAGGAGTTATATGTAAGATGATTTGTAATAGAAAATAGCTTGTTAAATTAATGAAAACATATTTCAAAACTATTTCTCCAGCGTGTAATCCTATTATGTTTTGAATGAGTAGAATCAAGGGTTTTTGCATTCATTGCATTGTTATGGTGTAATATTTTCTATTTTTGCTTTGACCTAAGGGGTTAATTAAATGCTTAAATAGAATTGTATATTGATGGAGCTTATGCATGGATTCAGATAAGTATTTTGGGTTGGAATATGTAGATGAGAGATATTGTAAGGCAATATTATCTTAGATCCTGAGTTATTAGATTAAAGGTTTTGTTATATTTTCATCCTACATTTTGCTTTCAGTCGCCAAATGGATAAGACATTGGTCATGGCTTGTAGTTGTCTCCAATAACATTTTTGTACTCATGACTCATCAACAACTCTCTATAAACTACGAATATCAAAACATCTTTTCATTTTTGTGTATGTTGTTGCTTGTCACAAACATCTCATGCTCCAAAGAAGGTCGATGATCACTGAGAGCCAGCCACTCTATAGCATTATCCCTCTTTGTTGAGCCCTCTTAATAATGAGATCTTTTTCTTTGTTCTAATGTCACTCACCATTAGGGTTTAGATATTGTGAGTGCATTAAGGGATCACCCTCCCGGGTTTTGTAGAGCCCAAAGTGTAGAAGGATTAGTAGAATCCTTGTCATATGCTAGTCCAAGTCCCTAAGTATCCTAAATAGTTGGAGTTGACTTCTCCATGCATGATTCAAGGACATGACTTGGTTTCTACCTTTGTTGCAGTGTAAACCCCATTCTGGGGAACCAACAGATTGCATGAAGATGGAGATAATTATGCATGATAATGATATGGTAGTGAGAAAATGGATCATTTGCTTGAAAAAGAGGGAGGGATTAAATAGGATTCGGAAGAAGAGGAAGGGATTGTGAAAATGCAATAGCTGTCCTCAAGGAAGACAAGTGGCATTCCCAAGTATGACAAGTGTCTTCCAGAGAGACATGTCAAAAAAGGGCTTGAAATGTGTCCTCAAGGACACATGTCCATTTTGGGAGGAAGCCACCTGAAATAGGATCAAATTTCCAAATATTAAGGAAATTAGGGAATTATGTGTGTGCACACACATGTGAGGGGAGGTTAGGATAGGATAGGATAAGGTTGGTTGGGAGGATAGGGTTGGTTATAACCCATAGTCAGATTGGATGTTAGGTTAGAAGGGAGGGTTAGTTCGGTGGTTGAGAGTTAGGAGACATGTGTCCTAAAGGAATATTTGAATTTAATTAATTCAAATAAGTGGGAGGAAAAAGGGGGATTAATTAATTCAAGGAATTGGAAAGGGGGAATTAATTAATTATATTTAATTAATTTAAGGGATCTTGGAAAGGGGGAATTAATTAATTATTTTTGTTTTGGATTGATTCACGCCCCCTCTCAGTCCTACCTTGGATTCAACAAGAGTAACATTATGATAGGTAGGTGGAACATTACAACAAGAAGGTGGAATATTATTATAGGTGGGAAAAGGAAATTGCCAGGAAACAAATGGAAGGCTAGTGGAAGGAAGTATATAGGAGTATTTACTGATAAGATTTCCCCATAACTAACATGTGTAACATTAAAATTTTGTGTAGAGGTAGCCATGATGGAAGACGTATATGTTAGCACATTAGGAAAAGATGTAGGAATAGAATGCTAATATTGATTTGTAGGATTTGAAAAACCAAGGACTTCATCACAAATTTACATTAGCATAATATTACTACCCACAATATGAGTAATGTTACTGTTGTCACTGAGAATTGCACCTGTGATGCTAACTTGAAAAACAAGAAATCATGTGAAATATGGAAACACCTTCGAGCCTGTGGGTTGCTCAAAGTCAAGGGGAACCTCCGGAGATCAGGCTAACTTCCTGTTTGGTGAATCTCTTGTAAATACTTTTGATAAGAAAAGGGATAGAACTGGATAAAAATCTTGCATGTAATGAAAATCTATTCTAATGAAGGTGATGCACCAAATATCTTATCTGAGATCTGCAACTTGATTAACTCACAAAACCTTCAACAAATAACCTTGTTTTCTTCACAACTCAACTGAACATGTAGATGTATAAACATTTCCTAGAAAGTTATGAATTTAATGCATGCATGAAGGAAAGCAACAAGTTTTCACAACTTCAAGCAACTAAAATCAACTAACACAAACTAGAACCTGCAATTAACACGTATCTCCTTGCACCACAAATTGATTGAATGAGATAAATTAGAGGATAAAAAACACAATAAATTATCAAATCATTCATTCACTAGATAATACAAGAAGTGCCAAGAAGGAAATCAGCTGCTATAATATTGAAAAAAAAATAAAGGAGTGCTAAACTGTAACAAAACTCAAATACCGCTGAGCTACAATGCTTTTTGGCAAAAATGTGTATGCAAAAAAGAAATAACCAAAGGGAAAAAGGAGAGAATGAATATATAGAAATCATGATGAATCCCCTTCAAAACCCTAAAAAGACTGCATGAGAAAAGCCTTGGGCGAATCTACCCAAAAAATGGCATAAAAACTCATGCATAATACTATAAAATAATAATCTTTACTGCTCAAAAGGACTGCCATTGATCCTCTTGTTTAAAAATCTGCATGTCTAAATGCAAAAAATACCTATCCCTATGTGAAAGTCACATGACGAACTAAACTGTAACTGTGTGGAAAAGAAATGCCACTGAAAAATTCTTATGCATTCCCTGGCAACTACTCTTCGTGTTGAAATTTTTTGTTAAAAATGGTTGTGGATATGATCTCCCTATTTCACGAGCATTCTAACGGTATGTAACACATGCATATTCAGACAATCAATAAGCATCTGCATTAATCTTTCATGCAGAAATTATCTCCTTGCTTGGCGGGATTTTCATCATTCAAACAACCAGTTCTGAGTCCATTGTACAATTTTTATTATTTCCAGCCACTAGATCGCCTACATTGACCATGGCCACTTGCATTAACCATTTCATTTACTTCCTAGCGAGCCACACCGTTTGTTGCCAAATCTGCATGATTATCCATTGAGCAGTTTTTCACTGCGATATGGTGACCACCATCTAATCTATCAAGAACATGCTTTCTTTTTACCTCCGCTTGTTTCTTTTATCTCTCTTGTTGCTCTCTTCATCTTGGGCCCACGGGAATGAGCAATGATAATGAACTTTGAACCATTGAACCACTTTGAATTGGTTCAAAGTTCAAGTTCAAGTTCAAAGTTGACTTGAAAAATATAGACATTCGCTTGTCTATAGACTTTTGCCACATGTCAGCCTCTAATTCGCTCATGGGTCCACTTTGTCTACCATCTAGACTACCATCTGGATTGGACCCACCTTGGTGCTAAGTAATATCTATCCCATGGCGCATCCTCATTTGTTCTTAGCCCACCTGGATGACTACCTCTACTTCCACGTCATCAGTCACCAAGTCACAGGGTATAATCAACGAGCATCTTCATCATGCGGTATAGCGATGATTGTTGATCTATCCTCAAACTGCTCGATCTTTAGCACCTTAGCTGCCCACCTTTTCCACACATTCATTTTCACCATGTCGCAGAGGTAACTGGCAAGCTTCTTTTATAGTGGTATAGTGATAGCTCTTAGATCTTTCAAACTACTGTTGATCTTCTCTTAATTTGCTCCACCTTTAACCCCCTGATTAGCTCTGGAGATCCACCTGGGAACCACTTGTCTGTCAGGCCTGCCACGCATCTCACTTTGTCAAATATCCTTCTTTCGGCCAAATTATTCCCTCGGCAAGCCGTTTACCAGTCTCATTGAACCTACAGTTTCATTGATATTATTATGTCAATGAAATTGAGCCTTTGGTGAAACCTTTTTGGGACTCATTGCAGCCAAGGTTTGCTCGATGTCGATGGAACTGATCTTTTGATGAAACCTTTTTGGGACTCATCGCGGCCAAGGTCTTCTTGATGTCGATGGAACTGAGCTTTCAATGAAACCTTTTCGGGACTCATCGCGGACAAGGTTTGCTCAATGTCGATCATCTGTGCCATGTCACTAGCCACTGGACCACCACCTGTCTTTGGTCTTATACTCTCTGCCCCACCATGTCATTAGTTGCCAAGTCGTAGTGATATCTAGTGAGCATCTAACCATCATGACTTAGCAACCACCGTCTGATCTTTTTGCTTGACCATTGGATGTGATCAATTTGCTTGATCTTTACTCTTGGTCTTTTCAGTCTGATGCAAAATTTGTGTCACCTTAAGATGCACACGTGCACGTGGTCGACTAGGTGATGAACCTCTTCTTGCCAAAAGCCCGTAAGCTTTGACACTATAGTTATATATGACGTTATATTTAAATGTGATAAACTCCCTCTATGCGGCCAATGTGGGATAAAAGGTCTTCCCGCCTAGCAATTGAAACCATTTGGAAACTCTAAGGAGTTTTAAAACCTTCTTTGGCACCTAAGTAAAAATCTTTACACAGGCCGATTGCATTTTCTCTTAGTTTCTTTTGGCCTTACATCAGCCACGCCATTTCTTCTACAATGGAGCATAGATGTCTCTGTGATCTACAACATGCTGAGTTCAACCATTGTGGGAGCCACATTTTAACCCATATGTTGCTTACTTTCCTATATCTGCACATGAAGCAAACAAGTTAGAGAAAAAAGGTGTATTTCTAATTTCTTGTTCATGATTTGGACCTTTTCAAAATGAATACAAGGCTTCATTAGGGCACCAAAATTGGCATGTGCAAAATTTTGGTATCATTTTTGGTGACCTCTCAGGGGTGTTTTCCTGCTAAACAGTAGAATCTAGTAGCCTAGCATATCCATTGGGTATTGAGTCAATTTTGCTTTCCTCAAAATCTGGAACTTCATCTCAACATTCTAAACAAAATTGAAAAGGAAACTACAAAGGCTCTGCATACAGCTGAGCCTGCACACTATGCAATCTACACTTAAGGAAAATAGAAACAAAAATGAACTAAAAAAAATCATTTGCAATGTGTTTGAAAGCACTTAATTTAATTGAAACTACTATAGCTCTTCTTATAGCTAAGCTTGACAAACTATTGAAAAGAAAGAAATACAACTATTCTACTATGTACATATGCAAACTGTTAGTACTCAATAGCATAGTTTGAGGTGAATCCCATTGACACAGATTGGAAACACCTCTCCATCCAATTTAGAAAGCTCAAAAGCATTATTATGTTTGCATTCTGTGATAACATACGGGCCATCCCACATGGCATCAAACTTGGTATGTCTACCAGGTCTGTTCTTTAATTCATCCCATTTGAAAACAAGATCACTCTGATTAAATATGTGTAGTGTAACTTTTCTATCAAATGTTTTCCTCATCTGAGCATGGTTAATTTCTATTTTTTTGTATTCTTCCCTGTGAGTTTCTTCTAACTCCATAAGCTGAGCAAGCCTAATCTACATTGGCTGCTCTTTAAGTAACTCAAACTCTTTTACATAATCCAAGTTGGTAATTCAACTAAAATAGGTAACCTTGCTTCTTTTCCATAAGTTAAAACATAAGGAGAGTTACCTGTTGATCTCTTTGGTGTAATTATGTCAGCCCAAAGGGCTAACTTGAGCTTTTCATGTCAAGTTCTCTGATTCTCAACAGTGGTCTTCTTAATGATGTTGATCAAGTTCTTGTTAGTTGATTAATCTTGTCTATTACCCTGAGGGTAATAATTGGATGAAGTACTCAAATATACATTATGCTTAATTGACCAATCTGAAAATCTAAGACCAATGAAAGCTAAAGCATTATCAGAAATGATTGATTCTGGGGTACCAAACCTAGGCACTAAGTCTTGATAGAAATTCAGAACAAAATTCTCATTAGCTTCTTTCAATGGAACTGCTTCTGTCCACTTTGTGAAATAATCAGTTGCCATAAGAATCCATTTGTGACCTGCACTTGAAGGTGGATTAATAGGTCCTATAAAATCAAGTCCCCACTTTGCAAAAGGTTGCTCTACTTCAATTGGTTGCAAAGGCAAGGCTGTCAACCTCTGTTTGCCTGCAAACAATAAACATTTTTCACATTTATTCACCCATGAGTGAGCATCTTTAAACATTTCAGGCCAATAATAACCAACTCTCATAATTTTCAAGGCTATTGTTCTTGCTGCAAAATGACCTCTTGCAGGTCCTTCTAGAAATTCTTTTAGAACTTTTTCAATCTAATCTAGCTTAATGCATCTTAATAGAATATCGTTATAATATTTTTTAAACAAAATACCATCTATTAAAGCATAAGGAATGGCTTGTAGCCTGAAATACCTTTGTTTTGACCTATCTAAGCCTTTTGGACAGTCACTAGTTTGTAAATAATGGGCAATCTGTTGATTCCAAGTGGTTGGTAAAGTTGGGGCAGCATGTTGTTCTTCATTATTAAGCAGTGTTTCAACTTGTTGCTCCCCTTCTTTATTATTTTTTGTAATTCCAGTAAGTTTTTCACATAAACCCTTGCCTCTAACTAGCCTGGTTACCTTGATAGAGATGTCATATTTCATTGCCTTAGTAATCCAACCTGTACTTTTGTCATTTATGTCTTTGTTGAGCAAACACACTTTCAGTATATGATGAGCAACCATAAGCTGAATCTTATTGTTAGAAAGCATGTGCCTAAATTTTTTAAGGCTTCTAACACATGCTTTTCTACAAATGAGTATCTAGTCTCATAATCATGCAAAATCTGGCTAAAGAAAGCAACTAGCTATTCTAAACCTTCACCATTTTGCTGACATAACATTGCAAAAATAGTATCCTCACTCCTTAAAGAATATAGAATAAAATCTTTCTTAAAATTAGGATTAATGAGAGTAGGGGCTACTACAATTGCTTCTTTAATCTTTTCAAAACTGTTCTTACCTTCCTTAGTCCACTGAAAAGGAATGTTTTTTCTTAAGCATGGTTGTAAGTGGTTGCATCAATGTTGCAATATTAGGAATAAACCTTCTGATAAAGTTAATCCTAACTATGAAAATCTGGAGACCTTTCTTATATGCTGGTAATGGCAATTCAAGTATGGTTGTGATCCTCTCAAGATCTATTGAAATCCCATGCTTTGAAATAATATATCTCAACAACTTGCCTTCATGAACATTAAATATGCTCTTCTTTGGATTTAATGAAACTCAATATTCCCTGCATCTATCAAATACCTATCTGAGATGGTCAAGATGTTCATTAGCCTTTTTAGAAAAATAGTTACATCATCTAGGTAAACCGGAACAAACTTGTTAATAAGGCCTTGAAATGCCATATCCATTGCATGTTGAAATGTTGCCCCTACATTGGTCAGTCCAAATGGCATTTTATTATAAGCCACTATACCCCACTTGGTGGTAAATGTTGTTTTGTACTGGTCTTCTTCTTTGACTAGAATTTGGTTATATCCTAAATAACCGTCAAGAAATGAGAATCTTTCTGATCCTAATACAACCTACAAAATTTGCTCCATTGAGGGTAGCGGGTAATGGTCCTTCAGGGATGCTCTATTTAGATCTCTAAAATCAACAAATAATCTCAGTTCACCATTCTTCTTCCTAACGAGAACTAGATTGGACACCCAGGATGTGTGCTTGATTGGAAATATGGTGTTTCCTTCAATCATCTTATTTAACTCAGTTTTCATAAGATGTTCTAATTTTGGATTAAGAGGCCTTTATTTCTGCCTTACTGGTTTTGCATTATCTACCAACTCTATGGTATGCTGAGCTAAATGAGGATCAAATCCATTCAAATATTCATACCTCCATGCAAATATGTCATTGAATTCTTGACAAAGTTTTACAAAAGCATGTTTTTCTTCAAGGGTACATACCTTGCCAATTTTTAGTAGCTTGTCCTTGAATATTGCAACAGGTTCATAATATTCTTCCTTCACAAACATGATGCCTTTATCCTTCCTGAACTGATCATCTTTATTAAAAATAGATTCAAGGGTTACTAGACCCTTGGGCAACTTCTTAGTTTTCAATTGGAGAAACTGATTTTCATGTTGATCTTTGAACTTACGCTAATTTCTAGCAAAAAACTCACCTTCTTCAATTAAGAAATTAGTAATCTGCTCATCTGAGTCAAAAACTTGCCAATTAACAGTGTTATCTAGAGCTGAGGGCCTTACTGCAACTTTAACATACTGTTGTCTATCAATATTTTCTAGTTCTATTGGAATATTGAACTGAGCTCCTAAAGCAGCAAACCTATCCGCTCTTTATTTTGACTTCTAGGTATGGACATCAAATTAAATGCATCAAAATATTCAATTAAATCCAAAATTCTATGCTTGTACATCTTCAAAACATCATTTTCCACAACTAGTTCACTGTCACCAAAAACTTGTAAACATTTAACTTTTTTCTCCCTAGCCCATTCTAAGCCATGTGCTAATGATTCATACTCAGTTGTATTGTTTGTATAGCTAAAAGAAAATTTGAAAGTAGTGTAGTATCTCATACCTTCGAGTGAAACTAGCATAACACCACCTCTAGAACCATTTTTACCTCTTGAACCATCAAAATAGATCTACCAAACCTGATTTTTTTGCTGTTCTAACTGTTGGTCAAGCGTAATATCCTCTTTTTCAAGCTTAGGAATAACATAATCCTCCTCATGAATCATATAAGCACCAAGACCTATTTCATCCATGCTGATGAAAGGATCTTCACTAGTATTTTGGGCTACCCACTTATCCAAATTCACATCAGGTATGCCTTGAATAGGTGTATCTGGATCTTGGATAGGCAGTAACTCCTCATGATTTTTGATGGCAAGATCTATATTTATAGGACTTGGGGTATATGGTTATAAGTGGCAAGTGGCTTGGGGTTCTGACTTAATGGTAACCTTAGTACTATACTGGGTTCTAAAAAAACAAGTGTGACCAATCAGCAGAAAGGTATCCTCCTAATTTTGCAGTGAAATCTTTAGATAAGAAAATAGAAAAGTGTGGAGGTAAGTCAGCTATTTACATGTCCTGATGTATTACAAAATTAGGACAAGCATACAAGGTCAAACCAAGATCTTTGACCAATCCAACTGACTTAATTGTTGTTCCATCTAATTGTACAACTCCTCTAGAAACAGGCTCATAAATTAGACCAAGTTTATCTGCAAGGTCTTTGGGCATAATTGAACTATTGGCTCCTAAGTCTATCAAGCAATTATGGACTAGATGGTTGCCAATTATCAATGTTACAAAAAATGGAGGAGGCTTTGGTGTTTGGATTGGCTGATTATTCTTAATTATGATATCATTAGCTAATGCAACTTTGGGCTGATATTTCTAAGGCTCATTAGTCAAGGAAAGATTATCCAATTTGTCTCTCAACAATTCCTTTTGTTCAGGAATTTGTAATGCATCTATCATTGTCATGGAAATAGTGGTTTTTGTCATAGATTCAACAATAGTAAATGAAACATCACTAACCTTGTGTTGTACTTTTGGAACAATAGGCTCTTGATGAGATGGTTTTAACTGAAATTGAACCTTCTACTATTCTTTAGGTGCTGCAGGTTGTCCTCTTGGTAAAATCTACACATTATGGACAAGTGGAGGTGTACTAACAACTTGATGACTTGTAGAAGCTTGTTGTTTTCCTTTATTTGGCTGCTATCCATATTTATTTTGTTGTTGTCCATTATTTATAGCTTGTTGTTGATTATTTGCATCTTTCTATCCAATATCAATAGCATGTTTCTTTGACCTTTTATTTTCTGCTACAGGTGAAAAAGGTCTATTTTGTGCTTGCAGATGATTAACTCCACAAAATTCCTCACCTTGCCAATTCATCATATCAAGACCTTTCGGTTCCTCATTTATACCTGCATCCTGATAAGACATGTTATTCTAAACCATCAAAGCTTGTGATTGAGCATTCATTTCATTTTGGCATGATGTTTGATTATGAGGTTGTTGGAAAGGAAAACACCACTCTTGTGCCATATTGTTCTGAGCAGGAATAATTTCTTTAGAATTGCTAGTAGTATTCTGATTATAATGTTGGTTTTTCCTATTGTTGTAGTTCCTCCTTTGATTCTAAGCATCAACTTGGTACTTAAGCCTATTGGGTTGATAAGGAGCTTGATATGGGGCTTGATACCTTTGATTTTGGTTTTGATTTTTCTTGAGGTTCACCAATTCATTGCCAAAATTTTGCAGTCTGTTGGATTTGTTGAGTTGCTTCAACATTCTTTATAAACATCTCTTGTAACATCTGTAGTTCCTTTGACGAGTCTATTACAACACTATTTTGAATATAATTTTGAAAACCTAGTGCTGGAACAACAATTATTGCAGCTATAGGGGGTACTTGTAAAGGCATCAGTGGTTGTATATCAGGAAAAATAGGCATAGGAGGCCTAGGGTTAATTTTACCAGCTTGTATAAGGTTGTTTTCTTCTCTAATAGATGTATCATAAGTTCTAGTAATGTAACCCCACCCATAGATTGAATCATAACAACAATATCACTATTTAAAGCTCTCAAATAATATAAAAAATGCATGTTCAGGAGAGGGTTTTATTGTTGTAGGAATTCTATTCTAGTTTTTGTCAAAATGGTAATTAAAATCAGTCATTTACTCTTGTGGTGCCCTCTTGAGAGTGGTCATCTACTCAACCAATGATAGGTGATCCGATTTATCTACAAACTACTTTGTTAGCTTATCACCCAAATCATCCCAATCAGTAACTGAGTTAATTTGCAAACCCCTGAACCATTGTAGTGCTTTGCCTTTGAATGATGTTTCTAGTAGCCTGAGTGCTACATTCTCTTGGGTTATATGGTGAACTACACATAGAGATGTCATATCTCTTATGTGCTCAATGGGTGTAATGTGGTCTTCACCAGTGAAACTAGGAATATTTTTCAGAGTTTCTCCTAGTATAGGATCATGTTGGGTCAAATTCAAAGGACTGCCTCCATTAAAGGGTACAAAAGCATGTACTCTTGGTACAACCATTGTAAATATTGGAGGATTTACTAGTGGATTCTAGGTAATAGATGGCTGAATTGGAGTAGTTACAAAAAGAGGATTTATGTGGGTAGCAAAATTAGGCTGAGAATTAGGTAGAGGAGAAGAATTAGATAGGAGATTAGAATCTGGAATTTCAAGAAAAACATCAACTAACGAGCTTTCTGGAAACTCAACTGTTGAATTTGTTGCTTTTTTCTATATTTTTCATTGTCCTTGACCTTGTCTACGATGGTGGTAGCTCAATATGCTCAACTGGGTCCTCACTCTGTTTGGTTTGATACTTTTTCATATTCTATTAAGACCTGTTATACATATAGAACCAGAAAATAGAGTCACCAGGTACTTAAAAAAAATAACCTCAATAGGCTGAAATAATGTTGTCAATAACAAAACAACAGCAAAAATGGATTTTATTTTAGCTATGAAAGATCAAACGTGTCCCACCAGGCATGCCAAAAACTGTTGTCACTAAGGATTGCACCCGTGATGCTAAGTTTGAAAATAAGCAATCCTGTGAAACATGGAAACACCTTCAAGCCTGTGGGTTGCTCAAAGTGAAGGTGAATCTCTGGAGATCAGGCCGACTTCCTATTTGGTGAATCTCTTGTAAATACTTTTGATAAGAAAAGGGATAGAAAGGGATAGAAAGCTTGCATGTAATGGAAATCTATTCTAATAAAGGTGATGCACCAAATATCTTATCTAAGATCTGCAACTTTCTTAACTCACAAAACCTTCAACAAATAACCTTGTTTGCTTCACAACTCAACTGAACATGTAAATGCATAAATATTTCCTAGAAAGGTATGAATTTAATGCATGCATGAAGGAAAACAACAAGTTTTCACAACTTCAAGCAATTAAAATCAACTAACACAAACTAGAACCTGCAACTAACATGTATCTCCTTGCACCACAAATTGACTGAATGGGATAAATTAGAGGATAAAAATCACAGGAATTATCAAATCATTCATTCACTAGATAATACAAGAAGTGCCAAGAAGGAAATCTGCTGCTATATTACTGAAAAAAAATAAAGGAGTGTTGTTGTTACAAAACTGAAATACTGCTGAGCTACAATGATTTTTTGTAAAAAAGTGTATGCAAAAAAGAAAGAACCAGAGGGACAAAAAGAGAGAAGGAATATATAGAAATTATGATGAATCCCCTTCAAAACCCTAAAATGACTGCATGAGAAAAGCCTTAGGCGAATCTGCCCTAAAAATTGCATAAAAACTCATGTATAATACTGTAAAATAATAATCTTTACTACTCAAAAGGACTACCACTGATCCTACATGAAGAGAAAATCTGCATGTCTAAATGCAAAAAATAGCTATGTCCATGTGAAAGTTGCATGATGAACTGAACTGTGAATATATTAAAAAAAAATCCCACTGAAAAAATCATATGCATTCCCTGGCAATTGCTCTCCGTGTTGAAAACTTCTGTTAAAAATGGTTGTGGAAATGATCTTTGTGTTTTGTGATCTTTCCAATGGTATGTAACACTTGTATATTCAGACAATCAATACGCATCTGCATTAATCTTTCATGCAGAAATTATCTCCTTGCTTGGCAGGCTTTTCACCATTCAAACAACTAGTTCTGAGTCCACCATGCAATTTTTTTTATTGCCAGCCACTAGATCACCTGCATTGACCATAATTGCTTGCATTAACTATTTCGTTTACTTCCTATCGGGCCCCACCATTTATTTCCAAATCTGCATGATTATCCATCAAGTACTTTTTCACTGCAATATGGTGACCACCATCTGATCTGTCAGGAACCTGCTTGCTTTTTACCTCTGCTTGTTTCCTTTATCTCTCTTGTTTCTCTCTTCATCTTGGGCCCACGGGAATGAGCGACAATAATGAACTTTGAACCATTAAACCACTTTGAACCATTGAACCACTTTGAACCGGTTCAAAGTTCAAGTTCAAAGTTGACTTAAAAAATATAGACATCCGCTCGTCTATAGACTTTTTCCATGTGTTAGCCTCTGATTTTCTCGCAGGTCCACTTTGTGTGCCATCTAGACTACGATCTAGACTGGACCCACCTTTTCGTTGAGTACTCTCTATCCCGTGGCACATCCTCATTCATTCTTAGCCCACTTGGACGACCACCTCTACTTCCACGTCATCAGTCACCAAGTTGCAAGCGATAATCAGCGAGCATCTTCATCATGTGGTATAGCGACGGTTGTCGATCTATCCTCAAACTGCTTGATCTTTGGTAACTTAGCCACTCACCTTTTTGGCACGTGCTTTGTCACCAAGTCATGGAGGTAACTTGCGAGCTTCTTTCTATAGCGGTATAGCAATAGCCCTTAGATCTTTCAGACTACCATTGATCTTCTCTTAATTTTCTCCACCTTTAACCCCGATTGATCTTCTCTCTTGTGCCATGTGTCAACATGTGTCACCCCCTGATAGGCTCCTGAGATCCACCTAAGCACCACCTATCTATCGAGGCTACCATGTGTCTCGCTCTGTCAGATATCCTTCTTTCAGCCAAAGTATTCCCTTGGCGAGCCATTTACCAGTCTCACCGAACTTGCAGTTTCATCGATGTTATTATGTCGATGAAACTAAGCCTTTAGTGAAACCTTTTCAAGACTCATCATAGCCAAGGTCTACTCGATTTCGATGGAACTAAGCTTTCAATGAAACCTTTTCAGGACTCATCACAGCCAAGGTCTGCTTGATGTTGATGGAACTGAGATTTCGATGAAACCTTTTCAAGACTCATCGCAGCCAAGGTCTGCTCGATGTCAATCATCTATGCCATGTCACTAGCCACTGGACCGCCACCTATCCTTGGTCTTATACTCTCTTCCCCACCATGTCATCAGTTGCCAAGTCACGGCCATAACCCAGTGTGCAGCTTTCCATTGCGCCTTAGCGACAGCCGTTGGATCACCCACATCACCATTGATCTTTCTTCCACTTGCTCGCTCTTAAGTCTCTTCCTGCCAGTCGGTCACAAAATTAGGATGCCTTGAGATGAGCACAAGCGGGGTTTACTAGGCCACGACTTGCTTCTTGCGAAAAGCTTTCAAGGTTCTTACACTTGATATGTGTGCGGTTTTACATGTAAATAGTGAAGAGTTCCTCCCCACTACCAATGTGGGATAAGTGCTTTTCATGACCCCTACTATTTTATGTGGCCTGCACCTGAGCATTAGTCATGAAAACCTTTGAGCCTTTCTTTGCCACTACTTCATCAGGTGGCAGAGTGAATTCAACATTCTTAAATCAACATGTTGACCTCAACCTCTTCGGGATCCCATTTTTACCCACATGCTACATTGCTTTTCCTGTATCTGCACATGAAGCAAACAAGTTAGAGAAAAAAGGTGTATTTCTGATTTCTTGCTCATGATTTGGACCTTTTCAAAAAATGAATGCAAGGCTTCATTAGGGCACCAAAATTCCCATGTGCAAAATTTTGGTAATAGTTACACAACACATGCATGTACCTTTCTCACCATTTTGAACCATTCTACTCAATTCCTTAATCAAGGAGATTGTCTCTCCACCCAAGTGTTATTGAATCATCCATTGTTGAAGTTTATCCAAATTATAGTCAAGCTTCTCCAATTGGTCAAAAGTCACTTGAGTTCAAGATTCATCCTTATCATGATAATTAAGAGGGGAATAATGTGTTGGATATTGTTGTTGCTAGGATATGTTGTTGTCATTGATGTCAGCATATTCTTGTGTTTTGGTGTTCCGGTGATTGTAAAGAGTTGATCTGGTTGGTTTATCTATTTGATATGTTAAATCAACTAGAGATACTTGATTGAGTGTTGGTTTCATGATATCATATGGTGATCTGATTGAGTTACGAATCTGGTATGAGGATTGGTTTTTCAGTGTTCAGTGTTGTAGTGTTCTGGTATTTGATCTGTTGTTATCTGAAATCATTATATCTTGAGTTGCAGCTTTGGCAAAGTGTTTGGGATGTTCATGTGTATCTTCAATTCATATGGTTCGTGATTTGATGCTCAACAAGTTATCTTTCTAGTCCCAGTTTTTTGTTGTTTTAGTATCAGTGTGTTCATCGATGGAGATCTGATTAAGTGGTGTTGGTCCAACTATTGTGCATGGTTATAACATTCTTTTTGGTGTTTCCTAATGGTGTCCTATTTGTTTTTCTGGTCCACATTGATCATTGTGCATATTATTGAGGATCTTATAGGTCTGATGATGTTCTTCGTGTTATGCGATATTTTTCGATGGTGTAGCATGTTGCAGATGATCTTGGTGAGATTTATGGTGGTGTTGCATGTTTGAGGATTTGATTTGGGTCCATGCTATATTGTCTTGGAATTGTATTGGTTTGGTGGTTGATCTATGTATCATGTGATGTAATTTTGTAATTAGGTCTTAAGGGTTGAGTCGACCTTGTAGTCAAGGTTGATGATTTGTATAAATGGGTGTCATATTCATGTAATTTGGTATCAAGGTGTTGTGTCTGCATTATTAGAGATTGGTGTATGTGCACAAAAGTGAATTCATCATTTGGTGTGAAGTGTTGAGTAGAGAGTGTTACAGGGAAGACAAGTGTGCTTAACTAGAACTGTCATCAGGCATTCGGAGATGCTATTCTTTTAGTTCATCTAAATCGGATTGTTATTTGAATATTATTGTAACGTAGTGAACCTTCCTTGAGGGTTGTAGCCTTCCGCTTTATCATATTTTGAGTAGTGAGCTCTAGGTAGTGTGCATGAATGCGTGTGCATTCCCCATTGTAATATTTACACATACTACTGCAGAGTATCATCTTATTGTGGATAGGTTCCCACTATGGTTTGTTCCTTAACCGAGTTTTCCACGTCAAAATCTTGGTGTTATGTGTATTGATGTTATTGTGCTTATCTTTGTTCTTGTCGCAGCTGATCAGTTTTGAAGTTGTTCTCAAATTGACTTATCCGGTGAAGACTGATTAACCCCCCTCCCCCTCTCTCAATTTTCATTCATTATTATTGCCAACATAATGATCCATATGTTAGGTATGCCTTGTGTAGGAATAAAGGATTCACCCAAGTTTTGATGGAATAGGTTAGTCCACTTAGGCTCAATACCCTTGGAATTTAAACTTTGGGGAGCCATAAGTCTATAACTCTTTCTCATTGAGATATTGGATTTAGGGAAAAGGGTCATGAAAAATTATACACAAAGAGGGAAAAGCTAATGAAATAGATTTGTACTCACAATGCCTCTTATACAATTGATAATGCAAACAAAAGTAGTGATTAAATTGTGAAATTTACCAATAGAATGATCAATTAACCCCTTAATTAATCACAATTCAATATAGAAATTATTTTGAAGAATGAATGCATCTTAATCTGAAAATGATCAGAAATTATGTAATGCACAAGTCAAATTAATCAAAATGTTTAGGTTTTGGTGAATTATACATCTAATTGTATGCAATTTAAGTGCATAAATGATAGATTCAAAAATGATTGCAAATATGAGTTAGTGAAATAAACACAAATCAGATCTGAAATTGAAAATACAAATTTAATGAAAGAAAAAGGCATGTCAGGTTCACAAAAAATGTAAAATTTGGTGGAAAATGGTTTCACAAGTCTACGCATGCAAACTAGGAAATCAAGACCATTTAACAATAATAAATTTAGGTACATGATATTCAATAGGTGCATACTCAAAACCTATTTGGAAAGGGGATAAACATAGATTGGATTCACTTACCTTATTTTAGTTGAAAATGATTTTGGAATGATATGAATTGAATGCAAGAATTAGGGTTAATTGTATAAATTTTACAATTATCAACATGCACATATATAGTTTTAGAACATATATGAAGACATAAAGTATAGATCTAGAAATGAGGAGTAGAGAGGAACCTATGTTAAAACCCGAGTTCATAAATGTGGGTCAATGATGTTAGGTGACCTTGACCAAAAGGTGTTAGATATAGATATAAAAAATGGTCTCAGGATCAAGATGTTGCTCTAAGTATATCCCTCAAAATTTCTTGAAAAAGCATTGGTCACTGATGCTAAGAGATATTGACCCATTTTTTTTGCTTCTTAAAAATCTTGTTTCATGCATCTCAATCTGCTCTTTTCAAATTTATATTTATTGTCTCTATGATTTGTTTCTTGAACACATAGGAGGAAAAATGTTGTTCGGTTGATAGGGGTCTTCCTAGGTCAAACCCCAGGTTTGGAATTAACCCTATGCTAGATTGAAATAAAAAGGAAAGCATTCCTTGATAGGATAGAGGCTAGATCAAAAATTGAAATGCTTAATTGAAATGTAATATTTTCATGAATCTTCTTTGTCTTGAATTATGCATGAAAAGGTTGATGTTTTCATGAATTCATAGATGTCTTTATAACAACTTTATCATGGATGCTATCTTGAATTCTTGAAATATGAATACTTTACCTCTCATTCACTGCTCTAATGATGCTTGATTGCTTGTTCACTTGAATTTGAAGAATTTTAATTGAAAACTTTTTGAGAGATGATTGAGAGATGTTTCAAATGATGGGATAATATTTTCTTTTATACCTAGATCCTCATGAAACATATTTAAAATTACAAAGAAGGCCAATATAAGAAATTTGTTTTCACTCAAAAAGTTTTACCATTAGAGGGTTAAAAAATGGGCCCTTTTGGTCTAGACAAGGGCACTAGGAATCCTTGACTAGGAGGTCAAGGGTACTAGGCACCCTTGACCAGTCCATTTGGGTTGACAAAAGGAATAAGAATTAGAGTAGGAGGCAAGTATCATATTTTTGGTACTAGTGTGAGTAGAATTAGGTATTATTAGAGCACATAAGGTAGAAATGCCAAAGTGAGGCCAAAGTGAGTATGAGATTGTATAAGGATACAATTTACAACACTACAAAATCATAGTTCTAGTGGAGGTTAATTTCTACCCAAGATTTGACTTAGGAAAACTCTTATACAACATGATGTTTTCCCTCACTTTTATGTGTAGGTTACAGATTCGACAACCAAAAGTTGAAATTTATAGAGAGAAGACTGAGACACATAGTTCTAGACTTTGAATAGAAAAAAAACCCTTGGACTATGCTTATTTTTACATATGCCCAACACTTTTGGGCTGAATTTTGGGGAGAGTGATCTACAAAGAATCCTAATCTGGAATATAAAGTTGTAGCCAACATAAGAAATTCCAAGAATAGGGTGCCTAATGCACTCATCTAACATTTTTTGGCTTAGATTTTAGTGACAGGTTCCTTTCTATATCTTATTTTTATATCTACACTTCTATGTTAGATTGTTTATTTGTTTGTATCTATTTATGCTAAATCCTATCAATTTCCTAGCATTTTACTTAATTCTTGCATCTTCACATCAAATTATATCAAGCACAAAAGGATGAAATAATCAAATAAAGTATCCAACTCTCCTTTAAGGTCTAAAGTTGGATAGTTTATTATGATAACTAGAGTGTGATCTACCTAGCTAGGAACCTAAAATTTCATGCCATGACCAATAACATTGATGTTTAAGACCATTTTCTAAGAGATATGGTTAAGGATGATATAGTGAAGTTGGTTAAGGTATAGACTTTGATGAATATTGTGGATTCTTTAACTAATGTTGTGAACATAGAGAAGTTCGGATGGTGTTAGGAGTCTATGGGCCTCATTGCCCCTAGCAATTAAACTATGGTGTAGATACTCCCTTTTCTCTTACAAGGTGTTTGATAAGTGGGATAATGTTACGGAAATGGTGTCTCAACCTTGCAAATATATAAGGTTACTATTTATAGGCAAGTTTATATTTGAGCACAAATTGGTCCAAAATTTTCTCCTAAGCTATGTATTGGCTAAATAATCATGTTGGTAAATTTTCATTTCAAGATCACATTTGGATTTGAAGTTATTGAAATTTCAATTTTGTAAAGTTTCAATGTCAAATTTGAAGGTGTTGAGGCATTTTTTGGGCCCAAACGTGGTCATAGCTGATGTAGCTAGTTATAGATTGATATATAACTTCATAAGATTTTTTATGCTTGAAATGGTTTGTCAGTTGAACTCTTAGATTAAAAGTTATGGCCTCTGAACGTTGAGTATCTTGAAATGAGAAATATTAAAATATTTTAGACATGTAAATGAGTTGTAAAGGGGATTTACACACGTTAGTGTGTGTTTTGATAAATCATATGGTATCTTGGTGTAGCGCCCTAAAATTGTGACACTTGCAATTTCGACTGCATTTGGGTCTTCACGATGGCGATGCAACACAGAACCTGAATGGAGACCCCGAAACTTGTTCATGACACCAAAAACTGCATTTTTCAGCACCCTGGCCTGATCCTCCTTGCACCCCGCTGTCCCTGGAGGTGGGACCATGGCGCCCAGTGCCCTGGTCCTTCAGGACTAGGGCACCTAGCGCCCTGGTCCCCCAGCACCATGGCACCCAGCGCCCTGGTCCCTAGCCCTATTTTGGGCCCGGTCTCTTTTGGGGCTTCGGGTCTTTAAGTTTCCAAATTGGAAAATAATATTTCCTGGTCGGCCTAAGGTCGGGAAAATCAGTCTTTCAACCCTAATTGACAAGTATAAAAACTGCATTTCCTCTCTCATTTTGCGGGAGATGGAAAAAAGGTGGAAACGATATTCAAACATTCAAGCATTCAAGCATTTCCTTCAAACAATTGAGCATTCTAAGTCTCCATTCAAGGCTAAGTGTTGCATTCAAGACAAGGATTCAACCATTGAAGAGGAGATCACATACAACATACAACATACTACATGCATTACACCTTCGCATGTAAGAATACAAACATTCTTACAACAAGGTATCAGTACTTGTTTACATTACAAACATTTACATTTACAGCATTCTCATTTCTTGGTTAATTCCAAAACCGGGGTTTGACCTAAAGGAAAACCCCTCATCCCTAACCCCCCAATCGTCCTCTCTTTTCTGTGTGTAGGTTGCAGGTACGCGGCTGTAATTGAAGATCTGGAATCCTTGTGCAGAGATGAACAGATCCCCCTTCGTTTCACCGATTTTTCGGAGGACCGTGTGCACGCCGGGCGCCATCGTCCTGTCAAATTTCGCTCAAATTTGCAGAACAGCACCGTCTCGACATTTTACTGCTAATTCCAGGTCCGCAGCTTCATCCCATATCCCTATCTCTTTTTATAAGTGAATCTTTCTTGCTTCTACATGCATTCCTAGTTCAATCTTTCTATCTACATTCTTTACAAAAGAGGGTATCCTTGATGTCACAACCCTTGAAACTCATTTAGAATCCAATCTTGCATTGCGTGGGATTGGATCTTGTGGGTTTCAACCCCTCTTTTGAATGTAAAGTCTCCCCTAAGTGAAAACCATCAACCCTAGTGACTCTCCCTTCTCTCTCCTTGGAGTTGGGGAGGGGAGAACAACTAGGGTTCGATTTTTCCGCTTTACATTTTGGTGAACCCGACGTGAACATCCTCATTCTGATTATTCATGGTTAGATCTGAAAATTTTGTTTCCTTAATTACATTTCCATGTTTGATCTTTTGCAAATTTTAGAGGCTAATTGCATAAAAACCCTAAAATTTTCTTTTAAGTAATTAAACTTGTGAAATGTTTAATTGTTAATGCTTGTTTCAGATCTACCCTTCTATTGCAAATTGTCAATTCATATTTGTGCTTTAATTCTGAAAATTAAGTGGTTAAATGTCAAAACCCTAATTTTTAAGACCTTCTTGATTCAACCTTTGAGTGATAATTTCACTAATCAAAACACTTCCAAATCGGCTGTAATTTTGGATTCCGCAACAAAATCACAATATCTTTCATCCCTGAAAATTTGAAAAAAAGTTGCGAGGACCATGTGCACCCTGAGCGCCATCGTCCCCGACATTTTTTCCGAAATTTCGGGAGCTAGATCTTACTGTATTTTTCTGCTAAAATCCAGAATTTTGGCTGATTTTATCAATTTTAACACCTTCAAAATTAAAATCGAAGTTGGTCTAGCGATTGCTTGGATTGAGGCTTCTAATCATTCAAAAATTGTTGAAATTGAAATTTGTATCAAAATTGTGTTTCTTACAGTCCTAAATCTGAAAAGTGTGTTGGCATTCATTCGAAATTTCAGTGTTTTATTCAAATTTTTGCAGTTTGTGACTTTTGAAATCAAGTGTTTAATTGCAACAACCTTGATTTCGACTTTAAAAATCGAATTTTGCATGAAATCGAGTCAACTTGTAAATTTCAAAACTTGCATTACTTTCAGCATTCCCTCTAAAATCATAAAATTCAAAATTTTAGTTTCCCTCTCTTTTTCAAAATTCAAAATTTGCATTTTTCAACAATCTTGGTAGGGTTCAATTTTGAGATTGCAACTGTAATTTGGCCTATCTACAGATTGTAAAATCACTCAATTTTTTCAGATTAGCTTTAAAATCATCATAACTTTCATCCCTGAAAATTTCGAAAAAAGTTGCGAGGACCGTGTGCACTCCGTTCGCCACGGTCCCGGACATTTTTTCCAAAATTTCGGGAGATTGTCCTGATTGCATTTAACAGCTTAAATCTAGGAGATTGGCTGATTTTATTGAAATTTTCTACCTCTAAAATTCAAAATCTTCTCTCTCTCTTTAGTGCATGAGTTTTACAACAATAAGCCCTACTTACACTATTCCCGTTAGACGAAGCCTTAGAATTAAGTCTTTCCAAGGTGTAATTACCAAGGAGATGGAACCTAATTTGAATGGCCTTTTTAACGAGGACATGGGTAATTCCTCTAATCCTCTTAATGATGAAGAAGCTCTCCATGAGGTTTCTGAAGAACAACTTTTGAAATTGGATAACCAATTTGACGATTTTCGACAATGGATGTCTCAAGAATACCCTGATAGTCAAGCTCTTCCTTTAATTGAGGGTCTAAAACGTATGCTTCAAAGTGATAAGAATGGAATTGATATTTTGCGTGGTATTGCACACATTATGGATTCGAATGTGATGCCTATGAAGAGTTGTGCTGAAACCTTAGGTTATACACAACCTCCTACTCAAGTTAATCATTTTATTCCTTTGACAACTCCTATTGCTAGTATACCTACTTTTACATCAAACATAATGACTAATTCAATACAAGACATTCCTCCTATGATCACTAGTCATGGGGGCAATCCTTCTTCTTCAATGAACCCTCTTCCTTCATTCAATCCAACTTCTTCATTCATTCCTTCAATGAGTGTCCCTATTATATCTACACAAATGAACATGACGCAAGGGGGCAATTCATTTAACCCTTCCATTCCTCCTTGTAGTGTTCCTCCTTTCCAATCATCGCCTATGACTAACTATCATAGTGTCCCACCACCTTACTCTCTACCTTCTTTCAATAACATAACACCTCCATCACAATCTAACACATCTAATATGAACTCTTCGACTGAAGCAACCATTAACAATCTTGCACAAACTGTCTCTTCTCTACAGCAACAAATTGCCTCTATGAATCAATCTAAGTTTAGTGTGCCCACATTTGATGTTGCGAGCCCACTTTCTCTTGACATTGTTCGAGCTATCCCCCCTAAACATGTCAAAATTCCACATTTGGAGCTTTATAATGGTAAGGGTGATCCTTTAACACATGTTAAGACCTTTCAAACAATATGTAACGATTTTGCTTATGACCAAAGGTTGCTTGCAAAACTGTTTACTAGAACATTAAGAGATAAAGCCCTACAATGGTATTGCTCGTTGCCTTCCTATTCTATTACTTCTTTTGAACAACTTGTAAATGCTTTCATTCAACAATTTCAAAACAATATAAGTCCTAAAGTTACTTTGATTGATTTAATGCATTGTAAACAAGGTGTTAAAGAAAAAGTGACTGATTTCATTGGTAGATATAAGCATTTGTATGCTCAAATTTCTTTTCCAGTGCCTGACAATGACATTCAAAGAATCTTTATTTCTAATTTACAAAAAGACATTAGAGAAAAACTCCTGTTTTCTGAGTTTACTTCTTTCCAACAGTTGTGCGCAACTCTTCACAATTATCAACTGACTGTGAGTCAAATGGAATAAGCAAATCCTATGGCTCCGAGTGATAAGGGTGATAGTAGTCAACAACCATTTGGGAAGTTTAAACCGAACAGAGAGTCCATTAAATTCAATGAAAACATCATCAACAACAATATGAATGCGGCATCAGGTGTGCCTCCTATTTCTAAGTTTTTCAAGAAAGAAAGAAAGTTTACTCCTTTGAATGAATCATTGCATAGTATTATGAATAAGTTATTGGAACAAAATGTGCTTACTCTTCCTCCTATAAAGCAAATAGATCCTGCAAAGATTAATTCACCCTATTTTGATAACAAATCTTTTTGTCAATTTCATCGTCATCCTGGGCATGATACTGAAAAATGTTTTTCTTTAAAAGGTAAAATTCAAGATTTGATTGATAATAATACTATTTCTATTTCTGGAGTGAATGATAAAGGCAACACATCTGTAGCTCCTCCTAACCAAAATCTTCAGATTTTTACTGATCCATTACCTTCTCATACCTCTAATGCAATTGATACTACTGATTCCTCTGTCTCACCTGATGATCTTGTGTCCATGACTCCGAATGTGATTAACTTTGTGGAGCAGTAGAAAATCCCTAAAGAACCTTCCATCACCTTTGATTCTAGTGAAACTATCAGGGCACCTGATGGTCCTTTATATATAGTTGCAAAAGTCAAGAATACACCTTGCCGTGGAGTGCTTATTGATCCTTCTTGTATGGTTAATATCATTACTGAAGAATTTCTTTTTACTTTGCAATTGAATCAAGTGATCTATGATGAAACAAATGTGGTTGTGAAACTATTTGATGCATTTTCTTCTCCTGCAATTGGTTCTATTACATTACCTATTGAGGTCCATAACAAATTCCTTGATGTGGACTTTGCTATTATTCCATCATCCGAACAATTTCGTGTGAAGCTAGGCTATCCTTGGCTATCTTCCATGAAAGCTATTGCTTCTCCTATTCACAAGTGTTTGAAATTTCCCCATAATGGTGAAGTTGTTACTGTCAATCATAGTCTCTTTAAACCAGCTGAAAGAACTTCTAGCATTCCTATTGATTATTTTTTGCCTAAACAATTCCAATCTCTTCCTCCGCGAAGTGATCATCTTTTCAAATCTTATCAAAAGTGGAAAAAAGACATGATCTTATCTCTAAGTGAACCTAGAACACCCAAACTTGACATTCCTATCGTTCTTGAGAAGGAAGTTCTTCCCTTGAAAGATAAAACTAATGTCTTTCCTCAAGAAGATTCCCAACCCATCCCTATGGATGTGACTATGCCTATGATTAATAAACTTCCTAAAAGTAGACCTATCCCTCCTTGTCATGATGGGCTTGGTCTCCTTCCTAAACCAAATATTCCTCCCTTATATGGAGTAGTTCCTCCTCCTTCCTCTTATGGAGAGAAGAGACCTTCCTCTTCTCCTATCATTCAACCTAAGAGACCACAAGCTAAACACCCAAGTGATAAGGATGAGAACATTCCTCCTCCTCAATCTTCTCAACTTCCTACTAAGACTAGATGGAATCTTTCTGCACGTGAACGCCGACGAAAGCGTCATCTTAGAGCTCAGGCAGCTGCTTCTCAAACTTTGCAATCCCCAAAAACACCTTCAGCTAATATTATTCCATTTTCTCCTCAGCCGGAAAATGAGCCAAAATCTCCTAAACATAAGATGCATGATGGTCTTGATCCTGTGCGAGTTAAAGATCCTATTTTTAAAAATCTTGATGATGATATAGATGAAAATGTTACTCCTATTCATTCTGATAGTGAATATGAACATGTTGATGTTGATAACCATCTATCTAACAAATTTTCTAAAGCACTTATCCTAGCTCCTAGACAAGAACACCGTGGCTTGGGATATGAACATAGCCCTTGTTTGGATCTTGTGATAGCTCCATCTACTGTGTTGGATGTTCCTCCTCTAGCGTGTTCCCTACCTTCCCGAAATATTGATCAGCAAGATCGGGGGGTAGATGACGTGCTAGACTAGTTCATTAGCATAGCAGACTCTCTCCTCCTCTGTTTTGTCACTTCTTCTATGTGTTATTCTCATTCTTCTATTTGTTGTCCTTAATGTTGTCTACTTGAGGACGATGCAAAGCATTGAGATCTCTTTTGGTCTCTCTTATGTTGACTCAAAAGACACATGTGTTCCCTTCTTCTAGGTGACCTTCCTTGATTGGGGAATGAAGAACAATTATGCATACATACATATGATATACATGAATTATCATACAGCATACTGACCCCGAGGAAAGCGAAGTCACCTTGTGCTTTGTGTTTTGTGTCTATTATCCTTGGGCTTATCTCACACTTGGGGGCTAAATCCTTGTGATAACGTGCTCCTTTCTCATTTCTTATATGTATCACTACCTTAAAGCAATCACCCCCGGTGAGGCATGTGCGATCGCTTTAACGTAGGGGGGCATACATCCCGTCCATATCTTTTCAAGATACTTGAAAGTTTCTTGGCGAACTTAGCTTTTCCTTGAAAATTTTTGATATCTTTCTTGCATGACTCATAGTGAGGGAACCTTACTACTAACAGTCATGATTCTCCCTCGTGATCTTCCCTTTTACTTTGTCAATTTTAGTCGTAAGATCCTTAGTCCACTGGGGGCTTGGTGTATCTTGCCTCCTTGATGTGGTGAAAGTTTTTCAATGTTGTTTCCTTGTACTTTACCGGAAGTATTGGCGTACGCTTATACTCCCACTAAAGTGGGGGCTAAATGTAGCATCCTAAAATTGCGACACTTGCAATTTTGACTGCATTTGGGTCTTCACGATGGTGATGCAACACAGAACCTGAATGGAGACCCCGAAACTTGTTCATGACACCAAAAACTGCATTTTTCAGCACCTTGTCCTGATCCTCCTTGTACCCCGCTGTCCCTGGAGGTGGGACCATGGCGCCTAGTGCCCTAGTCCTTCAGGACTAGGGCGCCTAGCGCCCTGTTCCCCCAAGACCATGGCGCCCAGCGCCCTAGTCCCTGGCCCTATTTTGGGCCCGGTCTCTTTTGGGGCTTCGGGTCTTTAAGTTTGCAAATTGGAAAATAATATTTCCTGGTCAGCCTAAGGTCGGAAAAATCAGTCTTTCAACCCTAATTGACAAGTATAAAAACTGCATTTCCTCTCTCATTTTGGGGGAGATGGAAAAAAGGCGGAAACGATATTCAAACATTCAAGCATTCAAGCATTCAAGCATTCAAGCATTTCCTTCAAACAATTGAGCATTCTAAGTCTCCATTCAAGGCTAAGTGTTGCATTCAAGACAAGGATTCAACCATTGAAGAGGAGATCACATACAACATACAACATACTACATGCATTACACCTTTGCATGTAAGAATACAAACATTCTTACAACAAGGTATCAGTACTTGTTTACATTACAAACATTTACATTTACAGCATTCTCATTTCTTGGTTAATTCCAAAACCGGGGTTTGACCTAAAGGCAAACCCCTCATCCCTAACCCCCCAATCGTCCTCTCTTTTCTATGTGTAGGTTGCAGGTACGCGGCTGTAATTGAAGATCTGGAATCCTTGTGCAGAGATGAACAGATCCCCCTTCGTTTCGCGGATTTTTCGGAGGACCGTGTGCACGCCGGGCGCCATCGTCTTGTCAACTTTCGTCAAATTTGCAGAACAGCACCATCTCGGCATTTTACTGCTAATTCCAGGTCTACAGCTTCATCCCATATCCCTATCTCTGTTTATAAGTGAATCTTTCTTTCTTCTACATGCATTCCTAGTTCAATCTTTCTATCTACATTCTTTACAAAAGAGGGTATCCTTGATGTCACAACCCTTGAAACTCATTTAGAATCCAATCTTCCATTGCGTGGGATTGGATCTTGTGGGTTTCAACCCCTCTTTTGAATGTAAAGTCTCCCCTAAGTGAAAACCATCAACCCTAGTGACTCTCCCTTCTCTCTCCTTGGAGTTGGGGAGGGGAGAACAACTAGGGTTCGATTTTTCCGCTTTACACTTGGATTAGAGATAAGTTGGGTACAACTTTTTAGGTGGGTTTAAAGCTCATGGTTTTGTAGTACAGTTTGACAATTTTCATGTATTGTATCTTATATATTAGGTATCTATGAGATGGAGGTTGTGTGTAAGAGTCCTATCGCTCTTGAGTTACCTCTAGGTATTTGGTTGGTTATACTCCTATGAGGATCTGGTGAAGGTGGATACTCTGATGAATGTTTTAGATTCTTTAACTAAGGTTGTGAACATAGAGAAGTTTAGGTGGTGTTCAGAGTCTATGGTCCTCATGCCTCAAGTAATTAAATTATGGTGCAAATACTCCCTTTTCTCTTGCAATGTGTTTGACAAGTTGGAGAATATTAGTAAAATGGTGTCTCAACCTTGCAATTAAAAAAGGTTACTATTTCTAGTAAGTTTACATTCGAGCTTTAATTGGTCCAAATTTAGCCAAAGCTATGGATTGGCAAAATAAGAATGCTAGTAAATTCCTGTTGCAAGATCATGTTTGTATTTGAAGATATTAAAGTTCCCATTTCTAGAAGTTTCAATGTCAATTTTGAAGGCCTTAGAGGCATTTTTATATTTCCCATTTAGGTACAAAAAATACCTCTAATAAAAGAAGCAAAAGGAGTACTAATAAGGTGATAAATTGTAAGAGCAATATGTTAAAGATCAAGAGGATTATCTATTGGCATTATTGGCATTAAGTTGTCATTGATTTCAACTAGTTTGGCATGGTCATTGGTGTGTAAGAAGTGACCGGTATAAGAAAAGTAAGACATATGATGCCAATCCATATGTGAGTAAGCAAACAGAAGCAAGCTTACCGGTACACATGAATTGTGTCATCTACCAGTAAAGCATGCTTATCGGTAAGGCATAAATTGGTATGAAGGCTGGTTTTTTATTTGTGATGAAGAGACAAAATGTTATATAGATCACAACAACATTTGGTAAGAAGAACGGAAAGAATGTCATGAATACATACTAGAAGGTAAGATGAATTGTCAGGAGGATGTGTTGTTGGTAAGAGTGATTGTTTCAGTTTTTTGGTTATATCGGTAAGGTGAATTTGAACTGGTAGTCAATCTTGGTCAACAAAGATTGTCAAATGGAAATAGTAAACCAGGTAGAGGTGGATGTCGACAAAGATGATAGCTAGAAGCCAAGTGGTGATAAAGCATAGGTCGATGAAGTGTGCAGCGACATAACTGTCAGCAAGCAAGTTGACTTTTATAAAGAACCCGCAAGTCATGGACAATGCCAGAAGATTGTGGATAGAGGAGGACAACCTGGAATACGATTGAACTTATCCTTCAATAATATTTGATCATCATACCCATTTACTGAAGGAAATAGCCGAGCCATTAATGGCGTATGATAGAGAAAAGAAGAAAAGCATGGTGCAAACCTCCAGATTTAGAAAATGCACATTGGAATGTGAGGCATTGGTGATGCTGATCGATGACATGTAGATCATATCCTTGGAAAAATAGATTGAATCAAATACAATATGGATCGAGCTGGTGAAGGAAAAACCAAACACGACATTATTTGAATGTAGTTTTTGGCGAGAAGCTTAGATGATGAATATGTGAGCTTGAGACAGAAATCATTGATGTTTGATGTGAAGATTGAGATCGAAGAGAGCTTGAGCAAGGAGAAAGAGAAGCTTTCTTATAATTTATTCTAATAAAATTTGCAGAGTGAGTTAGCAGGCGAACCAGTGAGAGGGTTCAACCGGCAGAGATAGAGGAATTAGTAAACTGTTGCAAGTCTAATAATTAAGCTAACTAGTGAGGTGTGATTGATCAAGAAGGAAACCAAGTGTGACATAGTGTGTTGTGAGGTTGAGAGAGAAATAAGAGAGGCTAAGAGTAATCTATGAGTGATTAGAGAGAGTAATCTGATAATAGGCAGTGTGAGAACTAGTGAAGAAGAAAAGGATGTTAACCGACATAAATCTATTGATCAAGTGTTATGGAACTCATTTGCAACCAGATGCTATAACTATATCAAAATTGTATTTTATTATAACCAGATGCTATAACTGTATCAAAATTGTATTTTATTATACATCACCAAGTTGGAGCTTGGTGTAGGGGTTGGTGCTCCTTGGGTTGGTTCCCTAAATCATTGTAATCCATAGTTTCACTTATGAGGATGGATTGGAGCAATAGACTCCAGTAGCATTTCTCACAGAGGTTTTTCCCATATTGGGTTTTCCTCGTACATCTGCTTTTGTGGGTTTCATTTGTGTTTTTCCCTCTTTTGATAACCACATTTATCTTATCGATTTGATGTTTATTGCTTAAGGTGATAACCGGTATTCTAAGGTTATTTTAAAAAGGAAAAGAATTTAGGAACCACTAATTCACCCCCCTCTTAGTGGTACATTGATAAGGAAAGTTACCACTCAAATATTTCAACTGTGGTAAAGTTGGACACTTTGCTACAATATGTCTTTATAATGAAACCGGTGGAGATTAGTCAAGAAGTTTTAGCAGATCTGTTGGTAAAGACAAAGAAAGAAATGTCTATCGGCAAGGAAAAAGAGGCTACTAGAAGCATAACAACCTATACACTATTGAGGATGATGCCACAGACAAAGAAAGTGCATCAGAAGATGACTACCATGATAATGATAAAGAAGTTAATCTCTTTATGACACTTGATGAACTAGTTGGTGAAGATGAGGAAGAATAATGCATTGAGGCCAAAGTGGATATAGAAGGTGAGCTCATAAGTTCTCTTGAGGAGTTGAATAAAACAAGAAGAGAACTCAAGAAGTTCAAGTTTTCTCCAGTAGATGAACAAGGTCTCTTGAAGAAATCCTTAGATGAGTCCAATCAAGGTATATATGACTTGAAACTCTAGCTGGAAGAAGCCAAGAGAATATGTGAAGTTACATCCTCTAATCTGATGAAGAAAAAAAAGGAGCAACAAGATCTGGAAGTAGAAATAGTGAAGCTTAGAAAGGAGCTTGAAAAAAGTAAGGAAGAAATGAAAGTGAGAAGCAAATGAGAAGGCAACACTAAAGCCTTAGACAAGATGTTGAGCAAACAAAAGTCATCTAAATATACCAGTGGCTTAGGATTTGAAGAACGACAAAGTTTAAAAAACAAAGACACATCTGGTAAGGAGATATAGTTCACTTCTTAAAATGAAGGTGAACAGAAGAAGACATTCACGGTAAGCAAGGATACCAATAAGAAGACATATGCAGATGCTGTTAGAAACTGCCACACAAATTGGTATACACAATCAATGAACCAAAGGCCACACTTAATGTACCAACATGCAAATCCAAGGAGAAATGGAAGAGTGGATCATGAAGGATTCACTAGAGTCAGCAACATGAAAGGAAGACCCTCGGTGAGGTAGTCATATGTAGGACCAAGGCAACCTATCCGATATGTTCCAAAATTTCATGGTAATTGTTACTGGTGTAAAAAATTTGGACATAGAATAGCTGACTGTAGATTAAACAATAAGCCCACTATGAGTTATGAAAGTAGAAATCCATTTAATGCACTCTTGGATATGAATGTTTGTCTGTTATCAGTGCAATGGATTTGGTCATAGGAGTTTTGAATGTAGGAAGAATAAACCAGTGTCCTACAATAGTTTCAAAAGATTCATCTTTAAATGAAAATGTGAAATGCTATAACTATCAAGAGTTTGGACATATAGAAACATTTTGTAAAAACATGAAAATCAAATAGAAGAGGATAGATTCTGATCAAGAACTGGTAGTTAAACCGGAGCACAAAATAGCAGCTATCAAGAAAAAGGAAACCAAACTGGTATGGGTTGAGAAAGAAAAGGACAAGGCAAAACCAAGTCTGATAGTGCAGACTAACTTACATGCTAAAAGGAAAAATCTATGGGTTTTAGATAGTGGTTGTTCCAACCATATGACCAGTGATAAAAAGAAATTTATCAAGCTTGAAGATTGGAATGGTGGTTCAGTAAGATTCGGAGAAAACTGAAGGCACGTGATGTGTATTATGTGGAAGGCCTAAAGCACATCTTGTTGAGTGTCAGTCACATGTGTGAGAAAGGTTACAAATTCACCTTTGATTCTACCGACTGCCAGATAAGGAAAGAGAGTACCGATCAGATTGTAGCCAAAGGAAAGAGGATAGATGGTAATGTATACAATATAAAAGAATGTTTTGAATCCCAATGTATGTTGGGACAAGTGGATGAAAGCTAGTTGTGGCATAGAAGATTAGGCCACATAAATTTTGATAACTTAGTTGCAATAAGAAAAAAGGGGTGTGTAAGAAATATTTCACCCATCATCAAATTAGTAAGTATATTTTGTCATGAATGTGTGAAAGGGAAGAAGACTGAGATGAGATTAAGAACAAAAGAATACAACACCTCAAGACCACTTGAAATTGTACATACAGATCTGTGTGGTCCAACTAGGACAAGAGCTCTTGTTGATGAAAGATATTTTATGCTCTTCATTGATGAATATTCAAGAATGACATGGGTTACTTTCCTACAAGATAAATCATAAGCATTTGACATATTCAAGATCTTTAGGAAGATGCTGAAGAAGGAAAGTGGGTGCAAGCTAAAATGTCTAAGATCAGACCAGGGTGGAGAGTTCACATCAAATGAGTTTGAAGATTACTATGAAAGACATGGAATTAGAAGGTGATTCTCAGCCCCTAGGACACCACAACAAAATGGTGTGGTAGAAAGGAAGAACATGACAGTCAAGGAGATGGCCAAAACCATGTTAAATGAGACTAGTCTGCCAGACATATATTGGAAGGAAGCAATTCATACTGTTGCATATACCTTAAACCAAGTTCAACTAAGAATAAACAAGAGAATGACACCTTATGAATTGTGGTATGACTGGAAAACATCAATCAAATACTTCAAGGTATTTGGAAGCAAGTGTTTTATCAAGAGAGATATGGATGGTCTAGGTAGTTTTGATTCCAGGAGTGATGAAGGAATATTCCTTGGTTACTCATCTAACAACAATGCCTATAAATGCTACAACAAAAGAATAAGAAGAGTCATTGAGAGTGTGCATGTAAGAGTTGATGAGGATATGCACAAAGGAATTCAATCACAGGTTAACTGGTATGATGATTTTGGTGATGAAGGTGAGGAAGCTCAGTTAGACATTGAACTAGAAGAAGCATCCAAAAAGGCTCCTAATCGGTATGTGTAGATGAACCACCTGAAAAAGAAGATTCTAGGTAATAAGAGTGATGGTGTGCAGACTAGGAGAAGACTTTCCCATAATGATGAACAAGTCAACTTCTGCCTCATGACTGAAGTAGAACCAAAACATTCAATGAGGCCAGCAAAATACAGGAATGGATGGATTCCATGGAAGAAGAACTGCAATAGATTGGGAAGAATAGGACTTGAGAATTAGTCCCTAGACCAGAAGATAAGAACATCATTGGCACCAAATGGGTCTATTGGAATAAGATGAATGAAGAGGGTAAAATTGTTAGGCATAAAGCCAGACTTGTATGCAAAGGTTATTCTCAAGTAGAGGGCATTGATTTTGAAGAAACATTTGCACCGGTAGCTAGATTAGAAGTAATTAGAATGTTTCTAGCCTTTTCTCCCTACAAGGGTTATATAGTATATCAAATGGATGTAAAATTTTCCTTCCTAAATGGAAATTTGGAAGAAGAAGTGTACATGGAGCAACCAAAAGGGTTTCTGCTACATGATGATGAAACCTCTATGTGCCAGTTGAAGAAAGCCTTATACAGTTTAAAGCAAGATCCTAGAGCATGGTATTCAAGGCTAGATCAGTACTTGAAGGAGAAAGGATTCAAAAAGGGGAGTGCTAACAACAATTTATACATAAATAAAGATGGAAACCACATGATCATTTTGGTTGTTTATGTAGATGACATTATTTTTGGAGGCAATAAGGATGCCCTTTGCAAAGAATTTACTGGTCAAATGCAGTCAGAATTTGAGATGTCAATGCTTGGATAATTGACACACTTCCTTGGTTTGTAGATATCACACCAAGATAAGGGAAACTTTATCTCACAAACCAAGTATGCAAAGTATATGTTGAAGAAATTTCAAATAGAGGATTGCAAACTAGTAAGTACCCCCATGGTGACTGGAAGCAAATTAAGCAAGAATGATGAATCACTGGTGGTGGATCAAACATTGTATAGATCCATGATAGGAGGTCTATTGTATTTTACTACCTCTAGACTAGATATAGTGTAGGCATTGTGCATGGTGGCTAGATTTCAAGCTGCGCCTAAGAAATCACATATAAATGTCATAAGCAAAATTTTTTAGGTACTTGCAAGGAACACTCAGTTATGGTTTGTGGTACCCTAAACAAGGGAAATCCATCTTGGAAGCATACATTGATGCTGATTGGGTAGGTTGCATTGATGATCAGAAGAGCACAAGTGGTGGTGCATTATTTTTAGGTGACCTCTATTGGTCTCATGGCATAGCAAGAAGCAGGATTCAGTCTCCCTATCAACTGCTGTCGCAGAATACATTTCTACTGTTGCATGCTTCTCTCAGGTAATTTGGATGAAGAAAACCCTCAACGAAATATAGGTGGACATCACTAATCCTATTCTCATCTGGTGTGATAATTCAAGTGTCATCAACATATCAAAGAATCCAGTGATGCATTCTGGGACAAAGCATATAGCCATCAAGTATAATTTCCTAAGAGAGAAGGTTGAAGTACAGGAAGTAAAGATGGACTATATCCCTACAGGAGAACAAGTGGCAGACATTTTCACCAAACCATTGCCGGTAAGCACTTTTGAGTACTTAAGACACAAGTTGGGAGTTGTGTCACCTGCCTTATGCACTTAAGTTAGTAAGGAATTATATGGTTCAGGGGGAGTTCATAGAAGAATCTATAACTCTTGAACCACATGCTGATCATAGGGAAAGTTCAAGGCTTTATGTCTCAGTACCGGCTGAAATCATTGGTATTAGTCTAAGGGGGAGATAGGTATGAATCAAAGGGGGAGTATACAGTAACCTTTGTCATTGTGTCAAAGGGGGAGAAATATAATGGTATGAATCCTTGCAGTAAGTTGACATCAATGCCAAAGGGGGGGATTGTTGTCATCGATGTCAACTAGTTTGGCATGGTCACCGATGTGTAAGAAGTGGTGACCGGTATAAGAAAAGTAAGACATATGATTTCAATCTATATGTGAGTAAGTAGACAGAAGGAAGGTTACAGGTACACATGAATTGTGTCATTTGTCGGTAAAGAAGGCTTATCGGTAAGGCATAAACTGGTATGAAGGTTGGTTTTTTGTTTGTGATGAAGAGGCGGAATGTTATATAAATCACAACACCTAGTGAGTAGAACAAAAAGAATCGCATGAAGAGATACCAGAAGGCAAGATGAATTGTCAGGAGGATATGTTATTAAGAGTGATTATTTAGTTTTTCGGTTATATTGGTAAGGTGAATTTGAACCGGTAGTCAATCTTGGTCAACAAAGAATGTCAAATCAACATAGAAAACCAAGAAGAGGTGGATGTCGACAAAGATGATAGCTGGAAGCCAAGTGGTGATAAATCACAAGCTGGTGAAGTGTGCATCGACATAACTATCAGCAAGCATGTCGACTTTTATGAAGAACCTACAAGTCATGGAGGATGCTAGAAGATTGCGGCTCAAGGAAGAAAAGCTAGCATGTGATTGAACTTATCCTACAAGAAGATTTGATCTTTGTACCTATTTTCTAAAGGAAACAACCGAGCCATTAATGGTGTATGACAAAGAAAAGTAGAAAAGCATGGTATAGACCTCCAGATTTAGAAAATGCACATTGGAATGTGAGGCATTGGTGGTGTTGATCAATGACATGAAGATCATATCCCTGGAAAAGTAGATCGAACCAAATCCAATATGGATAGAGTTGGTGAAGGCAAAACCTAACACTTCACTATTTCAATGCAGTTTTTGGCAAGAACCTTAGATGATAAATATGTGAGCTCAAGATAGAAATCATTAATGCTTGATGTGAAGAATGAGATAGAAGAGAGATTTAGAAAGGAGAAAGATCATCTTCCTTAGAATTTATTCTAAGAAAAATTATAGAGTGAGTTAGCAGTTGAACCGGTGAGAGGGTTTAACTGGTAGAGACAAAGGAACTGGTAGACTGTTGTAGGTCTAATAGTTAAGATAACCAGTGAGGTGTGATTGATTAAGAAGGCATTCATGTGTGACATAGTGTGTTGTGAGGATGAGAGAGAAAGAAGAGAGGATAAGAGTAACCAGTGAGTGATCAGAGAGAGTAATCTGATAACTGGCAGTGTGAGAACCAAAACTCATTTGCAACCAGATGCTATAACTGTATGAAAATTGTATTTCATTATACATCACCAAGTTGGAGCTTGGTGTAGGGGTTGGTTCTCCTTGGGTTGGTGCCCTAAATCATTTTAATTCATAGTTTCACTTGTGAGGCTGGATTGGAGCAGTAGATTCCAACAACATTTCTCACTAAGGTTTTTCCCATATTGGGTTTTCCTCGTACATTTGGTGTTGGAGGTTGCATTTGTGTGTTTGCCTCTTTTGATATCCATATTTGTCTTACCATTTTGATAGTTTAGTTGTTAGGGTGATAACCAGTATTCTAAGGTTGTTTTAAAAAGGAAAAGAATTGAGAAACCACAGATTCACCCCCCTCTCAGTGGTACATTGTGTTTAACAATACCTATCACACTAGTAATAATAACATGTGCAATATTATAATTAGGAAGGTGACAATGAAAGAAGAAGCCCGAATAGGAGGAGAAAAATATTCACCATGCAAAGAGTTGAAAGAGATAATGTTAGCATTGATGATAGAAGTAATCTCTAAACCAAAGGGATCAATAGTCTTTAAAATGGTGAAAGGTTGAAGCTACAAAAAATTTTGTTTACCTTAGCATAAAAACCCACATACTATCTCCATTGTGCCTCAATCCTACATGAAGAATTCTTGAAATGCCTAGGAAAGATCGTAAAATAACCTTCACTAATAAACATTTCATGTATACATAAGAATAGCTATTCTAATCCGATAAATCAATGTCAGATACCGATACCAGGATAGCTAATCCAATCCAATAAATCAGTGTTGAGTATGGACATTGAGATAACAATGTTGAACATGAAGTCTTAACTGCCTACCAGAATAGCCATAAAAGGCAAACAAATGGTATTTTACAATATTGATAGAGTAAACTATCTCAATTCATACATTTTAGGATACATCATGCCAATATAAGTCTTGGTGGAATAGAATATGAGATTGGGGTAAGTTCAAAAGGCTATCCAAATGGTGTAAGTTATCTCGATGAAAGAAAATACAAGAAGATAAATTATGTAGGTCCATCGAAATAACCAAAGAAGTCAGAATAGCATGTCAACAGAGTTTCGATAATTAAAACTATCTCGATGATGGATAGATAGAATAGTGTAAGGAGAAATATCCCAATTATGTACTTATGACCGAGGAACTGATATCGGTAAAACCTATGGAAATAAAGGAGAATAAAGAAGATGCCCCTATCGGTATAACTAATGAGATTGGGATAAGGGATTATCAATAATGTGATAGTACAACCTATTCTGAAAGTGAGTATATGTAATGACATCAGAACAACTACTTCAATAGCACACTCTCAACCAAATACATGTATCGTAATAACTTATAGCGAAAGGAGGAGTCGACGATGAAAAATTCCATCGGGATAACATGTGAACTTAGGCATACAATTTTTTGGTATGCAGATAGTTAAAAAAATCTTGATAAGTATCATCGAAGATGCATTCGGCATAGGTAACCTGAAGAGAAAATACAAAAGAAATGAAGGATTTCCCAGGTGATTGAAAAAAATTTTGCTGACGAAGCAAAAAGCACAAGAAGCAGCATGAACATATCGAAGAACACCATGAAGATAGGCCTCTATCAGGTCTTCTTCATATATATAGGATTCAAAATGTAAATTAAAAAAAAAATTAGGAATTGTTATAAAGATAATAAGAAAAGAAAACAATATCAGATTTTTGTAAATTATCATACCATAAGGGTATTATCACTTTTGTGGTGTAATTTTGTTTTAAGAAATACAAAATCAATATTCTTTTTGCATATATGTGATATTCAAATTAATGTGGTTCATTATTTCGAATATACCTGCTATTTCAATACTAAGAAGAATGGAGACTGCATTAAGATTTCTTTCTATATATTATTGCTATCTTGTTATTTTCAATTCATGAATAGGAAGACATGTATTCTTGGATAAGTTGCTATAGGGGCTTGATTTACTTTGCCATATAGTGACCATCATAATAAGAGTAGTAGTTGTAGGAAGAACAACAGTAGATAGTTGTAAGACTGCCTATTAAGGAGACCGAAAGAGATAAAGTTCCATAAGACTATGCCCATTGAGAAGAAAGACACTGGTCTATATTGCATACTCAACATTGCATCCCATCGAAACCAAGTCAAGAAAACATTTTCATTCCATAAAATAGATTTCATTTCACTTTTAGTTTTGCACAGTAGATGCAAAAGATAAACTTGAGGTCATTCTCATTTCCATGCCATTGAAGAGTGATTTCAAATAGGAATATTTTAACATAATCTGCCTAAGTATCATTAGCTAATTGCAGTACAACAAGAGAATAGTTGGTGATAAGGTAAACCCACCTTGGTCTAACATAACTAGAAGTGAAGGGAAGTAAGACCTAATTGGTCATTCCATTTGTTGGCCAAAATCAGTTGTTGATCTTGATCATAGAAGGTGGCATGCTCTTAGGGACCACCAAACTAGTGATTTGAGCTCCAATAGATTGGCAACTTTGTTGGGGAGGAATTATTAAGATTCTATTGCGGATTTAAATAAAAAATATTGTTAAAAATAATCTAGAATCTTCGGTAATAGATCATTGAATTAGTAACCAGTTGAGAGTTCCCCATCTGACTCCCATAAGAAACATTTTGGTGACTCTGGTAGGGAAGATTACAAAATCTTGGGTTGCCATTGGGAGAGAGTAAAAAATATTATAAATCTAAAGTTTGTTTCAAAGGATTTATTGCAGTCTGTAAAAGGAACTATGTTGTGGAGAAGAACTTAGAAGGAGAGAAAAGAAGTTTGTCCTCCATGAAGGAGGTTGTAACTCTATAAAAAAATATTAATAAAGAAATCAGTTACTGCAACAATCTGGCATCTGAAATGTACCAATACCCATATTCTTATTGATGTAGGAGCATCCTCGGTTCATAGAAATCTTGCATCAATCAAAAATATTTCCTTTTTGTTTTTCTTTTTGTTTGTAGTTTCAACATTTCATTATGTGTGTCCCGAAATTGGCTCACTGGATCCCATGGAGTTGGATTTTAATTGAAGACTTGATCATCTTCCTTATTCCCAAATTGTGGAGCATTTGGATCATTTTCTAACAAGTTATCGTTATCGGTTTCCATGACAGTTTCCTGTTACCGGTTGCCTGGATGTATTTGCATGGGTGATCTACTAGATCCCTTTTGTAGCTTGCAGAGCCTCGATGTTACTTGGTGTGTGGTCGACCTTTTCCTGTGATCTTTACTTCATCCTTTGGATTTTCTAGAGAAATTTCTTTGGCGAAGGCTGACCTTGTTGGTTTTGCACGTTAGGTCTTGTTCTTCAAATTTTGATCCCTTTTTGGGCCGACTGGATTCCCTTGGATCATATAAATCATTATAATAGAGGATTAGAATGTAATCAAGAAGTTAGACAGAGCATAGAAGATAAATCTTAAGATTTGAGGTCTAGGTTATGACCTAGTCTATATTTTGAGCATGTTTTAGCGAGCCTATGAGCCGGTTTTTATAACGCAGGTTGTTACCGGTTGGTTGTAATCAGTTCTCATGGTATAATACAATTTGTTCTACATTGCCTCCATAATGTCCTTGTGTTTACGTTGTGTTTACTCTTGTTGACCGGTCTAGATAGATCTCTTTGAGGTCCCTCCTAACTGGTGACTGCTTCAAGTGGTATCAGAGCGAGTTTTCGTTTCGAAGATTGCATTGTCCTGAGAATTTTTGTTGTAGAGTGGTAAATTGTGGATTTGACCTACAGCTGCAAAGGACTAGTGTGAATATTGTGTGAGGAGGAACTAGGAATGGTGGAGAGCATGGGAATGCAGACCCTGTTGTGATGGAAATGTTGCGAGGAATAGTAGCCTAGTTGAAAGCTGTCGATACAGCCCAGAGAAGAGGTCGACACATTGAAGATGTAAGTGAAGATGAAGGAGAAGAAGCCCCAACAAAGAAAGTAAACTCATTGGTAGTTGATCTAGATGAGGAAAGGTTTTTTAGGGTTTTGAGTAGGGAAAATACTAAAGCTCATTTACCCCACTAGAATATGATGGAAAAATGGATTCGAATGAATTGATGGATTGGATCTCAGAGATGGAGAAATATTTTGATTTTGAAAACACTTCAGAAGAAAGGGAGGTAAAATATGTTTGCACCTGGTTGAAAGGTCATGCATCTCTTTGGTGGGAGCATTTAAAAGTTGATAGATAGAGAAGAGGTAAAGAAAAGATCAAGACATGGGATAGGATGGTTGCTAAGTTGAAATCAAAATTTATGTCAGCTGATTATCAAGTGAATCTATTTTGGAAGTTGCAAAATTTTAGATAGAAGAAATCTAGTGTGACGGAATACACTGAAGCATTTTACAAGTTGAATATCATATCCAAACATGTTGATGTTGAAGTTGAACAAGTTCCAAGATATTTGAATGGATTGAGGGTGCCTATACAAGATGAACTCAATTTGATCAAATTACAGAGTGTTGAAGAGGCTTACCAATATGCCCAGAAGGAAGAAGAAAAGGTAAACAAAAGACATGAGCAAAGGAAGAGAGGCAGAGGTGGAAGGTTTTCCGGAGGAAGATTTCAAGGAGGAAGAGGATATACTAGAGGTAGACGAACCTATACAGATCAGAACAAGGACAAGGAAGTAAGTAAAGAAGGTAATTCATACTGGAAGGATGATAGAAATTTTTACCAAAGGAGAAAACTGGATGGCTACCAGAATGAGAATTTTGGAAGAAAAGACAAGATAACATTTAGAGGAACTTTCTTTAAGTATGGAGGAGAAGGAGATCATGCTTTCAAGTGTAAGAAGACTGAGAATACCAGAAGAGTAGCAGTGGTGGAAGAAAACCCCACTGGGTGAGATAATAAACCAGAAGATGGACAACTGTTGATGATGAGGAGAGCTTTGTGTCATACCAGGAGAGATGAAGAGCCCTTGCAGAGGAAGAATTTTTTCAAGACCAGATGTAAGGTATCTGGTAAGTGCTGTAAAGTTGTTATTGATAGTGGTAGTTTAGATAATCTTGTTTCAGAAGAGATGGTGAATAATTTGAATTTGGAAAGATTGAAACACCCTAAGCTTTATCAAATAGCATGGATTCGGGATGAACATAAGTTATTAGTAAGTGAGCAATGTTTGGTGAAATTAAAAATTGGGAATTATCATGATGAAGTCTTGTGTGATATTATGCCTATGGATATTTGTCATATTTTGTTGGGTAGACCTTGGTAGTTTGATAGACATGCAATACATGATGGAAGGAGGAATACATATACTATTGTTTCCAATGGGATGAAGAAAACCTTGTTTCCCTTGGAGGAACCTTTAAAGACTGATGTCTATAAGAATGCTAGAATCTGTTTGGTAGATGGAAGGAAATTCCTGGATGGATTGAGACATGAAAATGTGTGTTTTGCCTTAGTTCCTAAGAATACTGAGAATTTGGAGCATGAAGAGGAACAACCGGAAGAGATAAAAGATTTTTTGACAAAGTATGTACCTAATGGATTGCCACCTGTGAGAAGTATCAGTCATTACATGGACCTGGTTCCCAGAGCTAGTTTGCCTAACAAAGCTACACATCGGATGACACCGACAAAGAATGAAGAATTGAATAGACAAGTGCAGGAGCTATTGAATAAAGGTTTGATTAGAGAAAGTATGAGCCTTTGTGTAGTACCAATAGTATTATCACCTAATAAGAATGGAGAGTGGAGGATGTGTCCTGCTTCCAAAGCAATAAACAAGGTCACAATGAAATACTGGTTTCCTTTTCCTAGGATGGATGACATAATGGACTGTTTGAGCAGAGCCAAATACTTTACAAAGATAGAATTGAAGAGTGAATATCATCAGATCAGGATCAGAGAAGGAGATGAGTGGAAGACAACATTCAAGACAAATGAAGGACTGTATGAATGGCTAGTGATGCCTTTTGAGTTAACTAATGCACCAAGTACTTTCATGAAGCTGATGAATGAGGTATTGAAGAAATTCTCAGAACCTTGGAGAGCATGTAGAGAACCGGTAGTGGTAGATAGAAGAAAGTGGTTGGATTACTTTGTTAAAGATGGGATGTTATTCAGAGGAGTTCATTTGTGCATATCTAAGAGTTCTATAAGGGAGAATCTGATAAAGGAGAAACATAGTGCAAGATTAGCTGGACATTTTGGTATTGACAAAATAGTAGCATTAGTGAGTGAGCATTACTCTGGGCCCCAGATTCATAAGGATGTTAGGAAATATGTGGAAAGTTGTAGAGTTTGTCAAGTTGCAAAGGGTAGTAGTCAAAATGTGGGATTGTATAAACCTTTGATAGTATCGGTAAGAACTTGGGAGGATATAAGCATGAATTTCATACTTGGATTGCCTACAACACCAAGAGGGACTGATTATATATTTGTGGTAGTGGATAGATTATCAAAGATGGCTCATTTCATACCTTGTAAGAAGACATCAGATGCATTACATGTAGCAAACCTATTTTTCAAGGAAGTAGTGAGATTGCATGAATTACCTAAGAGCATAGTTTCAGACAGAGACACTAAGTTTGTTGGCTATTTGTGGAGAACACTTTGGAAGAAGATGTAGACAAACTTGAAGTTCAGTTCTACTTTTCATCCACAGACTGATGGACAGACAAAATTAGTTAATCAGAGATTGGAAATTTGTTGAGATGTTTTGTTGGAGATAAAGCCAAAAGTTGAGATTTGATTCTTGCAAAAGTAGAGTTTGCCTTCAATAATTCAGTAAAAAGGAGTACCAAAAGTGTTAACATTAGGTTGTCATTGATGTCAACGCACCTACAAGTCACCACATGTTGACACCTACAAGTTTCTACACCGGTATGGAATGGTCATCGGTGAGTAAGTAGTGGTGACTGGTATGAAGGATGGACTGTGTAAGTAGAAAGAAAAGGTATGTTACCAGTACACATGAAGCAAAACATCTATCGGTAAGAATGACCACTAATAAGCAGGTAAAGGATAATAGGCATGTGATCACTGGTAATCAAAGAGAAGTGTAATGCAACTGGTAAATGGAATTAGTGGATGAACTAGTGTGTTTGATGGTATATCAACTTGATCCACTAATATAGAACAGGTTATTAGGTATGAAGGTCCACCGGTGAAGCTAGGTTATACCGGTAAGGTGAGTTGAACCGGTAGTAAGTCTTGGTCGATGATGTCAAATCGACTTTGCAATCTGAGAAAAGGTGGATGTTGACAAGGATGACAAGTGGACACTAGGTGGTGAGCACCTTGAGGTCAGTGAAATGTTCATCGACGTGGTAGTTTGATGAGCACGTTGGAATTAATGAAGAACTCACAAATTATGGAACAATGACAGAATGTTGTAGCTTGAGGAAGATAGAAAGGCAAGATGATTGATCTATTTCTGCAAGATAATCCAATCCTTATGGTCATTGGTCGAAGGAAACAACTGAACCATTAATGGTGATGTACAAAGAAAGGCTGAAATGCATGCTGTAGATGTCTAAAAATAGAAAACATGCATAAGAAGGAAAGGATATGGCAGCACTGATTGATATGATGGAGATCATCATTCCAAAAAAATCATATCCGATTAGATCTGATATAGATTGAGTTAGTAGAGGAAAACCCTAACACACCACCATTTAAATGTTGCTTTTGACGGGAACTCTCAAATATAAATATGTGAACTCGAAGACTGAAGCAATTGATGCTGGATGCGAGTTGTGAGAGAAAATGGAGCTTGAGAAAGAATAGAGACTATCTATCTGAGGGTTCCTTTCACAGAGAGTCTGAATGTGGAGTTAGCAGGTTGAACCGGTGAGAGATTATAACCGGTAGAGATAGAGTAACCGGTGAACTATTATCATCTTAATAGTCAAGCATACCAGTACAGATTGAAAGGTCAGGAAGGCATCCAAGTGTGCTATTGTGCAAGGTGAGGTTCAAAGAAAGAGAAGAAAGGCATAGAGTAACCGGTAAGTGTTCAGATAGAGAAATCTAATAACCGACAGTGGAAGAACCGGTAAAACAGAGGAGGTTGGTAACCAATAGACATCAGTTGATGAAGTGTTGAAAAACTCATTTGCAACAAGGTACTAGTATTGGATTAAATTGTATTTCATTGTATTACATTGAGTTGGTTCTTGGTGTAGGGGTTGGTGCTCCTTGGGTTGGTGCCCTAAACTTTGTAATCAGTGTTTATTGTTAGGCTGGATTGGAGTAGTAGTCTCGAAACATTTCTCATCGAGGTTTTTCCCACATTGGGTTTTCCTCATATATCTGGTGTTATTTATTGAGTATATTTGTGTGTTTGCATTTGATCTCTTTCCTTAGTTCACCGATATATCCTCCTTGTGTCTGATTTTCTAACCGGTACCAAGAGTTTGGTTTAAAAGGTTTAGAATATTGGGAACCACTGATTCACCCCCTCTTAGAGGTACATTGTGTTCAATAATTGGTATCAGAGCATAGGTTCCCGGTTGATCAAACCTTTCTCTAGCTTGGGTAGATTCTAGTCAAAGGACATAGTGACAAGAAATGAGTTTGCCTCCTCAAAAGCCCCCATGTTTGATGGAACTAACTATGCCTTCTGGAGAAGAAGAATGGAGACCTATCTTTCCTCTCTTAGTTTTGATGTGTGGATGTCTATCAAGAATGGGTATACTATCCCTAGTGTTCCTCTCATAGATCTAGTTGCTAATTAGGAATATGTAAACAATGCAAAGGCTAAACATGCTATTCTAAGTGGGTTGTCAGATAATGAGTTTGTTAAGGTTATGCATTGCTCATCCACTAATGAGACATGACAAAATGAAGAGATTATTTGAAGATGTCAAAATTAGGGAGGAAAAGCTGCAATCCCTAAGAGGTCAGCTTGAAGGCTTGAAGATGAAAGATGAAGAAAATATTGCAGACTACCTTCACAGAGTTGATGAAACTGTGAACACCATCAGAGGACTCGGAGAGGAAATTGTTGATGAAGTTATTGTCAAAAAGGTACTTAGTTCTCTCACATATAAGTATGATACTAAGGTTTCTTTCATAGAGGAAGACAAGGATCTGAAAACCTTCACAATGGATGAGTTATTTGATTCTTTAACTGCCTGTGAAATAAGGACAACTGGTGAAGCATATTCAAGGAAAGAGGCAACCTTCAACTCAATCAAAAAGGGAAAGGAAGAGGTTTCTCATAAAGGATCCAGTAAAGACTCAGATACAGAGGGAGAAAACTTTTTTAGAAAGCTCAAGATAGGATCTCATAAGTATAAAGGAAAGCTACCACTCAAATGCTTCAACTATGGTAAAGTTGGACACTTTGCTGGAAAATGTCCCTATAATGAAATTAGTGGAGATGAGCAAATAAGTTTTGGTAGATCTATCAGTAAAGATAAAGAAAGGAAAGTCTACCGACAAGAAAGAAGAATCTATCAGAAGTAGAACAACTTATATACCATTGAGGATGATGCCACAAATAAAGAAAGTGCATCAGAAGATGACTTCCATGAGGATGAAAGAGAAGTTAATATCTTTATGGCACTAGATGAACCAGTTAGTGAAGATGAGGAAAAAGAAGACATTGAAGCTTAAGTGCATCTAGAAGGTGAGCTCATAAGTGCTCTTGAGGAGTTAAGTAAGACAAGAAGATAATTGAAGAAGGTCAAGCTTGTTGCAGTAGAAGAACAAGGTCTCTTGAAGCAATCCCTAAATGAGTCCAATCAAGGTATCTTTGACTTGAAACTCCAGTTGGAAGAAGCCAAGAGGATATGTGAAGTTACATCCTTTGATTTTATGAAGAAGGAAAAGGAGCATCAAGACCTGTAAGAAGAAATAGTGAAGCTCATAAATGAGCTTGAAAGAGTAAGGATGAACTGAAAATGAGGAGCAAATATGAGGGTAGCATAGAAGCCTTACACAAGATGCTGAGCAAAAGAAGCAATATAAAGATATCGATGGCTTAGGATTTGAAGAAGGACAAAGGTCAAACAATAAAGATAAATATAGTAAGGAGATACAGTTCACTTTTTCAAGTGAAGGTGAAGAGAAGAAAACATTCAAAGTAAGCAAGGTAACTGACAAGGAGACTTATGGAGAAGCTATCAGAAACCGCCCTACAAACCAGTATACACAATAAATGAACCGGAGGCCACACTCAATGTACCGGAATGCAAATCTTAAGAGAAAAGAAAAGGTTGATCATGAAGGGTTCACTAGAGTCAGCAACATGAAAGGAAGACCCCCAGTGAGATAGATGTTTGTAGGACCAAGGAAACCAAACCAGTTTGTACCAAACTTTCATGGCTATTGTTACCAGTGTAACAAGTTTGGTCATAGAATTGGTGATTGTAGATTAATGAATAAGCCCACTATGAGCTATGAAAATAGAAACTCTTTTGCTGCACTTTGGGAGATGAATTTTATCTACTATCAATGTAATGGATCGGGTCATAGCAATTATGAGTGCAGGAGAAGTCAACCCGTTTCCTACAATAATTTTTCAAACTCATCATTGAATATGAATGTAAAGTGTTATAGTTATCATGAGTTTGGACATATTGCAAAGAATTGTAAGAATAGGAAAATCAAACAAAAGAGTACAACTCCTAAACAAGAATTAGTAGCCAAACCAAAGCATAAAATTACAGTTGACAAGAAGAAGGAAACTCAACCGGTTTGGGTTGAGAAAGGAAAGAACAAAGCAAAATCAAGTCTGATAGTGCAGACTTCTCTACATGCAAAAAGAAGAAACTTGTGGGTTGTAGATAGTGGTTGCTCCAACTACATGACCGGTGATAAAAATAAATTTATCAAGCTTGAAGATTGGAATGGTGGCTCAGTAAGATTTGGAGATAATTCCTCCATCAAGGTAAAGGGAAAAGGTACTCTTAATATTGATGGAAAATTAAAAGAACATGATGTATATTATGTGGAAGGCCTGAAGCACAATTTGTTGAGTGTGAGTCAGATGTGTGACAAAGATTATAAACTCACATTTGACTATACCAGTTGCCAGATAAAGAAGGAGAGTATCAGTCAGGTTGTAGCTGAAGGAGAGAGGACAGATGGAAATGTATAAAATCTAAAAGAATTTTTTTAATCCTCATGCATGTTGGGACAAGTGGATGAAAGTTGGTTGTGGAACATAAGATTAGGCCACATAAGTTTGATAATCTAGTTGCAGTAAGAAAAAAGGTTTGTGTGAGAAATATACCAACAATCATCAAACCGATAAGCACATTTTGTGATGAATGTGTGAAACAAAAGAAGACTAAGGTGAGCTTCAAGACAAAAGAACACAACACCTCAAGACCACTTGAACTTGTACATACATATTTGTGTGGTCCAACTAGGACACGAGCTCTTGTTGATGAGAGATACTTTATGCTCTTCATTGATGACTATTCAAGAATGACATGGGTCACTTTCCTACAGGATAAATCACAAGAATTGATAGATTAAAGATCTTTCAGAAGATGGTAGAGAAGGAAAGTGGATGCAAGCTAAAATGCCAGCTAATATTTGATCGGGGTGGAGAGTTCACATCAAATGAGTTTTAAGATTACTATGAGAGACATGGAATCAGAAGATAATACTCAGCCCCCAGGACACCACAAAAAAATGGTATGGTAGAAGGGAAGAACATGATAGTCAAGGAGATAGCAAGAACCATGTTGAATGAGGCAAATTTATCGGATATGTATTGGAAGGAAGCAGTTCATATTGTAACATATACTTTGAACCAGGTTCAGTTGATAACAAACAACAATATGACACCTTATGAACTATGGTATGACCATAAACCATCAATCAAATTTTTCAAAGTATTTGGAAGTAAATATTTATCAAGAGAGACATGGATGGTTTAGGTAGTTTTGATTCTAGGAGTGATGAAGGGATATTCCTTGATTACTCAACTCATAGTAGGGCCTACAAATGCTACAACAAAAGACTAAGAAGAGTCATTGAGAGTGTGAATGTAAGAGTTGATGAGGATATGCATAAAGGAAGACAAGCACAAGTGAACTGGTATGATGATTCTGGTGATGAAGGTGAAGAAGATCAGTCAGACAATGAACTGGAAGAAGCATCCAATAAGGTCCATAAAAGGTATGTTCAGAAAAACCATCCGAAAGAGAAGATTTTAGGTAACAAGAGTGATGGGGTGCAGACTAGAAGAAGACTTGCCTGGAATGATGAACAAGTCAATTTATGCCTCATGACTGAAATGGAACCAAAGACATTCAATGAGGCCAGCAAAAGTCAGAAATGGATGGATGCAATGGAAGAAGAGTTGCAGTAGATTGAGAAGAACAAGAATTGGGAATTAGTCCCTAGACCAACAAACAAGAATATCATTGGCACCAAATGGGTCTACCAGAACAAGATGAATGAAGAAGGTAAAATTGTTAGGCTTAAAGATAGACTTGTGTGCAAGGGTTACTCTCAAGTAGAGGGCATTGATTTTGAAGAAACATTTGCACTGGTAGCTAGACTAAAAGCAATTAGGACGTTTCTAGCTTTTTCAGCCTACAAGGGTTATAAGGTATATCAAATAGATGTAAAATATGCCTTCCTCAATGGAAATTTAGAAGAAGAAGTGTATATGGAGCAACCAGAAGGGTTTCTGTTACATGATGATGAAAAAATTATGTGACGATTGAAGAAGGCCTTTTATGGGTTGAAGCAGGCTCCTAGAGCATGGTACTCTAGACTAGATAAGTATCTAAAAGAGCAAGGGTTCAGAAAAGGAAGTGCAGACAATAATTTGTATGTTAAAGTAGAAGGCAACCACATGATTATTGTGGTTGTGTATGTGGATGACATCATTTTTTGAGGTAACAAGGACTCTTTATGCAAGGACTTTGCTGATTAGATGAAAACAAAATTTGAGATGTCCATGCTTGGAGAGTTGTCATTTTTTCTTGGTTTCCAGGTCTCACAACGAGACAAGGGAATTTTTGTCTCTCAAACCAAGTATGCTCGGGACATGTTGAAGAAATTCCAAATGGAAGACAACAAACTAGTAAGTACCCCCATGGTGACCGGATGAAAGTTGAGCAAGGATGATGAATCAACGGTAGCAAATCAAACATTTTATAGATCCATGATTGGCAGATTTCTATATCTTACTGCTTCTAGACTGGATATAGTGTAGGCAATATGCATGGTGGCTAGATTTCAAGTTGCACACAAACAATCACATGTAAATGTAGTTAGGAGGATATTCCAGTATATACAAGGGACACTTGATTATGGACTATGGTATCCCAAGCAAGGGGATTTTATCTTGCATGCCTACACTAATGATGATTAGGCAGGGTACATTGATGACCAAAAGAGCACAAGTGGTGGTGCATTCTTCCTAGGTAACTGGTTGGTCTCATGGCACAACAAGAAGTAGGATTCAGTTTCTCTATCTACAGCTAAGGTAGAATATATTGCTGCTACCACATGCTATTCTTAGGTGCTATGGATGAAGCAGACCCTCAAGGATATCCAGGTAGAGATGTCTGACCCCATTTCCATCTAGTGTGACAATTCCAGTGTAATTAACATATCAAAAAATCTAGTTATACACTCAAGAACAAAGCATATTGCCATCAAATATCATTTTCTCAAGAAGAAGGTGGTAGATTAGGAAGTCAAGGTAGAGTTTGTCCCTACAGGTGAACAAGTGGTTGATATCTTCACCAAGCCTCTACTGGTGAACATATTTGAGTATCTGAGACATAAGTTAGGAGTGGTGTCACTTGCTTCATGCAGTTAAATGTGTATGAAGATCTATGGTTTAGCGGAAGTTCATTGCAAAATTTCCTATCTCTTGGACCATATGTTGGACATAAGAGGACATCAAGTGATTATGCTACAATACCGACATGCTTGAGCTTTTGGGCAATACTCATTAGTCCTCATTTGAAATTTATTTTAATGTCTATTCAATTTGTACTTTAATAAAAAATCAATTGGACCACTGGGTGAAAGGAACACTAGACAGGTGTACCGGAAGAACAAACTATAGAAGAAGGGAATCATTGTAGGAATATCCAAGAGAATTTCATGATTACGGGAATTTACTTTATCAATTGGTAGCGCTCATAGTACAATCACATTTGATTCTTATGAATAATTGATGTTAGTTGGTGTCTTTGTCCTCCATCTTATATGTTGCTGGTTGAGCAGATAGTGTGTCAAAGGGGGGGAATAAATCAGACAATAAAATACCCTGACCCTTTGTCATTGTGTCAAAGGGGGAGAAATCTACTAGTGTGGAGACTTGCAAGTGTCAACATGTGGATAATTGTAGGTGTGTTGACATCAATGCTAAAGGGGGAGATTACTGGCATTTGGTTGTCATTGATGTCAACCGATATGGAATTGTCACTGGTGAGTAAGTAGTAGTGACCGGTATGAAGGATGCACTGTGTAAGTAGAAATAAAAGGTATGTTACCGATACACATGAAGTGAAACATCTACTGGTAAGAAGGACAACCCATAAGCAAGCAAAAGATAACATGGATGTGATCACCTGTATTCAAAGAGAAGTATAATACAATTGGTAAATAGACTTAGTGGGTGGACCAGTGTGTTTTATGGAAGATCAACTTGATCCACTGATAGAGAAGAGGTTAGCAGGTATGAAGGTCCACCGATGAAGTTAGGTTATACTAGTAAGGTGAGTTGAACCAATATTAAGTCTTGGTCAGTGAAGGATGTCAAATCGACTTTGTAGTCTAAGCATAGGTGGATGTTGACAAGGATGATAGGTGGACACCAAGTGGTCAACACCCAGAGGTCGGTGAAGTGTTCATCGATGTGGTAGTTTGATGAGTACGTTGGCATTAATGAAGAACCCACACATTATGGAACGATGGCAGGATATTACAGCTCAAGGAAGACAGAGAGGCAATATGATTGATCTGATCCTGTAGGACAATCTAATCCTTTTGGTTGTTGGTTGAAGGAAACAACTGAACTATTAATGGTGATGTACAAAGAAAGACCAAAACGCATGTTGCTGACATCTAAAAATAGAAAATGTGCATTGGAAGGCAAGGATATGGCAGTGCTAATTGATATAATGAAGATCATCGTTCCAGAAAAGAAGATCAGATCAGATATGATACGGATTGAGTTAGTAGATGAAAGCCCTAGCATACCACCATTTGAATATTGCTTTTGGTGGGAACTCTCAAATATAAATATGTGAACTCGAAGACTAAAGCGATTGATGTTGGATGCGAGTTGTGAGAGAAAAGAGAGCTTGAGAAAGAAGAGAGACTATCTATCTGAAAGTTACTTTCACAAAGACTCCAACTATGGAGTTAGCAGGTTTTACCAGTGAGAGGTTCTAACTGGCAGAGATAAAGTAACCATTGAGTTGTTATAGTCTTAATATTCAAGTGTACCGATAGGGATTGAAAGGTCAGGAAGGCATCCAAGTGTGGTATTTCACAGGGTGAGGTTCAAAGAAAGAGAAGAAAGGAAGAGAGTAACCGGTAAGTGATCAGAGAGAGTAATCTAATAACCGATAGTCGAAGAACCGATGAAACAAAGGAGGTTGGTAACCAACAGACATCACTTGATCAAGTGTTGCAAAACTCATTTGCAACAAGGTACTATTATTGCATTAAATTGTATTTAATTGTATTACACCGAGTTGGTTCTTGGTGCAGGGGTTGGTGCCCTAAACTTTGTGATTAGTGTTTATTGTGAGGCTAGATTAGAGCAGTAGTCTCTAGCAACATTTCTCATCGAGATTTTTCCCACATTAGGTTTTCCTCGTATATATGATGTTATGTGTTGAGTATCTCTGTTTGTTTGCATTTGATCACTTTCCTTAGCTCACCGATATATCCTCCTTGTGTCTGATTTGCTAACCAATACCAAGAGTTTGGTTTAAAAGGTTTAGAATATTGGGAACCACTTATTCACCCCCCTCTCGGTGGTACATTGTGTTCAATAGGAAGAACACCTTTTGAGATTGTTACCAGAGTGCATCCTAGAGGTATATTAGAATTAAGAGATCTTAGGAGTGAATACTTGAGGAGTTCAAGAGTAGAAGAATTTGCAAATCACATGAAGGACTTACATATTCAGGTTAAGCAACATTTGGATGACGTGAATGACAAGTATAATGAGAAAGTAGATGAGAAGAGGAGACATAAGGAATTTAAAGTTGGCAATGAACTGATGGTGTATCTGAGAAAAGAAAGATTCCCGATTGGAACTTATAATAAATTACATATGAGAAAGTTTAGACCTTGCAAGATTTTGAGGAAGTTCAGTTTTGGGAATGCATATGAAGTAGAGTTACCGAATAGTCTGAGTATTTCACTTGTGTTTAACATTGAAGATCTTCATGAGTATCATGAACCAAAATTCAGTGAAGACAATATTGCAAACTTGGAGAAACAGTTGCCCTGGAAGGAATTGGATCAGATTGAAGATATTTTGGACAGTAGGATTGGGCGTAGTACCCGAAGTAGTCAGTATAAGGAGTATCTTGTGAATTGGAAGGACATACCAGTTGAAGATTCATCTTCGATTTCTTAGGTAGAGGTAGACTGCCTTGGTTTTCTGCTAACCCCAGTAAAGTGAGAGACTCACTTTTTCAACAACCTCAGATGTCTAATGCAGGAGCATCGCTGGTTCATAGCAATCTTGCATCAACCAAAAATATTTCCTTTCTGTTTTGCTTTCTGTTTGTAATTTCAACATTTCTTCATGTGTGTCCCAGAATTGGCTCACCAGATCCCATGGAGTTGGATTTTACTTGAATACTTGATCATCTTCCTTATTCCCAAACTGTGGAGCATTTGGATTGTTTTCTGGCAAGTTATCACTACTGGTTTATGTGATAGTTTCCTGTTACTAGTTGCCTAGACCTATTTGCATGGGTGATCTATTAGATCCCTTACGTAGCTTGCAGAGCCCTGAGCATTGATTATGATGTTCCTTAGCATGTGGTTGACCTTTTCTCATGATCTACACTTCATCCTTTGGATTTTCCAGAGGAATTTCTTCAACAGAGGCTTACCTTGTTAGTTTTGCACGTTAGGTCTTGTTCTTCGAGTTTTGATCCCTTTTTGAACCGATCGGATCCCCTTGGATCGTATAAATCATTTTAATAGATTATTAGAATGTTATCAAGAAGTTAGATAGAGCATAAAAGATAGATCTTAAGATTTGAGGTCCCGGTTGTGACCTGTTCTATATTTTGAGCATGTTTTAGCAAGCTTGTGAGCCAGTTTTTGTAACTTGGGTTGTTACCGGTTGGTTGGAATAAGTTCTCATGTTATAATACAATTTTTTCTACATTTCCTCCATCATGTCCTTGTGTTTTCATTGTGTTTACTCTTGCTGATAGGTCCGGATAGATCTTTTTGAGGTCCCTAACTGGTGATTGCTTCACTTACGAAGCCCCATGTAGAGGAATGCAATGCACACAACAACAATGACTACCACAACCATAGAAAGGAAGATATATTCCTAAACTATATGAGCCATTGGGTTTTAATGATATTTCTGAGTGTTTAGAAAAGCTTCTTTATGAGCTTAAAAAATATATGTTGAGGTTCCATGAAGAGGAAAGTGAATCAGTGACTAGGCATTTGAAAGCATTTTACTAGTTTATTGAAACTTTGAGATTTTCTCAAAAGAATTGATCATGAAACTTTTTGTGATGACACTGGAAGATGTTGCAGAGAAGATTTTTTAGGTTATTGTCCCCATGAAGCATCTCATCATGGGAGGAACTTGAATGGTGGTTCATAGAGGAGTTCTATGGCATCATTGAAGAAAATGTATATGTCATCAATCCCTTAGTCCATTCTCCACAATGTTCTACATTCCATAATCAGATTCAAAAAAATCCATATATTGATCCTTCGGTACATATTAAAGCATTCTTCAACATAAAGAGAAAGGAAGGTGAATCTATAAAAAAAATTGATTGGTAGAATGATAATAACTTATTTGCAAATACCTGATGATATAAGGCCTGATATATCTGCACTTACAAAATTACTCATGAGGGTATACAGACCTGATAATTTACAATTAGCATGTCCGGTTGCTATGGAAATAAACATGGCACTACATTATGTACATGAGAAGAGTAATATCAACATAAGAGATGCAAATGAAGATGAATATATAGGAGAATCAGTTATCCCTTTGGAAAGCCCATTTGATGAGGAAACAATCATTGATATTCATGACTGGGAGTCAAAACTTGAAGAAATAGTTGCTAACATTAATAACGAGGAATGATCTCCATGTGAAGAAGCATACTTATCTGACAGTGAACAAATGATTGATTCATCCAAATATGAGAAGTACAATGATTTAATTGATGAAGAAGAATGTACCAGTCATGAAGAAAGTGAATCCATACCTAAAAGCCATGAGGATACTTTGACAGGAACAAAAACATGTATCAGTAACAAAGAGGAGGAAGAATGTTTTCTCAGTAGTGAACAAATTTCAGATCTTTTGGATAGAGAGTATCAGAGAAATGAAAGAAAGGCAATGAGGTGTATCATGGACAATGGATAGCATGTGAACATACACTTGAAAATAACTTCAATTTTTTTTTCTAATCAGTTGGATAGTGACATGACAGAGGATGGTTGTAATTTGGAAAAAACTTTATGTGATAAGTCCTCCTATTTCTTTGATAAATACAATAATGACAATGAGAGCACATATGATGACCGACAAATTGAAGAGTCAAATGAGTATAAAGATCATTTTCAATTTTTTAGATAGCGATGATGAAATGATATAATGCCATAATGTACTTGATAAAGACCTCTATGTGTTCCCAAATCCATTGTATGAAAAAGAAAAAATTTCAGACAGTATGGACAATATAGATATGTGTGGAAATAACATGGGTGATAATATGATGAAATCATGTGATAAAAAATCCATAGAGGAAAAGGAGTTTCAGGAAGAAGGTACACCAGACAAGGTTATGCAATATGATCATCACATAGAGGTAACTACATCCCAAAATGACTTCCAAAATTTTTATGGCAATAATAAGGTGTATTGTGAAGCAGTACAAGAGGAGGAAAATAATTATTCCTCAAATCCTAATGATGATACTCCTAAAATAATTTCACCTAAAAATAAAATAAAATGTGAAAACTGTGGTAAGATAGATAATGTGCAAGATGCCCAGAATATAGGGACCAATAGTGAAAAATATGTAAATCAGAGACAATTCCAAAAGGTATATTTTCATAAACATGAGGGTATCATTGTTTATCAGAGTTTGAGGTCTCTTGTGATGAAGAAAGGAAAAGAAAATAGTTCAAAGGATCCTTGCCATGATTCTATGATGGAATATGGAGATGACAACAAAAGAAATTATAACATATATGGCAAACATGGAAAGATGACAATTGATAGGCTTTATGATGGAATTAGATTGCACAATAGTATGTACCAGGTTGGCATGCTAATACATGATGAAAACCAGGTATTTGATCCAAGAAAAATCAATGTTCAGTTTTTGGTGACCTAGGGCCATCAGATGTAGTCTTAATGTAATTTTCAAACGAGATGTGATTGGCACATGGTTTGCTTACACCAGAGATAGTTGGATTCTTGCTATACCCACAAGGGGTATGCATCCCCAAACACAACCATTGTTAGAACCCTAAATTTGCATAACAATACCCCTAACATGATCACCAAGATTTTGTATTTAAAATGGTGAAAGGTTGAAGCTATAGAAGTTTTCTTTTACATTAGCATAAAAACCCACATACTATCTCCATTGTGCCTCAATCCTACTTGAATAATTCCTGACATGCCCAGGAAAGATCAGTAGAATAACCTTCACTAATCAATATTTCATGTATACATCAGAATAGCTATTTCGATTTGATAAATCAATGTCAGATACTAATATCGGGATAGCTAAGTCGATCCAATAAATCAGTGTTGAACATGAACATCGGGATAGCAATGTCGAACATGAAGTCTTGACTGCCTATTAGAATAGCCATCAAAGGCGAACAAACTATATTTTTCAATATCAATAGAGTAAACTATCTCGATGCATACATTTCAGGATACATCATGTCGATACAAGTCTTGGCCGAATAGAATATGAGATTGGGGTAAGTTCAAAAGGCTATCCAGATGGTGTAAGTTATCCCGACGAAATTAAATACAAGCAGATGCATTATGTAGGTCCATCAAAGTAACCAAAGAAGTCAGAATAGCATGTCAATAGAGTTTTGACCATTAAAACTATCTCTATGATGGATAGATAGAATAGTGTCGGGAGAACTATCCCGATTATGTACTTATGACTGAGGAACTGATATTGGTAAAACCTAAGGCGATAAAGGAGATTAAAGAAGATGCCCCTGTTGATATAACTAATGAGATCAGGATAATGGATTATCAATAATCCAATAGTACAACCTATTCTAAAAGTAAGTATATGTAATGACATCAGAACAACTACTTTGATGGCACACTCTCGACCGAACACCTGTATCGTAATAACTTATAGCGAAAGGAGGAGTCAATGGCAAAAAATTCCATCGAGATAACATGTGAAGTTGGGCATACAATTTTTTGGTATGCCGATAGTTAAAACAATCCTCATAAGTATCATCCAAGATGCATTTGGCATAGGTAACTCAAAGAGAAAATACAAACGAAATGAAGGATTTCTCAGGTGATTGAAAAAAGTTTTGCCGACAAAGCAGAAAGCACACGAATCGACATGAACATATCAAAGAGACACCTCTGTCAGGTTTTCTTCATATATATAGGATTCAAAATGTAAATTAAAAAAAAAGAAATAATTAGGAATTGTAAAAAAGATAATACGAAAAAAAATCATAAGATTTTGTAATATATCATACCATAAGGGTATTATCACTGTTGTCCAGTGTAATTCTATTTTAAGAAATACAAAATCAATATTCTTCCTATGTATATGTGATATTCAGGTTAATGTGGTTCATTATTTTGAATCTGCCTGCTATTTCAATACTGAGAAAATTGGAGACTGCATTAAGATTTCTTTCTATATATTATTGCTATCTTGTTATTTTTAGTTCATGAACAACAAAACATGTATTCTTGGATAAGTTGCTATAAGGGCTTGATTAAATTTGTCATATAGTGACCATCATAATAAGAGTAGTAGTTGTAGGAAGAACAAAAGTGGATAGTTGTAAGACTTTCTAGTAAGGAGACCAAAAGAGATAATGTTCTATAAGACACTGTGCCCATTGAGAAGAAAGACATTGGTCTATATTGTGTACTCAACATTGCATCCCTTCGAAACTGATAACTCAATGATGAATATCTTGTACCAAACTGGTACTAAGAGGGGGGGGGTGAATCAGTACCAACACAATACACTCCAAAACCGGTTTGACAGCAAATACTCTAAATGACTGACAAACAGGGATACCGGTAAAACAGAGTGCAACCGGTCACTCAATAAGCTTTCCTCTTAGCTCAATACTATAGTATCATTATATTCTTATGCATAAATAGGTAAACTTATTCATTAGATCTTCACAACAGTGAGTTCGATATGTTTTATTGACAGGCATAAAACATAGAACCTTCATGCGCTTAACAGATAAAACAAAGCATCACAAGACAAAAGCATTTCACATGACACACATATTTTCACGTGGAAACCCAACTGGGAAAAACCACGGTGGGGATGAATACCCACAAGTTTCTTTTTGAACTCTTTAGAAGTCCGCTCTGTTAGGAGCCTTGTTCAGTTAAGGACATTACAATAGGTTCTGGTAGGAACCGATCCTGTTAGGAATCACCCGGTTAAGGGTTAAACCTGTTAGGGTCACCTTGTTAGAGGATTTCAAGAACTCAATAGCTGAAAGGATCTCCTAAGCTTCTCTAGCTTCTCAAAACTCATTAGCCTCGAGTTACTCGGTTAAGGGATTTGAATCAAGCCAGTTAAGACCACCCGATTTAAGGGATTTTGAATCAAACCAGTTAAGGCTACCCTGTTAGGGGATTTTACAACTGTTGAAGTGGTTAGAGATCAATAGGTATTACAATGATCTATTAACAGCACTCGATGCTAATGCAGATCCGTTTAGGCTCCTCTTTTCCTTCTACACATTCACTTTACAGGTATCTCTTCTCTCCTTTCATCTAGCAAGAATCACGTATCACTTTCCTTGGATACACACTCACAACTTCTGCCAACAACCTCAGAAAAAAATCCAACATCGACCTTATAGGAAACATACAGGTCGGTAGCAAAAACCCTAAACCTATTAGGTTAAGCAATTCAAATGGTTCGATCTTGACCGTTGAATCATGCTGCATTAAATGCAACAATCTTGAATCGATCTCAAGACATTCTCCATCGTCCATTATCCACCATTTTCATGGCGGCTGATAACCCATCACGCATTATCACCGTTTGACAGACTTTGCACATTCCCAAGGCAGATAGGAATAGTCATCTTCATGCAAGATCCTTTACGCACATAGAGCATCATACTACTAACTCATCACACAAGGACCACCGATTGAGTCACACAAACTTAAGGTACTCCACCCGGAAACCCTAAAGTGGAAGCTACCTACCAACCGGTAGTCATACAATGCTTCCATGTGCCAGTTCCCATAACTACATGCTGATTCACCTTGAACAACTATGCCACTTCACTTTGGCATATAGACCGGTTCATACATATGTCGGTTCCTCTCTCTCTTCACCTATCACATGTGTTGGTTCACACCATGTCTCATATTGACATCAATGACAACATACAATATCATTATGTCTTCATGCCAGTTTACATAATGCCAACAATCTCCCCCTTTGGCATTGAAGGCAATATACAAGAGATATCTTCTTGCTTCACTCCTTGTCCCCCTTTGACAACAATGCCAAAGTGGAGGTACAATCATCACTGTTCCATCATGCTGCTCCCCCTGAGGAGTAGCATCCTTAAACACACCAATCAACCAAAGATTTGTCTTTCCAGTACCTGACTGATGTGGAACAATCACTTTTAGTTCACCTCCTGAAGGGGCAATACCCCTAATTCACCTCTCAAATGCACAAATGTTGTCTTTCAGAGAGGCTTGGTGAATATGTCTGCTAACTGCTCCTAACTGGACACATGCTCCAGTGCAATCTCTTTATTCTGAACCTTTTCCCTCAAGAAATGATACTTAAGCTCAAAATGCTTGGTTCTAGAATGTAAAACTAGATTCTTTGATATATTGATAGCACTTGTGTTATCATAGAATATACTTACCGGTTCAGATACAGGGATGTTGAAGCCTTCCAGTACATGCTTCATCCAGATTGTCTGAGTGCGGTTCATGAAAGCTACAACATACTCTACTTTCGCTGTAGACTGAGAGATACAACTCTGCTTTTTACTCATCCATGAGACCAGTCTACCACTGAGAAAGAATGCACCACCGGTTGTGCTCTTCTGGTCATCCACATTACCGGCCCAATCAGCATCTGTGAATACTTTCAGAATGAAATTATTGTTGTATGGGTACCACAATCCATAGTCAATTGTTCCCTTCAGATACCTAAGAATTCGCTTGACTGCACTCAAGTGAGATTCTCTTGGACTCTTCTAGAACCTTCCAGTGATGCCAACTACATGTGCAATATCCAGTCTGCTATGCACTACATAATGCAACTTACCAATCATTGATCAGTATTCCTTCTCATCAACCAGTGCGGAATCATCCTCCTTTGTCAATTTGCAACTGGTCACCATCGGTGTACCAACCGGTTTGCTATCTTCCATGCCAAAATTCTTCAACACCTCTTTGACATATTTGGATTGAGTGATGAAGATTCCATCTTCCATCTGCTAGATCTGCAGTCCAATGAAGAACTTAATCTCTCCTATGAGTGACATCTCAAATTCTTTCTTCATCTCATCAGCAAACTCATGACTCATCTTGTCATCTCCCCAAAAGATGATGTCATCAACAAAAACTTCACAGATCAAAATCTGATCTCCTTCAGACTTCAAGTAGATATTGCTATCTTCACTTGTTCTCTCAAATCCAATCTTCACAAGATGGGAATGTAGGCACTCATACCATGCCCTAGGTGCTTGCTTTAGACCATATAATGCTTTATGTAGCCTACATACCATGTCACTGTCTTTAGATAGGGAAAACCCATCTGGTCACTCAATATACACCTCCTCTTCAAGTATACCATTTAGGAATGCTGATTTTACATCCATTTGATATATCTTGAACCTCTTAAAAGTTGCATATGCAAGAAGCATACAAACTCCTTCCAATCTAGCGACAGGAGCAAAGGTTTCCCCATAGTCTTCACCTTCTTCTTGAGCATATCCTTTGCATACCAGTCTAGCTTTACTCCTAATCACTGTGCCATCCTCATTCAACTTATTTCTGAACACCCATTAGGTGCCAATGACATTTTTATGCTTTGGTCTGGGTACCAAGGACCATGTACCATTTTTCTCTATCTGGTCAAGTTCTTCTACCATTGCCTTGATCGAGTCTTCATCTTTATGAGCCTCTTTGAATGACTTAGGCTGAAATTCAGAGATCATACATGAGTTTTCTCTAATCTTTCTTCTGGTAAGGATTCCTGCATCCTTATCACCTATGATCTGCTTGGGATCATGATTCAACTTGACATACCGAGGAATGGTCTTAACTAGTTCTTCTTGTTTTTCTTCTTCATCCTCATCTTCAATAGTATCAACATTCACCAGTTCAGGAACACTGTTACTGGTACTCAGTTGACTAACAACCGATTGCCAGAAAGTTGCAACTGGTTCATTTATAGCTTGCTCACTACCGGCCTCCTCAGTCTTCTCAGAGGATTCATCAACTCTTACATTGATGCTTTCCATAATTCTCTAAGTCCTATTGTTGTAGCACTTGAAAGCTTTACTCTTGGTGGAATATCCTAGAAATATTCCCTCATCACATTTAGCTTCAAATTTGCCTTGATGTTCGCTCCTCTTGATGTAACATTTGCTACCAAATACCTTAAAGTAGTTAACCATAGGTGTCTTACCGGTCCAATACTCATAAGGAGTTTTGTCCTTACCCTTTTTGATGAGTACCCAGTTCATAGTGTAGACTACAATGCTCACCGCTTCTCTCCAAAAGGTGTGAGCAACCTTTCCTTGGATCAACATGGTTCTAGCTGCTTCAACCATAGTCTAGTTATTCCTCTCTGCTAGGCCATTCTGTTGTGGAGTCCGAGGGGTAGACAACTGTCTCTTGATGCCAAATTCTTCACAATACTTGTTGAATTCATTGGAAGTGAATTCCCCTCCTTGATCAGTTCTGAGACATTTTATCCTTTTACCGCTTTCCTTCTCCACTAATGCTCTAAAAGCTTTGAATTTCCCAAAAGCTTCAGACTTGTCTTTCAAGAATGTGACCCACATCATTCTTGAACAGTCATCAGTGAGAATCATGAAGTACCTATCACCCTGCACACTTCTACTTTTCATAGGACCGCATAAATCAGTATGCACAAGATCAAGCAAGTTGTCAGCAGTGAAATATTTACCTTTAAAGGTTGAGGAAGACATTTTCCCCAATTGACATTCTCTACACAAGGTATTATCTAGTTTGCTCAGCACCGACAACCCTCTAACTACCTTGATCTTACTAGCCTTCACAATGTTATCAAAGTTCACATGGCAGAATCTCCTATGCCATATCCAGCTATCATCAAGCTTAGCCATAAGACATGTACTTATATTTGCATTCAGATGAAATAGGTTACCTTTAGTCTGCATGCCGATGGCTACCAATTTACCATCTTTACCTTTGATTCTGCAAACTCCATTCTTGAATTGCAGAGTGAGACCACTGTCATTTAGCTAGGCAACACTTAGAAGGTTGTGTCTGAGACCATCAACCCAATACACATTGTCAGCACTACTCTTTCCATTCAAAGAGATGGACCCTCTTCCTTTGACCATGCATGGTGCATCATTGCCAAAGTGAACCACACCACCATCATACTCTTCTAAGGATAGAAACTTGCTCTGGTCACCAGTCATATGGTGAGAACAACTACTGTCAATGATCCACTCATTGGAATCATCAAACCGGGAGACAAGAGCCTTCTTGTCTACCACATCTTCCTTTATAGAAACAAACACAATGTCTTCATTCTCTTCATCTTCTGATTCCTCATCTGTGACACCTTCATCAACTGCCACAAAACAATTTCTCCAGTTTCCTCCTTTGAATTTCTCGAACCTTTCCGGTTTATCCTTGTTGTCATTATTAGGACAGTTCAGAGCAATATGTCCTATCCAGTTACAGGAGAAACATTTCAAAGGTAGCTTACCTTTGTATTTACCAGTTCCTTTTGAGAATTTCCTAGCAAGAAGTGCTTCAAATTCCATCAGAAACTCTTCATCCTTCATTTCTCTATTCTGATTAGGTTCCCCACTAGTGCTAGCCTCTTTTCCTTTTCTGGAAGGTATAGTAGAGGCTCTAAAAGTTGATTCTGACTTTTGAACACTACCATCAAAACTATTCAGCTCATAGGCTGTCAACTTGGCTATGATGGAGTCCAAGGACGCCTTAGACTTGTCTATTGATCTCAGCTCCTAAATAGCAGCAACCCTTATTGCATAGACCGGCAACAGGGATCTCAGGACTTTGCTAACCACACTGGAATCTTCTATTTTGCCACCTGCACTCTTTATCTCTCCAACTACTGTTTTGATTCTTATTCCATACTGCTGAATGGTCTCTCCTTCAACCATCCGCATGTCTTCAAACTTTCCTCTAAGGCTCTCTTCCTTAGCTTGTTTTACATGCTCATCACCACCATAGATATTTTCAAGAGCATCCCATACCTCTTTGGGATTTGCCTTGTCCTGAACATCAATGAACTCAATGTCAGATAGACTACTGATGAGGGCTTCCATGACTTGCCCATTTTCTTGAATCTCTCTCTTTTGGTCATCGGTGAGAGTACCGGTAGGAACAACATATACATTTTCAACATAACTCCAGTGTTGAACACCCATGCTTTTGATGAATATCTTCATCCTGTCTTTCCATATACCAAAATTTTCCCTGTTAAACTTTGGACCTTCCTTCTTCATCATTTGACTAGGATCTTTTCCTCAAGCGGTTAAGCTTACAACACAGAGGACCTGGAGGGCTCTGATACCAATTAATAACTCAATGATGAATATCTTGTACCAAACCGGTACTGAGAGGGGGGGGGTGAATCAGTACCAACACAATACAGTCCAAAATCGGTTTGATAGCAAATACTCCAAATGACTGACAAACAGGGATACCGATAAAACAGAGTGCAACCGGTAACATCCAGTATAGCTCAGTCAGTCATGAACTGGTCACTCAATAAGCTTTCCTCTTAGCTCAATACTACAGTATCATTATATTCTTATGCATAAACAGGTAAACTTATTTGTTAGATCTTCACAACAGTGAGTTCGATATGTTTTATAGATAGGCATAAAACATAGAACCTTCATGTGCTTAACAGATAAAACAAAGCATCACAAGACAAAAGCATTTCACATGACACACATATTTTCACGTGGAAACCCAACTGGGAAAAACCACGGTGGGGATGAATACCCACAAGTTGCTTTTTGAACTCTTTAGAAGTCCGCTCTGTTAGGAGCCTTGTCTGGTTAAGGACATTACAATAGGTTCTAGTAGGAACCGATCCTATTAGGAATCACCCGGTTAAGGGTTAAACCCGTTAGGGTCACCTTGTTAGAGAATTTCAAGAACTCAATAGCTGAAAGGATCTCCTAAGCTTCTCTAGCTTCTCAAAACTCATTAGCCTCGAGTTACCCGGTTAAGGGATTTGAATCAAGCTGGTTAAGACCACCCGATTTAAGGGATTTTGAATCAAGCCAGTTAAGGCTACCCTATTAGGGGATTTTACAACTGTTGAAGTGGTTAGAGATCAACAGGTATTACAATGATCTGTTAACAGTACTCAATACTAATGCAGGTCCGTTTAGGCTCCTCTTTTCCTTTTGCACATTCACTTTGCAAGTATCTCTTCTCTCCTTTGGTCTAGCAAGAATCACGTATCACTTTCCTTGGATACACACTCACAAATTTTGCCAACAACCTCAGAAAGAAATCCAACATTGACCTTATAGGAAACATACAGGTTGGTAGCAAAAACCCTAAACCTATTAGGTTAAGCAATTCAAACGGTTCGATCCTGACCGTTGAATCATGTTGCATTAAATGCAACAATCTTGAATCGATCTCAAGACATTCTCCATCATCCATTATCCACTGTTTTCATGGCGGCTGATAACCCATCACGCGTTATCACCATTTAACAGACTTCGCACATTCCCGAGGTAGATAGGAATAGTCATCTTCATGCAAGATCCTGTACGCACATAGAGCTTACGTGGCAACATGATTTGTCCTCCATCATACTACTAACTCATCACACAAGGATCACCGATTGAGTCACACAAACTTAAGGTACTCCAACCGAAAACCCCGAAGTGGAAGCTACCTACCAACCGGTAGTCATACAATGCTTCCATGTGTCGGTTCCCATAACTACATGCTGATTCACCTTGAACAACTATGCTGCTTCACTTTGGCATATAGACCGGTTCATACATATGTCAGTTCCTCTCTCTCTTCACCTATCACATGTGCCGGTTCACACCATGTCTCATATTGACATCAATTACAACATACAATATCATTAGGTCTTCATGCCGGTTTACATAATGCCAACAAAAACCAAGTCAAGAAAACATTTTCATTCCATAAAATAGATTTCAGTTTTAGTTTTGCACAGTAGAAGTAGAAGATAAACTTGAGGTCATTCTCATTTCCATGCCATTGAAGAGTGATTTCAAATAGGAATATTGTAACATAATCTGTCTAAGTATCATTAGTTGATTACAGTACAATAAGAGAATAGCTGGTGATAAGGTATACCCACCTTGGTCTGGAAGAACCAGAAGTGAAGGGAAGTAAGACCTAATTGGTCATTCCATTAGTTGGCCAAAATCAGTTGTTGGTCTTGATCATATAAGGTGGCATGCTCTTAGGGACCATCAAACCAGTGATTTTGAACTCCAACATTAAATATGAGAAGTGATATTGGCTCAAGTGACAATATTTTGAGAAAGTAAGTAGGCCACATAATAAAATTATTCCTATCAATTTTTTTCAAGTGCATATTATGACCAAAAGGATATTCATCAACACAAGTCAATTGCAAATTAAATATCTCATGGTCGACTGAATTTTCAAACCATTAGAATATTTTGGACTTCTTGTCAAATAAAAATGAGGATGCTAATGAGAAATTGATATACACTTAATATACAAACCCTACAAGGATAAATATGATAATACAAGAGAAAGATTATTGAAATAGAGCTTTAAAAAATAGAAGAGTCTAATAAATGAAGAATAAATTAGAAATCATAAATAAAACCCCAAGGCCAAAATTTAAGGGGGTGCATAATCATATGTGTCACCAATAAAATGTACACAAATATATCACATCATATATGATAATCTAAACATTGCTCAATTTAAAAATTTAGAAATTGTTCTCCTTGATAGCTACAACTATGTTTGTAAATGTGTGGTGTTGATAGACATAGTTTAAGAACTTTGTTATGCTAATATTTCTTTGATAATTTTTTGAAAAGGATAAAAGTTAGAAGGGGAATATGTGGTGTGTGCATAAGATGCTAATGTAAATTAATGGCAAGACATTGATGTTTTATGATGTTACAAATCTATCTTTCAAGAATTTTTTTTTTTTAATTTCTAAATGAGTTTTTTTGTTTAAATGTATAAAATCGATGTTGAGATTTGTCTTTAAATACAACACCATTGTACATGAGAATAGATTTTATTCTCAAGTCAACATATTCTAGTGGGTTGGAGGAAGGGAACATGGGCCTATATTTGAAATTCAATTATAAATTATCAACCTATTTCCACAATCACATAATTGAATTGGATTGATTATGGACTTGTGGATTCAACTTAGGAAAATGAATTGATAAACTAGAAATTATAATTAGTCCCTAAAATATGCATAAATGAAATCGGGTATTTTCAATGTATAAGGTTGAGCTTAAGGTTTGTCATTAAACACAACACCCTTATCCAAACGTTAACAAAATTTATGCTCTGGAACTAAATACTATAAGTGAGTTGGAGGAAGGTAACATGGGCATACTATTTGAATTTAAATTAAAACAATGTAGTGTTATTTCCAAGTCAAAGAATTGAATTAGGTTGATTTTGCATTTGTTTATTTAACCTAGGAAAATGTTAGGATAAACTAGAAAACATAACTAGTCTCTAAAACATGTATAAATGAAATTAAATAAAACTTGCACTATTCATGAACTTTCATGTCGAAACACATCGTTTATATATATCTCTAGATTTCCATATTACACTATGTATTAATTTTTGCATCAACATTTTGGATCACACTCTGTGATCCATCATTTAGGTACTAGTCATTCCATGAAGAATATTGCAACTAAAAGATATCTATACATTTTTAGAAGTATCCCTAGTCTACACAAATATATCACATCCTATATGATAATCTAAACATTGTTGAACTTAAAATTTAGAATCTGTTCTCCTTGATAGCTACAACTATATTTGTAAATGTGTGGTAGTGATAGACACGGTTTAAGAACTTGTTATGCTAATATTTCTTTGATAATTTTGTGAAAAGGATCAGAGCAAGAAGGGGAATATGTGGTGCATGTGTAAGATGTTAATGTAAGTTGATGACATGACATTGATGTTTAATGATGTATCTTTCAACAACATTTTTTCTTGATTTATGAATGGGTCTTTGTTGTTTAAATGTATAAAATTGAAGTTGATATTTGTCCTTAAATACAACACTCGTGCACATGAGTTAATGGATTTTACACTCAAGTCAATATATTCTAGTGGGTTGGAGGAAGGGAGGGCCCATATTTGAATTTCAATTATAAAATTGTAGAGTTATTTCCACAGTCATAGAATTGAACTGGATTGATTATAGACTTGTGGATTTAACCTATGAAAATGTATTTGATAAAATTGAAATCATAATTAGTCCCTAAAATATGTGAAAATGAAATTAGATAAATTCAAATGTATAAGACTGAAGTTAAGGTTTGTCCTTAAATACAACACCCTCATCCATTAGTTAATAGATTTTATGCTCAAGTCAACACAGACAAATGAGGAGAAGGAAGGGAACATAAGCAAATTATTTGAATTTAAATTAACAAAATTAGGATTATTTTCAAGTTAAAGAATTGAATTAGGTTGATTCTGCATTCATTACAATTTAACCTAGGAAAATGAATGGATAAACTAGAAAACATAACTAGCCCCTAAACTCTCTCAATAAAAGAGGGGTTAAAATTTATTCAAAGAAAAAGAAATACAAAGCAAGGGCATCAAACAACTCTATCAAGATCCACTGAGTGATCTAGCTGTTGAGACAAACCCAATGGTAGTTGACCCTTATCCACAATATTCTAGTTTTGCATTTGATCCAAAGTCCATTTGGCCAAACAATACACTACTCCATTCCACCCTCTAGGGATGTGAGTGAAAGTAATAGAATCCAAAGAAGCCCTAAACTATGTATAAATGAAATTAAATAAAACTTAGACTATCTATGAAATTTTATATCAAAACACATCATTTATACACGTCTCTAGATTTCTTGATTAAACTGTGTATTAGTTTTTACATAAACATTTTAGATCACACTCCATAATCCATCATTTATATACTAGTCATCATATGAAGAATATTGCAACTAAAAAACATCTACATATTTTTAGAATTACCCATAGTCCCAACCCATATCTTTAAAAGACTTCTTGTACTTTACATCACATAGATACAGTTCTAGAGCTGCCAAATTCATCCCCTGCATGACATTTTAAACTTCATTCATTTTATTCGATTAAAAAGTTTGTGTAACTTGGTGAGACCTAAATGTTTAAAGGTGTACCTTAACTTGAAAAGTTTGGATCCCACAATAGCGTTCATGACAACCACAAAAGAATTCAATAAGACAAACACCTATGGACAATCAACTGTGAGATTATAGTTTGTAGCAGTAGAGAAAGATAAAAAAATCTGTATTCCCATGAAAAAAATCTGTATTCCCATGATAGGTTTTAACGCTAGGGTTTGGCAGTTGTAAGGAAAAGGTTGGACAGAAAGGCGGAGTTGCATGGGATATAGCACTGACATGTCTAAAGAAAGGAAGGCTAAGCCTGTAGACTACAGTAGGAGCAGTGGTTTGGAGAGTGAGATGTCAACTGAAGGGGTGGTTTGTAACTTGTAATTGCACTACTTACGAGAGTCTTGTATTGTATTGTATAGAACTAGTCTAGGGGCTTCTATTGTAATATATAAGGGTAAGTGTACCTTAAGTAGTGTGCAGCAGAGTTCTGAGTATAAAATGGAGGTGAGTAAAGTGGGTACATTTTATTGCTTGTCGTTTTTGTCTAAGGATACCGTTTCTTGCATGAGGAGGGGCCCTGAGCATTTTGTCTCAACTCTTAATTTCTCCTTTTTTAATTTTATTCGCTTCACATACGTCGTTGTGGAATATTAATGCGTTTCGGAAAAGCAAAGCAAGGAGGATGTTGACTGATTGTGTGGGTGTGTTGAAGCGGGTTATGATTGAGACCTCTGAAACGCTGTTTTACAGATTTTTTTTAAATTGTCCAACACGCTTTTCGACGTCAGCGGTGATCATAAAAAGGGTGTGTTGTGTGTTGATCAGACTTATTATGTGTGCCTGCCCCAAGCTTATAGATTGAGAAAGAGAAAAGGATTTGGGTATTGGATTAGATTGAGAAAAAAAAGGATTTGGGTGTTGGATTAGATTGAGAAAAAAGGATTTGGGTGTTGGATTAGATTGGAATGGAGTGGAGTGGAGTGGAGTTGAGTTGAGCTGAGCGGCTGGCTAAACTGGTTTACACATAAATATAGATATATAAATACATACATATATAAGATTTTTGATATGTGAGGACAGTAGAGAAGGCTTGTAGGGTCCTAATGTTGTCCTGTGCTGTCAGCTGTTTATCAACAACTGGATGATGATGATGATAATGATGATGATGATGATCTTGTTGTTGTCGCAGAGCTTTTGAAGGTAATCTCTAAATGCTGCTGCCGCCGCTGCAAACTTTTATGATGGGCTGACTGAATTCTTCTTCAATGGCAGACTACTGAGTAATACTTTTTGGCCTGCAAAATTACTTAGTCAAGTCTGTTTTAGATCTTTACTTGTCTTTACTCTCTTTTCCTTTATTGGGCACTGATTAATTAGATTGCCATAGGATTTGGTGTCCTAAGTTCCCTCCTTGTTAATTGTTTTACCATAATACCCTGAGATGAGAGTTTTCTACACTTTAATGGTGTTTTCCAGATATCTGCAAGGACAATATGAATTCATTCCACTTGTTCTTTCAGAATCAAGTCCATGCTTCTGGCTATAGGTGAGTGGACAAATCATGGATAGAATCCATTTGCTTTTTCCTTGGCACTTTATTGTCTTCTTTCCACACTACCAAGCTAACTTTTGGTACATGGAGAAGCATTAGAGGTTTTAGATTCTTTTTGTTTTAATGTAACCCACTAATTCATCTTTGGTTTAGTAGAGTCCAGGATATTCTGGTGAAGTTGTGGAATTCATTCATTATGGTTGTGGACTTGCAGTTCATACATTACTGACCGTAATTGTTGAGTAGTTCTGATGCTATTTTTTTCAGATATGGATACGACCGATTCTACTGCAAGAAAATCCATGTCTTATGTCATACTGCTTGGTTCAGTATGGCCTTTCTGAAGTACACTCATTAGTAGTCCTCTCCTTTTCATCATTTCAGTTACTAATTATATTCCCCATTTCATTTTGATCTCCATCACTATTACTACTACCCATTCTTCCTAGGCGATTCTTGGGTATTGTTTTCCTTACCCACTTATGCCATGACGAATGCCAAACAATTTATCTAGGACATTGAACATAATTATTAGAGCGCAAAGAAGTCTATAAATTGTACTGTTTGCGTCACACTTTTAGAAATGGGAATGATTCTATTGCGAGTAAATCCATATCCTATTGCTTGCTTTAGTGTCCCCTTGAGTAGCTCAGAAGCTCACCCATCACTAGTTATCCTCCTCATGTGATCATTTCATTGCCTGGTTGTCGTCTCTTCTCTGATGATATTTGTTCATTAACTTCTCTACTAATTTTCATAGCTTACAGCGCTTTCTTTTCCTCCATTTGGGCTAAGATCTATCATAGCTCTTATGCTTTGCAGTCAGTTCAGAAACCCTCCAGTAAAAGGAGTTAGTGGCATTGTATGTAAAGCATTTGCAGTGATTCAATTGATTGTAAAATGAAAGCTGCAGCTTGCCTTGAATAATCTTTCTCTGCATGAAATATGGTCTTACTCAGCAACTGCATTGTAATTCTTTTGCCCCGCATATTCTAGACCTTAGTTTGGCTGCACTATCCATAAGATCATCTTCTTGGTCAGAGTTTTTATTTTATTTTTCTTCTTAACACAATAGTGGAGACTCCTTACATCATCAAATTAGTTTATGACAGACGTCTAAACAGAACTTTTTTTTCAGAGAGCAATAAAGGTTCTACCTTTGCTGTCTTTTTTTGGCTAATAAATTCCTCATTTTGCGAATGGATGCAACGTGTGCAATAAAGGAAAAATTATGAGGAATGCAAGTTCCTGCCACGTTCACTTCGTGTGTTTACTGCAGAATGAATTATTACATTGCATCGCAGCAAAGAATATGTGAATAAATGGATGAATTTGCTTAGTCAAAGAAATAATATTGTATTCATAGAACATGTTTGCCTTGCTTGCAGGTATTAAAAAAGCCACAATTGTATGCATTGTGATAGACAGAGAATCATTTTTCCTGGGACATTGTCGATCAGAAAAAGAGCAAAGTCATGGTTTTAGAAGCCTTAAACTCAACATCCCAAGTCTTTCTTGGGCCTCCTGATGAAGAAGAAGGAGGCTTTTATCATCCAGAAGGAACAGGAGGCCTGGCGTTGTTCCAGATGTTGGAAGGGATCACAAATAACAGCTGCTCTCTCGCTGACGACATGGAAGAAAAGCTGGCTGCTCTGGACCAACTGGAGAAACGACATAAGCCATGGCAACATAGCTTTCAGCAGCTTTTGAACTTTCCTCTCTCTCATGATGAATCCGTTTTTGGGATTCATGGAAATAATCAGTACGTTTATGCATCCGAGAACTTGAACATTTTGGGACAGATGCAGCAGCAGCAGCAGCAACAGCAGCAGCAGCTTTTTGAGCTCGAAAGCTGCATTACTCATGTTTCTGATTTGAAGACCGAGGCCAAAGATCAATCTGGCTCAGAGGCAATAGAAGAAGGTGTTAGCTCCTCTACACTACATGAGCCTAATTCTTGTGTGACTGTCAATTCTTCTTCTGAGAATTGCACCGGTGGGGCATTTGTAACTTCTTCAGAACCAATGACTAAGCCAGCCCAGTTTGCAGGTATGAGCAAACTCACCCACTTATGGAGGAGTAGAATTGAAACACTCAAAACTGATAATAAGCCCAAGCCCAGCTTCTTCTTTTCTTAATATATATAGTATACACTTAATCAAAGATGTTATAGAATTTGCAAATATGGTTTTCAAAGTGATTTTATTCGAGAGGATTCTTGAACAGATTTTAGATCAATGATTAGGATCATTATCAAAATGGTTACTGGCAAATTACGTTTTACAGTGTAGCTTACAATATGCGAAGTGCTGTGATGTCATGAGCTAATGTTATGCAGATTAAATGCCTTTGGGTTTTTATTTTGCTAGAAATAGCCATACACCCACCAGTCAAAATGGGGATACAGACCAAAAGAAAAACAAAGAACGGTCATAGATTTAAGATAAAAAATGCCTACCGTGATTTAAGATTTGCTAACAAAAATATGACAGAAGAGCTAATCTGTTTGCCTGCATCAAACTTGTTGCAATATATAGAGCTAGATTCATGTAACTAATCCACTGTAAGGTGTTCTTGATTGTTACTATAATTCAAGTACAACTGCATAAATTTAACGAAAGAGGCCATTTTTTTGTAGGTACAAGAATGGAGGGCAGGGAGAGAAGGAAGAGAAAACGGTCCAAAACCTGCAAGAACAGTGAAGAAGTAGAGAGCCAAAGAATGACTCATATTGCTGTGGAACGCAATAGACGCAAGCAGATGAACGAGCATCTGTCTGTCTTACGTTCTCTCATGCCTGGATCCTACATTCAAAGAGTAGGGGCATTTTTCATGCTTAAATGAATCCTTCAAGCTTAGTTTACAGTATCTCTGTAAAGCCTGTCTGCGAATAAAAATAAATACTTTTTGGCTTTGTCTGATTCTTGTGGGTTTTTAATATTTAATGTATTAAGTTTTAAGCTCTTGTTTAAGTTTCCTTTGATTGTCATGAAACTGAAACGTGGATGCTGTGACGCCGTCTAGTCTACTCTGATTTCAGAGATGATTTCTTTCTTTGTTTTGTTTTTGGCTTCATGTAGTACGATTTCTCTGCAAACTTTAGTTCTACAGTTGTACCCAATATTATGCTTGGCCTTCTAATGGAATGTTTCTAAATATGCAGGGAGATCAGGCATCTATTATTGGTGGTGCCATAGATTTTGTGAAAGAACTTGAACAGCTATTGCAATCACTTCAAGCCCAGAAGAGAAGGCGCGAGTCTGAGGAATTAGGTTACAGTCCCAATTCTCCCATTCCCTTCAATGGCTTCTTCCAATCTCCACAGTATACATCCTACTCTGCACAGTGGAAAAACACCAGTGACTCTTTCAATGATGTTACCAGCGATCTGATTGCAGAGAATAAGTCTGCAGTGGCAGATATAGAGGTCACCATGATAGAAACTCATGCAAGCCTCAAAATTCTATCTCAAAAGAGGCCTGGACAACTTCTCAAAACCATTGCTGCTTTACAAAGTCTTCGCATGACGATTTTGCACCTCAACATAACCACTATAGACCAGACAGTTCTCTATTCATTTAATGTCAAGGTAAAAAAAAAAAGAGAAAACCTCTAGGATTCTCATTTTTTTCACTAGATTAGACATGAAAATTCTGTGTTAAAGGATTAGTCAGATAGAGTTTTTCTTATTGGGACCAAATGGGTTGATAGGCACTATCCGTAGAACCCATTTGTGTGACTAATCCATATGAAATTTTATTTATGCTCATTTTCTTACTATTAATAGTATAATCATATTACCTTTTTATAGATGATCCTCCCAATTTACAATGCCAAATGGCATTTTCTATTGCCTGGTAAGATGTTTATCTTAGTTAAAAACCAACTGATCTATTGGATGGTTTAAGTGGAGCATTCACGCTAAATAGAGTTGATTTCTTGAAAATGAATTTTCATATGGGTTTTGTTCTTGTGCAGATTGAAGATGAATGCCAGTTGACCTCGGCTGATGAAATTGCAACAGCAGTGCATCAGATTTTCAATATAATCCATTCCAACACCATGAATTGAAAGCAAGGGAGGCTCATGTCTCCATATATTTGTAGTACATTCTCATTCTAGAGATCTCCTGTTCAAAGCATCTTATTTGAAGCGGGAGAATATGGTACGAATGATCTGCATACCAGATCAAATGCAGAAGCATTTATTGCTTATAAGAATTTAGCAGGATTCCTTCCCAATGACTATTCCTTCAAGATCACATATTCCCACCGTACCATGTCTATAGTATAGAAGAATGGAGTCATTAATGCATACCATGGAAGAGACCCTTTGACCCTTTTGCTCGTGGGTTTTAAATGCTCTCACAACTATTGTACTTCAGGGTAGTTTTCCAATTTCAGTTTTCCTCTACATTTACTGTTTGTTATACATATTCTTGATAGGCCTTGGCAAGAGAAACATTATATGTATCCATAAGAGATGAAGCTGTGGAAATATAATGCAGGTTTTTTTTACCACTTTGCTTTATCTATAGTACATTCCCACTCTATTATGTCTGATCATCATGGTGTTAAAAATGGTACAGTGTACCCATAAAACATTGTGAACAGCTTCCTTCCTGGTTAATCATATTGGCTTACCTATTAAATGGAAGTTAAACTCTAATAAAAGCTTTGTTTTAATTGTGTTTAATTTATGGTATCAATTGTGAGTTCATTTTCACGTTTTGGATCAAACTCTACGATCCATCATCCAAAACAAGAGAACAAGACAAGAACAACTTTGTTTCAGTTTTATAACTTCAAGTTAATTCCTCTCATACTACATTAAAGCTGTAACAAAAGTGTTGTTTTAATTGTGCTTAGTTTTTGGTATCAACTGTGTGAGTTTATTTCCTCGACGTTTGGAATCAAACTCTATGATCTATCATCAGAAAGAAGAGAACAAATCCATAACAGCTTTGTAACTTCAAGTTATTTCCTCCCCTAAACCAGTCTGCATATGGTTGTGTGTTGATCAAGTGTTTTCCATTTGAGTTGATAAGATATCCATCCAAATCAGGAAGGATTCAGACGGATTTGAAGAGTTTCTTGTGGTATTCTTTTTTATGATTAAGATATGACAAAAGCTTCTCCTTTTTTTTTTAAGATGATAAAGACATGTATTGACACTCTGTGAATTCAATAACAAAAGTAGATTTCTCTTGTTGTATATGTGTTTTAAAAATGAATATTTAGAAAGCTTGCTTGTCATTTTGCAACTGGGAAATGGACCTGGACAAGAAAATGTATGTTCCAGACTAAACACACGTCTAATCAAGTACACCTTTCATCTTTTATTCAAAAAGTCCTCATAAATTGAATTCATATGTTGCCATGTGGATAAAAGCTGTCATAAAGCAGTGAATTTGTCCATGTAACTTTCCGTGACCCTTATTAATTTTTAATTTCCTTTCAACATATATTCTAAGGATTGCAAACCTTTAAATTATAACTAATTTAATCTAAAAAATCAAAACTATATTCTAAACTCCTAATTATTTTGCTTTTAATTTGTTTTAAAATATTCTCCAGCTCTAACATCACATACATCACCATGGGATTCCAGGATAATTGGAAAATATTATAATTTAAGAAAACAAAATCTTAAAAATATCAAGTTGTACATCAAATTTAAATAGTTTTAAAACCATGGTTTTATGTAACGGTGGATTTCTTTTGTCTCATTTATCCCATAGAATTTGACAAGCTTTAACATGATGATTTAACTATTGGCTCTAGATTAGGTGCATCTAGTGAAAACATTAGGTTGTACCTTTCAAATGTTTTAAAGTATTCACGAGGAAAATTTACATCATTGGTTGCATTATTTTATTATTTTTATTTTAACTTAACATTATATTTTGTTGACCAAATCATCTAATATAAGTAAGATAAACATTTTCACCATTTAAATTACACACATGATTAGTGGTGGATAGTTCATCACATTTGTTTTCTTTTTCAAAAAGATTAATATATTAATTAAGTAATTATAAAAAAATGGACGAAGATTTTCAAATAGCAATAGCTGTCATTAAAGTTTAAAAGATAAAAATGACCACACATTTTTATTATTCAATGTATATTCACAAAACTATATTGATTATAACTTTTTCTATTATTTAGTCAATGTTGTACAATTGTATTGATATTGTATATAGGAATATTATTAGTCAATTTTGATAAGTAAAAAAGATAAGCTGGTTTTACTGGAGAAATGGAATACAATTTAGGAAAAAATTGTACATTAAATAACTAAGAAAATAAAGGTTTAGGTAATTTTGTGTTAAATTATTGATTTATAATATAAAGGGTGTTTTTAATCATTAGTGGTGGTTTTGTAATAATTGATGATGATTTTTGAATTATTAATTTAATTGAAAGTAATCTCATAATCACTAGTACATTATAGTTATGAAGCAACTATTTCATCACTTCATTAAGTGGTATTGTCACATGTTTAGAAATAATAATAACACCAAGAATTGTCTGAAATTCATAATTTGATGACTTCTTAGGACAATTGAAATTCCTAATAGGATTATGCCTATTTATTTAACACACGTAAATGCTTATGGAGGTACATGGGAAGGATTTGAGTTAAACTATTTGCCTTCTAGTAAAGTTCATAGGTTCACTTTATATTCATATAATAACATAGTGTGGTGTCGTAAAGTGTAACCCCTTACAATTTCACACGCCTTTCAAGGCCCTTGCTTTAGTGTGCCTCCTTCTAGGTCCTTTTAGCCCATTTTGGTCTTATCGTCATATGCTTATGAGGTGACCTATTCCAATGTCATAGGCTTGTGCACTCTGCAACCACCTTTAGTTTTCCCTTTTCAAGCTGGACTATGGTGCCTAGCTCCATAGTCTCCCCAAAAGGGGCGAGAACACACAAACACAAGAGTTTTATTCTTATTATTTCTAATTTTTTATTTGTATCTGTTTCTTTTCCTTTGTTCAATTTTTAACTTGTCTTTTATTTATTTATTTATTTACTATTCTTTTCTCTCTTTTTTTAATATTTTTGGTTATTCCTTTTGACTCTTGGTTTCCCTTTGGGCCTTGTCTTGTTGTTTCTTTTTGTACCTAGGTTTTCATGTAATACCACCCCTCTCCTTTCCCTCCCTCCTGTCTCCTTTTTAATTTGATTATTGGTCTACATCTTACATTTTTTATCTCCTTATGCTCTATTTATCATCCTGATGATGGATCACGGAGTGTGATCCGAAACGTTGTTCTAATCATGATATTTTGACATGACCATTGGAAGTCAACCTAAAAGTTAAAATACCTCAAGAAACCTATATAAAGGCATCATCTCTAATTCATTTGATAATCTTTTCATAATACACAAATTTCATTCAACCATTCATTCAAGAGAAAATTTGATTACAATGAGCATCAAGCTACAACAACTTATCTTCAAGTATGTTTTCATGATGGTTTTTTATATTGTTTATCATTTTATTGCATCAACACTTGGAGGACACATCTAAATTGCATCACCACCATTATCAATCAAAAGGTATAATATTATCAATTTAGCATTTCACTTCAAATTTGGCCTCTATGCTACCAGGGGTAAGCTCCCTTTTATAATCAATCATAACTATAGTCAAGGTTATTTCCTACCTGAGGTTTAACCTAGGTAAACTACCATATAGCACAACATCTTCCATCTTTTTTATGTACATCTTACAGATTCGATGATAGAAAGTTGGAAATTTGTATAGAGTAGATCAAGACACACAATTCTAGATTTCAAACAAGCAAAATCCTCAAGAGAGAAAGCTACAAAATCTCTCGATCTAAGATTCAAAGCCTCAACTCGCTGGACACATGTTAGGAATATGGCACATAGCTCCATATAATGACTATTTCAGGTCTAGAGTTTAGTGAGAGGTTCACTTTTTTTTCTCATTTCTAGATTTGTACTTTTGAGTTGAATTTCAGTTCTATATTTATCTATTTATGCTAATTACTATCGATTTCATAGTATTTTACCCAATTCTTGCATCTTGATATCAAATCATATCAAACACAAAAAGAGGAAATAATCATACACAACATCCAAGTTTCCTTTAGGGAGGAAGCTAGATCTTGGTGGTTATTTCCCCTAATGAAAAGATGTTGATTTGAGTCCTAATTTATATCTCTAGACTAAGATCCCATTTTACAACATTTCATTTTGGTGAACCCGACTCTTCTTAAACTTGTACAATTTCTAATTTTTTAGATCTGATTTTTGTATGAAATTTTTAGATTTAGATGCATTCACTTTTTGAATTAATTGCTTATGTACTTGAATTATTTATTTAATCGCATTGTTTCTCTATTAATTGTGTATGTTAGAAAGAAATTTTGTTTCATTGCATTAGACATCATAGACAAAAAAAGATATTTTATAATATTTTCACGTAGCTAAAAAAAAATTTGAGCCACTTTCCCAGATCCCATTCCATGTCATCACATTTGAGATAAAATGTTAGCCTTCTATTGTCTTGTCTCTACAATATGTTTTTCCTAGTAGTTCTACAACCAATATATTTGATGCATGTGATGTTTCCTTAGCCTCTCTTATATCACCTTATACCTCTCCCAAATTTTCTCTCCCTAATGAGGATATTTTGGTGCAAGAAGATATTTTTAACACTTTTCTCAATGATCTCTCTCATTGGGATGAAGCATTGAAGAATGATGTTGATTCTTTTAAAATGTACCTCCCCATGAGAGTACCTTGGTGCAATGGGATGACATTATGATACAAAAGATTAATCCCCTTAATGAAACATTACCTTATATTCACTCCAATGATCTCTCTTATAGAGATGAAGTATTGATGAATCATGGCGCTACCCATGAGGATATCATAGTGAAAGAGGATGATACCATTGAGACTTCCATTTATGAAACTTTACCTAACATTCACTTTAATGAAACCTCTTCTAGAGATGAAGTATTGGTAAATCATGCATGTCCCTCTCCTAAAATTGGTCCCACTCATGAGCATGTTTTGGTGCAAGAGGAGGATATCATTAACAATGTGTTCCAATTCTCTCTCTCTAATGATGAAGCCTTGGTGAATAAAAATCCCAATCAATTTCAAGTCAATGATATCCATATTTCTAACCATGCAAAATCTCTAATTATTATCCATATTCACCAAGATGCCTATTAATCTCAAAACAAACCTATGCTTCTTCTAAAAGGCATTAAGAATCCAACCAAACCTCCTAACTACATATTAAACTTCACAAAACAACTCACTCAAAGAGATAGGATGAATCAACAAGTGTTACAACACCCTGATTATCATATAGTAGCTCACACATATAACACTTGTAACACCAAGAAAGATTCAATTATTTTCCTTCTTCTCAACCTTTTCTTCCTTCACCCCTCATTTCTTACAACATTTTAGTAAGGAGTATGATCTTGTTGAGAAACTTTGTGCCACTCTAGCGAAGATCTTCCTTTGGGTTTTGATTCAAACTTCACTTACATACCATGGGATGCCCCAAGAAGTCTTACAAAAGGTAGTTGTATCACCTTCTGCTAGACCAAATGATATAGTAACTTTTATTGACCATATACATGAAACAAAAATGGATAATGTGTTCTCACAACATGAATTACTATTGAACACACCATAGGACTAAGAGGGGGAAGGGTGAATTAGTCTAGACCTTCAAACACTTAAATATTGATCTTCAAAATTTAAACCACAAGCATATAATCCGAGAAAAAATAAATAATGAAAGAATTAAGCACACCAAATACATGAACACTAGATTTACCTGGAAAACCCATTTAGGCAAAAACCATGGGGAGAATCAAACTCACAACATAAATATAATATGTTACAATATTGTCTCTAGAACACTCTGCTCCTAATAGAACTTGCAAAACTAAGGTGCACAACCTTAGGAAATGATGCAGACTTGCAAGGCTTAAAGTCACCATTTCAGGGGAAGATACAAAAAGCTGCCAAGAGACTCACTATCTTCCAAATAGAGAATGGTATAGCTGAATTAGAATGAATAAGATCTCTTGATCATGAAATTGACCTTGAACCAATGTGTCAAGGGTTCAATATCATAACAAACTCTTCTGATTTAAAAAAACTATATTTGAACTTTGTTACATTAAGAATATCATCATCAAAGCTCTTTACAATAGTCTTTCACACATCTCCAATACCATATCATTTGTATAGGACTTTCACACCTTTGGAAAATCAATTCACACCCATTCCACACACTCACTAATACATCCACACTCTTTTATAACCAAGATTAATCATCAACACCCTTAACTGGGTTAGCGACAGATATGATATACATTATTACATAAATTCGACTAGTTGGACCTAAAATATCAAATACAATCCACTTTAGGAGATAGAGAGGACCCAAAAATATTATAATACATTTCCAAACAATTCCAATGAACCACACACACTAGCACATCCTCTAAGGTCAACATTAAATGAAACATACATAGTTGAACAATGAAGCACACCAACTAGTTTGCCTAAAAAATATTTTACAGTACATGAAACTCAATGCTGATCTACACATGCCACGATGAGACATATTAACATCCAAACTCAACCATCAAGGAACATATAGACCAAAATAATATGATCCTTGTATAATGCAACATCACAATCAGTTCGAGACCAGAATAGATGACACATAAAACTCAAAACATCATAAATTCACTAGTTGATCAAGTTGCCACCTAAAAATAGAATTGGAACACTACATAGATCACATGAATAAATGCTTCAAACCACAACACCTAAATCCACATATCCATAAGCGACCATTCATACTCCAGACCTATTATGACAAACAACCTTACTGTTACAAGAAACAATAACCAACTCTACCAGCTGAGTAGTAGAGGACTTGTGAAATAGAAAGTGCAATGTACATAGAGCATAGACATTATATGTAGACCCATAACATATAATCTTCACATGATAGAGGAATGTAAGGAATTCTTCCATTGAGATATTAAATATTATTTCTTTCACATTAAGACTTCTATTGTATAACCCTTTAAAAATACATGAGCATATGCACTAGATAATTCAATAGTACCGGAACACATAAATAGTCTTTCCTGCATATTGGAAATTCCACTACAACATCCTTCCTTAAACATCTACGATAACTTTAGACAAGCTGACATCAATGAAAAGATAAGACAAGTTGACATTAATGACAATACAACACAACAACTCAAGTTTCCAACATTCTCTCCCTTTGCATTTATGGCAACATCACCAACAATGAGGAGAACATTCAACTAATTTCTCTCCCAATTTGTAACTCTCTCCTCCTTCGACATCAATGAAAAAGGGTACTCTACTATATTTTATTTCTCAAGATTACAATGCTTACTACTCCCCCTAAGAGAAGTCATTGCATCAATCCAGGAGAAAAGGATGAACTCTAGAAATCCCCCTAGAAGGATGCACCACTTGAATGCATCTAGTTTAAAAGAGGGGGGGCATTGACTCCCAACTTTTAGAAAAGATACTTAAAGATATCCTTTGCCAATTCTTTGGTAAATATATCTACAATTTGTTCCTTAGTAGGTATATATTTTGATCTTATGTCCTTCCTTGGAACCTTCTCTCTTAAGAAATTATATCTGATTGCAACATGTTTAGTCCTTGAATGAATTACTAGATTCTTTAAAATATTAATAACACTTGTATTATCACACAAAATAGGAATTGCTTCATCATACACTGCCTCGATATATTTTAGAGTCTATTTCATCCACATCACCTGAGTATAGAAATATGTTGCTACAATGTATTCTACCTCTACAGAGGATAATGATATTGAATCCCATTTCTTACTTAACCAAGTGACCAACCCGTCTCCCAATAAAAATGTACCATCACTTATACTCTTTCTATCATTTGCACATCGAACCCAATCAACATATGTATATGCTTTCATTTTGAAATTATCATGTCTTTCTTATACCATAAGCCATAGTCCATAATTCCTTTCAAATACCTAAATATCATCTTTACTTCTTGTTCATGCGATTGCTTAGGGCTGGCATGCTATTGAGCTACGAAACAGATAGCTTGCACAATATCTGGTCTTGAGGTAGTTAGATATAATAATCCTCCAATCATAGATCTATATCTTTTATGATCTACACCTAGAGATTCATCATCCTTACTTAACTTACAACCATTAGCCAAAGGAGTGGCAACTATTTTAGAATCATCCATCTCAAACTTCTTTAATAATTCATTGATATATTTGGCCTGAGAAATAAAGATGCCCTTTTCTAACTGAGTGACTTGTAGACCAAGGAAAAATGATAGCTCATCTATCATAGACATTTTAATTTATTTTTTTTGCATGAAATTCTACTAACTTCCTACAAACACTTTCATCTCCTCCAAGTATGATGTTATTAGCATACATGACAAAAATCAATAATTTGTTGCCTTCAATATTGAAGTAAATATTGTTATTGGTCATACCTTTTTTGAAGTTTTATCGTAACACATATCTTTCTAGTCTTGCATACCAAGCTTTAGGAGCTTTCTTGACTCCATACAGTGCCTTCTTTAATCTACAAACCATATCCAGTTCATCTATTAACTTGAACCCATCTGGTTGTTCAATATATACTTATTCCTCATGTTCTCCATTTAGGAATGCTGACTTGACATCTATTTGATATACCTTGAAATTTTTATGTCTTACAAACGCAAGGAACGTTCTTATAGCTTCCACCCTTCCTAATAGAGAAAATGTCTCCTCAAAATTTGTACCTTCAACTTGTGAGTAACCTTTGTAAACTAATCCTACCTTATTACTAGTGACTTTTCCTTCTTCATTTAGCTTGTTCTTAAACACCCACTTAGTTTTTATAACATTTTTGTCTACTAGTATTGGTACTAGTTCCCATGTCTAATTATTTTCTATTTGGTTTAGCTCTTATTCCATTGCCTTTATCCAAATTTCATCTTTTCTAGCTTCCATAAAGGTCCTTAGTTTAGCTTGGGATAAGAAGTAATAGTTTGCTTGATTACTAAGTTCTTTAGGTCTTCTTCTTGTCTGAACACCCTTGCTCTTGTCTCCAATGATCTAATTTTTTGAGTGATTCTTGTTGATATTTTTGTATCAACTAAGGGTCCAGTCTATGAGATGCTTTCCTACATAATTTGCATGTTATATGTGTCTACATAACCTTCACGTTATGTGTTGTTCCTTGTTGAGAACTTGCGGCGGGGTAAGTGCACAAAGATGGTGGTAAAAAAGAGAGGTATAAGTGGACACTTTTTTTTCTGAAATCAGGTGAACCTGGACTTAGAGGAAAAATTTGAAAGTCATCCACTCAAGATATGAAGATAATCACAGAACAAATATTGTAGTAATTTGAATCTAGTTTCCAAACTACTAAACCTTTTCAAAATTGGATAAGATTAAGGGGGTCAAATCCTTCGTGCACGAAAAACTGACCCTGTTTTTTTTCTGAAAAACATAACATAGTGTCTGACGTGCTCATCAAAAAAGTCATAGTTAGATTTAGTATTTTGACAAATCCTTTGGCATAAAGATAGTTAAGAGTGAGCACTAGAAGATGTGTATTTTTTTGTAATTTTTTGTTGAGTATTTTTTTTTAATGATTTTTCCAATCGAGCACATCCTAAAAATTTGGTACCTGTTCGTGCATGAAGCATAAGTTGCACTAAACAAATCGAAAATACAATTTATTTTTTTAAAATTGTAAAGAATCAAGTGCACTACAATAATAAATAAAGTTTTTAAAATTTGGATACGTATATCAAAAGTTATTCAAAAAATGGTGCACCTATGTCTGTGAGAACTATGGAGACACTAGTAAAAGAAATTCAATAATAATATGTTATTGTTGTTCAAATGAAAAAAAATTATATGGTTAGAAAGCTCAGAAGATGGGTGAAAATATGGTGGCAATTTTAGAAATACCCACTTTATGAAATGTAAACCTGATGATGACAAAGTCGATAAACCAAGTTGATAAAATAAAACACGTCAAAAACGAGAGAAATGGAGGGAAATCAAACTTCCAATCCGTAGCTTTGTCATTCAGGCCTATTTCCAAGCCTAAAAATTCAAAAGCACGTACGGGGGTACATATGGTTTAAAAAGCGCGTACGGGGGGTATTTATAGTGTAAGAAGCGCGTACGCGCGTGTTTCCCAATTAACAACACGTACATGCTATCTTTACTATAAAAAACACATACACGCTATTGTATAATATGTGTATATTCAGTATTATATATGTATATATATGACATTGTATATTTATATGTTTATATTATTATATTAAACATAGATATACACATGTAAGTGTATTGTCTCTCCCTCTCAAACACATACAGAGAGTCTCGCGATCTCTCTCTCTCTCATCTCTCTTCATCTCTCTCTCTCTCTCTCCTCTCTCCCTCCTCCATACCCCATCCCTCTTTCCTCTTCTCTCTCCATCATACCCCAGCTGCAACTGTGTCTGCACTTCTATAGAAGTAAGTGATTTATTTCTTATCTGCAACTTCCTCTTTGATTTTTATCATGTATTCTCTCCCTCCCTCACCTCTCCCTTCCCCCTCTCCTCTCTCTCCTCCTCTCCCTCTCCTCTCCCTCTCCCTCTCCTCTCCCCTCTCCCTCTCTCCTCTCCCACCCTCTCTCTCTCTCTCTCTCTCTCTCTCTCTCTCTCTCTCTCTCTCTCTCTCTCTCTCTCATCTCTCTCTCTCTCTTCTCTCTCTCTCTCTCTCTCCCCCTCCCTCTACCTCTCCCTTCCCCCATGTTCTCTCTCTCTCTCTCTCTCTCTCTCTCTCTCCTCTCTCTCTCTCTCTCTCTCTCTCTCTCTCTCTCTCTCTCTCCTCTCCCTCCCTCTCTCTCTCTCTCTCTCTCTCTCTCTACTCTCTCTCTCTCTCTCTCTCTCTCTCTCTCTCTCTCTCCCCTCTCCTCCCCTCTCCCTTCTCCTCTCCCTCTCTCTCCCTCTCCCCTATCCTCTACCTCTTTGTCTCTATCTCTGTCTCTCTCTCTCTCTCTCCTCTTCTCTCTCTCTCTCTCTCTCCCTCTCCCTCTCTCTCCCTCTCTCTCTCTCCCTCTCTCCCTCTCTCTCTCCCTTCCCTCCTCCCTCTTCTCTCCCTCTCTCCCTCCCTCTACCTCTCCCTTCCCCCCATGTTCTCTCCCTCTCTCTCTCTCTCTCTCCCTCTCCCTTTCTCCCTCTCTTTCCCTCTCCCCTATCCTCTCTCTCTCTCTCTCTCTCTCTCTCTCTCTCTCTCTCTCTCTCTCTCTCTCTCTCTCTCCCTCTCCCTCTCCCTCCTTCCCTCTCTCTCTCTCCCTCTCCCCTCTCCTCTCCCTCTCTCCCTCTCTCTCTCTCTCTCTCTCTCTCTCTCTCTCTCTCTCTCTCTCTCCCTCTCTCTCCCTTCCCTCCCCCCTCTTCTCTCCTCTCTCCCTCCCTCTATACCTCCCTTCCCCCCATGTTCTCTCCCTCTCTCCCTCTCTCTCCCTCTCTCCCTCTCTCTCCCTCTCTCTCCCTTCCCCCCCTCTTCTCTCTGTCTCTCCCTCTCCCTTCCTCCATACCCCTTCCATAACTTTTTAAGGCTTATTAGCGCGTACGTGGTACTTTTTACTCATAAGCGCGTACGCGGTACTTATTACTCATAAGCCAAGAATACCATTGGGCTTGCCAACATTTTATGGCCTAGCAACGCGTACGCGGTTATCAATGTAACTGTGTCTGCACTTCTATCACTATTGTATACATAAAAGTAAGTGATTTTTTTGTTTTTTGCATGATTTCAAATGATTGAATTGTTGTTTTTATCAGTTTTTTGTTTTTGCATGGTTTCAAATGATTAAATTTTGATTGTTTAATAGTTTGATTCCAAAAAATAGTGATAAGATGCATACTTATGGTTATTTATTTATTTTTGAACTTTTCTTTACATATATATATAATATGATTCTATTTAGGTCAACCGATCTCAACCATGGGAAAGAACAAGCAAGGAATGATGGAACAATGAGAGGCTTAAAAGGAAAGACAAAGGCAGCGTATGAAGAAATTGTGTGACATAAGAACAATGGGAGAAGAAGGTATGTCAACCTCAACATCTCAATTCGATTTACCAAATGAATATAATGCACCTAATGCAATTGAAGAAGAAACATTTGATAATTTACCGTTTGAACCTAATGCAATTGAAGAAGAAACATTTGATAATTTACTGTTGGAACCTAATGCAATTGAAGAAGATAGCGCATTGAATAATCAATTAAATGATGAACATATTACACCTTCTCTACTTGATGAATTGAATGTACATAATGCACTGATGTTAACACCTCCTAGAATCATTCGTAGGAAACCAAAGTATCTGATTGACATTGATGAGAATATATTGAAGTCAATGCCCAATAAAATGAATGAACGAACTTGTAGGAGAATGGTTAAAAGAATATGGAAAAACTATTTTAAAAACTTAAATCAAACCGCAAGATGTCAATTAATTGTTCAAATGATTAAAAATTTGAATTTTAGAGAGACAATGAAAATTCTAGGCCTAAGATCATCTGAAAGTAACAGTGAAAGAACTATTGTCAGAAATCTATTTGATGCATATCAATCTATTGGTTCAAAATCATGTAGTAAAGATTCTAATGCTACTCGATGTGTCATTACATCAACCATAATGAGCAAGAAAATAAAAAAAGATCGTTTGATAAGCAAAACAAGTAAGTCATTGAACGTTAGTAGAACAACATTAAGTAAAGCATTAAAGAGGTGAGAACAAATAGAGGAACCTAACAATAATTCTCTTTGGGCATTCTCGGGTAGACTACCACGCAAAGACAAGGTTGTTATAGATGCACTAAAAACATTAATTAAAATTTTTTGGCATGACAACACAAGAGTATCACCCAACCAAAGAGATGTTGTTAGAAGGCGAATTGGGTCTAAAAATCGTGAGCCACATGCGAAACACTATTTGGATATGACTCAAACTAAATTTTATGAAAGATTCCTTCAAAAGTTTCCTCAAATAAAAATTTCTCAAAGATTTTTTGAAATGGCAAAACCTTTTTATATTAAGATTAATCATGTACGCACCATGTGTTGTTGTAGGATGCATATTGAATTTTCCATGCATTATGATATTTTTCGTCATATTTGTTCTACTTTGCACACTAATGATGTTTTGCAGGAATGTAATATACAAGCACCTCCTAAGTCGGCAAGAGAATTTATTTCAAGTGTGTTATGTAATAGACATGATGGTTGCATTTATTATAAGATGCCTTGTTTGGAAGGTTCTTGTGCTATATGTGGTGGTTTGCAACGTTTACCAAGATGCATACATTTGGAGAGCACACATGAAATTGGTACGAAACTAGTTTCTTTTGGAAAATACAAGAGAGTCACATATGGAGTTAAAGATGGAAAAGATTTGAAGAGATGTGAGCTAGTGAAAAATGATATATGTGTAGCTCAATTTATGAAAATGTTTCAAGAGAAACTAGTTTATGAGTACATAATGCATACACATAGAGCTTGATGGTTAGATGAGCAATTCAAGTTGTGTAAGGACACATTTCCTCTTGGCACCATTGTCTCTATCATTGATTTCGCTGAAAATTATACTCTACAACCTCAAAATGAAGTGCAATCCATGTATTATCACTCTACACAAGTTTCTATTTTTGTACACATAGCATTCATGCATGCAGATGATAGCACAAAGGAGGATAGAAAGGTTGTAAGAGAGTATCACTTCTACATAAGTGATGATCGTACTCATTCATCGGATTTTGCACAAGGATGCTTTAAAGTTTTCTATGATAGTTTAAGGGAAAGGAACATATGATACAACCGACACTTAATATGGTCAGATAATTGCACCGCACAATTCAAGAATGGAAGGATGTTTTATTGGCCAACAAGGATGCATGTGACAAGTGGTGTACAACATTTTTGGAATTTCACTGAGGTTGGACATGGTAAGGGAGAGCACGATGGTGCAGGAGCATGTGTGAAAAGAGCCCTAGCCAGGGAAGAATTGAAGTACGAAGGTGGTGCTGAGTTGGTAGATGCAGAAACAATTGTGCGATGGTGTAAGTCTATGATGGGTCCAGGTAATCCAGGTACATCATTGGTTCATAGATATTTTTGGTTGATTACTGAATCTAACATTGAAAACTATCTAGATTGTTGTACAGTTGCAGGATCGAGTGACATGCACTCATTTATGAGTTCAAATTCAAGTTCACTGGTAATTTATACGAGATAGATGGTATGTTTTTGCTCTTCATGAATGTATTTTTTGTGGGAAGAATGTGAATCAGAAGAGTGGGTTGACAAATGGTCTTGTATACCATTGGTTCCCATTGATTCATATCAAATTCCCAAAGCACTAAAATTGAGCCAGATGGAGACATCAATGGATTTTGACCATGTATCCAACCTAGTGGATCCAGGTGATTTTTTGAGTTAATTTTTTTGCAAGTATTCTTTTTGGTTCATTTTGTTGTACATCATACTTTATTTTTGGTATTAATTAACACTTTATAAAATGCAGGTCATGTGTGTGTAGTTGTTGCAGAAGAGAACAATGAAGAAGGAACAAATTACTATTTGTGTCATTGTGTTGAGCCTAAAAGAAAATTGACAACCACAATCATTGACGGAGAGGGTATTGAGTACCCAATTGGGTTTGTTGTCATGATAGGAACATGGCTTCGGAGATACCCTATCAAGAATTCTGATGTTTGGTTGCTCGAGGACTTTGAAACACACAGACATATTCTTCATTTCTCTAACCTTGTTGTTGCAACAAATATTCATTTGATGAAGTATTGTGGTAGACCTCATAACAAGATTTTATGGAAAGTTCATGAATCTGACCACGAGGCAATACTTGACACAATACGGGTTAGAGCCGATCCTGAAGGCTCACTTGATTGATTCTATGGTTCAGAGTAGAATGATTTTGAGAATTTTGTATAAATCATCGACGAATTGTTCTATATTCATTTTTTGTATATATAAATGCCTATGAGCTGATTTTTACATGTTTAGGGGCATAATTTTGTATATTTAAGTGGCAATGAGCTGATTTGTACATATGTACATGCCAAATTTTGTATATTAAAATGGCGATGAGCTGAATCGCACATATTGTAATGCCAAATTTTGTATAAAAGCCCATGAGATGATTTGTGTATTAAAATGGAGATGAGATGAATCGCATATATTGTAATGCCAAATTTTGTATAAAATCCCATGAGATTATTTGTAAGACAATTTTCTGTATAATCAAATAGCTAAGAGCTGATTTAAATAATATGTGACAATGTTTTGTGACTATTTTGTGTGTCAATGTTTTGTGACTATGTTTTGAGTATATGTGATGTGTCCTTGGTCAATCATGAGCATTCTTGATTCTTGTATAATCATGGATAATTATTTCAGTCATTATCGGGTCATAGGGGTGATAGATTGAGACTAGATACAATTTGAGCAAAAATTGTCATTGTTGTCAAAAAAATTGTCAAAAAAGTTGTCAAGCAACTTCTACATTGCGTCAGTAGGGTATGACTCTTGACATTCTAGTTCTTTGGGATGCATGATAGGGGCATGCCTAGCGTAAACATGCCCACCCAGACGTGCTTGCGATGTCAGTTTGTGCACACGAGGAACAAAATCAATTCTAGCCAATCTTGCAACTTTTCCTTGCAAGCAACTGATGGTTTTTTGAGCAGGCGAAAAAATGCTACTAATTGAAAATGGCTTCGAGTCATCAAAAACCAAGATAGACCATTATAAAGGAGCCTCACATGACCCCATGGGATCAAGCAGATCGACCGTATGTGTTGTGGATTGGAAGAAACAGTCCGTCAAATTTTGACAATTTTTTGGACTAAGGGCACTTGAGAGATCTCACCTATAGGGTATGACTCTCGACATTCTGGTGTTTTGGGATGCACAAAAAGGGCATGCCTAGCATAAACATACCCACCCAGATGCACTCATGACATCGGTTTGTGCACACGAGGAACAAAATCAATTCTAGCCAATCTTGCAACTTTTCCTTGCAAGTAATTGATGATTTTTTGAGCAAGCGAAAAAATGCTACTAATTGAAAATGGCTTCGAGTCATCGAAAACCGAGATAGACCATTGTAGAGGAGCCTCACATGACCCCATGGGATCAAGCAAATTGACCGTATGTGTTGTGGATTGGAAGAAACAGTCCGTCAAATTTTGACAATTTTTTAGACTCAAGGCACTTGAGAGATCTCACCGGTAGGGTATGACTCTCGACGTTCTGGTGCTTTGGGATGCATGACAGGGGCATGCCTAGCATAAACATGCCCACCCAGATGCACTTGTGATGTCAGTTTGTGTACACGAGGAACATAATCAATTTTAGCCAATCTTGCAACTTTTCCTTGCAAGCAATTGACGGTTTTTTGAGCAGGCGAAAAAATGATACTAATTGAAAATGGCTTCGAGTTGTCAAAAACCAAGATAGGCCATTGTAGAGGAGCCTCACATGACCCCACGGGATCAAAAATATTGATCGTATGTGTCATGGATTGGAAGAAATAGTCTGTCAAATTTTGACAATTTTTTGGACTCAGGGCACTTAAGAGATCTCACCGGTAGGGTATGACTCTCGACGTTCTGGTGCTTTGGGATGCATGATAGGGGAATGCCTAGCATAAACATGCCCACCCAAACACGCTCACAATGTCGGTTTATGTACATGAGGAACAAAATCAATTCTAGCCAATCTTGCAACTTTTCCTTGCAAGCAACTGCCAATTTTTTGAGCAAGCGAAGAAATGCTACTAATTGAAAATGGCTTCGAGTCATCAAAAACCGAGATAGGCCATTGTAGAGGATCCTCACATGACCCCATGTGATCAAACAGATCGACCGTATGTATCATGGATTGGAAGAAACAGTCCGTTAAATTTTGACAATTTTTTGGACTCAGGGCACTTGAGAGATCTCACCGGTAGGGTATGTCTCTCGACATTCTAGTGCTTTGGGATGCATGACAGGGGCATGCCTAGCGTAAACATGCCCACCCAGATGTGCTTGCGATGTCGTTTTGTGCACACGAGGAATAAAATTTGACCATTGCGAGCGTGAGGGTGCTCTCGCACCAAACACATTGTTGTTTAAATTCATATTGTCGATTTTTGTTGTTTATATTCATATTGTTAATTACATATGCAAATATTCATTTAAATTTATAAAAGGGCAGCCAACAAATACAACGAATACAAAATAATGAACTGAATACAAGGAGTTTTGTACGGTTAATTCAACATTTTAGAAATTTTATCAAATCATATTCCATGATTGCAATGCTTTATATTATATATTTTTGTTGTTTATATTGATATTGTTGATTACATATACAAATATTCATTTAAATTTATAAAAGGACAACCACAAAATACAACGAATACAAAATAATGAACTCATTACACATTTATTGGATTGAATATCGATATTTATATATATAAAAAAAGGCATGTTTGTCAAGTCAATACAAGTATTACAAAAATGTGGCATATGCCATGTCCAAATCAATATACAATAAAACTGTAGAATATATCTACATGTATTGGTCATTCTATGACCAAAACTAACACTATATGATCCTAAACTTTTGGTGGATCATCAAAATCAAGCCTCTTCGGTGCAGTATGCGGCTCTGTAGATGGCTGCAAAACCACAATTCAAAAGCCAAGTTAGAATTCTTTTGTAGAAAATAGTTCACAATTGACATCATAACTATGAATTTAACTTTAATTCCTTTGCAATTGAAATGTAGATTACCTCATCGGCTAATCCAGGAGCTAATGTCTTCACTCTCCTCTCCTTGTCACTCTTAGGAGTTTTCTTGAAGACATACTTAAATGGATCCACGTTATGGCCGTACCATGAACAAGTCTATTGTAGATTAAATGTACAATTAATACAATGTACTAACATAAATATATCAAAAACACTTAAAAGCTATAATATAGAGAACAATGACGTACCTATGCCTCAGATGCTTCTCCAATGGACTGAGGATGGCTCACCATCAATGTAGAAACGGTCACTATTACCTATACAAAAAATGTACAAAGATTAAATACAATTAATATAATGATAAGTATTGAAGGTTGAAAACAATTAATTTTACATATCAAACAAAAGTGTACCAGATCCTGATATGCTTCTCCAGTGCAAGGAGGAGGGTTTGCCATTGGCAAAATAGGTATGGATATTTGCTGTATGAAAAAACTATAAGATTATAATATATCACAAGTTCACATGTACGAGTGCATATAATCATGAAATCAAGAAAATAAAGTAGAGATACATACCTCTGCCCTCTCTTGATTCGCGGGTGAATTAGGTGCATTCAACATATCCACAAAGCTCAATGGCTGTTGTACATGTAAAATAGACAAAAAACACTAATCAATCTACAAACCCCTACTAATACTTGATTTCAACATTTTCAAACAATTGTACAACTAAAAATATGTTCAATTACCTTCTTCACACATTTTGGCATCTTCGAGATATTCTTTTTCTTCGGACGAGCCCTAGACGCAGAGGGGGTGCCCTAAAAATAGAAAATTAACATGAGATATTAGTACAGATAATAAATTAAACATAATTTTAAAAATCTAAAATGAAATGACTTGCATATTACATCAAAACAATACATAAAAAGAGTTGTACAAAATATGATACCGTATAGCTTTGTAGGCCAAAATCGATCGCCGACAGCGTGATGTCATCAATCTAGGACATTTCATCCCCTGTCAACACCTACAAACTAGAAATTGGACCAAGCATTAAAGATAGTTAGTATATCTTGTATTTTTTTGAATTCAAAGTGTACTATTCTATTTTAACATGTTACAAAATTTATACCTCAGGCATTGAAGTTGCAGCTGTGGTAACTGGGGGAGGTGTATGGGATACTGCTGCTGCATCCTGAAATGCATATTATTTGTCTCAATTTAAATTGATGTATAAATGAAAATTCATTTATGTAATTACAAAATTAAAGTGACTGATAAATAAAATGTTATGAATTCAAATCAACACACCTATGTCTGTGGCTCATGGGCAAACACCATGTCCATCAACTCATCTATCAACGCGACATCCTCAATCGTGTGAGCTTGACATCTACAATCGCAAATCATGCATAGATGATATGAGTATCCATTTGCACCGACTGCATCATCTATCCCTGAGCATATCCCTGAGCAACTGACACACATATGCTCGATGGGCTCTCTGTCACCCTCTAATGGCTCATCATCCAATACAATAGGGTGTGCTAATGATGTCCCATGCTGGATGATGGCACCATTCAATGTTGTGGCTACCTGAAGAGTCAGTAGCTCCATCGACTCTTTCAGCTCTAATGGGACAACCTGATGCACCTTGGGTTTGGGTGCTAGGGGGCAGCGACTCTCCGCGGCTAATCGCCTATGGGCTCCAGGTCTATCTTGGGCAGAGCCACCACCTCTACCATGAAACTCTCTCATGTCAAAATAATTTGGGTGCACATTGAGCACAAACTCACAATATATTTTTCTCAAAAAATATAATGGCACCTCATAATTATTACAAGGTGGATCATCAAAGACCATCCACCACCTCTGCCAAAAACTATTCTTCATCTGCACATTGGTACACCAATGTATGGGAAACCTCTTTGCATTAGGAGGTAATGGCTGACTAGTTTTGGGGTCAACATAAAGGGCACATATTTGTTGTTTAGAAATATTTTTATTTTTAACTCCATCGTATGATAGCCCATTGGCATAGAATTGATGACACCTATCCCTAAAGCTTCCCCATTTGGTAATTTCTGTGGAAATAGCTATGGCACCACTAGCTAATGTTTCTAGGCTAGTGGCGAGGGATTGATGATGGTCAAGTTCAGAAGTTTTCAATTTTACAATCAGTCTATTGATTTTGGATGTATTTTGCCCTAACTGATTAATTAATTCTTCCTGTGTTTCGGCTGTGCAGTCAAAAGGAGGAATTGGGGGTGGTTGTGTGTTTTCAGGAGGTGCATTTGGTTGTTCTTGTTCTGGATTAGAAGAATCTGGTTTTTTAAACAAAAAATGAAAAAACCTAATCAAAATTAATGAAATTAAATTTGAAATGTAAAACAAATTGCATAAACCAGAAAGAAAGACAAAAAAAAACAAAAACCAACCTTGATCCATAGCCTGAGGACAAATTTCACACCCCGTTCACAGTTTAGGTTAGAAAATGGGAAAAAAAGAAAGTAAAAAATGCACTTTTCAGGTAAATGAGGACCTAGTTTTTTTAAAAAACTTTTTTCATCAGGCACCGCGTATGCAGTTTTACTAGGATTATTAGCGTGTATGCGCTCATTTTCCTATAAGCAGCACGTACGCACTAATTTTCCTAGGCATAGCACATACGCGCTCAGTTTCCTAAGCTCAACGCGTACGCGCTACCTTTTCTAGGCTCGAGAAGAACAAACCTAAGCGCGTACGCAGGAATTTGAAATTTTAAAACCGCGTATGCGCTACCTATTTTTCCAAGTTTTTTTTGGGTGGTGTCTACTTTTCTGACCACCATCTTTGTGCACATGCCCGACGGCAGGACTCTAATTCTATTTTTGAGTTGCCCAGGTCGTCCGATCAACTCACTTAAGTCTACTGGCTGGAGGGTTCGATGGTCGATGGCAGGTTGGTTTTCCCTTTTGCTCTCACCAGCCGATGGCGGTCTTCTCTCACCAACAGCGGGGAATTCACCCTTATCCCGCAGAGAACAAAGGGCAACAATGATAGTTCACAGGATAAATAATTGACAAGAAAAGAGAAAGGCTTTCTCTTATCCAATGAGGGGGAAATGGTGACCAAATGATGTCGCGAGATAAGAATCAACAAAGACAATCAAATGCTTATCCCGCAGGATGAAGTAAAGAATCAAGGCGAGTTACGGGATAAGAGAACAATAGATACAAGGAAACAAATGACTTTCTTATCCCGCACGTCTTCACAGGATAAGGAAATAAAGGCAAAACCAATGGGACCTTATCCCGCGAGGTAAAATGAAGAAGTGCAAAGCACCGCGGGATAAGAATGGTTGATGGTGGGAGGAATTTTGGCTTAGCCCGCGAGGTTTCTAGGTTAGCAGCAGCATCTCACGGGGTAAGGAAGTGTCACGACAAAGCTCAAATGGATTATCCCATAGGGTAAACAAAGACAAAAAAGGATGTCACAGGATAAGAAGACATGAAAAAATGAAGGCAATGGCTATCCTGCAGGGGTGAACCGATAGTGAAAGGGATTCACAAGATAAGAAAAGAAGCAGGAGCATGGAGGGTCTTATCCTATGGAGTAAAGATGGACCCGCAGAGATGCTATGGGGTATGAATGCAAGGCTGCTAAATGGTCAAACACAGTGAAGGAGGTGTGGACTCAGGTGCCACATCAGCTATCAAAGACCATTGGATATTCATAAAGCTCGATCCAATGATGATGTTTTCATCTTTTGTTGGGATTTTGAACATGCTTATGTGGAGAGATCTCACACGTTTGTCTACACATGATATCTCTTGATCGACAAAAAAGGTTCAAATTATCAATGACCATTGGCATTCAGTTCTCTGTGCACGGTGGTTGTTGACCCATTGGTCGAGGATATTTTTTTCTCAGTTGCGCCAGATCTTGGTCAAATTTTCTTCCAATCACTAGTTTTAGGACGCCATTACTCTAGAGGTGACTTTTATGGATCAATTTCAGACACCCTCATGCCCTCTTCAATGCAAAACATAGACTTTTGTCCCTGCAAGTGTGCTCGACCATGCTTGTCGGTAGGGTTTTCTTCACCAAGGCATAGTTTTCACTTTTCCAGAGGTAGAGGATGCTTCTAGAGTTTGATGTAGCACGTCATCAGATCACTCTTTGATTTGATCTTTTTCTCCCTCTTATATTTTTTGTAACCTAACTTGGGCAGGGTTAGGGTTTTCTCAATTGTAGCCCATTTGAGTTATGCCTGAACTATAAAGGCAATTTTGTAACATTTTCTTAAGATCTTCTCCTTTTTTCTTTGGTAGTAATCCATGATTTCTGCAACCGTATGATCACCTTGCCTCTCATTAATAAAATCTGCTTGTCTTACCTAGTTTCATTTTATGTAAATTATGTATTTTCTTTACCTAGTTGTGTGAATGCATGTTTTCTTAGCATTTGTAATAGTGTTGATCCCTCTTGGAGTGGCATCTGATAACATTGTTTGTTCCTTTGCCATTGTTAATAATTCCAACCTTGACTCAGTCTCAGAAAGCTAGACTTAGATAGGAACTAATGTATCTTTGGGCGGTTTTGTCAATATCTTGTGTAGTTACAAGTGGGGTAGATCAACTTTTAGTCTAGGTGCAAGCCTTATTTCCCTTCTTTCATGCAACCCTCTTATCTCTCTCTTTTCCCTGTCAAAACATAGATTAGTTTTATCAGTGTTGGGTTTGTCCAACACCTGCATCTGATTGGAAAGGAAGTTATCCTTCTTCAGAGACTCAACCTCACATTTAGCAAGATCCCACACTTGAGAGGTTGTTTCCATGTTTCACAAGGTTGGTGATCAAGCCTGATCACCAAGGGTGAAAAATTTTGTGACAACAATTTTTGGCACGCTTGGTGGGACACAATTCCAACATATCTGCTAAGGATTGAGTTTTGCTCTTAGCAACCCAACCTTTGGAGGAAATCAATCAAGCACTTGGAGACTCTAAGGAACAAATTTAGACTCTTGGTGAGGACCAGTTGCCATTTACATGCCAAGAATTCAAACTAGAGAATCTTCTAGAGGTAATTTCCAATACTTTGAGCTTTCATATTCAAATTGTGGAAGAACTAGAGGTAGGATTTCATTGTTATCGACAAGGGGAACTCAAGGAGAATCACCTACACCCTTAAGGTCTCATTCTACCCCTTCTTTTACCAGACTTTCATAGTCTACAGGCCCTGCCATGCATATCAACAAACCCCTATTTGCTATGGCAGTGCCAAGAGAATATACCTTTATCACCTTCAATGGTGGCAGCCCCTTAGTTCTTGCCCAAAAGAATGATATTCCAGTGGCATCCTTGAAGGCTATACCATTTTTTATTGGAGAAACATCTACCTCCTTGGAAGCGAATATCCAAAATTTGGCAAGTATCTGCATAGTGTTTGATGTCACAGAAGATAATGTTGCAATGAGGCTTCTTGCCTCCTCTTTCAAGGGGAAAGCCCTCCAATGGTATAGAGGGATAGATCCTAGCTCCATTCGCAATTGGGATGAGTTAGGAGAAAATATATGCAAGCATTTTGAGGATAAAAGTGACCATCTAACACTTATGGAACAGTTGACCACAATTAAAAGAACACCCCATGAGTTCATGGGTGACTTCAACTATAGATTTTAAAAGACATGGGATATAACCCCATCATTAGTGAAGCCTTCATCAAACCATTATTTTCTATATTATCTCAAGGCTTTGAATAGTGACATAGCTGCAATGATTCAATCCATGAGGGGAAATAATCTCCCTTTATCTTATGAAATTGCCATAAGGGCAAAAAATTGCTTAATACAGGTAGCAAAATTGTCTCCTAGGCCCCCAATACCCTTATTTATAGAGGATCCTACCCAATGACCCATTTTAACACCAATACCGACGGCGTCTGCAAGTCAAATGCTTACACCTGTACCTCCTCCACTTTCTAAGATTCAAGAGCTCAAGGTTTTAGTGCAAAATATTAGCCAACAGATGCAAGGGTTTGGAAATGATTTGGTCTCAGTCAAGAGATAGTTGCCATAGGCTAGCAATAGGCCTTATTAGCCCCAAAACTAGAATTATCAGCAAGAGAGGCCTACTTTTTAAGGGCAGAACCAATGGAGTAATGCTAGGCCCTTGAACAGTTTAAATCCCACAATTGCAAGAACTTCAAAGGCTATAGTGCCAGTTCAGAATAATCTTGCTGAGGAACGAGATTGGTTTCTTTCATGCAATTAGCCCCACAATCAGGCCTCATGTCAGAGTGGTGAGTTTTCTTGAGGCCTAGTAGAACAAGAGGAGCCAACAACATTAGGGCAACATCAATTTGTTGATTGTCCCAATCATACACAAGGGGATACAACTTTCATGAATTGGTAGGAGGCCGATTTTTGTGGAATGAATCAGGCGAGTGGGGACAATGTGGCCAACAACACAAGATCAAAAAGAAGGGCCATAGATCCTAGTGCAAGTTCTGTAGTAGTAGTTCAGACTCCATCTATAGCTCAAGCTTCTCAACCTGTCCTATAGACTATAATGCCAAAGCCCCCTGACAAGGTGACTTCTCCGAACAAAGAGCGAGACTTGACACAAAATTTTAAGGAGGGAGAGCCACCTAAGACCCCTATAATATCAAAACCGGACCTTGTTGTGGCAAAGGTCCCTACTAAGGCTATCATTCCCTTCAATATTGTTGAATAGATGAAGAGGGCCAGCCTCAATGTATCTATGTGGGATTCTTTTGCTATCCCATCTCAAAGAGACCTACTTCAAGAAGCCCTAAAGGGGATGGATGTTGCGGAAGGTACCAGTCAAGGTTATAGTTCTTCAACTTCCACAAGCTTTGTGCAAACTTTAGAGGTAGAGAATTCTAAGAAAATTTGTAAGCCTCCTCCCTTTTATCTATCATTAATCATAGGAGATAAACTTGTTCATAATTGCATGATAGATAGTGGGGCTAGTACTTCGATTATGCCAAAGGGGATAGCTGACCGCCTAGGTATCAAGTATGAACATATAACAAGAGGGGTGGTGTATCTTGATGGCATATCAGTTCAGAATATGGGATTCATTAAATATTTAAATATAACCTTGCATGCATGCCCGGGTTGTAGTGTGTTGAAAGACATCTTAATAATTGACATCCCTGCTTATTTTTCCATTTATTTATCTATGGAATTCACTGCCAAGATAGGTGGCTACCTATCTTCTGATTGGTCACACATGTTGTTTAGGACAAGATATGGTACCAAAGTCACCATTAGGGATGAACTTGTTGTCAATGATCATATCGAACCCTATACCCCAAGTCCTATCAACAAGAATTGTACTCTCCATGAGGAGAAGGAAGATATTTTAGTAAGAGAGCTTGCAACTTAGTTGGATGAGGTTCTTGATTGCCTACTTTATGAGTGGGCAAATTTATTTTAATTTGACCCCATTGATGAGGTCAATGGTACCAGCTTGGGTACATATTGTATACATGAAGAAGACACCCCCATTCCCAATATTTCAAAGGAAGACAATGATATGCAGGGGATATGGGACATGTTATTTGATGGTTCAAGGAACAAAAATCATGCAGGGGTTGGTGTATTGCTTATATCTCCCAGGGGGGAGAAATATTTCTTTTCTTTTAGACTTCAATTTAGTTGCACTAACAATGTAGTTGAGTATGAAGCTTTGATTTTGGGTCTCCAAACAACACAAAGGAGAGGGATCAAATCTTTAAAGGTGCATGGAGACAATGAGCTGGTTGTAAATCAGGTCAGAGACCAAAATATTACCAAGAGAAACATTCTCAAGTCCTACAAACATAGAGTATGGGACCTAATTGAGGGATTTGAAGCCTTCAATATTTCTAGTGTCCCGAGAAATCAAAATAAACATGCTGATAGATTGAGAACCATATGTGCCCAACATGACATTCCATCTCATGTTGCAGCAGAGAAAGAACAACAAATCAAACTGGTGGTGAGACCTGATAACCAAGTGAATTGGCAGGTCTTTGACTCTAATCAACAGATTGTGAACTTCCTACAAGATGAAGCAAAGTTCTCCCATAGGAAGCAGGGCATGCTACAGGACCAGTATGGAGATCAAATCATCTAGCTCGAATCTAACAAGTTGCCCAAGGGTTGATCACCTTTGAGGGGATCTTCAACCATGATGATCAAATGAAAGGGAAAGCAATGAACCTGACTTCCAAGAAAGGAGACTACAAATCAGTAGCCATGGCAGAAGGAAAATATCTCTGTCATGCCCAAAATTTAGGGCAAGGATGGGATAATTGTTTTTTTCAAAAAAATCACATCTTAAAACATTAATTTGACGAATATAAAATGCTATAACATGTTTTGTCTTAACTATGTTTAAGTCAACTTAAACCTCTAACTCAAGTAAACAAAAATAATTTAAATCATATGCAGATACTAAAAGAATTATTATTTCATTCTCTCAATTTTAATCCATAGCTTATTTTAAACCAACTCGCTAAAATATAATTGACAAAAAAGGCCAATAAATTTCATAATGGATATTTACCTATAAGTTTAATTAACTTCCCATATCCAAAATTAATTTTACCCAGTTTACTATAAAAGTTCTAAATGTTTAGACTTTGAAAAATTTAATATATATATTTTTTTACATCTTTAAAATACCCTTATGGCTATCAAAACAATTACTAATCCATATGTTTATTAAGACATATATAATTTATAACACTTACTAAATCTTTCAATCTAAAAATTTGTCTTATTCTTTTTCATTTTAAATTCTATGAATAAAAGTATAACTATATATATATATATATATATATATATATATATATATATATATATATATATATATATAATAACATCAAACCTAATCACCATGAAAACCCTAGCCTTCTTTTATCATAATTTAAAAATGCTCTTTCTTTTATCTATATATATATATATTTTTTTTTATTAATTCTTTCATTCTTTACTTCCTTCATTGCTATTCGAATACCCTAACCCAAACTGGGTTAGGGTTTTGAATTTGTTTATCTTTTTGTGCAGGGGCCGAAGATTTTTTTTACCGAGGAGCAGCGGCCATGCATTTAGGCGAGGGTGGGGGTTGTGATGGCAGCGGGCGTTCACGGAGGCGTCGTTCACTGTGGGTTTCCATAGTGGCGGCGACCACTGTGGCCACCCACAGTGGCGGCCTTCGGGCCATCCACTATGGATGCCACAGTGGCGACGTCCACTGTAGACTCCCACAGTGGCGGTTGTAGGCCGCACCGTCCACTGTGTGAACCACAGTGGTTCGGCTTTCCCGCCGGCCACTGTGCTTCGCACAGTGGGTTCGGCCCGAGCCCTAGCCCTCTGGTTTGCCTTTTCTTTTTTAATATATATATTTTTTAAAAATGCTTAGAATAATAAATATATATAAATATATATATATATATATATGATATATAAGTTTATTTTTAGAAAAGAAAGAAAATGAATTCGTTTAAACTTAAATAAATGAATATAGTTTTCATATATATATATATATATATATATATATATATATATATATATTTTAAATACTTATATTTTAACTGCGTATTAAACTTAGAGCATTCTTGAAAATCTATGCTGTTTTCTTTGTTTTTTTTGTTTTTTTTCTTTTGTATATTTGAAAATTATTTTAATAGATAAATCAAAGGCTTCAAATTTTAATAAATGTATATACGTCTTTTTAATTTAATGCCAAGCAGCTAAAATTTAAATAAGATAGTTTGATGATCCCTTAGATTTACCCTTTGCATGAAATTAAAAATTGACTGAAGTATATAAATTTGAAAACACGGCTATTTAGATCTAGAAATTATTTACTTTCCAATAATTTGTTTAACCCTAGATTTTATTTTCTGCATATAAATGAATGACAATAATTAAATAAACTCTAACAGCCACTTTATTTATCTAGAAATTATTAAAATAAAACTATAGAGATGGTTATTTTAACTTTAGGCTTTATTTTCTGCAAATAAAAATAAAATCACAGAATTAAATAAAATGACTTTTACATTTCCATGAATTGATCTAAATGCTTTTATTTTCAGCCTCTTGCATGCATGCAAATCAAATTCATTTATTTTCTAATATTTTGTTTTAAATGCATAAAAGGAATAAATAAATCACTTTCTTATCAAAATATCCTAAAACACAACAATGTTATCTTTCAGACATTTAGAAAACTAAAACCAAAGTTACTCATTTCTTTTCTATAGTATTGCATGAATAAATATTACATATCTTTAAAACATATTCCCAAGTCTTTATTGTCACTTTACAAATAGGTCTCTCCTTTCAAATAAGTGAGGACTTTAAGAGAATATTAATTACATTTACAACATTTTTCTGCAACAAATAACTCCAGCCACATCTACATGTCCTATTCCTTCCTTCCAACAACCTGCATTAAATCAAAAGCTATGACCATGGAGAGCTCACCTCCCAGCCTAGGCTAACTGGTAGCCACCCCCGAGCTTGGAGAATCAAGCCCTAGACAGGTAACACACATGCAAACACAAAAGACAAGAGAATACATAAACTCAAACACAACCCCAACCCAGGCTACACTGCACCACACATTTGTGATGTCTTTTCAAGGGTGGTAGTGGACCAAGTACCCTGAGGAGACTGCAAGTATGGTAAAACATATAGCCACCTCATGGAAAACCAAATACATCAAGTATAACAACCCCATATTCCTTATGCCCCCCAAGGAATTCATGTCTTATTTCCCTCCTTATGACCCCCAATGCATAAACAAGCCATGCAGCAAGGGTCACATAAAATCCCTTGTGATCACTCTCATAACGAGAGCCTCTCACTCAAGGGCTGTCACTTCTACCACCTATAAGACCATCCTCTCTCCCAAGAGTAGGAGGTCTTGATTACTCCCAAAACACATACATTACATAAGCACAAAACACCAAATAAATTTCCAAGAAATACATGCAAGAAGACTAGTCTTTTACACAAGCATTTCTTTCAAAACAACATGCAAGAAGAAAATGTTACAAGAAAGGTAGAACCAACCTTAAACTACCCAAAGGTATGCTAGTTTTATTGAGGATGAGCAGCCCAATTTCACAAGTCTTTTCTTTCTACACTTAGCCAAATTCTAAATCCCAAATCTATCTTTTTCTTTTCAAAATTCTTTGTCTCCAAAGAATGGAGAGTGGGTGATTACCCACTAATTTTCTAATTCTTTCTTAAGAAGCCCTTTGTGAGAGTTCTCACAAGTTTCTAAAAACTGAAAAAAGGAAGGTAAGGTAAAATGGAAAAGGGAACTCTCATTCGAAAAGGAAGGTTCACAACTTAGTTCAAGCCTTCTAATTTCAATTTTCGCACAACTTAGAGAAGTCACTTTTTAGGGTGTCTAAAAGGTCACATGGGAGTAGAAACTTGCCTAAAATTACCCCTAACCCTTAGGTATACCTTATGGGCTTTAGGAAACCCTATTAAACTACCCCTAGGTGTCCCTTTAACCCTTTTTTAACCCCTCTGAAGTTTATTTTCGGGTCAAACCTATGTTGACCATCCCAAATATTCTTTACCCAAGACATTTATGGAATCACATTACATTAATTGAAAAGCTATAGTTAAACAATTCCCTCCAAGAGACAAATTTTAAAAAAACTCAAACATAAATCCACACATGTGTCAAGTGACACAAAGAAAATACTTTTACAAAATTATACATGAAATCATGTCTCTTGTTGGATTTAAATAAATCAATTAAATAGCATTTAACACACATGCATCATTTACTATTACGAATAAAATACGACACAAACAAGGTGTTGTCTCTCCAAATAGACAAACCCTGGTTTTATGAACATACATAGGTCTAGGTTTGGTTCTCCATAATATTTCCATGGTCAGATGGATAACTTCCTACGCATCTCAATTACACATTAGTAACTTCAAATAACCTCATATAATATAAAACACAAGAATAATAGTACACATCAAACACTCTGCATACGGTATATACATATAAAACAAATCAATACATCTTACATCCCAATAACTCCACATATGCAATTATCATAATTCTCCTAATTTTGATCCATACATAAAACATACATCTTGATTATATCATCATGATAAAGTCCTTCAATTCCAATAATGACACACACCATCACAAATCTATCCTATTCTAAAATTCATATAGAGATCTATATCATAATGCATATAAATGAAGCATCAACATACATCAATGTTATCCCAAATCATGGAATCATATAAGTTATAAATCAAAATGCATAAAATAAAGTATCCAAAATAGTCTCAACATATAAGATCACTGAAATGCTAGAATGATTCAGGGTGGGGCCTCACAATCTCAATTTGGGAAAGGTATGTTTCCAATCAGATCAAAATACTTTACTAAATCTCTATCAAGAATATAATGACATTTTTGCTTTTACCTATGAGGATCTAAAAGGGTTTGATCCTATTCTAGTTCAACATACCATAGAGTTAGATCCTAATTCTAAACCAGTTAGACAAAAGAAAAGGCCTATAAACCCCAAAATTGAGCCTTTGATGAGAAAAGAGCTATCCAAGCTTATATAATCTAGCATTATTTTTCCAATAAAACATTCTTCTTAGGTAGCTAGTCTTGTCCCAGTTAGGAAGAAAAATGGGGAAATTAGATTATGTGTAGACTTTAGGGACCTCAAAAGAGCCTCCCTTAAAGACTATTATCCCCTTCCTTACATGGAAATTTTTTTAGCCAAGGTTAGTGGCTCTAAAAGATTTTCATTCTTGGATGGATACTCAAGTTATAATCAAATCTTAGTCCAAGAATCTGACCAATACAAGACTACATTCACTACTAAATGGGACACTTATGCCTATTGTAATATTCCCTTTGGACTAACGAATGTAGGTGCAACTTTTTAGAGAGCCATGGATATGGATTTCAAGGGAGTATTAGCAGAATTTGTATTACTATATCTTGATGATATTATTGTATACTCCAAGCATGCGGCAGATCAATTTGTTCATCTTGAGAAAGTTTTCAAAAGGTGCATAGAATATGGTGTGTCCTTGAACCCCAACAAGTGTGTATTTGCCATTGATCAGGGCAAACTACTTGGACACATTATATCCAAAGATGGTCTAGCTATAGATCTAGAGAGTGGAAGCCATTGTGTCTCTTCCACTTCCACATCATAAGAAAGGACTTCCAAACTTCCTTGGAAGAATCAACTTTGTCAGAAGGTTTATCCCAAACCTTGTAGCTTTGGTTAAGCCTCTCATAACCATGCTAAAGAAGGACCCACCCTTCAAATGGACTAAGGAAGGGAAGGAGGGCTTTGATCAGATCAAACATGCCATTGCTCAAGATCCTGTCCTAGTAAATCCAAACTATGAGAAGAATTTCATCCTTTACACCTTGGGAGGAGAATCTAGCATATCTGCTGGCTTAACATAGTTAAATCGGGATAATTTGGAGTAGCCCATAGCATTTTTTAGTGAAGGCCTAAAAGACTATGAACTTGGGTACAACTATGTGGAAAAACAAGTCATCATAGTTGTGAGAGCACTAAAAAAGTTCAGACACATTCTCTCAAACAACAGGATTCAACTCCTAGTCCCACATGTCAGCATTAAGGACTTCCTTCTCAACAAGGATATGGGTGAGAAGAGAGCTAAATGGATCACTAAGGTCATGGAGTATGAAATTGACATCAAAATTACCAGATTAGTGAGGGGAAGAGGACTCTATGAGAAGTTCAATTCATCTTTTAAGGAAGAGTCAGAGACCTCTCTCTTGCTACACGTAGAAGAATAGGTTGGTAACTAGGGAGATGCACAAACAGGTTGGTTGGAGGTTATGACTGCCTTCCTAAAAGATGGCAGCTATCCTTCCCACTTTGATAGAACCAAGAGAAGGAATCTCATATTGCAATCCATCCTCTATGCCTTAGTGGATGGTATATTATTCAAAAGGAGCCTAGATAGTGTCTTGCTGAGGTATATCCATGGAGATTAGACTGGTAGGTTGTTAAAGGAATTTCATAATGGGCCCTCTGGTGGACATTTCTTAGCAAAAACTACAACTATGAAGATCATGAGAGAAGGTTATTATTGGCCTTCTCTATTAAATGATTCTCACGAATGGGTTAGACAGTGCAAAGAGTATGCACTTTTTGTAGGTAAGTGGATATTAGCAACTCTGCCCCTTAATCCCATCTCTATTGATCAACCTTTTGTACAATGGGGGCTTGATTCCATTGGCTCTATCAATCCAATGTCAAGTACATGCCACAAGTGGATTTTGGCTGCAATAGAATATTTCACAAGATGGATAGAGGTTGTTGCTTTGAAGGAGGCAATAAAAAATTCAGTGACTCAATTCTTTGAGGGGATTGGAACCAGATTTGGAGCCACTTCCACCATCATATTGGACAATGCTAAGGCCTTTGTGGGATCTCAAATTAGTTTGTGGGCAGTCCAACATGATGTCTTTCTAAAAATATCATCAAATTACTACCCCCAAGGCAATGGCTTAGCTGAGTCTTTTAACAAAAATCTCATCAAAATCATCAAGAGGACTCTTCAAGACAATCAGAGGTCATGGCACCTCAAGTTGGGAACAACCTTATGGGCTGATAGAATTACGCCCAAGAGGGATTTGGGAAAATCACCTTTCATGCTAGTATATGGAAGGGAAGCTAGGCTCCCTCTATCCCTTGAGTTTCCATCCCTAGACCTGGCAAATCAGTTGGAGCTCCTAGAAAATGATGCCTTGTTAGTAAGGTATACTGAACTTACATAGCTTGAAGAGGTCAGGGAGAAAGACAAGCAAACTTTAAATGTACATTAGGGATAGGTGAAGAGACATTTTGACAAGAAATCCATTTTGAGGACCTTGCAAGTTAGAGATTTTATCCTAAAATGGGATGCTGACAGAGCAAAACCTGGGAAACACTCAAAATTTGATGCAGTATGGAGTGGTCCCTATATATGGTGAAAATGGATAACAATAATAACGATATTGAAAAGCTAAATGAATTCAACCACAAAACCCTAGCCTAACAACAACAAAGATCCACCATAACATATGAAGATTACCTAAGACAATGCAAATCAAATGAAATCACAAAGACTATACCATCACATGTCCAATAGGGTTTGGATCTCCATTCTTCCTATCTCCATTGATCTTGCTTGATATATTTGCTCTCAGATTTTATGTGTGCACAAGAGCTCAACAAAGAACATAAATGTGGTTGCAAGTAGGATTGCCTATGTTCAAAAGCGTAATGTAGTCAAGTAGTCAACAGGGGGTGCATAGATTGATTAGGGTTTGATAATGAAGGAAGAATCTCCTTATATAGAAGACACTATATGAAATGGAGGGATAAGATTGAGAGGTGTAAAAGGAGGTCGGCTATGATTAGAGGGTAGGTAAAAGAAATAATAAAATAATGAAAGGGGTAGGTAGTGTATTAATTAAGAGATGAATGACATGTGTCATAGGTAGAAAAGGTTAATGAATTAATTAAATAAATAAAGATTTATTTAATTAATAGAAGAAGTGCGATAATTAAATAAATAAGATATTTATTTAATTTAGAAAAAGGAAAATTTAAATAAATAAATGTATTTATCTAAATGAGAAATAAGGCTAGAAGAGGATAAATGAATTAATTAAATAAATAAGGATTTATTTAATTAATAGATGAATTAGGCTAAAGTAATTAAATAAATAAAGATATTTATTTAATTAGATTGGACAATTTTAGGTGTTTACATTTTGCCCCTCTTTGAGACAATGCAGCTTGTCGTGTTGTTTCAAAGAAGATAATATGAACTGATACAAAGTTGCCCCAAGATGGGAATGATATGCCCCCTTGAGAGATTGGATGAAAATGTCTGGAAAGATCGCAGACAATCTCTCGATAAGAAAGACAGGATAAAATGGACTGACCAGATAAAGTGACAGAGTCACGGGATAATGAAGACTGACTCGGGAGACAAGGGCTAGGGCAGTCCATAAGATAGACCATGAGGGAAATACATCCTCATTGTCATCTACACCTCCAAGAGATTAGAGTGCAGAGAGAGAAAAGAGCAGCAGCAGTCAGCAGTGATGGCTTTGGTTCATAGATTCGACCGCATTCGCCGATTCCAGAGGCCAGCAAAGGCAGGAGAGCTAGTAAGTACCACAAAACCTCCTTGTACTTTGATGCATTTATTGTTTTCATTAATGCATGCTAGATAATGTAATAAATGCACGTTTATGTCAGGAAAATGCGTTTGTGTCCAAAAATGTGAATTGGTGTCTTCTAGGTCAAATCGACAGTTCTGTGATGAACATACGCTGTCGATTGGATAAGTTGCTGAGAGGATACACTCAAGCAGGTCCTCTAGGGAAAACTAGGATAGCAAATAGGGCTAGGATTGACAATTCTGTGATAGAAGATACGTTGCCAATTAGGAAACTACTCAAGAGGATTCACTCAAGCATAGGCCCTAGGATAAGATAGATCAAGGCACTTTGTGATGAACAGTGAGTACCAAGATATAGTACTTTTTGATGAACAGGGAGTACTAAAATATGAGCAGCACTTTGTGATGAACAGTGAGTGCAAATGTGAGTAGAAATTTGTGATGAACAGGGAGTGCCAAACATGTAGTACTTTGTGATGAACATGGAGTACCACTAGGATAGAAGCAACACTTTGTGATGAAGAGTGAGTGTCACTAGGACTGAGATGATTGATTTGTGTGACTGTAAGAGTATTTGCCTATGCTGGAGTCACGGGAGAGATTCCCATCGACTCAGAGGTTGCGACCTGAGTTGACAGCCAAGGACCGAGCTATGATTGAGGCTATGGGATTGAGACATATTCTGTATGTGCCTGAGTTTCAGGCGAACATGGGATTGTTGATTGCACTGGCGGAGAGGTGGCACTTTATGACTTGCACTTTTCATTTGCCAATGGGGGAGATGATAGTCACCTTAGAGGATGTATACAAGATTCTGCGGATACCGATCGATGGGGAGTTGATTCCATACGATCGAGATGGAGATAGGGAGGCCCTGAGATGAATGTTTCAGGATCTAGGACTAGAGATGAGGGCTGGACACGTGGCATGGGACACGATGACACAGACAGGATTAGCACTACCAGTAGTATTGGCAGGAGTGATCGGTGGGTTCTTATGTATCAGTTTTGTACCATTTTGTATGATGATGTAGACACCTGTGGGTGATTGTAGCCATATGATTTTGACATTATTGTATCATGACACTTATGATTATATATATGAGATGATTCATCTTTGCGGCATCTATATGCATGCGTACCTATGTGATGTATTTTTCTATGTGATGCTTATGAAATGGATGCAAATATGTATATGATGCAATGCAATATATTTTTTTGTTCTTCTATGTTTTATATGTGTATGCATGATGCAAATGTGAATGTATGTAATGCAGATGAATATGATAATGCAAATGTAAATTGTGTTAATAGGTGTTGTGTGCAGGATGTGATGTAGTTGTGATATCTATATGTATGTATGAAATACTTATATGTGGTAATGCAGGTGCAACTACATGAAATGTTAATGTTTGTGGTGTATCATTATACTCAGTCGTGTGATAGAAGGATACACGGACTCAAGAAGGACGATGGGAGTCAATCAAGAAAGGGGGATGAAAGATAGAAGATATGAAAGTGAAAGAGCTTCTTGTGCGTTATCATCATTGAGCTTTATTATGGAAAAATAGGTTATGACAATCAAGGTATATGTTCGACCCAGAAAGTCATTGTACCCGTTTGCATGGAGATAAGACAGTTGCAAACAAGGAATGCCCCAGTTCATACTAGACTCACAGTGTCCTCATATCCTTGGACAAGTCATGGCATTACTAAAAGATAATCCACAGACAACAAATACAAATAGGTGATGATACCCCATCCTCACCTTTCTAGTCAAAGACATCCTGGAGATAGAATCTCTAGTCAGAGACATCCTGGAAAAGCTAAAAGACATGTCACCAAAAGATAAAATCAAAAGAAAATCAAGACTCAACACCAACATGCACTGTAGTCCTCAAATTTAGTGTCTCTTGTCACTTGTATAATTCTTATTTGATTGTGGTCACAATGTTTACTTTCACAAAAAGGATAGATAGCACAGAACCATATGTTGTTTGAGTCTGTTGAAAGATTTGATTTTGTTGAAGTCCATTGTTGCTACTGTCTCATCTGAAACTAACTGAATCCATGAAACTGATACTTTATTGCGGAGAAGATGAAACTTTATTGCGGATTGGCGATGCAGATGATGCTTTATTGTAGATTGTGCACGGATAGACTGAAGGAAGTTGGAAGAAACTGTACTCCTCGAAACATGTGATGTTCTCAATTCCACACCCATCACTAGACGTAGGATTTGCCTTAGCCACAAATAGGATCTGATTTTTTATGGATGGAAAGGGAGGTGAAAAGGGAGGTTTATTATGAATGGCTAACCAATCTTGGGTAGATCAATAACAAGCCATGATGGGAATGGGTAAGTTTATTATGAACGAATAGGTTGTGAGTGTGTGCAAAGTGAAAGGATGAAAGTGAATCCTGAAGGAGGGAGGAGCAATGTCTCTACGCATGGCATTGGTGACCCATTTTTCACCATGGTACTTGCCCAGGGCGCCACCAAAGTGGTTTTCACCTTTGGATGAAATTATTTCTCTTTACTTTTTTCGATTTTTCAATTTTTTTTTTTTTTTTTTTGTGTCACAAGGCGCCTGTTTGTCAGGTTTTCACCAAGTAACGATTTTTTTGTTTAATAATTTTTTTGTGTTTTTGAAATTTTTGAATTTTTTGGTATTTTTTGAATTAGGATACTCTGAAGAGCTATGTGTAAAACCTGCAAAGGTGCATGCTGTTGATAGGATCCTCCAAAGTTACACCTTCTGTAGTTGAGAACTGATATGCCCCAGATCCATATGTTGCTGTAATGATGTAAGGACCAAGCCAATTTGGTTCGCACTTGTCCTTATCCTATCTGTCTTGCTGATTTTTAGGATTTTCTCTAAGAACCAAGTCACCTACCTCAAATGTGTGAGGCTTTACATAAAGGAAATGAGATAGAATTACTAGTATGTGGAATACGTAGGCTCATATGCGTGTCACCTAAAGAAGTTTGGGCATCCCTGATAATAAATTCCCTAGAGGAAGCTTCATTAAAGGTCCATGATGTATCGCTAGAAGGGAATGGATGTGTGAAACAAGTGGATGAGTGATGGAGGCTTATGATTGTGAAAAGAAGTGAAAGTAGGATAGCATGATGGAGACTTAGGATCAACAAGTATTCTTTTTTACTTGAAATTTTAGAACTTTTGCCCCCAGTTATTTTGATATTAGGGGAGATCATCTCTTGTTCTTTTTCTTTCATAGGATTTTTATCCTTGACCTCAGAGTCCAATAGCTTTTGATTTTGATTTGGACTAAAGGAATTTTCTTTAGTTTTGACTTGTAGATTTTTCTTTTCAAAGCTTGATTTTTGATCCCCAATTAGTAAGCACTTTTCTGATTCTTGTTGATCCAAGTCTGGAAATGGAGTGGAAATAGAATGAGTGGATGAAATGGTAAGGCTATGTGAGCTCTCAAGAGGGCTGGCGATATGCTTAATAGATTCTTCGTTGGAACCACTCTTAGGACTATTCATATCAAAAGTTGCTTGCACCACTAGAGGAGATTTGCATTCAGACCTAGTAGCCACAACACTAGGTGCTTCGTACCCAATTCCTTGCAAATTATTTATAGATTGTTCTTGTTGACTGAATACCTTAGGAGATAGTGGGAGTTGATCAACATGAAAAATATACTCACCACATCCCAGGTCTTTAATCTTGAAATTTTCTTTGATCTCTGATTGTTTTGATGTAGAAGCTTTCAAGGATTCTGGATCCACATATGCCAATGAAGGAATAGCCTCTCGATTGGCTGGAATTGTTATTTTTTATCTAGGTCACAGATTGTTGCAATATATGAATGGATTTGGATCAACATTAACTATTATTTCAACTCCATTGTGAGGAAACTTAATGCATTGGTGATATGTAGATGGGACTGCCCTCATTTCATGAATCCAAGGACGTCCTAGCAATATGTTGTATGTGAGATCAAGATCAAGTACTTGACAAACCACATCCTTTGTAACTGGCCCAACTCTGAGAGGTAAGGTGACTGTACCATTGGATGAACGCTATTCATCATCATATGCTTTGATAGTAATTTTGTTTGTAGAATTCACAACTTTTTTAGTATATCCCAATTGTTTAATAGTGCTCAATGTACAAATGTTTAGACCTGCTCCTCCATCTATCAGGACTCTTTTTATTCAATGTTTGTGTATGAAGGCTTCAATGTGTAGTGGTGCATTATGTGGTTGACTTACGGAGGCATCATCGGCTTCTATAAATGTAAGGGAGTATGGAATGGAAAGGTATCCTACCATGGCTTGAAACTGGTCCACATTCAGATCAGTAGGGACATAGGTGTCTCTCAAGATTTTGTCAAGAATGGCTTTATGTGCAGGAGATATGCGTAAAAGCTCAAGGATGGAGATGAGTGTGGGTGTCTTCCCTAATTGTTCTACAAGATCATACTCAGGTTTGGTTGATGAGGAAGTGGTGTCTTTAGCTGGAGCACCTTGCAAAGTGAATTTACCTTGGTGGGTTGTAACATGACATTCAGAGGTAGGTTCGGAAGAAGATCCAATGCCTTTTAGAATGATCTTGGGTCTCTGGGTAGAATTCTTAGGGGTTTTGTCCTTGATGATAATGGTGGAGACATAATTGTCCATCGAGATGTGATTGATAGTTGAATCATAGTTATAAGATGCTTTGGTATAGTTGGTTTGGTCATCTGTGGCTGCAGCTTTTCCCTTGTCATGTTTTGGGAATGGTTCCTTAAACATTTCATGTTCTTGATTGGATGAGTCTCCTTCAATCTCAATGTCACCTCTATCAATGAGATCTTGTATGATGTTCTTCAGTCAATGACAATTTCCTATCTTATGACCCTTGCTCTTATGAAATTCACAATATTAATCATCATTCCACCAATTTGGTTTAACCTTTGGTTCATATGGAGGAAAATCTGGAATAGTGATTATTTTGTTTGCCACTAGCTTTTTGAAAACTGACTCAAGTGGTTCTCCCAATGGAGTGTACTTCCTTCATTATTTAGAAGTTGTTTGAGTATTCACCTGATTGTTTGTAGAACTTGATCCAGAAAAAATGATTTTTGGTCGTACCGTGTTGGCATCAACAACACCATCATTGACTGTGTTCTTGTTTTTATTCCAAAATCTTGGCTTGTCTTTTCCTTTAAAGTCATCTTTGTTTTCCTTGAATATCTTAATGACTCCTTGTTCAATTAGGACCTTCTTTGTTGCTAAGCCTTTTTCAATGATGTCCTTAAAGGTGGACAAACAAGCTTTCCTTAGATCATAGCCAATGTCTTTGTTAATATTCTGAGTGAACATTTCTACCATTTGTTTTTGTGGAATTTCACAAGAGCATCTGCTGGCTAGATTCCTCCATCTTTGTAAAAATGATGCAAAAGACTCTCCCTCTTTTTGCTTGGTGTTGCACAAAGTAGTGATTGATATGTCTGTCTCTATATTGTAGGAGAAATGTTGAATAAATGCCTCTGCTAAGTCACCCCATGACTTAATTCCAGGTGGAAGTTGGGAGAACCATTCCATAGCTTGATCGCCTAGGCTCTGTGGGAATAATCTCATCAAATATGTCTCTTTTGCTACTATCTCAATGCAAGCTATGAAAAACTGTCTTATGTGTGCCTTAGGATTCCCTTTTCCTCTATACTTATCAAATTTAGGTGTCACAAAGTGTGTAGGAAAAGGAGGCATTGGAATGCTCTTATCAAATGGATAAGGACATATGTCTCTCATTGTGTATGTTGGCTTCAGTGTATTTATGTCCTCCATTTTATTTTGTAAGTCCCTGATTTGTTGCTCCAAATTGCTCTTAGGTGGAGATGGACTTCTTGGACCATACCCCATGCTTGAGGCACCAATTGGAGGAGAAGCATGTTGCATATATGGATGATATTGATCATACACATGTCCATATGGAGGAGGTCTATAGTGATGCTACATATATGGACCACTTGGTATAGATTCATGTTGAGGAACAAAATATCTATTTTGTCCATGTATACCATACTCTATAGGAATGTCATGAGTTTGTTCTAGTGTGTTGCCCCCAAATTTGATGCGAGGTTTCCTTGTGTCCAAATTTCGAGCATGCCTTTGAGTATCCAATTGCTTTGGTGGTTGATCCTTAGCATTGGTATGTGATTGAGCATATTTTTCTACATAAGACTTCCATAATGGTCTGTGAAGGTGAGTATCATATGCTTGACCATGTGTATGTGGGACCTCTAGTTTTTGAAACAAAGATGATGGTGATTCAGGCACAAGATGTGGTCTTCTATTGCCTCCACTATTAGGCCTCCTTTGATCCATGTTGGAGTGAGGTTGTTGCAAAGGTCGATTTTCCATTATTTGAGACATGTCAAAATCATGAGGTATCTTGGCTCCACTTTGTGCCATCATTTGTAAGAAGTATTGTCTATCCCTCCTCATTATTTCCTCAACCAATCGATTGAAACGGGGATCCATAATGGATTCTTCCACATCTGCTAAATGTACTGAAAAGTTGTCCATATCATCATTGTGTGTATCATTGTTGTTTGTAGTGTCCATGTTCTCAACATTTGGAATGTTTCTATAGGCATCCATGTCAGGTAATGTAGTATGATCAGAATTGAAAAAGATATCATTGTCATACTCATAAGAACTCATGTTTGCGGACTCTTGAGCCTCTTTAGTTTCTCTCCTAGATTTTTGAAGACGGGTTTCAACCATGAACTAGGTATTGACCAAGATGTGTGAGACTAGATGAAAATGGAAAGAGTATGGAAGACTAAGAGTTGGATGGAATGTAAATGAATCTGAGGTGTACTTGCAATGTCCAAAGTGTAAGACCAAGTATGTATGTAGTAGAGTAGGTGTGTCTTCCAAAGAGAGGATAGTTTCTCTTGATGAGGTAAGTTGACCTTGACTCTAAGTAAGACCAAATGAGACCCAAAGGTGATAGACCTTGATGAGGGACCACTTAGCAAAATGTTGTTGTATGTAGTATGTTGACAAAGTATGATGAGGACAAGCAAGTGACCTTTTGACTCAAGTTTAGACAAATGTAAATTTAATGCAAGATGTAAAGAAATGATGGACTTTGTGAGACCCAAAGACAAGTTGAATGCTAGATGAAAACCTAGAGAAACAACCTAGGAAGCTCAAGAATTCCGAAACTGATTGGTCTTGTTTGCTAGACTATAAAATTTTTCCAATTTGTGAAGTTGTTGGTTGTGACCAAATCTGAATGTTTGACTATTTTTCGTGACAAGAGGACACAATGTTGATGAGGACTCAATGTTTGCAAGTGTTTAGACTCAAAATGACTCCAAGAAAAGTGTGTTGTTTAATGTAAAAATGTTTTGCATACACTTGAAGACACAAAAGACACAATGTTTTTCTATTTGGTCTTGAATGTTTTGAATGTTTAAAATAAGTCAAGCACAATTCTTATGGTTGGCCAAGACAATAGTTGTTGATCCCACATGAGGTTCTACCCCAGAGGCTACGCTATTTAGAGCGGATACTTAGATGCTTGACCTCACTAGCTCCACCCTCGGTACTCACTTCTCGGGTCAGCCAAGCATCAGTCCCCACAAAAACTCCCCGTGGTGAAATTTGTATCTCTACTAAGAACCGTATGTGTGTGGGCCGCTACCAGAGGTCCGACCTCCTGCCTCAACAACTAGAAGGATTTTGGGTTCTAAAACAAAAAGGTGCTAGTAAGGGCATCCGCTCGTGTGGCCATACATGCGGCACTTTCAGCTCTGTAAATACAAAAGGCTCCCAGCCGGTAGGGGTTACGCCCTACAACTGATCAAATAAATTTGATCAAATGGGTTTATGGGGAGACATAGTGTCGGTATGAACTAATCAGCACACGTTATCCATAGTTTTCACCATGAATACAGTTGTTTATAGTGGTTCGGAAGAGGTGGGTTTTCCTCGCTACCACTTGGGTCGTTCTCTTCTCACTAGTAGTCCTAATGACCTCACGGGAAGACAGGCCCTCTAAAGATTAAACAAAAAGAGCCTATTGCTCAAGACACAAAAGATAATGATTCAATTTTAGTGCACCAATTGAAGTGTTTGCTAGTCTATGAAAACAAGGCACACAATAAAAATCCAAAAACCCTTGCCATGGACCTAGAACAAAGATTTATTAGTAGTTTGGATTGTCTGAAATAATCACCCCTTCCTGCAAGCACACAAGTTAGGTAAATTTTAGATCCAAAAGACTTTGTGAAATAGGGGCCTTCAACAATGCATTTTGTTGAACAATTCAAAGATCTGATTCATCATAAAAAAAACCACCTGTAAAATTTCAAGAGATTTCCAGAAATATAAGAAAATCCAAAAAATTTGCTAATTTGCTCCAAAAATTAATTTTTTATAAAAAATCATATAAAATGCAAAATCGATCCAACAAATCTAAAATTTTTACTAGAGAGTCTTGATGGTCTTCCAAACCTGCAAAAACAATTTAGTGCCAAAATTCGAAGCCGTTTCTGAGATCTGATCAAAATAAGGAAAAACCCTAATTTTTAAAGATCTGATTTTTAGGGAAATATTTTGCATCAAAATTAAAATCACAAAGAATAGATCCTGTGTATAATTATGAGAGATTTCCAAAAATGTAAGAAAATCCAAAAAATTCTCTCATTTTCTCTCAAAATTAAGTTTTTATGAAACATCATAAAAAATTCATAGAAAATGAAAATGTGCTCCAAAAATTCTGAATTTTGGATTGAGAGCTCTTGATACTTTCTTCAACCTACAAAAACAATTTGGTACAAAATTTCCAAGCTGTTTGTGAGATATGATCAAATCTCTCCAAGATCTTGATTTTGTGTCCAAAACCCAAGCTGCACAAGATTATTCTCCAAGTTGTTTTACAAAACAACAATATAGGGTTAGAAAAATCTGCAAAAAACACAGATCTAACAAAAATACATGTCCCACCAGGTGTGCCAAAATGTATATGGTGAAAATGGATAACAATAATAACGATATTGAAAGGCTAAATGAATTCAACCACAAAACCCTAGCCTAACAACAACAAAGATCGACCATAACATATGAAGATTACCTAAGACAATGCAAATCAAATGAAATCACAAAGATTATACCATCACATGTCCAATAGGGTTTGGATCTCCATTCTTCCTATCTCCATTGATCTTTCTTGATATATTTGCTCTTAGATTTTATGTGTGCACAAGAGCTCAACAAAGAATGGAAATGTGGTTGCAAGTAGGATCGCCTATGTTCAAAAGTGTAGTGTAGTCAAGTAGTCAACGGGGGGTGCATAGATTGATTAGGGTTTGATAATGAAGGAAGCATCTCCTTATATAGAAGACACTATATGAAATGGAGGGATAAGATTGAGAGGTGTAAAAGGAGGTCGGCTATGATTAGAGGGTAGGTAAAAAAAATAATAAAATAATGAAAGGGGTAGGTAGTGTATGAATTAAGAGATGAATGACATGTGTCATAGGTAGAAAAGGTTAATGAATTAATTAAATAAATAAAGATTTATTTAATTAATAGAAGAAGTGGGATAATTAAATAAATAAGATATTTATTTAATTTAGAAAAAGGAAAATTTAAATAAATAAATGTATTTATCTAAATGAGAAATAAGGCTAGAAGAGGATAAATGAATTAATTAAATAAATAAAGATATTTATTTAATTAGATTGGACAATTTTAGGTGTCTACAGTCCCTATGTGATTACAGGTTGCAAGGAGGCTAATGATTTCAAGTTAGCCAGGTTGAATGGGGAAAATCTCCCCATTGTGGTGAATGGGATTCACCTTAAAGCATGCGCTTAAGGGTTAATGTCGCAACTCCTATTGTAAATATTGTAATTTATGTTCTTTTGCTTTCCAACAAGTGCGCATGCACATACTATTCTTCAAAATGGTAGTTTTGACATTTTACAGGGGCAAAGATTATCTTTTGCTTCAAGGATTTGACTCGTGCCTAATGCATACTCAAAGACACCTGGTCTTGCCCTAAGCAGGGTTAGGGCCCCCTCCGAGTCACCAAAATGTTGACTTTCTACTATCAACTTAGGGTCCAGTCTGAGAGATGCTTTCCTGCATAACCTGCGTGTTATGCGTTCTTGTATAACGTTTGCATTATGCGCTCTTCCTTGTTGAGAACCTGCGGTGGCGGGGCTCTAATTATATTTCTGAGTTTCCTGGGTTGGTTGGTCAACTCACTTAAGTCTACCAGCTAGAGGGTTCGATGGTCGATGGCGGGCCGGTTTCCCCTTTTCCTCTCACCGGCCAATGGCAGTCTTCTCTCAGCGGTAACAAGACATTCACCCTTATCCCATAGGGAATAAAGGGCAACAATGATAGTTTGTGGGATAAGGAATTGACAAGAAAAGTGAAAGGCTTTCTCTTATCCCGAGACGGGGAAATGGTGACCAAATGATGTCGCGGGATAAGAATCAACAAAGACAATCAAATTCTTATCCCACAGGATGAAGTAAAGACTCAAGGTGGGTTGTGGGATAAGAGAACAACAGATACAAGGAAACAAATGGCTTCCTTATCCCATGCATCTTCGCAGGATAAGGAAATAAAGGCGAAACCAATGGGACCTTATCCCGCGAGGTAAAATGAAGAAGTGCATAGTGCTGCAGGATAAGGATGGTCGATGGTGGGAGAAATTTTGGCTTATCCCGTGAGGTTTCTAGGACATCGATGGCATCCCATGAGGTAAGGAAGTGTTATGGAAAGGCTCAAATGGCTTATCTCGCGGGGTAAACAAAGACAACAAAGGATACCTTGGGATAAGAAGACATGAGAAAACAAAGGCAATGGCTATCCTGTAGGGGTGAACCGATAGTGAAAGGGATCCATGGGATAAGAAAAGAAGCAGGAGCATAGAGGGTCTTACCCCGTGAAGTAATGATGGACCCATCGAGATGTTATGGAGTATGAATGCAAGGCCCCTCAGCGATCAAACACAGTGAAGGAGGTGTGGACCCGGGTGTCACACCAGCTATCAAAGGTCATTGGATCTTCATAAAGCCTAATCCAAAGGCATTGTTTTAATCTTTTGTTGGGCTTTTGAACATGCTTACATGGCGAGATCTCATGCATCCATCTGCACACGAGATCTCTTGATCGATGACAGAGGTTCAAATTCTGAATGATCATTGGCATTTAGTTTCTCTATACGAGGTGGTTGTCCACCCATTGGTTGAGGATATTTTTTGCTTAGTTGGCACCTGATCTTGGTCAGATTTTATTCCAACCACCATTTTTCATATGGCATTACTCTAGAGGTGACTTTTGTGGTTCGATTTCAGATGCCACCATGCCCTCTTCAATGTAGAACAAAGACTTTTGTCCCTACAAGTGTGCTCGAACATGCTTGTCGGTAGGGTTTTCTTCACCAAGGCATGGTTTTCACTTTTCCAAAGAAAAAGGATGCTTTCCAGAGGTTGATGCAGCACACCATCAGATCAATCTTCAATATGATTTTTTTCTCCCCTCTCATATTTTTTGTAACCTAACTTAGGCAGGGTTAGAGCTTCTCAATTGTAACCCATCTGAGTTATACCTGAACTATAAAGGCAATTTTGTAACATTTTCTCAAGATCTTCTCCATTTTTCTTTGGCAGTAATCCATGATTTCTACAGCTATAAAATCACCTTGCCTCTCATTAATAAAATTCACTTACCTTACCTAGTTTTATTTTATGCATATTGTGTATTTTATTTACCTAGTTGTGTGAATGCATATTTTCTTGTTTTCTTAGCATCTGTAATAGTTTTGATCCCTCTTAGAGTGGCATCTGAGAACATTGTTTGTTCCTCTACCATTGTTAAGAATTCCAAGCTCGACTCAGTCTGAGGAAGCTAAACTTAGATAGGAACTAGTGTATATTTGGGTAGTTTTGTCAATGTCTTGTGCACTTATAGGTGGGGTAGATCAACTTTTAGCCTAGGTGCAAGCCTTATTTCCCTTCTTTCATGCAACCCTCTTCTCTCTCTCTTTTCCCTGTCAAAACATAGATTAGTTTTATCAGTGTTGGGTTGGTCCAACACCTGCATCTCATTGGAAAGTGTGAGATTTTGCCAAGATCAAGGGCACATTGAAAAGCCTAAAGAGAGACAATAGAATGACAAGAACAAACTGTATTCTCATCAATATAAAAAAGATCAACTAGATTAACCAATACACTGAATATGGGCCTACTTATATAGGCAAGGCCATATGGATATACGAGCACACAATCATGACATGTGGTTCAATGAGAAACAAGGGTAGGTAAGAAATACTAGGGGTAGATAGGAGAAATAATATAATATTCCACAAGAGATGGATGACCCACTGAATGTGGAGTGTAACATCAAGATAAGACCACAAAAAGAGGAATTTCTCCTATAAGCTATATCCCTATGTGCACACTTCCTTAAGTGTCTCATATCCAAACTACGATGAGATGCATTATCCTAAGTTAACTTAAGTAAAGTGTAATAATATCCATGATGAATATTTATTTACACCAACACCCCCCTTAAGTGCAGCTTAGGGGAATGAAGACTCAAATCAACAATGCAAGATGGGTCTCGGCTACTAGGCCATGATAGGTACCCATGTACAATATGCAAATGCAAGAAAAACTATGCAATACAATGTCTTACAAATGGACAAAGGGAGAAAACCCAATGGGAAAAAAACTCACCCCAAAAAGAGAGATGTAAGATGAATGTACAAAAGACTCTCAAAGAAGAAGGACAAAACCTTAAAGAGGAAAAAGTCCCCTTATAAGAGAGGAAGGAGAAGTCATCTGACCCCCCCCTAATGAGACATCTCGCACCCCCCAGAGAGCTCGTAACTGCTGGAACTTACTCTCGGTGAAAGCTTTGGTGAATATGTCTGCAACCTGCTTCGTTGTAGGACAATACTACAAATCAATGACCTACTCCTGAATCAACTCTCAGATGTAGTGCATATGGATCTCGATGTGTTTGGTCCACTGATGCTGGACCGGGTTCTTCGAGATTGCAATGGCACTCTGATTGTCACAATGTAGAACTATCAGCCTTGGACTGGTGAAACCAAACTCTGTGAGAATCTGCCGAAGCCAAATGGTCTCAGTCGCTGCGTTAACAACTCCTCGATACTCAGCCTCAGTCAAAGAGAGAGCAATGGCATGTTGCTTCTTGCTCTGCCAACAAATGGGGCTTGAACCAAGGTGAAAGTTGTAACCTGAAGTAGACTTATGATCATCAAGATTGCCGGCCCAATCGGAGTCTGTGTAACCAACCAAGCAAAGTCCTATGCCTGTTGCATAGTGAATCCCAGAGTGATGTGTACCCTAGATATAATGCAGGATGCATTTGGCAGCTTTCCAATGAAGCCCATGTCATTCCTGCATGAAGCGGGAAACCATGCCAACCACAAATGAAATATCAGGGCATGTGTGAGTCAAGTAGATGAGACTACCCATAAGATGACGATACAATGTGGCATCAATTGGTGGAGAAGAACATCGAGCCTCAAGCTTGACTCCTGAAAGAAAGGGAGTCGGTGCAGGCTTACAATCAGCCATATGAAAGAATGCAAGTAGATCAAGAGCATACTTGGGCTGCGATAGTGTAATCTCAGAAGGTGACTGTGAAATCTCTATCTTGAGAAATTAGTGCAAAAGACCCAAGTCAGTCATAGAAAAATTTTCATGCAAAGCAGATTTGACCTTGCTAATGATGGATGTGGTGCACCCTGTAATGATTAAATCATCAACATAGAGCAAAAGTATCAAGTGTGATTCATCCTATCGCAAAATGTAGACATTCGAATCGAAATGACACCTGGTGAACCCTGCTGAGAGAAGAAAGGAATCCACCTTGGCATACCAAGCCCTAGGGGCTTGCTTGAGGCCATAGAGATATTTCCTTAGTCTACAAACCAAGGAAGAATCCTGGATCAAACCCTGTGGCTGCTCCATATAAATATCCTCATCAAGATCCCCATGAAGAAAAACACTTTTCACATCCATCTGATGTACAACCCAACCATAAGCTGCAGCAATAGCAAGTGTCAAGCGAATGGAGTTCATCTTGGCTACGGGCGCAAAGGTCTCAATATAGTCAACACTTGGAACCTGAGAGAAACCTTTTGCAACAAGCCAAGCCTTATACTTATCCACACTACCATCTGCTGCAAACTTGGTCTGATAGATCCACTTCCATCGAACTATCTTTCTCCCCTTAGGGAGAGGGACTAACTCCCATGTGTTGTTCCTCATCAAGGAACTATACTCTTCCTCCATGGAGTGGTCCCACTCAGGAACCCTTGATGCTTCCTGAAATGTCTATGGATTGGAAGCGGTAGAAATGAATGCATGTGCAAGGTCCTGATGCTGTGATCGAGTCCTCCATGTATCTGAAGGATCCACAACAAGATAACCCGCTGACTCAAGTGTCTGTCGAGCCCAACGAGGTCTAGGTGGAGGTGGAGAATGAGGCTCATTAACTACAAGTGGACCCTGTAGAGGTGTAACCCTGCGAGTCAGAGTTGAAGGAGTCTCATCATCTAAATCACTAGCATCACTATCCATAAAGGAGGAAGGTGGAGGAGGTAGAGAGGCCAAGCTAGGAGAGATTTCCTCAAAGTGAACACTCCTCTCAATAAACACCTCATGTTTCTTAGGATCCATCAATCTATATGCCTTAACACCCTCAGGATATCCAACAAAAATATAGGGCCTACTTTGAGGTTCCAATGCCTTTTGTTTCTGTGGAGGTATGCGAGCCCATGCTGGATACCCAAAGACTCTGAAATGTCTCACAATCAGTTTCCTACCAGCCCAAGCCTCAAAAGGAGTAATACCTTGCAAATATTTGTGAGGAACCTGATTCTGGATGTGCGTGGCACAACTAATAGCCTTTTCCCAAAAGGTGGGATCAAGAGAACATGCATGTATCATATAGCTAGCCATTTCTTTGAGAGTTCTATTATTGCACTCTGCAACTCCGTTCTAATGTGGAGTGTATGCTACATAATGTAGAAGATCAATCCCCTCAAATGTACAAAAATCCTCAAGTCTTTTGTTCACATATTCCCTTCCATTATCTGTGTGAAGAATATTGACCACTTTTCTAGATTGCTTCTCCACATGAGTCTTGAAGTCCTGAAATCTGTCAAATACTTCACTCTTATGATTAAGAAAGTAGACCCAAGTGAAGCGAGAGTAGTCATCAATGAAGGTGAGGACATATCAGGCCTTACTAAATGAAGGTGCTGGAAATGGACCTGCTACATCACTGTGAACAAGTTGAAGAACTTCCAAAGCTCTCCAAGCTTTCCCCTTATCAATCTTCTCCTCGGGATGCTTGCCCATGGAACAACCTGAACATACACCCTCAGAAAAACTGATTTGAGGTAGACCTGTGACCATGTCTTTAGTGCTAAGCTATTGAAGATAACAGTAATTGAGGTGACCAAACCACTCATGCCATAGCTTACTTTCTGAATTTGAATGAGTAAGCAAGGCCCTAGATGGAGAACTTGGGACAAAATGGGAGAATGAATAGATCCTTGAGTTGTCATTGACTTGTCCCACTGCTACTAAGGCATCATCATCAAGTTCCTTTACCACAACTAAATCAGGTGTAAACTCAACCTTTTTCCCATTCTCATAGTGAGTGATTTGGTAGATAAAGAGAAGGTTGGTAGACAAGTTAGGAACATAGAGAACATTCTCAAATGTTCCATCTTCCATGTCAACTGAACCTTTCCCTTCAACCTCAACTTGTGTATCATTACCTATGTAAATGTGAGGTACCTTTGATGGCTCGAATGAAGAAAACTGCTCCTTTGTAGAACCCATGTGATAAGAGGCACCTGAGTCAAGTATCCACTATTGTGAAGAACCTATTGTTGCCACAAATGCTTGCCCTTTTCCCTTAGACTATGAGGAGGAGGAAGGAGATGAATCCTTCTTTGTGTAGGCGGATGGAAAGTCGATGTTGTTTTTCTTAAAAATATTTGTCAACTCATCAACTTGCTTGGTGTGGCACCGATGCTCATCATGACCATACTTCTTGCAATAAGCACAAGTTGGTTTATCCTTCTTAGGTGGAGTCCCCTTCTTGGAAGAGGATGAAAAATTACCTTGTGATGGAGAGGATTATTGTCCTTTTTCCGGCTATGGCTTTGACTTAGATTGCTTCTTCTTCTTGTTGGAATCTTTTCCTTGACTCCCTTGATTAGCCACCAAAGTCTTGGACTTTGAAGACTTGAGAAGCCCCATGTTCAACAACTTAGATTGTTCCAATATCAACATTTCTGTGAAAGCATCAAATGAAGGCATAATGTAGGAACTCCCCACTGTCAAACGATGAGTTTGGAAGCTTGAAATAAATGCTGCATATTCTTATGCAAGCTTGTCCAACAAGTTGAATATCAATTGAGCATCCTTTTTGTCAATTCCACAATCCTTAAGTTTTTCTCTTTGCTCATTTGCTTTGGTGACATAATCTTGGATTGTATTAAAACTCTTGGGATCCAATTTGGTGAGCTCATTGTCAATCTTGTAACCTCTGATTTCATCAACTTTAGGTTATACAATTTCTGAAACATGTCCCAAGCCTCTTTGATTGTAGTACACTTCTCAATGTGAAAAATGAGGTCATCTGATACATACTTACACAAAGTTCCAAGAGCCATGCAATTCTTAGTGAGCCATTCTAACTAAACATTAGGATCAGCCCTAGGATCAAGTGTTGCTACTATTGTTCCATCTATGTAATGCGTGAGACCTTTTTCTATTAATTTGCTTCATACTTTAATTTTCCATGATGCATAAATATGTGGAGTTAAAGGTGGAAATTTATGAGGACTCATTGCAGCAAAAATAAAAGAGAACAAGGAAAGAGAGGCACAATCACACAAGACACCCCCCCAAATTCACTCAATCAGAGAACCCCCCACAAAATGATGATTTGACACTTTATACTTAGTGTGTGTACAATGGGCTACTTGTAAAAAATGGCAAAGTGGACTTCTGATTTAAACTTTACAATTACCTCAATGAGGCTAAAGGAGACTCAAACTAATAATGCAAGAGATCTAAACTAAGATCCAAGCAAATTACAAGTACCAAGTAGGCCAAAAAAGACCAATATCTAAAAGTACAATATCCACTCAAAATCTCTAAAAAATTATCATAGATTATGAAAGTAGACAAAAAATATTCACTTTAAAAAAAAATGACACCTGAAAAGGAGGTCGTATGAGCTCAAACGAAGCCTTTGAAGTTGCAAAATTGAGGATTAGACATGTACAAATGAGAGAATCCAAAAATTCTGAAAAACCTGTTCACCAAAATCAGAAAATAACCACACCACTATGAAGAGAACGAATAATTAGCCCAAATAAAAAAAAAATACACCAAAAAAGGAGTAAAATTGAGCAAGTTATGAGCCTCCAAAGTTGACCCAAACATCCAAACTGCTCAACGGAGAGGGGTCTAAAAATTTTCAAAATATGTTGGCATCAGCAAAACACTGTGCTAAATTTGACGATCCTCTGACCATCAAAATGGCCATCACACCCTGGGTGTTGATTGTGCATTGCTGACTGGGTAGAAGGTACGGATCCCCGAAAAAAAATTTCAATTTTTTTTTTTTTGAAAAACTCCGAAAATTCTATACTGTACCGCTTGAATTGGGCAAAAAAATTCTCCAACACTCAAAATTTGACTTTTGCCAAAATAGGTTGAGTTTATACTTGATTTTTATGGAAATGACCTCCCAGACACAATGGTGAGGTCGAAAATGCTCTAGGATGCCTCCCAAATGCGCAATACCTCAGATCTGAAAATAGAAGCCTTCCAAGATGTCTCCCAAAACCAATCAATGAAGCCCCAATAGCTCTGATACCATGTGAGATTTTTCCAAGATCAAGGGCACAATGGAAAACATAAAGAGAGACAATAGAATGACAAGAACAAACTGTATTCTCATCAATATACAAATGATCAATTAGATTAACCAATATAATGAATATGGGTCTGCTTATATAGGCAAGGCCATATGGATATAAAAGCACACAATCATGACATGTGGCTCAATGGGAAACAAGGGTAGGTAAGAAATACTAGGTGTAGGTAGGAGAAATAATATAATATTCCACAAGAGGTGGATGACCCACTGAATGTGGAGTGTAACATCAAGATAAGACCACAAAAGGTGGAATTTCTCCTACAAGCTATATCCCTATGTGCACACTTCCCTAATTGTCTCATATCCAAACTATGATGAGATGTATTATCCTAAGATAACTTAAGTAGAGTGTAATAATATCCATGATGAATATTTATTTACACCAATAGAAAGGAAGTTGACCTTCTCCGGAGACTCAACATTACATTTAGCAAGGTCCCACACTTGAGAGGTTGTTTCCTTGTTTCACAAGGTTGGTGATCAAGCCTGATCACCAAGGGTGCAAACTTTTGTGACAACAATTCTTCTACACATACTTTGTTGTTGTCTTAGGAGCTTGTTCAAGTTCTTCTTCTTCTCTTTCCATAATCTTTTGTAGTCTTTTATTGTAGCACCATTAAGCCTTGCTATTTATAGAGTATTCCAAAAATATTTCGGGTATGTGCACAAAGATGGTGGTTAGAAAAGTGGACACCACCCAAAAAAACATGAAAAAACAAGCAGTGCATACGTGGTTCTAAAATTTGAAATCACCCTGTATGTGCTTAGGTCCATTGTTCCCGAGCCTAAAAAAGATAGCGTGTACACGTTGTCTTTAGGAAAGTGAGCATGTATGCACTGCTTTTAGGAAAGTGAGCATGTATGCACTGCTTTTAGGAAAGTGAGTGTGTACATGCTCATAAGCCCTAAAGAACTGCGTACGTGGTTCCTGTCAAAAAAAGTTTTTTTTAAAAAACTAGGTCTTATTTTCCGGTGAGCACAACATATTTTCTGCCATTTCCTCCATGAAATCACGAACGGGTTACCTCATTTCTCCACTAAACACTATGGATCAAGGTTAGTTTTTCTTAATTTTTGTCTTTCTTTCTCGTTTATTCAATTTGTTTTACATTTTGAATTTAATTTCGTTTATTTTGATTAGGTTTTTTTATTTTTTGTTTCAAAAACCAGATTCTGATAATCCACAACAACAACAAAAAAATGTACCTCCTGAAAACTCCGAACAAAACCTACAAGATACACCTCCAGTTCCTCCTTTTGACCATACACCTGAAATACAAGAGCAATTAATTAATCAGTTAGGGCAAAACATGTCTAAAATAAATAGACTGATTAAAAATCAAAAACATCTAAGCTTGAGCATCATAAATCCTTTGCTACTAGCATAGAAACATTAGCTAGTGGCACCACAATCATTTCCACACAAATTACAAAATGGGGAAACTTTAGGGATATGTGCCGTCAATACTATGTTGGTGGGTTATCATACGAGGGAGTCAAAAACACAAATATTAGTAAACAACAAATATGTGCCTTTTTTGTTGATCCTAAAATTGGTCAGTTGTTACCTCTTAATGAAAAGAGGTTTCCCATACATTGGTATACCAATGTGCAAATGAAGAATATTTTTTGGTAGAGGTGGTGGATGGTCTTTGATGATCCACCTTATAATAATTATGAGGTGCCACTATATTTTTTAAGAAAACTATACTATGAGTTTGTCCTCAATGTGTAGCCAAACTATTTTGACATGAGAGAAATCCATGGTAGAGGTGGCGGCTCTACCCAAGATAGAACTGGAGCCCATAGGCGAGTAGCCTCAGAGAGTTGTTACCCCCTAGCACCCAAATCCAAGGTGCATCAGGCTGTCCTAGTAGAGATGAAAGAGTTGATGGAGCTACAGACTCTTCAGGTGGTCGCAACATTGATTGGTGCCATCATCCAACATGGGACATAGTTAGCACACCCTCTTGTACTAGATGATGAGCCATTAGTTGCTCTAGGTGGCGACAGAGAGCCCATTCAACATCTGTGTGTTAGTTGCTTGTGGATATTCTCAGGGTCGGATGATGAGGCTACTGTAGATGGATCCACATGTCATTCATGCATGATTTGTAGGAGTAGATGTCAGACCTGCACATCTGAGGATGTGGCGCTGACAGAGGAGTTGTTACTGATGTTTTTTCCCCATCAGTGATAGACATAGGTGTGTTGATTTGAATTTATTGGATTTGAGGAAAAAACAACTCTACAGCTCCTAAAGATCACCTACATGCAAACCTGTCATAGAAGGAGAGAAGCAAAAAAGCTATGGAGGCCAAGATTCAAAGATCCAGAAAAGAGGAGTCATATTGATTGTGCAACAATAATGCAATTCAATAATTATAGTTGTTATGAAAATACAAAGAGAGAATCCTTATAAAAGGATACTCGAAACCCTAAAGGAGAAAACCCTAAAGAATTATAAGATTCCTAAGTTTAGCTTAAGCATAGAGTATAATATTGTAATAATTAAATAAATAATTATTAGGTAATAAAAGATTACTCTAACACCTCCCCTTAAGATGAACTTAGGGAGTAGCTAAAAAATAACTAAGGACTAAAAAAACATGAAAAAAATGCAAGAAAGCAACAATGGGTCCCGAGAACTAAGCCTGATGAGGTACCCATGAACAATAAAATCTCTGTAAAGTGGAGAAAAAAGGGAAAACCCTATGGGAATAAAAATCCTCTCCAAGAAGAAATGAAATTTCAAGTGAAGGACTAAGAAGCCCCCAAAAAAGAGTGTTCCAGAAGATAGGAACAAAAAGAAGAGAATGAAGAACACCACTGAAGCATGAAATAGTTGCAAACACTGTCGAAGATTAACTGCTGATCTGAAGAACCTCCATTGAAATAGAACATGACTAGGTAGAGAAGACTGTAATCTACATGAGTGCCCTCAAATGACACTACTTGAATCATATGGCAAACAAAGACAAACAATTGAACTCAAAGATACAGATGGCATGAAATACCAAAGTCTGAAGAGCTGTTCAATTGAACCAAGGAAGCATTAGAACCAATAGGACAAACCTCCCCATAATTCCAAAAAGGGAGAGGGACAAGTACACTGAAAATAATGACCAACAAGAACTGCATGATGAAGAACCAGGAACATTGAAGATGCAGAGAAAATTACGTAGCATCATGGAAGGAACACTCACTTAACACATATCATGAGGCTAATGTGGAAGGAACACTCTCATGACAAAGGTGGATGACAAACAAAGGCAAACATAAACCCCCCTATGACACTTTATAATGTAGTGCATGTACAATAAGGCACAAGATGTGCAAGATCCCAAGTATACAATGCATAGTGGCACTTTATCTTAGTGCGTTTACATAAATAAAATGCTAAAATGATCAAAAGAGATAAAATATTAGAAACAAAAAGAACAGGCAAAGATGAGGCATCCTACTCAAAGAAAGAGATCCCAAGACCTGAAACATCCAAGATATTCACTAGAGTGCTGAAAAACAAAAAACTAAATAAAATATACCTAGAGCAGAATCTGAAAAGAAAACTCATATGAATGAAAAAAACACAGAATAAGCTTTCCAACGATATAAAGTTTTCAAAAAAAAAAGTTCAGATGCTCAAGTTATGTCTCCCAGAGTGCAAAAAGGAACCTCTAGTTTTGAAAGCAAAATCAAAAGTTCAAACCTCTAGATCTGGATAGAGCTCATAAAGAGCTTTCCGACGATATAAGGTTTTTGAAAAAGCGCCTCTATATGACCAAGTTACGACCAAAAGAAAAAAAACCCTCTTGTAGGGCATAAAGAGGGTGAAATTTTTTTTTTTTTTTTGACAAATTTTTTTTTGACGCATTTGCAGGTATAGTCGTACGGATTTTCATGCCTCAAAAATTGTGCCAAAAAAATCATGCCCCAAATGCACCTGTCACCGAAAATAGGCAAATTATATATCAAAATTTATGGAATAAGCCTTTTGAATGCAATTTTGAGGTCTTTTTGGCACCAAAATGTACCAAAAAATCAGCTATCCCCAGAAATGGAAAAACCAACTTCATAAACCCCTAAATACACAGATCTGAAGAGCAAGGCCCAAAATATCTCATGAATAGAACATGGTCATGCAGATCTGGAGCTCTGATACCATATTGGATTTGAGGAAAAATCAACTCTACAATTCCCAAAGATCACCTGCATGCAAACCTGTCACAGAAGGAGAGAAGCAAAAAAGCTATGGAGGCTAGAATTCAGAGATCCAGAAAAGAGGAGTCATATTGATTGTGCAACAAGAATGCAAATTCAATAATTACAGTTGTTATGAAAATAAAAAGAGAGAATCCTTATAAAAGGATACTCGAAACCCCAAAGGAGAAAACCCTAAAGAATTATAAGATTCCTAAGTTTAGCTTAAGTATAGAGTATAATACAGTAATAATTAAATAAATAATTATTAGGTAATAAAAGATTACTCTAACACCCCCCCTTAAGATGAACTTAGGGAGTAGCTAAAAAATAACTAAGGACTAAAAAAGCATGAAAAAAATGCAAGAAAGCAACAATGGGTCCTGACAACTAAGCCTGATGAGGTACCCAAGAACAATAAAATCTCTATAAAGTGGAGAAAAAAGAGAAAACCTTGTGGGAACAAAAATCCTCTCCAAGAAGAGATGAAATTTCAAGTGAAGGACTAAGAAACCCCCAAAAAAGAGTGTTCCAAAAGATAGGAACAAAAAGAAGAGAATGAAGAACACCACTGAAGCATGAAATAGTTGCAAACACTGTTGAAGAGTAACTGCTGATCTAAAGAACCTCCACTAAAATAGAACATGATCAGGTAGAGAAGACTGTAATCTGCACGAGTGCCCTCAAATGAGACTACTCGAATCATATGGCAAACAAAGACAAACAACTGAAATCGAAGATACAGATGGCATGGAATACCAAAGTTTGAAGAGTTGATCAATCGAACCAAGGAAGCATTAGAACCAATAGGAAAAACCTCCCCATAATGCTAAAAAGAGAGAGGGACAAGTACACTGAAAATAACGACCAACAAGAACTGCATGACGAAGAACCAGGAACATCGAAGGTGTAGAGAAAATTATGTAGTGTCATGGAAGGAACACTTACTTAACACATATCATGAGGCTGACATGGAGGAACACTCTCATGACAAAGGTGGATGACAAACAAAAGCAAACATCAACCCCCCATGACACTTTATAATGTAGTGCATGTACAATAAGGCACAAGATGTGCAAGATCCCAAGTATACAATGCATAGTGGCACTTTATCTCAGTGCATTTGCATAAATAAAATGCTACAATGATCAAAAGAGATAAAAGATTAGAAACATAAAGAACAGCCAAAGACAAGGCATCCTACTCAAAGAAAGAGATCGCAAGAGCTGAAACATCTAAGATATTCACTAGAGTGCTAAAAAACAAAAAACTAAATAAAATATACCTGGAGAAGAATCTGAAAAGAAAACTCATATGAATGGAAAAAACATAGAATAAGCTTTCCAACGATATAAAGTTTTCAAAAAATGAAGTTCGGATGCTCAAGTTATGTCTCCCAGAGTGCAAAAAGGAACCTCTAGTTTTGAAAGAAAAATCAAAAGTTCAAACCTCCAGATCTGGATAGAGCTCAGAAAGAGCTTTCCGACAATATAAGGTTTTTGAAAAAGCGCCTCTGTATGACCAAGTTACGGCCAAAAGAAAAAAAAACCTCTTGTAGGGCATAAAGAGGGTACAAAAATAATTTATCTTTTTTTTTGACAAATTTTTTTTTGACGCATTTGCAGGTACAGTCGTACGGATTTTCATGCCTCAAAAAACGTGCCAAAAAAAGTCATGCCCCAGATGCACCTATCACCGAAAATAGGAAAATTATATATCAAAATTTATGGAATCATCCTTTTGAATCCAACTGTGAGGTCTTTTTGGCACCAAAATGTACCAAAAAATCAGCTACCCCCAGAAATGGAAAAAAACAACTGCACAAACCCCCAAATACACAGATCTGAAGAACAAGGCCCAAAATATCTCATGAATAGAATATGGTCATGCAGATCTGGAGCTCTAATACCATATTGGAGTTGAGGAAAAATCAACTCTATAGCTCCCAAAGATCACCTACATGCAAACTTGTCACAGAAGGAGAGAAGGAAAAAAACTATGGAAGCCAAAATTCAGAGATCCAGAAAAGGGGAGTCATATTGATTGTGCAACAAGAATGCAATTCAATAATTACAGTTGTTATGAAAATAAAAAGAGAGAATCCTTATAAAAGGATACTTGAAACCCTAAAGGAGAAAACCCTAAAGAATTATAAGATTCCTAAGTTTAGCTTAAGCATAGAGTATAATAGAGTAATAATTAAATAAATAATTATTAGGTAATAAAGGATTACTCTAACAGAATTCATGACATTTTATTTATCAGTCACTTTAAATTTCTAATTACATAAATGAATTTTCATTTATACATCGATTTAAATTAAGACAAATAATATGCATTTCAGGATGCAGCAACGATATCCCATACTCCTTCTGCAGTTACTACCGCTACAACTTTGATGCCTGAGGTATAAATTTTGTAACATGTTAAAATAGAATAGTACACTTTGAACTCAAAAAAATTACAAGATATACTAACTATCTTTAATGCTTGGTCCAATTTTTGGTTTGTAGGTGTTGACAGTAGACCAAATGTCCTAGATTCATGACATCACACTCTTAGCGATCGATTTTGGCCTACAAGGCTATACGGTATCATATTTTGTACAACCTTTTTAATGTATTGTTTTGATGGAATATGCAAGTCATTTCATTTTATATTTTTAAAATTATGTTTAATATATTATCTGTACTAATATCTCATGTTATTTTTGTTTTTTAAGGGTACCCCTCTGAATCTAAGCCTCGTCCTAAGCAAAAGAATTCCTCGAAGATGCCAAAATGTGGGAAGAAGGTAATTGAATACATTTTTAGTTGTATAATTGTTTGAAAATGTTGAAATCAAGTCTTAGTTGGGGTTTGTATATTGATTAGTGTTTTTTGTCTATTGTACATGTACAACGACCATTGAGCTATGTGGATTTGTTGAATGCACCTGATTCGCCCATGGATCGAGAGAGGGCGGAGGTATGTATCTCTACTTTATTTTCTTGATTTCATGATTATATGCACGTGTACATGTGAACTTGTGATAAATTATAATCTTATAATTTTTTCATATAGAAAATATCCATAGTTGCTTCATCAATGGCGAGCCCTCATCCGTGCACTAGAGAAGCATCTCAGGATCCGGTACACTTTTGTTTGATATATTACATTAATTGTTTTAAACCTACAATAGTTATCGTTATATTAATTGTATTTAATCTTTGATCATTTTTTGTATAGGTAATAGTGACAGTTTCTCCATCGATGGTCAGCCATCCTCAGTCCATTGGAGAAGCATCTCAAGCACCGGTACATCATTGTTCTCTATATTATAGCTTTTAAGTGTTTTTGATGTATTTATGTTAGTATATTGTATTAATTGTACATTTAATCTACAATAGCCCCCTTCATGGTTCGGCCATAACGTGGATCTTTTTAAGTTTATCTTCAAGAAAACTCCTAAGAGTGACAAGGAGAGGAGAGCGAAGACATTAGCTCTGAGATCAGCTGATGAGGTAATCTACATTTCAATTGCAAAGGAATTATAGTTAAATGCATAGTTATGTTGTTAATTGTGAACTATTAGCTACAAAAGAATTCTAACTTGACTTTTGAATTGTGGTTTTGAAGCCATCTACATGTACTACATCGAAGAGGCCTTATTTTGATGATCCACCACAAGTTTAGGATCATATAGTATTAGTTGTGGTCATAGAATGATCAATACATGTAGATATATTCTACATTTTTATTGTATATATATTTGTACATGGCATATGCCACATTTTTGTAATACTTGTATTAACTTGGCAGACATGCCTTTTTTTGATATATATATAAATGTTGATATTAGATCCAATAAATGTGTACTGAGTTCATTATTGTGTATCCATTGTATTTCGTGACTGTCCTTTTATAAAGTTAATTGATCATTTGCCTATGTAACCAACAATATGAATATAAACGACAAAAATCTACGATATAAAACATTGTAATCGTGGAATAAGATTTGATAAAATTTCTAAAATGTCAAATTAACCCTACAAAACTCCTTGTATTCAGTTCATTATTGTGTATTCGTTGTATTTGGTGGTTGCCCTTTTATAAATTTAAATGAATATTTTCCTATGTAATCAACAATATGAATATAAACAACAAAAATCAACAATATGAATATAGAAAATAATATGTGTGTGGTGCGAGAGCACCCTCATGCTCGCAATGGTCAAATTTTGGTTCTTGTGTGAACAAACTGATGTCACTAGCACGTCTGGGTGGGCAAGTTTACTCTAGGCATGCTCTCATGTATCCCAAAGCGTTGGAACATTGAGAGTCATACCCTACCGACGCGATCTCTCAAGTGCCTTGAGTCCAAAAAATTATCAAACTTTGATGGACTATTTCTTCTAATCCAAGACACATATGATCAATCCATCTGAACCTGTGGGGTCATGTGAGGCTCCTCTACAATGGCCAATCTCATTTTTTGACGATTTGGAGCCATTTTCAATTGGTAGCATTTTTTTGCCTGTTGCAAAAATCGTCAGTTGCATGCTATGCAAAGTTGCAAGATATGATAGAATTGATTTGGTTTGTCGTGTACATAAAATGATGTCATGAGCATGTTTGAGTGGGAAATTTTATGCTAGGCATGCTTCTCTCATGCATCCCAAAGCGTCAGAACGTTGAGAGTCATACCCTACTCGTGCGATCTTTCAAGTGCCCTGAGTCCAAAAAAATGTCAAACTTTGACGAACTATTTCTTCCAATCCAAGATGCATATGATCAATCTGTTTGAACCTATGGAGTCATGTAAGGCTCCTCTACAATGACCTATCTTGCTTTTTTGACGACTTGGAGCCATTTTCAATTGGTAGCATTTTTTTGCCTGCTACAAAAATCGTCAGTTGCATGCAATGCAAAATTGCAAGATAGGCTAGAATTGATTTGGTTTGTCGTGTGCATAAACCGATGTCACATGCATGTATGGGTGGGCAGGTTTAAACTAGGCATGCTCCTATCATACATTCCAAAGCACTAGAACATCGAGAGTCATACCCTACCGGCATGATCTCTCAAGTGCCCTGAGTCCAAAAATTATCAAACTTTGATGGACAGTTTCTTCCAATCCAGGACACATATGATCAATCCATTTGAACCTATGGGGTCATGTGAGGCTCTTCTACAATGGCCTATCTTGATTTTCGACAACTCTAAGCCATTTTCAATTGGTAGCATTTTTTCGTCTGCTGCAAAAACTATCAATTACATGCAATGCAAAGTTGCAAGATAAGTTAGAATTGATTCGCTTCATCATGTGCACAAATCAACGTCACAAGCACATCTAAGTGGGTAGGTTTATGCTAGGCATGCTCCTATCATGTATCCCAAAGCACCATGACGTCGAGAGTCATACCCTACCGACGCGATCTCTCAAGTGCCCCGAGTCCAAAAAATTATCAAACTTTGACGGACTATTTCTTCTAATCCAGGACATATATGATCAATCCGTTTGAAGCTATGGGGTTGTTTGAGGCTCCTCTACAATGGCCTATATTGGTTTTTTGATGACTCAGAGCCATTTTTAATTGGTAGCATTTTTTTGCCTGCTACAAAAACTGTCAATTGCATGCAATGCAAAGTTGCAAGATAGGCTAGAATTGATTTGGTTCATCCTATGCAGAATCCGACATCACGAGCATGTCCAAGTAGGTAGGTTTACGTTAGGCATGCTCCTCTCATACATCCCAAAGTGCCAAAACATTGAGAGTCATACCCTATCGATGCGATGTACAAGTTGCTTGACAACTTTTTTGACAATTTTTGCTCAAATTGTATCTAGACTCAATCTATGACTCTTATGACCTGATAATGACTCAAATAATTATCCATGATTATACAAGAATCAAGAATTCTCATAATTGACCTTATCAATAATGGTCATGATTGACCTTATCACATCACATAAACTCAAAACATAGTCACAAAACATAGACACAAAAAATAGTCATAAAACATTGTCACATATTATTCAGAAATTTGCCTTTAAATATGGTCAAATCAGCTCTTGGCTATTTGAATATACAAAAAAAATTCTTACAAATCATCTCATGGGCTTTTATAAAAAATTTGGCATCTAAATATGTACAAATCAGCTCATTGCCATTTAAATATACAAAATTATGCCCCTAAACATGTACAAATCAGCTCATGGGCATTTATATATACAAAAAACAAATATAGAACAATTCGTCGATGATATATACAAAATTATCAAAATCATTCTACTCTGAACTATAGAATTAATTAAGTGAGCCTTCAAGATCAGCTCTAACCCGTATTGTGTCAAGTATTGCCTCGTGGTCATATTCACGAACTTTCCATAAAATCTTGTTATGAGATCTACCACGATACTTCATCAAATGAATATTTGTTGCAACAACAAGGTTAGAGAAATGAAGAATATGTCCATGTGTTTCAAAGTCCTCGAACAACCAAATATCAGAATTCTTGATAGGGTATCTCCTAAGCCATGTTCTTTTCATGACAACATACCCTATTGGGTACTCAATACCCTTTATGTCAATGATTGTGGTTATCAGTTTTAGTTTAGGCTCAACACAACAACACAAATAGCAATTTATTCCTTGTTCATTGTTCTCTTCTGCAAGAACTGCATACACATGACCTGCATTTTATAAAGTGATAATTAATACCAAAAATAAAGTGTGATGTACAACAAAATGAAGCAAAAAGAATACTTGCAAAAAAATTAACTCAAAAAAATCACCTGAATCCACTAGGTCCGATACATGGTCAAAATCCACTGATGTCTCCATCTGGCTCAATTGTAGTGCTTTGGGAATTTGATATGTATCAATGGGAACCAATGGTCTACAAGACCATTTGTCAACCAACTCTTGTGATTCACATTCTTCCCACAAACAATACATGCATGAAGAGAAAAAACATACCATCTGTCTTGTATAAATTACTATTGAGCATGCATTTGAACTCATAAATGAGTGCATGTCACTCGATCATGCAATTGTACAACAATCTAGATAGTTTTCAATGTTAGATTCAGTGATCAACCAAAAATATCTACGAACCATTGACGTAATTGGATTACCTGGACCCATCGTAGAGTTACACCATCGCACAATTGTTTCTGCATCTATCAACTTAGCACCACCTTCGTACTTCAATTCTTCTCTAGCCAGGGCTCTTTTTACACATGCTCCTGCACCATCATGTTCTCCTTTACCATGTCCAGCCTTAGTGAAATTCCAAAAATGTTGTACACCACTTACCATATGCATCCTTGTCAACCAATAAAACATCCTTGCATTCTTGAATTGTGTGGTGCAATTATCTGACCATATTAAGTGTCGGTTGTATTGTATGTTTCTTTCCTTTAAATTATCATAGAAAACTTTAAAGCATCCTTGTACAAACTCCGATGAATGAGTACAATCATCACTTATGTAGAAGTGATAGTCTCTTACAACCTTTCTATCCTCCCTTGTGCTATCATCTGCATGCATGAATGTTATGTGTACAAAAAAAGAAACTTGTGTAGAATGATAATACATAAATCACACTTCATTTTGAGGTTGTAGTGTATAATTTTTAGCAAAATCGATGATAGAGAAAATGGTGCCAAGAGAAAATGTGTCCTTACATAACTTGAATTGTTCATCTAACCATCGAGCTCTATGTATGCATTATGTACTCATAAACTAGTTTCTCTTGAAATATTTTCATAAATTCAGCTACAAATATATCATTTTTCACTAGCTCACATCTCTTCAAATCTTTTCCATCTTTAACTCCATATGTGATTGTCTTGTATTTTCCAAAAGAAACTAGTTTCCTACCAATTTCATGTGTGCTCTCCACATGTATGTTAGATACTTGATCAGTCCCAAAGACACTAATGCTGGTATTTTGGTATAGTTTTGTCATTGATGTCAACACCTACTAAATGCTTATCTACTCTGGCACTTTGGAGTATCAACAACATTCACTGACAAGTAAGTGACTCATGTAAAGTCACCGGTATCTAGTACAGTAGTAGGATATAATGATCATCAACCCTTGGAATGATATGGAAAACACTTGGTTATGTCGAAGATATCATGTGGACACCTTGTCTTGGAGTTTTGTTAATTGGCATATTCGTATTTACATATTTGTTGTTACCGGCAAATAGGTCCAGGTTACACTGACAGGTTTATCTTTTCCAGATCAGTATGGCACACTATGGAGATGACTTATTATTTTTGTAAATGCATTGACCTGACATGTTGAATCGGTTATTGCATCGAATATTGTTTTATTTGTAAAATAATTTTATTGTAATATCTTGTAGAGCCGACCTACTAAAATTGGTCCTAGGTTATGGTATAAATGTAAGATCTTATTTGTAAGATCAAGTGTGGAATGTGAAAAAAAGATTGTGTGAAGGTATATGCGAGAATAAGAAGAGCTATACATGCAAACATCATTTGAAGATTGAAGGAGGGTTTTTGTGAAGACAATTAGAACTACACCGGTACTGAATCCAGCATATGAAGATGCTATTTTAAGCAGTGCACTCTTATTGGATTTAACCATCCAACTATAGTCAATGTGACTCCCACTTTGTGATTGAGCAGTGAGCTCTAGGTGCTTGGCCTTTTTGCATGTGCAGACCCCATTTATGTACACATACTATTTGCAATAGTATCATCTGATTGTGGGTAAGGTTTCCCACCGTGGTTTTTCCCCTTATAGGGTTTCCATGTACAAATATTGGTGTTATGTGTTTATCTTTATGTTTCATGCACTAATCCTTATCGATATAGCAATTAACTGTTAAAACTATCTACCGACATATTAAACTAGTTTATCGGTATTAAGCATTAAGTTGGTTAAGTTGTTTTTGGTTTGAATTTATTTGATAACTGATTCGCCCCCCCCCCCCCCCCCCCCCGCTCTCAGTTGTCTCTGAGACCTAACAATTGGTATCAGAGCCTAGTCCTCTTTTGTAGAAGTTTAACAGCTTAAGGAGATCCAATGTCTACTAACTATTTCCAAAAGGATAGACCTAAACTTGATGGAACCAACTATGGCATATGGAAGATCAGAATGGAGACACATCTAAATTGCATTGTAAAGGACATCTGGGATATTACAAAGAATGGTTATACTACTCCTACTCAGATTCAGCCCACTCCACCCAACTTGACTAAAGATGAGGAAAATGATTGCAAAGTAAGAGAAACACTTTTGAGCGCATTATCAGATCAACAAATCATGAGACTATCAGATAGGTCTACTATTAAAGCTATTTGGGATCATTTGGAAACACTGAATGAAGGAGATTCCATATTCAAAATTGCAAAACTTGAAAGCTTCCGGGTCAGGTATGAACATCTAAAAATGGAAGAAGATGAAAGGATTTCTGATTTATGGAAAGAGTAAATGAGATTGTTTTGGGTATTAAATGTTGTGGAGGAACCCTAAGTGAGGATGAAATTGTTTCAAAATTTTTAAGAGGATTTCCACTGGCATATAAAATGAAAGTCACTGCTATAAATGAGTTAAGAACAATGCCTAATACATTTGTAACTGGGAATACATTGATTGGGAAACTTTCAGATTTTGAAATTGAAGAATTTGGTCTTGTTGCTACTATAAAGATAGATTTGGCCTTTAAAGAATCAACATCATCTGCTCCATCATTTGATAAATCTGATTGGAAAGCCTTTTATGCAAGAGAACTTGAAGAAAGCAGGAAAGAAAATGAAGAACTTGAAGAACTTGAAGTACTATTTTCAAGGAAAATGCCTAAAGGTCTAGTTGGAAGTAAGTATGAAGGTAAAGCACCCTTTAAATGTTTTAACTGCAATAAGACTGGTCATATGGCTTCAAGATGCCCTGACAAACATGCTAGACTAAGAGAAGAAGCTAGAAGAACATACAAGCCTAACCCTGAATATCAAAGATACAGATTTAAGAAGAATAAAGACAAATCTTGTTACATTGCTGATGAAGGTGTGACTGATGATTCTGATGAGGATCCAATAGACAATGGATGGGCTTTTGTTGCTATAACAGAAGATCAACCGACACCTACTGCTCAACTGGTAGAACAGGCCTTGGCAGCTAAAGTTGAAGTAAAGGATGAATGGATCATTTATTCTGGATGCTCACATCATATGATAGGAGACAAAGGTAAATTCTTGAACTTTCAAGAATACAATGGAGGCTTAGTGAGATTTGGAGATGACAAAGCTTGTTTAATCAAAGGTAAGGGTACAATGTCTCTTGATGGTAAGCATACCACTAACAATGTCTACTATGTTGAAGGTTTAAAGCATGATCTTTTGAGTGTTGGTCAATTAGTTGAGAAAGGATTTCAGTTACAGTTCAAAAATGGAAAATGCAAAAACATGAATAGAACTGGTATGGAAATTGCAACCGGTAATCAGACTAGAGGTAATATCTTTCATTTGAATAACAATGAAAAGACATGCTTAATTGCACATATTGATGAAATTTGGCTATGGCATAAAAGACTTTATCATGTAAACTTTGATTGCATGGTGAAAATCAGTACTACTAAGGCAGTTAGAGATTTACCTAAGATTGTCAAACCTCAGAATACAGTATGTAAGGAATGCCAATTTGGAAAACAAGTTAGAGCTAGTTTCAAAAGTATTCCAGAAAAATCCAATAATGCTCTTGATTTAATTCACACTGATTTATGTGGTCTAGCTAGAACTAAAAGCTTACAAGGTGATAGATATTTCATGCTAATCATTGATGATTATTTTAGAATGTGTTGGGTTACTTTTCTCAGAGAAAAATCTGAAGTACTTGGAAAGTTTAAATTGTTCAAAGCAATGGTTGAAAATGAAACCGGTAAGAAAATCAAGTGTTTAAGATCAAATCAAGGAGGTGAATTTACATCTAAGGAATTTAATACATTTTGTGAAGTAAATAGAATTAGAAGACAACTATCAGCACCTCAGACACCACAACAAAATGAAGTTGTTGTGTTGTCTTCAAAATTTGATTCTCTTTAACATCCTTAAAATAATATGATTGAACTTGGTGCAGAAGAGACATCAAAGATAAGGAAATTCTCAAGACAACATATGACAAGGTTTGATTGAACCTTCTACACCTCAGACTTACTCAGAGCCCAGGTGGGTATACCTTTGTGAATTAAATTCACACTTTCAAACATAAACCCACAACAAACCAATCCAGAAAACTAGTGGATTTAATCACCTTGAAACCAACTGAAACAAAAGAATGAAAATTATACTCATATTCAGTATTGTGACCAACAAAACATGTAATAGACAACTTCAATAAATACCAGTGCCATATCCAAGGTCACAGAGTCATTTAAAATTCAGACAATACTCCCCAAAAAAAAAAAAACCTTCACACATCCCATTGGCTCGACTTCTATTAATCCTTATATGTGCCTAACACTTATAAGAATTTATGCATATCAAATTAAACCATGATCATCAAGATTCAAAGTTCCCTACAAAGAATTCACCAGTACGAATGATCCCCGCATCTTTAATTTCCCTCCTAAACAGAAAAGCTAGTGAACACATCTACTGAAAATTGCCTTGCAACCCCATTCAAACAAAATAACCCTGGATTATTCAGAATGAAAGCAATAAACAAATTGCAGGAATACTTGAAGACAATGCAAAGTTCACTTGAAAGTCAATCGTCTACATATTGATATTATTATTCAAAGAAGTATTACAAAAACTTTGGAATTTTCTCCATTACACTTAGAAAAGCTCAGCTATGAATTTCAGCACAGTTTTCTTACAATTCTTTTGCGCTCCTCTTTCCTCTAGTCCTGGTATCCATTTATAACAACATGGATGCACAAAGCTTCGGACTTTTCGAGGAGAGTTTGTTACAATCATTTCTTTCAAAAACAAAGAAGTTACAAAGCTTTTCACAAAAACAGTTACAAGTTCTTTTTGGCCTCTACAGCTTCTTCAATAGGTTGTTTCGTTGTAACTTCTTCTACCTTTACAGGGGCGCTCTCCAACTATTCTGAATCATGAGTGACATATTTTGTTGTCCACTCATTGTACACATCATCGGTTGGCCATGAAAAATTAATCACTTTAGCCTTGGCTTTGGTCAACCTTTTCCAGGAGTTTCTCAATTTGTTGACTTCTGAATTGAGAAAACTATAATGTGCCTTAATTTTCTCTATCGCCTATATTATTATAACAAATAAAGAGGCATCATCTAGATCAATAATTCCTTTAATTCTTGCTGAAAATTTGGCTTCTATCTCCTTAAGCCACATTTGTTTGTCCTTTAATTGATCCTGGCTAGCAAAAACTCCTGGGAGCAACTCAAAAACTTGATCAGTATACTCCTTATTGCATAAATTAACTTTCCTATGAACATTATCCACCCTTGCTGCTAATTGTACTAAATGTTTAGTGATGTCAGAAGTGGATCTAATGATAGGATTGGCCTTTGCTTCATCACAAGATACACACATAAACTCCAAATCTTGCTCCCTGGGCCTCCACTTGTCAAAAATAGGTGTCAGTATGGCCTTGTCTCCCTTGAGCTCATTCCATATAACCAAAATTTTACTTACATTATTGTATAGCAAGGAGGCATTCATGGTGTCTGCAAAACTAGTAACAGTGGCCTTCACTCTATCCTCATATTTCTTTGCATACATGGCTTGGGCCTGTTTTAGATTCTCTAACTCTTGAGGAGTAATCTCAATCATTTGAGAGCTAGAAGGTGTTGGAGACGGTAGGAACTCAATGATAGGGCTGGTAGGTGGAGGTTTGGTAGGAGAAGAGGAAATCATCAGTGTTTAGGATTCACCATGATGATGCTATCCTTCTAGTTGCTTCTACAATTTAGCAATGATGTTATCTTTGTTCCTTACCTCTTCTTGAGCATTAGTGTAGGCTTTCAAAATTGTCTCCAATTTAGCCTGGAGATTTGCCTTTTCCTTAGCTTCCCTTTCTACCACTGCAACACTAAATTTTGTAGTTTCTAATATAGTGCTGGCAGCTTCCACTACCCTAGTAGTCTACACCCTCTTCACCATCATCCTCCCAAGGTAACTTGACATTGAGGTGTCCCTTTTCTTCTTGTTTTCATCTCTTTTTAGAGACCACATAGCTAATGCAACATTGTCTTTATTAAAAGTGACTCCCTCCATAGGTTTAGTCTCCTTTTTTACTACTTCCAGGACTAGAGCATCTGCTATATCCCATTCAAGGAGGATAAGTACCCCAGCCTTCGCCACCATGTCTCTTCCTTGTTGAGGAGTGATGGTCTTAAATTCTTCACCCATTTCTTGCTTTATTTCTTCCTCAAATGTAGCTGGGTCTTTATGAGGTTGCTCACCCTTCCTTTTCTCGCACCTTACATTATATCTATCAATGCTTTGCTTCCACATAAATTGCATGAATACTTCTGATGTGATGAACTTGCCATCAGCCAAGAAATCTTCACTAGCTCTCTTGATCTCAGGGTCCCATTCTTGGCCTTTGAATTCATTAGTGGTGATATTCATTTCAGTGGCTATGGGCTCTTCTGGAATTCCTTCATCTACTTCATCATAGGTGTAGGCAATCTCCCCTAGACTGCCTAATTGGAATAATTGCTCAGCTACTGCCTGTTCATCTTCTATATGGATAGGTGATTGTGATGGGGAATACACAGGTTCTTCAAGTTGTATTTCTTTTCCCACTCTTTGTTTCTTTGGGCTACTAGGGATGTCAATGACATCGTGTACCTTCCTTTTACCTTTAGAGGCAAAGGGCTTGCCTGAAGCAGGCATAAGTACACTATAATTAGACTTCTTATGTAGCATATAATTACCTAGACGGATCAGCCTAGCAGATACAGACCTATTCAAGATTAGCCTTTCTTTCTCAAGGTTATTCTTGATTACAACCTCCCTTTTTTCTTTTAGTGTTAACATCACCTCCTCAAAACTAAGAATTAAAAACTTCATCTTCTTTGCAAAGGGGTGAAAGCTTGACAAAGGGTCATAACTTATGTCAAGTTTATGCACCAAGTCTAAGGCCTTCTTATAAGCTATCCACTTTTCCTTTCTTAGCTCTTGTTCATCCAAATCAAATTCATTCCTGATAAGGTCCTCAGGGAACTGAAATTGATGGGGTTTGGCCTTGCATATAGCCCTCTTCCTAAACATACCATTGAAGAAATCTTTGGGGTTAGAACACCGAGAGACTACAGTTGATAAATGATATGGCTAGAGGAAATCTCCAAAACATTTCCTACCTCCTTTGGTTATTACAAATTGGTGTGCCATGATAATTGTAGGGAAATTGCCCCTTTGCCTCTACCTGTCAACTCTGCCTCTTGTACAGAACCAATGTGCCTGAGTATCTCTGCAATTCCCACTTTAAGACGGACCTGATAAGGTAACAAAAATGAGGTACCTGTGAAACAATATATTCTGAAAACTATTGAAACAGGGTATAGGTAGATATCACCCCAATTGTGGACAATTTTTATGTCCTCTGCAAACTCTTGTGGCCTTATGAATTCCAAAAGTACCTTAGGGACTCTTGGGTTTTCCAAACAGATAAAGGTCCTGATTTTTGATGCAAACTATTTATCAAACCTTAGGAAGCTTGAATCCTCTCTATCCCATGACAGAACAGTGCTCCATAATTGCACTGGCATCTTTTCCCCATCCTTTTCTTTTACAAGGTCCATCCCACTTGCAAAATAGTCACCACCCTTGAATAAAAACAAATGCATAAGAAGGGAGTACCACCCGAAGGGCCTATCTACTTTCCCGTTCCTGATCCCTATCAATCCATTATGGATAGCATCAGTTATAAAAGAAACGTAATCAAAAGTTATTGCCACAGAAGGATTCAAAATCTGAGCAACCATCAACATGTAGTGAGTGGGCATACTCGCTTCAGCATCTTCCCCTAGGATTTGGCAGAGTGACCAATATAATCCTTTAGCCCTAAGGGTAAACAAATTTAGAGAGAAGGGCTCTTCGGTATTAGGTCCCACAATAGTTAACCCACCTATCTTCAAAAAGAATTCTTTGAGAGGCCCATTTCTTAGGTGATTTCTTTGCACATTATACACTTGAGCTAATAATTTAAAATCAATAGGCTCCAGAAGCTTAGTGTATTCACTCAACCCAAAGGCATTCCTAAATTCTTCATTGTTAATTTCAATGAGTTTCTTCCCGCTGATATCCTTTACACTTCTTGAAATTGGGTCATAGCTATGTGCAATCTGAGTCAGAAGGTCTGTGTCAAAGAAAACCCCTTGAACCACCAACTTTCCAACATCTAATTCCCATATACTATTCTGAGGGGCTGGAGAATTTCTCATACTGAACCCAACCTTGAATAATCCTAACCTAGACATCCCTACTTGAGGGTCTCTTAACCAACTCCCTTTATCATATAAACCCTCTCCTATTTTCAGGCGAGAAGCTTTTGGCACCAACTCTTTCATTTTGGAAGCCACATTAGTTGACAACGTTAATTGTTCAAGGAAATCATCACAAATTGCCCTCTCGTGATAATTGACTTTTCCTGAGAATTCCCTTTTAGGTGCCATTTCTTTTAGAAACTTAAGCAAGTGATTCAACAATTTCTTTCAATTGTTCTATGACAAATTAAAATCTCAGTAAAACATACACAATTAAAAGAAAGATGGCTGAACAAGAGTATAGAGAAACCTGCTTGTACTCAAAGGAATTAGCTCTGCAATTGAAGAAGTCTACTCTGCAACTGTTTCTTTGCAAGTTCTCTTCATAATGATATCTTATTTCAATTGATACGAGATCATATATGGCGGCTGGGCTCTTAATTCCGACATTGATTCTACATACTTGGCCGTCCTTTCAGAATTGAATTCATGAAAGAATTCAAAGTTTTCACTCCGACGGGTCACAACACCCATGTATTTTATCCTTTTCACTATTTCACAGAAATTAATTTGTTGGCAACTCTACTTCGCGAAACAATGCGGGCCATCCAATTAGATGAGAATTGATCGGTATTTACACTAGCTTAATACTTCCACCCTTTTCACTAATCCTTATTTCATTTCGCCATTTCATGAGTGTTATTTAGTGAGCACTTTACTTTCGCAAAACTACTCCGAGTGTTGAATGGGACCTAAACTACATGGCCTTTAACCTTTACCTGGACAATTGACCTTTTCACTAACTGCACCTTCACCTAACAGCTAGCAGGTTTTTGCTATTTCACATAGCTTAAATTGCATTCAACTTTAGGCTGTAAAATAGCACTAACCATCAGATCAAATCACTTGATTGTCCTTTAAGTGAAGACTCTTATGCTGACTTACTTACTTTGCTACTCCTTCAGTTACCAGATACCACCTGGCTCCCAACCATTGGCCCCGGGGAACTTACTAAGTTTAAAATCTGAGTCAGCTCCATATTGTACCCCCCTTAAAAACTGTTGGTTTCACCTGGCACCTTCAATCTCTATGGAAGACACGTGCTCATGTACACATCACCATTTAGCCCGACATCAAAATAAATCTCCTTTACTTTCACCATTTCGCTGAGCATATCCTTCAAGCATCTTACAAGCGTGAAATAGTGCCAGCCGTTAGATCAAACCATACTTGATCGCCCTTTACACTTCATGCTCACTTTGCCTTTAAGAATGAAAAACCTTTTCGCCATTTTGTGGTGGTTAACACGCAAGCAATTCACCTTCGCGAAACAACACAGGCCATCCAATCAAATGAGAATTGATCGGTTTTTATACTCTACACGTTTAGCTGCAAATGTGGGCCCTCTGACTCGACATTGCACACTTAGCATCTAGTCATCTTTCAAACTGATATGTCAATCTCTAATTTGCCAAGAGGAAATATCGAGTTCCTCTCTATTTTCACCACCTATATCTGTCAGGACGCCTTTATCTTACAATATCTATCTTCTCTGGGACCCACCTTCTTTGAAACTATCGGACCCACTTCGCTGACTATTGCACTTTCTACCACATGCCATCAGCTTACTCACCCTCAGGACTAGCCGGACCATCCAATTGGAATGCCACATCATTTCACTATTTTGCTGGTCTTAAACCACGAACCATTTTGTCTTGCAAAATAGCGCTAACTGTTCAATCAAATGAGAATTGATCGGCCGTTACACTAACAGCCTTGGCTCCGCACTGGGTCTCGCCTCTTTGTTGACTACATGCTACCACATGGCACTCTACCACTGGCTTTGGAAGGCTTTTTGCATTTAACTCAATGCCAGCTGTGTGTCTTTCTTTTATACCGCCGGTTCCACCTTGGCAGGCCCACGGCTTCTTTGTAAGACCACGTGTTCATGGACACGTTACCATCTATCATGACACATGGACGGTCCTCGTTTACTTTCGCTATTTCGCAGGGTATAAAGCACGAGCATCTTGTCCTTGTGAAATAGCGCAAGCCATCAGATCATTTTCTAGTTGCTCAGTACTTAACCATTTGAATAGACTCCGTGAGGGGTGGGCCCTCTGACTCAACTTCGAACACCTGGCGTCCAATCACCTCTAGAGCTGACATGTTGTTTTTTCATTTGCCGAGAGAAAGAACTGGGCTCTGATCAATTCTTGACACCTGTATTTGCCAGGTCACATCCCCTCCTACGATATGACTCACCTCTGGGACCCGCCTTTTAACCTTTAATCCCAACTTACTGATTTGTTGTAAGTAGCACCGCGTGCCACCATTTTACTTGCTCTCATCAACCAGCTAGACCGCCTAGGTGGCATGCCATGTTGTTTTTGCAACTTCACTGGTTTTAAACTATGTGCAACTTCGCCTAGCAAAATAGCGAAAGTCGTAGATCCATCCGCGAGATGCACACTAGTTACTACACCCAACAACTTTAGGAGGAATACGCATAAGGCATAAATTTTTTGTGATTAATTAACATAACCGCCTAGGCAAAAACAAGGGGGGACACTTCCTATGATCCCATGACCCATTACTTAAGTGGATAAAGTAACGAAAGAATAGAAACCAGATGGTTTTAAACAAACATTAGGCGATCTAAAATCAAAAAACCCTAAACCCTTAAGGCCTCAAACAGAGCTGAAGCATTTGAAAATGTGCCTTAATCAAAATTTCAACAAACCATAGCCAATTATGGGAAAAGAAAAGCCCATTTTAATCAGTGATAATAGCAGCTCTGACTAGGGATGGTTGATCGCAAGGTCAACACAAGAAAACTCAGAATCTCTGGAGAAATAGACCAAAATAGAAAAGCAAGAAAAGAACAAAATATGTACAAACAAAGGACCTACCGTGCATGGATATTAAGAGAAATAATGCTTCAGGAATTGTCTATGCACTAGAAATTCCTGCATTTCATCATTCATATTCTTCAAGAAATATGAATCCTTACCATTTAAGTCACAAACCACAAAAGGGCCAATCCACAGTGATTCAAATTTCTTGTGCTTTCCCTTATCCTGTCCTTTTGCATTTCACTGAAGAACCATGTCATCAATTTGAAATTTCCTTAATGATGTCCTTTTATTGAAAAGATATTTTGACTACAACTGGATCTTCTAATTTCTCTTATGGGTAGAAGTCCCAAGCTCCTCCATTTCTACAATTTGGATCATTCTATTTTCCATTGGTTCAGATATCTCCATGTCCTCATTTTGCAAAAACTTATAAACTGGAAGAAGATTGTTTACCGGCAATCTGGCTTGGGCACCATAGACTAGTTCAAAAGGTGACATTCCGATGGATTTCTTAACTGTTATTCTATCTACCCACAAAGCTAACTTTAGTTTTTGATCCCAAGATCTTTTATTCTCTTTCAGGGTTTTCTTGATGATATTCAACAGGCTTTTATTGCTGGATTCTGCTTGTCCATTCCCCTAATGGTGATAAGGTTAAGAGTATGACATGAGTATACCATGGCTAGTACAAAAGCCTACAAACTCTTCTGATCTAAAACACATGGCATTATCCATCACCAATTTTGCAGGTGTTCCAAATCTAGTTACAACATTATCCATCAGGAAATCAATGACAACTTTACTAGTAGCTCTTCTTGTAGGGATGGCTTCTATCCATTTGGTGAAATAATCAGTGGCCACTATGATCCATCCGTGACCTCTCCCTGACCTCTCAACAATCTCTCCAATAAAATCAATGCCCCATTGGACAAATGGAGCTTCTACCGAGACAGGATTTAGGGGTAAGGCTCCTTCATACTTCAACTTGGATGAGAATTTCTGACATGGGTCACATTTCCGAACATATGCATAAGTATCTTTAAATAAAGTGGGCCAATAGTATCTAGCCTGGATTATCTTACCAACAATAGTCTTAGCAGAGTAGTGACCTCCACATACTCCATCATGCATTTCAGTCAACACCTGTTTAGCTTGAAATTCATCCAAACACATTAGTAGCTCTCCATCTCTTTTCCTCCAGAAAAGATCACCCTGAATGAGCACATACTTTTGGGACTTGAGTTTCAGAGTTCTTTTCTGATTGTGTGTCATCTCTTCTAAAAATGTGGCACCTTTTAAAAATTGGACTATCTCTGAGTACCAAGGTTGCCTCTCAATACTAGTGAATAAAGCATCTCCAACTTCAACATTATGTATTTCTGCACTCATGAGATTAGATTCAGTCATGAGCTTAGCCAAACCTAAACCTCTCACCAATTTGGCGATCTTTATCTCCAAGTTGAATTCCTAAATTCTATTGATCCATCTGCATCTCTTCCCAATTACCTCAGACTAAGACAAAATATCCTTAACTGCAGCATGTGGGACATAGGCAATGATATTTCCATTCACTAAGTATGGCCTAAAAGCTTTAACAGCTTTAACTAGAGCATAAGCTTGTTTCTCCATGGTCTCATATTTTAGTTCTGGCGCCTGCAAAGACTTACTGTAGAAGGCTATGGGATGTTCATATCCTTCATTGTCCTTTTGTAGTAATACTGCAACCACCGTATGATATGAAGCAAAAGAAAACAGAGAAAAAGGCTTACTGTAATTAGGAGATTTCAACACTAGTGCCTCCTGGATTGCCTTCTTAATCTCAGCAAAACCTTTTGAGGCTTCTTGATCCTAATAAAACTTGGTATCCTTCTTGAGGAGCTTGACAATAGGCTTCACTATCTCTGCAAAGTTTGCAATGAATCTCCTAACAAAATTTACTTTGCCTAAAAAAGATTGAATACCTTTCACATTTTTAGGTTCAGACACCTTATTGATGGCTTCAATTCTTTTAGGGTCTATCTTTACCCATTCCTTGGAAACTATGTGTTCCAATAGCTTTCCCTCAATAACTCCGAAATGACATTTCTTGGGATTTAGTGATACACCAAATTCCAAGGCTTTATTGAACACTTTCTCTAGATGTCCACAATGATCATCAGCCTTCTTAGAGAAACAAGTTAGGTCATCTTGATAAACCACCATGATGATGTTAATGAATTCTTTAAAAGCTACATCCATAGCTCTCTGAAATGTACCTCTAGAATTTTTTAATCCGAATGGCATTCTCGCATATACATAAGTTCCCCATGGAGTAGTGAAGGTTGTTTTAAACTGTTCAGACTCCTTTACTAACACTTGATTATATCCCGAGAAACCGTCCATCATGGGTAAAAGATCACATCCTGTCACTCTCTATAGCATGGCTTCCATATTTGGGGATGAGTAGTTATCCTTCAAGGAAGCAACATTTAAATTCCTAAAATCTACACACAATCTGATGTCTCCATTCTTCTTCCTTACTGGGACCAGATTGGAGACCCATGAAGAATGCCTTATTGGTTTGATAATCCCCCCTTCTCAAAATTTGGTCAACTCTTGTTGCATTTTAGTTTCTAACAAGGGATTGATAGGCCTCTGTTTCTATCTGAAAGGCTTAGCATTTGGAAGTAAAGGAACTTCATGCTGAAAAAGATCTTGTCTATACACCTTTAGGTCTTCATAAGACCAAGAAAATACATGTTTATACATTTTCAATAAATTAATAAGGTTAGTCCTGACATCAAGGGGTAGCTTCTTTCCAATATATACCAACTTAGGGGATGATTTTGTCCCCAGGTTTACCTCCTCTAATTATTCCAACTTGGTGGTAGACTGCTGATGTAAGTGACTATCATTATAACTAAACATGCTCTCCAGCTCTACCAGCCCTTTAGGTATCTCATTGGTTTCCAACTGGACCACATCATTTCCAAACACTGTCTCTCTATTGTCTACCACTTCCACCAATGCATTACAATCAATCTTTTGTCCATCATAATCATCAACACATTGGATAAACCTAAAAATGTCTTCATCATCAGCAAAAACTTGCCAATTGTACACATTATCAGGAATAGTAGGCCTAGATTTTATTTCCACAATGGAAATACCGGTTAGCGTTGCATCATCATTTTTCAAAGCAACATTAGCTAGGAAATCTGCCATAATTTTTTTTGCTTGCTCTATCCAATTAATAGAAAATGCATCAAAATGCTCAATAACATCCCAAACATCATGCTTATACTACTTTAATCTATCATTCTTGGATGCATATTTAGATCTTACCTGAGAGACAACCAATTCTGAATCCCCCATTACTTTCAACAGTTGGATTCCATGCCTTTTTGTAACCTCAAGTCCCAGTAATAGGGCTTCATATTATGTAGTATTATTTATGCACTGGAATGCCAATAAAAATGAATACTTAAAAGTTATACCTGATGGGGACACAAAAAGAACCCCTGCTCTAGATCCTTCTTTAGAGCAAGCTCCATCAAAATACATCTGCCACAATCCATACTGCTGTGCTTGTAGCTCGACCATAATAGCGTCAGTATTTTTCAATTGAGGTAAAATTGGTTGAAGTCTAAAGTTATCTAGATCTACATCAATCACATAATTAAGCATACTAGGGTCTACATTTTCAATTACAATAGGAGCTCTGGGCTCTCTATATAATTTGACCTGATTACCATTAATAGGAATGGTGGCATAGGATAAGTCCAGTTGAACATTTCCCACTACTGCTGCTGCCCATTGCCTGGAAAGTAACATACCATAGTGGGGTTTAGTGTCAGTAACAATAACATCCATTTTGTAAGTGGCGTCAGGGAATGCTGCTATTTTTACTTCTACATCTTTCATTGTACCTATCACAGGTACTTCTCTGTTATCCATGGCATAGCATTTCCCATACATAGTGGTTACTGATAACCCTAATTCTTTCATAACACCATAGGGCATTACATTAGCAGCAACTCCTGAATCTATCATGCAGTTTTTAATCAACCAGTTATTGACTAAGAAGGTAACAAAGAAGGGATCTACCTGAGAAGGCTCCTGAGTGATAGTGGTTCCAACATGAACTTCTGGGGTTTGGAACTCTTGATCCTTTCCAATTTTAGCTGAACTGGCGGGTAAGACTGTGTCACTATCAGATATACTAGAGAATAAAGACAAAGCTGCATCCTTATGTTCTTTAATCTTTAGTAATTCTACTAATGGAATAGTGACCTTCATTTGAGTAAGAGCTTGGGCCATGTCAAATGTAGAACTATTGCACGTTTTAGTGTTAGCCCTAACTCTTTCTGTTTTGAATTGACTTGCTTTTTTCACTATCTCTGCTCCTTGTACATCACCAATATTTTTATCATCTTTGCCTTTGGGTACATCTTTAACTTGTTCCCCTTTTTCTTGACTGACCTTAGGAACAGTAGTAGCACTACTTGATGCCCCTTTTTTAGTAACTTCCTTTACAAACATAGAACCCAGCTCACCTTGAATCTCTCTTGGTGCTTCTCAGGTTATAATTGTGTTTTGCTTTGGCAATTGCAGCTTTAGTGAGATTTCTAACTTCTTCCTCACTAGGCCTCCTAAGATGAACCTCTTCATCCTCAATTGTTACCATATTCAATGTAGGATGCCAATCTAAGGTTAGCTGTCCTAGCACTAACCTTTCATTATCCAACACATCACTGGATCCACTTTGCACGGATTCCTCATCACTTTCTATGATGGTTTCAAACTTATTAATGTCAAGCTCTACTTCTGGTCTCATAGATTCTTCTAGAGCCTAAGCCATTGCACACTGATGAAGAGAATGTTGTCCATCACAAGCAATACACCAAGGAGTATTTTCTATATTGTGAATAGTTTTCCCTTTCAAGGGATCTGGAGTGTCTTGACTTTGGGCAATTTTAGGCTTCTCAATTCGGAGCTTGTCATCTTTCCAATTGGTATTATATGGCATATCATGCAATCTAGGGGGTCTATCTTGCCAGTTATAATGAGGTTTATCATTTTTATTAACCTTGGCAGTCAAATCTTTCATAGCAGTAACCAATTTCTCTATCTTATCATCCTCTTTAGCAACTTTATTAGGTTGCTGTTTGGTTTCTTGCCATAATCTACCATCTGTCCTTCTTCCTAACTTCCCAGATGCTTTTCTATTACTTTCTACATTTATGGAAATTCTAAAAGCATCTCTCAAATTATGTGGGTTCTTATCCCTCAAAATATAGGCCATCTTGGAATCAAATGCATTGTAATATGTATTAAGACACATGTGCCTAATTGCATTTGAGCTGGTTCTATCTCTCGCAGAAACACTAACATGAGATAAATCTTGATTTAAAATGGGTGCATTATCAATATTTCCAAACAATCTCGAATGGAAACCTAATATATCATGTTCTGAATCTCTGGAAGATGAATTAGACTTTGCATAAATAGGTCGATCAGGCATCTTACCAGTATTATTGTTTTTCTGCACCCAAGCAGCATTTGATGGCTCATGCAACACAGATCTCTTCTGGCCTCTCCGTGATTGTTCTGGTAGACCTTCTTGCAAGGTTTCACGAGGATGTTTCCTCATGAATGATCTCATATTTTTTGCTCCTTGTATCTTTCTTGTCTTCCTTTTAGAAATATTTGTATCTCACAAGGACTGGTTCAAAAGTAACAGAGTCACCACCCACAAAACTATGGGAATTATGAAAACAAGCTGTCTAATCCACAAACACATAAAATTTTTCTTTATAAGCCTCAACATAGATCTTCATTTATATCTTTATTGTAACTCTCCCCAGCAGAGTCACTACTTTTGTTGTCTTCAAAATTTGATTCTCTTTAACATCCTTAAAATAATATGATTGAACTTGGTGCAGAAGAGACATCAAAGATAAGGAAATTCTCAAGACAACATATGACAAGGTTTGATTGAACCTTCTATGCTTTGGACTTACTTAGACGCTAGGTGGGTATACCTTTATGAATTAAATTACAACTTTCAAACATAAACCCACAGCAAACCAGTCCAGAAAACCAGTGGATTTAATCACCTTGAAACCAACTAAAACAAAAGAATGCAAATTATACTCATATTCAGTATTGTGACCAACAAAACATGTAATAGACAACTTCAATCAATACCAGTGCCATATCCAAGGTCACAAAGTCATTTAAAATTCAGACAATACTCCCCCAAAAACAAAATACCTTCACACATCCCATTGGCTCAACTTCTATTAATCCTTATATGTGCCTAACACTTATAAGAATTTATGCATATCAAATTAAACCATGATCATCAAGATTCAAAGTTCCCTACAAAGAATTCACCGGTAGGAATGATCCCTGCATCTTTAATTTCCCTCCTAAAGAGAAAAGCTAGTGAACACATCTACTGAAAATTGCCTTGCAACCCCATTCAAAAAAAATAACCCTGGATTATTCAGAATGAAAGCAATAAACAAATTGCCGGAATACTTGAAGACAACGCAAATTTTCTCCATTACACTTAGAAAAGCTCAGCTATGAATTTCAGCAGCATTTTCTTACAATTCTTTTGCGATCCTCTTTCCTTTAGTCCTGGTATCCATTTATAACAACATAGATGCACAAAGCTTCGGACTTTTCAAGGAGAGTTTGTTACAATCATTTCTTTCAGAAAACAAAGAAGTTACAAAGCTTTTCACAAAAACAATTACAAGTTCTTTTCGGCCTCTACAACTTCTTTAACAGGCTGTTCGGTTGTAACTTCTTCTACCTTTTTAGGGGTGCTCTCCAACTGTTCCGGATCATGAGTGGCATATTTTTTTGTCCACTCATTGTACACATCATCGGTCGGCCATGAAAAATTAATCACTTAGCCTTGGCTTTGGTCAGCCTTTTCCAGGAGTTTCTCAATTTGTTGACTTCTGAATTGAGAAAACTATAATGTGCCTTAATTTTCTCTATGTCCTGTATTGTTATAACAAAGAAATAAGCATCATCTAGATCCATAATTCCTTTAATTCTTGCTGACAATTTGGCTTCTATCTCCTTAAGCCACATTTCTTTGTCCTTTAATTGATCCGGGCTAGCAAAAACTCTTGGGAGCAACTCAAAAACTTTATCAATATACTCCTTTTTGCACAAATTAACTTTCCTATCAACATTATCCACCCCTACTGCTAATTGTACTAAATCTTTAGTGATGTTAGAAGTGGATCTAATGATAGGATTGGCCTTTGCTTCATCACAAGATACACACATAAACTCCAAATCTTTCTCCCTGGGCCTCCACTTGTCAAAAATAGGTGTCAGTATGGCCTTGTCTCCCTTGAGCTCATTCCATATAACCAAAATTTTACTTGCATTATTGTATAGGAAGGAGGCATTCACGATGTCTGCAAAACTAGTAACAGTGGCCTTCACTCTATCCTCATATTTCTTTGCATACATGGCTTGGGCCTATTTTAGATTCTCTAACTCTTGAGGAGTAATCTCAATCATTTGAGAGCTAGAAGGTGCTAGAGACGGTAGGAGCTCAATGATAGGGCTAGTAGGTGGAGGTCTAGCAGGAGAAGAGGAAATCATCAGTGTTGAGGATTCACCGTGATGATGTTGTCCTGCTAGTTGCTTCTGCAATTTAGCAATGATGCTATCTCTGTTCCTTACCTCTTCTTGAGCATTAGTGTAGGCTTTCAAAATTTTCTCCAATTTAGCTTGGAGATTTGCCTTTTCCTTAGCTTCCCTTTCTGCCACTGCAACAATAAATTTTGCAGTTTCAAATACAGTGCTGGCAGCTTCCACTACCCCAGTAGTCTGCACCCTCTTCACCATCATCCCCCCAAGGTAACTTGACATTGAGGTGTCCCTTTTCTTCTTGTTTTCATCTCTTTTTAGAGACCACATAACTAGTGCAGCATTGTCTTTATTGAAAGTGACTCCCTCCATAGGTTTCATCTCCTTTCTTACTGCTTCCAGGACTAGAGCATCTGCTATATCATATTCAGGGAGGATAAGTACCCCCAGCCTTCGCCACCATGTCTCTTCCTTGTTGAGGAGTGATGGTCTTAAATTCTTCAACCATTTCTTGCTTTATTTCTTCCTCAACTGTAGCTGGGTCTTTATGAGGCTGCTCACCCTTCCTTTTCTTGCACCTTACATTATATCTATCAATGCTTTGCTTCCACACAAATTGCATGAATGCTTTTGATGTGATGAACTTGTCAGCAGCCAAGAAATCTTCACTAGCTCGCTTGATCTCAGGGTCCCATTCTTGGCCTTTGAATTCATTAGTGGTGATATTCATTTCAGCGGCTAAGGTCTATTCTGGCATTCCTTCATCTACTTCATCATAGGTGTAGGAAATCTCCCCTAGACTGCCTAATTGCAATAATTGCTCAGCTACTGCCTATTCATCTCCTATATGGATAGGTGATTGTGATGGGGAATACACAGGTTCTTTAGGTTGTATCTCTTTTCCCACTCTTTGTTTCTTTTTGCTACTAGGGATATCAATGACATCGTGTATCTTCCTTTTACCTTTAGAGGCAGAGGGCTTGCCTGAAACAGACATAAGTACACTATAATTAGACTTCTTATGTAGCATATAATTAACCGGAGGGATCGGCCTAGTAGATATAGACCTATTCAAGATCAACCTTTCTTTCTCAGGGTTATTCTTGATTACAACCTCCCTTTTTTCTTTGTGTTTGCATCACCTCCTCAAAACTAAGAATTAAAAACTTCATCTTCTCTGCAAAGGGGTGAAAGCTTGACAAAGGGTCATAACTTATGTCAAGTTGATGCACCAAGTCTAAGGCCTTCTTATAGGCTATCCACTTTTCCTTTCTTAGCTCTTGTCCATCCAAATCAAATTCATTCCTGATAAGGTCCTTAAGGAATTGAAATTGATGGGGTTTGGCCTTGCATACAGCCCTCTTCCTAAACATATCATTGAAGAAATCTTTGGGGTCAGCACACCGAGAGACTACAGTTTATAAATGATATGGCTGGAGGAAATCTCCAAAACATTTCCAACCTCCTTTGGTTATTACAAATTGGTGTGCCACGGTAATTGTAGGGAAAATTGTCCCTTTGCCTCTACCTGTCAACTCTGCCTCTTGTACAACACCAATGTGCCTAAGTATCTCTGCAATTCCCACTTTAAGAGGGACCTGATAAGGTAACAAAAATGGGGTACCTGTGAAACCATATATTCTGAAAACTGTTGAGATAGGGTATAGGTAGATATCACCCCAATTGTGGACAATTTTTATGTCCTCTGCAAACTCTTGTGGTCTAATGAATTCCAAAAGTACCTTAGGGACTCTTGGGTTTTCCAAACAGATAAGGGTCTTGATTTTTGATGCAAAATATTTATCAAACCTTAGGAAACTTGCATCCTCTTTGTCCCATGACAAAACAGTGCTCCATAATTGCACTGGCATCTTTTCCCCATCCTTTTCTTTTACAAGGTCCATCCCACTTGCAAAATAGTCACCACCCTTGAATAAAAATAAATGCATAAGAAGGGAGTACCACCTGAAGGGCCTATCTACTTTCCTATTCCTGATCCCTATCAATCCATTATGGATAGCATTAGTTATAAAAGAAACGCAATCAAAAGTTATTGCCACAAAAGGATTCAAAATCTAAGCAACCATCAATATGTAGTGAGTGGGCATACTTGCTTCAACATCTTCCCCTAGGATTTGGCAGAGTGACCAATATAATCCTTTAGCCCTAAGGGTAAATAAATTTAGAGAGAAGGGCTCTTCGGTATTAGGTCCCACAAAAGTTAACCCACCTATCTTCAAAAAGAATTCTTTGAGAGGCCCATTTCTTAGGTGATTTCCTTGGACATTATACACCTAACCTAATGATTTAAAATCAATAGGCTCTAGAAGATTAGTGTATTCACTCAACCCAAAGGCATTCCTAATTTCTTCATTGTTAATTTCAATGTGGCTCTTCCCATTGATATCCTTTACACTTCTTGAAATTGGGTCGTAGCTATGTGCAATCTGAGTCAGAAGGTCTGTGTCAAAGAAAACCCCTTGAACCACCAACTTTCCAACATCTAATTCCCATATACTATTCTGAGGGGCTGGAGAATTTCTCATACTGAACCCAACCTTGAATAATCCTAACCCAGACATCCCTACTTGAGGGTCTCTTAACCAATTCCCTTTATCATATAAACCCTCTCCTATTTTCAGGTGAGAAGCTTTTGGCACCAACTCTTTCATTTTGGAAGCCACATTAGTTGACAATGTTAATTGTTCAAGGAAATCATCACAAATTGCCCTCTCATGATAATTGACTTTTCCTAAGAATTCTCTTTTAGGTGTCATCTCTTTTAGAAACTTAAGCAAGTGATTCAATAATTTCTTTCAATTGTTCTATGACAAATTAAAATCTCAGTAAAACATACACAATTAAAAGAAAGATGGCTAAACAAGAGTATAGAGAAACCTACTTGTACTTGAAGGAATTAGCTCTGCAATTGAAGAAGTCTACTCTGCAACTGTTTCTTTGCAAGTGCTCTTCAGAATGATATCTTATTTCAATTGATACGAGATCATATATGGCGGTTGGGCTCTTAATTCCGACATTGATTCCACATGCTTGGCCGTCCTTTCAGAATTGAATTCATGAAAGAATTCAAACTTTTCGCTCCAACGGGTCACAACGCCCATGCATTTTTCCTTTTCGCTATTTCACATAAATTAATTTCTTGGCAACTCTACTTCATGAAACAACGCGGGCCATCCGATCAGATGAGAATTGATCAGTCTTTACACTAGCTTAATACTTCCACCCTTTTCACTGAGCCTTATTTTGTTTCGCCATTTCGTGAGTGTTATTTATTGAGCACTTTACTTTCGCAAAACTACACCAAGCATTCGATGGGACCTAAACTACATGACCTTTAACCTTTACTTGGACAATTGACCTGTTCACTAATTGTGCCTTCACCTAACAGCTAGCGGGTTTTCGCTATTTCGCACAACTTAAATTGCATTCAACTTTAGGCTGCGAAACAACACTAACCGTTAGATCAAATCACACTTGATTGTCCTTTAAGTGAAGACTTTTATGCTGACTTTCTTACTCTGCTCCTCCTTCGGTTACCAGATACCACCTGGCACCCAACCATTGGCCCTGGGGAAGTTACTAAGTTTAAAATCCGAGTCAGCCTCATATTGTACCCCCCTTTAAAACTGCTGGTTCCACTTGGCACCTTCAAACTCTGTGGAAGACACGTGCTCATGTACATGTCATCGTTTAGCCCAACATCGAAATAAATCTCGTCACTATTTCATTGAGCATATCCTTCAGGCATCTTACAAGCGCGAAATAGCGCCAGCCGTTAGATCAAACCATACTTGATCACCCTTTACACTTCATGCTCACTTTACCTTTAACAATGAAAAACCTTTTCGCCATTTCGTGGGGGTTAACACGTGGGCACTTCACCTTCGCAAAACAATGCAAGTTGTCTGATCAAATGAGAATTGATCAGTTTTTATACTCTACATGTTTACCTACGAATGTGGGCCCTCTGACTCGACTTTGCACACTCGGCATCTAGTCATCTTTCAAACTAATATGTCAATCTCTGATTTGCCGAGAGGAAATATTGAGTTCCTCTCTATTTTCACCACCTGTATCTGTCAGGACGCCTTTATCTCGTGGTATCTATCTTCTCTGGGACCCACCTTCTTTGAAACTATCGGACCCACTTCGCTGACTGTTACACTTTCTGCCACATGCCATTAGCTTACTTGCCCTCAGGACTAGCTGGACCATCCGATTAGAATGCCACATCATTTCATCGTTTCACTGGTCTTAAACCACGAACCATTTCGTCTTGCAAAATAGCACAAACCGTTCGATCAAATGAGAATTGATCGGCCATTACACTAACAGCCTTGGCTCCGCACTGGGTCCCGCCTCTTTGTTGACTATGTGCTACCACATGGCACTCGACCACTGGCTTTGCAAGGCTTTTTGCATTTAACTCAACACCGGTCGCGTGTCTTTCTTTTATACCGCCGGTTCCACCTTGGCGGGCCCACGACTCCTTTTTAAGACCACGTGTTCATGGACACGTTACCATCTATCATGACACATGGACGGTCCTCATTTACTTTTGCTATTTCGTAGGGTATAAGGCACGAGAATCTTGTCCTTGCGAAATAGTGCAAGCCGTCAGATCATTTTCTAGTTTCTCGGTACTTAACCATCTGAATAGACTATATGAGGGGTGGGCCCTCTGACTCAACTTCAAACACCTGGCGTCCAATCACCTCTAGAGTTGACATGTTGTTTTTTCATTTGTTGAGAGAAAGCACTGGGCTTTGATCAATTATTGACACCTGTATTTGCCAGGTCACATCCCCTCCTATGATCTGACTCACCTCTGGGACCCGCCTTTTAACCTTTAATCCCGCCTTGCTGATTTGTTGTAAGTAGCACCGCATGCCGCCATTTTACTTGCTCTCATCAACCAGCTAGACTGCCTAGGTGGCATGCCATGTCATTTTTGCAACTTCACTGGTTTTAAACTACGTGCAAATTTGCCTAGCAAAATAGTGAAAGCCGTAGATCCATCCGCGAGATGCACACTAGTTACTGGGCCCAACAACTTTAGGAGGAATACACATAAGGCATAAATTTTTTGTGATTAATTAACATGACCACCTAGGCAAAAACAAGGGGGGACACTTCCTACGATCCCATGACCCATTACTTAAGTGGATAAAGTAATGAAAGAATAGAAACCATAGGGTTTTAAACAAACATTAGGCGATCTAAAATCAAAAAACCCTAAACCCTTAAGGCCTAAAATAGAGTTGAAGCATTTGAAAATGTGCCTTACTCAAAATTTCAACAAACCATAGCCAATTATGGGAAAAGAAAAGCCCATTTTTAATCAGTGATAACATGTTGAAAGGAAAACCAGAACTATCTTGGATGCAGCAAAAAGTATGTTATCAGAAGAAAACCTACCACATGTATATTGGAGAGAGGCAGTCAATACAACAGTCTATACATTCAATAAAGTTCACATCAAAGGTGAAACCAGTAAGACCCCTCATGAACTATGGTTTGGTATTACTCCTACTCTTAAATATTTTAGAATATTTGGAAGCAAATGTTACATTAGAAGAGATGAGTATATTGGGAAATTTGATCTTAGAAGTGATGAAGGAATATTTCTTGGTTATTCATCTTAGAGCAAGGCATATAGATGTTTAACAAAAGATTGAGAAAAATTATTGAAAGTACAAATGTAAAGATTGATGAACAATTCAGAGGAACTTGAAGGTATATAAACTCTGAACCGATAACATAAATTTTGACAAATGAACCTACACTAAATCCACCAGTACAGAATGAAGATCCAATTACCCCAGTATCATCTGAGGATTCCACAGTAACTGAGGAACAACAACAAACAAAGACACCACAGTATGTAAGACTGAATCATTCTGAAGATCAGATAATTGGAAACAAGTTTAAAGGAGTTATGACAAGAGGAAGATTGGAAAATCAAGTGGTATGTCTTATTTCTAAAATTGAACCATCATCTATTAATGAGGCATGTGAAGATAAATTTTGGATTAAAGCTATGGAAGAAGAATTAGAACAAATTGAGAAAAGCAACACTTGGACATTAGTTTCTCGGCCTAAAGATAAAAATGTAATTGGAACCAAATGGGTATTCAGAAACAAACTTAATGAAGATGGTAAGGTTGTCAGAAATAAAACAAGACTAGTGTGTAAGGGATATTTTCAGAAAGAAGGAATTGATTACAATGAAACCTTTGCACCGGTAGCTAGAATTGAGGCAGTCAGATTATTTTTGGCTTTTGCAGCACATAAGAACTACAAAGTATATCAAATGGATATTAAATGTGCATTTTTGAATGGAGATCTTGAAGAAGAAGTGTACATTGAATAACCTAATGGATTTTCTTTGACAGATAACAATAATATGGTTTGTAGGTTAAGAAAAGCTTTGTATGGATTAAAACAAGCTCCAAGAGCTTGGTATGCAAGATTGGATAAGTATCTTTTAAAGATTGGTTTTACTAAAGGGAATGCAGACAACAATTTATATTATTAAGTGACTAATGATGATATCTTTATTATAGAAGTATTCGTTGATGATATAATCTTTGGAGGAGAAGATGGATTATGTAAAGAATTTTCTATTAAAATGCAGGAAGAATTTGAAATGTCTATGATTGGAGAAATAAATTTTTTTTTTTAGGATTGCAGATTTCATAGATTGATAAAGGTATATTCTTGAGTCAATCCAAGTACTTAAAAGAGTTACTAAAGAAATTTGGGATGGAAAACTCTAAACCGGTAAGCAAACATATGACTACAAATGACAAATTATCACTAAGGGATGAATCTACACCTGTTAATCCAACTAGATACAAATCTATGATAGGAGGTTTACTGTATTTGACACAAACTAGACCTGATATTATGAATACCGTATGTATTATTTCAAGATTTCAAAGTAATCCTAGAGAAAATCATGAATTAGCAGTAAAAAGAATTTTCCGATACTTACAAGGTACTATAAATCTTGGATTATGGTATCCTAGAAATGAAAAATTCAAATTATGTACATACATAGATGCAAATTGGGTAAGAGATGTGGATGATAGAAAAAGCACCACCGACAGAGCATTCTTTCTTGGAAACAAACTAGTTTCTTGGTTGAGTAAGAAACAAAGTTGTACATCTTTATCAACAGTAGAATCAGAATATGTTGCAACAACAACTAACTGTACATAGGTACTATGGCTTAAGCAAATGTTGAAAGACATAAAGGTAAAATGTAAGGAACCTATTACTATCTATTGTGATAATACTGCAACAATTGATATATCTAAGAATATGGTATTATATTCTAAAACCAATCATGTTTCTATCAAACTGAATTTTCTAAGGGAAAATGTTGAAGCAAAGGAAATAAAACTAGTTTATGTGAATACTAAAGAGCAGATTGCAGATATCTTTACTAAACCTCTACCTAAGGAGAATTTTGAATATCTCAGAGATCAGCTTGGGGTCATACCCTCACCCATAGAGACTTAAGAAGTTGATGATTGTCATCAACTACCAGAACTAATAGAGAAATCTTTTTTTTCCAGCTTTGATGGGAAGCTACTTCTCAGGGGGGAGTAGTTGGTATACTAAAGTGATTGGTATTTTGTATATGAACTTGGCTTGGTAAGATGTTTTTGTTGTAACTTTGGCATTTGATGTCAAAGGGGGAGAGACTGGTATAGAAAAACACAAGGAAAACACATGTTGCTCCCAGGGGGAAAGATTGTTGTTTGAGAGAGATTATTACTCTCTGTATCTATATTTTGATTTCTGGTTATGATCTCTTTTTGGAAGATTGTTGGTTTTTGGTATTTGGTATTTTTGTTTTGGCACTTTGATGGTTTTTCCATCTTGTGTTGCCATCAATGCCAAAGGGGGAGATTGTTGGTATTTTGGTATGGTTTTGTCATTGATGTCAACACCTACTAAATGCTTATCAACTCTAGCACTTTGGAGTATCAACAACATTCACCGACAAGCAAGTGACTCATGCATAGTCACCAGTATTTGGTACACCGACAGGATATAATGATCACCGACACTTGGAATGATATGGAAAACACTTGGTTATGTCGAAGACATCGTGTGGACACCTTGTCTTGGAGTTTTGTTAATTGACATATTCGTATTTACATATTTTCTATTACTAGCAAATAGGTCTAGGTTACATCGACAGGTTTATCTTTTCTAGATCAGCATGGCACGCTATGGAGATGACTTATTATTGTTGTAAATGCATTGAGTTGACATGTTGAATTGGTTATTGCATCGGATATTGTTTTGTTTATAAAATGATTTTATTGTAATATCTTGTAGAGACGACCTACTAAAATTGGTCCTAGGTTATGGTATAAATGTAAGATCTTATTGTAAGATCAAGTGTGGAATGCGAAAAAGGATTGGGTGAAGGTATATGTGAGAATAAGCAGAGCTATACATACAGACATCATTTGAAGATTGAAGGAGGGTTTTTGTGAAGACAATTAGAACTACCCCGGTACTGAATCCAGCATATGAAGATGTTATTTTAATCAGTACACTCTTATTGGATTTAACCATCCAACTGTAGTTAGTGTGACTCCCATTTTGTGATTGAGCAGTGAGCTCTAGGCGCTTGGTCTTCCTGCATGTGTAGACCCCATTTATGTACACTTACTATCTACAGTAGTATCATTTGATTAAGGGTAAGGTTTCCCATCGTGGTTTTTCCCCTTACTGGGTTTCCACGTACAAATATTGGTGTTATGTGTTTGTCTTTACGTTTCATGCACTAATCCTTACCGGTATAGCAATTAACTATTAAAACTATCTACTGGCATATTAAAATAGTTTAGTGGTATTAAGCATTAAGTTGGTTAAGTTGTTTTTGGTTTGAATTTATATGACAACTGATTCACCCCCCCTCCTCTCAATTGTCTCTGGGACCTAACAACTGAGAGGGGGGGGTGGGGTGAATCAGTGTCTAACTGGTAAATGAAATATTTAAACTTGTTTGTAAATTTACAACCCAAATTGATGTACATGCAAACAAGCAATAAAGCAATAAAGAGAAATAACAATATAACCATCAATGCACACCATAACACAGATATTTTGGTGAGGAAACCCGATAGGGGAAAAACCTCAGTGGGATTTGTGACCCACAATATTTACTCACTAGCCAATATGAATAAATATTACTTATACAATAGGGGCCTGCACATGCAGGAAGGCCAACAGCCTAGAGCTCACTGCTCAATCACAAAAAGGAGGCACACTGACTACAAAATTGGATGATTAAATCCAATGACAATGTACTGCTCAAAATAGCATCTGCAATGCTGGATTCAATACCAATTTAAGCTCTGTCAAATATCTCTGCCATAAACCTTTCTTTACTCAACTCAGCTCTTATTTTCTCATCAAAATGCATATACAGATATTCACTCTCATTATCATTACCTAATTGCATATCCTTCCTTTGCTTACATACCATACATACTTTTTTTCACAACACAAAATGATCTATAAGATCTCATACATATATGAGTCTTTACAATACATCATGTGAGCTATACAATACATTTACAATACAAAATAATATAATTTCCATGTCAGTTGGGGTTCTGATAAGATCTTTTGTTGGTGTAGACTGGGTACCGATGAGAATAATATGGTTGTGTCTGCCAGTGCCGGTAGATGATGTCTATTGCTAGTGTAAGTTGTGAACCGTGTTACCAGTTGGTTGCCATCAATGACAACATCAACTATTCTCATCTGAGTGTAGAATGCCAACAATCTCCCCCTTTGGAATTGATGGCAACACTCATGAGAAAAATCCAAAAACTGATATCCAAAAATGAAGTCCAAAACTGATCAAAAATAGGAGTGCTCCCCCTGAGAAAACGATCTATTCTATACATTTTTATCCATACTACTATTCCCACTTTGACATCAATGACAAAGGATGTCAAAAAAATCAAAGAATTCAAAATTCTACCTCATAGCCTATATCCGGTTATGTATAATTTGAAAGATATCCAGATTAAGACTCTGCATGAATTTGGTGTTGTCAGAGATAATGGTTTCAATCTGCTGGATCATACTAGTCAGATAATGCATCGGTTGCTTTGATGATCTTTCTCCTTGAATTGTTGCTTTAGACAACTCAATCCACTGAGTTATAAGATTGTCCAATCTAGGACCAAGTTTTTTTTTCAGCTCACATGCCTTCATTCTTATACTTTCTTTTTCTTTTTCTAGTTTCTCAATCTTTTCCTCAAAAACTGCCATTTCTTGATAAAAAACTGAGGTAAGTTCAGAAGAACCTATCATGTTGTCTGCTATATCATCAATCTCTTTTTGTGTTTTCTTTATCTCTTCCTCAATGTCTTATGTCAGGTTGTGAGGCTTGCATGCTTCCTTATACAATTCTTTATATTCCAAAATAGTGGAACTAAGTACCAGTAATAAAGAATCAATATGCTCAGTACAATCCTTGATAGTCTTATCAAAGAATTCACTTTTCTCCTTGTTCACCCTTTCCTTAACAGTCTCTTCATTTATTTTATCTATAGTTAGCATATTTGAAGCAATGAATTTGGACAATGTGTCCAATTTACCTAAAGATCCATCAATATGATCTATCTTACAAGCCGATGCAATCATTTTCAATATAGGTAATGTATCATCAATGGCCTTAAATGCTAAGGTGTTTCAATATGTGATCCTCTTTATTGAATCCAAAAGTACATCAGTCACATTTGTAGGCCTATAATCCATGGTGGAAGTGCTAGGCTCAACAATAACTTTCTTTTCTTCAGATACTTATCCAATTGCCTTAACCACTGCTTCCTTGTTTCCATCATTGACCTCTTCTTTATTCACTATTTCTACCTTTTGCTCACTCTGTGTTTCAAATTTGTTTTCAACCTTACTATCATCCTTACTCTTTGTCTTGTTGACTGTTGGTTCAACTATACTCTATTCAGGTTCTTTCTCTGCCAGTTTCTCTACCTTCTACCGAGTGTCAACATTTATAGGTTTAGTTTGTGCTTTTATCTTTGCTTTTTCTTGTGCTTCTGTCGGTTTCTCAATGTTAAGCTGAGTAGCATCTGGGATGGTATCAGGTTTCTCAACTTTTGCTAGTATCTCAATGTTCTAAGAGTCAATAGTGTTGACCGGTGACTCAGAGATCTCAATATTTGTAGCTTCAGTTTGATTTACCTCTATGGCTTCCTTTTCCATGACAATGTTGAAGTCCTATGTGTCCACATTCATGGTAAAAAGAACTTCAGATTCTAGATTAGTGTCTTCTATTGTTATTTCCTCTGCCTTCTCTTCTGATTGACTGTCAGTTTGTATAGGTGCCTCTGTAGTTATTGGTGGGGTGTCCTCTATCGGTGGAGGAAGGTTATCCTTGACCGTTATATTAGGTACACTACCAATTTTACCTTTACCTTTATCCTTTTGATATACCTTTGCAAAAGACATCCATTTTTTGTCTATCCTTTTCTTCTTTCTTTTCTCTTTCCACAAAAAATATGTCCCACTTGTCTATTGTCTCATCTGCAATTTCCTTAACTTGGCCTACCATAAGGCTAACCTGCTGGTGACCACTTACAAAAACTGTTATATTTGCCTCTGAAATTAAGTCATCAATTTCCTATTTGGAGTTAACCGAATGCACAACAAGTATAGCCTCTACTTTCAATTTCTTATCTAATTCCATTACCGACATCCTTTTAGCTTCTAACCTCAAATACAAATCATTAGGTAGATCATCTACAACCTCAATGAGAACTTTCTTGTAGATATCTAGGTGCAAAATAATGCTTTCCTCTATAGTGTTTTAATCTGAATCTTTGAAAGAATGATTAAGTTTATTTACATTGCTGAGGTTACCTTCTTGTGTGATTTCATTTATCAACTCTTCTGGTGTAAGAGTATCTGGTGCCTTAGGTTCTAATTTGTTCTTAGGAGCTACCTTCTTCTTCAGACCACTAGGCTCTCTTATAGCCTGTTGGTTCTTTCTTTGTGTCCTTGACTTCTTTGGAGATGGAGTAGGTGTCGATGAAGGTTTTCTTTTCTTCCTTTCAACTCTTTTAAATTTAGATGCTTTATCACTTTCTATCTCAAAAGAAGTAACAACCGGGGAAACATGAGCTACCGGTGTCTGCTTAGATTGACTTTCTTTCATACAAGCAGCAATACCGCCAAGACTCATCAACCCTTATGTAACTTCTTTTACCATTTTAGAAGCATCTTTCATGAATTCATCTCTTTTCTTTCTCTGCTTCATCATGGCTACATCACTTTCAATTGTTTCAGCACTACCAAATATTTTCTCTGATGGTTCCGGTGGAGCATCTAGGAGTATTTTTTCATATGATTCCAAAATATGAGAGTCCACCTCATATCCCATCTCAGTAATCCATATTGTTCTGGGTCTAACTGCTTCCATCCATATTTCATCTCTCTTTACTACAAAACATATTTGTCTACGATGCTTTGGGAAATCCTTTCTCTCTGTTTCATTTTAGTTTGAAAATTCTTAAAGTAATCTTTAACCAACTCATCAATGTTATCTCCCATACCGGTGATTTCCTCCTTTATGTATTTTCCAACAGAAATATCATAGGCAAAATCCTTATGACCCATACTAGGGATTTCCTTAGAGAAGTAAAGCATTAAACATACTAACAGATTTCCAAATTTGAATGTTCCTTTCTTGTCACCTTTTATCTTATCCAAATTTTCTAGCAATTCATCCTTCAACCATTCACAAATATCAATCTTTGCATTGTTTACAATCATCTCATGTGCAGTGTGAATGCATGAACTTGACACAGAATTCAACCTATTTGTGTGACCAACTTTATATCCAATTATCATGCTAGTAAATTTAACATTTATATCCTTTATGTCATTAACCCTAAGTGACCAGTTGTCATATGTAGCTCCGGTTAAGCTCATAACTTCCTTGTTAGGGATTTTCTTCTTCTTGTCAGGTCTAGAACTGATGGAGGGTAAACCAATAACAACTTTGATAGCTTCCTTGGTAATCTTGAATACCAAGTCCAACCACAAAAATTCTCTGTGAACCCTGCTAAGGACATAGCAAACAACTTCATCTGAGAATTTTGGCATATGGAGTATGTCTATGAAACCTAAATCCTCGACTAACTTATGTTCTGGTTTCACTATCTCATCATTGTCAGTAATTTCATTCATGTACATGTTCATCAAATCTTCGGACCCTAAAATTTCTATGTTGCAATGTATGTTTTCCCTAGGCTCTTCAGTAAATGCGACTCCCTTTGGGATTTTAGAAAATGCACCAATAGAATCATCATGTTTTTCTATCTTAGGAATGATCTTAAAAACATGTCTAGGTCGCTTAATGTTTTCCACAATGGTAGGGTTTGCTACGAATCGAGAATAGAAGATGAATATGCCATTGCAAAAGATAAATACCTCTTAATTGTGAAATCCTTGAATGCCCTAAAAAGACCTTTGTTGCTTTGCCTTTAGAATGCCTTTTCTCAATTTCTCTCTCTTCAAATTCTTGGATGCTTGGTGAATTGAAATGAGAGGTTAAAATGCCTTCATAACCAAATTTGACTTACAACCACAATAAATGCTCGCCGATGAAGTGAAAAACTCCACATATCTGCCAGTAAAGAAGAAATATAACTTCTTACCATCAACTGAGGGTAAATGCATGATTTTGAATTTTTTGCCTTACCCCTAAGGATTATACCTTAGTTGGATGAAGAATCTCCTGTCGATGCAGGATTACCCTGTTCTGCTAGTGTAGTGATAGATTCATCACCTCTTTGATCTCTCTTCCTAATCCATTGTTTTGAAAATTCTTGCTTGATTTTAGTCACCTTTTCTTTTCCTTTGTTATTAGATCCTTTATTGTTCACCGGTATAGTCTTGCTTCTACAAAATTTTGCAATATGCCCAATCTTGTTACATGCATAACAAGTTACATTATTTCTCTGAATAGCCTTTCCATAACCTTGACCAGTTTGAGTTCTGCATTGATTAGATAAATGTCTAAATCTACCACAAACATAGCATTTCACATTCATTCTGCAATTGTCCGAGTTATGACTATTTTTATTGCATTTGGAACATTGACTGGTAGGTAAGTTTGTATTCTGATTATTCCTAAATCTGCACTGATTTTATCCATGACCAAATTTGTTGCAATTAAAAAATTTCCCATTAAATTTATAAGCATTAGGTTGCCTTACCAGTTTTATTTGATCATGGTTGTTTGTAGTCCTGGAACTTTCTCCATGTTCAAATCCAAGTCCAACTATTTCTCCATCAGGTTTCCGACTTTTCAGCACATCATCAAGATTATCTGAACTCTTCTTGAATTTGTCTTTGTATTCATTTGCAGTGACCAAGTCACTTTCCAAAGTGCTAACTTGTCTCAAAAGTTCCTCTTTGTCATGTTGCATGTGAATCAAATCAGTTTTGAGCATATCATTTTCATAACTAATCCTTTGAGATTCATCTAATCTTTCAATTAGTCTTCTGGCCAAATCTTCTTCATTCCTCTTTCTATCTTCAATATCCTTGCACAGTCTCATGGTTAAATATTGCATCTCATTCTTCATGTTATTGTTCTCTTGTCTTAATTTGTCTACAATATCTCTAAGAGTTTCTTTTTATTCATCATCTTGATTTTGCAATTGCACATTTAATTCTTTTCTCTTATTATTCGCTATAACCAAGTTATCTTGAAGTACTTTGATAAGTTTTCTGAGTAGTTCTGAGTTCATCTTCCAGTTTGACATTCTTCAATTTTTATGCGTCAAAATCTTTAAGAGCTCCTTCCAACTGTTGTCTCAAGCTTTCCATTGGTACTGGTTTCAGAATCTTCCTCAAGCTATTAGGCTTCTGCAAATAGAGGACTAGGCTCTGATACCAATTGTTAGATACTTGATTAGTCCCAAAGACATTGAGAGGGGGGGGAGGGGGGGTGAATCGGTGTCTAACTAGTAAATGAAATATTTAAACTTGTTTGCAACTTTACAACCCAAATTAATGTATCGGTAAACAAGCAATAAATCAATAAAGAGAAATAACAGTATAACCATCAATGCACACCATAACACAAATATTTTGGTGAGGAAACCCGGTAGGGGAAAAACCTCGGTGGGATTTGTGACCCATAATATTTACTCATTGACCAATATGAATAAATATTACTTATACAATAGGGTTCTACACATGCAGGAAGGCCAACAGCCTAGAGCTCACTGCTCAATCATAAAAAGGAGTCACATTGACTACAAAGTTTGATGATTAAATCCAATGACAATGTATTGCTCAAAATAGCATCTGCAATTGTGGATTCAATACTAGTTTAAGCTCTGTCAAATACCTCTGCCATAAACCTTTCTTCGCTCTACTCTGCTCTTATTCGCTCATCAAAATGAATATATAGATATCCGCTCTCATAATCATTACCTAATTACATATCCTTCCTTTGCTTACATACCATACATACTTTTTTTCCCATCACAAAATGACCTATAAGATCTCATAAATATATGAGTCTTTACAATACATCATGTTGGCTATACAATATAATTATAATACAAAACAATACAATTTCCATGTCGGTTGGGGTGCCGGTAAGATCTTCTGTTGGTGTAGATTGGGTGTCGGTGAGAATAATTTGGTTGTGCCTGCCGGTGCCGGTAGATGATGTCTATTTCCAGTGTAAGTTGTGAACTGTGTTACTAGTTGGTTGCCATCAATGACAACATCAACTATTCTCATCTGAGTGTAGAATGCCAACAATGTACACATCTTGGCAAATGTTGCAAACCACCACATATAGAACAAGAACCTTCCAAACAAGGCATCTTATAATAAATGCAACCATCATGTCTATTACATAGAACAATTGAAATAAATTCTCTTACCGACTTAGGAGGTGCTTGTATATTGCATTCCTACTAAACATCGTTAGTGTGCAAAGTAGAACAAATAAGACAAAAAATATCATTGTGCATGGAAAATTCAATATGCATCCTACAACAACATGTGGTGCGTACATGATTAATATTTATATAAAAAGGTTTTGCCAATTCAAAAAGTCTTTGAGAAATTCTTATTCGAGGAAACTTTTCAATGAATCTTTCATGAAATTTTGTATGAGTCATATCCAAATAGTGTTTGGCATGTGGCTCATGATTTGTAGACCCGATTATCCTTCTAAGAACATCTCTTTGGTTGGGCGAAACTCTTATGTTTTCATGCCAAAATTTTTCAATTAATGTTCTTAGTGCATCAACAACAACCTTGTCCTTGCGTGGTAGTCTACTTGAGAATGCCCAAAGAGAATTATTGTTAGGTTCCTCTATTTTTTCTCACCTCTGTAATGCTTTACTTAATGTTGTTCTACTAACATTTAATGACTTACTTGTTTTGCTTATCAAATGATCTTTTTTTTATTTTCTTTCTCATTATGGTTGATGTAATGGTACGTCAAGTAGCATTAGAATCTTTAGTATGTGATTTTGAACCTATATCTTGATATGCATCAAATAGATTTTTCACAATAGTTCTTTCATTGTTACTTTCAGATGATCTTAGGCCTAGAATTTTCATTGTCTCTAAAATTCAAATTTTTAATCATTTGAAACATTAATTGACATCTTACGGTTTGATTTACATTTTCAAAATAGTTTTTCCATATTCTTTTAACCATTCTCCTACAAGTTCGTTCATTCACTTTATCAGGCATTGGCTTCAATATATTCTCATCAATGTCAATTAGATACTTTGGTTTCCTACGAATGATTCTAGGAGGTGTTAACATCAGTGCATTGTGTACATTCAATTCATCAAATAGAGAAGGTGTATGTTCATCATTTAATTGATTATTCAATGTGGTATCTTCTTCAATTGCATTAGGTTCATATGGTAAATCAAATGTATCTTCCTCAATTGCATTAGGTGCATTATGTTCAATTGGTAAATCAAATTGAGATGTTGAGGATGACATACCTTCTTCTCCCATTGTTCTTATGTCACGTAATTTCTTCATACGATGCCTTTGTCTTTCCTTTTCAGCCTCTCGTTGTTCCATCGTTCCTCACTTGTTCTTTCCCATGGTTGATATTGGCTGTCCTAAATAGAATCATATTACATATATATGTAAACAAAAGTTCATAAACAAACAAATAACCATAAATATGCATCTTAACATTATTTTTTTGAATAAAAAATATTAAATAATCACAATAATATTGACCAAACTAATAAGAGCAACAATTCAATCATTTGAAATCATGCAAAAACAAAAAATTCACTTACTTATATGTATAAAAAAATGATAGAAGTGTAGACACAGTTGCAGTGGAGCCTTCAACAACCTCAAAAACTTCTATTGTGGTCTTTGAGGCTCTTGGGAAAATAAAACTATGTCAAAGTACCCCATACATGGTATATTAATAACTGTGTGTATGTTGTTAGTCCCTAAAAGGTTGGCAAGCCCAACAATATTTTTTTTCACCCTGTATGCACTCCTACGCCTTAAAAATGTTATGGCAAGGCAGCAAACTAATAGGCTCAGTACCCCATACACGCTATTTGTAGTAAAGAAAATGTGAAGGAAAAGGGAGGGAGAGAGAGAGAGAGAGAGAGAGAGGGAGAGAGGGTATGGAGGAAGGGAGAAAGGGAGAGAGGGAGAGAGAGGTAGAGGGAGGGAGAGAGATGGAGAGGAAGAGATAAGGAGAGAGAGAGAGAGAGAGAGAGAGAGAGAGAGAGAGAGAGAGAGAGAGATGGGGTATGGAGGAAGGGAGAAGGGGAGAGAGGGAGAGAGAGAGAGAGAGAGGAGGAGAGAGGGAGGGAGGGAGAGAAGAAGAGAGAGAGGGATGGGGTATGGATGAAGGGAGAAGGGGAGAGAGGGAGAGAGAGGTAGAGGGAGGGAGAGAGAGAGACGTAGAGGGAGGGAGGGAAGGAGGGAGGGGGAGAAAAGAAGAGTGAGAGGGATGGGGTATGGAGGAAGGGAGAATGGGAGATAGGTTGAGGGAGAGGGAGGGAGGGAGAGAGAGAGAGAGAGAGAGAGAGAGAGAGAGAGAGAGAGAGAGAGATGGGGTATGAAGGAAGGGAGAAGGGGAGAGAGGGAGAGAGAGGTAGAGGGAGGGAGAGAGAGAAGGTGTGAGGCCCTACCTTGAGCCATCATAGCATTTCAGTTATTTTCATGTTGGACCTATTATTGATACTATATTTTGATGCATTATGGACCTAGATTCTATATGATCTAGTAATTGGATAACATTGATATGGTTATGTCATTTATTTTGATTTGTAGAGCTTTATTTTGATGCTAGAAATTATGGATGCATGCTTTATAAATGATTAAAATTCATGATGATTATGATGATACCATTTAGTAGATTATTTTATGTGGATTTTATTAGATAATTGGAAACTTGATTATTATAATTAAAATTGTATGCAAATGTTTGAATTGTATTCTTTTCATATGATAATATTATATGTGATTTTTGGAATTACTAATGTGCAAAGTGAGATGTGCAGGAAAACCGATCCATGTGACCATGGAAACTATTTGGAGAATCAAGCCTAAACCTACACACATTTGTGAAGCCAAGGATTGTCTATTTGGAGAGACAACACCTCATTTGTAAATGTGTTATAATTTGTAAATGTTTATGCTTGGATGTGTGTTTAATTTGAAAATTGTTTAAATTATTAATTCCAAAAAAATGGACATTGCCATGTGTATTTAAGTGATGTGTAATTTTGTGGTGTCACTTGACACATGTGTTGTAAAGTGAGTTGGCAGTGACATGTCCCTTGGAAAGAATTTTTTTACCAATGCATTTTTTCAAATATCCTAGTATGGTCCCAAGAATGTCTTGGATAGGGAGTCATTAGAAAGGTCAACTCAGGGTTGACCCATAGGTAAACTTTGGGTGAGTTTCTATAGGGTTAAACTAACTCCTAGGGTCAATTTAGCGGCATTTTTAATGTGCCATATGATGTACCTATGGATGAAGGCCAATTTTAGCCATGTGTCCACTCCCTAGGGACTGTTTAGTCATCCCAAAAGTTGAGTTTTTCAAGATGGCCGAATTTAAACTTTTGAGGATCTTACCTAGGTTAGACAACCTTCCTCATGAGTGATATTACTCTTCCCCATTCCTTTTACCTTTTTGAGGTGCCTTGGCTAGAGAGATTGTAAGGTTTTGGGAAGACCAACCTATGAACATCTCTCACCCTTCCCAAGAGGATTGGAAAGAGTGAGGAGTGTCTTCTTAGGGAAGGGTTTGGGAGGGAGAAGTTTGATGACCCACTCTCCATTTTTGGAGACATAGATTCTTGAAAAGTTTGGCTTTTTGGATTTGGAAGTTTTGGCTAAGTCTTGTGAAGGAAAAAGATAGTGGATTTGGGTAGCTCTCCTACAACTTTTATTCTTCCCATTTGCAGTTTTAAGGTTGGTTGAATACTTCCTCATGTATGTTATTTTGTAAATTTGAAAAGATTGTTTGTTGTTTTCCATTGTTGTTTTCTTAGTAATCTTAGGAAGATGTTGAGTTCTTCCTTGTGTATTTTTTTTATTGCATGTAATTATGTTATTATTTTGGGTGTTTCAAGGTCATACTCACCCTTGGAAGGGTAGAGTAGCCTTGGGGTGAAGGGTTGTTTGACAGCCTAAGAGTATAGAGGCTCTCTTTGGAAGAGAGTGATATACAAGGGATTATGGGACCCTTGCTGCATAGTGTCTTGTTTATGTAATGGGGGTCATGAGGAGATTTTGTTGGCTTGTATGCCTTGGGGGACATAAGAATTTTTTGGGACAAGTTTGGAACTTGTGGTTATTCTACTTGGTAGTCTTGCAATGACATTATGTTCTCCTACTTGTAGATTTCTCCTCTAGGTATTTGGTCCACACCCCACAAGTTGTAGTCACTAAGTGACTTTGTTCATCCTTGGGTTGGGAGTGTTTGTGTTGCGTTTTCCTCTTGCTTATGTGTTTATGCTTGAGTGTAACTCATTTAGCCTTGGTTCTCCTAGCTCAGGGGTGACTTCTTGTAAGCCTAGGTTGGGAGGTGAGCCTCCATGGTCACAACCTACAAGTTTTTGTTGTAGGTTTGCTTGGGAAAAAGATTGGAAGGGAAGCTATGGCATGATCCTATTGTTTATTTATATTTAGTTGCGAAAGAAAATACATGTATTTGGCAAGCCCTCATTTAGTAGAAATCAGAGGCTTGATTTAGTTATCTACCTATTTGTATAAAGGGAACCATGATGTATTAAATGTAATTATTTGACTAAGTTTTATCATGAAATAAAGATGTATTTTATTTGAGTATATCCTTGCAAAGAAAAGAATAAAATTTTAGTTATTTCCCTATAGATATTTGAGTTATTCTTTATTGATATTTACTTCTTGAAATAGATTAGAAATGAAATTTATTTCTACCTTATTAGCTATTGGAAAAGAAATGAAAAAAAATTAAATGGTGTAGTGCAAGTATTAGAAAAAGAAATGAAATATTTGCTTATGTATATAGTTTAAACACAAAAAATAAATAAATAGACATTTTAGAGTTAATATTAATCTGCATTACATCTTGTTGTTTATTGATAACAAAGTAAATTAGAAAAAGATAGTTGCAGTTGTAAATGAATTTATTACTGTTATATTTTTCCTGATCTGAAAATGCATGTAGAAGTGGAAAGTATTTTTGTAAATCTAGATATTGTATATTTTAAATAAAAAAGGAGACTATATGTTCTTAAAGAAAACAAAATTTATCTTATTCAGTCGTCTCTATGGGTTGTGACCGATAGGGTGACTACAGCTGCACTGTGGGTCGTGACCCATAGGCATGACTGCGACCGTCCTATGGGTAGCACCCATAGTGACACTTTCATCCATCCCTATGGGTAGCCTCCAGTGCATCACCCCCCCCTCCCTCGTAAACACTTCAGCCCTTCCTGCATGCAGTTGTTGCCCCCTGTCTTTTCTCGACCGCCATGGTCGCACCTGCACACACACACAATCAACAAAAAAAAAAAAGTTAGAGAAAAGTAGCCCTAACCCAATTCGGGTTAGGGTTAGCTTTGATAAATAAATAAATAAAGTTTAGTTATAAGAAATAATTCAACCCTAGTTAGGGTTAGAAATATAATAATAATATAAATGAAATGAGGGGGAAACCCTTTTCAATTTGAAATGGGTAAAACCCATTTGTATGTTAGTTAATTAAATAGGAAAGTTATTCCTACAATTATTTTGGGAATATTATCTTTAAATAAAATCTATATTATTATGTAGTCATATTTATGCATATGTGTGTGTGTGTGTGTGTGTGTGTGTGTGTGTGTGTGTGTCTGTGTGCGGGAAAAGTGGGAGGATGAAACAAAAAATATGATTTCAAAACTAGTCCACACACCAATGGGACTCTTGGTAAAAGTTATGGAGTTATATTGAATAACTCAACTTCCCAAGGGATGTTCCATTGTTCTTTATCTCACAAGACCCCTCAAGCCAATGCCTTTTCTCTTAGATCATTGACCAAAGTGACTTAGGGATGACAACCATGAGAATGAGGGATATTAATCAATATAGCATGAGTGCATTCCTAGTTATGCATGATACTAAATTTAATATGATTTAAACTAGCATGGATATGGTGATAAGATAAAATGGTTAGTAACAATTATCCTAACATGCTATGCTAGTCTAATATGATAATGCTATGATAATTAGAAATGCTTCTAAAAATGCTTATTTAGATTATTTCTATTCAAAGAGAGGCTAAATGCTTGATTAAAATGTCTATAAGTTTGATACTAAATACTTGGATATGAAAATGAGAGGAGGGCTCTATTTATAGGAAAAACAAGGCAATGGATGGTCAAGATTGGATAATCTTATCAAGGGTTAGGATTGAAAGATATCAATCCATGTTTACAATTTTCACCAATGAAATGGTGACAATTGTCAACATAAGACTTCTTGAGAGGAGATGTAAGAAGCATTAAATTCTTGAAAATGTTGGTATTTTGGTATGGTTTTGTCATTGATGTCAACACCTACTAACACACCTACTTTGGAGGTCCAGCAACATTCACCGGCAAGCAGTAAACTGTGCAACAGTTACTGGTATATGGTTCACCGGTAGGATATAATGTTCACCAGTACCTGCAATGACATGGAAGACACTTGGTAATGTCGAAGACATCATGTGTACACTTTTCCTTGAAGTAATATCATTGGTATATTCTTATTTGCATATTTGCTTTTACCGGCAAATAGGTCCAGGTTATCTAGGGTTACACCAACAGGTTTATCTTTTCCAGATCAGCATGGCACGCTATGGAGATGATTTATTATTGTTGTAAATGCATTAAGCCGACATGTTCAATCGGTTACTGCATCGGATATTGTATTATTTGTAAAATGTTTTATTGTAATATCTTCTAGAGCTGACCTACTAAAATTGGTCTTAGGGTATGGTATAAATGTAAGATCTTATTTGTAAGATCAAATGTGGAATGCGAAAAAGAATTGTAAGAAGGTATATGCGAGATTAAGCAGAGGTATACACGAAGACATCATTTGAAGGTGTAGCTAGGTTTTTGTAGAAGCATATCAACATTACACCGGTACTGAATCCAGCATATGAAGATGCTATTTTGTGTAGTACATTCTCATTGGATTTAACCATCCAATTGTAGTCAGTGTGACTCCCATTTGTGTTTGAGCAGTGAGCTCTAGGCTGTTGGCCTTTCTGCATGTGCAGACCCCTCTTTGTACACTTACTATCTGTAGTAGTATCATCTGATTGTGGGTAAGGTTTCCCACCGTGGTTTTTCCCCTTACAGGGTTTCTACATACAAATATTTGTGTCATGTGTTGTGGATGACTTTATGTTTATGTTTCATGCATTAATTCTTACCGGTACAAGCATATTTTGTTAACTCTGTTTACTGGCACAACTAACTATTTTTACTGGTATTAAGCAATAAGTTGGTTAATAAGATTTTGGTTTGAATTTATTAGACAACTAATTCACCCCCCCACTCTCAGTTGTCCCCAGGACCTACAATTGGTATCAGAGCCTAGTCCTCTTTTTGCAGAAGTTTAACAACTTGAGGAGATCCAATGTCTACTAATTATTTCAGGAAGGATAGTCCTAAACTTGATGGAACCAACTATGGAATATGGAAAATCAGAATGGAGACACATCTGAATTGCATTGGTAAAGACATCTGGGAAGTTCCTAAGAATGGTTATACTGCTGCTATAGCTGGTCAGCCTGCTCCTATTACTTCAGCTAAAGATGAAGAAAATGATTGCAAAGCAAGAGAAGCACTTTTGAGCGCATTATCAGATCAACAAATCATGGGATTATCAGATAGATCTACTGCAAAAGCTATTTGGGATCATTTGGAAACACTGAATGAAGGGGATTCCACAGTCAAAATTGCAAAACTTGAAAGCTTCCGAGTCAAGTATGAACATTTGAAAATGGAAGAAGATGAAAGAATTTCTGCCTTTATGGAAAGAGTAAATGAAATTGTTTTAGGTATCAAATGTTGTGGAGGAACCTTGAGTGAAGATGAGATTGTTTCAAAAATCTTAAGAGGTTTGCCACCGGCATATAAAATGAAGGTTACTACTATTAATGAGCTGAGAACAATTCCTAATACATCAGTAACCAGGGATACATTGATTGGAAAACTTTCAACTTTTGAAATAGAGGAATTTGGTCCTGTTGCTATAAAAACTGATTTGGCCTTCAAAGCATCAACATCATCTACTCCATCTTTTGACAAATTAGACTAGAGAGCCTTTTATGCAAGAGAACTTGAAGAAACCAGGAAGGAGAATGAAGAGCTTGAAGAACTTGAAGCACTATTTGCAAGAAAAATGCCAAAAGGTCCAATTGGAAGTAAGTATGAAGGTAAAGCACCCTTTAAATGTTTCAATTGCAATAAGATTGGTCATATGGCTTCAAGATGCCCTGATAGACATGCTAGACTAAGAGAAGAAGTTAGAAGGACATACAAACCTAATCCTGAATATCAGAGATACAGATTTAAGAAAAACAAAGATAAATCCTGTTACATTGCTGATGAAGGTGTGACTGATGATTTTGATGAGGATCCAACAGACAACGGATAGGTCTTTGTTGCTATAACAGAAGATCAACCGGTACCTATTGCTCCACCAGTAGAACAAGCCCTAGTAGCTAAAGTTGAATCAAAGGATGAATGTATTATTGACTCAGGATGCTCACATCACATGACTGGAGACAAAGGCAAATTCTTGAACTTTCAAAAATACAATGGAGGTTTAGTAAGATTCGGAGATGACAAAGCCTGTTCAATCAAAGGTAAGGGTTCAATATCTCTTGATGGTAAACATAACACTGGCAATGTTTACTATGTTGAAGGATTAAAACATAATCTTTTAAGTGTTGGTCAATTAGTTGAGAAAGGTTTTCAGTTACAATTTAAAAATGGAAAATGCAAAATCATGAATAGAACTAGTTTAGAAATTGCAACAAGTAATCAGACTAGAGGTAATATCTTTCATTTGAATAACAGTGAAAAGGCATGCTTAATTGCTCATATAGATGAAAGTTGGCTATGGCATAAAAGACTATGTCATGTAAATTTTGATTGCATGGTAAAAATCAGTACTTCTAAGGCAGTTAGAGATCTACCTAAAATTGTGAAACCTCAGAATACAATTTGCAAGGAATGTCAATTTGGAAAACAGGTTAGAGCTAGTTTCAAAAGTATTCTAGAAAAATCCAATAATGCTCTATATTTAATTCACACTGATTTATGTGGTTCGGCTAGAACTAAAAGCTTACAAGGTGATAGATATTTCATGCTAATTATTGATGATTATTCTAGAATGTGTTGGTTACTTTTCTCAGAGAAAAGTCAGAAGCACTTGGGAAGTTCAAACTATTCAAAGCAATGGCTGAAAATGAAACCGGTAAGAAAATTAAATGTTTAAGATCAGATCAAGGAGGAGAATTCACATCTAGAGATTTTAATACATTCTATGAAGTGAATGGAATCAAAAGACAGTTATCAGCACCTCGGACACCACAACAGAATGGAGTTGTTGAAAGGAAAAATAGAACTATTTTGGATGCAGCAAGAAGTATGTTATCAAAAGCAAATCTACCACATGTGTACTGGAGAGAGGCAGTAAGCACTACTGTCTATACATTCAACAAAGTTCACATCAAAGGTGAAACTGGTAAGACCCCTCATGAACTATGGTTTGGTAATACTCCTACTCTTAAGTATTTCATAAATTTTGGAAGTAAATGTTATATTAGAAGAGATGAGTATATTGGCAAGTTTGATCCTAGAAGTGATGAAGGAATATTTCTTGGTTATTCATCTAAGAGTAAAGCTTATAGATGTTTTAATAAAAGATTACAGAAAATTGTTGAGAGTACAAATGTAAAGATTGATGAACAATTCAGAGGAACTTCAAGGTATATAGACTCTGAACCGGTAACATAAATTATGACACATGAACCAATAGTAAATCCACCAGTACAAAATGATGACCCAGTTACTCCGGTATCATCAGAGGATACCATAGTAATTGAAGAACAACAATAGACTAAGACACCCTGGTATGTAAGACTGAATCATTCTGAAGATCAGATAATTGGAAGCAAATTTAAAGGAGTCATGACAAGAGGAAGATTGGCAAATGAAGAGGTATGTCTTATTTCTCAAATTGAACCATTATCTATCAATGAGGCATGTGAAGATAAATTTTGGATTAAAGCTATGGAAGAAGAATTAGGACAAATTGAGAAAAATAATACTTGGACATTAGTTCCCCGGCCTGAAAATAAAAATGTAATTGGAACCAAATGGGTATTTAGAAACAAACTCAATGAAGATGGTAAGCTTGTCAGGAATAAAGCAAGACTAGTGTGTAAGGGATATTCTTAGAAAGAAGGAGTTGATTATAATGAAACCTTTGTACCGGTAGCCAGAATTGAGGCAGTTAGATTATTCTTGGCCTTTGCAGCTCACAAGGATTACAAAGTTTATCAAATGGATATTAAATGTGCATTTTTGAATGGAGATCTTGAAGAGGAAGTCTATATTGAACAACCTGATGGATTTTCTTTGACAGATAACAATGATATGGTTTGTAGATTAAGAAAAGCTCTATATGGACTAAAACAAGCTCCAAGAGCCTGGTATGCAAGATTGGATAAGTATCTTTTAAAAATTGGTTTTACTAAAGGAAATGCAGATAGCAATTTATATTACAAAGTAACTAATGATGACATTTTGATTATGGAAGTATTTGTTGATGATATAATCTTTGGAGGAGAAGATGGATTATGCAAAGAACTTTCTCTTAAAATGTAGCATCAATTTGAAATGTCTATGATTGGAGAAACAAAATTCTTTTTAGGATTGCAGATTTTACAGACTGATAAAGGCATATTTTTGAGTCAATCTAAGTACTTGAAAGAACTACTCAAGAAATTTGGGATGGAGAACTCTAAACTGGTAAGCACACCTATGACTACAAATGACAAATTATCTCAAAGGGATGAATCTACACCTGTTAATCCAACTAGATACAAATCTATGATAGGAGGTTTACTGTATTTGACACAAACCAGACCTAATATTATGAATGCAGTATGTATAGTTTCTAGATTTCAAAGTAATCCCAAGGAAAATCATGAATCAGCAATAAAAAGGATTTTTCGGTACTTACAAGGCACATCATATCTTGGATTATGGTATCCTAAAGATGAAAATTTTGATCTATATGCATACACAGATGCAAATTGGGCAGGAGATGTGGATGATAGAAAGAGCACCACTGGAGGAGCATTCTTTCTTGGAAAGAGATTAGTTTCTTGGTTAAGTAAGAAACAGAGTTGTACATCTTTATCAATAGCAGAATCAGAATATGTTGCAGCAACAACAAACTGTACACAGGTACTTTGGCTTAAGCAAATGTTGAAAAACATAAAGGTAAAATGCAAGGAACCTATTACTATATATTGTGATAACACTGCAGCAATTGATATATCTAAGAATCCAGTATTACATTCTAAAACAAAACATGTTTCTATCAAACTGAATTTTTTAAGGGAAAAAGTTGAAGAAAAGGAAATAAAACTGGTTTATGTGAATACTAAAGAACAGCTTGCAGATATTTTTACAAAACCTTTGCCTAAGGAAACTTTTGAGTATCTCAGAGATCAGCTCAGAGTCATACCTCCACCAGTAGAGACTTGGACAGTTGATGATTGTCATCAACCGGCAGAATTAAATGGACAAATCTTTTATTCCGGTATTTGATGAGGAAGCTACTTCTCAGTGGGAGTAGTTGGTATATTGAATTGGTTGGTATTTTGTATGAACTTTGGCATTTGATGTCAAAGGGGGAGAGATATATGGAAAACATTAGGGAGAGATATATGGAAAAATGCATTATCTTTTTGAGGAGAGATTGATATTGTAAATAAATCTTTGTATAAACACATATTACTCCCAGGGGGAGAATTGGTTTCTGTACTTGGCATTTCTATTTTGGCACTTTCATGGTTTTTCCATCTTGTGTCGCCATCAATGCCAAAGGGGGAGATTGTTGGTATTTTGGTATGGTTTTGTCATTGATGTCAACACCTACTAACACACCTACTTTGGAGGTCCAGCAACATTCACCGGCAAGCAGTAAACTGTGCAACAGTTACTAGTATATGGTTCACCGGCAGGATATAATGTTCACCGGTACCTGCAATGACATGGAAGACACTTGGTAATGTCTAAGACATCATGTGGACACTTTTCCTTGAAGTAATATCATTGGTATATTCTTATTTGCTTATTTTCTTTTACTGGCAAATAGGTCCAGGTTATCTAGGGTTACACCGACAGGTTTATCTTATCTTTTCTAGATCAGCATGGCATGCTATGGAGATGATTTATTATTGTTGTAAATGCATTAAGTCGACATGTTCAATCGGTTATTGCATCGGATATTGTATTATTTGTAAAATGTTTTATTGTAATATCTTGTAGAGCCGACCTACTAAAATTGGTCTTAGGGTATGGTATAAATGTAAGATCTTATTTGTAAGATCAAATGTGGAATGCAAAAAAGAATTGTAAGAAGGTATAGGCGAGATTAAGCAGAGGTATACATGAAGACATCATTTGAAGGTGAAGCTAGGTTTTTGTAGAGGCATATCAGCATTACACTGGTACTGAATCTAGCATATGAAGATGCTATTTTGTGTAGTACATTCTCATTGGATTTAACCATCCAACTGTAGTTAGTGTGACTCCCATTTGTGTTTGAGCAGTGAGCTCTAGGCTGTTGGCCTTTCTGCATGTGCAGACCCCTCTTTGTACACTTACTATGTGCAGTAGTATCATCTGATTGTGGGTAAGGTTTCCCACCATGGTTTTTCCCCTTACAGGGTTTCCACGTACAAATATTTGTGTCATGTGTTGTGGATGACTTTATGTTTATGTTTCATGCATTAATTCTTACCGGCACAAGCATTTTCTATTAACTCTGTTTACTGGCACAACTAACTATTTTTACCGGTATTAAGCAATAAGTTGGTTAATAAGATTTTGGTTTGAATTTATTAGACAACTGATTCACCCCCCCCCTCTCAGTTGTCCCCAGGACCTATAGAAAAGACCTCATGGTTACCTTAGGAGGTAAGGGTTAAGGTTAGGTTAGGATTACCCATTGGATAAAGCTTTTACCCAAAGGATAAACTCTTGTGCAAGGGTTAAAAGGATAACCATGGTCAAAGAAATGAATGGTTGATGAGACCCTTGGGTTAGATGAGGGTTGAGTTAGAGATGAAGTCTCTAATCATGCAAGAGGGTTGAGTTAATCATTAATGGTTTGGAAGACTTTCAAGGTTAACTTGTTGAAGAAATAAAACCTTTAATGGTTATTAAAGACTTTGAGGGTTTGAGAAGTGACTTCCCTTTGTTTAGGGATGTGACAATATTTAGGGGATGGGTTAGGTTAAATTGGAAGGGATTAGAAGAATTGAGAATGGGGTTTAGGGAGGCAAGTGGGAGATGTAGGAGATGTAGGAGAATGCAAGTGGATGGAAGGGAATTTTAATTAAAATAAATTACTTTATTTTAACTAAAACAGATGCAACTTGCATAAATAAAAGTGAAGAATTAAAATAAATAAATTAGATTTATTTACTTGCAAGGATCAATTTAATTAAATATAAATTTAATTAAAAGGGGAGAAAGGGGAATTAAATAAATAAAGTGATTTATTTAATTAAAGGTTATGAAAGGCTTAGGTGAACTTAATTAAATAAATCGAGTAATTAATTTAATTAAATAGATGAATATGAATAATTTAATTAAACAAAATTTAATTAAATAGAGGAATGATTAAAATGAATATTAAATATTCACTTAGGAAAGTGGTCATTTTTATACGTCTACATTTTGCGCCTCTTTGAAGTGAGGTGTGTGCACATGTTGATTCAAAGAAAATTGTCGGATATGTTGTCAAAATTTGATTCATGTGGTGTTGTGTGTCGAGATGTCGATGTCATGCCCCAGATTTGATGAACGATATTGATGATGCCCCCTCGGGTGATGAATCAAGGATTTTGAAATTTTTTGATTTGATGATCGTTTTTGAATTAATTGCATTTTTAAATGTTGAATGTGTTAAATGCATTGTTATTTGATTCATCTCCCGAAAAATGATGTTTGATAGGGTTAAAAGTGAGAAAACGAGCAAAATACACGCCCCACCTACTAACCCTAGTTGACTTTTACCCTATAAAAAGGTAAAAAGTGATTTCATTTGTATTATTTGTACCTTTTGACTTCTTGCGAGAGTGACACATGGAGAGTGACAAAATGTCAGTTCCCTATGCTTCTCACCATATTGAGCGCATTCACCGATACCGAAGGCCCGCCGCGTATGGTCCACTTGTAAGTCACCTCAAATTTTCCCTGTTTGCTTTTTATTTTGTCGATTTATTCATGTTTTTAATTTTTTGTTTCCATTTTTTGCGGTTTAGCGCGTAGGGTTCTTTTCCTAGTGCATACGATAAGAACTCTAGTGCAAAGCATTTTTCAACTAGGGTAGCATCTAGGAGTTAGTTTGTAGCATGTCGTAGGTTTAGGGTAGTGCGTAGGGAGTTCTAATACATAGGTGAAATAGGTTTGTACATGGAGTGCTTAGGGTAGCACATAGGGTTCTTAGGTTAGCGCACTGGAAGATTTGGTTAGTGCATAGGGTAAAGGTCTTAGCATGTATCAGGGTTTGGGTAGCGCATGTCTAGTAGCCTGGCATGTGGAAGGACTGCTTTAGCGTGTGGGATAAAAAATTTAGGAGAAATGACTGTGAAGAATGCATTGCGAGGGAAAATAGATGAGGGAGATGGTTTAGGGGGGATAGGTGCTTGTTGAGTGTTTTCAAGGTCGTCCATGTTGTCTTAGTGTCAAATTTTATCATTTTGAATTTTGCATCTGATATGGATTGCTAGATTTAGTGTTTGTTTTTTATGAGGATCTTGATTTTCTTTCGATATGGATCTGTAATAGTGTGTCTTGCAAAAGATTGTGATGTCTGAGTCTTGATATGATGATTGAGAGTCCACTAAAATTGCTTTTGTTTATGAAGTGTCAGGTTGATTGATTGTTTGAATGAGGATCCTAATTTTCTATTGATGTGGATCTTTGATTATTTTTTTTTGCCTTGCAATTTGAATTTGATGTCCAATATGAGTTTCATTTCATGATTTTCGATATGATTCCTGATATGATGCTCATGATATGAATTTTTGAGTTGCTTGTGTTATGGGTCTTTGATTCTCGATATGGATTTCTGAGTTGCTTGCATTATGGGTCTCTGATATGATTCTTTGATATGGGATTTGGTTTTTGATATAATGCTCGTGTTATGGGTCATTGATTTTTGATATGGATCTTGATTGATTTCAATATGGGATTTGATTTTTGATATGGAACTTGATTGATTTCGATATGGGATTTGATTTGATTTCGATATGGAACTTGTTTTGATTTCGATATGGATTTGCTTTTTGATATGGAACTTGATTTTATGCTTTGTTGTTTCAAGTTGATTTTGTTTTGATTGGATATATCAGATATATATGGGATCTGATGTTCGACATTTGTTGTTTTGCAGGCACATCTTGGCGTACTCTAGTCGCGAGAGCGATTCCTAAGACCATGGTACTTGATTCCGCATTTGACATAGGCCGATAGAGATATTATTAAGAGGTGTGGTTTATCCTCTTTGTTAGACATGCCTCGATATATCATTAACTGGGGTTTATTGACAGCTTTGGCAGAGAGGTGGCACAGTGATACGAACACCTTTCATTTGGCTACTAGCGAGATAACAGTCACACCTGAGGACTGTTATCAGATTCTATGGATTCTAGTGATTGGGGCACTATTGCCATATGAGTAGATTGATGAGGATGGGATAGAGGCTCTTCGTCGAATATTTCATGATGATTAGATTTGTGGATATGAGATCCCTTGGTAGGAGTTTATAGATTTTGATTATGTTCCACTACCCTCTGTACTAGCAGGTTTTGTAGGTGGATTCTTGTGTCTCAACCGTAGGTCGAAGGGATTGGGAGGGCTGGGGATTGGTGTTGGAGGACATGGTTACATAGGGATGCAGGTTCACTTGGGGATCTTATATGTTAGCACACTTATACAGGGAGCTACACCAGGTAGTGTATCTTAGATACATGAGTTTATTAGCAGGGGTTACATTATTACAAGTGTGGGCTTGGGAGCACATTCCTACAGTGAGGCTACTTGCAAATAGGGATAGGCCGATTAGTTGAGCCTATGCATATGGGCATACAGGTATAGTTGTCAAGCGTAAGTTGTGCAAGCTAGAGCATTGGAGGAGGGTGCTGGATGATATTGATATGGTCATCTGGAGACTGTATATGGACTATGAGGTATGGGCTGAGGATGAGATAGAGATGCCATATGTTTATATGTCGAGATACCTGATTAGGAAGACACCCTTTATTATTGAGAGATTTTTGCATAGCCATGTTCAGCGACAGTATGGTTGACAATAGAGTATACCACAGGGAGCATGCTTATATGCTTGTTGGAGACATGATGTGCCAGAGTGGGGTCTGATGATTGATAGTGTAGTGACTGTGGAGGAGTACATGCATTTGGTTGGATAGATATGGGATTATGGGGCTGGGATAGTGGATGCGGGGATGATAGAGGAGTTTACTGCATACTTCATGGCACATGTCATGGCACAGATATCAAATCCAACAGAGATGCTTCCTGCCTTTGACGATGATGAGGATGAGTAGCCAGAGAGGATAGTAAGATGGAGAGAGGAGGGAGAGGAGATGGATGAGCGATATGGAGATGAGGGAGGAGATGACAGGGGAGATGGGAGGGGAGGTGGTAGAGGGAGACGAGGAGATAGAGGAGGAGATGGAGGGAGGAGAGAAGATAGAGGGGGAGATGGGAGGAGAGGTAAATATGGGAGAGGAGATGGAGAGGGGAGAGGAGGTGGGGGAGACAAGTGGAGGATTGGATTAGTCAGATGACTAAGTGGTGATGGAGGTAGAGGAGGTTTGGTTCTTGGGGCTGGCAGGGTTGGCAGAGCAGGCAAGGTGCTAGCAGCTATGGGTGGTTTTGAGGAGTTCAGGCGGCCAACCCAGTGGAGGAGATCACATGTGTTACCTCAACCGAGGCCTAGGAAAGGGATAGGTGGTTTCACCACTCAGGTACCAGTTCAGATCAGGGTACCATCACATCGACAGGATTCACAAATTTGGGCGTTGGAGGTTACAATGCAGGAATTGTAAGTTTAGCTACTAGCTCAGCAACATTGAATTACGCAGATTATCATAGAGCGGCACATGGCAATAGAGCACCTAGGTTGAGTAGAGGCTCATGCTGATAGCTTGTAGAGAGTGGTGACTGGTGTCCCTATGAGAGACACATTGAGAGAGATGTAGTACGTAGCCAAGGAGGCTGAGTACTACAGGCGTTTTTATGAGGAGGTGGTCCTTAGAGATCATAGAGCTCCTAGCTATGTTGCGGTGGCATTAGGACGATCCATTCGGACTCATTCGAGGATAAAGAGCGGAGGGGTTACAGGGCCTCCCCGTCATGATCCTACTGGTGGAGATCCATGTGCTGAGACATCTGCTAGGAGACCATCAACCTCAGGAGATAGTCATACCTAAGAGACTTATCTCTATTGTATTTTGATCATTGTGTTGTATTTTTGACGGATACGACATCCCTTGTACATTTTGACCATTTTTGAGATATATATGACACCGATTTTCCAATCCACATGTGATGTGTGCTATGGATGATGATTTATGCATTGATGTGATGTTTCTATGATTATGCTTAGATAAATGTTGTCAATTTGATATCGATTGATATGATTGATGATGAAGATGTGATGATGTAATGATAGATTGTTGTGATGAATTTGATTTGTGAGATGTATCTTGAACATGAGATGTAGGATAATGAGAATGATGTGAGATGTATCTTGAAAATGAGATGTATGATAATGAGAATGATGTGAGATGTATCTTGAAAATGAGATGTATGATAATGATAATGATGTAAGATTTATCTTGATATGCAACTAATGCAAGTTTTAAAATGATATGCAAGTAATGCAAGATTTAAAATGATATGCAACTAATGCAAGATTTAAAATGATATGCAACTAATTTATCACCCTCATTCTCTCATTGTCATTCCTATATAGTCACATGATTTTTCTCTATTTTTATTTATCATCATTGAGATTTTGATATGTTGGGAGTTTATACAAGCATAATGGTATAATTGAACCATAATGACCTGAGTAAAATGTACATGGATTTTGATATTGCAACATGGCACAAGCATCGAGGTATAATTAAACCAAGATGACCTGAGTGTTCCTTGCATATAAAAAGACAAGATTGAACCATTTGTATTCGCAAAGTGGAACAATGTCTTTAGTGATATGTTTGCATAGTACAAGTGATCGACTCATAGACAGAAAACCAAAAAAAGTATTAGACTCCCCTGCGACTTTCTCTAGCTCAATGCATCATTGAGAATTTAAGGAAATCCAATGATTCAAAAAGTTGAACTGCAAAAAATAGTCAAAACTTCATGCAAGATTTAAAAAAATTATATTTTAGAAAATCATCCATCATGTGTGTGTTGAAGTTGTTAATTGGATCAGTGTTTTGTTTTCTTGGCTGCTGAGCTATTATTGATAGGATTTTCTTATCATGTTGTGATTCTTGTTTGCTTGTGTTTGGTATGATTGAAGTCAGAGGGATGCTGCCCCTAGCTATAGATATCGATCGATGTGGATATTTACAGTAATTACCAAGCCATGGTGGGATAGAATGAACTGATCTTCTAGATAAGCAAGGACAATGACTACATTAAGTGTGTCTGAGATAATGTTGCATGAAAGGTGTTGGGCGATGGCCATTAGCTTTGACTTGGGATGCAAAAGATATGAGTAATGATAAATAGAGGATCCATTCCCTCACAAATAGCGCCTATTGTCAGCTTTTCACCACTTGGTTCTATTGCACCTTTTTGTTGTTTTGATTTTTTTTTTTTTTTTTTGTATTTTTCACTTTTTTCATGCATTAGACCACTCAAGTATAGAATTTCTTCAGATGGATGTTGTTGGTTGGTTCATCAAACACATCTCCCTATGAATTTGTTAGTTGATAGGTGCCTAATCCATAGGCTGATATGATAACATAAGGACCTAACCAGTTAGGTTCAAACTTCCCCTTCTTTTCTCGATCCTGTTGATTTCTGGGATTTTCTTTGAGTATAAGATTGTTGACTTTAAAAATCCTAGGGATGAATTTGTGGTTGTAGCTTCTCCACATGTGTTTCTGGTATGCTTTGAGATGATTATAGGCATGTTATTGTTTTTCATCCAAAAGCCCTAGTTCTTGCAATCTGTTTACCCGATACTCCTCATCTGGAATGAGGCCTTTTAAAGATACTCTGAGTGATGGAATTTCTACCTCAAGAGGTAAATTACTTCTGATCCATACACCAATGAATATGGCGTAGCTCCTGTAGGCATCTGGATGTTAGGCCTGTATGCCTAGAGTGCCGGATTGAGTTGTACATGCTAATCTTTACCTGCAACATTTACTTTCTTCTTTAGGATTTTCAAGATTGTTTTATTTGATGCCTCTACTTGACCATTCCCTTGTGGGTAGTAAGGTGTAGAGAAATGATGTTGGATTTTGAATCATTCACATAGTTCTCGCACATCCTGATTTTTGAAGGGACACTTGTTGTCTGTGATGATGGAACTAGGAATGCCATATAAGCAAATTAGATAATTGAGAATAAATGAGACAATATGTTTTCTAGTTACTGTGGTCATTGGGACTACTTCAATCCATTTTGTAAAATACTGTTGCAGTGATAATGAACTTGTGTCCATTTGAAGATGAAGGATGGATTTTCCCTACTAAATAAAGTCCCCACTAATAGAAAGGGCATGATGTTATAAATGGTTGCAACTCCTGTGTTGGTGCGTGAATAAGATTGCCATGAATTTGGCATTTAGGACATTTCTTTGCAAATTGATAAGAGTCTTTCTCCATTGTTAGCCAGTAATATCCCATTATTAGAAGTTTTTTAGCGAGAGTAGGACCACTTGAATGCGTGCCATAGATACCCTCGTGAAGCTCATGTAAAGAAGAGTCAGATTCATTATGATCAAGGAAATGAAGAAGAGTACCATCTATACCTCGACGATAAAGGGTATCAACAGTTATGGTATAACGGGCGGCTTGTCGGATAAAGTTGTGTTTTTTATTACGAGATAGGTCAATGGGTAGGGTATTGGTTTTAAGGTATTCATAGATCATTCTATATAAAGGAGAGTCTGAACCGATCAAGGCATAGATAACATGGGATGCAGAATTGTCATAGGCTGGGGAAAATAGTTGCTCTACCAGAAACTCATAACAACTTTGTTGCTCTGGAATTTGTAGCAGTGAAGTGATAGTAGCCATTGCATCATCCGCTCTATTGTCCAACCTTGGTATTTTCTCAAAGGTGACATGTACAAAATACTGTTTGAAGTCATCCACCATTCTTTTGTATGGTAGCAACTTGTCATCCTTTGTCTAATATTCATTGTTGATCTGATTTATAACCAGTTGAGAATCCCCATAGACTTTCAATTTCATGATTTTCCATTCCATGACCATTTTGATTCTTGTGACCAAGGCTTCATACTCAGCGATGTTATTGGTGCATGGAAACATGAGTCTATATGACCTAGGAATAGTGTTTCCTTTAGGGGTGACAAACAAAATGCTTGCACATGAGCCATGTTGAGTGTAGGAACCATCAAAGTACATGGTCCATTGCTTGAGTGTAATAGTAAGGACATCCCTATCTAGAAATTCCACATTCATTGGTTGTTTATTAGGTAGTGGTGCTTCAACTAATTGATCTGCAATTACTTGTCCCTTGGTAGCTCGATGCTCTATGTATTGGATATCAAACTCACTGAGAATCATGACCCATTTAGCCAGTTGACCAGTGAGAGTTGCTTTGCTGAGTAGATAATTGAGAGGATCAATTTTTGCTACTATCTTGATTGTGTGAGCTAGCATGTAATGTCAGAAATTTTGAGAGGCAAATACCATAGCTAAACAAGCCTTCTCAATGAATGTGTAATTTATCTCATAGCCATTTAATGTTCTACTGATGTAATATATAGCTCGTTCCTTGCCTTCTTGATCTTCTTGTGCTAACAGTGCCCCTAATGATATGTCCATTGTTGATATGTAGAGAATAAGTGGTGTGTGTGTGTGAAAAGTGGACCTGTATCTGTATCTGGAATACACAACACTTCAATTAAGTCATTAGATGTATGGTTAGACAGATATAAACATGAATAATAAAACCATAAAAAATTGACCCATTGCCTTCTAGTTGATGCAAGTTTAGATTGCTCTCAGATTGCTAAGCTATCCAGTGACTAGACAACACCTAAACGAAGGATTTTTAATCTATATGAGCATGAATTCAAGCTAGATGCATGCAAGATTTGAGCTAGATGAATGAAAGATATGCAAGATTATTCTAACATGATTTAAGCAATATTAAGCTAAACAATTTAAGCAATATGAAATAACTAATATGCAATATCTTAATGCAAATTCTCAATGAACCTAGAGCAAAAGCAACATAATAACAATATATTCTCCAGGATTTTTTGAATGAGAGATGAGAGTCTGAATTTATAGAAAATTCAAAAAGAAACCAAAGGCTGAGATCAAATGATGATGAGCGGTCAAGATTTTCCAAGAGGAAGCACAATCTAGGTGAATTGATGTGATTGGATGCTTTTCTCAGTTTTAAAGGAAATTGAACTAAAATTAAGATAAAATCAAGAAAAAAACTGATTTATTCTCTATTTCATTCAATTTTAATATTTAATTGTTTTAATTGCTTTCTTTGCGATTATTTATCAATTTTTAATTTGTTTTTCAAGATTATCTCCAATTGATTTCTTTTCTCAAATTTTTAATTCGTTTTTGGTCAATTAATTCCTTTTTTGAGGATTTGATGGAAAATTGATTTATTTAATTAAATGTGCTAGGATATTCAATAAAATAAATAAGATAATTATTTAAAATGATTTACTTGGAATGATCAATTAATTAAATAAATATTTAATTAATATTGAGTGATTAATTTGCCATGTGAGATTTGATGATTAAAGAATTAATTGTGTGCTCAAGATTTATTTAATTACCTTTGGTTAGGACCTTGGTGACGTTGTCGAGATTAGGGGCCCATGGTTTAGATGACCATTTTTAGGGTATTACATTTGCCCCTCTTTGAATTAACATGCGAGCAACGCGTTGGTTGAAAGAATAGTTGATGTCTAGGAGATACCAATTCTGAACTTGATTGATCATGACCCAGATGAAGAGCAAGGTGTTTAGCTTGATTTGAAGCGACGAAGCTGAATGAAGTCTGATTAAAGTGATACCGATCCCAAACTTTATTGAACTTAGGAACAATAGAAAACAAAAGATATAAAACTTGAACTTGATTGATCAAGAAGCGGATCTTAGTGATCTAGAACTTGATTGATCTAGACACAGTGAGTGAAGATAAAAAAAATTGATCTTGAACTTGATTGATCAAGATATGATGAGCAAAGATAAACTGTCCAACTTGATTCGATGCGATGAAACTGAACACCTGCTTAGATTGAGTGTGATCAAAGATACTCTTTAAACCCTTGATTGAATTTAAATAGATAATTAGCTTGATGAAAAGTGATGAAGCTGATTGACATTAAGAGTTGATTCAGACGAAGACAATATTAGCTTGATTTGACGCGATGAAACTGATATGCCCCTAGCGATTGATTTGATTCAGATGATCGAGAGATATCAACTTGATATAAAGAGATGAAGTTGAGATGCCCCTAGCGATAAGAATTTGATTGATTTTCTTTAGTTGAAAAAGATTTTCGGTCGACTTTTGATGAAGATTTGAAAATTTTCTCGACATTGAAGATGTGAGGTCATAAGGTCACGAGTATGCCCCCTTGGGAGAGAAATCGAAAGATAGCGAGGGTACATGATGATAAGCAATTTTTAGTGATGATAAGTTGTTTGAGAACAAATTGATTCAGAGGAATTTGTGAAAATTTTGCATTGATTGATAAGAAATTGAGTGCAAAGTTGATTTGTACAAATTAAATTGAGATTTAGTGTTGATTCATGAGAAATTGAGTGCAATTAGAAGAGAGAATGAGTTTTTGATGAAAAGTGCTAAGTGGTCCAAACTTTGAAATTGACTAGAAAAATGATCTTGAATTTTGATTTTGATCCCAAAAATGGAGTCAAAATGGGCAAATTAGCTAAGGGTACAATTTTCACGTCCATCGAAGCAAGTTGAAAAATTAGGGTTTTGGCTATATATGGGACAAAAGTGTCATTTTCAATTCATTTTAACTCTCCAAAGTTTGAAATTTCAAAAAGCCTTCTTTGAGAAAAATGGTGGTCCCTACTCATGAGCATCGATTCGAGCACCAGAGACAACATAATCGACCGTGACACTATGAGCCACCAGTAAGAGATCTATCTTAAGCCTGTTATTCATTCCAAATTTGAATTTTTTTGTTGATTTTTCAAGTTTTTTGGTATGTTGAGTTGGGTTTTATTATTTTGTCGTGCAAGACAGGATCCTATCTCATATGACAAACTACTACATTTTATTTTGTCGTTTAAACCCATAAGTTTTGTCATTTAAACCCATACATTTTGTCATTCAGGACTCACCCTTGTGTCGTATGACAACCTTCATAAAAGCCCATTTTGTCGTGCAAAGTCTAATATTTTGTCGTTTGGGAGTCTTTTGTCATATGGGACTCAATCCTGACTCGTACAAGTTTCTGATCCTCTGTGTTTTGTCAATTGGAAAACAGTGAGCATTTTTTAAGGTCTAAACTTGAAATTTTGTTTTTGGAATTGACGTAGTTGGATTTGCGTGATGTTTTACTTCTTTTGTAGGCTAATTTGGAATGTATTCTGATACTCCATCGTTTGATTTTGTATTTTTGATTGCCTCATGTGCTCTTCAAGTGTGTTTATCCACCTACCATGACTTTAGTTTGGTAGCTATCAGAGGTTGAGCAAGCTCATATTGACTTGTGCAGCTTGACACATCTTTTGAGATTACCCTATATCCGTGTGAATCACGATATGCTCACAACATTGGTAGAGAGATTCCATTCTGAGCATAATACCTTTCACTTACTAGTTGGGGAGATGACTATCACTCCTGAGGATGTATATAGGATCCCCCATATCCCTTTTGTTGGGGATAAGGTGGATTACGATTCAGGACACCTTCTCAGATTACAAGAAGTGAGGCATGTCTTCAAGGATCTTGATATCCTGACACATTCCATCAGTTGGGACATCATGATGAATAGGTACAATGATGAGTTTCCTTTAGCTTACATCCTAGAAGGTTTTATCGATTATTTTCTGATGCCGAATAGAGGTCATCAGGGATTTCAGTGTGGATGGGGCCAGATATTGGAGAGATTGGTTGAGACCCCTCAGAGACTTGGCTAGGGTTCATGAATTTTGGCCCACATGTATCGCAAGATGCATGAGATAGTGTACAGGGAGGGCAAGAGCATGGACACTAGTGTTTTGATCTTACAAGTTTGGGCTTGGGAGCACCTCCTAGTTTGTTGGCCTATTGTTGATGATAGCAGAGAGCCTGGGCAACTGGTTGTATATAGGTATGTTGGTTGCTTTACACAGCCCCATCTAGCCAAGATAGATTTTTGGCAGCGACAGTTGGATGACCTGATAGCCATGGTATGGAGGCCTTACAAGGGATTAGAGCCATGGGATGACTGGAGGTTGGTACGCAGGGAACTTTTTGTTACTCACCCTCTTATTGGCAGATCGCAGATGATAGTGGAGTGGTTTGTAGTATCTTGGGTGATGAGGCAGTATGGCTGGCCTCAGGGGGTGTCATAGGAGTTTACAACATATGCCTAATATGCTAATAAGGAGAGGCATGGGTGGTCACCAAGGTTGTCCTATGCCTTGGCCATGTAGGAGCTAACTGGTCTACAGAGACTGAGATGGGATTACCTGGGTGGTATTGCAAATGCAGGGGTATTGCCCCAGTATAGAGATTTTTTCTAGTAGCATCCATTCCCTCATTTGATGGATCTAGCGTAGCAGGATCCTCGCATTGAGGAGGTTGAGGATGATGCCCCTATGCAGGGATAGGGATAGGGTTAGAGGTAGGGCCAGAGACAGGGATAAAGAGCTGAGGCTCTGAGGCGGACAAGTGGTGATCTTGGTGCTAGTAGTAGCAAGGTTCCAGCTGATGTGGGATAGCAGAGGGGTGAGGGTGGATCTCTTGGGGGCATAGGCATGAGATTGGGCAGAGCTGAGGAGGAGTGAGCAGCTCTGA